>NC_088798.1:24453468-26853468 GCF_011386835.1 Chrysemys picta bellii | reverse complement strand
CTCTGCAAGCCGGCAAATAACCTAAGATAGATAACATTATTAGAAAAGTGGTAGAACACCCAAAAGTATCATCAGTACCTTGTTGGGGAGATAACATTTCTGATCCACTCCTGAAAAATAAGGTTATTTCTCCAAATGCTATTTCATATCTCTGGTTCCACTCTTAGAAGTTGTATCCATAATTAAGATACAGTAACTGGGGGCAGTTTTACGTAGGGGGAAAAAAACACAAAAGGGACTTTTCTCCTCCATCACACTTGCCCATATTCAATAACTTTCCATTTCCCATTGTCTCATCATTTTGCAAATGATGGATGAGTAAGTTTGGAATTAAATTAATAAAAAAGTAAAAATAAAAAACATGATCCTGGCTAAATGTGAGCAGCACTATAAATACATAAATACAAAAGGCCAATGCATAATTTTCCAAAGTGGACATCCAAATCCCTCATTTGGATGTTGAAATTGTCACTCAAATGGCTGTTTTATTTGCCTGAGTGCTGACTTAATAGACTGAATACAGGATGTGGCAGTACTGTTAAGGCACCCGTGTTTGAAAATTGAGTGCTGACTTTGAATTATTTGTGACTATATTTATTCTGCTGTTCAATGAAAACTAGCATCCTATCTATCCATCATGGAAACTCTCATAACAAATCCAGTGGTTCTGTATATGATCAGCCTTTGAGAAACAACACATGCTCATCGTTACTGTGTCTATGCTCTTTTACTTTGTTTTACAGGAAAAAACACATTATAGACTATTGTTCTTAATTTTAATGTTAACTAGAGAGATAAAGTGGGTGAGGTAATATCTTTTAATAGATCAACTTCAGAACTTCAGTTGGTGGAAGAGACAAGCTTTCGAGCTGCACAGAGCTCTTCTTCAGGTTTGTTAACTAGTTAATGGTAACTGGTTCTTTGTAAATAAAATGCACATCTTTGAGAAAGGAGACCAGTGGGTGAGGATTTGAGAGTGTAAATTTGAGAGGGGAAAGTCAACAGGTCAGAGAGACTCCATGAGGTTAGAAGCACTGGATTTAGGACTTTAAAGGGGACTGGAAGAGATGGAAGCAGGCTCATGGCCCACCCTTTCTACATGTCAGCATAGGTGGGATGCAGAGGGAGAATAAGATATACTAGCTTTGTCTGGCAAGGTCTGGTGTAATTCCAACAATAGTCTTGTTTAGGTGGCTAAAAAAAGCATGCTTTTTACCTCAGGGTAACTTGCATGTGAGCTCTCCTGAGGAAAATACAAGTCACTTTAATTTTACCACAAAATAAATTAGGTGAGGTCAACCCTGGGAAGGGTATAATGTCTTTGCTGTTTTAATCTCAGGATAGTTCATGTGTATCAGCTACATTGAATAAAAAATATTGCACCTTTTTTGTCCGTGAAGACAAGGCCAATAATCTTGACCTGTACCATATGTGATATTCCTGTCAAGGAGAGACCATCATTCTGAACTGTATGATGAATTTGTGATGTGGATAATAAATATTTAGGAGAGGCTATTAGGTCTACATAATATAATGAAAGACTATCTCAAGTGTATCCATTTTAAAAAAAAATCTCTTGCGTATTTACTTACTATATGCAGAGAATTGATTGCTTCTGATTCTTCATGTGCACATTTGTGAGAGTAATTGTGCCTACAAAAGTGAGAACATACTTGTTTACATGGACAACACTGGCATATGGGTGCACAAATTAACGTTTGGATGTCTAATTTGTGTGTGCAAAATCAGAGCCTTTAGTTAAAAATGTACTATTCTTACATGAGGTGTTATTAGTTTTAAAATTGATAGTACTCATTAAATGCAAACTGTTTTAACTTTTTATAGTTAGCAAATGTCAATAAATCTATGGCATGTAAAAGGGCACTACTCACATGGCAGCTATTTGAATTCTATACTTTGTCAAATATATGTACCGCTTAATTCAATATTCCTTAAAGGCAATACTCATTGTGGTTTACAGCATGACACCTGACCTTTTGTTAATGTCAAACATCATTTTATTTTAGCAAAGGAAATGATTATATTTCTATAAATCTAATCATTATTGTTGGGAAATATATATATTAGAAAAAAATAGGAAACTGATCAACTAATCAGTTGCTCATCTTGTCAGTGATTTCATATGTTACTGTTGACATTTATTTCTGTGGCTAATAGGTCTGAAATGGGGGGGGAAGGGAGAGGAAGACAACATAAAAGTCAAAGTTCTACTCTGAGTGCCAATCTCTTATCTGAGAATGGCTAAGAAATCTGTTGTGTTGATTGGAAAGAAGAATGTAGCACTAAGTTGTTTTTTCCACCCAAGCAGGATTAAAATCATCGATTATACAAGATGTGATTTAGAACTTTACTTGAATGTACCAAGGTTGAGTACAATTTACTAGGCAACTATTTTGTTGTGGTCTCTCCAGTTCTCCCTACTGGAGTTACAGAATTTAGTTCCTAGACAAGGTAATTTTTTCCTCTAGTGAACTGAAACTTTTGCTGTGGGATGACACAGATCAATTGGACTTATATATGTTAATAGATAGCATACATGACCACACTGATCATGTATACTAATGTATTAACAGATGCAGGTCTTATTTTGTTGAAATGTTATTTTTTATGATTCATATGGACAGTTGAGACTCTTACGTTGTTAGACAGGTTTTGTGTCTTCAGCAAAGGCTGTGAGGGGATACTTTTTTATTTTTTCTACTTTTCTCCATACATATACATTTAGGGAGGGATATGTTTTCTACTGAGCAGCTGGATTGTGTTTAACTGTCTTGCATTGCACAATGTGTTGTCTTTTCTGTGAGAGACACCCTGGCAGAATTTTATAGCATGACTAAGATTAAGTGAAAAGAAAGCTATACATCTGCTTTTTGGTTCTCACATGCCTATTAGGCTGGTTCATGTACCACAAATTTAATATTTCTATTTCTCTTTATTATTTAGATAGCATGATAAGGATGCATAGTACTACAGAGACAATTTGAAAAGAGACTCTTTCATTGGGATTTTAACATGTAAGACCCTATGACAGGGCTTGCTTCCACAGTGCATCCTTGTGGCCACATGGCCTATTACTTACCCTGTCATAAGGTCTTTGACAGTCTTTCACCAGTTATCCTGGGGTCCAATGCAGTGGTGCTTTAGTCCTCTGACTAAGGCATGCTTGAGTCCCACCCCATACAGGGTATTAAAGTCCAAAAATAAGAGAAAACCAAAAACTCAAAATAGGGTCATCCAATGAGTTTTCAGCAGGACCCTTCCTTTCCACTCAGGGCCTCTCTTCAAACAACCATTCCTTTGGTTGGTCTCCCTCACCAGGAGGGTCATCTATCTACCTGCTGAGCTAAGCCTTCTCCTTTTAATTGCCCGCTCTACACCTGATATCTGATGCAGGTGATGAGGCAGGGTAGGGCTAATTGGATCCACATGCCCTCATGCTCCTCTCTAGTGAAGGGCCTGTGCACCAAATCACAGACTGATTTAACAAAATACTTAAGTATGAATTTGACTTTGAGCATGCGAGTAGTTCCTTTGAATTCATGGTTAAAGTTAAGCATGTGCTTTAGTGCTTTGCTGGATTGGGGCCTAAAGTCCCAATTGTGAAAATTCTCAGGACCAAGTATAATGATTACTGCCATGAGTAGTCCATTCTACTGCACTTGGTAATATTTGCAGGACCACACACAAAACTACACAGATCAGAGCAAGGAACCACAAACAGTTGGGGCGATCATGTAAGGGTATGACTAGAGCTGGGTGAAATTTTTCAACTGAAACTTTTTTCAGCTAAAAATGCAGATTCAGTGACACCAAAATAGTTAGTGAATTGATATTGATTTTGCTGAATTATTTTGGTAAAAAACAAAACCAAACCTAAAAAAATCCTAAAAAATGTAAAATGAACATTTTTAGATTTGAATGCCTTGATTTTTAGATTTGAAATAATTTTTTGTTTTGAAATTTCTGTAATTTAAAAATTTAAAATATAAAAATATTAAAATAAATATAAAATATTAACAAATGCTCAAAATTGAGAGAAAACATTTTGTTTTGAGTGAAACAAAACTTTTCATTTAACTTGAAATGAAAATGTTTTAACTTTTTGATCTGGCCAACATTTTTTCAAAATTCATTTTTGGATCGACCCAAAATTATTGTCTTCTGCTTTTTCAGAAAAATCTGTTATTCGTGCAACTCTAGCTATGACAGTAAGCTATAGAGACGTGCTTTGTTATGTACACATCTTGTCCGTTTTTCTTTTCAATTGTAAGTGAATGTCTTATAATTTGAGAGAAAAAAGTATGGAAAGAGATCAGAAGAAAATAGTGCTGGAAGACAAACTAAATTGACTAACTGAAAGTGGTGCTATTCCTACTGCTTTGTTTCGGAATATAAACTGTTGGTGATGGCAATCATGACTTGACAGAGGATCAATCACAAGAGTTACAAGTGCTTTGCCCTTTTTGCAATATGTGACAGTTTTCAAAAACATCATCCAAGATAATCCTTTGTGGAACAACCTTTTGGATGATCTCTACTGACCCTAGTTTTCCTACACAAACACAAATGTGCTTCAAATATTATTAGCCCTAGTTAGTATAATAATCTTGGTAACAACAAGATGCAGTCTAACTAAAGAGGTTTTCTGTGCTTAGCAGCCAGAAGAGACACCTTGAACTAACTAAACAAAACAAAACACGTTTAAAGCTACCTGTAGCCTCACACCTGCTATTGCCAGCACATAGTGCCTGATTCACTACTGTATTACTCCAGTTTATGTCAGTGTAATTCTAATGGGATCCGATTTACTGACTATGAAGGACATGATTCACTGGAGCATTACTCCAGCTGTATGCCAGTACAAGTCCAATGGAGTAACCAATGGAGTTCAGTTTTATACCAGTGTAACTCCACTATTTACTCCCTTGTAGTTATACTGGCGTGACATTGGATATCACAGTACTGATCCAAACCCCATTGTTTTGCCAGTGTGCTTCCCACAGCTCTCCTAATGCCTCTTCTGCTATCTGCTTTACAGAATGGATAGGAGGCTAACCACACATTTTAAATGGCACAGAATTTTGCATTGATCTGGCATTTGCACCTGGGTAACTTACAAAGGACAGAATTTAGCCCTTATTGTTACTTCATCCTGGTTATGTTTTATGGTTTTATTTAGTATCCATTTCTAACTCCATAACAGTTTTAAATGTGGTTAAGTGACATACCACACTGAAGTAACCGAACAATGATAGCTTAGTATACAGACGGCATGACATTTGATTACAGCTAAGCTCCCGCAAATGCCAAGAGGAGTTCCTGGGAAGATATTTGATATTGACTTTAAAAATGGTCCACGTGACTAAAACTTAATACATCTTATTAAAATTTATTTTAAGAATATTGATTTTAAAGTAGAAATCACCTACAAAGAGAGACCCGCGATAAAGGCCAATGTGTAAATTGCTTTAAAACTGTAGTTACTGTAATTATATGGAGCATTTTATAAGCAACTAGGGACTGCTTTGGATAGGTGACTGAAATTTAATCAGTATCTGGCAGATTGCCTTTCTGTTGCACCTCACATTTCCAAAGTACTATTCTAGGGCAAACCTGCTAGCATTATGAACCTTTATTATCACATTTGATCTCTCTTTGAACATATCCCAGAAGAACAGCTTTCACAGTTCTCATGGAAGATTTGGGAGCTGGGTCATTTTTCTCAATAGCATGTGTCTCCCTTTTCAGTTTTGGGCAAACTTCATTCATCTATCTGGTCTGGGTTTTATAATCACATGGAGCATTATGTATGAAATGCATAAAAGATTGGTTTGTTAATGCTGCCACCTGAGACTACAAGATAAAGGAAGCTTGCACATTCCTTTGTACTCTAAGGACCTATGCGTTTGTGTTAAATCTTTTAGAAAAGACAACTTATTTCTTTATATGTGTTAAATGGCAAAAAATGGATAGTTTGGGCAAGGGAGCCTGAATGCTCTCTCTCTTTTAAAGCAAGGAGATAACCGAAAATAATTATAAATGGTAAAAGTGAAAATTAACCTATCTTGAGAGTTTGTGATTTACAAAGAAGAAATCAATGAAGCAGATTTAAAACATGTTTGATTATTTTTGATGGTTCAAGATGTAAAGGTCTTAAAGTCTAAATAGAATTCTTAGAGCTTACCTTCATTAAAGCAGTAAGTACTGGAAGATATACAGTAGCTGTCTAGATTGATTATTATATTATCTGCTTTGCAGAAAAATAATATCCTTGTCTCAGTGCTTGTTGTGAAACCCTCATTATTTTGCTTAATATACTCTGTCCCCAGAGTAAATTAAAACATTTATTTCTTTTGTATTGTAGTTTGCTTAAACTTGGATTCTTAGAACATATATGGATTGTGCTGTGACATCTGAATCCTAGAGATCAATTTATAGTTGTTAAAGATCATGAAGAATTGTCCATTAAAACAGTTAGTATTTGACAAATAACAACATCTGTGTTTAGTATAGAAATTGATCAAACAGATGCCCAAATGAAAGTCTGCTTGAACAAACTTATTAGTCAGTGTCCTGGTCTTAACAGGCTGCCTTATTAAATAACTTTAGATGTATTAAAATCACACTCTAATGTGATAGCATCATGAAATAAATACCTGTGTCTAAATGATAGTTGTTAGGCCAACAATTAGTAAAAACTGAAATATACAGAAAACATACTTTGATTTTGAATGAGTGTGTACACATATGTTGCATTTAGACATACGAAACGGGCAGATTATCAGAATTGTTTATACTGTGCTACAGCCACTGTGCTGCATCACTGAAGTCTTTGTGGAGGATGGAAATTTTAAGGTTTTGTTCCAATTTGGAACAAAGGATTTCAAGATTATGATGTATAGCTTCATACTGAAAATTCTCTGTGAAAGAAAATTCCAAAAATATTTGTTTCAGATCGATTAGAACATTTTGTTTAGACAAAAATAGAAATGTTTTGTTTTGATGTTGACTTTTAATTTTTTTATATTTTATTATAATATCTAATAAAAATACAAACATTTCAAAACTAAAAGTCATTTCAAACCAAAAACTCAAAGTGTTCTGTTCCAAAAATGTCAAAACAGGACATTTTGACGTTTTTGGAACATTTCCCCCCCTGGTTTTGCTTCAAAATGAAATGTTCATGCAGTCGACACATGCTTTTTCAAAGTGTTTCAATTACAATGGAACTGCATTCTCTGATGGACAATGGTTCCATCAGAGGTTTTTTTTTTTTTTTTACTATATGATCTAGCTATTGATTCTATTGGGAGTAGGACCAGAGTTTTATAGACAAATAAAAGATATGACCCTGCTACGGGAGCCCACTATAAGTCAGCAATGGATCACGATTAACCAAGGAGAGGGGTATGGGAAGAACAAAAGGTGATAAGAGTAAAAGATTATAACAGATGGTTTTTATTAGATATACATCTTACTAGTTAATTTCTCTCTCTTTGTATGTGAGTATGCATTTGTGAGTTGTTTAAAAAGTTGTAGATATTGTTGCTCTGGATTACTGTTTAATTTACTACAGGCTTTGTGTATGTATTTTATTTGCAAATTATGCATGTGGCCCTTATCTTGTATGTGTTTTGCAGACAATACTAATGCTTGGACTTAAGGGTATACCCCAAATGAATGAAATTTATTTTAAAAAATGAACAAATAATAATATTTTACCTTCTACCATGAATAATGATACTTAACATTTATACAGCATTTATTTTCCAAACCACTATACAAATATTAAAAAATGAATCCTCACAACAACAAATCAGTGACTTTATTTTCATAGGTTTGGACTTCTGAGTGCTCACAGCTCCCTTTGAAGTCAGTTGAAGTTGTGGATACTCAGCAGCACATATTAAAATCAGGTCTTTGGGTGTTTAAACATGGATGTAGGTGCACATCTTTAGATTTGAAAATTTTGGTTTAAGTGACATTATGGAAGGAACATAAGTCAGTAGAACTTGGATGTTCATGACTCCCATCATGACTCCATCACCTTCTGTTCTCAAGGATTCCAAAACAAATCCCAAATCCACTATCTTGTACCCTGCCCCGGTAAGGTCAAGTGGGCATTACAGTGATAGGCGACCACAGAGAAGTTGTATGGTGTGCTTCAGGGAGAAGAGGAAGAATCCATCCTCCAGACCATGGAATGGCTGTTGAATGAAGTCTACTCTAGTCAAACGGCTGAAGTAGTCTGTACAGTTCTTTACATACCGCCTCGGCTATAGGGGAGGAGAAAAGAATATGCAGCGGCAGATTTTCCAGTTTAACTCTCCTCTGGGCCGCCATGCTGTGCCCTCTGCTGCACAGGAAGCACTTGGAAAGTTGGTTCAATAAAGAGAACGCACATCCTCTTCAAGACCTCCTAAAGTTCTATTCTGTTCTATTCAGGATCTTATACCATATTCATCACCACAATATCTTAATGCAGCATAAAAAATTAAATAGAATAGAATAGTTCGGCCCTTCTTTTCCCCTGCACAGCAAAAATGCAATGGTTCCGTTCCTTTGGGATCTCCACAGCTGCAGTTGAGAATGTGGGATTTTCTCCTATAAGAATACAGAGACAAATGTGGCGGTTTGGATATGTTGTCAGAAGAGAGAGTGCAAGTAGCCTCACCATCAGCTCACCAATACAGGAGATACCTGAAATTCAGAGGTAGTGCTCCTTGGAATGTTACCCAGCAAACCTGGGCAGTAGATCTGATGGAGCTCCATGACTCTAAAAGAGTTAGCCAAAACTCCCCTTCATGAGGTGCGGGGGGAAGGGGAGGGGTGTTGAGGGATGATGCATCTGCAACTTTCCATACTGCAGTAAGGAACATCTCTGGCCATGCGCCCACAGTGCCCACTGAGCCATTCTGCTGGTCTCTGCTCTGCACAGAAAAAGTATCTCAGGCCACTTCCACTCAGGTCCTATAGCTTACTACTTCCAGCTCCAGTGCACTTCAGCGGCTTGCCCACGGGAATTACTTTACTTCACTTGCAACTGAGATCCTGACACTTATGGGGTGCTAAGGCACCTGTGGTGTGCAATACACGTCACAACAAAGGGGAAGGGAAAAATCTGGTAAGTGACACTGAGCCCGACTCTATTATTACAAGAAATGCCACAATATTTTAATGTCTAGGTGTAAACTCATTATATAAGGTCACATCCAAAAGTCTGAGCCATTTTACAGCCAAAATGAACTGAATAGAACACAACTGACCTTGGAAGAATGAAAGTCTGAATCAACCCTCAAGCTGACTAAAACATCAGAAACTCCAAAGGTATCCTAAGAAACTTTCACAGTGGGTCAATGCAAATTTCTGACTTCCCATTAAAAGCAGGGAGAGAATAAGATGTGTGAACAACAGACAATGATCAGCATAAGTTGTGATGCTTCCAACTTTAATCATGAGCAACCCCAAGTATATTTACAGAGGAAAGCTTACCTATATGGTATTCGAAAACCAGAGGGTGTAAGTTTAGACTGCTAACAAGCAAGTCTAATTTTCCTACATACTTAGGGTTTCATAGTCAACTATACCCACGAAAAAATAATACAAGTAGTAACCTGATATTTATTCGCCACAGACATGAAGAAAGCTTAAAGAATTATACAATGTCTGAAACATTTGACTGTTTTAATTGTAATGTTTTTTAAATTGATTTTTTGCTGTGTTATACGTTGAAACAGTGGCAAAAGTTCACAGTAAAGAAGCAAAGCTTACACTATAGTGAGGAAAGAGGGCACTAAGTCTGTCCAGTCCAATTAATCGACACATATTTCTAAAATAGGGAATGTGGTCTTATGATATTACATAGAAGTATCTATTCTTCTTAGGTTTAGTGGATAGTAAAGTGGAGCTGTTTCCCAACACCAGTATGATCTATTTGTCAGTCTTCGTCATTATAGCATCTCAGCACCTGAGAAACATTAAACATCAACTCCCCCGTGAGAAAGGGAGTATTATTATTTTTCCTTATTTTGCAGATCAAGATTCAGTCAGAGACAGATTAAGAGGCTTGCCCAAGGTAACACTTGGCCAAGCAAATTTGTGACAGAACCAAAATTTGAACCAAGGTTGCCTTAACCACAAGTCCATTTTTCCTCCTAGTCCATCCTCACTTGCTAGTCTAAACATCCCCCTGATGTCTGCACTTAACTAAATTACTCACTGAATTTTTCCTAATGTGCTCAAGCTAAAACCTATGTACAGAGAAAGGAAAGCAAATTGAGAGTTATAATCTGTTTTTGTAGCAAATCATATTCATGTCATTGATATCCATATTAATTCAGAATATATTTGGAGCCACTATACCTTATTTCTGTTTTTAACACAAGAATTGTCATTCATGTCACATATTAAACCAAATTAAATTATAAAAATACTCCGTGCTGTAAGAACCAACAACACAAGTATCTCCTCTTATTACACGGAGACAAACAAGTAGTTTATTGGAAAAAATATGTGAATCTCATTTCTGATCCTAATGAAGCAAGTAGCCCATTATACTGAGGTTAATTTGTTGACTCATGATTTCTACTTATCCAATGATATACCGAATCATGTGAACAAACCTCTACATCTAATCAGTTTTTTTATTGAATCCTGACCTTTAATACACCTTCTTCTTGATTATGAATGACAGTGACCTTTATCTAATTTAAAACAGACATACTGATGCAAAAATATGCAAAGTACACATGTAAATTCTGAATTAAGATGAAGATGTGCATAATCTTCTGGGGAGAAAGATAGAGATGTTTACATTAGGGCCAATTGATGGTATGTGTGTGTGTGGGGGGGAGAATAAACAAAAAAACAAAACAAAACAAAACCCCAGAACAAGAATGGGTTTGGAGGAACAGCTGCAGAGAGCCTGAAGTCTGTTTAGATTTCCAGAGCTTCTATTTAGAATCCCGAAATGTCAATATAAATATCAATTTTTATTATGCTTTTCAGCATTTTATGACATTCATGAAATGATCAAAATGCAGTAAAGTCAGACAAAATACCTCTTGCAAGCTTTGGCAAACTATGCTTCCATATTCCATTGTTTTTTCACTTCAAATACATAAAATTCATTCCCTGCAACAGAAAAGCTGAGTCAAATTCACAACATTCTAAGTGCTGTATATGTTCGGTTCATGCTGCCCTTTGTCTCAAAATGGAATGCCATGTGCATCATCAGGCAATATTCTTTTTAGTCCATAACATATTTAGAAACTGCTGTCGCTACTGAAAAAAGAGTGATTTCTGGGGGAAAAAAGTACTTACCTAACTTCCCCCCTTTCCTGGCACTTTCTTCTTTTTCCCCTTAGGTTAATACAAATGGGCTGCATTGACAATACTAGAGATGAACCCAGCCATGGGCACATTCTGAACTGCAGCATAAGCCTATAATCCACTCTCTCTTTTCACAAGTCATTCTTTCCTATGATGAGCTCTGAAATGAAATTGTACATCAGCTGCTCTGCTCAAACATTGGAATCCATTTTTTTAAAAAGAATATACAGAAAATTTGCAAAACTAGGAGTAAAGAATGTCAAAGCACAAGTCTAGTGAACACATTCTTCTGACAGAATCCTACCAAACAGTACCTGGCATTAGCATGTACTTTCACGATTAACAAGAGGGGGTTGTCAGACTACTATTTCTGAAATAAACAGATTTATCCTGACAGATAATCAGCAGTTTGCACTGCCTAATACATGTTATCATCCACGACTGACATCATTACATTAAAAGCACACTTACTATAATCTTTCATTGGAAATTAAACAGATTTTATGTAAGACATAAGCTGGATCTTTTGGGGAGTGAATGGGGACTGGGAAGGGAGAGAGAAACGTTGGGGAGAACATATACACTAAACAACAAAGAGTAAATCCCAAGAAAATCAATGCCAGGTTTAGTCCCTCAGAATCTATTAGCATAATTTCAAAAGATATTAAAACCAAATGTGCAGAACTGTTAAATGTGTACTATACATGTAACCAGTATCAGGGTAATGCCTTTCACTTTCCCATGATTCTATCTCAATGGTATCCTCTGTGTGTCTGTGTGTCTGTCTGTGTCTAGGCCCCTGCCTTACCCACAATAGGAACTAGGCACCTAACAGTGACATCACAAGTTTGTGATATATTTCTGATTTAGACATTTATAGTCAAATGTTTAAAGCTGGCCATGGATCTTGGGAGCCCAACTTGAGTGAAGTACCATGGGGCTGATTTTCTGAGGTATTGAGCACATGCGTTGTGAGTACTCAGCAGTTCTGTTAATCTGTTCTCAAAATGAGCTCCCAAATGAAAGGAGGCATCCCTGATCAGTGATCATGTTTGTAAATGTTGGTCTTAATTCCTAAGGGCCAATTCCTGAAATGTTCTTTTAGTTAAAAAAAAGTAAGGATTGTAGGATTTGTCCTGAAGTACAAAGAATGTGTGTTCCTGACTGGTCCTATAATTCCTTGAGTCCTGCTTAGGCGATGAAACCAATGTGGTTATGCTATGCATGGGTAGGGGCAAGATATTAGAAGCTTGTGCAGAGATATTGAACCATCTGTGTGCTACAGTGTAGAGAGTTTTGGGACAGGATACAGAAAGGCAGAGAAAGGCCAGAAAGATGTAGGTTAATAACTGGTTGATCTGGGACTAACACAGCCAGGCTGTGCAAACCCCTTGGGGGACAGTGCAGAAGCTACTGAAACCCAGTGGTTGAAAAACTGGCTGCAGAGCAGTCCTGTAGCATGAGGGAAATGAGGAATGATTCCACTCACACATCTGACATCTGTGGAACCTTCCTCACAAACAGCTTGTTTACTCAACTAGCTTTTTCAGCAGGAACCAAGAATGGGCTCTGTGAGGACAAGAAAGTTTTAATAAAAATGATCTCACATTCTTCCTTCTTCTAGGAATGCTCAAAATCCTTTGAGGATGTTACTTTGCCTCAAAAGAAGGACATTGAGCATAAAATAATTCCAGGAACATTAGGTCTAATTCTGAAATTTTTCTTTCTTTCTTTCTTTCTTTCTTATATTTTTTATTGCAGTCACAGTGTCATAATTAACATTACATTGTTATTACTGACTCCACTGACTCACAGAACACAGCATAGTGCAAAGGTCAGGGAACAGAAATTGCATAGGTTACTTAGTGGTTGTATTCCCTTTAGCAAGCATTTACTCCTTTGGTTGTAGTCCCCCTAGCTAAAGCATACAGCTTCTGAGCCATAGGCTCTGTAAAAAGGTGAGTCAAATGTCCAAGTTTTGGGTCTATTAGTTTATTTAGGGTAGTAGAGAGACAAGGGGTGAGGTAATATCTTTTATTGGACCAACTTCTGTTGGTGAGACAGACAGGCTTGCAAGACAGAGAGAGAATGAGAGCAAGCTTGTCTATCTCATCAGCAAAAGTTGGTCCAATAAAAGATATTACCTCACCTACCTTGTCTGTCTAATATCCTGGAACCGGCATGGCTATAACACCACATACAATATTGAGAGTAGTGAATTTCTCCACAAACAGAACCTGAAAACTGGGTACATTCTGTTTTTTCTATCCTTGTACAGTTATTTCAACTTCTTCTCTTTGCTGCCAGCTAATAACAGCTGGTTACTGAAGGGTCCAGTTTTGAGAATTGATTCACACCAACGCATATTTCTGAAACTATCTAAGAGATTTTTTAATGTTGCAACATTAACAGAGTGATGGAAATTAAATGGATATGTGACAAATGCAATCTTCTTGCAAAATCCTTGGCAGTATCATACAGAATTTAAATGAATTCATAATTATGTGCTAACTATACATTTGTTTAACACTCACATTTCTCAAGAATGAAAAAAAATAAACTATTCTTTTAAAATACAGTCTCTTAGCTGATTTAGACCCGTTTCAATCCCACTGGTGTAAATCAGTGAAGCATTTGGCAGTGTGGCTTTAGCCTCATGTACTGGATACTGTATGCGGGGCAAATCCATAGAGTCTGATACTTCAACGAGGATCAAGGAAAGAAAAAGCTGATCTAACAAAGTGGTCTCATTTGTTCTTTTTACCCTACTCTAAAAATGTTGAATTGCTATTCACCCATGTTCTGCATATTTCTTGCACTTGATTATGTGTTAAGGCTGTTTGATTGTTGTTTACGTTAGATATTTTGTGTCCAAAGGTCAAATGAGCATAGCTTTGGAATCAGATTCCGACTGGCTGCTTTTGTAATACTTAATCTTTGCACAGTGGGAGGAAAAGAAAGTGGGAGACAGTTCAAGCTAACTCAAATAAACAGACAGAAGTAAAGCAACAATTGCTTTTCTGTATGGACCTGCTCTTGCTCGTTTCTTCTTTAGAGATAACACTCTTTGACGCAACGTCAGATAACCATGTTCAAAGTTTCACAGGCTAACCATTTAAAGATGCATTTCCACTCCATTTATTTTCCTTTATCTGAACCCTCTATTGGTTCATTTCAACTGAGGACATTTCAAAACAGAGACATGTAGGGGGAAAAAAGGGCCCACCTTGACACTCCTCTGGAGATTACAAAGAAAGGCATATGACATTAGAATGCTGTGTTCTGATGAGAACAGTTGTTTGCATAAAAATTTTAACTATTACTAAAACTTCAATGAAGTTTCAAGGAAAGAAAGACAGATAAAGCCTCAGGTTAATTTCAGTCATTACCAAGCACTTTACACCTGCTGAAAAATTCCAAAATGCAAAGGGATGTCAATCTTGTTCTTTAGGAAATTTTTTTTTAAAATGGAGAAGACCTTCAAAGGCGGTCAGTAGACAAGACAGTCAATTACAGACCTGATTCAGCTCTTAACCTCTTGAGGTATAAGTATGCTTTTTCTGCAATAGCAATCATTTTCAGCATTCATTCAGATAAAAGGCCTAAATTTTCCAGCATGATACTTCAGCAGTGTATTCTGGAGTACAAGGCAATGACAGGTATTGCAAAATAAGAGCATGATATAATCAAATACGTAAATTGATGCGGCACCCTGGGGAACACATATTCGTTTTCTGCTGCCGTAGCAAGTCACCAATGACATCTCTTTGCTTGATAAACTTGTCGCTACATAGGTTTTCTTTCCTAATAACCTATATTGCTGTACATTTTCTGACATGATCTATCATATGTTCCCTCCATTGCTAAAAGACTCTCTCCCCATCTCTCTCTCTCTCTCTATTTGTAACTCACAGTACAGCAACTAGACTTGGTTAAAACTGAAAGCGACTTGGGCTTCATTGAACACTGAACAAGTTAGATGGAACTTATTAACCATCTCTATAGCATCCTTTTAAGATGATAATTTATCTTTTTAACTGTCCTCTGTAAAACCTGCAGAAAAGAGCCTGATGGGAGCAAGTACACTGCATTATATACAGCTACAAGGTTTACCACATCCTATAGATTCTCTTGCAAGGCACACTGAAGTGGAGTAAAAGGTAACTTATCTTGAAGAGTTGTTTCAGTGAGTTACCATAGCAAGGGCAAGTTCACAGATGAAGAGGAAGAAACCATTGTCAGTGGAAAACAGAAACCAGGTGTAAAGGACCCTAATAATTTTGTTTAGAAGACTATGAACTAACTTGAAGCTTACCATATGGGTTAGATCTTTGGAGAGTTTCCTGAGAAGCTAGCAAATAAATTCAGAGGCTTATATAAAATACAGGGCCTTGTTTTCCTTTCATTTATTTCAGTGTATCAATGAATTCAAGGTGTAAACCTGGTGTACGTAAGAGGAGAATCATACCAATCATTTTGAAATTACTCAGTGAAATGATGGTGATGACTCAATAAGGAACACTTCCATACCTGTAAAACATTGGCCATTTGGTTGATGGGGAAAAGGAAGCCAAAAATAGCTGTTTGCTACAACATTTTTTTATTCACTTACAAAAAGCTTTTCCTGCTAAAGGTCCTTTAGCCCCCTTTTCATATTTCCAGTAGTGACTTATCTAATCTCATCTCTCTGATTATCAATTTCCATAGGGATCTCCTTTATTTCCCAACTTTATACTGGCCAGAATTTCCATTAAAAAAGATCCCTAAGGTCTTTCCTGCAGTTCACTTTTCCTATCTAAAATTCCCTACTCCCATTTTATTTTTTTTGTAATACCCCAAAAATGTTCTATAAACGCTCTTGCTCCTGGAGTAGGCAAGAAGAATGAATTTGCACTGGACTTTTTCCTCCTTCTCTAAATCAAAATTGCTGTGTGTGCAGCAAGCAGAATGGAGAAATGTCTCACTCTCTTTCTATATGGAAATTATTCTAAAATTTGTAATTTGTGAAGGCATTGTTCCAAAACACATACTGGTTCTTCCTAGGTAACTTTAATTTACTTAAAAAAACAACCCCTGGCACTTAAAATAGTTAACAACAATTATAATTACTGGATAAGAAAGAAAGGTCAGATTTCTGTTACATCATTATGAAAGGCTTTTATTACACACTCCTATAAAACATATTTCTTTTGTCAGTTGCCATCCTAGCAGACTAGCCTGCATACCAATAGGAACACTAAAGTGCCAAGAAGCAGAAGATAGTTATCTGCTAAAATCTATGTAGAGTAACCTAACAAATGCCAGAGGAAGAAAGAGTGCCCTCTGCACAGTAATACTTGTTTAGATGTCTTCTTTATACTGACAATGACAAGGCTCCTTTCGTTTGTACTGTACTACAAAATCAGAATGCATTTTTTTCAAAAGCAGACTGTATATCAAAGAGAAAAGAGAGACATTCTAGGAACTGGGATACTTAATGTGGATAAGTAAATACATTTACCTGAACACTGCTAACTAAAAGTCCTCAATGTTAAAACTGAAGATTTATACCATCAGTATTATTCAAGGTACTCGGGAAGGTTTTTGTTGGTTTTAAACTTTTTTATTTCCCCTCTTTCTGTCCATTCTGCTTTACAAAATTTCCCTCTTACCTCTATATTGTTTCAAAGTTTTAAAATTACAGTTGTTTTTATCAACTCCTAAGTTAGTTATAAAATGGTTCTATATGAATAATATATACAAAACTAATTGTTATAATTTACAAATTGCAGCTGTTTTAGGTGACAAACAGGAACTTTTATTGCAGGACAAATTTAAGGAAGAAGAATTCTAATGTTGTAACTTCTGCACTGTGCTGCTCTTCAAAACTATTATTTTATTGTATTTGAATATATCTAAAATTGTCCTGTCAAAGGCACATTTCAGATGTAACTCTAAACTCGGCCAGCAAATCCAAAGAAATGTTCATGAAGTGATGCCAGACTTACTGTCTACCTTCATACAATCAGTGTGCTTTCAAACGTGCTAGTTTCATATTTCTTGTTATACACACTTTGAGTCAGAACTTTACTGAGTAAATAGCGCTCGAATTCCCCCTCCCCCTGCAGTCTATAGGAATTATGCCCCAAACTGGTTTTGATCCAGTTAACTTTCTTTAAAAAAAAAAAATTATTTTCAACATTTCAAAAAATAGATATTAACACAAATAACTATAATGGTTACATTTAATTACTTCTACTACTACTGGCAATTCTATTAACAATATGTTTATCTTGTGGTCTACATTTATTTGACAGGCCCATTTGCAACAAGGCCTGCAGTTTCCTTGTATACAACAGTGCAAAGTAAAAGGTGACCTTTTTATTTATGTTTAAAACATTTCAACAGTTAGTTCTGCTCCAAAGATAACACCCTAACAAGGTTCAAGGCCAGAAACCCCTGACAATATTGACTTTTCACTTGATGACTACTGCACTGCATTAACTTAAACAGACACCGGAAAACATTTTTTAAAAGGAAAAAGAAAAAAGCTTAATTGAAGGTTGCATTTGTAGACTAGAGAGCCTCTATGTTAAAATCTTACTTGTCATTGTAAAAAGGATAAATAGCTGGCTAAATAAACATTAGAATAACAGTCACTTAAACAACTGCACCTATACAGATAAGTAACAAAAGCATCAGGCACCTGGCATCATATTAGGACCTACTGATGACAACAACATGAATCATTATAGTGACACCTAATAATGAGCAAACAGTGACGGTATTACATGTCTTTAGAAGAATCAGGCTCCTACCTTTACAAGACAGATGGACGGTAAGTCCCCCTTTAAAGAAAGTTGTCAGTAAAACCGGGCTGCAGTTGCAGTAAATTGAGTCCTTTCAGTCACTGTATACATGCAGCAGTTCTGCAATGAGGGAAAAATATTATGGGAGGAGCAGCTGTGAACGAGTGACCTCCTGAAGCTGAGTTCTCTTTGTGAATCAAGCACTGGGAGCCAGTGCCTCTGATTTGCATGGATTATCTCCACTTGAACAGATACATTTAAATCTATCTGGCACGGTGGCAAAAAAATGGGAGAGTAAGTGAATGAGAGCGAGAACAAGAGAGAGAAGGGGAGAGAGAGAAAAAGAAGACAAGAAATCGTGAAGCTTGGCTGGATATGCTGGTTCTGGCAGAACTGTGTCTCAGAAGAGCTACAGCTCCCTCTTCATGTCACAATTGTAAGATAAGAAATGCTGTCATTAAGCACTGGTTAATAACAGAATTCCCCCCTTACTCCCCCCCCCCGAACTTCTGATGTTCCATTTGATCAGATTTTTATAAACACTTAATTATTCTGTCATCATAAAATCAGGATTTTATACTGTAAGCTTCAAATGATTTGTATTCAGGCAGGTAAAAGAATGAGGCAGGTAAAACTCCCCACGTAATTTTAAACACAGAAACATTTCAAACTGAGTAGTTTGTACAAATTAAGACAGATTTCTATATATGCCTTAAAAATACACTTATTGAGTATGCAGATAACTTTAAAGGCATGGATAGAAGATGGCATTCAAAATGTTGATATATAGTTGTCTTTGACAAAAATACCATTGCTCTGGGTGTGTAAGCCAACATTTTTGAGATTACTGAAATGTATCAAGACAAAGAGACCAGTGAAAACGTTCTAACAATCTGTATCCAGCCACTTCTCCCTTATTACCATGAATAACACAAGCATTACCTGTCAAATTTTTCCAATTTGATTTAAATGAAGTACTTATGCTGATTAGGGAAGTATGAGGAACCCTCTTGAGCCTTCATCAAAATTAAGATGAACCTGAACTAAACTTTTTTTCTGGTTCAAAGGCATTTAGATAATTTTTTTCTCATCTTACAATTTCCCAGTTTACAATTTTTTGAACCTCTAAATATAGCTGTTGGGTACCAGTTGGACCAAAAGTCATTAAATGCAGAGATAATAGCTATTCGGAAATGGGAGGTACCAGAAAGCTTTGAGAGAGTTTATTTTTATGAGATTTCAAGCCCAAAGCTGCAATCTCAGGAGATTCAGATAATTCAAATGAACTTCAAATAAAAATCTGAACTTTTGGTGCTTGTACAAACCAAAGCCAAATTGCAAAACAGTTGAGGGTCACACATGAAACTTTAAATCCCTCTGCCTCATGTCTCCCCTTTTTAGCCCTGATTCTGCAAAGAGACCCAAGCTAAACAGATCCTGTTCCCATGTACAGTCTCAATGAAGTCAAGCAGAGTCCATGCAGGCTCAGGAGTTTACCCCTTGCTTGGAGCCCGGTTGAAATCAGTGGGGACCTGCCTAGGGGGTTCACTTTGCATGATGGAGATATTTGCTTGAAACCTGGATTCTTAGATGATGCATCTAGCTAAACAATAAATATTGTAAGTACTAAGCTTACCCCTGCCATGAAAAATTGCTTCTTGGAAGTAATCACATTTACAGTAAAACTCACTGCAGATAAATGATCACACAGATGCTGGACAAAGTAGTGGGGAATATATCTAGATTCTATAATAAAAGCTATGTGACACAGTTATTAGTAACTGCTTATGCCCCATATACAACCGCTAACTCTTAAGAATGCACTTGGCTCTCTCCAAAAAAATTGGAGATTCAGATGATTTCATTTGGGGGGCTAGATCCTTGAGTTGTGCCCATTTACACCAGTTGAGGATTTAGCTCTGAATGTTTATTAGAAATGTATCCAAACTGCTTGAGGTTTCATACATCCTTCCCAGTTTTCTCTTCCATCTTTCCTTCCGTGTTTATCTCAAACCCATAATGGGTTGCCAGGTGTCCAGTTTTCAATTGACCTTCCCCAGCCTGGTGAAAATGAGTGAGTGAGTGAGGGTGGGAGAGAGCAAGCAATGGAGGAAGAGGGGGATGGAGTGAGTGGCACTCACCTGCTCCTTTGCCTCCAAAATTCACTTGCTCCTCCCACTTACCCTTTCTCTGACCTCCTAGTAAGTGAATGAGTACCCGTCTCTCTTCACAACCTTCCATGACAAATCCATATTTTTACACACTATTCCCTGTGAAGGGTTACGAGTAGTGTGGCTCCTACTGCTAGAGGGCCTTGAAAAGCACCATGAGCCAAAATCTGCTCCCAGAAGTGGTGTAAATGCTGTGTAACTCCACTTTACATCAGTATCTTGAAGAGATTAATTTTCAAGCTACTCATATTAAACTTCCTTAACCTCAGTGACCACTTCTTAAGTCTCCTTTGGCTTCTTTTACTCTCCATGGTCCCCAATCAATCCTTCTCAATCTTTAAAGAATGTCATCAGATTCAATAGGTCTAACAGTGCCTTAGACTGTTCTCTGTGTTATCCCTTAGACTGCGCTGCTTTCAGATACATTTTGCATTCTCCCTGTTCCTAGCTTGCAGTGAATTCTGGGCTAGGGAATCCTACAGTGTGACAGATATGGATGTAGCAGCAGCTTTGTCACCCTACACATGGACCCTCTGAAGACCATCAAAGATAAGGGGACTTCAGAAAGGAGGAAAGGAGCCTGGGAGGAATCAGAGCACATGAAGGATTAGGAGAAATTGTAGGAAGACCTGGAAAATTATAATCTCATTTCGTAGTGTAGGGGTGGGAGGTTGAAGAAGTTGAGACTGAGATTCCCTTTTGGCAAACTACGTACACCTGCTAGCGATCACTGTGGGGGAGAACAAAGTGAAGGCTGTGGGGAGAGTTGGCGGAACCAGCTAAACAATTACTAGAATATCTGTTAACCTTATAAGAGGTCTGAATTTCATTCACTTAGAGGAGAGGGCCAAGGATGAAAATGATATTTTAATCAAATCCATTTGCACATCCTTGCTCTGCAATTGAGCAAACACATTAACAATTCTCTGTTGACTAGGGAGAAACAACAAAAAAAGAACAAATCGGGTTAGAGTAAGGAAAAAGGCAAATGTACCAGAACAACTGGCCACAAAATCAACACAAAGTTGCCAAACTTATGAGAGAAAGTGAGTTTAGAGGGCAGGTGCCACGCACTCCTATCAAAGAGCCACAAAGGCAAACTGGGTTGTATTTTCTCACTGCTGTGCGAAAGATAGTTATGCATATATTTGTTAATAGTTTAATACCTGCCCCCACAATGTGCACATCAATCATTCAAATACAATAAAAGCCCCGAATCTTTCCAAAATGTTCATATGTATCAAGTTTCCAGATGAAATTGAAACAAAAATATCCAAAATGGCATCCAAAAGATTAGTCTTGAGTTTTGCCCAGTTTGAGGTTTGCCCATGACCAATATAACTTCTAGTTATTGGTAATTCAGCCCTTCAAACCCAGCATAAAGAAGCAGCAGAAGATATTTTTGGAGCATACTTAGTCATGGGAGAAAACCCACATGAATAAAACAGAACATATCAAAGGACACCGAGATAGGATCTTTGGTAACAGACTTTTATCATTTTGCTGCACTGTCCAAATCACACAAATCCAGTAACAAAAAGGCAGATAACTCTTTCTAAAATAAGAGGGAAACTTAAATCAGACATACAGGTCAGTCTAGTATAATGAAAGACCTGTGAGAGGTAGACAGGCTATACATGTGGAGTGAACTTAATTCAATCAAGCAACATGTATTTCATTAACAAAAAGAGGTAGCAAAATTAAAACCCTGCAATACAGGCATAATATGACAAGTCATCAGGGATGGCTAAAAAGCTGCCACCATATGGCCCATACTGCAGAACAACGGACTGGTATAAGAGTAAATACATATGAAATGAATTTTTAAAAAGCTGAAAAAATTGTAGCAAATTGAATGCTAATTCATGACAATTTCTGAAAGAAACAGGACAACAGATTATCTGCATATAAGTGGACTTAAAATATCTCTCAATGCCAGCCTGTTACCCAGTTCAAACGGAAACAAACCACCTCTTTACAGATTGAGACTGTAAATGGTCAAGCCAGAGCTTCAATCAGTCTCATTAATTAAAGAGCAGGTGTAATGCATTTACTCAGAAAATTCAGAATTATAAAATGACACTGTAGTTTTAAAAATAGAGCATGGAAGAAGAAAGGGAACAGAAGAAATACCAATAAAAGACACAATAAAAACTGTAAGGTTGAATGCACAAAGGCTACACATGCACACTGTATTATATAACTTTGGTAGCTAACCCACTTTACTTCTGAAGAAATTTCTTGTAAGCTTCTGGTGACAAAATAAATCTTGAGACCTACAGTAAGAATGCAGTGAGCACCTTGGGAGTCTCAGAGTACCTGCAACATGGATTCCACGGGGCGCCACTACTTGACAAACACAAGCTTGTTTATTAGCAACAGGACCTGGCAGAGAGGATGTCATTTTCTGTTCCCAAAGGGGAGAAAGGAAAGGGAGGCCTAGGAGTAGGAAAGAGAACTTAACTAAATCAGTTTAAGTCCTCAGAATAAATATTTATTCCAGTTTTCGAGATAGAAGTTTCAGTTCTCATTTTCCCCTCACACATTCATCTGTGCACAGTGAAAAAAACACATTCCACTCTCCATCACCTAAAGCTGGTATCAAATGCCATTTCTGTTCCATCTAGTTAGGTAGGCTGCATGTGATGGTTGGTAGCATTTCATCGCTAGTATACTACCTCCTAAACACATATAGGTAAACAAGTAAGAGTTCATGAGAGTGAAATCCCCTCAGAGATCAGTCAGCCTTCTGATTACTAATCCATGTCTTTCTTTTCTATATCCAAATTAATTTATTTTGCAGTCAAAGAAATACAGCAAAGTACCAGGAGAAAATCCAAGGATTTGATTCCTATTTCACATTATTGTAAATGGGCAGTAAATTCACTGCAGCCAATGAACCTTCATCTCCACTCTCCTCCTCTTTGTGTATTTACACCTATGCAAAGTGACTGTATGATGCTACCAAATCAGAACAGTAGCATTTTCACATTCCTTTTTAACAGTATAAGTAACTGCACCAAATCAAGGTGGTGGAGAATCAGGCCCCACAGAGCTGCACTCGTACAAAGTTACTGAGGCAGAGAGATCAGAATCAGGTCCTCAGTTTGCTGGCATTATTTGAGACTCCATAACAGCATAAACATGAGCAATTATTACTCTGAGCATTAGATATACAGTATCATAGTCTTCTAGATCAGTTTCCCAGGCTATCTAATGGATCAACTAAAGCTCTGGATGAAAAGTATGATGATAACTTTGTTCCTTTTGCATAATGGAACTCTTTTAAACAAAGGTAAAACTCATCTGTATAGAAGCCACAACTTTTCTTGGGGGAAGTTCAAAACTGGAATGAACTCCAATAGGAACTAAGGACCATTACAAACCTTACCATCTTCTGCTCTAAGTGCAAGGCACATTTCTTTGACCTTGCCTTCTCTAACGGAAACATAAAGCATGTCTATATATACTATAGAAGAACAAATCAAAAACAAAACATTCCTTTGCACACACCTCTCCCCTTCGGGAGAGGATGAGGCAAAAATACCTGACAGATGTTAGTCGCATTGCTTAATGCACTTCGGAAGGTGCTCAGATAGTAGAGTGATAAGTGCAGTAAAAACCTATAAGTATATAAGAGACCTAAAGATAATTTTTCATGAACTTGTGTTAAAGTATTTGTTAGAAAATTAAATCATTGTGGGTTCTCTTCTCCTTGTCTGCTCTTCCCATAAGCAAATCTCCATGTACAGGTAGCAATGAGAAAATCTTGCAAGAATTCATTATGACTAAAGCTGGTGTTATGTTAAATAAAATTTAAAAAATTGCTTTCAAAATTTCTTTTTTTCAGTGCTATACTGGATTGTCGTTTATATTGTCAAGGCCATAACAAGTTCAGGACCACATGTCAGAGCAACACAGAATGGCTATATATTGCAAAAATATGTATGAAACCACTGCATCTGTAAGAACATAAGAATGACCATATTGGGTCAGAACAATGATCCACCTACCCAGTATTCTGTCTTCCGACAGTGGCCAGTACCAGATGCATCATAGGGAATGAACAGAACAGGGCAATTCTTGTTGTCCAGTCCCAGCATCTGGAGCATAGGGTTGCGTCCCTAACCACCTTGGCTAATAGCCACCGATTGACCTATCCTACATGAACTTATCTAATTCTTTTTTGAACCCCTGTTATAATTTTGGGCTTCACAACATGCCCAGGCAATGAGTTCCATAGGTTGAATGTGCACTGTGTGAAGAAGTACTTCCTTATACATGAATTAAACCCGTTGCCTATTAATTTCATTGTGTGACAACTAGTTCTTGTGTTATATGAAGGGGGTAAATAACACTTCCTTATTCACTTTCTCCAAATGTGATTTTATAGACCTCAATCATATCCCTCCTTAGTCATCTCTTTTCTAGTGTAGTCCCACTCTTTCTAATTTCGCCTCATAAGGAAGCTGTTCCATGCCCCATATCCTTTTTGTTGCCCTTTTCTGTACCTTTTCCAATTCTAATATATCTTTTATTGAGATGGGGTTACCAGAACTGCACACAGTATTCAAGGTGTGGGAGTACAATAGATTTATATAGTGGCATTATGATCTTTTCTGTCTTATTATCTATCCCTTCCTAATGGTTCCTAACATTCTGATAGCTTTTTTGACTGCCACTGCAGTTGTTTTCAGAGAACTAGTCATGATGACACAAGATCTCTTTCTTGAGTGGTAGCACTAATCTACCTAATTTAGACTTCACCATTTTGTATGTATAATTGGAATATTATTCCTATGTGCATTATCAGTGTTGAATGTCACCTGCCATTTTGTCACCCAGTCACCCAGTTTTGTGAGATTCCTCTGTAACTCTTTGCAGGTGGCTTTGGACTTAACTATCTTGAGTAATTTAATATTGTATGCAAATTTTGCCACCTCACTGTTTATCCCCTTTTCCAATGCATTTATGGATGCATTGAACAGCAATGGTCCCAGTTCAGATCCTTGGAGGACTCCACTATTTAATTCTTTCCATTGTGAAAACTGAATCTTTATTCCTACCCTTTGTTTCCTATCTTTTAACCAGTTACTGATTCACAAGAGGAGATTTGCTCATATCTCATGACTGCTTAGTTTGCTTAAGAGCCTTTGGTGTGATGTCAAAGTCTTCCTGAAAGTCCATATACACTGTATCAGCTGAATCACTCTTGTCCACATGCTTGTTGACATTCTCAAAGAATTCCAGTAGATTGGTGAGGCATGATTTTGCTTTATAAAAGCCATGTTGACTCTTCCCCAACATATTCAGGTATGTATCTTAGAATTATGTTCTTTACTATAGTTTCAACTAATTTGCCTGGTCACTGGCCTGTAATTGCCATGATCGCCTCTGAAACTTTTTTTTTTAAATGAGTATTACATTATCTATCCTGCAGTCATCTGGTCTAGAGGCTGATTTAAGTGATAGGTTACATCCCACAGTTAGTAGTTCTGCAATTTCAAATTTGAGTTCCTTCAGAACTTTTGGGGGAATACCATCTGGTCTTGGTGACTTATTACTGTTTAATTTTTCAGTTTGTTCCAAAGCTTCTTCTACTGACATCTCCATCTGGGACAGGTCATCAGATACGTCACCTAAAAAGAATGGCTCAGATATGGGAATCTCCTTCATATCCTGTGCAGTGAAGGCTGATTCAAAGAATTCATTTAGTGTCTCTGCATCAGCCTCGACTTCCTTGAGTGCTCCTATAGCACCTCCATTATTTTTTTGGTCTTTTGTTAGTTGCTCTTTAAATTCTTTTTTGGTCTTCCTAATTATTCTTTTACATTTGACTTGCCAGAGATTATGCTCCTCTCTATTTTCCTCAGTAGAATTTGACTTCCAATTTTTAAAGGATGTCTTTTAGCCTCTAACTACGTCTTTTACTCTGCTGTTTAGCCAAGGAGTCATTTTTTTTTGGTCCTCTTACTGATTTTTTTTCATTTGGGGTACATTTACTTTGTGTCTCTGTGATGGTGTTTTTAATTAATTTCCATGCAGCTTGAAGGCATTGCATTCTTTTAACTGTTCCTTTTAATTTTTGTTTAACTAGCTTCCTCATTTTTGTGCTGTCCCCCTTTTTGAACTTTGTTGAGTTTCTTTGGTATTTTCCCGCTACAGGACATTACGTTTAATTACATTATGATTCCTATTACTGAGCAGTTCAGCTATGCTATATTCATCTCTTGGACCAGATCCTGTGCTCCACTTAGGACTAAATCAAGAATTGCCTCTCCTGTTGTGGGATCCAGGACTAGCTGCTCCAAGAAGTAGACATTAATCGTGTCTAGAAATTTTATCTCTGCATCCTATCTTGAGGTGACATAGTTGAAAGCTCTTGTTATTACTGGGTGTTCTGTTTTTGTGGTCTCTCTAATCTCCTTGAGCATTTCACAATCACCGTAACCATCCTCATTATGTGGTCTGTAGTATATTTCTACTTCTATACTCTTATTATTCAAGCATGGAATTTCTATCCATAGAGATTCTATGGTACAGTTTGATTCATTTAAGACCTCACAGTTGCAAAGCGGATATTGCTGAAAGGTTTATTTTTTCACAAAAATGTTTTATGCACCTTTTTGAAAATTTATTGAAGATTATTATTGAAAACACTACTGAAATTATTGAGTTGCTCACTAAAAGAGGATTTCAATAATGTTGCATAGAAAATTTTTTAAAAACTGGAAAAAAATTGCAAAATCTTTTGAAAAAACAAAAAATGAATCAGTTTTTGAATCCTTTGAAATGAAAACAACTTTAAACTCTGAAATTTGTTTGTGGAAATTTGTTTGTGGAACTCACCCCATTTGAGTCTGGATCAACATCCTCTATTTTAGGCACAGCCCCATGTTAGGGGCAGCCATGGGGAGCTCCAACTGGTTGTATTGACTTTAAAGGAGCTATGCTGGATCAATACTTGCATTTTCTGGTTGCAGTGGCAAAGGAAAGTGCTTAGACTCTGAGATTCTCAGAGTTGCCTAAAGGATATGGAAGCCAATTTACTATGACAATTAATGGGAATTTGGTGTCCATTCCCATGTGTGGCTTTGCAAATCTCCGTCCAATAGTTCAGAATGGGCAATTTAGTTACTTTTATATCTGAGTCTCTCCCATTTCCTAACTTATTTCTTCTTTCTTTACAATAAATAAATAAATTAAAAGGGTCCACCCAAGCTAAGTCAACAGACTGAAGAACTGCAGCATGAATGTCTAATTCTCTCACTTCTTGTTTTGTCTATTTCAAATCCACTTCCCTGTTTTGGAAATGATTCAGAATAATCTAGACAGACACTAAGGGCACATCCACGCGATATATCGATCCCTGAATATGCTCCCATCGACTCCGGAACTCCACCAGGGCGAGCAGCGGTAGCAGAGTCAATGGGGAAACCGTTGCCGTCAATCCCGGGCTGTGAGGACCCGAGGTAAGTCGAAATAAAATACGGCGATTTCAGCTACGCTATTCCCGTAGCTGAAGTTGCGTATCTTACATCGACACCCCCCAGCCCCCCAGTGTAGACCAGCCCGAATTTTAGCACTTGGATAAATCAAACCTTTCAGTTCTCAGGGTGTCTTCAGGATAATCATTTTCATTAAAACTGATTTACGTACTAGCAAAACTGTGTCCAGTGTCTGTTTTAAAGCAGAGAGCTGATGGGCAGAAATCAACGAAATTGCAAAAGAAGGTAATAAGGTCAAACAAAGCATTTTTCAAAGGATGTTTCTGGGTTAGAATTTCCTGTTTGCTCAGGAATTCACACAATCCCCATATGTCTTGATGCAAGACTTACTTTTAATTCACTACATTTATTTTTGAAGAGATGCGATATCCAAGGTTGAATTTTAACAGCAAGTTTAGCCTTTCCCACTGTGTTATGTAATGCAGAGAAATTACTTCTTGATCAGGACATGCAGGCAAATGAACACCAGACACATGGGATGGATTTTAAGCGGCAGGCTGCAACTTTCATTTATTTAACAGTGGGAGGAGTGTGTGCTCCCCTTCCCTGGATTTCTCACATATCAGGCATTTAACTGGGTCCAGTGCAGTATTTAGAACTCCCGCCAAATAAGCAATAATTTGGGGGTAGACCTGCGCCTACTCCTAGGATTCAGCCCACCCCTAGGACTCAGTTCACATCTGAATTCTTTCCACCTTCCTCACTTGCGATGGGGGAGGCAGAGATTCCCAATGGGGGAACTCAGTCTGTGAAAACTTCAGGTCTCCCCATAACTTATAACTCTTATAGGCAAGAGGACGACCACCACCAAATCTCAGTTTTCTTTTACCTCTGGGAACTGGTCCCTTTTACCCTTATCTCAAGGTTGAATTTTAGCAGCAAGTTTAGCTTTTCCTACTGTTATGTAATGCAGAGACATTACTTCATGAAGGGTGTAAAGCATACCTAGCTATTGGTTACTTTGTCATGCTGAGGTGACAATATCTTTGCACTATGCTTTGTCTTGTTATCAGGATTTATTTTTTTACTATGGTATCTACACTTTACTCAGCAGAACAAGACAAAGCTGAGTCAGATCTGATTTGTACAGACATCTCAGTGCAGTGCTGGGAAGAGGTAAGCGATGTTATGTTCATTCACTGTGCCTCCCAACACTAGACACTGCCAGCAGTGCCGTGATAAGCTATTTTGGATATTATGGGCCAGTTTCCCCACAGAATTTGGCCCTCCGGTGACATTCAGTTGACTCTGAGTTCTGTTGCAGAGAACAGCTTGCAGATGCACGTGTGCCACGGTAGGCTTCTGTGTAAGTGTGGGGGGCATGTTGGGGACGGAGGATGTAGGGAGGCAGGTGATAGAACAGAGCTCTGTTATGCAAATTCTTCCTCAACATAAAGCAGCCCAGCTCCCTTACACCTCCTTCTCTGAGCAGCGTGCAGGAGCTGGAGAGAGTCTCAGGTAGACCATGCACATGTGAGGTCCCTGGAATAGATGTTTTAGAGATAGGTTCATATTATTTATATTTAGCAATAATTTTGAATAGTTGTTTATTGTTGTTTTCATCTTTTTGTTTTTGGATTGTTAATATAAATTATATAACAAGATAAATGGGAGCTGCCCCTTTAAGAATAGGCTTGGGGCAGTGGTATGATCATGTTGGACAGAAAAGGTTGCACATGGGTAGAGGGACTAAAAAACCCAAACCAAACCAATACAGCTGTTTCACAGATCCATCCAAAACTGCTAAGGCTGACTCTGGCAGTCAGCTAACCTCAATATTTGTACTATTCAAAGTATTTCCGGAGTAAGTATGGGGAAATTCAAGAAAATTTTGCAGACAGAGCCAGAGCCTATGAGGTGATGAGCGCTCCCTTTGAAGTCAGTTTGAGTTTAGGGCACTCAGCACCTCATTGGATCTGGACCACTGGCTGCGAATCTATTTATCTTGAGTAAAACTGAAATGACTATATATGACAGAAAGCGAGACTGTGGGAAAAATTCATGTCATACGGAGACACAACTTCACTGACTTCAATGGAATTTTATGTAGTTATACTAGGGCTGAATTCATCCTTGTAGTTATAAAGACAGACTGGACTTATAGGAAACATATTACCAAAAATTCAAAAGAAATAAAAGTAATAAAATGATTCTACTATCAACAGTAGACAGTAATTCTATAATGTTTTGCTTGTTCTGTCTTTCTCAAGTACTGAGGGAAATGGTATAAAATAGTTTTTCTGTTGTTTATAGTGAAAAAAGCTTTTTACTCAGCATGTAATGAAAGTGGAGGCTGCAACGGCATAGAATTTTATTTATAGCAGATTTTCAACCCTTTGTTTTTTAACCATATAATTTTGGACTAGCACAGTTGTATCCATCCTTGTTGGGCACCTGTCTGAAATGATATTAAGCTGGGCAAATTATTTTGCTTGTTTCACCACCATTTTTTTTATTTTTATATATTACATATATATATATATTTACAGGATGAACAAACATTGTCTAGTTTCTCTGATGTTCTTCAAATTTTAGTTACTCTCTCAAAAATACCCTACATTTTAACATTTTTGCAAAGTGAGTTCTTTTCTGACAAGAAACATACACAGAGCTTCTCTAGTGCAAGTGGGGTTTTCATTTTTATTAGGGTTATCTTAAATTTGTTGTAATTAGCATGACAGCTTGATCTGAAGCTCACTGAAGTCAATGGGCTTCTTTCTATTGACTTCAGTGAGTTTTGGATCAGGTCCTTGATGTCTCTCTAAAATTTTATGTACAATACTAAATAGTGGCTTATTCCTGTATTCCTTGTACACCTCAAACTTCCAGGGTCTAGTTCTAAGATATTAAAATAATTTAATAAGAGCACAAAAATATATTTTAGATCTGCTCCTGTAATCCCTTTGTGGGCATAACTAACTGCAAGTGAATTCAGTGAGAATTCTGCCTACCGCGGCTTTGCAGGATTAGGCACTTTACATCTAAATTACACTTTTAAACCATACTTAGCCTGATAGTGTAGTTCTCTGGCTGAAGTGCCCATGAAGTTAATAGAAAAAGTTTCTCATAGAAAAAGGTTTCATCACCGTGTCAGAGACATAAGTGTTCATGTTTGCTAAACAAATGTTTTGCTGTTGCCACTGATCAAAAACTTTATTTTAGAAATATTCAGTTTTATAGACATTTGGCTGTACTAATGGAAGGTTTTATGGGTTGCTAACAATCTGTAGCTCCTAATGAAGTTAATCTTCTCCAAGCTAAAATAAATGGGAATTCTTTCATTGTCTTTAATGGGTTTTGGATCAGACCTAACAGGAACTGCACGTGCTCAGCACCTCTGAAAAATTAGGTCATTATCTACATATTCTGCAATGTCTGGCTCTACACATTAACAAAATATTTATTTGACTGTTGTCCCCTTTATATACCTATGCAATATCTTCTAAGAACATAAGGTAGCTGTAGCCAACTCAGGCAGGCAGCAAATGGGAGGAGATGCTGACGGAAAAAAAGGGTAAACATGCAAAAAGAAATCACTGCCAACAAGAAAAATTCCACTGTAAAAAGATTTTGTATGGAAATGGATCACTGCAAGCAGCTGTAATTCATCTAACTAACATATTGTTTCTCCTTTAAGATTCAGAGTGTAGCTTTAACCAAACTGACTTTCAGAGACAAAAATAATATATGTGCTTTTGCAGAGCTGAGAAACAATCATTACAGGATGCAAACAGCTAAATGTCTCACATTGCATAAACAATACAAAGTTTTGCAATGAAATGAACTGTCACTGAAGTAGCAAAGTGTCATTTGATCCTCTATTTACCTTTCCAGTTAACTAGCAATAGCAATTGTCTTGGCTTCCAAGCCAGTGCTCAATAGATTACTGAGCTAATTGTCACTGTATATAAAATCATTGAAAAAGAGTGTGGAATTTGTATTGCAAATCAGATTTTATTGACTCATGACAAATCTGAAGTATTTAAATAGGCTGACTTATAATGACACAACAGAACAAAGCTAAAATGAGTTAAATTTCTTACTGGTTTTTATTTTTGTTGACTTAAAAATACCTTCAGCCTACATTACAGTATTATTTATATTCCAGTAGCACCTAGGAGCCCTAGTCAAGGACAAAAAATACTCAAGTACTAGGTGTTATACAACTCCTCCATCTCCCAAAAGAGGTCCCTGCCCTCAGAGCGTAACCTATAATAAATAACTATCAAGTGCTTTATTCTTCCCTCTATTAGTGAACTTCCATCAGAGACAATGTAAGTTGTGTGAACACATCAAGAGAGAAGAAGAGCTTTCCATAGACACAAATTGCTACAGCAAAAAGACTCAAAGCCTCGAACCTTCCATCAGATCCAAAAGAACAGACTTTTGCAATAGGCTCCATTACAGATGACTTGACTGATCCAATTTTAATGGATGCTGCTTTGCTCTGCATCTTTCAGGAGATTCTTTACACTCCCCAACATCAAACTCTAGAAGGATTTCAATTAAATCTGGATATTTCATAGGATTTGCTGTAATGGATCAGTTCTGGAATCTTACCAATACCTGATGCTTTGAAGATGGTGAAAAACCCCAGTGTGCATCTGGTCACTTGTATAATGGTGTTTGCTGGGGAGGAAATTCCTTTCAGATCCCTGCTGGTGATCAGTTTACATCCTGAAGCATGAGATGTGATTGTACTTATGCTAGCATGTATACCAAATATTAGTCCTCAAATTGCCAAGCCCTTTTAAAATCTAGTCCCAATATTTGATTACATGACCTGAAACAGTAAAATCATCTATATTTTGTGTAGCCATACTTTAAAAAGGAAAACATTAACATTTATATAAATAACACATGAACATCATTCTGATTTGAAGAAGTCACAGGTCCTGATTCTGACCTCATTTATACTGGTGTCAATCTGGAGCAACCCCACAGATGCCTACCACTTTCTGGAAGTGGGAAAAAACAGGTGGACATTCTAAGGGCAGGCTCATTATAAAACAAAAATCTGACAGCGTCATGTGTCAATCAAAAGTGTTTCATACATCATACAGTTAGAATGTTAAACTTCTGTCTATATTTAGTGCTAGAGTCAGGGCCGGCCCACAACATTTTGGCACCCGAGGCGGGGAGCTCAAATGACGTCCCATCACTTGCGTCAAAACTTTGAAAGGTCTCAATTCTGCCTCCTTCCTGTTCTACTCCACTCATGGTACTGCTCTGCTACCTACCCCAATAAAGGAGAACTAACAACTTAAAATGCCTTGTTCAAAAATTTTAAGTAACACTTAACTTTCAAACGCCTGAACAGCAAATGTAACTTTTCTTGTCTGCATAGTAAACACCGGCATTTTTTTCTGTTTGAATAATCAAAGTGGTGCTTTCCGTGCCTTTTTGGTTGCCAAGATTTGAACTGCTTCCTGAAGGTCCACAGTCTGGGCCTGCTCATGCTCTATTGAGATGGTTGCAAGGCCGACCAGCCTCTCCTGTGTCATTGTGGAGTGCAGATGTGTTTTTATTAACTTTAGCTTGGAGAAGCTGTGTTCTCCACTGGCAACTGTTACAGGAAGTGTTAGAAGTATGTACAGAGCAACAAAAGCATTTGGAAAGAGGGTGATCATCTTATTTGTGCACATATATTCCAGAACAGCCTTTGGAGTTGATTCTGCTGAAATGAATCTTGAAAGGGCTTTCAGTTCATCATCTAAATCACTCGCATCAATATCGGGCATGTCATCATGTGTCAACACCGTCTCTAGTGCCCTGCATTGCTGGTGTAGGCCTTCTTCAGGTATAGTGAGGAGTTTTGGAATAACATACAACATCCCAAATATACTGCTGTGTTCCTTGAGCTGCATGAAACGTTCTTCAACTGACTATATTGCACAATCTAGCACTGGTTAAAGAATTCAACTTTGAATTGTTGTTTGGGGTCTCTTATGGGATTATCTCATGCCTTGTAATCAAAATGTCTTCTTCTTCGGTGACTCTTGTGTGGGTGGGAAAATAGCTTCAGTGTGAAGTTCCTCTGCCAACTTCTGTGCACACTTCAGAACATTTTGAACTCCCTCATCTGATCGGTAAGACTGTTGAACATTGCTTTGTTCAATGGTTCCACTGCTCCAGATATATCAAGGTCAACACCTTGGAGTCTCTTGCTTACAACATTAATTTCAAACTGTATGTCATGCCGCAACATGAGCCACATAGAAATTTGAAAGTTATGTATGTTTCTGGTGATTCCATTTCCCTCTGCCACTGTTCTCTCACGAACAGTTCCTGTCATAGCATTCTCCTCCATAATGGCAACTATGGCATCATCTATCTTCCCAATTTAGTATCTGATAGGCTTTATCTCCTCCACTCGACTTTCCCATTGTGTGGGACTCAGTGGTTTCAGTGTCAAAGAGGAGGTTCCCAGATGTTGTTTCAAAATTTGCCATCGATGAGTTGATGCAGAGAAAAATACATAGATCCTTTGAATTACATTAAAAAATTCAGCAGCCTCACTGACCACCAAGTTCAATGAATGAGGACTGCATGGGGCAAAAAAAGCTTGAGGGTTTAACTCTTGGATATGTGTCTGCACTCCTCTGTTCTTTCCTCTCACGTTAGCACCATTATCATAGCCCTGACTTCTTATGTCAGCTCTCGCAATTCCCGTGTCTTCCAGCTTTTTAAGAAGCACATTTGTCATATCAGCTCCTATAGTATCATCAAGGTCAATAAATTCTAGAAAATGCTCTCTGACAGTCACCATTGCAGGGACATTTTCACTAGGTTCTGTTGTTGTTACAAAACGCACCATTTGTTCCGTATGGCTGATGTCAGGTGTGCAGTCCAGAATAACAGAGCAATATCTTGTTGACTTCAGATCTGCCACAATCTTCTGTTTGACTTTTGTTGCCAGTAACTGTATGATCTCATTTTGAATTGTTTTTACAAGGTAGTGGTGTGTGTACATTTCTTGGGTAGTGACTCTTCTTAGATGCTCCTGGAGTACAGCATCAAATTCAGCCATCAGCTCCACAATTTTAAGGAAGTTTGGCACATACAGCTGATCTGAAGTGGCATGCAATGCTAGGTTTTGGGCAGTATTCATTCTCACAATGGGAATGAGCCTTTTCAGAACATTTTGTCAGTAAAAAGACTCTGATGCAATCTTCTCTTGTTGCTGATCATCTATTGTGGCTTTTAACCTTAGTCTTATCTCAAGCTCTTTCCACCTATGGAATGCTCTCTGGTGATTTGCTGCCTTCTCATGCCATGCCAGATTTCTCGCCCTTTGTTCCTGTAGAACACAATGCGGCTGGAACATTAGACTGGAAGAGTTTTCAACAAAAACAGAATGCAGCATTCTGGATTTTTGAGTACATAAGCCATGACCTCTCCACTTTGTCATCATTGGGGATTTCACATCAGTAATGTGTTGGATGGAAACTTCTATTTTCATTGTCTTTGGGGAACATGAAGTTTTTCACTTGCTGTGGCCCATGCAGTACAAGGAAGTCCCGCAGGCTACTGCTCAAGTGGGTCCACAGTCCTGGATCATCTAGACTTAAGGAACTAAACTCAGCAGCAACTGTTTCCTGCGCCTCCACCACACTCTTCTCTGATCTACACTTTTCTTCAGGAATGTGCATAGTTACATCCATTTGAGATGGAGATATGGATTCTGCAGTAGCTGCCAGGTCACTCGCACTCTGACTAACTGGAAGATCAGGCATCTCCTCACCACTCACATCCTCACTGGGGCCAGAAGGCTCACCGTGAACATTTGTGTCTATGTATCTCAGGAGAGCTCCTTCCTGCTTAGATAGACAAACTTCCTTTGCTTTCTTTCTTTTTCTGAATGCTGCCCCAGACGGGCATTTTCTTCTTTCACTCATGACTGCCATTCTGTGCCAGCTATAATGGCTCTGAAGGGGACAAATAAGCAGGCTGGTAGCAGGGCCTGAGTGAGGGAAGATATCAGTGTCTTAAGGGCCTAACTGGCTCCTACTCCTTCAGTTGACTGCCTGTTCTCCTCAAGTGGGTTCAGGGAAGCAGCAGGAAACAGGAAGCTCCCTGAGAAGCTGGTGTTAATCAGTCCAGGCTCCTGGGGGTGCTAGAGAGGTACATAAGAGGCTCCTCCTCCTCTCTCTCCCTGCAGCTCCTGCTGCTTTCTATTATTGCCTCTCACCTTTTCTCCTGCCTGCCTGTTATGTCTCTTGTACCGTCCTTCCTCCAGCACAGCACTTCATCATCTCTGTGCATCTAGAGCAGAGAGAATACATATACACGAGCTGCAGACACAATTTTCTACATTCTGGATCCTAGTGGCGCCCCCTCACAGTCTGGCATCTGTAGGATGACCAGATAGCAAGTGTAAAAAATCGGGACAGGTGATGGTGGGTAATAGGTGCCTATATAAGAAAAAGCCCCCAAAATCAGGACTTTCCCTATAAAATTGGGACATCTGGTCACCTTAGGCACCTGAGGCAGCTGCCTCAGTTCACCTCATGGTAAGTCCAGCCCTGGCTAGAGTGTGATGGCACACCCAGGCAGGGTACTAAGAAGGAGTAAAGACACTGTTTAGGGTTTAGGGTTTATCTACATGGGAAAGTTATATCAGTATATGAATATATACCAGTGTAGCGCTACACAGTTCCTTTTTTCAGTTTAGCTAAAACCCCTTCCAAAGCTAAAGTGGAAAAGGTACTAATTCTGGAATAATTAACAAATAATGTATTCATACCTAGCTCTTACTTAGTGGTATTCAGGAGTAGATCTCAAAACACTTTACAAAGGTCGGTATCATTACACGCCATTTTACAGATGGGGAAACTGTAAGACACAGCGAGGAGAAATGACTTGCCCACGGTCACCCAACAGGCCAGTGTCAGAGCCAGGAATAGAATCCAGGTCCCCTGAGTCCAAGTGCTCTATCCATTAGGCAACGTTATCTTAGTCCCTGTAAGAAAATATACTGGTATAACTGTATTGGTTTAAATTCATACCTTAGTTTATACTGGTATAACTTTCCCATGTAGACAGCTTGTACACGCTGCCATGAGCTACTTGGATTTTGGATCTAGGTGTGCAGGCATAAAAGGGTGCTGTGTGTCCACAGTCTCTATCCCCAGAACAGTTGGGTGGCAGGTATGGCATTGTTCCCAACGCATGCAATCTTATCGTGAATCTTGTGCTATATGTTTCATTTGGAGCTCCAGTTCCTGGGCACAAGTGATTATGTGAGAACCTCAGCTTTCGTTTTTTTAAAAAAGAAGTTTCTAGTCCTCACAGTTGAGGAGAAAAGCTTGAAAATGTGACTTGAGTGCACCATAAAGGCTCAAAAGCCAGAAGGCAAATAAAAAGAACCCAAATGTATTTTGAAAATAATCTCATTATTTTGGGGTCCGAACTCATGATTTGGGATTGGCAATATTGCCATGGGAACTAGGCAAAGCCTTGGTTCAACCCCCAAAGCACTGGCCAGTGCAGCTGAACTGACAGGGGGGTGTTGGTATAAGGAAGGGGTAAATTATTATCTCCCCAGAGCAAGGATGAAAGAGAGTCATTGTGACTCAGAGGTGTGTCTGCTGGGGTGACTCCTGGAGTGACACAGCTTACAGACAGGGCTGTGGAAAAAGACAACTTCATTCTTGGGACAATAGGTATATTATTCTAGATGGCTATGGAGCCTATTCTCAAGGCAGGCAGATATCAGTGGAAGCTAAGAATACATGGGGAGAGGAAAACAGACTGTATATTTAGTATGCTACTGGATAGTAGTCTCTATCCAAACGTCCACTGGCTATTTTTAGGCTAGCTCTAAACAAACTGATTTCTTGTCTTGTGTCTGTGTTGTCACCAAGGTTGGAAATGAACTGAATTCTTAACTCTGTTTTATGCCCTCTTCTTAAATTCTGTTTAAGAAAAACTTATTGAAGCATGAAACAAATAAAAATTGAATGGGTGGTAACATTATCTAACTGTGATGGCTTAGGAAGCACATCCCTTTGTTACTATATCCAAAACATTTTAAAGGTACAAGGAGAGGAAAGCGTCTCTATCATCTGAACTTAATACAGAATCATGTTCTTCTGCTGTCACACAGAGAATTTGTTATAGAGTTTATCTGCAATAAAGGCTATGTCAGTAGTGCCATATAATGCATTTGTAAAGGTTAGCGATATTTTAACCCTTATCTGTGACCAGAATTTTAATGGAAAGCATCCTCTCTGAAGCAGTTGTAGATAGGGAAACTCTTCAGTAGACATTAATGCAAATCAGTGTAGAACAATGCCTACCCAATGTTGCAATGAGGTCATTTGGAATCATGTCCTTGAAATTACAAATTTGTGACATAAGTAAAAATATATTATTACAAATTCTGTCAGTCTCCTGTCCTTGTCACAGATTTCTGTTGTTGCAGTCCAGAGAGATTAAGACATTTTATTGCTTAAACTGTCACGAAGACCTGCAAAAATAGAACAGCGTCATTACTTTAATGACTTTCTTTTTGAAATGTGCATTGTTACAAACCATGCATAATGAACAGTGAATCCACAGAAGTATTAGTTTTATCCATTTGTATTCCAGTTTCCAAAAATTCATACAATGCTCTCTCTTGAACTTCACTAATTAGGGGAACAATTAGAGAAGTAAATATCTCATCAAAAGGAGTTTTTTTCCCCACAAGGAGTTTGCAAACTCAGACCCTGTATTTGAAACTGTATGGGTTGCAAATGGAAAATTAAGGTTTTTGATGTTTAGTGGAGAAAAATGGTTGTTTCTTTTTCCTTCTTTCTAAAGCAGTTATATTCACCCCTGAAACTTTTCTGGCAGAATACATTTTCCACTTTAATTGCTGTTTATTTCTTTTCTAAATTTGAGATATTGAAACATTTCTGTGTGATGCAGCTCAGCAATTACAGAGCAGCTAACAAGATCACTGTACTTTTAAACTGATGAGAGACTTATCATACTGTTTCAACTGGGAAAACAGAATTGATGGTTTGATTTCCTTTTACTTAATTTGATATAATGTGAGACTCAAATAACAGTGTTTTCCTAATTAAAAAAAATCATCCAAAATAAAATTTTAGGATTTAGGTCTATAACCATAACTGAATATACTACTAAACGCTTGCTCTGCTCATTTTGGCATCTGCTCATTTTAATCGGAACTGCAAGATTTGTTTGGGATGAATGATGATTTAATTAGTGCATTCCATACACAGTTTCAACTTTTACCTTTTCCCCTTAAAACAACAAGTCTCCAAAAAGCATGTGCAGAAGTCCTGTTTTGATTACTCCTTTATCTTTCAGCCTTAGATCTGTATCAGGGCATTCCTTTCCCCTCACCCCTTTTGTTCATAATCCATTATAGAAAACACTGTGGATGGCTGCTGCATGACTGAAACTCCACATTACGTTTGCAATTATCCATAAGATTTGTGTAGCATAAAGTAGAAGTGTTTGTTTTAAGGGACATCTGCTATAAATAAAATAATACCATATATTTTCAAGACAGCTATCACCTATCCTGTTTTTAGAACGGTGAAAAGTCTCAGCTTCCCAGAGCAGGTTTCAGTATTCGCCTTTTGCCATTGTGGTCAATAGCATTTACTTTTGTGCTCTAAGCACCCTCCCCCACTTTAATGAAATTAGCATGTAATGCTTTCGACGCCTGCACGTATCAGCTTTCACTCTTTGGGAAACATGTGAACATCATTAAAATATAGTTTCACCCTCTCTCTTCAAAAATATTTCCTTAACAAACGTTATGAAATTCAAACCAGGGGGTTCATTCTGATGCTATCTTTATTAAAGTGGCATCTGTTAATGCTGCTAAATGTAAGCATCTGTCATCATTTCTGGTATGGAACCCCTATTTTCAGGGGCCAGAAGACATCAAACCAACTTTAAAATTTGGTATAAAGGACTCAGTAGAGGGATCAAATCTTTGCTTTGTTTTACTTCTTACAAAATGTCACCCAAACCTGTTCTTCTGTTCTGGAGATAGGATCAGAGACAAAAAGAGAAGATTCCATTCTAATGCACTGTTTAGGATACTGTCATTTGCCACTGTTTGTTAACATTAAAGTCTATATTGTGCCTTCAAATCACAGTATCATGATGGAGGAAGTGCAAAAGTCCCTTGTCCCAATGGGAGCTCTAGGGAGCACATTGGGAGTGTGGCTGGTTCCATCCTTTACAACTGCGTAGTGTATTCTCCTCTCTGCACTTAGCCAGCTACGCAAGCCAGTGTATAAAGTGTGAGGAAGTGTGGTTGTGGTAAGGCCATAGCCCTACCCACTTTGGAAAGACTATCCTTATGTTGTCTTGTGCTCATGAGAGGGCAATTAGGGCCATTATTCCTGGTACCCTCACCAGAATACAAAGAGACAAGAAGGTGCTGTGTCCTTTCATTTCATAAAGCCCCTCAAAAATCTGAATAGGTGAGTAGTCTCATTGCAATCAACGGAGCAACTCACAATAGTAAAGTTAAGCACATGTGTGTTTGCAGGAGTGGGAATTAAGTGCATATTTTTAATACATTTATCTAATATTTAAAATAAATATTGTGGGGGAAAATCAGACACTCTATCCAATTGCTTTAAAAAGTATTTAAAACACTTTGGCCTCCCTGTTTGTCAAAAGCAGAAATGCCTTTCAAGTGAGACAGGTAACAAAGGCTCTTTCCTTATTAGCAAGATAACCTCAGATAGTTTTGCACCTGGCTGAGGATGGATTTAGTGATTTCTGATTGACGGGAGAAATACATGTGTTTTGGGACAAGTTATGATGTTTAGTCATATTGGCTTGGAACAGCTAAGAGAGAAAAGGCAGCTATGGGAAGGTGCTTAAAGCACAGCTGTTTCTACTGGAGTTCTGCAAGGGGAACTAGCTACACCTGTGAACTGTGAGCTTTGCTGCTGGTTTTGCCATCAAGATCCCTGTTCATGATTGTTGAAACTTGTCAGGCATGTAGATCAGTAGCTTCCCTGCAACCCCAAGCATTCAAAAATAATGAGTCGGGTGATGGTCCCTCCAAAATGAGATTGTACTATTTTTTAAATCTAATTATTTTTAAGCCAATCTGGGGTTCTTTTTACAAGCCTTCTGTTTTTCAAGCCTTCAGGGTTCATAGTTTCAAGCTTTTCTCCACAATCATGAGGGCTAGAAACTTTCTTTTTTTAAATGAGAGCTGGAATTCTCATGTAATCACAGAAATGTGGTGATATAAAAATCACACATTAGACTGCAGAATGAAATCAGTTTTGAAACACAGGCAAAAACATGTTTGCAGATTTTCTTAACTGTGTAACTTTAGGGCTCAATCCTGCAAAAAACCCCACATGAATACTCATGTATGTTTTAATTACTCAAGAACATATGTTTTTTGTAGGGTGAGACCTTATTGTGCAAAGTTTCTAACAGGGGTTTCTAGGAAAATCTCTAAACAAACTTTATTAAATCACAAAGACCAAAATAAAAGATTTGAATGGATTCTATTTAGTCAACTGTTTAGACCTTAACACTGTCATCCGATACAGCAAACATTTGTGGACAGATTATTAGAAAAAGAAGCCACACTGATTAAATTTAAGGAAAACTGGTAAGTCAATTTTAAACAGATGCCACAATTAATTCTCTCTGTTTCAAAAAGGCTCCAGTCCTACAAACACTTATGCATGTACTTAACTTTACTACCACAAGTAGTCTCATTGCAATCAATGGGGCAACTCACAATAGTAAAGTTAAGCACGTGTGTTTGCAGGAGAGGGAATTAAGTGTATATTTTTCATACACTTATCTAATATTTAAAATAAATATGATGGGGAAAAATCAAAGTTATCATGCAGACAGCAGTCTTCCAAAAGAGGAATCATCTATATCTACAATGGGCAGATTATGTCAATATTGTTTCTTGAAAAAATACTTTCCCTCCCTCTTTTAAAGGGTTTAAGTTTTTGCAGTCTTTTTGGAGTCCTTTCTGATATCTTGTGTCCCACCCTACATATCACATTTTATCAAAACTTTTCAGTACTACCCTAAATTACCATGTAGGAATTATCATCACTAATCTGTCAAAGGGGCTTTTGCCTTCAGAGATCCCCCCACACACACTTTTATGTGTGTGAATTGCTCCCCTTTTTAAAGCTGAGCCTGGTCCTCAGAAGATTTGGCTTATGATGAGGTGATACAGTAGAAAACTGTTCACTGAATGACGTTGGTGCACCAAGAAACCGCCGGTTTATGTCTCCCACAGATACTTGTGTTTAAGAAAGCTCTGCATAACTGTTTTGTGAATTATATCTTGATTTGCTGCAAAGAAAATATATTCTCTCATCTAGTCAATTTTCTGTCACATTTCAACTTTTGGCACGCTGGAAATTTACTGGTGTTTTCAAAACAACCTAAAGAAGTTAGGCATCTAACTCCTACTGAATTTCAATGAGAGTTGGGCAATCAACTCCCAGAGACCCTCTGACAATACCAGCCTTAATGGGTATTTATTTTCACAGTGCCTCATTGTATTTCTGTGTATGATTTGTTTTACTCCCTGAAAAAGGTTGTTTTTTTACTGGTCTATGTGTAAAATTTTCAGAAGTGCCTTAGTAACTTTGTCTTATAAGTCCAATTGAAAGCCAGTGGGAAAGCCCTTATGAAAATGTTACGCTATTTCTTTTGAAGTGGGATGCACCAGATGGCACATGAGAAGACCTCGTAATTTTTGACAACCAAAAGTTTTGACAACCAGAACACTACTTTCAGCTTCCTCAAAGAAAGTCCAGGTTAACTGGATTAGATATTCCCTATTAAATGCTGAGCTGATAATATCCTTTCATGAACTATGGAAACAGGGTTGGGTAGGGATTTTGTATATCAAGTATGTTTTAATCCTGACTGTAGGTAAAAAAAGGATGAGGGTTGGAATGAAAATTCTCAATTCCATTTTAGGGTGGGAGAAAGGATTAGGGTGACATTCTCTAAAGATCCAGATCTTAAGAAATACCTCTCCTTCACCTGTAATTAAGGATGGGCCTGTTGTGAATAAGGACCCTAAACTCTTAAATCTCATATTCCATGTCAAGAGGACTTTAAAAGTAGTAATGTATTGTCTGTTCCATTAGTAGCATAACTAATGAGATGTGTTTGAAGAAGGCAAAAGATGAAACGTTGTGAACGTTCATAGTTTTGTGGCTATAGCTGTTTAACTGGTTACACACACTACATTATTTGAGTGCTCAGCCACATGCTGAGTTATACTGCTCAGCCAAAATGAGTGCAAATAAAACTTTATGCCACTCCCCACCTTCATGAGTGTGGATACCACATATTTGAAAAATATGCTAGAGAGGTTTTTAAAAATTGTATTGGTACTTGCTTTTTTGGTCTCCCTCCAGCTGTAAAGCTAAATTTTCACAGTCCCAATTATACTGGTGAAAGGAGAGGAAATTATAAATTAGTATCTAATATAAAGGACTCTAAACTAGAGGTTTTTTTTAAACTAAACTGGTGCCATAAACTTAAGCCAACAATAGAAAGAAGTTGTATATCCCATTGGAAAAAGAGGAATTTTCAACTCTGTAGCAATATAAAAATACCCATATCTGGCCCTTATGATATAAGACCTGTAACTGGTCAGAGTCTGAACATTAATTTGGAGAGAAAGAAATTTCTCTTACCAGTTTAATTTGTGTTCTCAGAAAGGTTGTGTCTACCAGTCTTAATTATGAGTGCTCTTTGGCATTGCAGAAATAAAATACAGAATGTATTAATTGTAACAAACACTCATGAGATAAATATTCATGTTAACTACTAACAAAGGGTTTGGAAATCACACTTGTAACAGGGTGGCAATGTCCTTTGTTAATGCTAACAGCAGAATTGTAATTCTGCATGCACAAGCTACTTGATTCCTGTTGAATCACAATAGCAGTTTTGGTTTATTTGGTTTATTAACTAACTCTGTGCCTCAATTCTCTATCTGTAAATTGAAAATAATAGTACTTCCCTACTCAGGGAGTGAAATCCAGGCTCCATGAAGTCAATGGCAAAGCTCTTATTGACTTAAATTGAGCCAGGATTTCACTCAATGTCAGGATAGTCCTGACTGCTGCTCTATGGAAACAGTTCCAATCCTTCACTATTGTGCACATCCTACAAAATATAACTTTTCATGCACTCCTGTAACTAGTCCTCTGAGTGAGTTACTTTCCCTTCTCCCCATTTAATGTGCCTATAAATTCCTTCATGATTTTTATCCCTTGTTTTAATATTGCAACCATATTTGCTGGCTTCCAGCCTGGTTCCTTGGACTCATCTGACAGTGTGTGCATTCATTTGTTATTCAGCTATTGTACCATCCTCTGTGATTTTGTTTCACATCCCTTCCTGTATTCTTTAAAACTTCCCCCGTGACTTCTCTCTGCCTTTGGCAGAACTTAAAAACCAAACTTCTTGGATTAATGTAGTTTGCATTTCCAGCTATAGTGTGTCTCATTTAAAAGTTTTTTTCTTTGCATTGGTAATATCTTTATCTGGTCTAAATCATAATGCAGTTTCATCAAGCAGTCCAGAGTCCTTTATAAAATGGAGGAGGAGGAAGCTAAACCTGAATAGTCCTTGCAAATAGAAAAATTTTCAGACTAGATTTAAATTGAGATAATATAGGAGAATTCTACATATTAACATATTCCTTTCTTTACTCCCAATGATTTGCACTTATTTGTTTCCCTGTAGAGGTGGTTTACTAAATGATCTCTTCCATTTTTGGGTTGCTTGTTTGCTAATTCTTTTACACATTTGGGGAATGGATTAATATTTTTCATTATAGTTTTTCATGTATAAATTTGTTTGAGATGATTTGCCATGGTTTCAAAGTTAGAGATGGGTCAGAATCCAAACTTCAGTATCTGAACAACCATCTAGTAAAATTTAGATCCACATCTAAATCTTATGGGACATTCCAGTCGCTATAATGTGCTAAACCAAATTCTGAGTCCAAACACTATTCAACTTTAGGAACATTAGTTTATCACAATACTTCTCTCATTTATTGAAAATAGTTTGTCTATAGTGTAGTGCCTGTCGAGATAAAGAAGCAGTGTTGAATATAAATAGGATTTTTTATTGAGGCTATTGGACACAGGCACCTGTATTTCCCTCTGGCCTTCCATTGTCCTATGACTACAGAGGTGTTAATTCATTTTAAGTGGTCTTCTACAACATATGCAAACACATTATGCTTAATAATCTGTCCCACCTTGTATTTCGTTTGGATACTTTGGTTTCCTTCTCCATACCTGAGGAAGAACTCTGTGAACCTTGAAAGCTTGTCCCTTCCACCAACAGAAGTTGGTTCAATAAAAGATATTAGCTCACCCATCTTCTCTGTCTCATATCCAGGGACCAACACAGCTATAACAACACAGCCTGTCCTGCCTAGTGTCACTACCCAAGCACTTCTTAAATGCTGGCCTGAACAATAGATTCTGGAAGGGAGTGCTATTGCTCACCATAACAAGAACACTTTCAGGTATATGGTGTACAGTTATAAGGCTTCCTGTTCCAGTAATACCCCGTGATGCAACACTATTGTACCGAAGCTCCCAGACACATTACATTTATTTCTCCAGATTAGGGCTTCATTTTATTATCAGAAACACTGTGGTTCCCAGATAAGGAGTTACGCAGATGTTGGAATACACTTACTATTGATTATTCATTGATTAATCATTACTACAATAATGGGTTAAGAATTATGGTTAGATATAGGAGGAGGAAAAGGGAGGAAAAAATCTATCATGACCAAAGCCAGATCCACGAGGCAAACAAGAAAAGGGTTATTTGTTTGCAACATAATTCATTTTCCCTTGAAAAATTAAACACCATATTCCCAGCATTTGGTCTGCAGGAATAAGACACGATGGTGGAATTTAGGCCTACATAAATGGAGGTGACACAGACAGGCTATATAGGAAGGTGATAGGGTTATTTAAATAGGCAGTAACTTGACAACTCTGTCTGGCCTGTCTCACACTACCACTGGTATTATTATAACCCGAAGAAGGTCATTGTGGTAACAGCAAGTTGAAGATGAGAAATCATTTTAAGGGATGCAAGTCTCTATTTGGCTGGGTTTTATTAAGTCTTATTTTTCTTTCACGAGAAGTAGGGCGGTCCAATCATCTATTCCCCATTACTCAGCAGCACATATACACAGATACATTTTAGTCACAGATTTGAAACCTATTGTTTAAAAGGAGGTGTTCGCTTCCTTCCACTCTAACCTTAGCATTTTTGAGGTATAAAGAAGGAAATGTGCCTCCTTTAGCACTGAAAAAATGTGAACTGAAAAATCAGATTAAACCTGTGCTGGTTAACTCCTGATGTCGGCTACTGAACATTTACTCCAATCACATATCTAACCCTGCAGTTTGCATTGTACTGTGTAAAGAATGGAAAGCCTTGGAGCTCTTATTTGGCTCTTTTTCTCTCAACATCCACTCCTGAAAGTTCTGCAATTACATGTCTCCTTTTTTCAATACACCGTTTAGAGAACAGAGTGGAGGAAAGAAGTGCTGATGAAAAATAAATGCATTGTGAGGGACTTTGTGACTCACAGGTCTTGCTATGAGTAGTATTCATCAACACTAATACCCAAGGCATCTAAAAGGCCACAGCTTTGCAGATATCACTCTCTCCAGTACGCTGAATGCCAAACTATTTTACATCAAGTACTTTGTTGTTTTTTACTCCTGTTTCCAACCTAAGCCCTTTTTTTTGGCTTGGTATTTCCATTTCCTCCCCATAAAGTTACATTGATTTCAGGCTTTTTAAGTGCTACTGCTCTCTACTCTGATGAGTTTGGCCTGATTCTCTCCTTTCTCTTTTGATGAGGTTGGCTCATTTATCTCTTCTTCAAAGGAACCATCCTTCCCCACTTTTTTTTTCTGACAGGTTGGCTCACTCCACTGTTCTCTCTGCCAACAGGATTGGCTTACTTTGCTCAGCACTGACGGAGCCATTCTGCTTTGCTCTGTCAGAGTTGGCCTACTCCACTTGGCTCAGATTAAGTAGAGATGGTAAAAATTCAGATCTTCCATTTAAGGGAATTTTTCAACATTTGAAAAAACAAAAAACAAAGAGAATGGCATTTTCTATGAAACAGGATTTCTTCAAAATTTCAGTTTTGCAAAGTCTTCATTTTGGAATTTTGAAAGTTTGTTATTTTATGGGTGTTTTCCTTTTTTTTTATTTGTACAATATTTCATGATGTCAAATGTAGTAGTCAGTAGCCCTACTGTTACTGACAAATCATAATGACAACATAGATGAAACATTTTATTTTCAAAATCACTAAGAGTCCAACATTTCATTGAAACATCTTATCTTCTTTTCAAGATCAGTCTACTGTTTGTGTTGTAATCAGTACTAGCCTTTAATGATTTTAAAGATAAAATAAAATAGAATACTTTATAATGAAATAATGTAAAAACAATATAAATATGAAAAAAACCCATAAGAATATAAGAATGGCCATGCTGGGTCAGACCAAAGGTCCATCTAGCCCAATATCCTGTCTTCTGACAGTGGCCAATGCCAGGTGCCCTAGAAGAAATGAACAGAACAGGTAATCATCAGGTGATCCATCCCCTGTCACCCATTCCCAGCTTCTAGCAAACAGAGGCTAGGGACACCATCCCTACCCATCCTGGCTAATAGCCATTGATTGACTTATCCTCCATGAACTTATCTAGTTCTTTTTTAAACTCTATTATAGTCTTGGCCTTCACAACATCCTCTGACAAGGCGTTCCACAAGTTGATTGTGCATTGTGGAATACTTCCTTTTGTTTGTGTTAAATCTGCTGCCTATTAATTTCATTTAGTGACCCCTAGTTCTTGTGTTATGAGAAGGAGCAAATAACACTTCCTTATTTACTTTCTCCACACCAGTCATGATTTTATAAATCTCTATCATGTCCCCCCCTTAGTCATCTCTTTTCCAAGCTGAAAAGTTACAGTCTTATTAATCGCTCCTCATATGGCAGCCATTCCATATCCCTAAATAATTTTTGTTGCCCTTTTCTGAACCTTTTCTAAATCCAATATATCTTTTTTGAGATGGGGTGACCACATCTGCACACAGTATTCAAGATGTGGGCATACCAGGGATTCATATAAAGGAAATATGATATATTCTGTCTTATTATGAACCCCTCTCCCCACAAATGGCTGTACTGGGTCAGACCAAAGGTCCATGTAGCCCAGTATCCTGTCTTCTGACAGTGGCCAATGCCAGATGCCCCAGAGGGAATGAACAGAACAAGTAATCATCAAGTGATCCATCCCCTGTTGCCCATTGCCAGCTTCTGGCAAACAGAGGCTAGGGACAATATCCCTGCCTATCCGGGCTAATAGTCATTGATTGATTTATCCTCCATGAACATATCTAGTTCTTGAAATTGGCACATTTTTAAAACATTTTGATGAAAACAGCATTTTTTGTTGAAAAAAACCCCCTGTTTTGACTAAAAATTTCCAAACAGTTCTAAGATTAAGCCCCTCTACATCTGCTCCTCTTTATTGTGATGGAGCCACTCTGACGTAATCTTCTATATTTTGATGTAGTTAGCCTGCTCCTCACTTGTCCAAGGCTGGCTTGAAAGTCATCTTCTCTTTGCATGGAAACTGATCAGACCATTTTCCACTGCCCACTCAGCCTGCACTAGTTTATTTTGCCTAGCATCTTTTGCCAGATGAGTTATGGTTTTGACTACTCATGTGGATTTCTCAGTTGTGTTTATATACTTCACTGGAAAACAGTCATCTCAAACTCAATAGTACATTTTTGGGCATATTCCTTGGAGGTCAGAAAAATTGGATCCATGTAAAAATCAATCTAGGTGTTGATTATCCCATTACTACACAAGGATATATATATAGACATCTCATTGATATTGGAAATAGATATCTAAATCATTCACACATCATATCAGTAGCAGTACATCAGTCTTTGGTGACTTGGGAATCAGGGATAAGATTTTGATAAATGGGTGCCTAAAGTTAGGCCCACAGCAGGTCTAATCAAACCAGTGTTAAAAACATTAGCATCAGCCAGTGGCCCATGTATAAAAGGGATCCCAGTGTTGCTAATACCAGTGGAGCTGTAGTGGGTTGAGCTATAGTGGAAAATCTTCAAAAAATGTGCCTAGTGTAGATAGGGCTGTTAATGATTATCCTTATGCTTTTATTAATTAGTCTGCCACTGTCCTTTCTCATAAAGATTCTGCATGTTGAATTATTTGACCAATGTTATATCAAAATTAAATGCTAATGTATTTTAAAAAGAATTATTTCAAAATTGCAATCCACACATGGGTTACTGATTGGCTTGGAAGGATCAGTTTATTTTTAATAAGTAAATTTCAATTCATAATAAGATAGGCAAAGAACAAAAAAATTCTGCTTGTGAACTTATTAGAGTTTGATTTAAGGATATTTACATTTGTATTTTAATGTTATAAAACTATAACTTTTTGAATCTCCCATCTAATGTTGTTAGACAATTATTGTCGGTCCCCCCCCCCCAATAATTTATTGCAACTGTGGACATTTAAAATCAATAAAAATACATTTTAAAAAAATGCTCAAAACCCATAATTTTGCACAACTGTAATAGATACAAGTTGAAAAAATGCTTTAAAATAAACATTGATATTACCTATTGAAAATCAGCGAGTCTAACTATTAAAAATGTGCTTCATTTCTGGTTCGGGTTCATCAATATTTCCTAAATCTCTGGTTCAGACACTAACGTAAATGATGGTTCAGTAACCAGTTCAACCACTTTGAACCTGTCTGAGCCAGTTCAGATACTTTTCCTGCTTGCATTGTAACACCTAGCAAATATTTATTTCACTCTAGAAAAATTACTTTTAAATTGTTATTTGCATGCACCAGTACAACATCCTCCAGAATGGTGCCAGTCATATTTGACCACTAAAGTGATAAAATGAATTTCAGCCCAGAAAATGCCATTTCTACCCTGAGTTGCACTACAGAAATGTGCACTCAGCAGGAAGTGGGAGGAGGGAGGAGATAGAGAGGGGAGGGATGTGTTCTGGTGTTCCTTTCCAAAGCAGTTCTCTCCCTGGGCAAAACAGACAGAACTACCAATCCCAGAACCCTTTCTCCCCCTCCTCCTTCCTCTCTTCTCATCTCCTCCAATGGCTTTCTGGTAAGTTTAGTCTCTGCCCTTCCCTCTCTAGAGTGCCTCAAAAAGACCCTCTCTCAGCACCTGATTTAGGGTTACCATATTTAGTGCCTCCGAAAGGAGGACACTTTAAAGGGGCCCCAGCCCCGCCCCCGCTCCCGCCCCAACTCCGCCCCCTCCCCAAAGTCTTCGCCCCCTGCGAACATTTGAGTCGCGGGAAGCCTGAAGCAGGTAAGGTGGGGTGTGGGGGGAGGAGGCGCGGCCCACCCCCGGCCCCCGGCACCGCAGGTCCCCAGCCCGTCCCCCGAGCCCCCGGCACGGCACCGCACCGCCGGCCGAGCCCCCGAGCCCCCGGCCCGGCACCCGGCCCGGCACCCGGCACCCGAGCCGCCGGCCGAGCCCCCGAGCCCCCAGCCCGGCCCAGCCCAGCACCGCCGGCCAGGCCCCCCGAGCCCCCGGCCCGGCACCGCTGGCCGGGCCCCCGAGCCCCCGGCCCGGCATCGGGCCCCCCCGAGCACCGCCGCCCGAGCCCCCGAGCCCCTGGCCTGGCCCGGCACCGCCGGCCGGGTCCCCCGAGCCCCCGGCCTGGCCCGGCACCGCCGGCTGGGCCCCCCGAGCCCCCGGCCCGGCACCGGGCCCCCCGAGCACCGCCGGCCGAGCCCCCGAGCCCCCAGCCTGGCACCCGAGCCCCCGGCCCGGCCCGGCACTGGGCCCCCCGAGCACCGCCGGCCGAGCCCCCGAGCCCCCGGCCCGGCACCCGAGCCCCCGGCCCGGCACCCGGCACCCGAGCCGCCGGCCCGGCACCCGGCACCTGAGCCGCCGGCCCGGCACCGCATGTCCGATTTTCCCGGACATGTCCGGCTTTTTGGGATTTCCCCCTGGACGGGGATTTGGAGCCCAAAAAGCCGGACATGTCCGGGAAAATCCGGACGTATGGTAACCCTACCTGATTATTGAACCTGTTAGTCTGAACTGGTTACTGGTATGGGGTCCGGTTCCAGTTCTGATTCAATGTGACAGAGAGATTTTCAATTCTGGTTCACTCAAAAAATAAAGGTTTCAGAGTAGCAGCCGTGTTAGTTTGTATCCACAAAAAGAACAGGAGTACTTGTGGCACCTTAGAGATTAACAAATTTATTTGAGCATAAGTTTTCGTGGGCTACATCCCACTTCTTCGGATGCACAGAATGGAGCATATATTGAGGAGATATATACACACACACATACAGAGAGCATGAACAGGTGGGAGTTGTCTTACCAACTCTGAGAAGCCAATTAAGTAAGAGAAAAAAAACTTTTGAAGTGATAAATTTGTTAGTCTGTAAAGTGCCACAAGTAATCCTGTTCTTTTTTCAAAAAATAAATAAATCTCTGAACCAGTTTTCAGGTCCAGGTTTGGGTTCGGTTCAACTCCCTGGCGGAAATGATAAATAAATAAATACAATTTTGCTTTGCCTAGTTACTGAAATTATTTTATACCATTACTATAACATTTTCAGTGCTGACATACTATTAGTTTCCAACTTTTTCTCCTTTGATGTCAGGAGTGCTGAGAATTTAGTACTTTTAGCCGCAATCACATTAGACAGGAGGGAAAAAAAATAAAGAACTAGAATTTCAAAAATCATAACATCCAATTAATGTGTAAGAGGGCTTTTTGAATCCTATGAGTTAGTCCATATCTTTCTGTCCTGTCTATGTATTCCTGCCATCTCATTGTTTAATCCAACTATGCACCATTATTAAAAAAACATAAATTCTAACAATGCTGGTTTTGTGCAGTCCTGTGAACTATTACTTTGATTGAAGTAAACAAATTTTAACCAAAGTGTTTCTATGCATCATTGCAAGATAAAAATATTTGACTTCATAAATCTTTTATTTGTACATGACTGAAGAAACAAGAAAGGTCTATAAAGCTATGAATACCTATTCTAGTAAATGATACAAAAAGTTCTATACAGATATAATTGATAATCGTGAAATCAGTGACAGAAAAATATAAATCTGTCTCCTTTATGAAGTCTCTTGTGTGAAATATGGAACGGTTTAGGCTATGAAATATGTGTTTACAGCAGGAGACTCAATCAACAGCTTTAAACATGATATTTCAGGATAAAGATAAGAGTGAATGTTATAGACGTGCAATTTTGAAATTTTATTTATTTATATTTTTGCTCTCTTGCTGGCTTTCAGTTAAAATAAACCATTACAACATTAAGTCCTTCCACCACAGTTAATTACTTCTGTTAGGTAGTGAAGCATTTAGTTTCAGCACCTTCTCTCAAAGGGCTTGGAAGACACAATTTAATATTTGTATGTATGGTGTTGTTGTACATCTTAAAACCATAAAGACCACATCAAGGGCTCCAAGGGAATAATACATTATTAATCTGATGGCAAAAAATTAAGTGGCTTAAAGAAAGAAGCTGTTGTCTATCCCATGAGTGGCTTTTAAGACATTGATGTCTAGCTTTGAATGTGTCTATTCTTAGCCAAAGAAACCACACGTAATCAGACCTAAGTAACTATCCAACTTCAATCAAGCAGCTCACTGATGGAAAACCACCAATTTCTTCTCTGTCAGGGCTTCAGTATGAAAAAGGCTGTTTTCCTATCTCAGAGTCTTTTGGTTTTGACAACATTATAAAAAGATCTGCTATATTGCTGCTAACACTGAAGAAAAAGCATCTTCTTAAAGAAATGACACTCTGTTCCCATATAATAAAAATGCACAAGTGTGTATTAAATATGCTACATCATAATTAGCTGAGAAATCAGAAATGCCTGTCAGAATACCAGCAAGAAAATAAACAAACTGTATGTATCTTCTTTAAAAAAAATATTGAGCCAGATCTTCAGCTGATATAAATCAGTGAAGCTCCATGGAAGTCAGAGGAGCTAAACCAATTTACACCAGTTGAGGATCTGGCCCATAATTAAAAGTCAGCTATATTGGGCCATCCATTTTTAGAAAGCACTCCTCATTGTATTTAGTGGTGTATGCTCTTTAAAATGGACAGTATGATACTGCCATAGTATTATCTTCACTGGGTCAATGAAATAGGGCAATTCTGTAACATAAGACGGTCTGCAATCTGAATATTGTTTAGTATGTATATTTATTGTCAGCAGTGATAATTTAACAAGTCATCATCATAAACATATTTAAAAACCATTCATTTCTTTTATTCTAAATTAAAGGTTTAAACTAGAAATCCTTGCCAGACCTGTTTTAGTAACATTTACTGGGAATGGTGCTGACTTTTAAATTTACAGTAAATTAAAACCAGTCAAGGAAACTAGTAGGGTTGTTGATTAATCACAGTTAACTCATTCAATTAACTCAAAAAATTAATCTTGATTAAAAAAATCGCAATTAATCGCACTGTTAAACAATAGAATACCAACTGAAATTTATTAAATATTTTGGATGTTTTTCCACATTTTGAAATATATCTATTTCGATTACAACACAGAATACAAAGTGTACAGTGCTCACTTTATATTATTTTTGATTACAAATAATTACACTGTAAAATGATAAACAAAAGAAATAGCATTTTTCAATTAATCTCATACAAGTACTGTAGAGCAATCTCTTTATCATGAAAGTGCAACTTACGAATGTAGGTTTTTTTGTTACATAACTGCATTCAAAAACAAAACAATGGAAAACGTTAGAGCCTACAAGTCCACTCAATCCTACTTCTCACCCAATCGCTAAGAGAAATAAGTTTGTTTACATTTACAGGAGATAATGCTGCCCACTTCTTAATTACAATGTCACCTGAAAGTGAGAACAGGCATTCGCATGGCACTGTTGTAGCTGGCGTCGCAAGATATTTATGTGCCAGATGCGCTAAAGAGTCATATTCCTCTTTATGCTTCGGTCATTGTTCCAGAGGACATGCTTCCATGCTGATGACGCTTGTTAAAAAAATTATGTGTTAATTAAATTTGTGACTGAATTCCTTGGGGGAGAATTGTATGTCTCCTGTTCTGTTTTACCCGCATTCTGCCATATATTTCATGTTATTGCAGTCTCAGATGATGACCCAGCACATGTTCTTCGTTTTAAGAACACTTTCACTGCAAATATGACAAAATGCAAAGAAGATACCAATGGAAATTTCTAAAGATAGCTACAGCACTCGACCCAAGATTTAAGAATCTGAAGTGCCTTCCAAAATCTGAGAGGGATGAGATGTGGAGCATGCTTTTAGAAGTCTTAAAAGAGGCGGAAACTACAGAACCCAAACCACCAAAAAAGAAAATCAACCTTCTGCTCATGGCATCTGACTCATGATAATGAAAATGAACATGCGTCGGTCTGCACTGCTTTGGATGGTTATCAAGCAGAATCTGTCATCAGCATGGATGTATTTCCCCTGGAATGCTGGTTGAAACATGAAGGGACATATGACTCTTTAGTGCATCTGGCATATAAATAGCTTGCGGCGCCGGCTACAACAGTGCCATGCAAACGCCTGTTTTCACTTTCAGGTGACATTGTAAACAAGAAACAGGCAGCATTATCTTCTGCAAATGTAAACAAACTTGTTTGTCTGAGCGATTGGCTGAACAAGAAGTAGGACTGATTGGACTTGTAGGCTCTAAAGTTTTACATTGTTTTATTTTTGAATGCAGGTTTTGTTTGTACATAATTCTACATTTGTAAGTTCAACTTTCATGATAAAGAGATTGCACTACAGTATTTTTATTAGGTGAATTGAAAAATACCATTTTTTTGTTTTTTTCAGTGCAAATATTTGTAATCAAAAATAAAGTGAGCGCTGTACACTTTGTATTCTGTGTTGCAATTGAAATCAATATTTGAAAATGTAGAAAATGTCCAAAAATATTTAAATAAATGGTATTCTCTTATTGTTTAACAGTGCGATTAATCGCGATAAATTTTTTTAATCTCTTGACAGCCCTAGAAACCGAACATTTGTAAACCCTCAGGAGGCAATTTTAAAAGGCACAAAGGACAGTTAGCCACATAAAGCCCATTGAAAGTCAATGGGAGTTGGATCCTGAGTTCCGAATTGTACCTTTGAAATTGCTTGAAAAGAAACTTTAAAAAGCGGGTGAAATGATTTGCATGCAGTATTGAAGTCACAACTAGCCAGCAGCTTTGGGTCAGCAACACATTGGCATAAATGTAGGCAAAAGACGAGGCAGAAGCAGGAGAAGGTGGGAGAATGGAGTGCCAGAGCAGGAGAGGATGGTGACATAGCAGTTAAAAAAAAATAGTGGCCCTTTCACTGTCCTATATGTCATAAAAGAAGATATTAAGTTGTGCATACAAGGTTTTAAATCCACTGGGAGGTTCTGGTGACATTAAATGTTATTCTCACCAGAACCACAGGGAAGAAATAGAATCTATGATCCCTAAAAAAGGATCTGGCTTTCAAATTGCACAAGCCCATGGAACCCAGTTATTCAAGGGCTGCACAGCTCAGCAGCTGGGTGCATATTTTTGCTGACTCATGCCCTTGGTATGTACATCTTTAGCTGCATTTATAATTCTCACAATCAGTATTATTATTACAATTATTATTAGAAAAATTGTTGGCCTCTGAATGCAGACGTAGTATATACATTTGGTTAAGTAGACGTCAACTGTTTCAATAGTAGGGAAAGAGACAGAGCTGATTGTTTTGTTTGGCTTTATTTTTTAGAAGCTTTGCTTTGTAGCTGTGCATCTGGTATGCACCTTGTCGCACAAGATTACTGGGTCTTGTTTGGTTTTTTAAAAAATATCTGGTTTATTTATTTATTCATTTTCCCCGAGAAGAGATGACAAGTTCTATTTTAATCTTTCCAAAGAGTTTTCATTTTAAGTTCTCATTGGACGTCAGGTTGGGGAGGGTGGGCTTGAGTTTTAAATTACTACATCTGGAGTTTTGTCCACCCACCAGTAGAAATGACTGCCAACAGCAGAAGTGGGCGAACAGTTTGGAAGCAGATCTGAATTAAGGTTATACAGCATCAACAGTGTGAGACTTGAGGGAGGTATTCACCAGTTGATATCTGCTCTGCAAACCACTGAACACAACCAGCTGACAGTTTTTCAAAATAGTTGCACTTGGCACTATGTCTATGGGCACAATATGTCCTGGATAATTTATTTAGCTTAATATATTCAGCTATGTTCTAATGAACTCTTTGTCTCCTGGAGTTTGATTTCCTGCTTTAATACACTAAGGGTACGGCTATACTACCCGCCAGATGCGATAAATCAATTCCCGATCTCTCTCCCGTCGACTGCTGAACTCCAGCTTGATGAGAGGCAGAAGCAAAGTCGACAGGGGAGCCGCGGCCATTGATCCCGCGCCACGAGGATGCAAAGTAAGTGATTCTAAGTCGATCTAAGATACGTCGACTTCAGCTATGCTATTCTCGTAGCTGAAGTTGCGTATCTTAGATTGATCCCTCCCCCCAGTGTAGACCAGGCCTAATACATTTCAGAACAGACCAAATGGTATCGTTTTGCAATCAGTGGAATAAATTCCTTTTTAATTTATCATCCCCTTCCCCCACAGTTTAAATCAAGTGTAACTCAAATGGCTTCAGTGGAGCTATTCTTCATTTACACAAAAGAATTTGGCCCTCCCAAGGCAATTTTACCTTCCATTTTCACCATCAAATGCTCAATTAAAAAAAGGGAAGGTTGCAGGTACTGATGGTATTCCGCCGGAATTCCTCCACCATCTCAGCCCCAAAAGACTCCAATGGCTAGCAACATTGTACTCTGCTACCTTAGGGATAGTATGGAGCCCTGAAATATGGTGTGAGGCAATGTTAATTGTCATTCCAAAGCCTGGAAAGACCCCTGATGAAGCTATAGGCCAATTTGTCTACTATGTACAACCTATAAACTTCTTGAAAGTATCATCCTCAAAAGAATATGCCCTTTTACTGAGCCAATTATCCCTGTTGAACAGGCAGGCTTCCGGCTAAAACATAGTTCTTGTGACCAAGTTCTGGCACTCACAAGTCACATTGAGGCTGGCTTTCAAAAAAACCTAAAGACTGGTGCAGTATTTGTTGATCTGCGGATGATACTGTATGGATTAAGGGCCTGATGCTGAAACCTGCTAAAATTATACCTTGCTACCAAGCACTTCGCCTGCTGTGGACTATGCTGAGTAACAGATGCCTATGGGCATACCTGGGTAATAAGTCTAGCTCACCCAGTATCATAAACAATGGACTACCACAAGGCTCTTTTTAATATTTAGATAAGTGACATGCCTCCAACTAAATCATGAAAATTTGGATATGCAGATGATCTTGCCATGACAATCCAAGCATCAAACCTCCATGACTTTGAGAAAACATTAACTAAGGACCTCCAAAATATGGAACAATATTTCTGGAAATGGAGGCTAAAACCAAACCCTGCAAAAACAATAGTAAGCACATTTCATCTTGATTATAGGAGTGCCAAAAACACAGTGAAAGTAGCTTTCTGTGGTAAAAATGTGCAACATGATTACACTCCAACATATCTCAGAGTGAAACTCAAGCAAACCCTCTCCTTCCATAATCATCTTGAGAAGGTAGCTGCAAAGATAAAAATGAGAGCCAACATAACCCAGAAACTAACAGGTACAACCTGGGGTGCACCAGCATCAGTGCTGCGAACATCTGCAATAGCACTTTTATATTCAGTAGCTGAATATTGTGCACTGGTATGGAGCAGATGCAGCCACACATGACTTGTGGATACCCAGCTGAATACAGTCATGTGGTCTATCACAGGAACCCTTAAGTTGACTACAACTTCATGGCTACCTTTCCTGTCTAACATTCTTCTCCCTCTGATAAGCTGATAATGCTGCAACATTCCATGAAGCTCACCAAATCCAGGAAAACAGATGCCTTCCTATTCAACAAGGCCTTGACAACGCCCCACACCGCAATGTCTTAAGTCCTGCAAACCTTTTTGGGAACATTCGTTTAGCCTCATGCAATCAGGCTATGACCAGAAGGAGGCTTGGAAAGCAGATTGGGCTAAACAAGACTTAAAAATAAGCACCTTGTGCTAGATCCCACACAGAAGGTTCCTGGGTTTGACCTTCCATGGTCATCTTGGTCAGCTGTGAACCAAATTCGAACCAACCATGGTAGATGTGGATATGTAATGCACAAATGGAAAATCAAGCACTCCCCGGTGTGTGAGTGTGGTTCCCCACAACAGACCACCAAACATATCACTACTCCAGGCACCAGCGGATGAAGCACTTGCCTGGGATGGCACATGCTAAGGGGCGGCACAGTCCAGGGTTTTTTGTTTTTTATTTTTTTTTGCTTCGGCAGTTCGGATAGCAGTCTGAGCGTTTTTTTGGGTTTTTTTGCTTGGGGCGGCAAAAATTGCAGAGCCGGCCCCGTCACTACCTACTGCCCAATTTATAAATATGAAGGAGACATTACTGCAATACATCTGCTACTCCGGATATACCCATTTGGCTCAATGAACTTCAGATGAATTTGTAGTTGCTGCTGCAAACCAGCCATACAAAAGAAGAAGAACCAACAAATGGCATTTGCTTTTTATGCTCCATAAGACATTTAGTGTATGACATGGCAAAGCTCTTTAAGGAGACCAATCCAAAGCCCATTGAAGTCAATGGAAAGACTCCCGCTTATCTCGATAGGCTTTGGATCCATGCTCCCCCTGCCCCTCCCCCCACAAAAATGTTTACGAAGAGTAGCTAGTAAACTTCAGGATCTTGACTCAAGTTCTAGGGTTTACTGAGTGCAGTTTGCTCTGAAAGAAGGGTCAAACTGTAGGAAATTAGAGCTAAGACTTACCTTGTTTTTCTAGGTCATGCATCTTGAATTAATAGCTAGAATTTGCAGGACATTGCCCCTGTGGAGGTGGCATTGTAAAAGTGTGGAATCAGTATTGCTACTGAACACTGGTGTTTAAGAACAACTCTGAAGTAGTGGAGAGAAAGAGCAGCACACACATGAGAGATAAGCAAGCTGAGCAAGGCAGTCCAGCAGTTGCCTATATGTTAAAAAGACAGGAACTGATATCTATTAAACTCGCTCTGCCTATATATTTATCTGACCCCTATATTTTATTCCCTTTCACATTTCTAATGATTAATCTGTTTTTGTGCTGTTTTCTATATAAAGATCTAGCTGCCACAAAGTCTAACTCAGAAATGAGATGCAGTGTTGTAGAGTGAGAGTGTGCATGCTTGTGTGAGTGTGTATATATCTTCTTTTTCCTCACAAGAAATTATATTTAATAAATATGTAAAACAACCTGTCTCACTGTTTCATTTAAAGAAAAGGTGAATAGATGTACTGAAATATTACTCCTAATCTTTTTTCATTGCAGAAGTATTTTAGGAAGGTTAATAATTAGAGCTACATGGAGAACAGAAATTCCATTTTTCAAATGATTTCAAGATTTCAAAATCTGGTTTTGTTCTGAATTTGGTTTCAAAATTCTCCACAAAGAAAAATTCTGGAAAATAATCATTTTGACTCAATCAAAATGTTTTGTTTTGACAAAACTGAAACATTTTAATCTCAACATTATATAATTTGTATTATATTACAATGCACAATTAAAAAAAATCAAAATGGGACATTTTACTACCTACATTTGAACATGGTTGGAATTTATTTCTGTTTTTTTCCAAAAGAAAATTCTGGCAAAATTGACCTGAATTTGTAAAGCATTTCAATTTCAATGGAACTACATATTCCAACGGAATATGGTTCTGTCAAAGTTTCTCCAACCAGCTTTGGTAATAATTAACAAATAAAAGTTATTGTAAAATTTTTTACTCAGAATTTAGAAGCCAGAAAACAACAGTCACGATATGCAACTTAGCATTCACAATGTGGAACAAGAAATTTGATACTATTCATTGGTTAACAAATAGAATTCTCAGACTCTAAGAAAGCCAAAACTTTGTGTTAAGAGCCATGTGATGTGCCTAACTGTGGAGTGATGAAACCTGACTGACACCACACAAGTTGGTATGTAGCAATGATACATGGCAGATGAAAAAACATTTGTTAGAAATGTAGCTTTTTCACCCTATAAATATATATATGAATGGCACAGGCAATTATTACATACTTTTACAAAATATCTCTTGAGAAAATTTTTGCAAGTAAAAATGATCAGGTAAGATTTTTGCTACTCACAATTCTCTCAGCTGTAGTACAGCAATAGAGATCTTGTGGGAGCAAGATCTTATATAGAAACTAGAGGAAATTTGGGTTTTATAGTCACTATTGATTGGCTTCAGTCCTTCAATGGACAGCGCCATTGGAGTCAATGGGGCTCTGCATGGGTGTAGCAGTGTACATCAGAGGATCAGGGCACTCTATAGAGCTTCCACCAGTAATAGCTGTGGTGGGAAAGGTCTTAGCGTTTCAGTCTATCCTGTTTAATGCTTATTTTGTCATGATTTCCTCTGTCTTTTGTGCCCTATACCAAACAGCCTTTGCTTTTATTTAAGACACCTGGAATTATTTGCATAGGATAATGGTGAGGGAAATCCCTGACAAGTTCCCAAAGAGAAATAAATGGCCCTCTGACCACACTGGAGTCATGCCAGAATGCTGTTCTGGCATATTTTGTGAGCGCTGGAACAAAATTCCTGTACTTCTGGATGATTGTATTAGAATTTTCATAAGAGTCCTTTTTCAAAAATCATGTATCAGGCCCTTGCTAATTCAAACTGTTCTTGTCAAAATCGTGCATTCCAGCACCTCTTGTTTTAGGATTCGAGCACTGCCTTTGACCCTAAGGTGGGATGGAAGCAGAGGAGAGGTCCTCCTGGTGAGAGGGAAGAAAGAACAATTCCCGCCCTAAATGGAGCGGAAAGGGGCAAGGCAGTTTCAAATGGAAACCCATGAAGAGCTAAAAGATTATAGAGCTGATAGGTTTGTTTCTGGTGGTACAGCACAGAGAGTAGTTCAAATGCACTCTCATACAAACACCATTTATCTATTTTTTTTTATTTTCTGAAATGTACTTTGTTCCCCTAAATTCAAATTCCATAGAGAAGCCACATTCTGAAACTCCAATCATCAAAAATTTCCAAGTGTTTCTGGGACATTTGCCTAATCAGTTTACCTGCACATGATAGGTGCCTAGATAACTCTTAAACTACTTCCTTCAAAAAACAATCAAAAACCTAAGCCACAGCCATGTATATACATAAAAAAACCCTAAACAGATTAGACTACTCTGAAAGGGAACCAAATAACAAACAAACAGATAATAGGATAAAGGGGGATCAATATGCAACAATGCAAGGGGAAATTCTGGGATCTAAACTTTAAGCTGCTATTGCAAGTTCATTGTTCTTTCAAAAGAAAAATAGTTCAGCATCTCAAGTGTAAGTATACTCAAGAAACGTACTTTGCACTTTTGCAGGCTCATATCACCATTGCATTAAAATGTGTGATTGCATACTAACGAAAACGAGCCTGAGACACTGCATTGCTTTGCTAACTCCTTTTCAAAGAGAGTTAGAATGTGGGGATTGTACATATCACAGGTCTCACACCACAGTGGAAGACACTAACAATAAACTTGGTATTCTGTTCAGATCGCCCTAATCAGCAGCTCTGGGCTTTAAGGAGCAAATTCAGAAGTGGAGCTTTCCAAAGGATAATAGGTATCTGTGTGTGTGTGTGTGTGTGTGTGTGTGTGTGTGTGTGTGTGTGAGAGAGAGAGAGAGAGAGAGAGAGAGAGAGAGAGAGAGAGAGAGTGTATGTGTGTGTGTGAGAGAGAGAGAGAGAGAGAGAGAGAAAGAATCAAATATACCAACATGTTTAAATAACAGCTATAGCCTGGTGCATCTCCCATGTGCCTTTACAAAATTTATCAAGTCCTACATAGCAGCTGTTTTCCTCAACTGTTTTGGTGGTATTAACTTATAAAACTTTAATTTTCCAGCCAGATACCAAGCATACCTGAGATCCCTTATTATGGATGTGATTATCCATGCCTGATTGACACTGTAACCATGGTATCTTCACTGCAATGAGGAGTTCATCTTTGAAGAAAGTCATTCTGATTTACAACTGTACAGATTCACACAATGTGATAATAAAGAGGGTACATGCTGAAACCTGACAGGATGTTAAGCTTATTGCACAAGTGTGGACAGCTGAAAAGGCAAGAAATAATACAGTTGTCACTGGATTGTTTCACCTCAACACCATATAAACAAAAGCAGTGTTGTGAATCAGTCCAACTCTTCAGCTGCATAATCCTAAAGCAGTTAATGATAAATATGAAAAACATAAGATCCCATCTCCGTGAGACACATAAAACATATGAATATGCATTGGAGGGCTGTTTTGGTCAAGAAACTATTTAACTGTTTGAAATCAGGATACATATATGCTTTAGGGGTTTTTTGTACTGTAATATAGTTTCTCTTATTTGTATATTATGTCTTAATTTCTAAGAGTGAAAATGGCAATGAATTTTACATTGAGGACTCTGTATACACATCAAAACTATAGGACAAATAGCTTAGCAATAAGTGCTATACTTGAGCTTTTTCCAAATGCATTCTATTTTGAAAGAAAAATATTAAATCTGTAACAGCTCTCTAAGAGAAACTAAATACTTCTCAGAGTATATGATCTTAAAGAGTAACTTATCTTAGAAGAACTGTATTTTCATTTTGGCAGTGCTTACTTCAATCTTGCCATGTATAAGAATAAATTTATTTTCCAGTAATAACTCACCATGTGCTTCTCTGATACACGCAGCATAAGAATGATACTGAGACAGTCTTTAATATGATGTCAATGTACTAGTCACAGCTACTTATCCTTAATATAAATCAGCTTATGGCTTTATTAAATATACACCCACCCACACCTTAAGATATTTTTGTTTCAAACACATACTTTTTCATCACAGTAAAACATCAACATTTGTATTTAAATGCATATCTTCAATAAAAATGTATGTAATAATTAGCTGTGATATACCTGCGACGATAAAGCACATTTTTGTACCAGTGACTTTAAAATTCTCACTTTAACTGAATGATCAGATAATGAAAACATACAATTTATGCCAGTAACTTCTCTACAGGTTAGTCCAATTTACAGGCCTTATTCCAATCTCATTTATGTCCCTTGCTTCTCATATTTTTGCACAATTTAAATGACAAATTGGGGTAACATAAGCTCTTTTTTGGATATTATTCAATGTCAGCATTATGCCTTCAATAGATTGGTGTCGTGGAAAACTTACACCCATAGTACGCTGTCGGAGAAATGGAGGGGAAGCAATCAATGTCCAAATGAGGGGGTGGACAAAGAGGCTTAAATAATAATAATAAAAAAAGATATGCGTCTCACATTCCAGATGAGCTTATTTATGCCTCACATATTGGAGAAATTGTGGGAGAAGAGTTTATTCATGTGAATGTACGATTCCTGTAGGATTGACAAGGTCAGTGATCCCGATGGTGATCTGCTGAGTAAGTGCTTGTTGTGCAAGTTAAAGTTGCCTAGGGGCTGCTTTAACCTGTGCACCCAATTTTTTCTAGGACTACACAACATTCTGGAAATTAAAATGTGTGTAATATGCTCCTATTGGCCAAGTGCTTCTTTTCACCCTAATTTTCCCCTTTGCCCCCCCCCCATTGCATATTTCCTTTATGCACCAAATTCTTGGAGGAAGACCCCTAAATAACTGCGGTTTGAATGAAAGGGCCAGATAGCCTCTTTTCATTCATATAGCATGAAACTCCAAGATCCACAGGGCGTAAACGAGAGCAGAATAGAGTGCTTAGCCTTTAATGGATGGTTAAGAAGAAGTAATGAAAGGAGAATCAGCTTATCTCAGGGTGCCCTGTGGGCTACATTGTTTTCAAATAGCTTTAGCTGGGTCTTCTTTACTTGCTACAATGCGATATTTTGTTTGAGCGATTACCTCAAGAAATATGACTATTTCAAATATCCCCCATAGATATTACAACTATAACTACAGCTCTAAGTTGTGCTAAAAAAATAGTTTGCATTGTACTCAGTAGTGCCAAAACACACTATTGAGATCAGTTTCTGGCAAAAAACGTTATATTCTTTCTTTCCGCAAGGAAAGTGGTTCGAATCTGATCCACTAATGCACTGCATGTGTTCAGCTTCCGGATAAACAGGCTAAGATTACTGCAGACGTGGGGATTTACAGTGTACCCTGGGATTTACAGTCTACTTTTAAGAGGTTATCAGTAATTGCTGCTTTAAGGACACCAACACTGCAAGACTTTTAAGATTTCTGGACTTGATGCAAAACTGTTAGTCTTCCCTTCCCATCTTTCATATCATTTGTACTGTATTTAAACAACAGCAGTGCAACAAATTATTTACTGGATGAAGAGATTAGTGACAATTTGACCTTATCCAGCGGTTAAACTTGACTCTAACTTTAACTAAACAACAACTCTCCATTGTAAACTATGCTGGCCTAAAAGGTAATTTCCCAATGACACTGGGCCAGATTATTTCCATACAAAGTGAAACCTACCTAGGGGACTGGAAACTTTGGGCCAAAGCCCACTCAAGTCACTGGAAAGACTCTGCAGTTTCCAATCAGCAGGTTCATCCCCACACTTCCCACCAATCTTTACCACCACAGAATGAGCAGCAGACCTTGGAATCCACTGGAGTTAGGGTCTTCCAGCTGAAGGCCTTGCACCTCGACACTGCTTCCTGGCTGCTGTGGTGCTTCTCTGTTCACCTGTTAGGAGCTGCCCCCAGAAGTCTTCTTAAATGGGATTCCACAGATATGCTTAGCACAAAAGTGATTACTGTCTGGTCTGTGTTGACTTGTGAGCAGATTTCTGACTGTTTTCCAGGCAGTATGGTGAGAGAAAATGTCCACAATGCACCTGACCTTTCCCACCCCACATATAGAGGATGCCTCTGTAGTGTATAGGAAAACAGAGAGTATGATCCAGCAAAGGCAATGTGTGTGTGTTCTCAGTGAAGCAATGGGGTGTTTGTTACAGCATATACAATAAACACTTTCTGTGGGTTTTCTTTCTCCTGTGAGTATGCAGCTGCAAAGTAGGGAGAGAGAAACTGATTTGGATAAAATAAGAACTATCCAAACTATTGCTCAAAACACAAAACTTCAACCCTTTAAAATTTGTTGTTGTTTTTTTAGTTTGAGTATTTCCCGGTTACATCCTGAACAGCAAGTCTATCCTTGCTATATTTTCCACCCAGCCAAAAGCGGCAAGTTAGATTCCTGCCCAGAGAATTTAAGGAAGAAATGTCTGAGCACAGAACCAGGAACTCCTGGAGTGTAATTGCAACTCTGACAGTGACTTTCCTCTATAAATGAAAGGTGATATTATTTACCTGGTTAACATGGATGTTATTAAGCTAACTTAATTAGTGAATTATGGGCCTGCTCCAAAGACCACTGAAGTAAAACTCAAGGTGAGCTTTCCGTTAATGGGCTTTGGATTAGGCCCTAAACTTGATAGATATTCATAGAATCATAGAACTGGAAGGGACCTTGAGAGGTCATCTAGTCCAGTCCCCTGCACTCGTGGCAAGACTTAATTATCTAGACCATTCCTGACAGGTGTTTGTCTATCCTGCTCTTGAAAATCTCTAATAATGGAGATTCCACAACCTCCCTAGGCAATTTATTCCACTGCTTAACCACCCTGACAGTTAGGAAGTTTTTCCTAATGTCCAACCTAAACCTCCCTTGCTGCATTTTAAGCCCATTGCTTCTTGTCCTATCCTCAGAGGTTAAGAAAAAACAATTTTTCTTCCTCCTCCTTGTAACAACCTTTTACATACTTAAAAACTGTTATCATGTCCCCTCTCAGTCTTCTCTTCTCCAGACTAAACAAACACAATTTTTGCCATCTTCCCTCATAGGTCATGTTTTCTAGACCTTTAATCATTTTTGTTATTCTTTACATTATTCTTTAGTTAAGCACCTGAGCTTAATAGAATCACTTAATTTTGAGGTTTCCCTATCACTATCCTCAAATTAAGTGGCATTTTGTGTAAAGAATGGTGGAGAATCAAGGAATTAACCTGTTTCTGGCAATCAGTCTTTCCTTGTCACAGATTTAATAACATCTTTGACACTGATTTGAATTGGTATTAACACAACTGTTGCCTTAGTACACTCAAAACTTTATCCTGGGTGATTGACTTTGCTGAATGGATTAATTGAGTTAATCAAGACAAAGGTTGCCAAAGCATTAGCATTGCTTTACATGTCAATTTTGACTTGATCCTTAGATTTCAGAGAATTAAATCCAGAGAATCAAAACTATTTACAATTAGCATGCCAGTAATTGTCTCCCACTGTAGCACAGACAATGGAAATATGCAGTGATAAACATGCTTAACATTGTAGGCAGAGATGCTAGCAGTTCATTACACACATATGCCTCTACAGTCCAGTATTTGAACATTTGATATATCTGAGAATTGGAGACAGTAGTGTTCTGAGTCCTGAAAAATGTTATAGCTACAATATTTTGTTAAGGCAATTTTTTGTTTACACCCTCCCCTTTAGAAATAAGTTTTTACAGGAAGTTGCAAATTCTTTTAAAATACCATTTCATTAAAATGTGTTCCCTTGGAAAGCAGTTAGGAATAAAGCCATGCTTCTGCTTGGCAGTAAAAATGATACAATAGGCACTGCGCTCAAGGTAAAGAGCATTCAAATCTGCTTTACTATGGTTGTGAGTAATAATCGCAACTGGTTCCACTCCAGAGTAAGTTATTGGCACACCTTTTTGAACTCTAATTTCCTTTAAGTTTTCAGTGGAATTTCTTTTTCAAGGTGGAGGAAAAATGAAAGTACATGAAATATAACTACATTATTAGCAAGACACTCTTTCATTGGACTGGTTTTGTTGTTGCTTAAAGATGTTTACCACAGATTTAAAAAAAGTCTTATTAAAAATAAAAACAGTTGGGAAACCAGCAGGCGTCAGAATAACATGGCTGAATGAAGCCTGAACTCAGAATTTAGTAAAGCAATCTGCCTCCATCGACTCCCTCAAACCTATTAAACTTCCCCCAGAAAACAGAGCACAGAGTTGCAGAAGATGGATTCTCCAAGAAAATCTGAAGATTTAAAAAGATCCATCTCTAAGAAGAATGTTTCTGGCCAGGGTTGGCCATGGGGGTGGGCCACCTGGGTGACTGCCCAGGGTTTTGTGGTCGGGGGGCACCGTGAGGCAGCACAGAGGTGTGTGCTGCCAATGTAGTGTCAGAAACTGCTCCCAGCTGGCAGGGGAACGCCACGTCAGGGGGCACCCAGATTTCTCCCTGCTTCCTCTTGGTGGAGGAATATGGGGTTGGGGAACGGTGGTGCACAGATACTGCTAGCCCCCTCAATGTTCCTCTGTGCCTCCCCCAGGGGGCTGTGAGCGGGGGAGCGAGGAGCAACTTCAAGTGCTCCACGTGTCCAGGTCACTTTTCCCACCTGGGCTGTACTCTGAGGTGAGCATCAGGAGCTGCTGCTCTCCTGTCCTCCCCTTATGTAGCCCAGGTGGGGAAAGTGACCTGGATGCAAGGAGCCCTGACGTTGCTCCTTGCTTCCCCCCCCTCACAGCCCCCTTGGGGTGTTCGGAGAAGCAGTGTTTGAGGGGGGAAGTGAACAGCAATGCTGGTCAGTTTCCCCATGTGGGCGCAGAGGGGAGTGCAGGAGTTAGGTGCAAAGGGGGCACAGTGCCGGGGTTAGAGTGGAGGAGGGGAGAGCAGGGGATAGCAGTGAAGGGGGCACAGTGCAGGGGTTGGAGCGCAGGGGGGAATGCACGAGTTAGCGGTGAAGGGGGTACAGTGCAGGGGTTAGCAATGAAGGGGGTACAGTGCAGAGGTTAGTGGTGAAGGGGGCAAGATGTTTTGTCCAGGGGCTATGGAGAAGGGGGGGTAGGGAGCCTGGGGAGCCCACAGGGGCTGGGGGCAATGAGGAGGCACCAGGCCTCCAGAGGTCAAGGGCACCAAAATACAAGTTCGTCCAGGGCACCATTTTCCCTAAGGCTGGCCCTGTTTCTGACTCACAGCGTGAAGAAACCTCTGAGACTCCAAGTGAACACATGGCAGACAAATCAGGCTGAAATGCCAGACATGAAAAAAATCAAATGGCTACCAAAGCAGCCATACTGGAGATGTTCTCTGAGCTTTAGACTATGATAGATGATGTGATGACCAAACTTCTTGCAGTAAAGAAGGAAGTTGCTGACTTGGAAGAGCGAGCGACAGTACTAGAGACTGGCCTAAGAGAAGCAAGTGAGAGAGAAACAGAATTGCAGAGCTGCACGGTACTAATGGAGAAGAAATGGAGAGAAATGCAGCTTTAACTGGACAATATAGAACACTGATCTATAAGAAGGAACAATATCAGATATATGGGACTGCCTGAAAACTCTAATGGAGGAAACCCAATTTGGTCTGGAAAAACTTGAGTTGTGGAGTTACATCTGAGCTCTCTGGAAGAGATAAAAAGTGGAGAGAGCACACATAGTGCTGCTCCCCCAACCTGGTCATCATCATAATAATAAACCCAGAGACCTAACTGTGAAGTTTCATGAGCTCATACTCAAAGTCCACAAGCTGCAAATTTTCCATGACCTCTCTGCCCTAACTTTAAAAGAGAAGAGAGCTGGGAAAAATTACAGCAGCACTCAGGAAGGCAGATCTCCACTCCAGATGGGGATTCCCATTTAAACTGTCATTCAGTTTCCAAAATCAGTATTACACAGTAAGAGATTTTAAACAAGGAAAAATACAACCCAGTTGCTTGGGACAGAAATCCAAATCTCAGATATACAAGATGACTCTCCAGAGGCAGGAACTACACATAAGCTGCTGAAAAATTATTGGCAAATGGTGAAACCCAGGAAAAAGATGACAGGAAAAGAAAAGGCAAAATAACTCTAGAGACCATACTGGCAATAACAGAAGTGAAGCTGAACAAGTGAACTGGAATACCCAAGGAGTAATCTAAAAGTAGCATATAGGATGTAACAGAAAAGACCTCTTGGAAGTCACTAAATACTCTGAATACTAAAATACTATGCAGTTTACTTTGATTGGGGTGATCAGTAATAGCCGTGTTCTGTATTTTAAAATATAGAGGAAATAAAGAACAACAAGAGTGGACTGGAGAAGGAGTTCAAGGATGGAGGAGATTGGAGAAAATAGAGAGGGGATAGGGAAGAGCCTTTAGGGGTCTGTGTAAACTCTCCCTGTAACTCAAATGACCACATGACATTCTATCTCCAAGGGTCACTGTCAAAGTCCCATAGGTGGAGAATGTACTTTGGATTGCAAGAAAAGCAATCCAAGTGCTTATGAGGAGAGTACAGGGGGTTTAGGGTTCAGCAAGGCACAGTTGTTAGGGAACTGTTTTACATATTACGTTGGTATTTCATTTGTGGATTTGGAGCAAGAGGAATGCACAAGAGGGGAGGGAACGGGGAAAAGGAGGGGGAATAATAGAAGAAGTAGATATGGAAGGTTAAAACAAAAAAGAAACCAAGCCATATTCAAGCACACAAATCATGAATGGAACATACTTAGAAACAATAGACACTGGCAATACAAGCATTCATGCCATCAAACAGCTAAAGAATCACAATAATTTCCATTTTTTTCAATAAGCTAAATAGTTACTCTCAGTGTCTCTTCCTTTTAAAGCAATGTATTTGAATGTCAAAGGGCTAAATAATGTCATTAAAAGGAAAACAAGCCCTGGTAGAACTACCCTCCCTCCCAGTCTCACATTATTCTACTTCAACAAAGTCTTTTTCAGGAGGGTCAAAGTATGGGCATGAAAGATAATTGATGTCAACAGACATTTTTTTTGCTTCAGCTAAAGAAAAGAGGAATGGGCATAATATTTGCTAAACATAGACCTTTTCAGATTAAAGATCAATGTAAGGATAAGTAGGAATGATTTATATTGAAGAGCACAATTGATGGGTTATTAATAACACTGGGCTCAGTGTATGCTCCCAACCAAAAACAAAACCAGGACCTGATAGCTTTCCAGATGAATTTTACAAGGTATTTAAGGGGGTATTAATGGGTCCTTTGAGAGGTACCTTCAACACTATCCTGTTAGGGGAGGATCTGCCACAACCTATGGAAGAAGCTACTGTGATTTTACCTTTTGCAGTTCCTATTGGCCTGTATCTCTGTTGAATCATATCAAAGGTTTTAGCAAAAGTACTAGCTAGCCAATTGCAGTCTATACTCTCAATTTAAATAAATCCAAATCAAGCTGGATTAATTATGGATAGGCGGATGTCAGACAATATCCAGTTCTCTTGTTATCACTAGACTCAGAGAAAGCCTTTGATAGAATAGAATGGAACTTTCTTTTTCAAGTCCTGTCCCACATGGACATTAGCCCCCAGTTCCTTAAATGGATAACTGCTTTTTACACCAGCCCCAAAACAGCGGTGCAGGTTAATGGGGTTAAATCTCCTCTTTTTTGAATTACACAGAGAGATCAGGTAGGGATGTCCATTGTCTCCTTTACTTTTTGCACTGGTCATCAAGTCTTTTGCACAGAAGATAAGGAACATCACAAGAATAAAATTTGCAGGAACACATTGGAAAATAGCATTATATGCAGATAATATCATAGTATCTTCATCTAAACCAAGTATTTCCCTAAAATGTGTTTCTAAATAAATCCAGGATTTGGGAAAGCATCTGGATTTAACATAAATCATGCGAAATTTGAAATGCTAGCTATACATTTGCCAGTCTCTGGAAAGTCACTTTTACAGAAAACATTTGGGTACAAATGGGCAACAAATTCTATAAGATACCTGGGAATTCAAATCTCAATAACCTAGAAGAATTCTATGATTTAAAAGTCAAAACACTACTTCAGCAAAGGAGAAAAAAAGCTGGACCGCTGGGGGGAGTATGCAATTTTTTGCTTGGGAAGACTAGCCACAGTCAAAATGAATATTCTACCAAGGATATCTTTCTTGTTTCAAAATCTTTCTGTGATTATCCTTGATAAAACCCTAGCAGTAATACAGGACATGTTATTAGAATTTATTTGAATAAGAAAAGGCCAAGAATGAGAGCAGATACTTTGTATAAACCCATTAAACAGGATGGACTAGCTGTTCCAAATATTCTATGGTATTATCAAGCCAGCCAGCAAAAAGCAGTTATGGATTGGTGGCACTTTAACCCAGTCAAAAACTGTGTCTTTACAGAACAAGAACATTTCTGTGTGTAAACTTTACTAGGCTACCATGGATTAATAATAAATCACATCCTTCAGAAATTTACACATATCCTTCCTTTAGCAAAGGCTATGGGTTTGGGATAGAATGACACCCATTGCACATAATCCAGATTTTAACCCAAAACAGTGAACAAGGGAGCTTCAAAGATTGGGAGACATGGCATACACATGGTTGGCCAGCTATTCTGCAAAGAAACTTTTCTAACTTATTTAGAGACCAAAACTAATTAAGTGTCCCACTCTCTCCTGGTGCCAGTACTTTTAAGTCAGGCATTATGTTTTTCAACTTTCTAGAAAACCTGTTTTATACAGAAAGCTAACTTTAATAGAAGCAATGGTGTCTGGTCAATTAGGAAAAATATAACTAAATTATATCAATCTTTGCAGACAGCTTTCCTAACAACAACAACAACAAAAGTCTACATATGACATGCTGGGAAAAGGATGGTTGGATAAACACATTACCCCAGAGGAATAGGGTTTGATCTGGAAAAGTGGATCAGCAATCTCAGTCTGTAGCACAATAAAAGAAAATTTCTTTAAGATACTGTTTCAGTGGTACTTCACACTAGTCTGGTTAATAGAGATCAGGGCAGGCCAAACTGCAGCTTGCAAGCCACATGTGGCTCTTTTACAGTTAAAGTGCAGCTCACGGAGCCCCCCCACAACCCACCCCATTCTCCACCAACCAGACTCTGGTGTGGGGAGCTCAGGGATTCTACCCTATGGCAGGGTGGTGGGGCTATGGGCTTCTGCCCTGTGGGGAGGGGGGTCTTGGGCCTTCAGCCCTGCAGGAGGCACCTGCCGGGGCTCAGGGCTTCAGCAGGAGCTGCGCTGAATCCCTGAGCCCTGGCTGGTGCGCCCAGGTCTCAAACTTCTGAAGATTATCATATGCGGCTTGGAGGGTCATAAGTTTGGCCAACCTTGAAATATAGATAGATAGATAGATAGATAGATAGATAGATAGATAGATAGATAGATGAGGGTGAAATTGTATAGGAGGAGACTTTATGCATATATGGTGGACATGTCCAGTTATTAAAGTATTGGGATGTAATCGGTAAACAAATATCACAAATTGTTAGATATTTATACCAAATGATCGCTTGTTAATCCTTCTGGGCTTCCTAGTGAAAATGGTCATACAAAAGGGAAAAAAAATCTCTCATTTGCTAGTAGCTGCTCAGCTGTTGGTAGCCTCTCATTGGAAAAAGAAAAAATAACTCAATCATAAAGGAATGGTTCTAAAGAAACTTGGAGGTTGTGGTAATGGAAAAATTAACACAATATGTATCCAGAAAAACAGAGGGGGGGCAGACAGATATTTAGATATTTGGTTACTTTTTATCCAATACTCAGACAAAGTACATTCAATTGCCCCCCCCCCCAAAAAAAAGTACACCTGTCCAATTTTATTGAATACTAACATTTGATAGACATGTCTGGTCTGTTAAATAGGTGCATACAGAAATTTCACTCAATTTAATAAAATCACTAGAAATGGCATAGGTGTTGTGATGATGCTCACTTTGCAATATGGTAACACCCTGTTTAGAGAAATCTGATGACTATATGCCTCTCTTTAAAAAAAAGCTAACTGTTGTAATGATTGCTTAGTTTATGATATTTACATGGCAAGAATTTGGAAACTTGTTAAAACTTCCTAAATAAATAGTTTAAAAAAAATTAAATAAAGAGAGTTCGGTGACTTGTATTGGTTAGCACTAAGACAGCAAAACTGGCCTTCAGCATGTGTTCCAGGTCAATAAAGATAGGTCACAACCTTGCCCATGAAAACACTTGATCAGTTTTGCTGTACAAATAAGCTTTGCCAGAACTCTAGTTTATATAATATATTCTCCATGATTAAAACATACTGAGAGCAATCACAAGAAGGTTTTAAAGGTATATTTTGGGCAGCATAGCAACAATACTTTCAGACGAGTCTTCTTAATTCAGAAATACATCATGTTAAGAAAATTAACATAAGTATGAAAATTCTGCTGCACTAATTTATTCTCAAACTTTACTTCTCATATTTTTAAATATTAAAATGCAAGAAATATTTTGAAAGATTCTGTGTGCAATGATAACAGCGGTTCTTGGAATAAATTTGAACTAACCTGGCAATTGAAAGCAGAGTTTGAAAAAAGCGAGTTAAACATCTTCTGGGAATGGGATTGCAGTAGTGTTTTTCAAGGTTACTTACTCTTCATTAAAAACTTTGTAAAATAATAATGAAGAGGAAACTGCCTCTCATTAAGGAAAGAATAAGATCACTAGTCAATTTTACTGCTCTTCTCATCTGACTCTACACTGGTAAGAGTGTAGCACTGTCTTCCACTCCTTACGAATTCTTTGCTTCACATTCACTGTAAACAGAGAGGAGCCATAATTATACCACATTTGATCCATATCAAAGCGACTGATCCATGTATCGATTTACATAAAGTAAAGCACATAAAACATTTTTGCTTTTCACCCTGACGCCGCCACCTTCTAACTAAAGTTTCCCTTTGCAGACTTCATTTGAATATAAAAATCTCCCGTTGAAATTTGCGATGTTAAACAAACCATACCAGTCATTCAACTTTTTAATTAAGGATTCAGTGTTCCATCCCTTTTCAAACATTAAAATTCAGGTGCAGTCATTAATCTTTCTAAACGAATTCACCTGTGGCTAATACTGATGTATTTTCTATGAGGCTTGTCATGGACTGCATACTGCATGCATAACCACTCTACAGTTAATTACACAAGGGATTATCGTTAGTGTCATAAAGATAAAGCCTTGCTAGAAGCATTACAGAGATTTTTTGAGCAATGCCTTATTTCATTTTTGTTAACAGCTACCTAAGTATTTAAGAACAATAGACATTTGTTTACAGCATGGGAAAGCTAATGGGGGAGATCAGAGAGCATCCAAGACGGAAAAAAATGTCCAGGACATCTGACCATCTATTCTTTAGCTTCTTTAAAAATAGATCTTAAATCTATTGCTAAAAGGAACATGAGAAAATAATGCAAATAAAATACTCTTCCTAAAGTTCAAGGATTAGATGTATGTCAAGTATTCTTTTCTGAAAGGGATGGATTGCACAGTTTATGGGAACTGTAATTTGTAGTACAACATAGCAGTCTCTGGGGAAGAAAAAAGTTCAAAGGTTGTTAAGGAAGAAAGCAACCTAAGAATAGTGAGTACAATTTACAGGAAAATTCATGAAGACATTCATGACGTGGTGTTCCAGGACAAACAAAACTCCAGAGAGAACAAAGATGAGAATTGTGCACATGCAGAAAGGAGTTATATAATATAATGTCAGAATTTGCTTATTATTATCAATTTATATATCAATTTAATAATGTAATCATATCTAACAATTTTTAATGTCCTGTGCCAGACAACATACAAGCTGGGTAAATGTCACTTGCACTTCTGGGCTTGATGGTATGCAACACTGGAAAATGCTATTGGTTGATGGACATTGTGCCTGTCACAGCTAGAATGGATATGCTTCAGTCATGAAAAGAAATCTAATCAAAATAATGCAGACACAAAAAGGGACTAACATATCAAAAAAAAGTTTGTGAAAATGACAAGATAGCACAGTAGAGCAACAGGCCTGATGTTGACGTCACTTACATCTGTTTTAAATTTACTTCAGTGGAATTTCTCCTGATTTACACTACTGGGAGAGAGCGAGCGTGCACAAGTGAGATGAGATGAGATAAGAATCAGGCCCAACATGCTCCATCAGAATTTTACATTATGTTCCTCAATGAACAACCATAGCTCAGAGTGAGGAAGTGCCAGATTGCAGATTTATGCCGTGAAAGGCTCACACCAGACAAAGAAAGTTCTAAAATAACAACTATCAAAACAATGGAAATTCAAGTGACTTTGTTTTATTTGTTAATTTTTTTTTTTGAGGCTCTATGTTTTTTCTGGTTCGGGTATCAAATTAGTTCCAGTCAAGTGCAAGTTGTTTTTAGTCCACTGAGCGTCTATTAGCAGGAAACAACCAACCAAAAGGACACAATTGGGAATTGAAATTACAATGACATTACAGTAGCTTACTAGATATGCAACAAGCACCATACGGTGCTGTCCCTTTGTTTTAAAATTTCCTGTATGTTTGAACACCTGAAAGCTGAGGGGCTGTGGAATAGAACCACCCACTTCAAAGCTTTGCTTCACACACTTGCTTTCCTGTCTGTTAAATCCCTGAAGACTTGCTTCTATAAACAATAGCAGATCATTGGATTTATGCATGTAATTTGATTTACATTGATTCTAACAGTTATCCAGTGATGCTGTGGAAGACATGGAGCCACTCAGGGGACAAAACTTGCACTGGCCTTACTGGTTACTTCATAAATATTATGCAACTGAAAAGATCCTCACTGCCCCGCATATAGTTTCTGTGAATACTATTTTTTTGTCCTCCCACAGAAAAGTTACCGATCACAATAAAAATGTGGTTCCTTATAAGATTAAGTGACTATTTTGTAAATGTCTCTTTCCTATGATTTCCTCATGTTTAAGAGTCCTACCTATCTATATGAGGGTTTTATTCCGCTGCTCAACATTGTAGTATCTAAGCTCCTTCCATGTAAAATTGATAGCAATAGCTAAGTCCCTTACAGATTATATGGAGTCTCTGGCTCTTCTCCCTTTTTGGGTTAAAGTTCTACTTGGGGTATGCATTTTGGGTGAGGTCTGGGAGGTATTTGCATAGGGAGAGTTTCATTTTTGCTATAGACTTCTATTTAAAGTTATGTTTGTGAATATTTGTGGGAGGAAACACAGGTTGTTTTCAGCCTGTCATTTTAGTTCAAGGATAATAAACCACTAAAATAAGTTGTTTCATTGTAACAAGAGCTATATTTTTCTTTCCATAAAAAAATAAACATCTACAAAAACAGTTTGTCTAAAAACACTCTCCCTATGAAATATTCATCTAAGAATGACTGGACCATTCCTAAACTACAGATGCATCAATAAAACATAACAAAGAAGTGACTTTCTTAAAAAACTAGTTGATTTTTGCCATTGCATGTTACTATTTTGTCCCTTTTCCTTTTCCTTTTTCCAAGCAGTTTTATGTATATGGCAAGGATTCTGCTCATGGTCCTGCAACTTTTTATAGAAAATCTATTACATTATCAATGTTCTTTGGCTCTTGAAATTTGAATCCACAAGTCAGCTGAGGGAAATCAATCTCATATTCAAAGATAAGTGCATTTGGTTAGGCAGCAATTCTAACTTTGTGGGATGTAGTGTTCTTTTGCCCCTTTAGATTTAATACTGATAGTGGCCACTGCCAAAAAATAATAAAAACATGATTTCTCTTTCTGCTTCCATCCCACTTTCCTGATTTGAAAATATGCAAACTATATTTTAGTGAAATACAAGAAGCAATTGGGAATTTTAATGCTTTTTTCTTTCAAGGACAGTCTGGAAACATCTTCCTTGCAGGCATCTGTATCACTATATATTCACACAAAAACTATTTTAAGCTTTTGCTTAAAAAGTTACTGTATTGAGAAAGAATAATAAAGCATTTCTTTCTGTCTTAAATACCCCAGTCAGACATTACCTTATACCACAGTTAATAAGAAGTACTGTCATGGTCTTCTTTTATTTAGTTAGTTTGGGGATGAATTTAGCATTAATGAGGTTGAGGGACTGATAGCAAAGTCTAGAGTCAGGCACAGTGTGGGCAGGTACTCTGAAAGCTTCTTCAAACAGCTGCCAGTGAGTGCACTTTTATCCTCATTTGCAACATTCCTGCTTGCTATCAAGGTGCCTGTTCCTGCCAGTTCCCACTGAAGCCAATAGAAGTCAGAACTTCATATGATGAACTCAGCTCCTGGCAGCATCAGAATCAGAGTCTTGAAGCTTCCTGGAGCAGAGTGGAAAATTTTGCCCAAAACACATGGAGGTTTGGTCAGATAAATAAATTCACGCTAAAGACAAAGTTGATAACACTAAACCCTTTTCATTTGTGGCCTAATCAACACTGGAATTTAGATTGCCAGAGGTGAATGGACTGTATTAATCCATTGGGCCACCTATTCCTTTTCATTTGCTATTAAAAAGGCATTTTCTTAAAGGATTAGGAAAAGAAAAACAGTAACAACAGAAACATAATCAAACAAATCAAGTGCGCTAGGTGACGTACATGATAGTTGACCTGGTACACAGATTCAAATGGTTTGTTTGAAAGTCCAAAGAGAATCTACTCTGGCTGTGATTCTGCATATATTTATGTATATAAGTGAATAGTCCCATTGGCCAAAAATGAGATGACTCAGTCACTAGTATAAAGTTACTCATGTGCAGGTTTGGGGCCTGTGTGTGTCATTCAGAATCTTTTCTGAAGCAGTGAATCAAATCCTGAAAGTTACACAGTTGCAAAGTTTCTTAAAACATCTGTTGGCCAGGTATCTATTTTCTTTTTTTAAATATTCTTTCATTTTCCTCCTATTCACCTGCTAGTATATCAGTGTGACTACAGCTACAGCACATCAAGGGAAGTGCCCTGCTTCCTTATCTCCTATTGACTTCAGTTTCTGATTTCAGGGAACTTGGCACTAGTCAGGATCAGTTTCTGAGTCTCCACCCTGAAAACCTAAATGAATTCTTGTTAAGTGGAACAGTACTGTGTATGCATAGCCTCAACTACTTTAGTTTTTGAAAAGGCATTTATTTATAGACTCAGACTTTAAGGTCAGAAGGGACCATTATGATCATCTAGTCTGACCTCCTGCACAACGCAGGCCACAGAATCTCACCCACCCACTCCTGTAACAAACCCTTAACCTATGCCTGAGTTATTGAAGCCCTCAAATCGTGGTTTAAAGACATCAAGGTGCAGAGAATCCTCCAGCAAGTGAGCTGTGCCCCATGCTGCAGAGGAAGGTGAAAAACCTCCAGGGCCTCTGCCAATCTGCCGTGGAGGAAAATTCCTTCCCGACCCCAAATATGGCAATCAGTTAAACCCTGAGCATGTGGGCAAGACTCACCAGCCAGCACCCAGGAAAGAATTCTCTGTAGTAACTCAGATCCCACCCCATCTAACATCCCATCACAGACTATTGGGCATATTTACCTGCTAATAATCAAAGATCAATTAATTGCCAAAATTAAGCTATCCCATCATACCATCCCCTCCATAAACTTATCAAGCTTAGTCTTGAAGCCAGATATGTCTTTTGCCTCCACTACTCCCCTTGGAAGGCTGTTCCAGAACATCTCTCCTCTAATGGTTAGACATCTTCGTCTAATTTCAAGTCTAAACTTCCTAATGTCCAGTTTATATCCATTTGTTCTTGTGTCCACATTGGTACTAAGCTTAAATAATTCCTCTCCCTCCCTGATATTTATCCCTCTGATATATTTATAAAGAGCAATCATATCTCCCCTCAGCCTTCTTTTGGTTAGGCTAAACAAGCCAAGCTCTTTGAGTCTCCTTTCATAAGACAGGTTTTCCATTCCTCGGATCATCCTAGTAGCCCTTCTCTGTACTTGTTCCAGTTTGAATTCATCCTTCTTAAACATGAGAGACCAGAACTGCACACAATATTCCAGATGAGGTCTCACCACTGCCTTGTATAACGGTACTAACACCTCCTTATCTTTACTGGAAATACCTCGCCTGATGCATCCCAAGACTGCATTAGCTTTTTTAACGGCCATATCACATTGGCGGCTCACAGTCATCCTGTGATCAACCAATACTCCGAGGTCCTTCTCCTCCTCTGTTACTTCCAACTGATGTGTCCCCAATTTATAACCAAAATTCTTGTTATTAATCCCTAAATGCATGACCTTGCACTTTTCACTATTAAATTTCATCCTATTACGATTACTCCAGTTTACAAGGTCATCCAGATCTCCCTCTATGATATCCCGGTCCTTCTCTGTATTAGCAATACCTCCCAGCTTTGTGTCATCCGTAAACTTTATTAGCACATTCCCACTTTTTGTGCCAAGGTCAGTAATAAAAAGATTAAATAAGATTGGTCCCAAAACCGATCCCTGAGGAACTCCAGTAGTAACCTCCTTCCAGCCTGACAGTTCACCTTTCAGTATGACCCGCTGTAGTCTCCCCTTTAACCAGTTCCTTATTCACCTTTCGATTTTCATATTGATCCCCATCTTTTCCAACTTAACTAATAATTCCCCATGTGGAACCATATCAAATGCCTTACTGAAATCGAGGTAAATTAGATCCACTGCATTTCCTTTGTCTAAAAAATCTGTTACCTTCTCAAAGAAGGAGATCAGGTTGGTTTGGCATGATCTACCTTTTGTAAAACCATGTTGTATTTTGTCCCAATTACCATTGACCTCAATGTCCTCAACTACTTTCTCCTTCAAAATTTTTTCCAAGACCTTACATACTTTTTAACAATTAGGGATAGCTCAGTGGTTTGAGCATTGGCTTGCTAAACCTAGGGTTGTGAGTACAATCCTTGAGGGGACCATTTAGGGATCTGGGGCAAAATATTGGATGATTTAGTTGGGGATTGGTCCTGCTTTGAGCAGGGGGTTGAACTAGATGACCTACTGAGGTCCTTCCAGTTCTGATATTCTATGATTAAGTATATACAACAGCCTCTGGAACTGCAGTAATTTCAGTTTAATGGAACAAAGTGCATTTGAATTGTGGGAGTGCAGAACAGCACCTAAAGTATCACGGAGCGGTGTTTCTATATAGCTCAAACATTCCATCAGACTAGTCATTTTATATCCTAAATTGCAGTCAGGAACAGATTAATTTTAACCAAATTATAAAACCTTTAAAAAACGTAACCGCAGCAACTATGAAACCACAAACTTATCTAGAATGGTTTGAATGGTGATATAGTAAATATAAACGCCGATTGCAAAGGAGAACTCAGAGTAACCCACAAAGGAATAGGTCACTCCTCACGCATGATGATAAATTCTATTATTATTATTTATTTATTTTGTGTATTACCATAGTGCATAAAAGCTAGTCATGGATCAGACACACTATATTCATGTAATATTTCATCTTTTCTCTCTGTGTACATACATACACAAACACACATGCTTTCATACTGACTACACACAGCAATCAGCAGCCTTAATGGTCCCTTAACAAGAGTTCATTTCTATTGCAAGCCTACTGAGAAGAGACAGTCTAAGTACATCAGGCTCTGCTGAATTAGATGATGCACTAGCAAGGTTAATATAGCATCTGTGATGCAGATATGTGACTTCTCTAATAGCTGGACTATTACATCAGTGCTATTTCTAAGCTCTCCTCTTCAGTTCCATTAAGCTGGTTCCCATTCCTCATTAGTATCAAGTATCATTTACATAGAGAATCCATCAATATATGCAGAAGGATTCTAGGAATGTGCTTACACAAGTTGTACTAGTGAATCACAGTAACGCGAACAACATTATGCTTAAACTAGACTGACAGCACTTTGTGAATCCCTACTTCCAGTTTCTGGATATACGTTCAATTTCAGCTCATGAGCAAGGTGGTAACTGGCCTGATATATCAGCTATGAAATGGTTCATTTTTCTCATTTATTGGTTTTGCAACATGCCTTATGGAGTGTATTTGCAAGATGTCATATTCTAACAAGCATGTAAATAGGCTAAGGAGTCAGAAGCAAACTCACAAAAGACAGTTTCTTTTTATCTATGGGCTCTAATGTTAAAAGCCCAGCGGGAGCCATCCAGTTTACAAAAGCTCTTCCTTTCTTGCACACAGTGTGTGCTTAGATATACCATCCCACATCATGCTCCCTTACCAAATGTCTTTTTCTGGCTGCTCAGTTCATATTTGTCGCTAGTATACAAAATGGAACATCTAAAGAAAGCATTGTCAGCGAGTGCATCACTAATCTCATTACTGTAATGGCTATGAAAATATCCAACAAAAAAGTAGCCTGTTAGCCTGTATGCACATACATGTCATGCTCAGCATGTCCCCTACATAAACATGCACAGTGACTGACTCCATGGAACAATGACGGAAAGCCGACTTTTAACTTGACTCCTCAATTCCTGCTGCAAATGACAAATACCTTGAGAAACCCAAATGAAAGGACTGCTGAAGGGCTGCTGCCTGTTCCATCTACCTTGAAGAGCGATTAAACACATTGATTGGGGGGGAAAAAGATGTTCACCAGCCTTTCAAATGCAATTAAACATTTTTAATCTTTTGAATCATTGGAAAGAAAATAAAAGGCATTTTTCCCTGTTTTCAGTTTATTAGTTGTCATTTATCCCTTCTTTGGAACCAATGCCCCCTAGAATTCAAATCTAAATCCTTTGAGGTCAAGATTACATCATTACTGTTATGGCATGTTATACACTAATCATAACCATTACCACTTACAAGTCCACAGCTTCATTCAATTAGCTGCCTAACATGGATTTTGCAGTTAATTCATAGTGAAGGTCACCAGTGGTCAGAATGGCAGGTGCATTTTGATACCTCTTTGAATGCCAATTACTAGTGTTAAGCAAGTAAGGGGGGGGGGGATTCTAACTGAGTCTGAACAAGAGGGATCAGAACTTAAAACACATCTTTTATAGGTGTGCCTAATAGTCTATAAAATAATGTATCATAATTGGAAAATTCAAATGACAGTCACACCACTTAGAACTGAAATTTACATTGAAAGGTAGAAAAAAAAGATTATTCTGCTTTATCTTTATGATGGGAAGGCCAAAGATGAAATTAGAAAACCATACCATAAGCCATATAGTATCATACTTAACAGAGATGGACCTACTGCAAGTGGTCACATTCCAGTTAAATACCCTGAGTTAGAAGTACAGAGCAAACAGTAGATTACATGCAACTTTGTGTTACTACTAGCTTAGGACAATTTGTTGTCCTGCTGAAACATGCAGACAGATATATCACTGCAGAAATGTATTGACATAAAAAGATAATCAAGCTGCAAAACAAGCTGCAGAACAAATTCTTAGAGTAATTGTACTGGAATATATGCAAGTAGATAATCATGAAAATAAAGCATGACTTGTGAAGAAAGATATAATAAAGGCACAGGAGTTTTCACATCATTCAGGTTTCAGCTGTGAAGAAGTTTGGGCAGAAATTTGAATCAGCCACCTAAAATGGACCCAACCATTCAGCTGGCATAGAGCAGGGGTGTAATATAAAGCATCCAGGCAAGTACTGGGAACTCATTCCTGGAGTATCTCTGGGAAGAAGGGAATGGCTGTTTTCTCAAGACCAGTCCAAAAGATCCTGGGCTCGAGAAAGGATCATCAGTAGCTTTTGTGTATTGTGTGTGTCTCAGTTTTTTTATATAAAGAATATAATCACACAGAGAGAGCATTTTCCATCCAAAGGTCTCAAATCACTTTACTATTAGTAGCAAAGTTAGTCTCATATCACTCCCATAAAATAGGTAAGTATTATTATTCCCATTTTATGGGCAGGAAACTGAAACACAATATTATTTATTATTAATATTCTGGTTTCATCCAAAGGCCCCAGTTAGGATCAAGACCCTATTGTATTGGGCTCTGTAGAAATACATTGGCAGACATAAGATGTAGACAAACTGGAGAGAGTCCAGAGGAGAGCAACAAAAATGACAAAAGGTTTAGAAAACCTGATCTATCAGAAACAGTTAAAAAAAAAACAAAATATAAAACTAACAAAACACACACATTAGGCATGTTTAGTCTTCAGAAAAGAAGGCAGAGGTGATCTGATAACAGTCTTCAAATATATTAAGGGCTGTTATAAAGAGGATGGCAATCAATTGTTCTCCATGTCCACTAAAGGTAGGCCAAGAAGTCATCACCTTAATCTTCAGGAAGGGAGATTTAGGTTAGATATTAGGAAAAACTTTCTAACTATAGGGACAGTTAAGCATGGGAATAGACTTCCAATGGAGGTTGTGGAATCATCATCGTTGGAGGTTTTTTAAGAACAGGTTATACAAACACTTATCAGGGATGGTCTAGGTCAGCTCTCAATGTATCCCTTTCAGGAGGCTGATTTGTCTTGCCCCATGTTTCACCTTGCTTGAAAACTATTTGCTTACAAAATAAGATCTAAAAATACAAAAGTGTCACAGTATACCATTACTGAAAAATTGCTTACTTTCTCTCTCTTACCATACAATTATAAAATAAATTGATTGGAATATAAATATTGTACTTACATTTCAGTGTATAGCAGGGGTAGGCAACCTATGGCACGAGTGCCAAAGGTGGCATGCGAGCTGATTTTCAGTGGCACTCTCACTGCCCGGGTCCTGGCCACCAGTCTGGGGGGCTCTGCATTTTAATTTAATTTTAAACGAAGCTTCTTAAAGATTTTAAAAACCTTGTTTACTTTATACAACAATAGTTTAGTTATATATTCTAGACTTATAGAAAGAGACCTTCTAAAAACATTAAAATGTATTACTGGCACATGAAACCTTAAATTAGAGTGAATAAATGAAGACTCGGCACACCACTTCTGAAAGGTTGCCGACCCCTGGTGTATAGTCAACAGAGAAGTATAAAAAAGTCATTGTCTGTATGAAATTTTAGTTTGTACTGAGTTCGCTAGTGCTTTTTATTTAGCTTGTTGTAAAACTAGGCAAATGTATCCCCTGGAAGACCTCTGCATACGGATACCCCTGGTTGAGAACCACTGGTCTAGATATACTTGGTCCTGCCTCAGTGCAAGAAAATGGACTAGATGACTTATTGAGACCTACATTTCTATGATTCTATAATCCATCCTCTAAAGATCTTACATCTAATTTTCTGGTAAGCCAAGAGCCAGGATGAGCTTTAAATGGTAAATATATTGTTTGCTGGGCATCACAGAAGATGTGATTTATAAGAAAGGATCTGAACATAGGGATGGAGTTGGCTTGGCAAAGCAAGATTGGAAGGTGGAGGGGAAAAGAGGACCGGAACATGAGTGGGAGAAGAGAACGGTTGGCGCCTTGAGACCAGTATCTTTGGCAGAGTGGAGGGAGAGGGGAAAACAAAATATTTTGGGGATACATAACTGATTCCGGTGAAGGAATTTAGCCAGTTAAAGAAAACATAAAACAGCGTGATTCTATAGACCTAGAAATATTTCCTACTGCGGTTACTGAGCTGCAAGCTTACCTAGTACTACTATATAAAATTAATTTCATGCTTGTCTAATCTTGTAAAATCACTGACAGAATTCTTTAAAAAATTGAAGTCCAAATTGGGACATCACATAAGCTAAATGTTAGTTTAAACAAACCAACATTTGGTTTATATGACTGCTCAATTAGTCTTAATAATTAGTCAAAATAAGCATTAGACGCTGCTAAGCAAAGCAATACTATTTACACAGTTTCCAGTGTACTTTGACCCCCTTGGCTTACAACACTTCACGTGTGATCTCACACAGACTGCTAGAGGGACAAAAATGGAAAGAAACCGTGGATAGATTGTGAAAGAAGGCTTTAAATGTAGTATTTGAAGGAATGGAATTCCAGAAATATTTATAAAAGGTAGAAAATTACCATAAACCTTTATTGACAAATCATAGGTGCTAAGTCTGGGATACCTCCTCTAGCAGATGCAGGACTGCAATGATCTTTATACTGTCAACATAGTAATGTGGATGCTCTGTCAGAAAAATCCAGGCAGCTGTGTGTTATCCAATACACTAACATCCCCTAAAATAAGCTGGGTCTTGTCCATCCCCAGCCTTAGCACCAGTTACAGAGGGGAGTACTGCTTGCATCACCATTCAAAGGTGTGATGCAACAGGCATACTTTCCTGTGTGCTGGAAAGTTCAAGGAGATATGACTCCTCCTCAATTTTCCCTTGGGGACAGTGTGGCTCTCCACAGAGCTAACATGTGCCTGTGCCTTTATGGCAAATATCTTTAAACAGGAAGGCTGTTAGCTGGAGAACGTAATAATGCAAGAACTGCCATAGTGGGTCAGACCTATGGGCCGTCTAACCCAGTATCCTGTCTCAAACCATGGCCTGAATCAGAGCTTCAGAGAGAGTGTACCGAATATGTCAGTTGGAGTCATCCACTCCTGTCTTCCCCTCCTGGCTTTTGGTAGTCAGATATTTAGGGTTGCCCCAAGTATGGGCTTTCATCCCTGACCATCTTGGCTAATAGTCATTGATATACCTATCTTCCATGAACTTATCTAGCTCTTTTTTGAACCCAGTTATACTTTTGGCCATCACAACATCCCATGACAATGACAACAACAGGTTAATTGAGTATAGTGTGAAAAAGTACTTCCTCTTGTTTGTATGAAACCTGTTACCTATTAATTTTGTTGGGTGGACCCAGATTTTTGTATTGTAGGAAGAGGTAAATAAATCACTTTTTCCATGCCATTAATGATTTTGATAGACCTCTATTCTATCCCCCCAATTAGTGATCTCTAAACTGAACAGCCCTAATCTTTTAGTCTCTCCTTATATGGAAACAGTTCTATACCTTGATCATCTTTGTCACCTTTCTCTGAACCTTTTCCAGTTCCGCTATATCTTTTTTAAGATAGGACAACCAGAACTTGACACAGTATTCAAGGTATGGCCACACCATGAATTTATATAGTAGCATTATGCCATTTTCTGTCTTATTTTATATCCCTTTCCTAACATTGTTAGAGTTTTTGAGCACTGCTGTGCATTGAGCTGAAGTTTGCAGAGAACTATATATGATGACACCAAGCTCTCTTCGTTAGTGGTAACAGCTAATTTAGAACCCATCATTTGATATGGGAAAATAATCCCAATTACACAATGTGTATTACTTTGTACTTATCAGTGTTTAATTTCAGTGCCAGCATCCAAGTAAATCAAGCTTAGGACCCATTCTGTGATCCAGAGTCACATTCCGAAGAATCGCTTTGGTAAAGCAATTCTGTGAAAAGTTTATCTTTGTGCCTTTATCCACAGTAGAATCAAAAGAGGATGGTGTATAGCTTATTTTTGTGCGAGAGAGATATTTCTTTTTATAATGCTGCTTAACAAGCCTGATAATAAGGTCTGATTTTTAGAAAGTCTTTTGTTTTTCCTCAAATTGTAGCTGTCCTATTGCACAATGTCACTTAAACTGTTTCATAATGTAACACAAGCAAGTGCTCTTTTTGCACAGTGTAACGATACAGAGGCGATTTAATGCAATGTGATAGGTATCATACAGAGGAGAAACTACTTTTTTCCCTGAGATCAGTTACTTGCTATTAACTCAGATAGTAGGTATCTGATATCCAGTTTATGACAATAATTTAAACAGTGCTGACATAAGTGTGATGTAGTCTGCTATACTTTTTGCAACGTGTTTTCTATTTATAATATTTGGGAATAATTTGGCACCTTTCTATATTTAAACTTTATTTTGACAGGAATAAATGGTTCCTCATATGGAGGACATTCAGCCATTTTTACTCAGTTGAAATTATGAAGAACATTTTTAGTGGGAATCAGGCTATTTGTCTTGATAAATTGAGGGCGTGGGGGCAGCAGCTTATTCACATCATGGGACACCTCCATAAATAAACTCTGTTATTCAATTATCTTATCCTGCAACAAAGGGGCATTTTTTCCCTAAAGACCTTTAATTGGTATTATTTCTCAGAAGAGAACACTGTGGCATATGTCTAGTCTAGGTGGGTTGTTAAAGAATTAGCCCATATAGGATTGACTGTAAGAGAAAAACAAAGTGTAGCAGTGTCTCTGTTCTGCAGGGCAATAAAGGAAGATTTATCCATTGATAAGTTATCTCCATAGGTCCCACACTTAGGGAACGTGTATCTCAGCACTAAGGGTCTGATCCAAAGCTCACTGCAGTTAGTAGAAGGTCTCTCATTGACATAATTGGGATTGGATCAAACCCCCTGAACTCAAAATCTAAAACACTGAAGCATGGGCATAATATTAGGCACATAAATAGTTCTATTGGCTGCTTAAAGTTACATGTGTGTTTAACTGGTTCAGGACCTTAAGGCGTGAACCAACACAGGACCAGCACACACTGAAGTCAATGGGAGTCTTTTCATTGTCTTCAGTGGATAAAGGGCCAGTTCCAGTAAGAGTAGTGACTACTGTGTCCATGCATATGCCCTCTGATAAGACTGAATGATCAGTACAGGGATATATAAGAAATCATAGGCCAATCCCCCTCATTTCCTTTTCTACCATGGTTCTTCCCTGCAGAGAGGTTCTTCCCTGCAGCATCCAATCTTTTTTCTCTTAAACAGCAGATAATTGTTACTTGTAAATAATTCTATCAGTGTTAATCTCAAAACAAAATCCACAACTAACTTATTGAAAATAGTTACCTTTATCCTCAATGCCATTCAAATTCTATTCTACTTGAATCCAAAGCATATTTTAAAAGAGCAGTATGCATCTCTTAGAAAGCATTCACCTTTAATAAGCAGAAGTATAAGGCCTTTTGCTTTGCAGGGTTATCTCCCTCCCCTGACGGATTACCTCTTTCTTCGGAAACAACACAGAACTTATTGTAAACTTTGAGTTATTCTTGAATGCAAAAAGCCAAGTAAATTAGGCTGTGTGTTCCCTTGATGTAGAATTCTTGTTTCTCAAAAAAAAAAGGTTGCAGCAAGAGCTTTCTCGAACTTTTCCGCCACATGTCCAAATTCTCTATAAAAGACAGTTATACAATTAGGATCTGAGCCAAATCATGCCCGAACGAGCAAAGTCAGAGGTAGAACCATTTGGACTTGGTGACCTGGGTCCATCCCCTCTTTTGAAGAACTTGTTTAAATTTGATAAGCATCTAGCAAATAGCTAAGTTAATGGGTAGTGGGGGAGGGGGTGACAGGACAATTTCCCCTCTACAATTTTGAAGTTAGGAAAGATAACCCAGTGGATAGAGCACAATCCTGGGACTCAGGAGACCATAGTTCAACTGACTGTTCTGTCACAGACTTCCTGTGTTACCTTGATCAAGTCACTTAGTCTCTCTGTGCCTCAGTTTCAGTGGGTACTTCCCTACTTCCAAGGGTGTTATGAGGATAAATATATTACGTTACAGCTTGTGAGGTGCTCAGATGCTATGCTGATGGCAAGGGTATCTTAGATAGATAAATTTGACCTAATATTTATGGTACAGGGAGATAAGGAATAGATTAACCCAGCTCCCATCATAGCTGGTCAGTAGTTTGTGTAAAGGCAGCTCATGCTTGACAGATCAAAACCCTTTCAAGGCACATAGAGGAATCTATTACAGGGCTCCAAAACCCAATCTGCACTAAGGACTGATTGACCTTTTTAAGTGGGACCATGGGCCAGAATTATATTGTTAGGTAGCATAGTTTATGGGGAATTCTGTGCAGAGTAGGCTTCTTTAGGGTCCGATCAGGCTCCCATGGACAGCTCATGGGAATTTTCACCATTGTCTTCAAGGTGAGCTGGATCAGCTCCTCAATAAAAGTTAACTGGTGGATTGCCTCACTCAGTCCTTTGGAAAAACCAAATATGTTTTCTCTCCCTTCCTCCCTGGGGATCTTTCAAGATCTCTTTTCTCCCCTCTTTCACTTTCTTTCCCATCCCTCAAAGGCCATGCATTGTGAGAACCCTTGCTGAAGAGTGCTGGATTTTGGCTCTTTTCACAGCCTGGTCCTATTTCTACAGCTCTAGTGGCCATTCATGTATAGAAAACATTGGGGGCACAGACTGCCAAAGTATGCTAAAGTGCACACGTGTGTGTCACTAAACAAATTGCACTAAGCAAATTGTGTGTGTGTTCACAATTTGTATGCCTCACGGTATATATCTCCACTGCGGCAATTTTGAGTGGGGTTTGGGACACTGGATTCACTGCCCTAGCCCCAGGCTGTGGGGAATTGTAGTGCTCTCACTGCCCCTTGCAGATGCTGATAGCCTGCTTTCTTCTTACCTTTTAGAACAGGCCAGCAGGGACTACATAGGGCAGACTGCTGTACAGTCACTGCAGCCTGGGTGGGTGAATTAAGCACCCCAAACTGAGCTGCAGCTGGCGTTGATGACTTGGGCTAGCAGCATCATAATGAGCAGTGGCTACAGAAGCCTGCAGGAGAAGTCTGAGGAGTTGCTGTTTATTGCCCACTCCTTCTTCTTTAGGAGGCCCACATGGAAAGCCAGGGCTGACCTGCAAGTACGGACAAAGTCCCTGGGATGGGGAAGCTCTATCCTACTTTGGGAGTCTGGGTTCCTTTCCATCCCAGTGTGTCTGCAGCATGTGGTGCTGGGCTGTCCCTGCTACTGGTGGAGTACAGACCAGTCCCAGATACTCAGGCTGTGTCCTGACTTGATATGCTTCCGGGGGCTCATTGAGGGGAGGGGAGACAGAAAGCAGGGGAGAGGTCCCGGCCTGTCAGTGTCTCTCCAGTAGGAAAGAGGGAAAGTTGTGGCAGTGTGAAGTGGGGAACCCTATACACATGCTCCTCTAGTCCCTAAGCTCACCAGTCTCCACTGCACAGCTCCCCTGATGTTAGGCTTGTCCTTCCCAAAGCCGGAGTACATAGGTTTATAGCAATAACCATCCTGAGGCTCTGTTTATGTGGCTGTCCCTCATCAATGCACATCAAAACCAGGGTATGTTCAGAGTAAGGTAAATGCTGGTTAATTATAATAAATAAGCGGTAGTCTCTGATTTTGCAATCTTCACGCACCTTATATTCCATTTTAATGCAATGGGAGTTGGAAATATGCCAGGAATGCAGGATCAGGCCCACAGAACTTAGCTTACAACAACTAAGACATTACGGTATCATTTTTTTTTATGCATTCAAATAGGATTTGCCTCCCTGTGCCTGCTCTACATCATCAAACTAGACTTCTTGCTGTGAAGGATCAGTCAAATGGCAGCTCATACTGAAAGACCATTCAGTCACACCATTTACGGCTATGGAGTCTGTAAAATAGCTATAGAGGTTGAAAAGAATAATAGTAAAAGAGATACTGATTGTTCTGAAAGTTCATTTTTAATATACCCAGTCTTATTTAGTAAGCATTTAACTAGAGCACCTAAGTTATTTTAACTAATTACTGCAGTTTTCTTCTAGAGGACAGGTTGATCTCATGGAAATGCAAAATTTTTGAAGGGATCTCTCTTTCTTCTCCCCCTGTTCTCCTAAAATGAGACAAAGCTGTCCCTGGTTTTTAAGGCCAACATATTGTAACTGAGCTGTTTTTTTCCTGCTCTCACTACTGTAAATTTCACAAGAACATTTTGCAGCTTTTTTTATTTTGAAGTCAAGTAACGCAGACGATATTGCATTTTTAATACCTCCACTGTATACATAATTAGATCAGTTGTTTACTTCCAAAAGTTATTTCAAGCTCCAAACCAGACTAAACTGAGAAAAATACGTTTGCCTGCTGCACTTCTTTGTCTGAAAAGGACCAGAGCTCATGGAAGAGAGAGTAAACGAAAAATGTGTTAACCAACAAGATATCAGACAGCTGCAAAAACAATGTTTTATAATCTGCCATTTAAAATGCACACGTATTTCCATTTTACTCAGGAAACTTTATAGATTCATTTTTTTAAAAGAGCTAAGAATTGTGAAGAAATTACTTAAAATGAGTGAAAATCATATATCACTGTTTAAGCTGCCACTAGCCAAATAGCATTTTGCTAATGACTTCTACTTTCAGACTACAAATCAGGCTTGTTTGAGTAGCTAAATTGCTCCTGCTCTTATCCATCATGAGCAGATAGCGAAGCAACCTGGAAGATATTGCTTCTGGGTGGGAAGGAGGAGGGGAGAGAGATAATTTCTTCACTGGGTGAAGAAAAGCTTGAAAAGGAAATTATTTAGAGACTGAGGAAGATTTGACTGGTCCCAGAATGTTTTACATATTAACATGAGTGGAGTTGTCTGAACACGTTTGATGGATACTGCATTCTGACGTTCTCTGGCCAGGCCTCCAGTCTAGAGGCCGTATTTCAATGGTGCTAAATATATATATAACTTGGGAATCCTGCTATCTAAATATAAAATATTATTATTGCAGTATTTTGGTACTTCCACTGCTGGCTGACTGCAGACATTTTGGAGTTTAAAAAATATGATTTAGTTTATGTCTGGTTCAAGTTTGTAGTGAAAATTCACATTGGGGTTTATCAGTGGAAATCCTGGCCCTGCTGAAGCTGTTGAGTTTTTGCACCAGTAACGTCAATAGAATCAGGATCTAAACCTGGCTAGTTTTGAAAATTTTTAGATATGCATTTAATCATTGAGTTGTTTTCCTGAATCTTTCTTTTAAGGTTCATCCCCACTGGACATGATATCCATTATATTCCTTTTTGAAAAGTGTTCTCTTTCTGGGAACAGTAAGAAGAGATTAAGCTTTGTTTTCTCAGAGGATTAGAAAAAAGTATCAAGATGTTCTCTCTAGAGGTTTAAGACAACAAGCCTACACGGAGAAGTGTTTTAGGCCTGCTTGAGCTGAAATAACCTTTTCATTTGTTTTGTAAGTACTGTCATACTGAAATAATAGATACATTTGTCCGGACTGGAGCTGAGGTTGCTATCAAGTAATTAACAGTCTTCTTAGGGATTTTCAAAAGTAGCTATTTAATTTGTAAGATGGCTTTTTAAGAGTTATTCTTTTCCTCATTAGATGTAATTGAGGGATCTGACATTTTACTCAAGAGATACATTTCAGTAGCAATTAGCCAACAATCCAAAGTTTCAAACTTCATATAAACCAGTTCTGTGAAAAAGTTTCACATAACAACCTGAAACCACATGAATTTCATCTGCTTTGGTAGGTCTTGTTGCAAACCTGACTCCCCTCTTGCTGAGGCCCTGATCCTGCAAGCATTTATGCTTGTGCTTAATTTTAAATATGTGATTAGTCCCATTTGACTTTGTCAAGCTAAGTATATGCATAATTGTTTGTAGGATCAGGATCTGGCGTAAAACATATCTAGCCCAACCAGTGTCAATGGAATTACACTGGTATAAATGAGATCAGAATCAGCCCCACTGACTCCTAATTTATATCAATAAGTGAGAGGAAATAATCAGGTCCTAGGTCTTTTGAAAGTTTTATTTAGGTTTTTGAACCGATGATCTGAAAGCATGCAAAATGAGCATTTTCTCCTGATTTTGATATCAAGCTTGGTAAAACACTTTGATTTTAACTGAGCTTCACTTTGAGATTTTGAGTTTGTTTGAACTCAAAACCTCAAGGTATAATTTGGGGGTGGAAATGTGGGTGAGCCCACACAGACTGAAACCCAGGAAAGTGTTTGCATAAAGCTATGCAAAGCATGTTTTGCACAGTTCTCATGTAAACTAAATGTGTGTGTGTGTGCACATGTATTATGCTTATCCAGATGACAGCTACAAATAGAAGGCCCTTTTCACTTCATGTATGGTTTTATGTACAGTCCCTGGCTTCAATCGGTGTAACAAATGTGTTCATGTATCGGTTAATCTCTGTGGGGGGTTTTCTCTTCTCATCCCTGCATTGTAAGTGTTAACAAGGTGACCAGGGTCATTGCACATTCTGAACAATACACCTTGAAGACTCTGCAAGTCAGGAAGTTCCCAAAGGTTGTACAATGTAAAAGTCAAGTAATTAAACACTGATTATTTACTGTAAAAAAAAAAAAAGGTTGAGAAAAGGTTGGATTCGGAAGGTCTAATTTCACACAGACAATTTCAGTGGAAATCAAGCCTTTAACTACATTCTGCTCGACTTGATCTGAAAGAAAGGGATAAGAAAAAAAATTAGAAGAACTATTCAGTACCTTCTTTCTGCAGTGGGGCTTTGGAGAGGTGACAAACAGCTACTGGTTATTCATTCAGTAATCTTTCCCCATAAACAACATTTAGAATCCTCTACAAAATGTGGCTGCAGCTCTTTGGTTTCATTATTCTTAGAAAATACAAAGCCACCTTCCTTCTGCACTCTTGGCTACACATTAAGCATTTCAGTTCCACAGGAACATCTAATAAAAAAAAAAAAGTTTGCAAACACAGCAAAGTCAATTTCACCTAATCCTGTTACTTCGTCACATGTTAAAGAAGGCCTTCCTGCCTTTGACCCACTCAGTAGCCTTTTCCATCAGCATAATCAAAAGCTAGATCATGTTTTTGTGGTTTGTCTGTCTGCAGTGTCCCAAGGGGAAGAAAAGGCCACAAACTCCACAGGCTACTAAAACTATTTTCTTTGCTACAAGCCATCCACAGTTCACTCCCCCTCCCTCCCACCTCCTGCACAATGGCTCTTTTCAGGACATGGACAAAATTAAGAATTATCTAATGAAAGCCATCATGTTTCCTCACAAATGTAAGGAGCTTGTCTTGCAAATATTCTGGACAGTGTCTTTCACAGACCCACACAGAGAAGAATGAAGGTTTTCTCTGAAGCAAATTATCTATTACAAACTTATCATATACTTGCATTAATATTGTTTTACTGGAGACAACAGAATGAAGGCCTCACTCAATACACAGCAAGTGGATTACTTACATCAATTATTGCTATTAGAAAAAGTGCCGCATTGTCTTGGAATGGAGAATTAGTTGAGTTTATTCACACCTACTGAAATATAAACATGCTTATGCTCACATTAGGTACTTTGGAGAAAAAATTCTGCAGCCCGTACTCTAGAGTGCTGTAGGAATTTTAAATACAGGTACAACATTATACTCTAAATGAATAGGCTTCCCTAAGTGTTTTTCAATCAATGTTCACTTGTACATAATAATCTCGGAAGGTTAAAATCCTGAGAGAAAGTGTAATATTTAACAATTTACACAAAGTGATCCTCATTTTTTCCTTCTTTTGATCATTAGATTGTGCTTTTCCCAGGGTTCACTGTTGATATAATTATAAGGTACTCAAGAAGATGAATGTTAGCTTGAGAATGAGAGGAATTATTTTTTTAGAATTCTGTGTTATGTTTTGACAATTGAAGTTAAACTTTTTTATTTCAAATACAAAGAAATCCTGACTCTGGCATTCTCTGCACCACTGCTGGGAACAAGTGAGCCTCCCAGCCCAAGTAGGCAGCCTCATGATAGCTCCACTTGAGCTAGCATATTGAAAATGGCAGAGCGGACATTGTGGCTTGGGTTGCAGCTCTGGCTCTCAAGCCCACCTAAACACCTGGATCTGAGCTTGGGTGGCTAGCCTGAGTCTCCGCTGGAGCTGCAACATCCACATTGCTATTTTTAGCATGCTAGCATGAGTCTGTCTATCCGGGCTGGGAGATTTGCAGTGTAGACATACCATCCATACAAAGGAAAAGTGTTGTTCCACAGGCTGTGGGAATAAGTAGTCGGTCTTGTTTGTATTAAACCTCCTGCCTATAAATTTAATCTGGTGACTCCAGCTTTTTGTAGTGTGTGCAAGGGTAAATAACACTTTCCCCACACCATTCATGATATTATAGACCTCTATCATATCCTCCCCTAGGCATCTCTTTTCTATGCTGAACAGCCCTAATATGTTTAGTTTCTCCTTGTATGGAAGTTGTTCCATAACTTAATCATCTTTGTTGCCCTTCTCTAAGTCTTTTCCAGTTCCACTACCCTATCTCAAAAAAGGTATAACTAGAAGTGAACAAAATATGCAAGATGTGAGCATACCAGGGATTCATTTAGTGGCATTATAGAAAAATAGAAGTGTAGGACTGGAAGGGACCTCCATTGGTCATCTAGTCCCGTCCCCTACCCTCAAGGCAGGACGGACTAAGTAATAACTAGACCATTCCTGACAGGTGTTCATCTAACTTGTTTTTAAAAACCTCGAATGATGGAGATTCCACCACCTCCCTAGGCAGTTTGTTCCAGTGATTAACGACCCTGACAGTTAGGCAGTTTTTCCTCATGTCCAACTTAAACTTCCCTTGCTACAGTTTAATCTCATTGCTTCTTGTCCTATCCTCAGAGGATAAAAAAACATTTTTCACCTTCCTCCTTGTAACAATCTTTTATGTACTTGAAAACTGTTATCCTGTCCACCCTCAATCTTCTCCAGACTAAACAGACCCGATTTTTTCAATCTTTTCTCGTAAATTATGTTTTCTAGACCTTTTGTTGCTCTCCTCTGGACTTTCTCCAATTTGTCCACATTTTTCTTGAAATGTGGTGCCCAGTACTGGACACAATATTCCAGCTGAGGCCTTATTGGCGTGGAGTAGAGCGGAAGAATTACTTTTTGTGTCTTGCTTACAACACTCTTGCTGATACACCGCAGAATGCTGTTCGCTTTTTTTTTTTTTTTGCAGCAATGTTACACAGTGGACTCATATTATATTTTCTGTCTTATTTTTTCTCTTTCCTAATATTTCTTAACATCCTGTTAACCTTTTTGTCTGCTGCTGCTGCTCATTGAGTGTAGCGGTGTAGTTAGGATTGTTCTTCCCAATGTGCATTACTTTGCACTTGTCACTGTTGAATTTCAGTTGCCATTTTGTTGCCTAGTCACATTATTATTGCTACCCTATTATTTGTATTACAAATTATCTGCCATTTTTACTCTCACAATAACTTGTTATAATCCGCTCCCATGTAAAATCTGAACTACATCCAGAGATGGTGGCTTCAGACACTTTCAGGAAGTCACCATGCTAAGGGGCAGGAGGACATGCAGAGGTAAACCTTGTTAAGCTTTTGTCACCACACTGAAGGGAAGATAGAGTGATCCCCCTCCCTCCCTGGTGCGTTCAGTACATTTTAGGATAGGACTAATGCATCAGAGCCAAAGATGAAGGAGCCTTGGGCTACTTCTGAAGGGTACTTTGCTGTTGTCATTATTGCATTTTGGAATGGGTCAGATTGCACCAAATAAAGGTATTTTAAAAACATGTCCTTAGGGCAGAATATACCGAGAATCCTCTAAAAGGTGATAATCCCCAGATCACTTTGAATTACCCAGATTACCAGTATGTTATACTATCAATACACCCAGTGGGCCTATTTCCCATTTATACTAAGGCCTCTATACACCAATCTGGCAGTATATATGGGTCTTAAAGTGGGTGTCAATGTAATGTAGTATAAATGAGGATCAGAACCGCTACACTTTCAAAGACAAAATCAACTGTTTCCAGGAAGGAAACTCAATATAAATTGTTTGCTTAGTGATATTGCCTCCATCCTTGTTTATGTGGTTTTGAGATAAACAGATTCCCAGGCCCTTACCCCTCCTCTATGCAAACAAATTCACCCCTAGGAAACAGATTTTATCACAGGCTAATGGTGACATTTTTGTGGGAGTCCCTTGTTAAAACATTGGCAGCACATTACTAAGCCACTGGATGAGTTGGCAAGGAGTATGTGTTAGTTCAACTGTACAAAAATAAACTTGTGTGTTATGGAAGGACACAAAGCCCTTTCAATACAGTCAATATCTAGTAAGGGAAAAATACCATGCAAATCATTATTATAATAATCAGGCAAACTCACTGCAGGATAAAGGTGGAGGAAACGTGCAGAGTGACATGTTGAAACATGCATACAAGACAATTATCAAAAGCAGCAATACAATTTAAAAAGGCAAAATGAAAAATAAAATCTATTTAAAACATTTCTCCAATGTCAAAGAATAAAAAAATGTTGCTAAAAATACAATATTAACCAATGTATTAGTTTTATCAGATTTAAAACAATTCCTTATTTAAAAATTGCAAGTAAAACTTTTATGCTGAATGGCGGGAGAGGGGAGGAGGAGGGAAGGTGTGGTCTACAGTACCAAGGTTTTGGACACTTCTGGTCCCATTTGCAGTTGCGAAGATCACTTCTCCTCCTACTCCCAAGGCCCCCAATTCAGGAAACTGCTTGACCCCTTGAGTTTTATTAAACTAAACCCATCCTTATTCACTAAAGTATGTAAGCAGTGCTCTACTTTAAGCAGATGCTTAATTCAATTGACGTCAGCAACTGCTTACATGGAAAAGTAATACTAGGAAATCATAGGAGTATTTTTAGCTGCCGTTTAATGCAATTTATCAGCTAGAAACAAGAAGGAGAAGCTAGTACACTACCTGCTCTTCACAGACCACCAGTGGACCCAGGGGCAGCTCTATGTATTTTGCCGCCCCAAGCACGGCAGTCAGGCAGCCTTCGGCGGCATGGCTGTGGGAGGTCCGCTGGTCCCGCAGATTCGGCATACCCACTGCCAAATTGCTGCTGAAGCCGCAGGACCAGCGGAACTCCTGCAGGCAAGCTGCCGAAGGCTGCCTGACTGCCGCCCTCAGAGCGACCGGCAGGCTGCCCCACCACGGCTTGCCGCCCCAGGCACACGCTTGGGGCGCTGGTGCCTGGAGCCACCGCTGAGGATACCATAGTTTGAAAGCCTCCATTTTAATAGTTCTAAGCACAAGATCAGGCCACATGAACTCATGAGTTTTAATCCAGGCACTGACAATGACTCCCATTCCCTTAGGCCAGTCACTTAAATCAAGATGAAGACATAAGCTAACAATAATATTTATCAGGGCTGCTGTGAGAATTAAAGTCTATAAAGCACTTTGATGATGAAGTATACTATATGAAGAGTGTTACTATAGATCTACTTCATGTACCATGGTAATAGCTTCTCTATATCCAAAGTAACTGTTAAAGGTTAATTTAAAACAGTGTTTAATTTGTGCCAGGGCTTGCCAGGGCTGAGTCCTTGCACCTCTAGGCTTGGCAGTTCATAGCCCCGGCACCTCTGGGCTTGTTGCATCAGTTATGAATGTAGAAAAATTGCCTGAGCCCTGGCACCTCTTTCAATACAAATTAAGCACTGATTAAAAATATACGGAAAGTCTTGCATATAGATGATCAGAGTGCAAATCATAATTGCTCTTCTTTACTGAAATACTTTCTAAACGTGTTCAGACCTAGAGAAGAAAACCTTTTAGTTTTTCTTTCCCAAAGCAAGGAGCACTTTTTTTTTCCAGATGACTTCTCCTTTTGTTGAAGGCAAAGTCTCCCTTTGGGGGCATAAGTGATAGTGAGTCAGCTGTTCTGTAGTTAGGGAAAAAAGCAGTTTAGCGTGAAAGTGAAATTCATGATATGCACTCACTCATTTTTAATACGTTTGCCCTTCCTGAGAGCAAATTGCAGTTTATCAACAGGTTCCATTGTTTCCTTAGGTTGACATAAGTTCTTCCTTCCTGTTAAGCAGGCAAGCAGAAAGGAGAGTGAAAACATGAATTGGCATATGTAATTTATAACCCAGGTTTTTTTATATTACATATATTTCGCTGGGATTACTGGCAAAAATGTCTTGATCCTCTTTAATCCCTGAGCTGTGAAGTTGTTTAATTTTTAAACTAGTAAATGAATGTTTTCATTTTATCGAGAAACGTGTGTTGGGAACTGAGTAGGTCATAGCAGTTAGCACCTAAATGATTTCTCACCTACTATACTCTTGGGAAAGAGGATTATCAGTTTATGACTAAAGAAGGCTGCTTTCTCCACACAGATAATACCGTGTCTTATAAACAGTCTAAGAGAAGACAAAAATGGCCACATGAAATCTCCACATTCACCTCTCTGGGTACTTGCATTTACCATGGTATGTTAAAATCACTGTGGGCCACATTGTGGACTCCTTACACTGGCAGTGGCAGGTACTTAACTTTTGCAAGTAGTCCAAAGGGACTCCTTGAGTGAGTAACCAGTAGGATTAGTTGATTAAATAGTCACTCATGTGAATAAGGGCTTCACAAGCTCGTCCTGTGGAGCAGCACCTGTTGATTTTTAAATGATACATGAAGCAACCAAAAGGATCCTCAGTTTTTGAATGCCCATTTTGACATACCTTGGTAGCAGTGGCTGCTTTTAAAAGATTTTGTGCAAGAATGATTGTATAAAATAGAAAGTCAGTGGGTATATGAAGAAAAGAGAAACACTACAGAATAAGTGTGGGAAGTATATTTTGGCCCTGTCATCACACATCACCTATGTTAGCAATACAGAAAATATTCAAAACTTATTACACAAACATTTTCATCAAAATGTTGATGATCCTATAAGATGTGCGGGGGAAAAAAGCAATACTTTTTCATGATTTTTTTTTAAATATTCAAAATATTTTCACTGGTATTTTGAAAATTTGGACAAGCTCTAGTTACAAATGTTGGAAGACCTAGTGCAGATGATATGCCTGGCTACTGTGGTGTTTAAACTAGCTCCAAGCACTGTTACATGGCACAGTGTCAAAGCCCACCAGTAACCAGTCTACATTGGTCTTGCAACAATGTGGTGCTAAAATTGTAATAGCAATAGTAGAAAATATGCTTCTTATGTGGACAAGACCTTTCTGTTTCTATTGCAACAATAAGGGAAATAAGTTTAGTGGTTAATTTTATTTTCATGGAATATTTTATCTAGTATAAGTGCCTTTGATCATTCAATGGTTTTTTAGACTCATTATGCAAAATAATGGGATACAATCAACCTGAAAAAAATCAAACGTCTGTCTGTGTATATATATTTGTTTATTTACTTATGTATGGTATAAATAACTCCTGCAAATTGATGGAAGTTAGCAAAAATATATTTATCACTATTTTTTCCAGTTTGTTTACTTTGGTGCATTTGCCAACAATTTGTATCTCATCATTTTCACTGTTTTCTGGGTGGTCAATTACATTTCCTGCCTCATGGACTAGCATGATGCTATAGCACTACATGCACTGTCCCGGGGAACAGAAAGTCACCCAGTAAGCCCCATTCAGTTCAATTTTTAGGGCATACTATCTGACGGGGGGGACTTTCAGTAATAGCGGCTTCAGTCAGCATGGTTCAAAAACGTACAACACACCATGCATTCATTTGGATTTAAAGGGAAATTCAGGTGTTTCTAATTTAGGCCGGCCTCTGGTCTATGGCTAGGAGTCAGATTTCTCCGCTGTGCCTTATCTTGTTCCAGTGTGCTTTACATATCAGGAGTGTTTCTCCAGGACACAAAATCCCTTACTGCAGGCTCTATTGTTGATCAGTTAGGGTTATGTCCTTCCAGCTGGTTGCCCATTTTCTTGGGTTCAGTGGACTTGTGTTTTGAATTGCATTGTAGCCTTTTTATTTCAAATTGTTCCCCTCTCCTATTGTCTGTTTTTGGTATGCAAATGTCAACAGGTGTAACCAACTTTAAAGAGGCAAGTGGTGGCAATACTTCAGCACTGACATCAATAAGGACCTACTGCAGAAGAGATGGCACTTGCTTTGTTTTGTAGGCAGCCATTGCCTGGCAGTCAAGTCATAATACAAGAAGGTCTAGCCAACTTGTGAGTGGGCAAAAAGCCATTTCAACAGATTGCTATGAGAGCAGGCAGCCATAAGACAAAGTATGTGCATGAAATGTGGCTACTGAAACATACTTCTCAGACAGACAGACATTTAAAAACTCAGCTGTCTTGATCCTATACTCCCTAGTTAATGTAGTTAAGAGGCTGTGCATCTGAAAGGATTAACATATATGCATAACATTCTGCTTCCATGGCCACACAAAGAAAGGTTTTGTCCATCTGAAAATAGTCAGTGCTAGAAAGAGATAGACGGAGTCCTTATAATGAAAACTCCATTTGCCTTAAACAGCATATTTAAGTCTATATGCAATGATTAATCATTAGGAAGACTGCCTCTTTGTCACAAACATAACATTTGTCGCAAAAAAAAAAGAAATAAAAAAATTAAAAAAAAAACACCACCAAAAGTCTCAGGCTCTCTCATAATAAATCATAATCTTTCCAACCTTGGTTGGTCCCATTCTCCATCACAAATGCTCGTTATAGAGGCTGGAGAGTAATATGGCAGTTATATAAACCATTGGTATGCCAACCCTAGAATACTCAGTTGAGTGCTGGTCACCCCATCTGAAAAAGCAGAAACAGCGAATACTGAAGGTGGTCAGAAACAGATCAATGTGCATGATCAAAGGCATAGAAAAACTCTGTGAAGAGAGATTGAAAAGATGGGATGGTTTTTCTTAGAGAAAAGACAAATACAAAGTGGCATGATAAATGTATAAAAATAATGTTTAGAACGGAGAGTGTAGATCAAAATCTTCTATTCACCCTCTCTCATAATACAAGAGCAAGGAGACATTCAATGAAATTGAAAGATAAGATTCAAAACAGATGTAAGGAAATATGTTTTTCCCCACACAATACAGAATTAGACTATGGAACTCATTGTCAAAAGACAACAAGAATTTTAGCAATATAAAAAATAAACAAAATCCCTCATTCAAATGGATAATAAGAATATCCAGAGTGATAAAAGCAAGGATTAAAACATCACCATGAGTTTGAGAAGGGATGTAAACTCTCATACCAACCTCTAACCAACGGGGCACAGAACAAAGCTTTCCTTGGGGGACTTCTATTCCATAACTAGCTTCTCCAGGACTTCTTGTTCTGAACCAGCTGGCACTGGCTACTCTCATACTCAGGTTACTGGAGTAGATGGACCACTAGCCTGATCTAGTATGGCACTTTGTTTTGTTTTTAATTCTTAAATAAAGGAGAAGTATATTTTTTAAAACAAATCACAGTGTTGGCTAATCTTCATTGCAGCTGTGGCAGAGTCCCCCCGAGAGCCAAGTGGCAACAGAAGCCATGGACAATATGGTGCTGCAACCGCAGACTGGGACTTAGGCAGCCCTTTGTGAAATGGGCTGCTTGCCAGAAAAATAGAAGTGGTGGTAATGGTGGTGAGGAGAAGGGTGGTGGCTGGAAGGGAACTTCGCAGCTGAAAGCAATCCCCACATTTGTGGTAATTAATGGGATAAGTCAAAGACCCACTCCATCAAACTCCCATGGAGATGTAGCATAAGTATAACTGCTTAAGTAGCAAGGGAAAAAAAGGATACAGATGAAATGGGGTTTTAGCAGATTTAAACAATAGGTAAAAAGCTTGTTTATAAAGAAAGCATTTTTTAAAGCAGCAGGTACATATCTTAAAGATACATGTGTATCTTTTTTAAAGAAAAAACATTTATTTTAATTTTAAATAACTATTTTAAACATAACACCAATCTCCGAGGCATTGTCTATTATTATATTGGCACACTCCCTAATGTGAGTTATTGATTAGCTAGCTCAGGTCTTTGTATTGGAACCCATCAGCATGGTATATGAACACCTGGCTTTGTATTACGTTGTGATCCAGAGATAAATATGAATGTCAGCCTCATACCCAGTCCTAGGCCCAGATCCTGCACTGAGACTTTTAATGTGGAACGTTGACCCTGGCAATGGGTTTTGGCAAGGAAACAAGAGTCCTTGCAAGTAGTTTCCACTGCTGAATGGGTGCCTGACTGTTTGCAGGCCTTCATGGACCTGGCTTCTTTCACAGACTTTCAAGCTTTGTATGAATAGAGTATGTAACCTGTTGGCCATGTTCCCATGCACAGGATTGGCTTTAGGATTCTGGGGACACTGTTATATCTTCAAGAAAGAGGGTTCTGCTCTCCTGAAGATTCTGTTTTTATTAAGTCAAAGTGCTGACCAGTTTTGAACTGCCCAGCTTGATCTGTGTGTTAAGTTCAGCTCGGATGTGGGAGTGATTTCCCACCCCCCCGCCCCCATATTTTTGCACATCTTTCCTGATCTCTTTGTCGCTTTTGCTCCTATCTTTGTTCCGTTTCATCTCCCTTCCTCCATCTACTTCACAACACCCTCATGGGGGTAGGCACTGTGTTATTACTATTTGGTAATTTGATGAAATTAGTGTCAATATTGCTGTCAATTCATGTTGCCACTCACACTACAGAGCTACCATTCATTGTGGCCAGAGGCTGCTTAGCAGAAAAGCCAGCCCAAATGCAGGCAGCTGGCTGGTAGCTCTAACACTGCTGGCAACAGTCCAGATAGTAGCCCCTACTAGCCACAGGGATCTGAGGTTGCCACTGACTCTACTTTCATGCATACACAAAGTGAAGGATACACAACCATGGATTTCATGTGTCTCCAGTGCTTGGTGTGGGTAACTGTTGGGGAGATCGTGCATAACTTGCATTCCCACCCCCCTTCCCCAGACTTGTTTTATAGAATTCTGTCTTCCTCTGTGTTTGCAAGACAATTGGAGTGCTACTGCAATGTTCAAGTTATTTATGCTATGTAAAAGGCTAGCTTCACTGTAATGAAAGCTGAGATTGTCCTTGACATTTACTGAGTCCCAGAATTCAGGGGACCATGACCATGGGATCCAAAGGCTAGCTCTGTTCACTTGTTTCTTTCTGTGCATGCTTAGTGGGCAGGCTTGCCAAAATGATTCCGATGGATGCTTTTTTCCCAGGTGGGGGAGCAGTTCAAAGAATATGCTCCCTTCTGAACTCAGGTCAAGGAACATGCTGGCCACCATAGCTGAAAGCAAAACACCTGTGTCCAGGGCTGGCTCCGGGCACCAGCTTGCCAAGCAGGTGCTTGGGGCGGCCACTCTGGAGAGGGGCGGCACGTCTAGCTATTCGGCGGCAATTCGGCGGACGGTTCCTCACTCCTGCTCCGAGCAAAGGACCTCCCGCCGAATTGCCGCCGCAGATCATGATCGCGGCTTTTTTTTTGCCGCTTGGGGCAGCAAAAACCCTGGAGCCGGCCCTGCCTGTGTCCAACAATGACATGATGAACAATGGTTCTCAACTGCAGCTGACTCACAGGACTATCTTCCTTGTGTTCAGATCCAGCCATTTAACATAGATACAGATTTTGTGCTTGATATGTTTATTGCAGTGGAAGCAAGTGCTAAAATGTTAGGCAAGAAGGGTAGGTATGACAGTCAGGTACCTGGATAGTAAACATCCAATCCAAACTAGTTCAAAGAAATTACAGGAAAATAAATGACAGGGTTTGGACAAGATTTCTCTCTTAACTGGTATCTCCCATAGTATAAAAAGAAAAAGACCTCACAAAAATTAGGAGAAAAGATTAAAAAAACTGGAAGAAAAGTAGTTGGGTTTTAAATGAGTCCAAATGAAGACGATAATGTAGCCAGTTGCTCATTGTTTAAGAAAAAGTCCTTCCAGAGATGTGTAGCTGTCATCTGTAAGTGGGATTACATAGTCGGCACCACATTTCTCTGATCTTTTACTACTTTTCAGACAAGTCAGCCACACTGCTACGGACTCACTTCAAGTGTCTATATTGATTTGAAAATATTTACTGATTCAAGTGTGTATATATCCACTTCCACTTCAAATCAGGAGAAATATTTTAAGTGACAACACAGTGTATTGTTTATGATACAGGAGGCAAGTTGTAGAAAGAACAATAAGCCTAGAATAGATAAAAGTACTTTTAAACAGTCCAACGATGGATGGTTTGTATTAAAGTAATGACTCAAAAACTTTCTTCCAAGCCAGATAACTCTCTGCATTGGAAGCTTGCATTAAGTGACACATTAGAAGTCACAAACGTGTATGATTTCACAGAATTACTTTCTAAGACATAAAACTGTAACATAATTCTGGTTGGAAAACACAAAACTTACTCCTAGGCAACTGCATATATTCATGATTTTGGAAAGTATGGAAAATTAACCTAAGTGATCTGACCCCTCACCTATTATTAGCAACAACTTTCAAGATTCTCAAGCCTGCCCATATAGTGTTCCTAATTTATTATTTGCCTTCATTTATGTCTTCCTAGTAGATATGTTCTTCGCTTTAAATAAGTGCTGCCTAAAAGACAGACTCAAAGAATTGTATTTATGCACAAGGCTTGAAATAAGACATCTCCTAACCTTTAATTATGAGTCACTGCCTAGGTTTCTGAAAAGCAGCTGAAATCCTATGATATGTTTTAAGAAGGTAAAATCCTGAGGTTGCTTTAAGACAGTTCTGTTACTTTAAATGTCACATACTGAAAGCCCTTGTTAATAAAGATTGGCACAGGTCGCACTGTCAAGGATAAAGAATCATTCCTAAATCCTTTGTTTCAGGCTACAGCGAAACCTAATCCCCATGGTGTTCTTGCCTGGCCATGCATGCATGTAGATATGCACCACTTTTATAGTACTAGTGCTTTCTTTCAAGCACATTGCTCCTGACTGCAAGGCATTTGATTTCTGGTAATTAATCAGCTCATCATACATGCTGTGTTTCTCCCTCAGGCCCAGCTCAAGTAAGTGATCCAAATCTGGCCCCAGGAAAGAAAAAACCATTTATGTTCTTAGTGCACAGAATGAAACCCTGATAAACAGTGCTTAGCTGAACGTTGAATTCATATGGCATTATTTTTCTTTGCAAACTATAAGTCTGTTTTTTCTTTCCATGCTATAAGTCTATTTTTTATGGATGCCCTTTAAAATGGGAAATTCTTTTGTGTCCATAAGGAACCATCAAGATTTACTATATTATTTTAAAGTTTACACTGCAGCCTGTAAACTCATTGCCTGAAAACATTAGTGTTCATTATTTAAACACCATTTTGTTGAATGTTTACCTGTCTTCCTTTATCTGTATGTTCCTTCATGTTTGGGTTGTCTGTGTAATAACCTGGTTACTGCTAATTTTATCAGTTGCAGCAAACAACCTGAGCTTGTGTTAGTAATTCTTCATGCCCAGAGATGTGGCAACTCTCATTCTTTTCAATTACTTACTAGTATGCCTTAACAGCCATTTAAGAAGTTATGCTTTATTATTAAAGGATCTGTGAGAGCATTGGCAAACATGCTTAGCAGACATGCCCTCACCCTCTCTTAATATTAAAAATACTCTGTACAGTTGCAAAGATACCAAACTTAGCTTGGAAAGGCTACCTGTTCCCTGATCTCCATCAGTTCAAGAATGTGCGGCACTCCTCATTGTTCTGCTAATGCATTAGGATTTTGAGTAGTGGCTTCCCGCAGTGCTGAGACTTCGATCCTGCCAGCATTATTTCTAGGCTGCATTTTTTTGGCATGAAATAAGCTTTTTATGCTGGTCCTTTTCCCCATGGCAAAGGCAACGCACCAAAAGGAATTATTTCACCTAATAGCTCCCTGCTTCACACTGCTGTTTTGAGACTTAATTAATTAATGTTTGTAAAGTGCTTTGAGAGCCTGGGATTAAAAGGTGCTATAGAAGCACTGATATAAGTACTATTATTATTAGTTCCCAGTTCACTACAAGCTATCAAAAAGGCGAACTCAGTCTTCAGTGCAAAACTAGAAGAGGCTTGTCCACCCCAGTAAGAAGCACCATACTGCTCTTTGTGTGTCATACATCAAAAGGACTGGTGTATAAAAATGTCTTGAAGTCACTGGTCAACTGATGCAGACTTCTAGCAAAATAGAGAGGAGGAGGGGGGGAAAAGTATTTTGAGCATGTTATTTCTAGTATTCCTGTGCTGTTTTTAATTTCTCCTTTTCTTGTTCTAAGCATACCATCCAGATAAGTAAAATAAACCACAGTGGGCTACAGATTAAGTCAGATATCAAAATCATTGCATGCCGACCACGAAAACTCACTCATGCTGAACATTTGTGGGTTATCAGGATCAAAGAGCACCTTCAATACTTATCAAAAAACATAGCCCACCATGGTTTAGTCTTTATTAACTTGGTATGTATTTGAAGAACTCAGAGCTAATGCAGTCCAAGCCTAAGCATACTTTTTTTTGACTTAGGAAAACATTTATCCTCTCAAAGAGATATGTATCAGTTTGTAAATGTTGTGAAAGGGCAAAACAACATAAGGTTCACATATGCTATTGGACTGTCTGAATGCAAAAAGCTTTACAGGGTTGAATTATGCTTTGCACATGAAGAGAGTCAAGAACAAACTTGTCATTTCTGTAATATCAGTAAAGTTTATTTCACATATAAGAGGACATCATGCTGTATGTCGATGATACAGTTTTTCTAGTTCGGATTTAAAATGAGGAAAAAAAAGGCGAAATTGTGTTGTGAAATCCTGGGTACCTGCAAACAGAGGGGTACACAACCAAGTGTAGGTAGTGCTGGGAATACACTGCATTACTTCCAGTGCTGCTTTTAGCTGATTAGGTCTTGTTCAGACACGAAGCCCAGAGGAGGTGAGCTCATATAAATGGCATTTTCTTTTTGCAGAAATTAATGTGGTTGTTAATGGGTGTTAGTTGTTATGATGGCCTGGCATTGCTATCAGCCATTTCAGTCTGTTCTGACTGTGCAACTAACATTTGTGTCTATGATGTTCAGCTGGAAAAATCTCATTTGATAAATTGAGTCTTATTTAAAAGTTCATTGAATACTTCAAAAATGCAGTAAAAAGCTGTATACGCAGATAGTTATGCATGTTTGCTTGCACGCACCTATATGGGGGAAGGAGAATAGCAGAATGTTATGGCATAGAATGTGGAATCTTAACTGATTGTTACGCTGAAAAACAGGTTTTAGGGTGCCCCTAGAATAGCCCACCTGTTGCCCCTTAATCTTGTGCTTCCTAACGTATGGGGCTTCAGGGTAGCTAAGGAAAAACTTGGAGGACACGGATACAGCCTTCCAATAAACGATAGATTGACACATGCAGTATTCTTTACAAAACAAAATATCTTTTTATTGATGAAAATAATTATAATCTAATACACAAATCCCTTATAGATGTTATAAAACACAAATTCTTTACAAGCTAAGGAGTAACCCAACTGCAATAATATACAGCTGAGATGATTCTAAGCAGTTGCACCCTGTCACAGATGGCCGATCTGTCACAGGCTGCTGAAAGCAATTTCTAAATGCTTTAAATATTATACATTTCTTTAATATACATCTTTATTAACCCAAGCGTGCACATACGCACACACTAAATATTATACTATAACGGGCTTACTCTGTCTGACTTCACTTCAGTAACAGGGCTCTTTCTGTGCTGCTGCCCCCTGCTACTGCTGCTGCTGCATACTTGCTTGCTTCTCCACTCCTCAGTTTCTACTCCTTCAGTTGCTCTGCTCCGAACCTCTCAACTGCCCACTGACTGTTTGCTTTTTATACCGTCCTGTCAGCTACCAGATTTTTACTGCACATCGTCAGTACCAAACATAACCTCACATTCTGGGATACACGCCAAGATTACCTCATTCTGCACATGCTCACTGCTGCTGTTTACCTCAGAGTTATGATCACCACATCTGATCTTTCCCCTACTTTTGAAGCTCAGCTCACCTTTTCCCTACGTTTGTACTGCACATAGTCAGAAATATCATGTCACCTGAAGCTTACAATCATTGTTTACCGCCATGATCTGAAAATCATTGTTGTTCACGACTTTGTGACTTTGCACATAGCACCTTTGTGACCTTTAGCTTACTTTCAGTGGTGGAGAACCACATGACCTGCAACTTCCAATGGTGTAGTGACTCCTGCTTATTCAAAATAGAGGTCAGGAATACAAAATGGAGTCCAGGGAATTTCTCCAGTATCATGACTGCTATACTTAGCTCTTCTACAAGCTTCCTATGTGAGCTTGGGCAAGTAATTTAAAATATCCCCAAGCTTCAGTTTCCTTATGCAAAATGGGGATAATACTTATCTACTTCACAACATTGTGTGTTTATTATCTAGATTATGATAGTACCCATGTGCTTTCCAAACACATAAGAGGAGACAAACATGGCCTCAGAGAGCTTACAATCTATGGGGGGAGGAAGGGTAAAAATAAACCACCAGAGAGCAGGTAAAGGAAATAGTTAAAACATCGCTTTGTACATTTTAAGGCCAGAAAAGACCATTTCAACTTATCTCCTGCATAACATAGGCCCTAGCCTCTCACCCAGTCCTTCTTACATCAAAACATATAAAGCAGGGTGATCAGAATGATGACAGACACTTTTTTTGTCCTTTGTTTTAGGGAAGGAGTCTACAAGGGGAATGATGGGAAGGGACGGATGAGGGAGCAGAGGCACAAGGAGAAGAGTTGATGAAAAGAAGTGGGGAATGCAGCAGGAGGTGGAGCGATAGGAATAAAAAAGGGAGAGTTGCTAAAAAGGAAGGTGAAGAGGAGCATGATGGGCAAGAAAAGGGAAAAGGAAAGGGAGCATGATACTTACAGAGAACTGAGAGTAAATAGCCAACTAATAGATGGTTAAAAGTGACTGGAGCTCAAGGGGAAGGATTTTCAAACAAAGGGGACTTAGGCACATAATTCCTATTGATGTGCAATAGAAGTTGGGCTCCTAATTCCTTGTTGCACTTTTGACAATGTCCCCTTAAGTTTGACATCAGAAAGCTGGTGGAGATATGAAGAACCTTTAAAGGAGCCTTTGGAGTTGAAACTCCTGATCCTGAGCCTCAGTAAGATCCAGCATCTATGGCTGACTCCTACATTGAAGGACTGGCAAGCTTACACTTAGCCCATGCTGGTGTTGCTGTTTGCACTTGGAGGAGCTCTGGGGGCTTTTCAAAATGAATGAATGCATATAAAAACGTGCACCGTGATCCATGGATGGAAGGCAGAACATTCCAATTTACATATACTTTATAACTGATGTGCTTTAATGCTAGTTTTTGCATTTAATTTCCTTATTATTCCTTGTCATTTTGAGCAAAGAGGAACAGCAGGAGATAATGCATAGGCCTCATGGGAAATTCTGGTTAACCAAAAACTGTCAATTATCTGGAGGAGGCTGGACAGGTCTCCACATTTTGATCAAAGCCCAAGTTCTATGGGAGCTGCCATGGTCTTTGGTTCTGCAAAAGTTTGTCATAGCCACAGTCTGTGCTAATCATCTGGCATCACTTAAAAACAGCACCACTCTGCTGCACATCATTGGAGTCCACTGCTCAGGTAACAATACTTGCTATCTACTCTTACCCAAACAGCTCCCACTGTAACTTTTTTGGGGGGGAAGAGGTGATTGATTTGATTGGGAGACCTAAAAAGTTCCATAACTCTCTTTATAGTGAAATGCAAAATCAAGTCAGCCTATTCAGAAAACAGGTGGTTGTTCATTTAAGCCACATGCAATGCAAGTCTGTCAGGCAAAGAAGAGTGTCTGGGCATGCCTATATTTATATACAAATTAGACAGGAAACACCATCTGCCTTGGGAACAAACTAGTGGCCTCTAAAAGGTTTATAGGTTCAGTTTGGATTCTTACTGATTACTTACCTCAGAGCAGCTGAACACCCACAGCTTCTGACTTCTGTGAGAGTTGTAGGTGCTTAGCTCTGAAAATTAGGCCACAGGTCTGAAAAATGGGGTTGTGCAAACACAGACCCAGAAAATTTAGAAGCGTGTAAATGAAATGATGGTGAGGGGATGTGAGAGAGAGCGCACGAGTTACTGGAATTTTTTAGACCTTCGGTTTGTTCTAGTTTTGCAATAAGGTTCTTTGCCTTTCCAAACTAGTTCACTCATCCCTAGAAAAGATTAAAAGACCCAAGAAGCTTCCTGTAACAACAACAAGGAGGAGGAGCAAGCACAACTGGACTGTTATCTGAGTTTTCTCTCTGGCATCTTCCACCACACCTTCCTCTTACTCCATAGACTTCCAGTGGGCTTAAAAGCTCGTCTGCAGCATAACTGTAAGTGGATTGCCTATGACAATGGACACGACATGAATTGGAAAACATGAAAAGCAAGCATACAGCAAAACAGCCATCTGCTCACCTTTGGAACAGGAACGTTGCAGAGCTCGTCTGTGCATTAGTGTTGCCATTTAATGCAGTTTTTAACAAAAAAAAAAGTTAATAAAATTCATGGCTGTAGCTGACTCACATTATAATGTCATTCTAGAAAAAGGCTGTTCCACTGCTCCATGAAGCTGTGCACAGAAAGGTAATGCAGAATGTACAGCAAGCTGAAGTGTCTTGGGTTATATTACTGCAGATAGGTGGACTTCTAGCTTACAGGTCAGCTGGAACACATTATACAGCATTCCAGTACTGCCAGGATCCAACCACCTGTCTTTATGAAATATGCCATAACAGAAGGTGTCTCCAAGCCATAGAGCTATGGGTTCATTCACCAACTGTGCCAATATAAAAAGAACAGGAGTACTTGTGGCACCTTAGAGACTAACAAATTTATTAGAGCATAAGCTTTCGTGGACTACGTGCCACAAAGGGGATGCACAGCCATTATTTACATCACCACACTGCGCATCAATGTCTTGCTGTGTGATAACGGTAATATTTTCCAGTAATGCGAAGGTGGCATATAAGATCAGTAGATACTTAGAACACTTCAGTGTTCTGTATTGATATTCCTGGTAATTTTCCATGCAGTGGTCACCAGTGAAGTCTTTCCACTTTTACATAAATACAGGGCCAGCTCCAGCATTTCTGCTGCCCCAAGCAAAAAAAAGCCACGATCGGCGGCGGCAGTTCAGCGGCAGGTCCTTCGCTCCTAGAGGGAGTGAGGGACCTGCTGCCCCCGAATTGCCGCAGGTGCCACCCCTCTCCCTTGGCCGCCCCAAGCACCTGCTTGTTAAGCTGGTGCCTGGAGCCGGCCCTGCATAAATATGATTGATTGCTGGTGTTTGCAGTGAGTTAGTTCAGAGAACACTGAACACCACAATATGGTTAATAACTCCCACACAAAAGTGGTGAGGATGTTAATGGTAATCACTGTACTATGAATAGCCCAATTTAACAATCTACCTTACAAATTATGATGGTAACAGTCATTCTAAACCTGTATTTCTGCAGAGAAATGTTCTTTCTAAAGGCTGATTATAACTCCAATGCCTTTTAGATGAAATAGGTGCTAGGAGATAGTCACTTCAGTTTCATTTACATTATTAGATTAGGATTCTTAAACACTGTCAGTAATATTAATAACTGATTCCTGATTAGATCCTAAACATGGATCTGTGACTTTTCTGAAGAAAAAGTGAGAAGAGAGTTTTAAGCTAATGCAGGAATGTAGAGGAGGATATCCATGTCCTCAGCTAATGACAATTGGTGTTTTTCCATAGAATTATATTGATTTACACCAGCTGAAAATTTTGGCTTAATAAATTAAGCACTACATGACAGACAAATGTTAAATTTTAGAGAGCTAACGTTTAATAGTACATGTGTTTTCATTCAGGGACATTTAAGAGAAAGGAAATTTAACCACAAAACCAAACTACAGAAGTGTTCAAAATGCATGAAGAATGACAAAGGATTTGGCAAAATGCTGGGATCTCTACCTTATTGCAGAAGATGAGCCAAAATGGAAGAAGGAGGAGATTAGTCTAAACTTTTACCCTACTGAGAATTAGCGAACTAAAGACATGGTGTAATTTTTTTTTAAGGGCCTAAGTGACTTAGGAGCCTAAATCTCATCGCGAGTCAATGCATCTTTAGCTCCTCAGTGCTTTAGTCACTTTTGAAAGTCAACCTTAGGCCTTTTTGAAAACTTGACCCCTAAAACTTTCTCCCCATTAGTAATCCTCACACAAGTGAGTAGCCCCACTGAAGTCAACATAACTACTCACATAAGTAAGGTTACTCATAGGCATTTCAGGATTGGGCCATATGACTAACCAAATAATTAAAAAGGGCAGACATTCTGATCCTACTGACTCCCATTGATTTCAGTAGGATCAGGATTTCATCCCAGAGGAGGAGATGGATAGGAAAAAATGCAGGTGGGGAAAAATGGTGGATAGGCGGTGCAAATAGCTGCCTGCCAGAAAATCCACACACAGTTAAGGCAGTGCAAGTCCACCCACAAAACCCACCTTACATAAGGCTGTTCAACAGGCCCTCTAAACAGGAAACATAGGAGGTGTATGGAACAGCTGATGTTGTCATAAGGATGTGGGGTGTGGTTACAGAAGTGAAAAGAGTTCACACTCCATATTGGGAGATAAGACTTTGCACTGTAGAGCAGAACCACCATCCTCAGGCTGCAGCTAACAGCAGGCTCTGTCATGTCAGAGATGTGATGTATGAACAGAAGAATATAGTTGTTAAATGTAAACATTTGCTTTAATGAGGGAAAACCACACAGGAGTGTCCTAAGGCAGGATGTAGGTCCTCATGTATTTTCCCATGTGGACCCTTACACTGAAATGGGCCTTATACTCCTGGCAGGAAAAATCAGCATTGGGGTGGGAATAGAGAAGGGCTGAATGTAGCCGCAATGAATCCTGTCTTTGCAAGTTGGTTTTGTGCCCATGCTGGGGGATTTATATGTTGAGTCAGAATTTGGCTACAAGAAGAGGATTTGTGTGTTATTTTCTTGACATGTATATTTACGATTTTTATTTCTATTTTCATCCATATTGTACAAGACAGTTCCCCCCCACCCCCCATTTCTTTTATAGTGTTACAATTAGCGGAAACTACTTATTTGAAAGATTCCTCAACTGGAAATAGAAGTCCAACAGGGGTGAAATAATTGCAGTCTCTAAAGCTAGAGGGAGAGAGATGGCGGATTTTAGAGGCACCTTTTTAAATACTCTCTTCACTATTTTCATCTCTCCCAAAACAGAGCACCTATTACTCTGCTACTCTCCTTCGCCATCCTGCTTTTCTTTGGGTCTTCCATGTGAAAACAAGAATATTTGGCAACTGAAAAAAAATCACCTGGCCTAACCCAGCATTCCTGCTTATTTTAGTGTTCTCTTAATCCTGCTTTCCCCAAACCTCTCCTCTGGGCCTTCCTTCTCCAAAAGAGGAGATCGATGATTAGTGACGTTTGGGTCAGATAGTTAGCAACCCAGTCCAACAGTAGCTCATTTAGCAACTTAACTTCCCCCAACTTCTACCCAACTCCAAACACCAGACCCTAGTCCAGCTATCTATCCCCTTATACAGTCCCCAAGCTGTGTAAAAGGCATCTCTCCTCAGGAAAAGCATAGGAAAACAGTTAATTTTATTAACTTTTTTTTGTTAAAAACTGCATTAAATGGCAACACTAATGCACAGACGAGCTCTGCAATGTTCCTGTTCCAAAGGTGAGCAGATGGCTGTTTTGCCAAGGGAGAGGGGTGGCACCTGCGGCAATTCGGGGCGGCAGAAATGCTGGAGCTTGGGGCGGCAGAAATGCTTGGGATGGCAGAAATGCTGGAGCCGGCCCTGGTTTTAAAACAGTATAAAGGGTCTTTATCTATAAGAGTTACATCCCTTGACAGATTGAACCTGATTGAACACTATTGGCTTAGTAAACATAAGAAAATAATACATTACTGGGATTTCTTTGGTAATTTGAATTTGTGGATTCAAGAGCCGACAGTCACATAATGATTGTTCCAAAGTACATTTCAGATGCAATTTAACTGAAGAAATTGTTGTAAATCAATACAATACATAATCTAATAAATTAAAATGGATTTGACAGATATGACTACTAATTAAAGAATTAAACAATAAAGAAAGACCTGAAGATGATTTGCCCTTGTAAACGTTCTCAAACAGGCAAATGCAGAATGTTTAATCCTTTCTCCCTGTATTGTGTAGTGATGCTGTCTGATCTGCCCTTTCAATCTATCCATTCCCAGCTTGGTTCTCCCTCTCCTGCATATTAAAAGTTTTTGTCACTATATCTCCTTGCTTAAAAGCCTAGCAAAACTTTAAACAATGTTTGCATGGAATGTATAAATGTGCCCAGCTAATCACTGAGGTCATTGTTGGAGACCAGAAGGACTAAAAGAGACTGTCATGACACTAGTTGAAACAGACAAAAAATTTAGGCTTTGAAAAGTCCCAATTTCCCCATTTATAATCAGGAAGTTGATTAACAAAGTTCAGTTTTGTATTACAGGGTAACACAGTGATAAGATGAAGCTTCAGTTTCCAGGCTGAAATAACATTTAATTCTAATAGTGTCTTTTCACCTGGGTCATTTTGTTCTTTAAAAAAAATAATGGTTATATTACAAGTCATTAGGATGCTGCTGTAGTCTTTGAAGGCCACACAATGTATCCAGTATGCAGCGTGCTACTTCTGTATATTAACAGCTGGCTGTTACAGGAATTCTCAAAGAGCCAAGCATAGTTCTGTACAGCATCATGAATGAAAAGTGAGAGAATTGTTTTTATATTGTTCGAAAAGAAAAATGGCTTCTTGCATAATCGCATATTTCCAGCCTTTGCTTTTTGCAGTGTAAACTGAGCTATATCTGTGGTCCTGCTGGAGCCATGAGAGCAATTTTTGTAGAATACAAACTGGGTTATGCAAAACAGTTTTATTCACTGCCACAGAAACTGGAATTCTTTCTAACAGCCTTGTGCCTTTAAAAAAGGCATTATATATGAGACTGGCAAATCCTCTTGTAATCGTCAACCTTCTTGAAAGATGGAATTCCAATTTAGGACTAAACAATTGACATGAAAGATCCACTTTTTGAAGATTAAAGTGATTTCACATGATTTTGTTTAGAAAGTGCTTAATCCAGTAATTGTGCCAAATCCCATTTTTCTTTTTCAAAAAGAATCTAAGATCACATTATGCTCTTAGTAATAGCACACATCACAACATTTACATTTAGTCTTTTAAATTCACAGATGAAACTTTTAATGCATTAATATTGCTGGCACTGCCCCAAGTAGCTGATGTGGCTAATATCTTTATTTTCAGCTGTGTCTGATTGCAGTCTTTCCATTTGGATGTGGATCTGGCCCCTCTGATCCAGGAATTACCTCCAGGGGAGATCACAGAACATACTATAACTGGGACTATACCTAAAGACCATGCAGGCACTTTTGTTAAAGCTATTTACTTAGGTCCAAATCCTGCAAACATGCATGCACTTAACTTTAGTCATGAGAGTTAAATTGTTCATGTACTTAAATCTTTGCAAAAAGAACAGGAGTACTTGTGGCACCTTAGAGACTAACAAATTTATTAGAGCATAAGCTTTCGTGGACTACAGCCCACTTCTTCGGATGCAGTAATGGGGCTTTCATGGTGTTTTTCAAAGGGGAGCATATAACACCTATGATCTATGGTCTCTGTTGGTTTCCAGTTAGAATTCAGTGTTGAGTGGGACGGGACCTGTTAGACTCTTTATGGATTAGGTCTTGGCTACTACATTTCTCTACATGTTATGAATGTTGTTGATATCAGCTGAGGGATTTGAGTCAACGGAGCCCAGATTTAAATGACCTGGGTGTATGGCAAGGGCCTTCTCAGTAAAGGTTCCTTGATTCTGGAATTCACTCCCACCACTGCTCTGACAAAGCAAAAGCTTATAGTCTTCAGGTCATGCTGCATGGACCATCTCTGCCTAGGATTTAACCTCAGAGCTTGGGCTGGAACAGGCTTTAGGGATTTAATTGGTGGCCTTCTAATATTTGGACTGCGTCCTTCAACTAGCATTGGATCATTGTTACTGTATTATTAACTGAATATTTTATTCTTGTACATTTACTTCAAGAGATTTCCTAAGCTCATTTTATAATTTGAATTTAAAAAAGATGGTAAAAAGAATGTTCCTAGATGAGGAACTCATCCTTTTTCCAGTTGGGAGCTTAGGAAATGCAGCCTTATTCTAGGCTTGGCCTATGGGGAGTACTCAGTAATACAGAAGAACTCATATTCTCCTTTCCCAGAGACTAGTTACAACATGTCTTATCACCTCCGCCACATAGCACTGGGGCCCTAATCCCCAAGTCTCTCCTGAGCTGAGCATTATGCCATCAGTTACCCTGTCTGATGTTTTGTCTCAGACTATCTGAAGAAGAGCACTCTGAAGAGTATCTGGAATAATATCTTACAGCATATTAATTAATAATATCTAGTTTTACACAGCACCTCTCATTCAAATGAATCCTAAAACACTTTGCAACCTTTTACTAATTGGATGTACAAATCTGTATAGAATTTATATTATTTACATATTTGTTTTAAACTTACTTTCCTCAGCACTGATGTGAGTGGAAGTGCCAATTTTTTAATACTGCACAACACTTGACAGTTTAAGAAAAATACTGTATCACACTGGAGATGCAGGAATTGCAGAATCAGTTACATGAGTTGGAATCTGAACCAGTGGTCAAAGTCTACCCTCCCTCCTAATACAAAAATGTTGCGTAAGATTTGACCCAGAAGTTCAGTTTGTAATTTAAATATACTGCCAGATTCATAAAAGATTTGCTCAGTATACCAGTACGTCAGCAACACACTCATGTGTTCCTCCACAGACAGATCAGCTTCAGATGGCTGTTGCCACTGCAGAATTTTTAAGGCACAGACGGCTGTTAAAGTGGATTCGTTATTCAATATAAGGCCACACAGAATACCAATACATAACAAGAGATCAGGAGTCTGACCTTGGTTATGTATCTCATCCTGAAAACAGCTCCACCAGCAGCAAAGTATCTAACACTGTACTGGAACCTTGTTTCAGAACTGACATAGAAGGAGAAGAATCACCTACCTCATCAAAAATAGTACTTTCTACACTAGCACCAAAATTTTCCTTAAAAGGCTCCTATCCAAATACTGACCCAACCCAACCCATTCCATGTAGCATATGATTGGGTACTTACACCATATACACAATACAATGTATTTTGGATATGGACAGGGTGCAGTGCAATTAACTGTCAAGAAGCAGAAAAGATCTGCAAAAACAATCTGATATCACCCACGGCATTCACTAGTTTTCTTAAGTGTCTGTAAACTACAGAAATAACACTATGAAATACTCAGTACAAACTGAAGAACCATTTTTGAATCTAGCAATATAGAGAACCATCCATAACAAGTGATTAACAATAACCAAAACAAAGTCAATACTTTATTACCTACCATATTTTCGCCCCATCTCTATCTAACAGTCCTAACTCTTAAATCCATTAATATCTGAAAGTTATTGCCTGCCTGCATATAAAGCTTTCCAGGCTCATCAATGAGAGCTTAAAGCTATGGTCATCCTGTTCTCTCTCTAAATTTTCATACAGATGCAATTTCCACTTTTTGGACATTGCTCTTCTAGGGATACTTTCTTTTTCACTTCAAGGTTTCTAGTTATGGTGCATTTCACAGAGCTGTTCCCTCAAAGATGCAGGGTGTAATTATTTCCCCAAGATTGAATGGTTTGTCATGTTTCTGGAGCAACACATCACTATTTCAACAGGAAGGCAATAAAACATTTTTGAACACTAGAAACAGCAGTGGCTCCCTTGTAATAGATCCCTATTTATATTTAACAGAATCAATAGTTGTTTGCAAGTAATTGCACACTGCAATCTGTAAGTAAGGTAAGATTGAAAGCATGCAGCTGCCTTATGACTCAGGTGCACTAATTTGTTGAAGTCTGCTGCTAGTTTCCCTGAGATCTACTGCATTCTGGAGGTCCATAAAAGTGACCCCTTTCCAACTGGCGCTATATATTCTGTATGTATTCCATCAATACTGCAAACTTCCTTTGCCTAACCTCCATATTGATTGAAGTTAAGTACTACATTTGCTAGTAGAACTCAGTGAAGCTAATCATACAAGTGAGGTTGAACATTTCTCATTTGGCAGTCTCAAAAATACTTAAATATCATAATTGGTCTGCAGTTGAGTATATTTCTCTCTGCAGATCAGAGGAGTATAAAGTAGCCTTCTCTACTCATCATACACAAGTGAAAGGTGTACCATGCAGTTTTTTATTGTTGTGAAGAGATGGCTCATAAAATGGGCCTTCGGATCTCACTCTCTTCCCAATTCCCCACAATACACAATTTTTTTTGTATGACCATCAGTGAATCCCAGGCAAAACCTTAATTATTTGCACAGAATCATTACAGCTGAAATTGGAGCCTTATCTCTAGTTGCTGATTTACTTTAATCAGGACTAGAACCCAAATGATAGAATGGCACAATATTGTGGGCAAAGTTTACAAGGTTTCTTCCTGCAGGAGTCGGAGAGCCGTCACATTATTCATTCCTGTTCTTGTAAGGCCATCCCTTGAGAAAGGGCCACATATATTCCAACCTAATTAAAATGTTACTGAAAGGAACCACCTGAAGACATGCAGATCTCAATTGTGGCATAATTCTGATTTATTTTCTTGTTATACTTAAAAATAAATAAATATCACCTATCCTGGTCTCTAGGCTCTTTTTGTGTGTGTGCAATATATAACAGCAGACACAAAGTACAATCGATATACATGGTGTATAGAATAGACTTTCAAAAAGGAGGTATAATGTCTGTCCAGTGAAACATCCAAATGAATTGACTTGTAGACCCTGGGCAAGGTTGTGCCCTGTTACTCCATGGGTCAAGGTGTACACTTGCATAGTAGGATACCAATGGAATTCCCTGGAGAACTCACCCATGTCCTTTTATGTGGGGCATGCAAAGGAGATATACACTGCACCTTCTGAGGAGGTGTAACAGCATATAACACCCCTTGCATCTCAAGGAGCTCCAGGAAAAATATTGTAGGGCTATGTCTTAAAGGCACAATTGAGACAAGCAGAGATAAAAGAAATACTTGAGCTAAAATCTGTCTCTATTGAAGTTAATGGCAAAACTCCCATTGACTTCAATAGAGCCAGGATTTCATCCTAGATCATCTAGACTATTTCCTGTCAATGCAAACTTACTTAGTATATGATTATTAGCCCACTTCAGTATATGTTTTATTATTCTGTGTAGCTTTGTGTTTTTAAACTTAAATATCTCAAGCAATGGAGAAATTCAAGTACTGTACAAAGAAAAAAAAATCTTCCATTTCAAGCAGAATCCCACGAAGAGCTTTTCCCACTCAACTGGTCTATTTTAATACATTCCAAATGAAATGCAAAAAGTTTTATTTTTGAAGTTTTCAGATTTCAGAGTAAGTTTTCATAGATGCACATATTTTTATGGAAGATAGAAATAAGTGAATTGTTGTTGAAATGTGCTTAACTATCTAATTCAGGTAGTGGCGTACCCACTGACTCTTGGGTGAATCCCAGATGTTTTGCTGTCAACAGCAGCTGCTACATGCTTCTGGATAGAAGGAGTTTCTTTAAGTGAGAGAACACAACATGTGCTTCAGGTTATAGTACATCGCATGAGAACACAGATTAAACCCAAAGCATCAAATGGAATGTATTTAATGACATCACAAATTTAAAGAAACAGTACTTCTTATCAGAGGAAAGGCAAGTTTTAGGATGTGTTCTTGAAGAAATAAGACATGGTTAAAATAACGTTAATATTAGATCTTTATGGGATGTTCTTTTGATCTCAAAGTATAGTAATGGGATAATAAACTGTATTCCCTGATCTCTGGAATTTGCTTCCTTCCTTGCTCTGACATAGCCCAATATTGTTGACTTCAAGGGAGGTTGCAAGGTCTCTGTTTTCATTGGGGAGATGGGATTGGGGCAGCTGAAGGGATGTATGTATCTATTTTTTCTGTGTGTTTGGAGAGTTATTATTACTATGCTTTAAGTGCTGCTGACATTAACTGATCTGTGTTATACATGGTGTGTATATATTTAGATAAATTATACATGGGTTTTGTCCATGCATCTAGAGGTTCATGTGATATCATTTATACACGAAAGAATACAATAAGTGAAAACATGAACATGATGGAAATCCAGGTCTATTACATGTTCATTATCCCTTTCTATATTGCTGATGGACAAAATAAACAGCTCGTCTGCTTCTAATGCTCTCCCACATTAAATTCCCCACCCACATTTAAGCTCTCTACTACCAAATATCAGTTCAGTTCTTTGCCATCTATGATAGCTTCAGCTTATTTTCTTGCTGTAACATCAGCACAGTATATAGACTTTTACATGAACCTGCTAGTAAGGGTTTGAGCCAAGCTAAAAACACCTTCAGAGTCTTGAAATCACTTCCCTACCCAGGCCTTCCACTGGATAGGGTAATGGCTACTATCTAATTGTGAGACTGGCCTTCATGTGATGTGGGGGAAAAAAGCTAAATAAGTTCCAGAAATATAAAGATCTGAATGTGGTAATAATGCTACCAACAAAGGCTGTGCCAATTTTTTTTAAAAACAGAAGTTAGATTTGCTCCAGCCGAAGCAAATTAAAAGAATAATGAGGAGAAATAACAGAAGTATGGTAGTTGCAAGTTTATGCTGCTCCATTTGCTAAACTGGCAACAGAATTTAATTAGATTTCTACGTACCAGGCTATTTAACATCCATACTAAGATGAAATCATTAGTGCAGTAAACTATGCTATTCTGACATCCAACACACCTCATCTTAATGTCACAGAAAAGGACAAAACATTCAAATAATTAGCAACAATGAAAAAGAGCAAAATGAACAAATCACAGGAGTAACACTGCATAGTACACTAGATAAAGAAAAAAAAGTTTTAACTCAGCACTTACATAAGTTCTCCATTGCATCTAATATACTGCAAATACTTTCAACAGTTTACTATGACTGGTGTAATTAATTTTTATGTTCCCATGTAACCTTGAAATTTGATGTACCCATTCATTATGGGCAGCTGATTAAACTTTGAATTTGGATTTTTTTAATGTAAACTTTCTATCAGGATATACCAAAACTCCAGTCATTGTTAATCAGGTACTCTTAGATGCATATCGGCAATAGTATTTCACAAAAAGTATACTAGTGTGTCTGTGAATGAGCCGTGTTGTTTACAAAGCTTGACATTTGGATGAATTATGGTATTGTTGGTTGGAAAACAGGAAACAATTTTGTGGTTCTCAATTTTTCCCCCCCCAGAATATTGACATTCATAAAATGTTGATCAACTCTAGTGATGAGGTCACCAGTTCTATTTAACAAATTTTAGCTAGTAATATTATAAATATTTCTACGAGGTAGATAAAATCTACATTTCAGTGTTTACATGCTATCATCTAAGATGGTGTTTTGGCTCATAGTTAGTTATATACTGCAATGCATGTTTGAACACAAGCTGATATTATAGTGTCAATGGCAAAATGTTTTCCAAAGCATGTTCTCCCACATATTGACAATATACTTCCACAACTGGAAACAATATTTGTATAAAAAGATTAAATTAGCCTGTATCCCACTATTACAATATTTACGATATAATGAAATGTCTTTATTCCATATTAATGTATATGGGGAAAAAGAACTAGATCATGAATATAAAGTCATGAATTTATTGATCTCAGCCACTCTCTTCAAACCGAATAATATTGCAACATTTAAGATTCAGAACTCATCAAATGCAGATGTGTGCCAAGGTGTTAGCATTAATAGTCACATTCACCCAAAGTGCTGCTAGCTTATAATACCTGTTTGCAGGCCTGTAAAACAGATGTGGTGTGGACACATATTAGAGGCATCTTCATCATGCACCCTACTGATAATATTTAAAGCCAGATCTATGGAACATGTTCCCTTGAAAATACAGAAGAACAAAACTCCAACACACATATTACAATAAATTAGTGGACATAATTGACTTAATAGTGGTCACTATGCTGAATACAGAACTTCACAGAAATAGGGAGGATAGAATATAGGTACTTTTGTTCCAAAAATAAAGGCCATTTGAACAAAAGGAGACTCTCCATCAGATGTTAAAAGTACAGCATTAAATTGCTGAATTTTGAGTCAATTCTACAGATTACAATAGCACACGCAAATGCTAACTTGTTCATTACTGTTTCATTAGCAACAAGTGATGCGGCAGGCTAGCAGAGTTGTAGGAAAGCGATCGTTATTGGACATGCCGAGGGCAGAGTTACATGCTGGGAGGCCTCTGCTTGCCTGGTCTTAGTCACAGTCTGGCTCTAGCTTGCATTCATGATTCCGTGGTGTCACATCAAAGCAGGTCTTTCCTGAAATCTAACCCTGTTTATCCTGTTCTGTTCAGTATACTACAGTTATATTAGTACATATCTGAAGATCATGCCTGTAGAGCACAGTAAGAATGTAAAGAAATATATGGAATTGATGGCAAAACAAATGCTGCTCAGAACCTTCCGCCTCTACCCAGGTTATATGAACTGACCAAAACATATTTGCATGCCATCTGTTAATGTGAATGATACAGCCAGTTTAATATTGGGCTTGATTCACCACTCCATTATTCCAGATTTACCGGTGGAGAGCCATCAAAATCAATGGATTTACACTAGGGTTGACATCCCTTCAGGATTGTTTTGGAGTCTCCAGGAATTAAAGATTAATCCTTAATTAAAGATTATGTCATGTGATGAAACTTCCAGGAATACATCCAACCAAAATTGGCCACCCTAATTTACACCAGTGTACAATTGGACTAATCTGCAGAAGTGATACCACACAGAAAGTGATGTGGCAAGTTTACTTTTATTTAATGTAACCCACTGGTCAGTGTGTGTTACAAATCCCCCTCTGTGCCCAATCCACAGAGCATACAAGTTTGTTACAAACAACATCCAGGGAGGCTTTGCTCTTTAGCTTTGGCTGTATTAACTTGTGGTTTTATCTGCAGAGGTCCCCAGTTCAGTCCCTGGTGTGTTGGCCAAGATGGTGGCTGTCTCATAACTAAGATGATGAGATGAAAAGTGCCAGCTTGTTACTTTCACAAGTGTATGCCACTGTGGAGTACTTTGACAGTCACAACTATAAAGTGACAACAAAGAGATGGAGTGTCACCACAGCTCAATTAATCCTCCATTTAAAAAGTGCTAATTCTTTTGTAACATTTCCTACTTAACATTTCCCAAAAACAAAAAACAAGCAAACAAAACCCAAGCAAACAATTAAAATAATATTTGCCCAAAATGAGAAATCATGATATTTTGTTGCGGTTACCATATTAATACATATGATTTTATTAGTGGTATGATATTAATCATATACAATAATGGATAATACATTGAAAGTTTAAAGTGCTATTAGCATTTACATATGTATTATATAATAGGAAAAAAGCAGCAAATATGAAAAATGCATCAGGATGATCTAAACCACTATAGAAACTGGGCAAAAGATCCCGTCCTTCTTAACGGAATAAATTATTGTTTTATGACAGTGAGCCACTCAGCAGGTATATTTTGGCATAGCTCCATTGACTTCAATAGAGCTATGCCAGTGGAGGATCTGATTCTGTAATTTTAGCAAGTGCTTAGAGGCCAATTTTTACCCTCAGTAATACTGGATAAGTCCTAAATAACTGTGGGTATGTCTACACTGCAAAAAATCCTCCACAGCAGCTATTGTCAGAGTTCAGGTCAACTGACTTGGTCTCCCACTGCTCATACTATGGAGCTAAAAATAGCAGCATAGATACTCCCACTCAGGCAGATGCCTGGGCTCTGACATCCAACCCCTTTGCTGGGTTTCCAGCCCAAGCAGGGATAGCCGCACTGCTATTTTTAGCCCCATAACATGAACCCTGTGTGCCTAAGTCAGTTGACCTGGGCTCCGTGAGGAGAGAAAGTCATGAAAGGATGAAGAGATGGGAGAAGACCTTTGAGAAGACAGAGCTGGAGGAGAAAGATTTGCTGGCACTAAGAAAGTGTTCTTTACTAGCATGTGCCTAAAAGTTAGGAACACAAAATCTATTTGCTTTGGAGTTCTGGTGTCAAACATACCTCTGAAATGGGCTCCAGTGATTGACCATGTCGCTAGTAGTCCTGATGAAATCAAAGAGTGCTATTGGCCTTACGGAAGTCTGTAAAAATGGGCCATGGAATCAGAAAGGAAGAAGCTTTCCTGCTCCTCCCCACTGCACTTGCATGCTGGGCTGGAGCCAAATTCATTTCTGATGCTTTTTGCTTGAACCTCTTGGGAACTAGCTTTCCAAAAAAATGGAGTGTTAGGCACAGGCTGAGACCAACACCGTGATTCTGTCTCCACCTCAGCCAGCCAGCAGAGCTTCTATGATGTCAAATGAGTTGGGTGCTCTCACTTTCTAGTGGCAAAAAGGAAAGAGGAGGGAGAAATATGAAAAGAGGGAGAGAAGAGGAAACTGAAAGAAAACAATGTTTTAAGTTGGTTAAAAAATTTAAAGTTTAGAGAGAAGCAAAAATATTCATTGAAAAAGACCATTTTTTCAAAAAAATAATAATCTTTTTTACTACCTCTAGGTGTTCCTTCTATTACCCCTGTAATTTCTTATGAGTTTCCTGGTAACATTCTGTCTTCTAGACACACAACTTTTAGATTATAAGAATGAAGGGGGACAGGGATGGTGATGAACAGCGTCAAAACACATTGTCATTGCTAAACAAACAGCACAGAAAAATGTAGCCCAACTTCATTAAAGACATAGTTTGAGATCTGTTCAGGCCTGACTTTATAGTTCAGGAGGATTTTTTATTATATACAAAACAGTTAATCCATCCATTATTTAGGCAGGGCAAAATTATTCATCTTCACTGTAACAAAGATTTACATAATAGGCATCAGTTTAAAAAGCCATTATGTCTGTAAATTTAGTTTTTAGCAGCTCTGGGGATCTTACATACCCTTTAAAACCCTATATTCTAAGGAAATTTATAAAGATGAGACCTGGAACTAATCCTGTTATGTCTCTTCTCTGAGAAATATTTAGACATTGCCCACAATCATACTGTCTTGGGATATAACTTCATTCAAAATAGTCTCCCTCTGACTCATTTCCCATCTCGTTTGTTACTGTTAACATCAACACTGGGGAAGATGGGGCCTCAGAAAGCAAACTCCACACACGCCACAATTGTTCACTTAATTACAATAGCAACTATGAAAGTCATATTCTGCAGTTATTTCATTGCAAGCTGGGAACAGAAACTGTTCCAGTTTTCCACCCAGCGGTAGAACACAGCATCCATTCAAGGTAGGCACGTAATATAATTACACATTGATTTGAGTAGAGGATAGTGTTGTTAAACTATTTCCCAGCTACATGTTAATAGGGCAACATTTTCAGATGTAGGTATCTAAAGTTAGACATCAAAATCCAGTTCAGAAGCTTAAACAAGTAGCTAGAGGTGTTGAGCACCCTCAATTCACAGTGAATCCAATGGCAGATGGGGTTGCTCATTACTTTCGTAAACAGGTGCCTAAGCATGGCTTTAGACACATGCATTATGCACCCAAGTTTGAAAATATTGTGCTTAGTGACTTGCCATTGATCACACAGTAAGTCAATGGCAGATGCAGGAATAGAACTCAAATCTCTTGCCTCCCACACATAGGCCTAATTATTGCTGGACCAAAGCTACCCCTCCAGCTCTTAATACTACTGACTGCAAGTATCAGGAAGGTCTGATAATCAGCTGGCCTAGTGGTCAGCTCATGGCCTTACAGTTTCTGCCAGTCTAGTCATCGCAGAGGGGACCCCAGCGGCAGCCTCACTCACCCTCTCATGCTCCAATTGCTCCTTCAGAGGAATGACAAGGTAGTGGCACTCAAGTCCACTCACTCCATCAGTTCCCAAGCCAGGGCCCTAGGGGTTTATCAGTGTCCAGCCCAGTTATTGAGCTGTCCCAAATTATGTTTCCTCTGGATCACTTCCTACCTGTCTGAAGCTCCTCAGTTCGGGGTATGGTCACAGGCTTAGCAGATCTCCTCAATCCTGGTGTCCTGTTCACTCAGTTAATCTCTTAGGGCTTTCAACTCCAAAGAAGAGGAGAATCCAAGTTCTTACTACTAAAGCAGCTTCCACGAAGCTGTTGCCACCACTAGCACAGCATCAGCCTTGCTTGCTGATGCCACATGCAGCTCATTCCCCCTTCTCATGGGCTATCAATTTCCTTTTCAACTTTTTCTCCAATGGGAACAAGCCTTGCACCAGTTGAGCGGTGGGGCCTTCCTAGTCCAGTATTGCTCTACTCCCTGCCCTGATTCTGTGTAGGGTCTGTAGACCCATCGCACTGCAAATTAAAATTCTGTGTGAACAAATTGGGGGCTGGCTAACCTTTTGAAACAGTTCTGCTGAAATTGTTACGTATATTGCTCACATCCTTTCCATGCTGAGGTTGAGGCTGGCATTTCTAAAGACAAAATGACATTTAGCAAGGTATATCCTGCACTCTGACACTTTTAATTAGGGTGTCACACTCCCACTTGTTCTTGTTTTACTTCCAAAGTAGAACACTATATTTGGGTGTCAGAATGCATGAAACATCCCTGGTGCAATGTGAACGAGAACCAACAGTGAATGAATTAATTATTAGCATTGGGCATAGATCCAATATTTGACATTACTCTCATTAGAAAGGCGATTCTAATTAATGTAATTGAGATCTAATGGGTGTGCTGTTGATGAATATGCTTGTCACCGCAAATTTTTTTTATGATCCACCAGAGTCATGGGTGAGAAAATTATGTTCGCCGAGATTATCTACTAAGGACTCAATTCTGAAGAGAGAACTGCAAATACAGACCCTTACTCTAATGTTAATTCTTAATGAAGTCAGTGGGAGGTAGGGTGCATGTCTGTGGACCTGTTTGCATGATAGTTTTTTGCATTGTTTATATGAATTACATATGACAATCCTGTGTTGCAGTTATGTACAGTACCACCTTTCATCTGAGGATTTCAAATGCTTGACATACATTAAAGACCCAATTCTGCCACCTATTCTCATGCTGAGTAATATGTTATTCTGCAATTGGTCATTTGGACTACTCATGGAGTAAGGTGCTACTCAACACAAGAAAGTGTGTCAGAATCAGTCTCAAATTAATTAAGCCTCACAGCATCTTAGTGATGCAGATTAATATTATAATCATTTTTCTGATTAGTAAACAGATGCACAAAGAAATTCATTGACTTGCTCACAGCCATACAACAAATAGAGAGCAGAGCCAGGATTAATCTCAGGATTTGAGGTTCCAAGCCCTCTGCTTTGTCCTCTAGAAATACTGACTTGCTTGAAATATTTTATCCATATTCCAGTTTCATGACACTGTGGTCCCAACTCCTCTACATCTATATGGTTTTACAATAACGTTTTCTGTGCAAGTTGAAGGCACATATCTGTGCTAACTGTTCATCTTGACTATATACATATACATGTTCAACTACATCAGGCCTTTCGTAATGAAAGGGAGTACAATTTCGTTGCTAGGCAAATACTCTACGGTAGGCCCTGAAAATAGCTCTGATATTAAAACCAAATGAGAAGTTTGATTTCTATTATACAGGTTCCATTCTGAGGTTTAGAACACCAGACCTGAATGTGTATTGTTTTAATAAGAAAATATACTGAAAAATAGCAATTTAAGCACTGTAGCCAGTAAGAGGCTATGTTAGAATGAAGGATGAGGTACATTTATATGGCAGAGAGCGAGATATAGACATAGCTAAGTCATTTTTATTAATATAATACCTATGGTCATATTCAGAATGTAACATGAATCCCCAGAGGCATGAAAAGAATACATGTGAGAAGGAAAATATCCTTGATAACTTATGAATAATGGGCTTCAATAGAACCTCAAGAGAGTAATCATAGCCAGTGGGATATTTTGCTTATCCAGCATATGTAATAGAGTTACATTGTGGTTAGGAATAGTCTGCTGAACAATTTAAAAAATATATATATAAAAATTCTATTTCAATTGTCTACTTTCTCCTACAGCATTCTGAAAAAAATGTCTGTAGAATGTGCTGTTTTCTCAGAAAATTTTTCAGGAAATATTTATTATTACTTATTCTCACTGGAGAGCACACGGTCATTATTCAGATGGGATATATGGAGAATTATCATTTTTCCAAAACACATTGAGCATGGTCAAGGTTATACTAAATTATTCAGAATCTGGGTTAAATTTTCAGGTTGTGGGAGTGAGGATTCAGGTTCTGAGTTGTCTCCTGGCTTCTTTTCTTGACATCAAATTTGATGCTTTGCTAGTTTGGACAAAAAGCTATGTATAGTTTAGCTGGTCAAAACAGATCTTGAAAGAGTTCAAGACTGAGCTATCATTAGTAGGAATGCCCCTGCTTGAAGACTGGCAAATGTTCCATCACTATAAGAGAGAAGCAGCTTTGTGAAGAGGAACAATCAGAAATTCCCTGTTCACCCTCAGTGATCTACAGACCTTTGTTTGAGAGTCACCAATATAAAATATTTCATCTGTGAACATTAAAAAAAACATCTGGCAATTAAAGCAATAACCATGAAATAAAGTCAGTTTACATGAAATACCCTCTGTGACAAAGTTCCTCCTCTATCTTGGTAGGTCCTGCGCTTATTGGCAGATTTCTTGCCTCAGAGATTCACCATGTGGGTTGGGGAACAGCCCAGAGACCTTCCCCTCTGGGAGAACCCACAGTCCAGGTCAATTGGGAGGTTTGGGGGGAACCCGGGCCCGCCCTCTACTCTGGGTTCCAGCCCAGGGCCGTGGACTGCAGCTGTCTATAATGCCTCCTGTAACAGCTGCATGACAGCTACAACTCCCTGAGCTACTTCCCCATGGCCTCCTCCAAACACCTTCCTTATTCTCACCACAGGACCTGCCTCCTGCTGTCTGATAACGCTTGTGCTCCTCAGTCCTCCAGCAACACACCCACACCCTCTCAGCTCCTTGCACCTCTTGCTCCCAGCTCCTCACATTCACACCACAAACTGAAGTGAGCTCCTTTTTAAAACCCAGCTGTCCTGATTAGCCTGCCTTAATTGATTCTAGCAGCTTCTTCTTAATTGGCTCCAGCTGTCCTAATTAGCCTGCCTGCCTTAACTGGTTCTAGCAGGTTCCTGATTACTCTAGTGCAGCCCCTGCTCTGGTCACTTAGGGAACAGAAAACTACTCATCCAGTGACCAGTATATTTGCCCTCTACCAGACTCCTGTATCCCACTGGTCTGGGTCTGTCACACCTCTCTCTCAATGAGAGAACTCTTCTGGCCAAAGTAAAAACTAACTAAAATTTATAACTACTTGCATTTATAGAACTCCTTTCATTTTGAAGAATCCCTAAAATGTTTTCCATTTAAATTCATATAAAAATATAGACTGCAGGGACCTTTTCATTCACTACTGAAATGCTCTACTGTGGATTGTGGCAACTGCTTAACAGTGAGAAGTGAACACATAGCAGTTTGCAGAACAAAGTGTTGGAGAATTAAAATTTTCCATCAACATTTTTTTTCTTGAAAATTGGCTTTTCTAAGAAACTAAATCTAGACTTTTTACTGAAAAATGGGAAACACCAGTAGAAAGTGTTGAGGTTTTGGTGGATTTTTTTTTTTCCTGAAATTTATTTGGTTTCAGGGTTTCTGATTTTTTTTCTTGGAAAATTCCCCCCATTTTCCAACCAGCTCTACATTCAGCTAAACATCCAGAGAGTAGTTAGGAACATAAAATTCGGCAGGAACACCAGCTACTGTCATGTGAAAAGTACTATTTTCAACGGTTTTAAGTGGATGGTTTAATATCTCAAACAAAAGATGGGATCTTCTTTCATTCAAACTTTTCCAAATCTATCCAACCAAACCCATGCTTATGAGGTTTGGGAAAAGTTTAGTTAAGGAGACACCTCATCCTTCGTGCCCTTGTTGCTCCTTCTAACTATCACTCCCCAATATATCACTGGTTCCTTTGGGACCTATTTCCTAAGAAAATACTGTAACCAGTTGTGAAATTAAAGTAAATTTAGGGCTTATTGTACAAAATGGCTTGCAAGTAACAAAATACAAAGGAACAGTATTAAACATAAAAAATTGTAAGTGTTTTAAAAAGCCTTTTTTTCTCAAGCCTTTATAAGAACAGGGAAAAAAATCACAAAACACAAACATGAGTTGATTTTAAAACAACCAGGAGGAGAGGGGGAGAAAAGGTCCAATCAAAACAATCCCCCAGCGGTAGTCTTTTCATTTTGGAAGTTTTCGTTCCTGCTTCTTCTGAACTTACATGTGTTCTGCAATCTGTTTGTACTTGGAATATATTTCTAAGGAACATAAGATTGCTTTTCTTTTTTAATTCCTTGTCATGTACAGCCTGTTATTGTGCTATTGCTAATAATGGGTGAACTTCAAAAGGTTCATCGGTCTGGATCCAATAAACATCCAAGACTGTTGTGGTTCTTCTTTTGATGACACCTGATGAACTCACAATCTTCTGACAAGTTTCTGAAAGCTGTCCTCCATACCACCTCTTTCCTAACAGGACCTTTAATCATCCAGGTGGTACCCCTCTTTGTGGCTAGATGGACCACTTCCCTGAAACCGTCTATACTAGCAGTGGCATCTCCTTCAAGTGGGTTACCTGCCCCCTTCGTCCCCCCCATGAGGCAACATCTTTTCTTGGCCTGGAGATAAGGTAATTTTCCTTCTCCACAATTCTCTGGGAAGATAGTTCCTTCATCTCAATATCAGAGCCCAGTGGGACCAAAGGTGCCTTGATTTTAATTTTTCCAATATCAAGGTTTGTTTGATGTGCTCTGAAATCTTCACATGTTCCCCTGTCACCACTTAATATCTGCAATATGTTCATGAGTATACTAAATTTGGAGCATGGAAAATTTAAAATGGGAGGATCAGGAAGAGGGAGAGAACTGAGGCCTGTCAGAAGTACATGAGAAGCAGAGTATCAAAGATGTGTACACTTAAGTAGTGGACTTTTGAACATTTTATGATTTGCCCATTAATGCCTGTAACTGTTAAGCTGGTATCCATGGAGAGACGGCTGACTCTGCATCTTTTAAGGAAAGGAGAAGTTGTAGTCTCTAGGGGCCAGAATTTTAAAGGTGTAGATGCCTATACATACAGATACGCACCTAGTGAGATTTTCAAAAGTGCCTAGGTGCCTCATTCACCTTGAAATAACGAAATCTGGCCCTAAATTCTTTAGCTGGAAATTGGCCAGAGTTTCAGCACAAGTCCTTATGCTACTCACTCCTACTTACATTAATAGAAAGAAAGAAAAAAAACACAACTACATAGTTTAGAGATGCCCTCTAATGGTTTTGCAATAGGATGACGTAATGCTTGTCTGGAGAACATTGGCACTAATCATTGTTTAAATCGATGTCTTGCTTTGAGATTGTGCTTTAAAACATTTTATCTTAATATTAGACTTCTAATAACATTTGTAATAATATGGTGCTAAAATTGTGTCTGGTGATTTCTATCTGTGATTCCTCAACCACCACACATTTTATCCGATGCTGGGCCCCAATTTTCACCCTCATGTAACTGTCAGTGAGCTATATCGAGGTAATACTGGTGTAAATGAGGGTAGAATTTATCTTGACATTTAGTTCTTACATAAGTAACAGTAAATGTGTGAAACTTAGGCCATGTCTACACTAGCACTTACGTCAGCACAATGTTTGTTGCTCAGGGGTGTGAAAAAACACCTCCTGAAGGACATACATTTTGTTGGCATAAGACATCGTGTGCACAGCACTATGTCAGCAGGAGACACTCTTCCATTGACATAGCTACCACTGCTTGTTGAGCTGGTTTTATTATGTCAATGGGAGAGATATTTTCCGTTGGCATAACATGGCTACAAAAGAACTCTTACAGCGGCACACTGTATCCGTACAGCTGTGCCGCTGTAAGCTTGTAAGTGTAGACGTGGCCTTAGTGTTTTTTTACAGACAAAAACCAAACAAAAAACCAAACAACTGCCCCCCCCTCCTAATTTTCTTCCACAGAATCATAGAAATGAGGGGTGTCCTGCAGGGAGAGTAGAGTACAATAGTGGCTGTGTGGATCAGAATGAAGAATTTAGCCTTAGGCATTGGTATGGCTGATTTAAATAACTTGTGTTGTGTCATTGAAAAACACTGTTCCACTGTCTCAGCAACTGATTATGTTCTCATTAACCCTGGCTTTACACCACAGTAATTCTAGGCCCCTAAAGTCTACTGCATTCAGAGTCTGCCTCCATTTTAAGCCTGTCTCATAACCACGCACCATACTTCTGTCACGCAAATAGGATCTTGATTTTTTCCAGGTATCATAAATTTCATTGCTGTTGTCTTTGCAAGACTTTTTTTAAAGAACATGGCTAGTAACCATTTGAAAAAAAAATTCAATCATCGTTTAATATGTTTTAATTTTATATATATATATATATATATACTTCCAATTTATTTTTATAATATCTATAATGTGGTATACGTTTTATACAGTTGATCATAGCTTAATATACTTTTACCATGTTAATTAAAAGAAGAATTACACAAGTAGCAATTCTTTTAAATTAAATTCTTTGCCGTTGTCTTGCAGGGCTATACATTTTCAACAAGATAGGAAACAGATGAGAACAAAAGGAATGATTCATCTCTCACTTACACTGGTGCAAATCAGGAGTAGGTCTGCTGAAGTCTAGGGAAGAGCAGAGGAAGAATCAGGCACAGGGTTATTAAGATGAGAGAATCCTTTCAAAAGAACAATATAATGCTAACATTGAAGACATCAACAGAGAATGTACAGTATTAGCATATCGCCGAAGGGATTGATTTGATTTTAAACTGGCTTTCTTGGGCCAGGTCCTCAGTTTGTGTAAATTGGTGGAGCATCTCTGATGTACAAGCTCACTAATGGTGACCTAGCTATATTTGAATTCTCATTCCTTGAGGGTAGAGTTGACTTGTATCTGTACTCATACACCACACCTATTGGAAGTTCTAGCTGTGGTGATGCTGAAGGCCCCTAGCATGTGAAACCTGCTTGTTTTCCCTGGACATCCACCTCAGCTCAATCCTCTTCACTTTTAAATATATGAATATGTTGGGCCCTCTTTTACTCACGTAGACTAGACCCCAAATCAGCAAAGGTATCCACAAGTACAGATCCTTATGCTTGTGTGGAGTCCCACTCATGTCACTATAGGAATAAGCCCCAAAATGAGTATTAGCAGGTTTTCTTCCAAAGAATTCTACTAGGCCAATTCTGCCAGGTCCAAACAGCTGAATAAATAACTCTCAGCTTGTTCACCAAAAAAGAAAAGAAAAGAAAAGACTAATTTATCACATGCTTTGTGCAGATTTCTTTTGTCAGTGTAATTGAATACAATTATATAGTGTATATTATATCTATTGTAATGCAAGTTGTGGTGATGAGCTGGGTCCAACTACTATTCTCAGCTGTGAGTGGAATGCCAGGGTCAGCTTGAGAGTGCATTTTTCTTTTATATCACTCTCTGTCCATTAGATTTTGAACTTTGGCTTCAGGCTAATTTAATCTAAATTACTTTCCTTAAAACAGCACTTACTTTCAACTTTCTGTACTGCAAGTTTTCCATATACAATAACGGTTGCTTGATTTTAAATATATAAAGAAGCATCCTGGAAAGGTTCGTTTATTACATCACAGTGAAAAATATATCTGTACAGACATAATGTACAGTGTGCCATAGATATATGGCCTGATAGAGATATTTATCCACTAAAATGTTGTGTCTTATAGCACGCTTTATAAATTGCAGAGTTTTCAAAATAACTTCCAAAATGATATATTGCCAATGAAAACATGGCACTGTAGCTTGAAATTTTGTATTATTCTGTTATTTCAATTTTTTGCTTTTCTTAATAATGAGAAAAACAATATTGATTTTGGATGTAATCATAAAAGAATGATGATTAAGAATTACAGAAATATTTTGTCCCTGCAAGGTCCTTATAACTCTCATGAAATTTTGAACTTGTGTATTTTATTACCTCACAAATCATTAATATAGGTCAGCAGTAAATTGTGGGGTTGGCACAGTGCCCAGCATAGCAGCGAGATCAAGACTCTGTTTTCTAGTAAATTAGAACCCAAGTCCTTATATCACAGGTACACAAATTTATGGAGGCATTAGGTATGAAATAATTTTTCAGTTGCCCTTAGCTTTTCTACATGGCCAGCTTGAAACTAGATCATGTAAAGGAAGTTATTTGTGGCATCAGAAAAAACTGCACTAAATAGAGCTGTAAAGTATAGTCAACAGCAATGAAGATGTGGTATGATGCATCTGAAACAAAGTCTGAAATGTTCCTTAACTACTACTGAGTCAGGGGAGTTTAGCACATGTACATGACTGCATGTAGGACTGTCTGACCATATTTCCTGTATGCATGAATACAGAATGTGAATCAAGACTAAATCCATATTGAGGGGATGGGAAAAACTTTTGGTAATATTTCATAATAATGAAATTAAGTATTTGGTGTGAGATAGTTAAAAAAAATCACACCTTTTTTAATTGTTAAAAACAATAATTACTTATCATATACTAGTGATTACTAACAATTTTCTGATGTTTGTTCTTGTAATTACTTGTGATTTGTTTGTGTTTACTAAGAATTTCTTCAGATCAACAAATATTTCTTGCAAATTATTAAATTACTTAACAAAAGTAATATAAATATGTATGAATAAAGAAGAATTATTTCGGACCAGATTGTCTTTTCTACCAATGTGCGTGGAGAAATTTCAAAGCAGGCTAATTACCCACTGAAGCTAAACAAGAAGGAGGATTGATCATTCCACAGAAATGTTCTTTTCCCTGGGACTCTGTAGAAGCAACTTTCTTAGGTCTCAATGGGGTTTTGGGACAAACCCTTCTCTGACGTATTATCACCTGCTGACCACGTAGATATCTACATAGCCACCACAGCTAATACTGTTGCAAGTAACACTAGCTCATGTGGAGCTCCTTCACTGGGACAGGAACATGGGGGGAATCCACTAATGACCACATGGCTCCTGATGCAGCTGTGCTACCACTGGGGGAAAGCTTGGAAGGGCATCACGGAAAGCCAGAACTCTATGGGACTTTCGCCTGGGTCCAACCATCTGTGGTTATCCTTCACCTTAGTTTTCCAGGATCTACAAGACTGCCTTGCCCAGTCAGTGATTGCCTAAAGCCCTCCCAACCTGTAGGGACAATTTTCTCATGCAGTTTCCTGGCTCCTTTATCCATGGAAAAGGAATATTATAGCCCTTAATTGTCACTTATTTCAGGGGTTTTTTTTAGACCCAGTTACATTACATTACAATTAAATTACATGGAACAAATTTTGCCTGATGGTTACACAAAACAGAAAAGTCCTAAGCTACAAGAGAACAAAGGTGGAAGTAAAAAACAGAACTGGGCAGTGATTCTAGATAGATTACTCAACATTATCATGGAGTCACAGTTGTGTCTCCATAATTGTATGACCTATTTCTTCTAAGTCCTATATTTAATTATGTCATGGGTTTTTTTTAAATGTCCTGAATATAAGAATTTGGAGAATGAGTACATGTGTACTCAAGGATGGACTGAAAGATATTTTGCAGAAACAAAGGATAAATCATTTTATAGATAATATGAACTTGGTTGAGAGAGAGGAAATGTTATGGGGGAATTCAAAGTGTTTATGGGACGATTTTGTTAGAGGATGAGCATGGAATTGATCAAGCTAATACAATATTAGATGCTAAGACTGAAAAACAGTTTAGCGAAATAGAACATAAAAATTCCTGAAAAGGTGTATCATTAATATTTACTAAATGTATGTTACTGTGTTCAGCATTGTTGGTGTATGTGAAGATTTGGAAAAGTCCATGGAATCTCCATATGAATCCATGGAATCTCTAGATGCATATCCTAAAATATAATGCCTTAGTGTTCCCTTTCTGATGATTGTGGGGAGGATATACCATAATATGGCTGGATCGGGCATATAACGTGGCAGGGTCTTCAGCAGCCTACTCTTAAGGGATTCTTGAAACACAAAGAAAGAGGAACAGAGACTTATGGGGAAGATGAGAGAAGTTCCTGTCGAGTCAGTCTGGCTTGATGTAGTGAGAGAAAGAAGAAAACTACAGCTGTGGATTTTAACCATTACAAGCACTTAACCTTTGCAATCTAGCCTTGTCTGGCAAGGATCTGTACAATCCCTGTTTAGATAAGAGTAGAGTTTATGCTCTTTTTTCTTAGTTTTATCAGTTTCTTCTCTCTCCTATACAAACAGTGTCTGTTTTACATGCAACTGTCATTGGGATCAGACTGGTGAATTTGACATAATGGGCTCAAGTTTCATCTCTGTTTCAGAGGTATCACTAGAGACAGCCATGCAGCCACACACAGACTCTCCCCAGTTCACTATCCGTTAACCCAAGAGGAACCAGGAAACTCATTGCTTCCTCTGATGTTAAATTCTCACTACACAATTGTAAAATAGGTGAAGTCTGTACCTGAGTTATTGAAATGGTGAGAGGAGTGGGGCAGCCACATTGATGGATGCTCCTCCTCAGGGGATGTGGATACTTTTGCAGCTGTGGAGCTGAAGCACATGGAACGGTAGGGAGGTCCCTGCTTATTTTTACCTCGGATTGGATCCACAGGGAAAGTTAGCTCCTTATATGACAAATTGAAAAATGAACTATACTGCAAAGCATTGCTGTCAACTTTATTTATTTTATCCTTCAAAACGTAATATGGATTTTGTTAACTATGCCGCTAACGTGCCATGGTATTTATTAAACACAATTTTCCAAATATAGGCAAAAATCACTTCTTGGAGAGTGGAAAGAGTTACCATATTAGTATAAACTCTGCAGAGAACATAATCTATAGAGTTTATTTAATATAATGTAGGAGTCTACAATTCTGAACACATTATTCACCATTAGGTGCAATTAAATACCAGCCTACTAGCTACCTCTATATCAGTATGAACATTTCTACACCATATGAATTACATTGGAGAATTGAATGAGATTGTCTCTTTTCTCCCAGCTTTATTGCCATGGTCACAAAAACTCTTGCAGCAATGATTAGAGCAGAACATATTGCTTAACAATGGTATAACAACTGGGGATATTCCCAATATAATATTACTATGTGCTGATGATATTTTGAAATATATTTTCAAGGTCAGCCAGATTTTGGATAAAACATTGTATACAATTAAGGGACCTGGTTATTTACCTTGACTGTTTATTAGCTGCTCCAAATGGAAAGTATTTCCTTTGACTAATGTTACAGTGGAGAATGTCACCTTTATCTTCTAGAGGAGTCACAGGATACCAATTAAATATTTAGGGATTAAGATGCAGTGTAATGAACACGATGGGTAAGAATAGAATTTATTCGGTTAGCAAAGAAAATAAGAATTTTGGATCAAATACAGTTTCACTAATCAGTAGGTCTAGTTTAATAAAAAAATTGAGAATTCTGTCTAAAATTTTATACCTCTTCATACCTTATACGAATGTTTAGTACCTCTTTTGCTTGAACAAAAAAGATTGAATACTACACGAAGCATGTTATGTTTCCATGCACAGAGAGAGAGAAACATGTACTTGCAATTATTAATTATTATTATTTATGTTTTGGATTTCAATAGCACTGAAAAGCCCATTATGTTAGGCATCTAAAGTGACTTATCTGAGATTAAAATAGACAACAATCAGAAAGAACAAAAGTAAAGTCTCAAGGAGAGAGCACAGTGTCTCTATCTTCTGTTGCAGGCTGTCTTGAGAAGAAAGCTCTCTCTCCAAGAGGGAGAGGGATAGTCTCCATTTAGACAAGCAGTGTACCTTTTCATTGCTACATATTTTACAAAGCAGACCCAATTTATGTTGTAAGGATATCCTCAGATTAAGTTTGCTCTGTAGCAAAGAGGGTGTTTGCCTTCATGAAGTTTAGAACATATTTTGGCTAGCCAAATGAAACATGCTATATAACAATGTGACATAATGTCACTGTCACACTGTCTAGAGTGGTTCATGACTGTGAATGCCAACCTTAAGGCAGATTGTCAGGAAGCAGGGCAGACACCCCAAACTGGTGGTATGTTCTATGATTAGATTTCACCAATCCCATAACAAATGTGAACTCCTGAAGCACTATAACAGTCTTACCATGGAGTCACAAAAGTCCCCCTTGGGCATTCCAGTCTATCTTGCCACCTGGACTTAGTGATAGCTGGTTGCTATATATACTAAAGATCACAAAATATTCAGGTTGCTTTCAGTCCCAAGAGACCAGTCATTTATCCCAAGTCAATTTGTATCTTGGATTTCTCACCAAAGACAACATTTGTAGCAATCCTCTAATAAATTAACTAAAGATTTATTAACCAGGAAAAAGAAATTTGAGTTTTATTACAAGGTTAAAGCAGGCAAACGTATATACACAACTGAGTTACAGTCTGTGGTTTTAAAGGGTGACAGAATTGTAGTAATCTGTCAGCTCTGAATATCTTTTAGGGCTAACACAGGTTCTGCTTCTGTTTCATAAATCCAGCCCTAAGAGAGTCCAAACAGCAAAAGAGATGAAATTTTTTATTGTCAGCTATTTTTATTTCCTTCTTCCAGGATTCAAGTTGATGGGACAAACACTTTTGCATGTAGTCTCTTCATGGGTGTGAAAGGGCAATTAAAGTCTTTGTATTATGATGTCCCACAATGACCCATTTAGTTTTGATATGCCTTCTTGATGGTTAGGAGATGATCCCTCCTAACTGGGTTCACAATTTCAGAGCAAACATTTTTTTTTTACAGTCATAAAGCAAAAACTTAAATATTACCTTGTAGCATGTGATAAAGATATAAGTGAGATTAATACATGCAGCAACTTACAAGCATTTCATAAACACTAAACACATTGTTATAAGCTCAATACCCATCTTAACCATAATAACACAGAGATGAAATAGACTGGTTTACAGCAATGAATTGGTAAATGCTCAGCTGAGGCACTTGGCAAGAGCTGGCACCTGGTCTGCCAGCATGAGAGTCACTACAGATAGGCAAACAGGTTCAGTTGAAATAGGAACTGATCTGAGTCTTTTCCCATCCCTCAAAACAAACTGGATCAAACTCTTGTTGACATTCCAGTTATATTACTTCCTGCTTCATCCTACTCAGGGGTGTGCTAGTCAAAAAGGGAAGAAATAGTCCATTGTCACCTTCTGTTGGATTGTGGACTTGTCATATGAAGAGGCAGAGGTGTGGGCATAGGGAAGGGCATCTTCCTCAAGAGTAGGAGTGCTGATAGAAGCAGGGCATGGTCCTTTTCCAAGATACATGGCAATCTAGAGGTAGGGTGCAATTTAGAAGCATCCCCCAATTTGGAGCAGGGAGAAGGCTGAGAAGCCTTCTGACTAGAGGAGTGGAACTGGAGGGTGTGGGGGCAGGCCTCTCCCCCAAATACAGTATTGATGATGCCCAGCTTCCCTTGAAGAATTCTGCTGCTGCTGCCACATGGAAAGAGGAAGCCATGCCCACAAATATAGGTGAGGTCAGCGCCACCAAAGGTTCACTTAGTTTGGATAAGCTTCAGATAATCAAAACTATAAAGCTTTGTAAATTCCTTCCTTACTAATAACAATCTCAGTACATTTAATATATAAACATTAGACCTGGTTTGAAAAAAACAACAAAATTCCATTTTTTTCAAAATATTGACAACTTATTTTGAAAAGTGCAATATTTCCATTGGCTTTAGTACAAATAAAATAAGAACTGACATGCTGCAGTAATGCATCTTTTTATCCCTATGGGAAAGTGTTTGATTGGAAGGGTACCAGCTTCTCTATGATTATAAGTGTATTTATCATTTATTGGAGATTATTGAATAGCTAAAGATGTGTGTGTATCACTGATGCCGATATAGGTTAATCCTCATCTCTCAATGAGTTTGAGAAGGCAGAAATTGAGATTTAACCAGATGAATTCTCATGATCCAAGAGTAGTATATTAATAACCTATTGTGTCCTTTGTCTAACAGCATGTTAGAAATATTGTATTAAAAAATTAAGAAAGACTTGCCACAAAAACTGTATTAATACAAATCTTTCAGAGAATGACAGGTGGGAAATGTGTAGTTTGTGTCCAGAATAGAGAAATAACTAATTTGATTTATAAGTGAGGGGATTCGCCCTACTAATTGGGCAATGCAATAAGCTTTACAAGAGAAGAGTAATTCCACGGAAGTCATTAGGACTCCTCATGAGAGAAAGGACAATACTTTATTTGTATGCGTAAGAGCTGCAGATTGGATTTGAAGGGTTAGATCCTGGTCTGCAAGTCAACGGAGCTACAGCAGTTTAGACCTGCTATGGATCTGGCCCTTACATTTATATGGAAACTAAAAGTGGGCCTAAATTAGAACACCCCAGCTAAATAACCTCTGGGTAAATTCAAAGTTAGAGTAGATTCCATATCCAAATGTCACAAATCAGGTCTTGAGGACAGATTGGCAGTTAAAGAGTAGCACTGGAAGTCAGCAGATGTGGGTTCTGTACCCAGTTCTGCCTCAAACTTTCTGTGCGACCTCAAGTGAGCCATTTAACAATCTGTGCTTCTGTTTCCCAACCTACAAAATGAGGATAGTAATACATGTTACTTACTTCGGGGAATGCAATAAGGGTTCATTAATTGATACTTGTAACATGTTTTGAGATCTTCAGACGGCAGGTACTATAGAAGTACAAAGCATTAATAGAAACATGATTTTAAAAGTTGTAAAACTAACAGCTTGATCCTATTATGATTGAAACTGTGGGGAAAATTCTCGATTTCACTAGATGCAGAATTTGGCCCAATATGAGGCAGGATCACAGGCCTAATTGCAAAAAATAAGTCCCAGATCTCCATATATACAAACATACATAAAGCATTGTAATACAGTAGGTACAGAGTATACACTAAAAATGCAAATAAACATGACTTCTAAATGACACCCTTATTTAAAGTGGTGCCCCCTAGATGTCATATAAATATTATTACTTTTCTGCATACTGTTAGGAATGGACTTATACATAAAGTTTTTGGAATGCTGTGGTTAATAATTTTGGTTTATTACCAAAATGAGTATTGATTTATCGCTTTGAAATTTGGTTTATTACAAATTAGTACTAAAAAAAAAAAGATGTTGAATGTTCCATTTTTCCTGCTTTTCTGTGGTAAGCTTGTACTTTGTGAAATTAACAAATACATTTAAAATGTTAAAATTCACACCATTCAAACTGCAGGTATGAATAGGTACAGCTTTAAATGTTTTCCTTGATCATTACTGACATTAATTTCTCTTGTAAAAGATAATGAACTCCAGGTTTTTTTTTGGTCATCATATTCCAGTTATAATTTAACGTAGTGACCTAATGTTTGGCATGAAGCAGGCTGCAGAGTCCCCCCCAAGCAGAGACTTATTTCTCAGTAAGTATGCTTATATATGAAGAATTTTAGGCAAATTAATTTTCTATGTAGAACTGCAATCCAAAAGGTCTACTTAGTGGAAAATGAGGATCAATAATTCTAAGCAGAAGCAAATTGGTTTATGGCACCACTTCAATTTTCTAATGGTTCTAATGTAATAGCTGAATAACAAAGTTGTTTCATATTGTGTATTGCTGTATGTTCTCATTACAGTGCACTGTTCATGTTTTTGCACCATTGATTGCTGACATCAATTCCAGGGGACATGTTACACCAAAAAAAAAAAAAAGGTCATGTGATAACTTCTTCTCATATATTTTACCAACATTTCAGGAGGGATGAAGATCCCTTATGCTAACTGAGCCCTGAATTTAAACTGATGCAAACTGATAGTAACAACAACACCTATTACCATGCACTTCATTGGTGTTATTGCCATTCTATTAATACTATTCTGCAGCATTGTGTAGTGACAGGAATGTATTGGGGTCAGCACTGTAGTTATCATGAGCTTTCAGAAGACTTCTCTATGTATATATAAGCAGAGCATAATTTTTCAAAGAATTCTCTTAATATTTTACTATGTTGAGTATGAATAATTTAAAAATTAAAAATACATTTCCTTTTGTTATTATCAAATTATCCAGTAAAAGTTTTTAATTTTGTTCTTAATAGTTTTCATGGTTTACGAATTTAATTTAATCAAATGTTCATTAAAACAATAATTACAGCAAGGTTCATCAGCCAACACATAGGTGCTGCCGAATCATCAGTGTGCTGTTCCTTCAAAATAGTTATGCTTCAAATTATGATGCAGACATTTCTCCAGAACATCCCATATTTTCTATAAATCTGCATTTACTGGTCTGTCAGTCACAGATGCAATGGAAAATTATTAAACATCTCTATCATTTTAACTATATTTTAAAATTTAGCTCTTTTAAAAATGGGTTAGAAGTTTCAACAGATTGAGTCTTTTGGTTATTAATTCATCCACAAACAGTCAGTTCCTCACAGACTTAACTGAAAGTACATTCTTGTTATCAGTGGGTCATCCCTTGAAACACCTATTGCCTAGAGAAGAAAGATGGTCCTGTGGTTAAGGCACTGGGCTAAGATACAGGGGAATTAGTTAAAAACTCTGCTACAACTTCCTGTGTAACCATGGGCAAGTCATTTTATCTCTCTGTGCCTCAGGTCTCCATTTGTAAAATGGGGGTAATAGTACTTGCCTTCTCCCACAGATTGTCTATCTTGTCTATTTATATTGTAAATTCTTTTGGGCAGGGACCGTTTGTACTGTGCCAGCACAATGTGACCCCAATCTTGGTTGAGACCTCTAAGTTGCTAACATAATAGTAAGAAAGAAAAATAAATAACTAGTAATCTGACAAGACAGACTGTAATTTGCTTTGGATAATTGAAAAACTACTGACTGGATATTCAGTGCTCAAATCAGAGGGGTGAAGAAAGACAATAAAGTTCAAATTCGTTCTTGCTGAAACTCCAAGGATAAAATTGGTCCCATAACTGCCAGCTCATTTTATGTCCCCACTTCCCAAATGCTCAAGACTTATGGGAACATGTCTCACCCATGTTGTTGTATCAGAAAGCATAGCTCTGGGACATCTCTCAGCCCCAGCATTAGGGGAGTCGTGGTATTAGAGTATGTTGAGAGCAGGATTCTTTCATTTCCTGCAACTGCAGAAAGTGGGTACAAACAGGCTGTTCATAACCTGGCAGATACCAGAGCTGGCCTTAACATACTTGCCTGGACATTCCAGAGAAGAAGGAGACCCGCCTGGAGGCCTCTGAAGAACCCAGGAGGGCATATTTAGCGAGGTCACTTGGGTCTCCCCCTGAGAAGACAGCTCAAGTCAAGTGGAGAAGAGGGATGGGGTATCTGGGCACTGGCAGATTAAACTTTCAAATTCAAATTTCAAAGTGAAGCTGGGGATTGTGAAACCCAGTATAGTAAATTTGTCTGTATTAATCATTAATACTCATCCAAAGAAAACCCAGTGTGTTTGGTGTAAACCTCCGTTGCACCTCCAGAGTACTGCACTGGCAGGTCTGTCAGTATTTAAATTACCATCTCCTTTCAGGGTTTTCTAACAGCACTATTTTAAATAGTAAAGTAGAAACTTCACACACTAGTTTTCTGTAGCTCATCCCTTGTCAAGATATCTTGACCAGATACACAGCAAACCATGCATTGAAGCACCACAATGTAAGAGAAACTTGCACTACCCAGACACCACATAGAGACATTCTTTGGCTCTATGTTTTTTGTTTTTGTTGCTATGAGTCAGAACCATTAATTAACAGCAGTTTTTACTATTTGAGATGTTTTACAGTGCTGCAATGCTGTTTTTCATCTTGGACTTAGTGTAGTACAGTGCCAGCCAAGAATAACAATTTGCTACTTAACATGTCCAGTTCTTATTTGAACTGGAATGTTATATCCGTTTTTCAAACAATGGTGACAACACCTCTATTAAAAATTGGGGCCCAAATCAGTAAAAAGGGTCACGGGCATCAGCAGTAAGTCAACTCACTAAGTCTTTCCTTTTTAGTACACTCCTCATACCATCCCGCTACCTATACTGAACAAGGTGCCAGAGTTCAGGTGTACCCCTGGGAAGTGTGCCCATTTACACTCACAACAGCTATGGAATATAAGGAGGAATCTCTCTCTCTCTTTTAAAAGCCACATGAAAATTCATGACCACAGCGTTACGGAGATATTACTCATTTTTTTAAAAACAAACACAGAAGAATAAGCTGCCATTTCAGAGCTTTGAAAGGCTGGATAATGGCCACAAATATTAGGTATCATTAATTAGGTTACCAGAGGGGTATCTATTCTTTCAGTACTGCAGAAGAATTAAATTTAGCTGTTCTTCCCTCTTTGTGTACAGGATTAGCACATGCAACTCCCATTGGCATTAACAGGAATTATCAAAGTCATGGGTTAACCATCAGCTTTCACTGGACTTTTCTTCCTGTATATGCATTGTGTAGCAAATGTATGGATCAGATGTACAAAATATCATTTGACTTTTAGTGGGGAGTGCAGGAGGAGAGATGGGGGCAGGAGAGGGGCCAGGTAGGAAAGTGAGAAGTTGAGATTTTCATTTTTCTAAATTGCAATACCATGGATAGAGAATAGCATAGAGCAGAGCCTTAGGCCTTCATATTTCTGTAACCCTGTAACGTGTTGGATGAGTCAGTCCCCACTAAATGAGATACAACCAAAGGAAGCTGAGTCTGCTTAATTCAGCTTCCAAAAAACACACAGAAGACTAAAGGCAGAATGGTTTTCTGAAGGGGAAAAAAATCTTCACTGCTATGCTTTACTGGATCCAGCCCTTTCTGACAAGTGAAGCTCACACTGTTTGTAATATCAGAATAGACAAAGTATAGCTCTTCCTGACCCATCCCCTTGGAGACCACAAAAAAACCCACACAAACCCCACTATGAGTTGCTCAGTAACTTCTTTTATATGGTTCAGGAGCACCTGGTGGCCAGTCACTGACTAAAGATAATTAGCGGGTACTTTTTCACCTGTTCCTCTTGCATGTCCTGAAAATTTCAGCTTGTCCAATTACAACATTCTTACCTATCCCCTACAGGCAGAGCATAATGCAACACCCCGGTCCATTGGGGAATTAGCCCTTGAGTCACTAGTTTTTTCAGGCTATATCTTGGAAAGCACTAGATTACTAATAAAATGATATTTCCTTCCATTTTTGTTCAGATTGCATTAACCTCCCATGTGATCAACATGGCTCCCTTTCCTAGTGGAAAGAAGACATGCAGGGGAGAGAGGGCAAGCAAGAATATGGGAGAGGGGAAGCCCACAGAAAAAAACCTAATAAATAATCTTCACCTCCAAGAGGCAAAATTCCAGGTGTCTTCTGAAAACAACCTTCCAAGAATGAACTCAGCTATTTTGCAGTATATTGTTTTGAAAGAAAGGGCAATTTCTGGGAAATAGGTAAACGCAGGGAATTTGCGGAAAGGCACTGGAAATAGTGTGTATGTGTGGGCCATAGAGAGCGAGAGTGACTGTATAGCCCAGTGGTTAAGGCACTCATGTAGGCTGGGGAGAGTCAGATTCAAATTCCTGCTCTAATAAGTATTTAATTATTTAGACCAAGTGGAACAGCTTCAACAGGAGAAATTGAGACACTCTCTCCCCACAGTAGCCTGTAGCCCAGTGGTTAGAACACTCCCCAGGGGCATAAAAGACCTGGGTTCAAGTGCTTGCTTCAAATCAGACAGAGTGGGGATTTGAACCTAAGAGGAGTGTAGAAGGGGACAAGCTTGAGATGAAGTGGGAGTGAAATTTTTCTAGGGTCTTGAACATAAAAGGGCCTTGAATTTGATGTGGTAAAAATACCCCAGGAGGCTAATAAAGGGATTCAAGGAGAGTCTTGATGTCACTGGAGAGACAATGCAGAAGATGACTGCAGTGGTGTCTTGTATAGAAAGGAAGTTGGGAGAAGAGGGGAGGAAATTATAGCAATCAAGAGGTGGCAAGAGCATGGGCAAAGGGTTTAGCAGCTGCAATACAGAGATGAAGATGGATGTAGCTGACATTATACAGGTTGAAACAGCAGCAAATAGATCAAATCTTCCAAAGACCCTGTGTGAAAGGGAAACAATGAGGCAAAGCAAAATACAGCAGCATTAGCCTTTTCTTTAGTCGCTATTCACCCGTTTCATTCTGAGAAGAGAGTTCATTTACTACATTCACCAGTATCTGCTCAAGGGATGAAAGTGATGTTTCTTTAAGAAGGCTTTGTGGGCATGTAGGTAGCATCAGTGCAGCGCTCCTCTTGAAAAGGAAGGATTTAGTGACTAGCACAGAGGCAAATCCTGTGTAGGCTTAATCTTCCAGTTCCCCCCCCCCCCTTCCAGGGAACAGGAAAGAAAATAAATACATACTTGCTTGAGGCAGGAATGCCACTTCTTGAGCCAATTCCTTTCTTATTGTCCTCAATATTCATCCAAGCTGTTTATGTTGATGAAGAAGTTGGATAAAATGGTCAAGGGATTTAGACAAGAGAAAACCTGCTTAACACATAATTTTATACTGCATAATGTTTTTGCATAATCACTGTGCTACAGGGGGAAAAAAGGTTGAGATGGCGTCTATGAATCATAACCACTGTACAGCAAAACCTACATGTTCACAGGGCTTGGAGTTTTGAAATTGTTGACTCCAGCTCTAATTCCCCCCCACTCCTTTGTCAAAAAGATATATATCTGGATCTGGTACTCATGAAAGGGGCCAGACTAACAGGGAGGAGAGCAAAGTCCTTCATTTATCTACAGGACAGGAACAACACAGGCAGCAGCAATAAAAGCTTCCCTCACTGCCTTGCCAATATGCTCCAAGCTCCAAGTGAAGGAATAACCTGTTGTGGTCATAGGATAGTTCTCTATGATGGTCCATGGCCTCTGTGCTGAGACTGTAAAGGCGATAATAAGTGCCAGTTGCTGCGGTGGTAGCTTGTAAAGAGAACAGTTGTGCACTGGGAAAGAGATTGCTATTTAAGCTGCAAAATGTAACCTCTTTATAGCACTTGCTATACAAGTCTCCAAGCATCTTTATTTTTATGAAATATGCGACAATTATTTTATGGAAAGGAAATGCGTGAGGGAAGAAAATGGCAGAGACATGCTAGAAACAAAAACATTTGTGTTACCAATATTTTTTGCAGTAGTTTTTTTTTTTTAAATGCCAAACACGGTGACATTATGTTCACATCAAGCCTGTGCTGTAAAATTGTACTTGTTCGAGTATTTCATTTGGCAGGAGTGCAGAGGAGGTGATACTGAGCCAAGAAATATTTTTCTCCTTTATAAAATAGAGAGCTCACGAATAAGTGCTGTGGCAGTCTGTTCATTCTGCTATAGCCACTATGTGAGAGACTGCCAGTGTTTCCAATATAAACCCCTATTTTTCAGATGGTTTTATCTTAGCTATGGGCATTTTATTAGGGTTGATTAGGCATTTTTTAAAAAAATGGTCATTTTCTAGTTTTATGAATCCAAGACCAACCCCCCTGAGGATACAGCAGTGCTTCCAGTAGTGCACTGCTACCCACAGGTTTTGTGGACTAGACTAGTGTCTGTGTGTGTAGTTAAACCTAATCACAAATCTGGAGGTGAATCTTGATCCACGCTACTTAGATTGTAATTTCTCTGGGACAGGAGCCATCTTTTTTGTTCTGCATTTATACAGCACCTAGTACAATGGGGCTCACTAGGGCTCTTAAGCACTATGGTAATACAAATAAATAAATAATAGCTTTCAGAACATGTGACAAATAACTTGTTAAACCCCGGGATAGATCAATGTATCACATGTCTTTGACTGCCTTACCTGCTCTCTGTACATTAATCCATTTCATATATCTGAGCAGCTTCGTGGTTGCCTTTCTTTCCAGAATGGGAAAGATTCAGTCTTGGATACAGTGATAGCTTTTGAGTATAAAGCAGTGACACTAACTTTGAAGTCTGATATCCTGCGGTGCTGCAGGGCTAGTAATCTTTATACAGTCTGACACTCCTGCATTCTAACGGGACACACAACACAAATGGTAGCTGCTTAGCAGGGGGACTTCCTGCAAGCACCAGGGAGTCTCTACTCCTGCTTTGCTTCCTACCCAGATCCTACCAGCATACTCTAGCTGTCTAACAAGGGCCCTGCTGCAAGCTTTACCTTCACAGCATTTTTCTCACACTGGAGTTTTGTTTTGTAATCTAGCTGATCTGCCATTCACCCATGGCTAGCCCTCTCTCCATCTCCACGGACACCTCTACACCTCTTGTACCACTATTCCTAACCTTACACTATCCTTTTCCTCCCCCCCCCCATCTCCCTTCCCTTGCTATCTCTGAAACACCCACTCCATCTCTAATAAGATCACAGCCATGCATGACCCCTCATATCTCACTCTCCAGAGCTCCTAGCCCTCACAGAAGTCTGGATCCCTTTATCTGACACTGTCTCTGCAGCTGCCCTCTCTTACGACAGGCTCTCCTCTCATATCCCCCACCTTGGATCAGACCATGGTGAGGTCATTGGGCTTCTCCTCTCCTGTTCCTGGCTCTTCCAACCCCTCCTTCCTTCCCCCTCTTTGTAACAGCATTGCACCTGACTCATCTTTTTTCTCCTCTCCTTTTCCCCTCCATGTTGCTGTCTACTATCAACCCAACTTCTCCCCATCAGCTTTCTTTTCTGATTTTGACTCCTGTTTCTCTCTCTTCCTCTCCTCACAATCTCCCACACTCGTCCTTCATGATTTCATCTTCCAAGTTCATGACCCATCTCACCTGTGCATTTCCTCTCCCTTTCTTCAATAGGGCTGTTCACTTGATTTGGTCTTGGCCAAGCACTGCTTTTCCTAAACTGTGTTGCTGAGTTCCCCATCTCTGCCCATCACCTGGTCTCTGCCAGCATCACCCATCAGCTTCCTTTTTTGTGCCCTGTCACTCAGTCTTTTTGTAACTTTCAATCCCTCAGCCTTCATCTACTCCAAGCTCTCTCTTCCTTTTCTTTCACTGACATAGTTGTTGATTCTTTCTATGCTTTACTCTCCCCCATCCTTGACTCTTTTTCTCCTCTCTCTCACTTGGAAGATCCTCTCTGATGACTCCCAGCCCTGTCTCATGCCCAACATTTGTTTTGCTCCTGCTCACATGCTGCAGAGCATCTCTGCTGAAAATCCCATGACCAGGTTGACTCCCTCCACTACAGATTTGTTCTCTCCCCTTTCACTTCTGACAACTTCCTTGCTAAACAATTCTACTTCTCCATCTTAATTGAACCCCATGTCTTCAGTCCCAGACACCCTTTTGCCTCCTCAAATCCTCCCGTTTTCCAGCCTCCATTTCTCTCTCCACACAGGATCTTACCAATTTCTTCCAAGAGAAAAATTGACATAATACTTTATCTTCCCCCTCCCTTGGCTCTTCCTTCAGCTCTGTCCTTCTTCTCCCACAAACACAGAATTTTGCCTTCTTTCCTCCTCTAACCCCTCTCATCCCATCCCATCCTCACATTTACTTTCCACCCACTATTATCCCTCTGCTTACTCTTCTCAACTCTCACTTTTCTCTGGCTTTCCACCCCCAACCCCCCACAATACAAACATGATTTAGTCTCTTCCATCTTAAAGAAACCCATTCTTGACCTCACTTGCTTCTTCAACTACTGCCCCATCTCCATTCTCCTTTTCATCTCTGAGATCATTGCCCTGTTCAGAATCACTATCTGGAATTCCTCTCCTCCAATACCATGCTAGACTCTCCCCAACCCAGCTTCTGCCCCTTGCATTCCACTGAAACCACTCTAATGACTTCTTCCTAGCCCAAGTTCAGAACTAGTTCTCCCTCCTCATCCTCACTGTAACGTCACACTTCCTTTGACACAATGACCTTTTTCTTTTTCTTGAAACCTGCTACTCCCTTGGCTTCCATATCTGTATCTTCTCTTGCTATCTCTGTAATCGCTCCTTCAGCATGTTCTTTGGAAGATCCCCTTCTCTTCTCCCTCTATACCTCATCACTACACAATCTCATCCAGAAACACAAATCTAACTGCCATTGCTATGCTGATGACTTTCAGATCTTCCTCTCTACTCCTGACCTTTCTCCTGTCTAAACTAACGTCTCAGCCTGTCTCTCTGACATTTTCTTGTGGATGTCTAGCCCTCAGCTAATGCTCAACACAGCTAAAACAGAGCTCTTAATCCCCCCCCCAAGCTCTTCCTGCTACCTCCTTTCTTGATCACTGTGCACAACACCACCATCCTGACTGCCATTAAGGTATATTCCGGGCATCATCTTCAATGTGGACCTCTCTCTAGGTTCATACATTCAGGCTATATTTAAATCTTTCCAATTCTTTCTATATAACATCTACAAGATACAGCCTTTCCTATCCATCTACACAGCTAAAACTCCCATCATCTTGACTTGTGTAACACCCTTCTCTCTGGCCTTGACAGTGCAATCTTGCCTCATTCATATACATTCATAATATCATGGTAAACATCGTTTTCCTACCTGCTGTGAAAATTGGGTTGTATGGAAGCCAGCTCACTGGTCACTTAGAACACCCAGGGCACTGGATGTGGTGAAGACAGAAGGGACAATTTATATCTGCTAGTAGCCTAATGACTTAAAATTAGCTCACCATCTGGAGACCCAGGAGGGAAAGCAGACAGTATGAAAAGCTCTCCCAGGGAGCAGAAAGGGGCTGCTTGTGATGTTGTATATGGTTGTATTGTATCTGGAGCTTAAGGAGGCGATGAACAATAAACACATGTGGTGAGGGTAACTTGGTGTATCTGTGTGCTGTTTAATTCACCAAGAGGGCTTACCAGCCAGGGGTTTCCTGGAGAGGAAGGGGGAGGTGCTCACACTGTCCTTTTGAACATACCACCGTTCTCCTTGTATCCCTCCACTGGCTCCCCATTTCCTATCACATCAAACAAAAGGTGCTTGTCTTCAATGTTAAGGCCCTTTATTAATCTTTCCATTATGCTTACAAAAAACTTCATAATGGTTAGGCCATTGGTCTGCTGAGAACACTAACTAATGTGTAGATCAATATTGTCTCAGGGTTTACATGTACTCCCCGGTATGTCTGTATCCATTTGTTGTCTTTTGTTTGATACTTGGATGGTAAGCTGTCTAGGGCAGGGACTGACTTTTTGTTCTTTATCTGTACAGTGCCTGGCACAATGGGATCCTGGACCATGACTAGGCTCCTAGGCACCACGGGAATACAACAATACATAATAATAATTCTAGACTTGGAAGTTCCTAAGATGGTGACATTTTTGTACGTAGAAAACCTCTTTAGATCATTTTTAGAGGTTTTGCTAACTCCATCTGAGCCTTGTTCCATTGGATTAAGGGTAACTAAGGCTTTTGGTTTTATAGTCAAAGGGATATGAACAATAGACTAAAAATTTTAAAACTCTCTGACATATCTAAAATGACACGTGGCCAATCTGGCACACATGATGATGGGTTGTGGTAGAAAGGTTAAACTGGCACTATGTAACATGCTTGTGGCTTCATCACTCATGAGTAATGCACCCACCCCTCATGCTCATAAAAGAGTGAAATTCTGACTCTTTTGAAGTTAATGGTGGGTTTTCGTTGTTCTACTACCCCACACCATCATGTACTACCTCCATGAAAATAACCAAATTACTTTACATAGAAATTCTGCCACTTTCCATTGTCAACAGTTATTTCACAAAAATGCCAGAAGTATTCCATCACCCAGGCTTCCATATGGGGTGTACACAAAAGCATTGACCACAACACAGGGGTTTGATCTTGTGCTTCTTACTGGAAAAAAAAAAGTAAAAACCTGCCCCTGGAGATAATTCTCACCCCTACTCCATGCCCTTGATGTAATAAACACCTCGATACTGACATGAATAATCTGGCTGTCAGAGAGGCATGAAGTAAGACAATGGGTACATCTCCCTGCTCATTCATGTGGTTTGTTTTTCACCATTCACTGACCTCAATCTTCTAGTTTACTGCTTAGGAGGTAAACTGTTGAGCAGGCTGCCTGCATTGTGAATATGTCTTATACAAATCCAAATTGAACCACACATACTCCACAAAGGAGCTCAGGCTTGTTTATGATTGCTATTGTATTCATTATACCTATTTATAACTATCATCATAGTAACTGGGTATAGTTGGCGTGGGTTTAAAGTTAGGCCAGTAAACATTTCCAAAGCAGTGAGGGCAAGTTAGGTATGTGTGGGTATGTGTACATGTACACACGAGGGGGGTCCACTGGTTTAGTCAGAGTACTCTACACTGTCAAGTCTGTTATCTACAGTACCAGGATCTAAGTGATTGTTCTGTGGAGAAGGTGCATTTCCCCCCCCCCCCCCCCTCTAATTTTAAATCTGGCTCTTGCTTACATGCTCAGGAGCTGTTGTGAGTTCATTGTGTTCAAGGCATATTCAAGCAGGCCTGATTTTCAGAGATGCTGAGCACCTATAACTCCTACTGCAGTCACTTGGGAACTGCAAGTGCTCGGCACCTCTGAAAAATGTGCCCACTTCTATAGGAGTTAGGTTTATGGGGAAGGACTGCAGGATCAGGTCCTTATTTACTAGAGCTGGGCAGAAAACGGGAATTCTGTTTCATGGAAGATTTTTAGATTTTGAAATTTGGTTTCAGTTCAGAATGAAAATGAAGTTTCCAAATTCTTTGTGAAATGTAATTACTATTCTCCATCCATCGCTACTGGCAGCCCCAGCGGGCTTCCCCAGAGCCAAGGACTTCGCAAGGATCTGGGAGCTCAGGTTGATGAGGAGCCCTGAATCAGGTAACCAGGGGCTCTGAAGCTCTCAGCTTCCTGTCATCCTGCCAGGCAGGCTATGGAGGAGTCAGGAGGACAAGCCGGCAGGAAACCAGGCACGTTTCAAAAACTATTTGGCAGGCAGGGTTCCATCAGAAATCTGCCTGGTTTCATTGGAATTTCATTGAAATTGACATGGTCCTGTAGAGCATTTTGATTTTGACGAATCAGAACATTCCGACAAAAATGTGTCCTAGAAATTTCATGGGACAGCTCTAATATTTACAATTTTGGGGGCATTGGGCCTGACATTTCAAGACTCATTGCATGCTTAATGATACTTACCTTTCGCTCCTTCTGTGTGAGATTTAAACACCTTTGCAGTTTTCCAGATATTTTGTATGGAAGATTACAGCACCTGAGCAATAAAATCACAGTAATAGTTTCTCACTGGCCTAGAAGAAACACATTACTGTTAAAAAACAAAAATAACAGTTAACTGCTTCTATCCTATCTAGCAACACAGGCTCATTATAAATAAAGACAAACAAGTGCAACATAAAATAGCCCCCAAACATTTATTCTTTTAAAATTGATTTTAAGCCTGTTTCTAAAATTGTTGACAAATCTAATAAAATTAAATTAAATGAAAAGAAATGTCAAGAAGGAAACAAATTTAAAAGTTAACAAAGCCCAACATAAATTTGCAATTGCATGTCCATTAAAGGTCTTAAATAGGGTTAATTTTAGCATGGAAAGAATTAACACTATTGGAGCTTTAGCAAGAGCAATTATTATCATTGCAAATTACTTAAACTATTAAACTGAGAATAATTCAGAAATATCATTAGCAGTCAAATTACTTAAAAATCCTTGTTTTCCTTCTCCTTTGTTTAATTTAAACTTAATGTCTGCTTATTCTCACACAACCAGAAAATGCTGATAAATAATTCCAGAGCATGCCTAAACATCTCCCTTCACAGCAAGCTTCTAATTTGATCTCGGGAGACCCTTTCTTGGTAGCTGAATAAAATATTTTCATTTATTCTAGGAGAGGCTACATCACCATTCGTTTCTAATCTCATGTTGCTTGGTAATGCCGCTAGATGAGGTCCTTAGCAAATCATTAAACTTGTTCAATAACAATGTTACAAAACACAAGAGATTTGCCGTTAGTGAAACAAAGAAAATTTTCAAATGGGGGATAGGTGGAGGGGAGCCTTTAATAAGCTAACTTGAGTTTCTAGGGCAGTTTCAGAGATTATTTAACATTTTAAACTTTCTAGCATGCACAGTGCAGGAACAAAGACTTCAATGCATATGTCAGAATAGTTTGAAAGGGCCATACTTTCATATTATGGAAGAATACATTGCTTTGCTGCTAGAATCAAGTGTCAGCTCACTGTGCCATTACATGTTCCCTGCATTTGAACAAAATGTGGCCTCTTGAAATATTCAAAAATTTAATTTAGCAATATTCATCTTTTAATAAATATCTATATTACCTAATGATCAGATAAAGTAAATGACTTTGCTATGAGATTCATGAATCATCAAGACCTGATTTGATGAGAGGAAATTAAACACTTGATACAATTAATCTTTCTTATTAGGCTAGAAATTCACGATTTGCACTCCTAATAAATATGATGTTAGATTGCACGTGAATTAATCACGTGAGATTAGTATCTTTTATATAGCAAATAATATTGGACTTAATTGACCCAGACTGGCTTTTCTGCTCTAGCAGGGAGTAGGAGGTTGTGGAAGTGGAACACTGTCCTAGGGGATGAAAGACTCACATTGCTCAACACTCATCATTCTTCTTTTGTTGGTTGATCACATTTCTTCTATATCTATCGAACAGTTTGCTCTCTGAAAAAAGTTTGTTGGGTCAGATGTTTAGGATCAAATCTAAGACCCCTCATGCAATAGTAGGTAATAAGACTGCAAAGAGGCCAAAACTGGAAGTAGGCACTTGCATTAATTCCAGTCTGCTAAGCATTTTAATGCCTTTGAGTTCAGGAGAATGTTTAATTGAACCTTGCAGTTTTTGCATTTCATAACACACTGGGAAAGGAGAGCTTCATTTGAGGTTTTCAGTATTTCATATACTAACTTTCTTGCTATAAAATAATGTTTTTCACATTTGTATTCAAGCAAAGAATGCAGCTGATTAGAAATTTTTTTGCCGCTGCAAATCCATCTTCTGCACTGATAGTCTTAATCTTGAGCCATTCTTCCTAGAGAGTCTTTGCCCTGAGCACTTCTTGTCTCTCCACCACTCAGCATGCAATTCCTGAAAGATCTTAAACTGCATTAAAGAAAATGGTCAGCACAGATGTTGCTCATATAAAGGAGATCTTCTGCTAGGGTGAGCAGGTGTCATTAGCCCATACTCTGCAATCATCTCAATAATTACCATATGAAGCTGGAGAGTAGCTGATATACCATGTATGTATTTGGAGTTTTCTGCTAAGCAGGCAATGCAGCTTTTGTGACTATTTTTACACTGAATATTGAAACCAAATTTATTAGGTGATCATATATAAATAATGAAACACATACCTGGCTGATTACTGTATAAAATATTATTTGATTAATTTTTCCATTGTTTGCTGAATAACATATTCAATGGATAGTATGATGGGGTATACAAACTCCACATGGGGCAACACGGTTATTGTGAGCTCAGCCAGCCCCACCTCACCTGTGAGAAACATCAGACCTGAGTGAGGAGCTTAAAAAGGGAAAACATCTCACAGTTGGAGCCCAACCAAAGAGGAGAGCACCCCACTAGTCTTCAGCTCCTGGAGAGATGGATGGCTGAAGGCTAGAGATCCTTGGATGACTTCTTCCTGACAGCACCTCCCTGAAGGAAGGGAGGGCCCTTACCTTTATTGGGACTATTTTTTTTATATTAGCCTGTGAGCCCAGTTGGGGCCACAATTTAATAGAAGTCCTCTGAAGAAAGAGATCCTTAGCTCCTACAAAGGACACTTAATTTGTGTTCATTTCTTTTTTATATTTGTTGGCAAACCAGGGATGGGTTGACTGTTCAGGGCTCAGCCAGAGGGCTGAACCTTTTGCAACTGGATAGACATGGTGGAACACCCAGATATTGTACAACAGAGGCTTGGGCGAGTGCAGGATCTAGGGGATAACCTGTGGAAGGAACGTGGTGACATGTATTCAACTAGCTTGTGTGTGTCTGTGTGCATGCACGCATGTGTTCATTTGAGCGATGCTTTCATTTTGAAGGCAAATGTCACCCCAGGCTGTTGTCTCATCAGATTTTACAAGCCAAGCATAGTTGAATCTGGTCAGTAGTGGGTGACTTCCGAGGAAAACCTAATATGCTGCAGCAGGTGGCATTGGCAATTCATTAGTGTTGCTTCTTCCTCAGAGTCAGAAATCAACTAACGTAGCAGGATAGTGCTAAGGGACACATTGTTATTGAAAGTACTGATGTAAGGATGAAACATAAAATGGAAGCCCTGATAAGTTGTAGTAATCAAAGACTGTATTGCACATTTTACCATCCCAGCCTGGGTAATTACAGTCTTACCTACGGAAATAAAATCCCTATATCATAATTGGATAAGGTTTTTTCTTCTACTCTCTTGTATACTGTTGCTGATGCAATTATCTGAGTGCCACAACCCACTCCATGTCCATTTCAGTGGTTGTGAAGAAATGTTATTCTCCTATTTAATCATTGCAATTCTGTAAATGATTTGAAGCTTGTGAAAGGTGCAATATACACCATTACATTATAATCATTGCATTTCAAAATTTTCAAGTGAAGCAGGTATCAATGCTATTTTTGCCAAGTAGGCAGGTAATGGAATATTAGGATTGCCACTGGGCAGTTATATAGGACAGTGCTGATTTCACACAGGTTATCCCACATCCTGCCATGAGGCATGCTACAAGTCCAGCTCTCTTCAGCATTTATAAATCACAGAAATCATGAATTGTCAGAGCAGATTTGATTATCTGGTATATTTTTTTAATTGAACGGGTAACTGAACTGATTCACCGCAATGTGTCCCTTGCACAAAAGACATATGGAACTACCTTAGTTTTGATCAAGAGAGTCTACAGATAGATGGTATAGCCACAATTATTTGTGATTAAAATGTACCAGAGAGAGAGATCTGCTCAAGATAGTGATAATTGAAATCTTATTTCCCTTTGAAATGTACATGCAAGTCTTTGAAGCTCCTATACTACTAACTGCACACTGATTGTTACTGTCATCTGCCAGAAGTGTCTCTTCCTGTTTTACTCAAACAATTAACTAGGTTTCATTCTTAGGACCTTGGTTATCACCTGTCCCCCCCACCCCTTCTGAAAAAATGGAGGGAGCAAATGTGTAAGGAAAAATAGTATTCTGTATACTTCCGTGGGTAATCAACTGCGAGAAGCATCTCTGCACAAATTACTTTTATTATTGTGGTAGCGCTAAGGAGTCATGAACAGAACTCAGTTGTGCTGGGCACTTTACAAAACAGATAACAAAAAGATTGTTCCTGTCCCAAGAAGCTTACAATATAAGACAGGAGACAACAGGTAGATACAGACTGAAGGGGGAACACAAGGAAACAATGATACTAGACTGGCCAACATAACAGGCAATGCTCCATGGACACCAGCCGGCTAACTGTTGTCAAGTGTTTTTGTAGGCATCACAACAAAGGAAATTTTGAAGGAGGAACGTGAACATGGCTTTGCAGCTGTTGGGACATCCTGCCTTGGGAGCTCCAGTACAGTTCTGGGGCCTGGCTGGACTTTGGAGAAGTCTCTACACATGGCAGACATGAAAATTCCAGAGCAAGTTGCTTTTACAACACAGCAGTTCTCCATCATAGGATTTTCAGGTTTGGTACTTCGTTTTCCTGCAAATTACTGACCTACTACCAATTCATCTTTCAGGAGGCCACTAATAATACATCTCCAGGGGGAACAACTGATGCAAGTACATCATTTTTTTTGTATAATATTTTTTGGGAGTTTTTTTTTCCAGGGGAAAGGAAGATCTGTGCCCTAGTGTTTAGGACCTTTGATCTTAGTCTGAATCTGAGGGCATAATTTGTCCATTAATGGAAACACATTGTACCTTGTAACTTTTGAAGATAACTGACACCAAGAGCTCAATCAGTGGTACACTGAATGGGGCTTGCACACTGGTCATTGTGTTCCTTGTCCTTTTTTGATATAGCTATAAGAGTATATGGAGATGGTATTTATTGAGCTGCTAAAACCCTTTTCTTTGTGAACAGATTAGCTATGTCCTTTCTGGTTTCTTTTATATGTAAAGAGTAATCTGAAACTGCTTTACAGCAGTTCTGCTTTTTATAGAGCCATTACTATCTACTATTTAAAATAAACCTGACTAGTTAAGCTTTAGTTCAGGCCCACGTATCTTTTACACTCTCTTTTAAATTAAAGCAAATCCTGAGAAGTAAAAGTGATGAGGGCATATAGATGGAGATTCCCTGTAGTCAACCTGGCAGTTCTGCTGAGCTTTAGCTACAAGGCATATTACAACACTTTGGGTGGGTTCTTTTTTGAGATACTGCCTATAACACTGCCTGCCAAACAGAAGCTTCAGACAAGGGGGTGGGCACCTAGCAACTTTCATCTTGGAGGTGTGAATGCAGAGGCTGCTAATTAGTGAATACTTTGTATCAACTACATGTAGAATTCCATATCTTGCAGTTTGAAAAGTGTACATTTCCTTTGTGCCAAATTGGACTCCATATGAGCATTGGGTAGATCCAATTAATGTCATATAACCTTGCATATTGTTTTTGTACATACTATAGCATGATATGCTTAAATTAGGCCTCTTTTTCAGGAGATGTGCTCAAGTTTAAATGAGGGTGAGATAACCCACATGCTTTTCATCTGAACCAGATTGAAGCCTTATTTTATTCTAAACTAGATTATTCAATAAGGATATCACATGACCTCAGCTGGCTTCTTACCTCCTTTATGATTCACACATTCCCCTCCAATCTCAGTCACCCCTGGTTCCCTCTGCTCACTACCTAGCTGTGACAGCTTTCTGGCTACCTGCTACCTTAAAATGCCTCATGAGGTTCACTTGCTTCATTGCAATGAAATAGCCTTAGATATGCCATTTCAGCTGAAGGTGAAGTAGATGAGCTAAAAGCTCAGATAAGCACTCAACTTATTGACTTTTAGCTGAAGTAAACTACACACCCAAATATTGTGAGGTTCTCATTACTAGTCATAGGTGAAGGGAATTGTTTTTTTTTTTTTTTTTTTTACCAAAAGACAGGCATCACCAGGCAGAGATTAAGACATTCAGTTCATCAGTCAAAAAACATCAAACATTATGGTGCCAGCAAGGGTGCAGATGCTCTGTTTCTAAAGGAGACATGATAGAATAACTTCAGCAAACTTGGGATGAAAGCTGGTAGCAAAGTGGATTGATGTGAACAGATTAATCACATGCAGAGATTTTGGTTCAGATTTGGAGGGTTACTAATTGTTTAAGGAATGCTATGTATATACAGAGATTTGCAGACACTCGTGCATGGTATCTACCCAAAGGCACTGTTACTCTTATTCAGACAGACAAATATGATACATAGGACAACAGTGCAGACAGAATATAGCAAGGGAATGTAATATTAGAAGGCTTCATAAAACAAAATAGGATTTCAGCAAGGAGAGAAGGGACACTTGGAAACGAAGAGGAAAACTGTTGCAAACATTAAGTGTGGTATGAAATAAGGCACAAAGATGAGTGTGGGAAGGAGAATGAGGGAGTATTAGAGAGGACTTGGAGGATTACAGGAAGTGCGCAAGAGAAAGTCATAGGAAGCTAAGAGAGATATGGCTGGGGGGAAATTCTAAAGAGCTATGAAGTAGTAAAAGATGGGAAGCCAATGGAATTCAAGAAGGAGTAGCAGGTGATGTGACTGTTGAGATGATGTGGTTAGAATAATAGCCCAGGAAGATGATTTTAGAATCAACAGTTTGGAGAGATTGGAGAGAGATGTGATAAACAGGAAGGCCAGAAAGGAGGAGGTTATGGTAGTCAGGGTGAGAGAAGACCAATGGAAAAAAAAGATCAGGACTGCAGGTCCTGCAGCTCAGGACTGAAGAGCACAGCAGGAAATTCCAACAGTACGTGTCCACCTTCATCTTTGGGTAGACCACCGGTATGGGAAATGGAAAATTAATTTTCCTGTGCTACTGCTCCTGCTGCCTGACTCTGACCTCTTGACCCCTGACTCTGTGTGCCCTCTGGCCTGCCTCAGATTCTGCTCTCCCGATATCCAGACTGGGCCTGCCTCCTCACTCCCAACTCCTGCTATGACCACTAGATCAGACTGCCCACATCCACGTCATGACAGTCACAAAGCTGCTTCACATGATGTGGCAGCTGTAGGTCTAAGCATTCAGAGACAATACATTTATGGGGGTGGGGGGGGGATTACCCCCACATGAATGTACCCATCAATGAACCATTACTAGCAATCTGATCCAGTTCCCACTGAAGTCAATGGAAAGCACTCATTGGTACCAACGGGAGCTGGATCAAGTCCTAAGTCTCCTAAATCTGTGTGACTGGAGAGTGCTTGAGCAGACATTAACCCATCTGGAAAGCTGCACCTAGTTCTCACTTCTGACTTTCCAGTTTATATAGAGGTTACCAGCGGGTACAAGAGTCATCTCTGGCTAATACGGTTCACAAGCAGGCAGGAGGGGATGTTATATGTACAATGAGCTGGGGAAGGGACTTGGTGAAAGATGAGAAGCTGATGTGGTGGGCAGGAGAAAGAACAAGCTTCTGAATATCCTTCTTTGTGTAATTCCTGTAAAAAGCCGGGCCCTTGTTTACCATGCCGAATACAACAAGAGGGTGTTTAATGAATGTTCCCTGGGCCATATACGTGCTATTGTTCTAGATATCCATACTACAGTTTATGAACAAAGAACACAGATGGGGTTAAAGTAATCAACGCTTGAGCTGAACATATTTCAAGTAATTCAATAATTAAAAAGGAAAGACTATGAATTTGGTAATTCCATAGTCCTTGTGATTTATCTAACAGTTCAGGTATTTTAATATTTATGCATATATCTCAAGTTGTTAAAAATAAACCCCTCTATTCCTATCCTTAGAAAAAAAATCAAGTCAGATAGGTCAGGTCTGTTTCTGTTTATCATGATTTATCTATCTTTCAGTGAGCCCTTCGGTAGTTCTGACAATAATCCATTATCTCTACACCTTTCTGAACATCTGAAGTCATGAAGTGACTGAAATTTGAAAAACGAGCACAGGGAAGCATGCGACTTCCATCCTGCATGAACCTTAAATCACTATATATGCCATATAAAGTGATGGTACTTACCTTAAATGTTGTGTTCAGTGCTGGTCATCGCATCTCAAAAGGATATAGCAGTAGAAGAAACGGTCCAGAGAAGGGCAGCTAAAAGGAAGTCTTTTCCTTATGAGAAGAGATTAAAAGGATTATGATTCCTTAGTTTAAAAGAGGAGGTTAATAAGAAGAGACATGATAGAGATATATAATTTAATAATGAAGAATAATACAAAGGGTGCTAATATTACCAATTTACATCTTGGTCTTTATTCTACAATTCCTCTTAACAAGCTGCCATGTGTATGATAGGAATACAAAATGCCAGCCAATTTTCTTCTCCAAAAGTGACTATGTTAGCAACTGGTGAAATGATCCCTGTATACACACAAATCTGATTTAAAAAGTTTCTACACACTTTTATGCCTTCTACCTGTAGTCCCCATTTTACATGTATGGGATATTTCTCGCACCGACAGAATCATTATAAATGGAAGGAACTTCAAAGGCATGACACTATATAATTCTATAAAGACAGGTTTCAGAGTAACAGCCGTGTTAATCTGTATCCGCAAAAAGAACAGGAGTACTTGTGGCACCTTAGAGACTAACAAATTTATTAGAGCATAAGCTTTCATGGACTACAGCCCACAAGGATTTCTGGATCTTTTGGTGATAATTTATTATATACATTGCTGCTGGCTTTATTTTATTATTATGGGCCAAATTTCACTGACTTCAGTGAGAAGTGTGCCTGGTTGGGAACTATGGCCCTAGTTCGGCAAGATACAGGAGTAAGATATGAACATACTTAACTACCAGGATCTGCCAGTGTGGGGTGAAATCTTAGCCATCTTGAAGTTAACAGGAAAACTCCCTCTGACTTCAGTGGAGTCAAAATTTCATTCCAGGTGCTTTTAAAATCCATCTATAACAAGTCGCCCTTAAATGGCATTACTTTACTAATAACTTGTTCAATCTGTCTTTTCCTATGGCTAATCTTAGTTTGATTATTAATCAGAGCTATTCTGGGAAAGAGCAATCATCTTCACTGTTTGTGGCAGCAAGAGTATATTCAGGTAGATTATGAAAGCTGTGTCTATATTTCATAAAGTGAATTGAAATTCTGTAGAGGTTAAAGATTTTGTTTCTTTGTCCTTTACAGTTACAAAACTGAACATGTTCCATACATTTGTGCTATAACACTCTTGGGTATGAGTCCTGATTTTTCACGGCTTTACATCTTGTGTATTCTATAACACGCATAAAGAATGCAGTGTGAGTATAAAATGCTACCATTCTAATTTGCACCCACTGCATATGTGCATAGGTGCAAAGACAGTGGAGAATCAGGCCCTTGTCTTGTTAATTTACTACAGTAGTTTGGTATACTAACTGAATGATTAATATAGATCGGCATTTCAGCGTTTCAATATAACTGCAGGTCTTTTAAGCTTCTTGGCAGTGCTGTGATTCATCTATTAAAGGACTTATTTCAAGAACGACAACACTGAATATTTTGTTATAAAATCATATCGGATTATAGAGAGGGCTACTGGGACATCAAGTTTTTTAGGATAATCAAATTGCTTGTCTCTGAAATCCTCATTAACACTTTTTTTTTGTAAATATGAGTGATGTATTTCTCTCCTGGACTTGACCCACAGTTTAAAAAAAGAAAAATAAACAAACTTGGAACCAACAAAAAGAACAGGAGTACTTGTGGCACCTTAGAGACTAACAAATGTATTAGAGCATAAGCTTTCGTGGGCTACAGCCCACTTCTTCGGATGCATAGAATGGAACATATATTAAGGAGATATATATACACACATACAGAGAGCATGAACAGGTGGGAGTTGTCTTACCAACTCTGAGAGGCCAATTAAGTAAGTGGAAAAAAAACGTTTGAAGTGATAATCAAGCTAGCCCAGTACAGACAGTTTGATAAGAAGTGTGAGAATACTTACAAGGGGAGATAGATTCAATGTTTTTAATGGCTCAGCCATTCCCAGCCCTTATTCAATCCTAAATTGATTGTATCTAGTTTGCATATCAATTCCAGCTCAGCAGTCTCTTGTTGGAGTCTGTTTTTGAAGTTTTTCTGTTGTAAGATAGCCACCCACAGGCCTGTCATTGAATGACCAGACAGGTTAAAGTGTTCTCCCACTGGTTTTGGAACCAACAAAACACTCATGCTAAATTTTACAACTCAGTCTGTTATGTTTTGTTTCAGATTGTCTCATCATTCCACTATACTTCAGCTATTTAGTATGTAAAACTCTTCAGGACAAGGATTTTTCTTCTTACAGTCTGTAAATCACTGGTGTGTGTGTGTTCTTTTCTGGTGAAAAAGTTGATCAAAATTAGGCTTTTCCTCTTTTTTCTTCATTGGGGGGGGGGGGGTTCCTTTTAAAAGAATTGTTGTTTCAAATTGAAAAGAATGGTTCTGTTTTGAGATGAAAACCTGAATATTTTTTTGACAAATGGTAGTCTCTCACAGATTTCCCATTTTGTCAAAAGTGCAAGGTTTGTTGTTTTTCTTTGTTTGGTTTTGGCAAAAAAATTTGGATAGAACATTTTCAACCGGCTATAGCCTGTGTTTTATTTGTACAAATTCAAAAGAAACAGATGGTTTTGTGATTGAACTCAGCACCACAAGCTCTGGTCAAGCTAGAACAAAATACTGCATATGATAATATTATATTGTAGTTGTTTGTTTGGAAAGCACCCAGAGGTTTGCTAGTATTAAGCAAGTACTAATATTGGTATCCATGTCATGTGAAAGAGAAATTTGAAGAGGATTTTTCCAGGATGCCCTCAATTGGCAAAGATTTAACAATCTTTTTTTTTAGTTTGACCTTTGAAAGAAACATAGTGGGCAATAACCATTAATTACTCAAATACAATCAGCACTGACAGAAATATTTCATCTTTTTAAGATCATGAACAACCGCTGACAAAACTTGGAATCCCATTAAGATTATACATTTTTTTCCCCACAGATGTTCAGTTATAAGTATGATGAGCTGTGTCCTCCACCATTGCCCTGCTCAGCTAAGTGTTCAGCTAAAAAGTGATCAAACTGACTAACGTGTGCTATAATTCTAAGAAATTCATCATTGGGTGGTGACCCAGTTTTTTCCTCATTATCAGCACCTAATGCCAGGCCCCACTGAGAAATAAACAGAACTTTAACCACCCACTTAGACAATTTTCTGTAATATGTACAGTGCTTCACTTAATTGTATGGCTTTCTATTAATCCAAATAATTCAGGTTAACACTGAATTTCCAAAACTGAGTGTTCACTAATTAAAGCAAGATGCGTAAGAAGTCTGATTATGAGGACACTGCAGATTACTCAAAATATGCAAGCAAAGAAAAACATGAACAAATAGACCAGAAATTATGTTGTAGATTTGTGGGCCTGATTCTTTCCGTTTTATACTGGATTCTCTGCCAGCTTTATTATTTTACATTAGGGCAAGTTCATTGTCTTGAATTATTTATTCCTGATTTACACCAATGTTATTTAGAGGTGAATGAGGTCTATAGACTCACTGTTCTAAAGATTTCAAATGACTACTGAAGACAGGATGTTATTCTGGCAAATTGAAGGCTTCTTTTAAATGCAGTGCAGGGTCACCAGTTCATACCGGAAAGCCATGTTTGTACTGAAAGACTTGACAACATTATGCATAAATCGGAGATACTGTTGCTTTTAAATATAGCCATACCATTGGGCTAAGCTATAATAGTAGAAGCTCCCTAGGCTGTTTTGGGATTTATCACCATTTGGATATGTTACTTCTGATTTGACTGCCTTTCTGTTTTGTTAGGAATCTATCTGTAATATTTATAACAAATTATTTTATGTATCAAAAACGGATGAAAAGATGAACCAGATCCTTAGACCTGGCTCCAGCTACTCACTGTGATGCAGTTGGAAGACTGCCCTAAAGCGGCAGCCAAAGAATACCCCTGACTGAAAGGAATCCTTGAGAGGATTGTAGATCCAACATAGGTCCTCTGCCCTATGAACTCCTGCACAATCTGCAGAGAGAGAAGGTTGAGGGGCTGTTGGGGCATGCCAGCTTCACATGCCAGCAGGAATGGTGCACATGGAGCTCCCCCTGATCACTGGCTGTTGCAGCTGTCCCCATGAGACTACCTCTGCCCTCATAACTTAGAGCATTCCTTAGGCTGTTCTACACAACACGAACAGCCGTTTCAGCCACTGTCTGGCACAGCATCAAGGGAACAGCAAAGTGGCTTATGTACTGTGACAAAGATAGGGCTCTGCAATCTGTAAAGGGTTAACAGGTTCCTGCCTCTCCTGCTCGGGAAGGCTATAAAAGGAAGGGGAAGCTGTGGCAAAAGGGAACAAAGGGGAAGGAGTGTCCTGTTCCCTTCTGATGGTTAAAGCAGAGAAAACCACTGGCCATTATTGCCCTGTGTTCTTCAGTTGATTTGATTTTTATTTTGTGATGTACTTTGTGGACAATAAAACTAGCTATGTGGAAAGGGCCTTAACAGACCAATGCCTGAAGCTTTATTTCCCTTCTCTGGCTGGTGAAACTGCCCACTAGCTTAGAGGTATCCTTCCCCCAACTCTCATTAGCTGCACTGAGTGTAAACTTGACACAGATGAAGATCAGACTCGTTATATCAAAAAACATAGTAGACCAAACCCAAGCTGAACTCTACACTGAGAGTAGCCTTACCAGAAGCAGTATAAACTAAAGACCTGCTAGGTACAAGTTCAGGTTCCGATTTGGCACTGGAAAGGCCACAGGAGTGGGCATTAAAACTGAATGGTAGCCTGAGGGTGTTTTTTTTTTTAAATAACAGCTGCTCTGTTTTTTCTTTTACTGCAGTTTTATTTTCGTTGCATTATTGTACTTTCATCTTGATGACATGGCTATTATTTTATAGCAGTTTCAAACAGTTAATTAATGAACTGCACACAAGTGACATGACACCACCTTGCCCAATTATCACTGGCATCTAGTTTTATGGTACAAAGTACTGCCACTTTGTGAATTGTCTCAGATTGCAAATTGGCTCTGGAAGCAGTTATTTTAATAGCCAAAACAATACATCAATAGTGCTTTAGTGGTGACATGCACCAACAGCAAATTACCATGCCTGATCTCATGAAATTCACCAAAGAACTGTGAGACATCTGATAAAACTCCTTAGTTCTGTGGTTAAACATCTCTCTTTTGTGTGCCACAAAATCTCATGAATTGCCATACTAATGGAATCCCATATTAACTGGCAATCACTGTCTGTATGTTAGAGCATTAGGGCGCAGAGAATCAGGGAGGCCTAGGATATGAAAAGACATAGGGTCAGATTCACCTAAGGATTGTGCTGACTACATAACGGGAAAATATTGTTAATGACTAGAAACTAAACATGGTAAAAGAATAATATTTTAAGGTCAGATTGTGGCTGTCACTGAATTTTCAAGGAAGGGAGAGGGTACAAGGGGCCCCTTACAATCCATGCCTGGACCTTGTGCATATATGGAATCCTAGCACTCAGAAAGTACAAAGACTGCAGGACAAGTGCTCTTGCCAGTGACAGCTACCCTAAAAGGGTGGAGAAGGATGTGGACAAGTGGTAGGTCCCTGGCCCTGCCCTTTCTGACTCCACCAAGCAGAAGATCTAGCTGACTATGGAGGACACGTTGCATCTGCTTGGAAGCTCTGGGATGCACTGTGTTCTGCATTGACCCTATGCGTGACTGTGATTTAATGCCACAATGTGACCAGGTGTCCATCTCAATCTGCTGTATACAGTCCCCACACTATGTGAAGTCCAAACTCACCCCCTTCCTGGGGTTTGGCTTCATTTAAAAAAAAATCAACCAACCTGCTAGCATGCTGGTGAAATTCACCTCAAACCTTCTCCCCCAGGTTGTCAGCTACTAAAGTTCTTCCATCAAGACTCCTCAGTCCACAGCCTAGATCCTCTCTCCCCAGAAAAGCTGTTGTAACTTTCACCAGTGACTCAGAAAAGCACACTTACCAGTTTCCAAGCAAGATGAACATCTGCAAATAGTGTGGGGGTATTTCAGGCAAATGCTCCCAACTTGTTAAATTCACTTTAGACTCCAATGCTCACTCAATTCAACTCTTAGCTATGTTTATATTTATTATGCTGTAAATGCAGCACATTATCCCCACCTTGTTATTTTTATGTGCTACATTACAAATACAACATCAGCTATTTACTTCCAGTGTTCATGGGAAAGTTCCATCAGCTAAACTGGATAGAAATATTGCTAATTCTCTTCCTGACACTTTATTCTACATGTTTAATGAAACATATGTGTTTTCTTTAATTAATTTCAAACAAGTGCACAAATTACCAATTATAAATGAGCACAGAATATGCTATAATTGAAGAACAAATTTGTCTCCCAAATTGTAGTACATATACACACAGTATCTCTCTCTCGCTCTCTCTTTCTTTCTCTCTCTCTCACACACACACCTTTTCCTATATGAAAAATACAGAGCTAAAACAATCAAGGTTTCTGTTTTGAAATTAAGTACTTACATAAGCATATCCTTATTGTAATATGACTCTGCACGTCAGCATTGTCTGTATGTGAAGAAAAAGTCAGATGAATTGATTTCACTGAAAAAAGAACAGGAGTACTTGTGGCACCTTAGCGACTAACAAATTTATTAGAGCATAAGCTTTCGTGGGCTACAGCCCAAGAAGTGGGATGTAGCCCATGAACGCTTATGCTCTAATAAATTTGTTAGTCTCTAAGGTGCCACAAGTACTCCTGTTCTTTTTGCGGATACAGACTAACACGGCTGCTACTCTGAAACCTGATTTCACTGAGTTTAGCAAGCCAACACCCGAAGCGTGCAGTTCAGGGTTCACCCTTGATAAACATCCAAAAGTCCACATGCTTTTCTGAACCTTTAACGAATTTCTGACCAACCTGAAGAGCTCCTGTTCACAGCCATGGAACCTCTTACTCATCAACATTCTCATCCAGGCCCACAACAATCTTATTCCTCCACTATCACCCCCAACCTAACAAAACTCGCCTTCCTGGTGACACTTCTTTATATCTTTGGACTTGTTTGTACATACAAACATTTAGTTTGTGGCAAGAAGAGGTGTGAAACCACCCCACTGTAGCTGACTGCAGACCAACTGTCCATATGGACCTGGGCTGCCATGCATTAACAATTTGTTAATGTACGGATGGGGTTGAGGCCCAAAGAGACTTAGGGCTGGTCTACACTGGGGCAGGATCGATCTAAGTTACGCAACTTCAGCTATGTAAATAACATAGCTGAAGTTGACGTACTTAGATCTACTTACCGCGGTGTCTTCACTGCGGTAAGTCAATGGCTCATGCTCTCCCGTCGACTCCGCCTGCACCTCTCACTCCGGTGGAGTACCGGAGTCAATGGGAGAGCACTCAGTGGTCGATTTATTGCATCTAGACTAGACGTGATAAATTGACCACCACTGGATCGATCGCAGCTTGTCGATCCAGCGGGTAATGTAGACATGCCATTAGTAACTTCCCAAAGTCATACAGGAAGTTTGTGGCAGAGCAGGGAATTGAAACCAGGTCTCCTAAGTTTCAGGCTACTTTTCTAACCATTAGACAATCCTTTCTTGTCCCATATAGCTTTCAGGTTCCACACTTACACGGCATTTTTTAAAGCTTAGCTGAAGTCAGGTTGAATCTCTGCTGAAACTGAGTCACTTTGTTTTCAAGTTGTGTGTGCCTTGGTGTGCAGTACGGCTTGGGGCACATTAAGGGGCAGAGTGAACAATAACATAAGAATAGTAAATAATGATGCACTGGTGTTCATCAGAGATACAGCAGCACCTACAATTAATCTTTAGAGGGAGGGAGAATCTCAAAGGCCTGGAAGACAATGAAAAAGATGATTAGAACTGGAAGAGGGAAGCTGGAGACCAGGAAGAGAGGCCAGATAGCTCTGTATGGAACTGGATCTTGGACTAGGGTAGGGACGTGACATGGGGGAAGAGAGATGGAGGCTGTAATTGCTCCTGGTCTATTTAATCTTAGAAAAAGATTTGAGTGTTTTTATGGATACAGAAGACCGAGACCAGAGAGTCCCACCACTTGGAATGGTGCAGCATGTGTCCCTCTGTGCTTTTTTGCTGTCTCTCTTTCCACAATGTACTTGCACAGTGGCTTGGCAAAATATTGCTCTTAAAGGAGACTGGTCACTTACCCAGTTTAAAACAGACACCCCATTAGGATTAGACCTCATACTTCGCAGGATCTGAATACGTTACACATCTCCTCTTTTTATAGGGCTGCTCTGTGATTTTAGTAATGTTAGGTTTTAATATTAAATGATGTTTATTTGGTGGCAGAGAGAAAGAGGTCAAATCTTGCAAGTGCTTGGGGAATTATGATCAAATAAAAGGGATAATAGAAGCTCTAAATCTGAATACACCAAAATAATTCTTAATTCCCAATTGATGGCATATGGAAAGAGCATGCAACTCCATAACCAGTTATCCTGTGGAAGTGGAATTCATACAGGGACCCTTTTTGAAGAAGAAATAAACACATGCATGACTGTAAGTGTTTTAAGAAAAAATAATGATCAGAATCTGCTCGTAGTTGTGCTTCCAATGCAATTGTTTTAAAATAGCAAAAATACAGGAAGTATATATGCAACACATCTGCTCAAAAATCCCTGCTTTTCAATATGCTAATTCAATTCAGATGCTCTAAATTACTGCTATGTTTGAAGTCACAGTTATGCAGACCTCCACATATCTAAAACTAGAAAGCCTATTTCAGCCTCAGAGATTTTTTTTCTTTAGCTCCTTATTTAATTTATCCTAGCTGCAAAAGGACTCGATTATTATATAGTTGTCCAGCTATGCCAGAAGGACAGGGGACACTGGATGTGGTTTAATTAGGCTGCAACTTTATTCCTAAATGTCAGGGAGTACCTGGCAGATACAAGTGTACAGTACAGGTAATAATGATCATAATCATTTACATATACCTGGGGTGTGGGGCTGCTTTCAACCCTCCCCCTTTACCCATCCTGGTCCCCAGCCAACATGCTGCTGGGATCTTGCCACCTGCTCCCCCCAAATGAGACTAAAGAAGGTGGAGTCGAATCCATGCTGTACCCGTCATAGAAGCCCCAAATAGCCCCATTCCCCCAGTTTCCACTCCTTTAAAGAATATGTCTTCTAAATCCTTTTCCAATCCATTTTATCTGATCATTGTATCCCTTCCCCATGGAGTACATGCACTGGACATCCACCACAAGGAGGTGCTAGCAATTAGCTTGGCTGACTTTCCCCATACCTAGCCTGGTTCCCAGACATCTGCTAATGCTCCCTTTAATAACTTTTAATAACCCTTTAATATTCACCTGGGACTTTCTTAGGAACAAAGCCTAGGGGAGAAACCTACAAGTTCTGTATAGGCAGATGATTGCATGGCCCTGCTAACCTATTCTTTAATTCTTGTATAATCTTTTCTTTACAATATGATCCATTTCCATAAAGGACTTCACATTTTTGGACAGTGCATGACTTCTTTCCCCTGTAAAGGGGATCCAAGACCTCGCAGGAAACGCATCCCACAAATATGCATCATCTATTTTGTTAGGGTAATTCCAAAGGATCACCCTTAATACCCCCAGCTTAATTGGAGATGGTGCTCTTGTCCAGCCCCCCCATTTGCAGCTCGCCTCCCACACCATGCCTTGGCTCCTGAACGCTGCCCCCAGGGGTCTGCAAGTGGCAGCTAACTTACCCCCATTCTGTTTCCCCTGTGTGGCCTTCCCTGACTGCTGTGGCAATTGAGGGCTGCATGGACCCCAAAGCACATTTCACAAGCATGCTTAAATTTGCAGATGCTATGAAAACAACCACTTTCATTAAATGCCAAGCAAATGTCATTATGCTCGAGACTGATCACCGGGATACTATCAGTGCCCTGTTGCCCCCCAGCTGCTCCTAAGGCAGAAATTCTATCCCAAAAATTCACATTCCCTATCAGTGGGTAAGTTGTAGGATGCTTTTAAATTAAGAGCTCCTGTCTCCCAAACTCCAGTCCACCGTGGGTATCCATTATTTCCACTTCCAGATCCCCCACCCATGGAGGCTCCTAGCTGCTGCAACAACTGAAGGTTAGCTTGCAATAGCTGTGTAATGCCATTAGCTTCTGTAGAAGGTATGTGAGTCCCAGACATTCCTGACACAGATCCAACGGCAACAGATCCTACCCAGAGTCTATTTGCTAGTTCCACTATCCTGTTAAGTTTGGTGTCTCCTGCCCTCCATGGGAGTGGGGAGGGATAAATGACCCCCTTAGTTCCCCACAGGGCCCCCGAGAGGAAAAGTGGGCAAGTTCCTTGAACCCCACCCAAGTCCCCTGTACAGACACCTATTACAGCACTGGATGGAAGGGACTCACTTTCATGCCCTGCCCCTACAACCTCCCTCAGGTGCCACTCACACTCCTGTCAGCCATGTCAATCTCCAGTTCTACAATCTGCTTGTTCCAGTGTCCTGGCTCTGAGCAACCCACTGCACCTTGTAAGCCTTTTAGTGCTGAGGAAACAATTTTGGAAGCAATTACCCAGAGGACTTGAATTAATTCTCTATTGACTTCCCCACCCTGAATGCAGCTAGGTCACCACCGGGAACCTTTGCTGCCCCAGGATTCATGTTACTTCCCAGCAGAGGAGAATGCATTTCGTAGATAGTCAGACCACCCTGGGAGCCATCCATTCTGGTCTTGAACATGCAGTGAGGATACCCACCCCCACCCCCTGGTCACCCATGGCCCCACTCTGTCCTCCCTGAGCTGGGTTTGGAACTCCCACCACTGTCTGCTCTGACATGCATGCTATGGCCTGCTGGAAGCAGAAAGATGGGGGGACACTCCTCCTGTTCTCACAGGTCTGCTATGGCCCCACGCTGATTAGTTTGAAACTCTCTCCTCTTCCTCTTCTGATACAAAACACCTGCTTCTGCTCCCCCCACAACTCGTCTGTTATGGTTCTGAGCTGAATTCAAAACTGTGTCCCCTTCCCCCTCTGTTACCAAACACCTGCTTCTCCCACGGCCAGCTACAAGGGGTGGTGTCCCTCCCATTCCTTGTTCTTACCAGCCTGCTACCATGGGGTGCCACGAGAGACTGAAGTCTGCTGTGCTGCTGCTGTTCCTGCTGCTCCACCTGGCCCAGGTAAAGAGGGTTTTTCCTGCACTGGTGTGAACCTAAATATTCCCCCCTCTCTTCCAGTCACCTGAGAAATATTCTGTTAGCTTACCTCCTCAGTGAAGGATACAGAGTGTCTCTTGGTACCTGTAGATATATCAGAACAGTCCTCTTTTCCTTTGTGTAAACAGAGTATCTCTGCTGATTTAGAAATCAACAAAAGAGGGAAGCCTCAGTGTCCAGATAGATCACCACTGAAGTGGAGTGACTCAACAGGGAGATCAGAATCTGTTACTCCCTGCCTGAAAGGAGCCTCTCCAAGACATATCATCTCCTTGTTACTGCCTCCAGGACATAAGTTTTAGTCTAGACACATAACTCCTTAAATATTATCTATCTATACATTTCACAATGATTATGTTGACCAGCGGGCTACTGGCTTTCAGTAGAGACCTCACATGACAGCCTTCAGCGAATGCATATATCTGACCCAGGGGATTGCTGTCAGTTCCATGTAGCCCTTGTGCCCTCTGCCAGTTGATACAAAGTTGTTCTTAGGTCACACTGGGGGAACAACATAAGAATGGAAATTATCTTCATAAGGCAAGAAAACATCTAACACTAGTTAACTGTTTAAGGCAGAACTGCTGTCTACCTCTTCCATACAGATTCTTAAGTATCAAATACAAATGTGCAGAGAAGTGATTGGTCAAACGCAAAAGGTTCAGATAGGCACGCAGTTGTTGAGATTCTTCATGATCTTTACCCAGACTAAGAACTAAACCCAGAGGTGATGAAAGTTATATTCTCTTACACTTACATACACTCCTTTGCATTCATTCAGACTCAGCAGGGCAAATTCAGAGGGGATATGAAAGGGGAAAGCAGCAATTACAATAGTGTTAATATGAGTGAATCTAAGACCATAAATCTAAGATAGTTTAATTGAGTACAGAGGGAGGAAAGAAGATGTAAATTGTCTCCTCATATTCCCTATATAGAATCACTTAGGCTCACCATTGAATTTATCTCTATAGCCAAATCTCTTGAGTCTGAAAAAGTGAGCTGGAAGTGTCGCATGCATGCATTTTCCATGTTATTTCTCATACTACTTTTGAAGGTCAGGACAGTAGTATCAGGAGAACAACCTTTCCTTCGATATTTTACCATTTCTACTCCCAGCTAGGGAACCTGGAAGTATAAGGTGTAAGGGGGGGGGGGCACAGACGTTTTGTATAAAAAGGTTAACTGAAGATATCTGAACCTGAACAATTTAGCTTGGGTTGAATCAAAGGTAGAGGTTTGGGTTGCGTTTTATTTTATCTGAATGAATGTATTACTAGTGCTTAGTTGAATATAAGAATTTGATAAGGGAGGGTGGCGGAAAATGAGGAGAGTGAGAAGTGGATTAAGCCCCATGATGGCATATACATTGCCAAAAAAGAAATATCCTACTTTGAGCAAAAAAGCAGAAAATAAGCATAGAAAAAACAATTCTTCAAGTCTTTGGAAAATGTAAAAAGTCACAGATTCAAGATTATTCAAGTTCATACACAGAAAAGCTTAGATAAGATCAACCGGATAAAAACCTGTGATATTTGTCATTTTAATTCCGGTAGTTAAGTGCTGTTCTAATTCTATTTGAGAAGGCCTCAGTGGGATTATATTAATGACATAATGATGGAAACAAAAACAAAGAAAGGTTCAGAATTGCTACAAAAAGACAGGAGATTGAAAAAGTCATTAGACACATGCAGTGGTTATCTTTAAAAGGTTAAGTTTTGCCAACTGTTACTCTAACATAGAATAGTGTCCAAGGTGTCACAATTACCCCATGTATTTCAAGAAAGGAAATGACCATAGTATCTCAGATACCACTTTGTGGTAGCCATTGGAAACCCTTTATAATAATTGTGACAATTTTCTTAAATGAAACCAAACTGTCATACTAGAGTGAGGACTCCTGGAGTGACAGAAAGCCATATCGTTTCTGGAAAACCATATCACTTCCTGCATTAAGTTCTGTGGTACTTTACTATATATCACTGTGCCTCATTTTCATATCATTCTTCCCCCACAGCCTTGTTGTATTGCCATCTTTGCATAGAACCCTCCCTGTCCCATAAAGGGCGTAATGTGTAGGCCTTATTAAGATACACATTCATGGAAGAACCCACAGCTCATTAAAAAGACAAACTTGTATTGGAGCACACTGCGATTCTCAGAGCATTCACAAAATACGAAGCAAATATTGTACTTGTAATTGCATTTTAATTGAGCCATATCTGGCATAAAAGATAGTTGCATATGGACTGTCAGCTTGAATAATATTTCAAGGTACATCTTTTAATTTTACTGCTTTTATTGTTACTATTACAGTTTGAGAAAATTTCCCCACAGCTGTTTTTATTTTGAGAAAATCATTCATCCCATGAGCATGACTGTAGCTGTAAGCATTATATAATAAATTCCTATGATCATTAAACACATGTAGTTAAGGACTGTTTTGCATCCATACATGTTTCATTTCCTTGTTTTTTTGTTTTAATTTTTCAGTGTCTCTCCTTATTAATTCAATCTATCAACTATGGCACAAAAGGGAGATCCAAGAATTAGCCCAGTCTGCTGCACCCCATGTCACTTTTTATTCTTCCACAGCCTCTTGGCTCCATCCCTGATCTTTCTTCTTCTCCTCCCTCTGGCATATAGCCCCTAGTGACTTTCCAGTCATGCCCTGCTTACACTGCCTGTGCACCACTCTCCCACACAGGTTCCCTGACAGCTTCCTGACTCCCTCACACCAACTGCCTTTTTCTCTCTCTGCATAGATCCCAGTCATTTCGCCTTTTCCTCCCCTCCACAGAGTCCCTCCCTCGTGGTTTTGTCTCTCACATCTCCTGCTTCCTTACACTATACAACATTCCTACTAGCTTTTCCTTGCTCTATCTGCTCCAAGTCTGACTTCCATTCCTCAGATAAAAACTGTGGGATTCCCTCCTGCCATCTCTTCTCACACAACTTCTTTCCTTGGCCCTAGAGTGACCAGATAGCAAGTGTGTAAAAGCGGGACAGGAGGTGGGGGGTAATAGGCACCTATATAAGAAAAAGCCCCAAATATCAGGACTGTCCCTATAAAATCGGGACATCTGGTCACCGAACTTGGCCCCAATCTCCTTTCTCTCTTCCCAGTCTCTCAACTGCTCTTCTTCTCTTCCCAAAGTCTCTAACTGCCATTTTGCCAAGCTTCAGAATGAGACTGATATTTAGATGGAAATAACCCACCATCTCTAAATAAAAGAGAAAGCTGCCAAGCTTCACCTGGTTTCCACATCAAAACTATGCAAAACACTATTTTGTCCTGATTTCAATGCAAACCATATGTTGGCCAAAAGTTGCCCCAAACTGTGCCTAAGTTCTCCTGTAAACCATGGAACCAAACAAATTGTTCTATGAATTTGGTCTGAGTAGGAACTAAATATGACATTCAGAAAAAATGGTGTAGTTTCAGATTCTGTTGCAAATATTTTGTTGAGATTTCACTAATTTAGCCCGAATGTCTCCTCTCAACCCAAGGACGCTAGGGCAAAAAAATATCGTTTGCTCTATAAGCTCACTGCAATCTCAAAGCTCCTATAACTAAGCTCCTCTATTCTTATCATTTCTGCTGATGCAGGAGCAAGTCAAAACTATGCTGCAAGTGGAAAACCTCCCTCCCCCCAAACCGGCACAATGCTTTCCATTCAGACATCATTTATTGTGCTGTAATTTGTTCCAAGACAATGAGGGAGATGCAAATTCTAGAGAGGCGTATTAATCTGTAGGTCAAACAATAACAAAATATTGAAAAACTGTCTGAATGTTTTTTTTTACAGTGCAGTGGAAAAGCACATAATTCCACAGAGGGGGGCTGGTGATCCCATAAAGCTGAGTGGTTTATTAATGCCACCAAGGCACTGAAACGGAATTTGTTTTATGTCATGTACAACTGTATCAGCGTTGATTATGTGTAACACATTCTTTATGTTTTTTAAAAGGTCTCCATTTTAAGCCCTCTTCTGATGCTCCCTGCTTTTTCCCCATTGGTTTTTAAATGGCAATTGCATTCCAGATGCAGTTTTATATGGCACTTGCAGGCAGCTGCGTTAGCTGTTGCCTTTCATTTTTTATTACAAATTTTTGTCTATAATATTAGCCACATTTTTCATTGAAAAGTAAAAGTTATAAATCATTGACTTCTATGGGAGGCAAAGGTGCTCTGTGCTTGCCAGGTGGTGCTCAGAACCTCTTAGGATCAGGCCCTGAATGCTGGTGAAGTGTGGCTAGTTGACAGCGAGTACAGCACCGGCAATGACAGTACAAGCTTTCTCATGCAGTCCCAGCAGTGAGCCTCAACCCCAGCTTGGGGCAACCATCTCTCTGGCGAGGGACTAATAATAAACACTAGCCCAGCACCAGCCATCACTGGTGTTCTTTCGGTGTGGGATAAAAAAAATGTAAGTTATCATCACAGGGGGCCAGATTGTGCAATGACTTGGTGCACAGTAGTGCAAAAGAGGTCTCCCTTTGTTTGCATGGTTTAGGGCTTGTCTACACTGGCAATTTACGGCACTGCAACTTTTGCGCTCAGGGGTGTGAAAAAACACCCCCCTGAATGCAGCAAGTTTCAGCGCTCTAAAGCACCAGTGTAAACTGTGCAGCAGCGCTGGTAGCTACGCCTCTCGTGGAGGTGATTTTTTAGAGCCAGCACTCTGCCGTGACTACACAAGTCATATTAAAGCACTGCAGTGGAAGCGCTTTAGCGTTGCCAGTGTAGACTAGCCCTTACACTTACAGAAGCAGCCCTATGTGGGTAAGCCCTGGGATAAATTGCCTAGGGAGGTTGTGGAACCTCCATTACTGGAGATTTTTGAGAGAAGATTAGACAAACACCTGTCAGGAATGGTCTAGATAATACTTAGTCCTGCCTTGAGTGCAGGGGACTGGACTAAATGACCTCTCGAGGTCCCTTCCAGTCCTATGATTCTATGTTCTAAGGCAAACAGAAATTGCTTGTTGTTGGCTTCCTCCCTGGGAATTTGATGCTGAAAAAGGGCCCTGGAAGAGACAGAGGGATAAGGAGGTCCTGCTTCCATTGTACAAGGCGCTGGTGAGACCTCATTTGGAGTACTGTGTGCAGTTCTGGTCTCCAATGTTTAAAAAAGATGAACTCAAACTGGAACGGGTGCAGAGAAGGGCCACTAGGATGATCAGAGGAATGGAAAACCTGTCGTATGAAAGGAGACTGGAGGAGCTTGGGTTGTTTAGTCTGACAAAGCGAAGGCTGAGGGGGGATATGATTGCTATCTTTAAATATATTAGAGGGATTAATACAAGGGAGGGAGAAGAATTATTCCAGCTTAGTACTAATGTGGATACAAGAACGAATGGATATAAACTGGCCGTGGGGAAGTTCAGGCTTGAAATTAGACGAAGGTTTCTGACCGTCAGAGGGGTGAAATATTGGAACGGCCTTCCGAGGGAAACGGTGGGGGCGACGGACCTGTCTGGTTTTAAGATTAAGTTAGATAAGTTTATGGAGGGAATGGTTTAATGGTAAAACATAGTAGTCAAGGAAAACCAAGCAATGGTAGGTAAATAGTATCATGGCTAAAAGGGGTCAGGCTGGAGACTCTTGCCTATATGCTCGGGGTCTCACTGATCGCCATATTTGGGGTCGGGAAGGAATTTTCCTCCAGGGCAGATTGGCTGAGCCTCTGGAGGTTTTTCGCCTTCCTCCGCAGCATGGGGCAGGGATCTCTAGCAGGAGGGTCTCTGCCAATTGAAGTCACTAAAAACAGGATTGGGGACTTCAACAGCAGAGTCCAGGGAAGGGGTAGGGATGGTTTTATGGCCTGCAGCATGCAGGGGGTCAGACCAGATGATCATAATGGTCCCTTCTGACCTTAAAGTCTATGAGTCTATGAGTCATAGCCCCATCCCTCCTTCTCAGTGGCCTGCAGAGCAGGGCTGGTAGAGCATGTGGAAACAATCCACTACAGCCCGGTGGATGGAACTCATTGTTTACCCCCCATATGTACAGAGCAGCACTGAGAGGTTGTGTTACCCAGAGGCATCTCCGGTCCAGTGTTCCCCCAGGGCCAGTGAAGTCTCACACTGTTTCCTATGCAGGGCAATTTTATAACTGCCCCCCGCCCCAAAAATAAATGGAGCATAAACCTCAACAAAAAGCATCATCAAATACACAGTAGATGTGACTTTAGCCCTTTCTTTAAAAATGAAGAGTGGTTGACTAATCTCCAAGTGCGTTTCGTCCTTTTCTGCTGAGACTGACAAGAAAGATGACAATTAGTTTCAGTTGTGGTAGTGGTTTCTGTGAGTAATGTGAGCACCTGTCCAGAAGGAGCTGAACTGAGAGAGACTTCCAGCTCACTTCACAAAGGCCCCTGATCAGCTGTCATCTGGTAGCTTTCAGATCAGCCAGGTCCAGATTCAAAGTGGTGGCCAAGAAGTGAAGGGCTCCATCTAGATCCCATTAATAAATTTCCCCAAGCTACCGAAACCCCCTGAGATGAGAAGCTCAATGTTAACCTTTTAAAAATGTACTGTTATAGGCTTATTAAGGAAGTGTTGACATTTTAAAAATTATTTACAGTGGTGACATGTTTTCTTATAATTGTTCAGTATCGGTGCTGAGCGACGATAATTTTATGAAATACAATGACTTACAGAAGAATTAAGCTACTATCTTGTGCTGTATATCTAAAATATTACACAGAGTGTAGCCAGTAAGTTTCATGAATAAGAATTAGTTAATCGGTAGCTTCCCCCTTCCCCCCACCTCTCTCTGTTATTTAACCAGACTCAACTACAAGCTGGAGCTGAAGGTTTGGGGGAGGGGGAAGGGATAATGCAGTTAAAGCTAATTGTAATCAAGTTATTCCATAGCTGTAGTAATTATAAAGAAAGCTATTGTGTAGCAATAAAAGGGAAAGGGGCTTCTGAAATTGTCTCCAACCTTACTGATCCAAGGTTTATATATCCAGAATGCCCATGGAAAAGATCAGGGTAAGGTGGTTTGTACTGGCAAGAGATCAAATAAGTTTTGCTCAGTATTCCTTCTCCCCATCATGTCGTCCTTCATAAAAGATGCCTGAACTTTATTTTTAGAATGCATGGTGTCTTTTTGTACAATATACATCTTTATGTAAGTGTTTTATGTAGAATGAATACACCAGATTAATTCCCCCACTGCTTAGCTCAAATATTTTCCAAGAGGGAAGGATCAATTCCCAGCTGTAGCAGAACTGTCCCACAAAAGCTCTGCAGTAGCCTCTGCAGTCCTAGTGCTCTCTGATTTTCAGAGTGAGGACAGGAAGATCTGCACAGTGGAGGATTCTCTGGCCTCTCACTTACCCTGCTTTAAATACCCCCTGTGCAATGCCACACAGTGTGCCTCCAATGAACTGTGCTTCACACCTTGCAGGCAGGGCACACTCTCCTTTACACATCCCTTTTAATCCTTATCTTTCTCCCCCGCAACTAAACTGCACCAGCGCTGCTGCCAGCAGGCCCTTTGCACCTACAGAGTTGAGGGAAGGATTTGTCCCTGTATGTATATAAATTTCATTCAGTGCTTATGCTTAAATGTTGAAGTGGTAGTTGCTTGCCATTTTACTTAACACTTTTGTGTGCTTAGCAGCAGCAATACCCCTCCCCCCAAAGGTATGTGACCTATTAAAATGAAAGATTGCCCATTCACATAATTACAAGTAACAGGAAGCCTGTTGGTGCCTTGTTTGTTAAATTCCATTGACCTTTTTAAAAAAAAATTGCACAAAAAGTCATACTTATTAGTACATCTAGAGCTAAGGGTCCTGCTTTCTGCACATATGTTAGTCATTTACTAAGTTATTTTTCCCTTCTTGCTAGAGCTGCAGTGAATTGATAGCCAAATATTCAAACTCAGCTTAAATCCCCTTTGGGCTGGCTTGAAAGAGTTTACTAATAACTAACTGCCATTCTCCTCTTAGGCTCAGGCTCTGGGCCACCATGAGATTATAAAGGGCTTATTTCCGTTCTTTTGGTCATCACCTGCACTGATAAGTGCTACCTTAATGGCAGTGGACAATACTATCTGTGACTCACAGATGATGTCAAGTATCAGAGGGGTAGCTGTGTTAGTCTGAATCTGTAAAAAGCAACAGAGGGTCCTGTGGCACCTTTAAGACTAACAGAAGTATTGGGCGCATAAGCTTTCATGGGTAAGAACCTCACTTCTTCAGATGCAAGTAATGGAAATTCCCAGAGGCAGATGATGGGTGCTGAGTAGCATTCAAGTATCTCATCAAGCCTCAGGAAGTGCCAATTGGCTTTGGAAGGATGAGCACATGGGAAAGATGCAACCCCTGCTGGAGGAAATGCCATCAAAGGCAGAAGAGTGAAGTCATAGGTTAAATCATGGATTTAACCAACAGCTGCCACAAACCAGAGAGAAGGCAATGGGAAGCCAGCCTCAGCTCTGATGAGAGAAAGCATGACAGAACAGAGGCAAAGCATTGATCCATGTGTGGGGTTGCCATGAGATCTCCAGGTCAGAAGGTGCAACAAATTGTACTCCTTGCCGTTAAGGAGTACAGATAGCAGTTATGATGCTCTATATCAAATCCTTTGGGAAGTACAGTGCCTGTTTGCACCAAGGAAAAGAATGACCTGAAACTTCGTAAACAAATCAGAGTAGGAACATGGACGGTGAGGAGTATGCATCAAGGGAATGTCAGCATTGTGACCAAAGAATTGATAGATGTAATGAAATAGTAGAGGTCATTTCATGATGATGGATGGATATACAGTGTACTACTCAGAATCCGAGAAAATGGGAGATATATTGGGTTGCTTTTATCTTATCCAAGGAGTTAACAAAGTGATTGCTTGGACATAACAAAATCAGCAATAGAATCATCACAATTCATCTTTGAGCAAAGCCAGTCAATATATTGATCTTACAGGTTAACTCATTTGACATCAGCTGATGATGATGCAATTGATGAGTTCTATGACCAGCTTGAAGAGACACTTATTAAAATACCAAGCAATACCCCTTGTAATTGGGGACCTGAATGCAAAAGTTGAAAATGTAACTCTCAAAGAAGTAATGAGAAACAATGGTTTAGATTTACAAAATGAGAGAGGAAGATGTTTAGCTGTATTCTTCTGCTCTAATCAGCCGGGCATTACAAACACAGTTTTCATCCAACATCCTAGACAAAGAACCAAATCAACTATGCAATGATACAGCAACGTTGGAGATTGAGTATCCAATGGACAAAGACTTGTTTCTGAATGCAGGCTGTGGGTCAGACCCTTAACTCAAACAAAAAATTAAAACTTAAAAAGACAAGATATTTGGAAGGGCCACTGTTGCTAGATTTGTCCAGAATGGGTTTGAGGCATTGTTACAGGTGAAAGAGGAGAATAACCCAAATGAACTCTGGAAGCCACCAAAGCATACATTGCAAAAAGTGAGCATACAAGGAACTGAGAAGACAGATCCAAAGGTAGATGAGACTACAGTGAATACATAAAAGCAAAATGCGCAAAACTTGAGAATTATGAAGAGAATAATAATAATAATAATAATATGTTTACAGTGGTCAGACTTCTTATCAAAAAGTTTTTCTCATGATCAAACAGAATAAAAGATCATAATGGTAAAGTTTTCAGTGACAATGATCATATCATATGCTGGTGGAGAGATTGCTGTGTCATACGTATGCCCCATTAGAGTTATCTTACAATGCTGGATGTCAGAGAAGAGTACAGATCCACAGCCATCAATCTTATGAGAGGAAGTGGTGCATTTTATTGTGAAAATGAAGCCTGAGGAAGCACTGGGATACATAAGAGTACAGCAGAATTATTAAAAGTGATTGGTGACCATGGTATTGATCTTATGTGGAAAATTTGCAAGGATGTATGGATGACTTTACAAAAGACAGGAGACAGGATATATCTTCCTGATGTCGCACATGAACAAAGTTCTGATCTCTACAATCCGGGATCACATGAAGAGATGACAGAAGCAGAGTGGAACGAGGCACACGTGATCAAATCATGAAGATCTGTCACATCACTGAAAAATGCAAGGAGGATAATCACCCATTGATCTGTTTCATTGACAACTCAACAGTGTTCGATACCATCCAACATGACTATTTTGGAGGATATTGGCCAACATGGAGATTCCAAAGCATCTCCTCAAACTCATCATTAGTCTTTATTGTCAACAGCTGACCATAGTGTGAACAGCACGTGATAGCAAGTGGTTTTCCACTGGGTATGGTGTGAGACAAGGGTCTATTCTGTCCCTGAGCTTTTTCAACATATACACAGAATTTATTATGAGACTAGCCTTGGAAGGTTTTCACAATGTGGGTGGAGCTAGGATTTCCATTGGTGGACAGCTCTTAAATGACCTCAGATATGCTGATGACAAGATGCTCTTTCTACAACCACTGATGCAATGCAACAAATGTTGGAGTCTGTTCAAACACTTAGTGAAGAATATGGACTATCCCTGAATGAGGCAAAAATGAAATGTATGCACAGACACAGTTAACAAAAACCTGAGGCAAGTAGACATCATTATTAACAGTCAAGTTGTAGATGAATTCAATTATCTGGGATCATAGATATCAGATCAAGGAGGTTGTTCCAAAGAAATCAGAAGACTAGGAGTGGCTTAACCATGGACATATCATTGCTGTGACTGCAAAGATAAACTGAAAAGAGACAGGTTAATGAAAGTCAGTGAAGCTACTCCATACAAATGATGTAAATGAGAGAACAACAGTATATATGTTTTATTAAATAATGTGCCTGATTCTGAGAAGCACAAATGGGCACATTTAGAAATTTAATAAATAAATAAATACGATGAAAGGTAAGTACATCAATCAAGTTTGGTCCTAGGTGGTTACATAAGACAAAAAGGATGTTACTCCCTCAGCAGATGGTATTTCAAAGGGATATTTTTCCCCAAGTGAGCTACATCCAATTCAGTGAGCTCCCGACCCATGAATGTAATTCTTGGATACATAGGTACAGGCAATGGCCTTTCCAAGAATGACCTTGCACATGTATTGAAACATTTGATTTACTGTGCTGCTCTTGTAAGTCGTAATGGTTTCATGCTTGGAAACCCCAGCTGCATGAAGTTTCCTTTCCAGGAGTAATATATAATACTAAATTAATTGCCCCATTGGCTTGAAACACCATTGTGAACTTGGAATTTGGGAGGTTAGTCAGGCTGAAATGGAGGCACAACTATTCCATCTCTCTCTAGGAAATTGGCATTCATATCACATACAATGTTGTCTTTAAGTCAACTACAGCATCCTCCTGGGTGCTTGTTGCTAATGGATTCAGAAATACCATTGTAGTCTGGATTTAATACTTTCATATCCATCAAGTGCACTATTTTCTCAGCAGAAGTAGATATTTAAGATTTCTGGTGACGTTTGACATACCATCATTCATAATGGAGGGGTCTTACTTCTAGGGAATGTGCACATATTCTTGTGCAAAATTTGGCAGTGTCTTGTTCACAAATGGATAAACAGCTGCTATTTAAAAGTATAACCTTCAAAAAGCAAAAACCCAATGGCATCATGTGAGAGAAACTGTCTCAACAAAACTGCTGTTGTTTCTCTATATGCTGACTGTGCTTCTTACGACCTTATAGCATACCAGTCTATTCCCTCTTTCCCCTTACAGCCAATAAACACACACACATATATGTTGGAGTTAGGGTGTTTGCTTCAAGGCAAAACATTATGGTGAAAATTTTCAAACACGGGGAACCTAAATTAAAAACCTCATTAACTGGCCTGATTTTAAGAGGTGCTGAGCACCTCCAACAACTGTTAAATTCACTTGCGACTGTGAGTGTTTTGCTCCTTTGTTAATCAGGCCACTTATTTCAGTGTGCGATTATGGATTTAATTGCACCTACATTTGTAATAAAGTAGTCTCTCTTTAGAGCAATGACTGAGAAACAGAAGAAAGAAAGACAAGGTAGGTACTTCACCTACTTTGTGTCTCTCATATCATGGACCAAGATGGCTACAATACTTCAAAACAATCAGAAAAAAGGTACATGTGGGTTCCCACATTCACAGAGGTGTATGTGCGTGTTTGTGATAAAAACAGCATCCCTGCACTGAAATTATGACCAGTGAGAAACTGAGAATTAAATGGTATTGTGATCTTTTGAAATCTATCCAGGGTCAAATTGTTATCATGAGACACTCATTTTGTGTGGCAAACTGATTTCCAGCATGAAATATAAGCATGTATGCATTTTATGTGATCAGATCAGATCGTGGGCACCCAACTGCACAATCTGAACACACAGATTTGCATGTATTTTGGGACCACAACTTGTGCATAGACACTTTGGTCAGTGCAATTAGTTGCGTGTATGGAAATGAGGATACAAACTGGAAGCTGCCTTAAGGCTGACTGAAAATCTGACCCACAGCACAGGTGAACAATACTGTTTTCAGAAATATATAACCCTATGACAGAAACATTATAGAGCTTTCGGAGATTTGAGAGGATAAACAATGCATCAATGTTTATAATGGATAAATAGGGCCAGATACTTATGTGATGTAATAAATAGGGCCAGATACTTACGTGATGTAAGTTGGTTTAGCTCCACTGGCTTCAATAGAGCTAACATTAATTTAGAACAATATCTGAGCTAGAATTCATTTACACCAGCTGAGGATCTGGCCCTTACATTTTAAAAGCTCCAAGAATGTTTTCAGAACATCCAGGGCCAGACTGCGCAACCCTTATTTACCTTGGTGAACACTTACACGAGTAGTCCCACTGACGTAAATAGTCTGTCTTGTGTGGGTGTTCAGCAGTGTGAATAAGAGCTGCACAATCTACCCTCTAGAATTTGTAGAAAAGTATGTTTTCGTTTTGAAAAGGCTTCTGAACTTCTGGAAATGCTGGGCTTGTGCTATCCCTGCTCAAATCATGTAAGACTGGAGATGGCTGGGTTCTCAGCCCCAAGCAGTCTTTTAAATGTTATTGTGCCCGAACAAATTCTGACCATTTCTTTTTTCCTCTTGTTTTTTGCACTTATGCTCTGGGGAAATTCCTCCTATTTTTCTCTCTGAACTTCTGCCCATCAAATGAAAAGATAAAAGAAATTCTTTGGGTTGGGGCACACAAGGGCCAATTTTTGGATCTATTCTGGTCAGGTAAATGTGCTGCTGCTGCTACCCTTTCCATTCTTAACCATTCTGTGACTTTCACTCCCTCTCAAGCCATCCCTGAGTAATTATTCTTTTTGCAGCTTTTCCTTTGGCTCCCTTGTCCCTTGGAAGACGGCGATGCAGCTTTTCAAGCACTGACACCCGTTCCACTGCACAGATAAGCTGCCAGAAAGTTGCTGGAGCAGCACCACCCTCCAGAGACTGGACACCTGACTGAGTTTTGAATGCTTTCTTACATCTGAAGAGCTATCCTGTGCCTCTGTGATATAGGCAGTGTCACTGAAGACTGCCTCTACACTGGGTCAGTTCTTGTTTGTAAATCGCTTTGCTTTGTTTGTCCTAGCAGGTGATATTAATTTTGTATTACCTCCAGATGAGTCTGAAGGGACAGAATAACTGAGGTAACAGTGAGACAAGGTGAGTGAGGTAAAAACTTTTAATGGACAAACTTCTGTTGGCGAAAGAGACATGCTTTGGCGCTTACACAGAGATCTTCAGTATCAGTTAAAAACGAATGCTGAGTATTTCCAGGATTGTAATGATCTAGTATAAGAGAATGACTGAACCTTTATATCTCACCTCTTCAAGCTCTTATTATTATACACAAATGATCCTACTTGAAAATTTAAATCACTTTCAGTCCTTTAAAAATAGAGACGGCCTCAACCAAATCCTCAGATCCGAACACCCAAACTTTAGGACCGTTCAGAATCCAAACCTGGATCCTATTCTGAATTTTGAGCTCTGCCTCATCTCTAATTAAAATAAACAAACAAACAACCCCCCATCACAATTCACTGTCAAACATTTTATGGATTGTTCCTCTAAATGTCTTAATCCTTCAATATTTTTTGATTTGTAAATGACACAAAACCTGCCATAGCAGTTCCCCTCATTTGCACATTTTAAAAGCTGCATTTCCCTTTCTCACAGGGGACTTAAACCTTACTCAGATAGGAAACTTAACTCAAAGACAACTAGAAAAACACCAGAGATATACAAATAGGACTAATTGGTGTTTGGCTTATAGCTACATGCTGGCAATGATTAAGCTAATTACAAGGCATACAGTGCTAAATTACTAGGTTTTTTTATAAGTTTAGTGTAAGTGAGAAAGGCAGAGAGGTTCTGGTTCAAAGTCTGATTGTGCTAAAGAAGAATCCTGTTGAGATCACTTGCAGAGTTGTCGACATACATAGAGAAATTGAATTAAAAAAATATTTGAGACTGAGAGAGACACTGATGTTGCTGTGCTCTGTTAAACAGTTGCTTTATTTCACCCCAGAGGTTCCTTCAGTGCTAAGCAAAGTGATTCATATATATTTGCCCAGCATGTGCCCTCTACAGTTCCAAACCCAAACTCATGGGAAAAACTAGGAAGCATTTGCCCAGTAAGAAACAATACCTCCCACATCACCCGGGTATGTAGGAATACGACCATTGCTACACCTCTTAAAGTGGTGCAGCGTATGCTGTCCTGGGTGGCCAGCCAACTCTTGTGGCCAGTGAAGAGAGGGGATGCTGCCCTGCCCCTTGCCACAGCTCTTTTGCTGTGGTTTGAATCTGGAAGTGCTGGCAGGAGCAGTCTCTGTGCACAGGAGACACCCAGGACCATGATACGCTAGTGAGAGAGACTTCTTCCACTTTCCCTTCTCTTATGCACTTCACAAGAGTCTGGAACAATATTACATAAGGGGAAGCCAAGCAAAAAAACATTAGGCACTTAGTGACAGCAAAGAGCTCTTTCTAGAGCTGGTTAGAAAATAAGGGTAAAAACTGCACCAAAATGTCTTTCTTCCACCCTTTTTGCTGATGCAGGTGTAACCCATGTGCCTAATAGGGAGATATCACTTTAATAGATCTATTGGAGCATGGGGATAGAAATGATGCACAATTCGCACAATTAGGCAGATGCACAATTCGCACTCGACGCTCAGAAGTTTCTGGAATTGGGTGTGGTGGTTTTGGACATGCTCAGTAGGTTCCCTGTAACTGGGCAGCTGCTTTACAAAAGGCCAAGTGACCGTGTGGGTTGGCAGAAGTAGAGCCACAGGAGCAGAAGACAGGCTGTTTTCCTTAACTCAAACATTTTGCAGCAGTTTTTTTTAAATCTATATACTTAAACTCAGTGGCTGGTTAGTTAGCTAGTGATTTCAGCAGAGTAGGAGGAAGAGTCTGCATGGATTCCAGTTGGAGGTTTCTACAAGCAAAAGGAAAGAAGATGTTGCAGTGCTTTTGACTGAGCAAACTGTATAGATTTTGTTAACCAAAGACTGTAACTGAGAGGTCGGTGAACTCAACTTTAGCATTTGGGAACTCTGAGTTACTTCTCACTGTGTTTCTGTGGGGACTGACTTCTTAAGATTTTAGAAAGTTATAAAATATTTAGTTCTGCTTCACTTCACAACCATTTCTTGGTTGGCTCTTGTTGTACCTAAATCAATTGGCCTGTCCATAGGTCAGCCCACCAATCTCATTGCCATTTGCAACAACAGCCAGAGCAGAACTAAGACACAAACTGTGCCACTCACTCACCCTCCCACACCTTCACCCTGGTCCCCTGCAGCAAACTGCAGAGTCTGGCAATAGTACAGCCAGGCATGCCAAGTCCTTGTATACAATGTCAGGTTAATTCTAATAACAGCTCCTACGTGAGTATGCCAGCCTTCATCACTACAGTGAATTGCTGTTCTTCCTCTCACTGAATGCAGTGTGTTCTGCCTGATTTCTGTTTGTTAGACAAGAGCAATGTATGGGTATGAAAATTATCCCTTTTCAACCTAATTCCAGACTTGTGCATTCATGGGGAGTGTTCAGCAGTGTGGGAGGCCAGCCTCAACAAATGGTCAAGTGTTCACAAACTGGGTCAGATCTTCCACATTTTTCATTTCCGCTGATCTACTTGAAAAATGTAGAATGCTATTTGGCATCACTGTCTCTTGGCACATTTACAAAATGTTAAACACAACAATATATAGTAAGTGTGAAATCCACAAAAGAAAGGACTAACTCAATAATTAAATGCAAAGAGCCTGTGAGAATATAAACAATTTGCACCATGCTTTGGAGATGGATGAATTTGGGTCCTTCTGGGCCAATAGAATGTGTGCATTTTAGAATTATGGGATTTCCACTGCAGATCACCTGGCAACACCAGCCAGAGTTTTGTGGACCAAGTTCATCCTAGCTACTGAAATCAGTGGAGTCACATCAAGGATTAAATTTGGCACTGAATCTAGAGGCTTTTAGCTCAAGTGTTTCAGCTGATCTCAGCTGCTATGACTGAACACAAGGAGAGAGGTGCCCCCCGCAGACTGGTGTTTTTCAATAATACCATATTGAATTGCTCCTGGCAGTGAACAGGAAGCCAGAAAATCCTTTGGAGCACTTCCTTACCACTAAGGATGTGGGCCACCACATTCTACATGGGTTTCATGCAGAGAACATTGTAATAATTCAGTCTGCAGAGGCATGATCAACATCTTAATTGGCTGCAATTGTTGTGCCAGGCACAGATGTAAAAAAAAAAAAAAAAGCCCACGTCTGATGATTGATGCCCCCTTGGAATTGAGGAGCAATTGGAGAAGTGATCCTAGATTGCAAGCTTCTTTGGCAGAGAATGGGCACACCCACTTAACAATTGGGTAGATATGAAACCTCCCATGTCCTTGGATTGCTTACTCTGGTCTAACAATATCACCACCATCTTATCTGGACTGAGATCCAACCAGCATGCCCTCATCTAAGCCCATCTCCAAACACTGTCCAGGTCTGATGGACATATTGCTATGAAATCTGCATTTAAATACTATGCTGATGAAAGTAAGATGGTCTGGACACTACAGCCCAAACTATCTCACCTAAAGATCTCATATACACAATGAAGATGAATACGATTGGTAAGTGAAAACTAACCCAAATATTCTACCATTGTTTATTATAGCTGATTCACAAATTGTGTTTTAATGGTATTTTCTTAACAACAAAGAGATCACTTTTAGAATGCTAGATTCTGAACATCTGTGTCTTAAAATCTGACCATTAGGGAGCTACAGCGTCTCTGTAGTTGCTGAGAAAACAATGACAACTCAAGCCAAAAATCAATTAAACTAAGGAGACTGTTCCATATCTTTGTTTTCTGGGAAGAGAACAGGTGTTTAATAATTTACATAAATTATGCAAAATCTAAAGCATTTACAGTAACTAAACACTTAGCAACAGACAAAGTAGTAATCTGGCTGATGATGTTCTGTAAGACAATGGTGGCTGCTAGCACGTATATAGTTATGGGCCTATCAGGCTTTCCATTCTAGACTTATTTTTCAGGGATTCATAATTCAATGCTAAAACTCCCTCTGATTTCCATCTTGGCAGACAAGGATCCTAGTCTATGACTAGATTTTCTTTTTTATTAGGTTGTGGAAAAATGGCAGTTTTTTAAGTTATGCAAGTATAAAAATTGAATTATTCATTTCAGACGCTAGTTTATGGTGCTACAACTCAAGAACTGCTTTGTTTTTTTAAGGAGAAATTTTACAAGCCATTAGTCTGAAATTGAATTAGTGCATTTCAGAAAGCTGGAAAAAACATTTAAAATCCCTGAATTGTTACCATTTTATAAGTATGTTTTCTCCATGTGTGCACTCATGTTTTCAGCCAAACTTTCCTCGGGATTTAGGGCCTTGTTCTGCCGCCAATTATGTAAGATGTAGTTCACACTTTTGTGCATTTTACATGATAGGCGAATGATTTGGATTTGTTATGCAATTTACATGAAAACTGTCGAATACCTTTCCACAAACCTTATACATTCTTAAAGAGCTTGGCAACTGAGGTGAGTGCTGGGGTGAATGGGTAAAGTTCCTAGGAAAGGATCAGCAGTCTGATCTGTGCATGTGAGATATTAAAAGCTAACCTGACCTTCCAAAGGAAACTACCAGTATGTGTACAGAAAACACTGACCTTTTCGCTCACTAAGCTTCCTTTGTACTATCCTATCAGGTGGCAGAATTCATCCCTGAGAAACTGACAAGAGTTTCCTTCCCTTTGCTTGCAAATCTCCCAAGATCCATAGAGGCTGGGCCTATCCCCATAGAAGGCACCCAATGCTTCTACACTGTTTCCTGAACTCTATGGTGACGTGCCTCTCTGCATGTCACTGTCCCAAAGCTCTCTCCAGGGTAGGAAGAATTCACTGTATGTCTACATTATATATGATAATACTAATCCATTTAGCATTACCTTATGTGGGGATTTCCCAGGGGTGGGATGGTGTGGAAAGTTGTTGTTTACTCCAACCCTAGGACAATCCCTTCCAAGTCAGGGATCCCAGGCCTCTGTTTAAAAAACAGACACACAAACAGACACAAACACAAAGCAGCTTCTGTAGAATCAACTGAAAGGGGATATTAATGGCACAGATCCAACACGATGCACTAGACTAGTTTCACTGGAGCAGAGTCACTCCACTTGTGGAACTGTAGGGATGATCGATATTTCAGTGTATTTAGATGCCTAAGTGGCCGTTTGCACATGTACACACAGCTACTCACACACAGGATCAGTATCACAGTAACTATATCCACAAATTAGACATAAAATTACATGAATGCTTTTGCATGAGGCTCAAGGTGCATGCTCTTGTGGAATTGCACTCCTTCCAAATGAGCAATCCAAGATCAAGCCACAATCATGCAATTGTAACTTTACTTATCCAGTAAGCTACTGGAGGAACTCTTTTATTTACAGAGCAACAAATGCCTTAAGATTTTACTGCCTAACAAATCTCAAAACTCGTTCTCCAAAATGAAACAAAGTTCAAATTACAACACTAAGAAGACAAATTTTCAAGTTCAAAGCTGATGCAGAACATGTTAGAGTCTAAGAGAATACCTTTACTTTTTCACCTTAACTATGAAGTATAAACCTTCACACAGCAATGAAGTGGAGGTTAAAAGAACAAAACTGTTTATAATACAAACATTTGATTGCAGTATGTGCCGGCATACCTCCAAGTATCTGAAGGACAGAGCACACAACCACCCAGGCACGTAAGGTGAAAGTTGACTGTATACTGGCAATTTTTTGAGGGGGGGGGGAGGGAGAGAGGGAAATAAAATGAGCATTTAATCAAATTGTTGCTTCAGCAGTTCAGCTTGAATTGTATTCTACCTACACTTGCCGAAGGCTGAACAAGCCAACAGAGAAGATTGCCATACCCATCAGGCCTGCCTCGTTAGGGCCACCTAAGGCAGAGTAAATGAAGAGCATTTATATTGACCTAAACAATCTTATTAGGGGCTGCAATAATGTTCATTAAGGAGAAATGTTTCTGCAAATATATGGAAATTTCCCCAAATACAATAGAATGTCTGTAGAGTGATGGGAGCTGAGAAATGCAGAGCATTTCTGCAGGTCCTAATGGCAATCGAATAGAGATTTCCTTGATTCCCCGCAGCATATAGCTGACTTGGCAAATCCCTAATTGCAGGCCCTGCAGGCAAACTGTACTTTTCAGCTTCCTGTACTGGATATATATGTGCATAAAAAATTCAATGATTCCCCCAGGGTTTAGAAAAGGGTAAAGGTAAATGTCATCTGAATACCAAAGGCAGTTAAGATATATCTAGTTGGGTCCAATAGCGTTCAACTCTCCAGAAGCTCCCAACCCCCAACAATATTGGTTTAATATAGCTTACATGTAATTCTCACTGTATCTTGAAATACACTATTGTGCAAACATTGTGTTATTGCATGGTATTCTCATGTACTACCAGGAATTGGTTCTGTAGTTCATCTGTAAACTTTGGTGACTCAGACCTTTCTCAGTGAAAAAGAGATCATTAGCAGGAGGAGCACCTGTATTATCTTAGCATTATGGGTATGTCTACACTACAGTTAGATACCAGCGGCTGGCCCATGCCAGCTGACTCGGGCTTGCAGGGCTCAGGCTATGGGGCTGTTAAATTGCCATGTAGATGTTCAGGCTTAGGCTGCATACTTCCAAGTATCTAAAGGACAGAGTGCACAACCAGCCAAGCTCCTAAAGTGAACATTAACATTGAATGTTCAGTGGTAATTCAGTGGCAGTTCATTCCCACCTCTCAGAGTCCTAAAGCCCAGGCTCCAGCCTTTGTCTGATCATCTACAACACAATTAAACAGACCTTAGCCCAAGCCCTGCGAGCCCAAGTCAGCTGGCCCAGGCCAGCCGCAGGGTTTTTAATTGCAGTGTAGACATACCCTTTGTGTTTCTCTTTCCTTGGCCTTAATTTTCTAGGTATCAGTATATTTCTTCTAGTTTCATTCTCTTTTTCATGTTTGCTTCTCTTCTTCACTCTCTCTTACTTATCCACCTCAATCACTTTCTCTCCACTCACATGCTCTGTCTCTGCTGAGTGCAAATGGCCATAGCTCCATTGATTCTTATGGAACTTTCCCTTGAAGTAGGGAGGAAGTGCTTTGATATCTAGCAATTAAAAGGTTTATGAACATGCCAACTAGTATATGTGTGGACTATATGATGGTGTGGTGTGTTGTAAAGATTTTATCTACTTTAGTCACTAGTGGTGACAAAGGTGCGGTACAGGCTGTCCCAAATGAGTCTGTAAATCCTCTATACCTGAACATATCATGTATTCTGGCCAGAAGGACCCGTTGTGATCATCTAGTATGACCTCCTGTTTAACACAGGCCATAGAAGTTCCCCAAAATAATTCCTATAGCAGATCTTTAGAAAAAAAATCCAATCTTGATTTGAAAATTGTCAGTGAGGGAAAATCCACCACAAGACTTGGCAAGCTATTCCAGTATTTAATTACCCTCTGTTAAAAAAATTACGCTTTATTTCCAGTAGGAATTTATCTAGCTTCAACTTCCAGCCACTGTGTTATGTTATATTTTTCTTTGCAAGATTGAAGAGCCCATTATTAAATGTGTTCCCTGTGTAGGTACTTCTAGACTGTTATCAAGTCACCTTTTAACCTTCTCTTTGTTAAGCTAAATAGATTGAGCTTTTTGAGTCTGACATGTTTTCTAATCCTTCAACTGTTCTCAGAACCTTCTCCAATATTTCAACATCTTTCTTGAATTGTGGGCATCAGAACTGCACGCAGTATTCCAGTAGTGGTCAAATATGGTGGCTAAATAACCTCTCTACATCTGTTTGAGAGTCCCATATTTATGGATCCAAGGACAGTGGTGCTGGAACAATTTTCCTAGTCGGGGTGCCGAGAACCATTGAACCAACTGTAAGCCCTGTATATAATGGAAAACACTTCAAGCCAGGTGGTGCAGCAGCACCCCCAGCACCTCTAGTTCCAGCACCTATGTCCAAGGATCACATCAGCTTTTGACCACAGTGTCATGCTGGGAGCTCATATTCAGCTGATTATCCACCATGATCCCCAAATCTTTTTTCAGAGTCACTGCTGCCCAGGATACAGTCATCTGTCTTGTAAGCATGGCCTACATTCTTTGTTCCTAGATGTACATTAACCTTTAGCCATATTAAAATGTATATTGTTTGTTTGTGACCAGCTCACTGTGATGTTGCACTCCATATGTTTTATGAAAATGTGCTTATGAACGTGAATATGAAATAACTGGAATATGCTTTATGCAAAAGATCTATTGTAAGGTATCATTACAAATCTTATAATCTACTGAGTGTGTTCATCCTATTTGTATGCATGTATCATTCTTGTATCTGAAGCTAGACATATGAAGTATAACTCTGAGGACCTATTGTAATTATGCAAAGTGTGGGCTATTAATGGTGGCTTAGAATCTTGATGGTTCCCATTGACTAGGACAATTGGTTGCGAATGGGTTTATTTACCTGCAAGCCTTCCTGTGTACGTGTAGGCCAGCACATGGGTAATGAAGAATGAGGTCTCACAGGACATGTGACCATGTCACATGATACTGGAATCCATCTTAAATCTGGTACTTTTAAATTTAGAAGAAGGGGTGGGGACCCAGAGAGACAAAAGATTCCTGCCTTGTGCCAAAGCTATAAACAGGGGTGGAACAGAACAAAGGGGGCTGCCAGTCATGAGAAAACCCCAATTTTCCACCTAAGATGTCTGCTGGAACTAACAAGGACTGTACCAGGGGAAAGGATTGGGCCCAGACTAGGAAGGAGTCTAGTCTATGAAAGAAGCTTATTGAAACATCTCTGAGGGTGAGATTTTAACCTGTAATCAGTTTCTTAATGTATTAGGCTTACACTTGTGTGTTTTTGCTTTATTTTGCTTGGTGACTTACTTTGCTCTGTCTGTTATTACTTGAGACCACTTAAATCCTACTTTTTATACTTAATAAAATCAGCTTTGTTTAGTAATGAACCCAGAGTAAGTGATTAATACCTGAGGGAGCAAACAACTGTGCATAACTCTCTATCAGTGTTATAGAGGGAGGACAATTTGAGTTTACCCTGTATAAGCTTTATACAGAGTAAAACGGATTTATTTGGGGTTTGGATCCCATTGAGAGCTGGGTGTCTGGGTGCTGGAGATAGGAAACCTCCTGAGCAGTTTTTAGTTAAAGTCCACAGATTTGGGGGCATGAACCAGACCTGGGTCTGTGTTGCAGCAGGCTAGCGTGTCTGGCTCAACAAGGCAGGGTTATGGAGTCCCAAGCTGGCAGGGAAAACCAGCTCAGAGGTAATCTCAGCACATCAGGTGACAGTCCCAAGGGGATCTCTGTGACTGAACGCGTCACACTCCCCAAACAATCCAAGTGGCTATGTATCAGTGACCTGTTCTCTTCATTATTTACCACTCCCCCAATTTTTGTGTCATCTGCAAACTTTATCGGTGATTTTGTTTCCTTCCAGGTCAGAAATAAAAATGTGAAATAACATAGGGCCAAGAATATGGTTGATCCTGCAGGACCACTAGAAATATTCATCCCATGATGATGATTTCCCATTTACAATTATATTTGAATCCTATCAGTCAGCCAGCTTTTTATCCATTTAATGTGTGCTATGTTAATTTTATATCATTTTAGTTTTTAGATCAAAATGTCATGTGGTACTAAATCAAATGCCTTACAGAAGTCTAGATATATCACACCAACACTATTACCTTTGTCAACCAAACTTGTAATTTCAAAAAAAAAAATCAATTTAGTTTGGCAGGATCTATTTTCCACAAATCCAAATTGATTGCCATTAGCTATATTTCCCTCCTTTAATTCTTTATTAATTTAGCGGCTTCATTATCTTGCCTGGAATCAATGTCAGACTGAGAGGCCTATAATTATCCAGGTTATCCCATTTACCCTTGTTAAAATTTTTGCATTATAGAAAATATATTTTAGGATGATTGTAGTTTTTTTTTAACTGAAACCATTTTTCATTTCCCTTTGCTTGGGAGGCCAGCTACCTTAATTACAATGAGCCCACCTGCACAGGGTTCAGGGAGCCATAAAAGTATGGCATTAATCCATGCTTTTCTAGGCATGAACAAGTCATAATATTAAAGCCTGTTATTTTGGAACATACCAGGGCTAGAAGCGAGTGCTGGAAATTTCCCCTTTTCAATGGTATAAAGTTCCTACTTTATAGCTCTGTAGTTCATGAGACAATGAACTCTGAGGTCATGAGCTGCGACTTTTTCTATGTTTAGAAAACCTTTTCCTGATCTAGGACTGAGGGAGAGATTTTCAAAAGTGTAAATCGCATTTAGGTATCTAACCTTCATTGATTTTTCTTATTGTAAGTCAATGGGAGTTGAGCACGTAACTGCCATTTATGCTTCTGAAAATCTCCCTTTGAATCTTGTCCATCCTGAGCATTGGGCAGGTGCAAAATGGGGGTGAAGGAGGAAACAAATTCTCTAGCAGATTGTTTTTTTTTTTTAAAAATTGGCTGCTGATTGAGGCTGGTTTTGGGGTTGGGATGTGAGAATAAGGCAAGTAGAGAGGAATTAGTTGACAGTGTATTCTGCTCACACTGACAGTGCTTTTTAGTACCAGTGGGTGAAAGTGATTAAATTAAATAAGAAATGGTTAAAGTGAAAGTTAGTATGGTCCAGTGGACAGGACTCAGGACTCCTACTGTGTGACCTTGGACAAGTCATATCTCCTCTCTCAGCCCTTCTACCTTTTGTCTGTCTTGGTTATTTACCTGTTCCTAGCGGGGACTCTCGGGGTGTTGTACAGTGACAAGCAGAATGGGGCTTAAATCTTGGTTACATAACACATATTCAAATAAAAAATTGTAAGAACATTACTTGGGAACCACATTATTAATGCTTTGAAAAAATTTCACGCAATTTTTGTTGTGTTTTGTTTACTAATAAACTTCACTTTAAAGATCTCAGCTTCACCAGTCACATCTTCTGGCCTCAATATGGAGGATCATAAACTTTAAAATAGCTTTGAAAACATATGAATAACTCTCTGTTCTTCCACACTGACTATACACCATACTGATCTATTCAGAAGAACAGTTGGCTGATGTACTAAACCAGTGTTTTTGGCCCACTGATGGCTATTATAGTTTGAGGAACGGCAGGATACATTAAGATTTCCTTTTACTTTTTGGCAAGCCACTGCACTCCATTCATTAAGGCCAACAACACTCTTCAGCCAAAACTCAATTAACAATAATATATTCCCTTAAATCTAGATGTGCCTGTGATGGGGTGGACTAGGCCTTGTGACCCTGCCACACTCCACCCCAGAAAAGGACAGTGGAGAGGGTCCTCCAAGCTGCCTCGAGTAATCAGAAAAAAAGGCTGCAGAGAGCAGGCAATCAGGTCTCAGCAGGCTTGTATGAAGGGAACTGCAGGGCCAGAATGAGTTCAGTCTGCTGGCTGGGATTGGGGGAGCAAGAGGTGCTCCTGGCTGGCTGCAGGAGCTGAAAGGCTGGACAGAGCAGATCCTGGCGAGGACCAGGGGAGCAAGGAAGGGGTTCCTGACTGGCTGCTGGGACTAGACAAAGATAAGGGCCATTGGAAAGTGGACCAGTGAAATGCAGTAGTTAAAGGGATTGGTTGCTACTTATAGGGCCACTGGGCCATGGCCTGGATCCCCTCCTTTCAACAGCCATTGGGGCAGTGGCTATGCCCTGAGAGAAGGGAGCTTAGATAGGTCCTGGGAAGGGACTGTATTTGGAACTGTGTTATCCCAGAAGGGGGCTGAAGTGAGACTGACCCAGCTGAGGTCAGAGGACTAAAGGGCAGGGAGGAAGCCCAATGGGCACTGCTCCACCCCAGAACAGGAATCTTTGCATGTAAGCTGGCCAGCCAGGATACTGAGATAATTCTCAGTCTAACCAATAGAGTTTGAGTCTGGAGAGGGCTACAGTGACATTGTGCCAATGGATGGCTACCATGATTGGCCCTGTTGGATTGTTGAAGGACTGAGGCTGGGGAGGACTGCAGAACATTATTGAGGGCTTTGAGATAGGCCCAGTTGGACTGTATATCCTGGAAGGGGTTTGTTTTGCACATGGACTGTGTGTGACTCAGCCAGAGGATTGAGTTACCAAAGTCCTACTTGATGAGTGCTGAGGCTGAAAGGGGGCTCTGTGAATGGAGGAAGTTGAGAAATAACTGCAGTCATGCACACACTCTACCAGGGGGCTCTCACAAGAGGTGAGTGCATCCCATACCATTTTGAAATACACAGGGATTGCTAGGTCTCCTGTCATCTACAAACATTTATTGCTGATGTACAAACTCATATCTGTGTGCGCTTAGGAAATACAATGGAATTACTTTTGCTCACACCTTAAGCATGTTTTTACTTAGATGCCAGGCAACCACATTCAAACACTGCAAAATAGTTCCCTGGAACCATCCAGTTTATTCTTCTTAACACAGGTACCTAATATACACTCAGTTTCAAATGCACATGTATTGTGTCTCTTTTAGTGAATATATAAAACAATAACACATCATAAATAAGTCAAGAATTTACTATCATATGGACTACCATAGTGCAACTCTAGCTAGTCTACTCTTTTTTATTGTAGATAATTTAATATTTAGATAATTTAAATGCCCTTTAACAAAAACCATAAAAATTAAGTGTTTTCTCAGAAGGAAATGATAATTTTAGAAGAAAAGCTGAAGTTATGACAACATCAGGTCTTTTTAAGAGCTCATGACCATACTGCCTATTGGATACTATATTGAGCAGTCAGTCGTCTTTTATCATTTCAGCTTGTGAAACATGGTTTGCATAATCAGGGGAACATCTATGAATTGCCAATCTGCATGAAACCCAAGACCCATCTCATCCAATATCCTGTCTGACAGTGGCTAGCGCCTAATACTTTAGAGAAAGATATCAGAATCTCACAGTAGGTAGATGTGGGACAAATCTGGTCTCCACATACGTTTCATCCTGATCCCTAATAGTCAAATATTGGCTTAAGCCCTAAAGCACAAGATTCAGTATCTCTTCCAAAATTTTTGTTAATTACGATAACCCTCATATTCTTGGTATCAATATAAATATCTTATCACATTATTTAAGACACTTTTCACAGTGAACTATAGGAACGTTACATTGCATACTAGACACTAGGGATGTAAATACCATTTTAAAAGTTAACCGTTTCAATGATTAAAAATATGTTGTCTAAACGGTTAACAGTTTAAGGGTACGTCTATACCCAGCCGCTAGTTCGGCGGCTGGCAATCGAACTTCTGGGTTCGACTTATCGCGTCTTGTCTGGACGAACCCGGAAGTGCTCGCCGTCGACTGCGGTACTCCAGCTAGACGAGAGGAGTACCGCGGAGTCGACGGGGGAGCCTGCCTGCCGCGTGTGGACGAGGTAAGATCGAACTAAGGTACTTCGAACATCAGCTACGTTATTCACGTAGCTGAAGTTGCGTACTTTAGTTCGAATTGGGGGGTTAGTGTAGACCAAGCCTAAGTGGCTGGGGCCCAGCTGGCCGGCGTGGCCGGGGCTGGGGCCGCTCCAGCCGGACACCACAGCTGGGCCCGCTCTGGCTGGGTGGCACTACTCTGGGCCTGCTCTGGCTGCTGGGGTTAACGGTTAAGGCAGTTAACCGTTAAGACAATGCTTACAAGTTAACTGGTTAACCTTTTCCATCCCTACTAGACACTTACTTAAGAGTTATACTCATGATATTTCAAGCTGGGCTACTGTTGGATTCTTGCTCTTCTTCCCACTCTTTTCAGGCAGTAGTGCTGCCTGTTTGAAGTCATGCAGGAACAGCAGGAATGGAAGCCTTCCTGCCCTCACCTCCAAAACCACAATCAGTTTTGTAAGCCCTGTACATTATCAGTTATTTTGTGGAACAGATGCTTTCAACCGAGCTGGGAAGACTTATTCAAACCAAAACCCAACCCTTTCTCCTTGTAAACCACGACTCTGTCATTCCAAATGTTTTATCTTCAAAATGCTATAGAAGACTCCTTTTTCAACATTATTTGAAGTACACATCTAGAATGTAGTAATGCACATTCAGTACAGTTCATCCACTTTCCCTGAGAAGTATTTACTGTTACTTTAAGACAACTAGGCCTGAACCCATGAGTTCTTGCAATGTTGCTAATATATAGTAGATGTGCAAGGGGAAGTCATGCATGAGAATAAATAAGATTAGACGTTGACCCACTCCTCTTCATTGAGTGGTAGTAAGTCTGATTATCTTTTCTCTGATGTCCAAATGCACATAGTAAAAAAGGGATGAGAATTAGCATGTTTAAAGAGACATGTGGAACCATGATCATCATGTTACTGAGAGGCTTTATTCAGCTTCCTGCTTTTAGACTTGCCTCCTGTTGCTAGGCAGTAGTTTGTGAGCTCTGGAGCAGTGCTCATTAATGTCCTCCCTTATCCTGTCCTCTCTTATCCTGCTTAACCTTCTGCGCATACATGCACCATACAAGCTCACACCTTGCTGTATAACAGGGGTTCTCAAACTGGGGGTTGGGACCCCTGAAGGGGTCACGAGGTTATTACATGGGGGTCGCGAGCTGTCAACCTCCACCCCAAACCCCGCTTTGCCTCCAGCATTTATAATGGTGTTAAATATATTAAAATGTGTTTTTAATTTATAAGGGGGGGGAGTCACACTCAGAGGCTTGCTATGTGAAAGTCACCAGTAAAAAAGTTTGAGAACTACTACTGTATAAAATATGCTTCTTGGTCACTACAAAAGATTTCTCTTTACATGCACAGTCATACCATAGATGGATTTACATGAATGTCTGTATATTCATTCTTTCATACTTCACAGCAATTGAGAGCAAAGGCCACATGAACTTTATGCATCAGCACACACTGCTAGCTCTAATTTTCTCCCTGCAGAACTATTTTCTATCAAATTTCACTTAAGCTGGAGAGATGATGTGAGCAGATGGTTGTAACTGCCCACTGCAATAGGGATATAGCATACAGACATAAGTGTATGCACCAATCAGTATACCATGATATTCCTGAAAATAACGTCAGATGCAATAAGGTGTCAAGATTATTTTACGATAGTTTTTGTAGCCTATCCAAGATTTCAGGCTATTATTTCAGTAGTGCCTAAAGGCATCTGTAGGTCAGGACCCCACTGAGCTGGTTTCTGTACAGACACAGTAAATAACAGTCTCCACGTCCAGTAGCTTCCAGTCTAATCGAATTATAGAATATGCCAAGATTTTCAGAAGTGATTGGTGATTTGGGGTATCTCAAATTTTGGGTGCCCAATGTAAGACACGTTGACAGGGGTCTAAATTTCCAGAGGTAGGTGATAAGTTAAATCTGAAAATCAAGGTCTTTTAAGGGGTTTCGAATTGGGCACACACAATCACTATTCATTTTTTTTAAATCTTGGCCATGAACTCCTATTTAGTTCATTTCTTTCTTTTGGGATTTTACATTGTAGAAATGTTAACTAAACCCAGAGTAGTCTGACAGACCACAAAGAAAACATAGTGTACAGTGTTTGCACAAAGTAAGTAAAACCCCCAGTTGTCTGGTCACCTTCTGTGCCTCCTCGTGGCAGGGCATGGTGATGCAGCCATTCTGCCTCTGTTTCCCCAATAGAGTTTCCAGATCACTCTGATGCCTTATGGCTCAGCCCCCAGGCCAAGTCACTACAAAAATTCCATCAACCCTAACCCGTTACGGAGAAGCAGAAACTAAAGTTACAGTTTCAAAACACATACAAAATAAAGAAGTATTTATCCCAGTTTAGTTTAGTTCTGAGCCCCTCTGAAGTTAATTGTCCTCCCAACCTCTGGAAGCCCTTGAGAAACTCAGGTAGTCCAATCTCATGGCTGCTTTTCTTTTATGGAGGCTCTGACTGAATGATGTCTCCCTTTCTCAGCACCTTCCAACAGGTTTGAAACTCACTATCTGTATAGCAGTCAGAGCTGATTGAACTGTGGTGAGCACACTAACCCTTTCCAACACTATGGGGTTTGCATATGCCATCACAGCCTCTCCAACTTAATTTAAATTCTCAATGGATGCCTGCTACTAAACTTTTTTAAGACTCATTAAAGCTGTGTGTGTTTCTTGGAGACTATATTTTAATGCTTACTTTGGGAATCAGATAGCAAACATGCCCAGTATATACATCAACAAAAAGGAAGAAGTTATTCCAGTCCTTATGGGCAATGGTCAGAAAAGCAATGAGAAAAAAGCAGAATGATAAAGTTTAATATGCATCTTGTTATTTCCACTTGTTTTGGTCATCTGTTTCGCTGACACTCCTTTGAAGGGAGCATTGTGGTTTAAAGGCATCATAGAAGAAATGTGTTTTAAATGAGCGACTCAAAGGAAGAGTTGGAGACCTAATGGACCACATCAGAGAAGGAATTCCAAGTGTAGGTGCTAAGTGGGAAGGAATGAAGATAAGAATGGGAGAAGGAAATAAAGGATGTTTCATAGTGTGACTATAGATACCTAAACTGTCAATTTCAGGTCTGCATCCTAACTTTCCTAAACGCTGAGATTCAGATCCAAAGATTTGTTTCTGAACCACCTCAACTATTATTTCAAAAGATACAGACATATAATTCTGGCAGCAGAAGCAACCACTGTAGTTATGGTTGAAATATAATTTCTGTTATAGCTTCCCTTATTCAGATATCCCCAGCTGTCTCAATAATTCTTTTTGGACCTCCGCATTTTATTCATGGTTTTGCCAACATTTTTTGGCCATTTTCAGTAAAATCCATTTAACCATTCTTGAGCTCTGAAAGTGTTTTAAAAATTGCATTCATGCCATTAAGTCCTCCACAGCCAGAAATTTTGTGCATGCATAACTAATTTTCTTCAAACTTGGGTTGTTTTTCACCTCTCAATACAAATTAGTCAAGCCAGGTTTGACGCATGTATGCACTGTGCTGTTACCTACTAGGCCAATATTATAGATCTTAAGAACATAAGAATGCCATACTGGATCAGACCAATGGTCCATCTAGTTCAGGATCCTGACGTCCAACAGTGATCAATGCCAGGTACTTCAAAGGGAATGAACAGAACAGGGCAATCATCAGGTGATCTATCCCCTCACATCCAGTCCCATCATGTGGCATTCGGATACCCAAAGCATGGGATTGCATCCCTGACCATCTTGTCTAATAGCCATTGATGGACCTATCCTCCATTGTCTTATAATTTTTTTTTAATCCAGTTATAGCTTTGGCCTTCACAACATCCTCTGACAATGAGTTCCACAGGATGACTGTGCATTGTGATAGTACTTCCTTTTGTTTGATTTAAATTGGCTGCCTATTAATTTCATTGGGTGACCCCCTGGTTCTTTTAATATCTGAAGGGGTAAAAAACACTTCCTTATTCCCTTTCTCCATACTATTCATGATTTTATAGCTTCTATCACATAACCCCTTAATTGTATCTTTTCCACTCGAATAGTCGCAGTCTGTTTAATCTCTCCTCATACAGAAGTTCCATACCTTTAATCATTTTTGTTGCCTTTTCTGTACATCTTCCATTTCTAATATCTTTTTAAGATAGGGTGACCAGAACTGCACGCAGTATTCGAGGTGAGGGTATACCATAGACTTATATAGTGACATTATGGTATTTTCTGTCTTATCTATCCCTTTCCTAATAGTTCCTAACATTCTGTTAGTTTTTATGACTGCCGTTGCACATTGAGTGGATGTTTTCAGAGAATTATCCACAATGATTCCAAGATATCTTTCTTGAGTGGTAACAGTTAAGTTAGACCCCCATCATTTTGTATATATAATTGGGATTATGTTTTCCAAAATGCTTTACTTTGTATTTATCAACATTGAATTTCATGTGCCATTTTGTTGCCCAGGCATCTTGTATCATGAGATCCCTTTGTAACTTTTCACAGTCTGCTTTGGACTTAACTACCTTGAGCAATTTTGTATTGTCTGCAAACTTTGTCACCTCACTGTTTACCCCTTTTCCCCAATCATTTATGTATGTTTACCACCACTGGTCCCAGCACAGGTCCCGCGGGGACAAGGCTATTTACCTCTCTCCATTCTGACTATTTATTCGTACCCTTTGTTCCCTGTCTTTTAACCAGTTACTGATCCATGAGAGGACCTTCCCTCTTATCCCATGACTGCTTACTTTGCTTAAGAGCCTGTGGTGAGCGACCTTATCAAAGGCTTTCAGAAAAAGTCCAAGTACACTATATCTACTGGATCACCTTTGTCTACTTGTCTACCTTCAAAGAATTCTAATAGATTGGTGAGGCATGATTTCCCTGTAGAAAAGCCATGGTGACTCTTCCACAACAAATTGTGTTCATTTGTGTGTCTGATAATTTTGTTCTTTACTATAGTTTCAACCAATTTGCCTGGTACTGAAGTTAGTCTTACCAGCCTTTAATTGCCAAGATCACCGCTGTAGCCTTTAAAAAAAATGATGTTACATTAGCTACCCATCCAGTCATCTGATACAGAGTGATAAGCTACATTCCACAGTTTGTAGTTCTGCAATTTGAGTTCCTTCAGAACTCTTGGGTGAATACCATCTGGTTCTGGTGACTTATTACTGTTTAATTTATCAATTTGAACCAAAATCTCCTCTATTGACACTTCAATCTGGGACAGTTCCTCAGATTTGTCATCTAAAAAGAATGGCTCGAGTGATGGTATCTCCCTTAATCGTCTGCAGTGAAAACTGATGCAAAGAATTCATTTAGCTTCCCGCAATGGCTTTGTCTTCCTTGAGTGCTCCTTTAGCATCTCACTCATCCAGTGGCCTCATTGATTGGTTGGCAGGCTTCCTGCTTCTACTTTTTTTGGTTAGTTTTTGTGCCTATTGCTAGTTGCTCTTCAAATTCTTTTGTGGTCTGCCTCAATTATACTTTTAGACTTGACTTGCCAAACTTTATGCTCCTTTCTGTTTTCCTCGGAGTCAAAAAGACATCCTTTAAAAATAAGAAGGCAAATCCTACTAACTACTTTTTAGTCTGCTGTTTAGCCATGGTGGCTTTTTTTGGTACTCTTACTATTTCTTTTAATTTGGGGATATATGTTTAATTTGAGCCTCTAATGGTGTTTTTATTCATATTAGTTCATATTTTAAGATTAAGCACAATGGTTCAAACTTAAAGCCCATTGGGCATAAACATCCATGTTTGTATTTGTCAGAGTTTACATTGTTTGGGTTGATGGAAAAATGTTGCTATTATTTTTAATGCTCCAAGATGGCAGTGCTGGCTGATGTTGTTTTTTAACCATTACAGAATATAGTACACACGTGCATTATAGACGATAAATATATATTTTATGCAAAAAACAGCTTTAACACAGTGCTAAGTTTAGGAAATCAAGAACTCCAAAAATCATGAAATGCGAAGTTCATTTTTAAGATGGCTCTAAATGTTTGCTTAAAGATATTGACACTTGGAAATCCTGGCAACCAATCAAGCTGAATGGAGAAACAGTCATAAAAGGAATTCAAGGCTATCAGACCTGAGAAGCATAGATGGAGAAGACTCACCTTGTTATTAGTCCAGGAAACTTAGTATCCTCTTTTCTTTTTTCCATTACCTTTGGACAATACTTTTTTCATTAGCTGGTGTTTGAATTTGCTTGAAACAAATTTTAGATTTGTTTTTTGATAGTTACATTTTCAAAAATATCTTAGGCTCAGGATGGAGTAAATTGGCACAGCTCCACTGGGGCTAACGGAGCTACATTGATTTATACCAGGCAAGGTTCTGGACCTTTGTCTTTAATATCACTTTTGAAAGACCTCTTAAGAAGCAAACAATAGTTGTTTTCTCATTATAGCATTGTAGTACCATTGTTCTAGTTATGGTTGAGAAAGGACTTCCCTTATTTTTCAGCTGCCTCTAACTTTCTGAAGCAATATTTTTTTAGCTGAAATTTCTCATGCTTGTTCTTAATCTCAGAGGTAAATGTTTTGGAAAGTTTTATAAAATTACTTTTCGCTGTTTTTTATGAAATATCTAAGCATGAAAAATTGGCCAGTTTCACCAGTTATTATATTTGTTATTTATATCATAAGCTCTTCTGGACAGGGATTTGGTTTTATGTTACATGTATTTTACTGCTGCAAAATGCAGCCTACAGTTTGACACTTTATAAATAAAGTTTAATTTTTCAAAAGCCTTTTAATGATTAATAACTCAGTGGCTATTGTTTTAAACTTCATATTTGTCTTGGCCTAGTGGCTTTCATAAATACTAAGACAATTTACAAAATCCACTGTTTGAGAATAGTGGCCCAATAAGATTCTCAGTTGCACACGAAGAGCACACAATGACACTTAGGAAGGTGGGGTGAAGATGGCCTTTGAGCTCCAATCCTGGCCCAGCCATTTGCCATTCCAGTCCCTGGGATTAAGTCTGTTCTAATTCCTACCAGCTACCACCCGCCCCCAGTGGCAGTCAGGGATTGATGAGGGTGAGGGGCACCCTAGCAACCTATCACCTTCCCAGCCTCTCTGTGTCAGGTTGGGGTTGAAGCAGGAGATAAGATGGCGTTACATCCCCAGAAGCTGTTGCTCCACTGCAGTGATTCTATATTGACATGAGGGCTAGATTAAAGCTCTTCAGATGGTGTAAAATGGCATACAAATCAATGGGGCTATGTTGCGCCATCTGGAATCTGGCCTTGTACATATCCATTTAAATACTGAATTCTTTCCATTCTATTCAGTGTGCTGAAGCTGCACTGTCTCATGGTGTTCTCTCCTACTGCAGCCATGCCAAGAAAGGCAGCAGCGGTAGAGTGAGACTCCTCTCTGATTCCTGCAGTTTCCAATCCCTCCCTGCTACTTCTCCCATTTCTCCCTTCATATAGTTGTTACCACCCCAGCTCCTTCGCCATTAACTTCCTCTCTGACACACTCCTGGCTTCCCCATTTCTATTCTTCACAGTCACTGGGCTTCATGATTTCAGCTTTCATGTTGATGTCCCCTCTAACTTCTCCTCTCCTCACCTTCACCTCTTCATTTGACTTTCAACGCAGGTTCAACAATCAGTCACCAGATCAACCACTCACTAGACACTTATGAATTCACTTTCTTCAACCATCACTTCTCCTTTGGCATTGCTCGCTTCCCCCACAGCTCTCTATCCTCACTGACCTGCAATAGTCCTGACTTTTCCATCACTGAGTTCCTTCCGCTCTGCTTTCTCCTTACTCACTTTCACTGACAAAGAACTCAAGACCCTCCACACCACTTTTTGCCCTCATCTCTTTTGACGTCATTCCCTGCCTTCTGTGCTTTGCTAACAATGCCCATCTTGCTGCCCATTCATATAATTCTTCTTCTTCACTCTCCAGGCATGGTCTACCATTCTCATGATTATACACCAGACCACAACCCTCTCCTCATTCAAAATGTTCCTCAAGGCTTACTTCTGTTGTGATGCCTATGAGAAATTAGCCAGTTAATAACTGCTAGGTAGGAGAGAGACAGCGATAGTTTCTGCACATAGAAAGAAAGTGGGAGGGAGAAACTAACAATATGTATGCCACTCATCACCCTGATTGCTCATTTTGTATTCCTTTTCTTCACCCCCCTCAGTTGTTAGTTTGTCTTTCACACTGTAAATTCTTCAGCTCAGAGACAGTGTCTTCTAATATGTTTGAAAAACACACTTCATATCACAGTAACACCACAACATGCTAAGTAAAGTCCTTGTATTTATCCCCTTGGAGCTCATCCTATGAGATGCTGACCAGCCCCTTCAACTCTCATTGGCATGTCTGAAGAGAACGAATGTTGCGGCACTCAGGGATTCACAAGATTGGGCCATTATGCAATGTTTTATTTGGATGCTTTGTATCAACAACAGTAAAAAGAACTCTGTGCGTATACCTATATATTCATATATCCTCATTATTAGCTTCCATTTCAGAGTATTCTACACAATATGAGATTGCTTGGGATCCAATTACTTTAACTATTATGTTCATTTTTGTTACTCCCCCATCCGCTAACAACACACACAAGATTTTAGTCTCAAGGACAGTGTCACACTCAGGATGGAGGATACATATTTTTATGAAGTGGGGACCTCTGTTTGTGTGACACTGTTCCACAAGGGTTACATCCATCTTTATTAACTGTGAAGGCTAGTTCAGCAGTAATATTTTCACAGCATTATGAGTCATCCATTGGAACCAGCAACTGAGATTTTCCAGTGCTAAATATTTAGTGCCTACAAGGTACTGAACTTTCCCCTATGCATATATGTTCAAGGAAAAATATGTCAAAGTCTTTGTTCATAAATACATCCTTTACCAACATTCTGACTTCAGCAGACTGGGTTACTGGTGACTACTTCTTCTCACTAATATTCTATATCACCAATCGGGACTCCTTAGTTAAGCAGCTGATTATAATTGCAGGACTAACTTTTAATAGATGCTTGTGAAGTTTTTTTTGTGATGATTTTAAGTTAAGAAGATTTTGGTAGTGTTTCAAAAGTGCAGAGTATATAGGTCTGAAATGACATGACCCCTTTCCAAATGTAAATAACTCAGTTTTTATAATGATTACAGGGATATCTTAGATGAGCCAATAAAAATCAAAAATCAAAACAAAGTCACTGCAATCTCACTTCACTTTTTAGGATGCTCTTTGACTTGTGGTTATCTAGGCACCAGTGTTTCCATGACTGGATTTTTGAAATAAGTTTACATCTGGAGTCTGGAAACCGGGCCTTTGTTCCCACTTTATGTATTCTCCCATTATTCCTGCACTTATGTTGCTGACCTTCCACCACTCATTTGCTATGTCCAGCTTTTTAATAGCAAGAGAACTATAACTGCACTGTTTTCTGATTACCTGCAACTGAGATCATTGCTGGTACCTAATAAATCCTCTTTCTCATTGCCAGTATTTCATGGCTGTGTGATGACTTAGTAAATGTTAGTCAAAACATATAAAGGGAAAAAATGTACAGACCTTTCACCAAGGTTCACTACAAGGGAGGCCTTTGGCTGCTTACTGCTCCATGATGTTATGCAGTTAAGTGTCATTCTGTTTGTGCTGTTATTGAGAAGCAAAGATACACAGAAAAGTGAAACAGAATATGCATGAAGGAATTGAGAGCGAAGAGGGCTCAATAACCCCTGATATGGGGGATTACCTGGCTAGGCATTGAAGGACGCATTAGGGCAAGAAAATTTGGAGATGGGATGGAAGAGATGGACCTAAATAAGTCATCTAGCTAAACACAGATGCACTTTGAGGCTTCTCCAAAAAGAACCTCCAAGTCTTATGGGGGTCTCTCATTATCTGTTAAAAATGCAACATGCTGCCTGGATGGGCTTTTTCGACGAAGCATAAACAGATTGTTTAGCAAACACATAATAATGAAAATGCAGTTGTAAGTAAGTGCAATATCATACAATTTAATCCAACATAATGGAATGCATTTCAGCCACTTTTGAAACCACTAATCATAAGTGCAGAGGTATGCATCCACAACACTTTTAATGAACACTTCTGCAGCAGAGTTTATTCCCCCTAGATCAAACAGAAAGGTGTACAGCTCAGGAGTCAGACATGCAAGTCAAAGACAGGATCGGAGGAAATGGGAACATCATTGCTGCAAGAACAGTCACAGTTAAGGTCCTTTAGTGGTCCCTAAGTGTATACATCACACTGTCCTCTCCTACAGCTCGCAAAAGTAGGTGAAGAAGCCTACAAAAGTAGGTGAAAAAGCCTACAAAACACCAAAGTTTCACTATTTACCTGTCCTTGCTTAGTTCCTGCTGGCTGGTATCACCAACCCCTGAATGCAGAACCCCTCTTCCCCCCACCCCAAGCCTACTTTTAAAAACAGTTGAGGCAAGTAGGATATCACACTTCCCTTGCTTGTTTTTTCTCTGGCATTTCTGACAAGTATAGCATGTGGTACAGCAACTGTCACTCTGACCATGCCTCTTTTTGGAGGGTGTGTGAGTATGTGTGTGTACGTGCATGTATCAGGAATCCTGTGGACCTTCTGCTTTCCACGTGGGAAACATAACAATGTAGAGTTCTCTATGTTGCTTTTAGGTGAAAGTGATGCACACTATATATTTTTGTGCTGCATGACATTCAGCATGGGTTGGCAGGGACCAGAGAGTTTTATACCTCAGTCCACTTTGTTACATGTAGAGTACTTTATAGCACTAGCTCTTTAGATCTCCGTCTATCCCTAACTCAATGTCCTCAATGTCTTGGGTGGGGGGGGGGGGGGAGAGAAATCCCACATCCAGGGAACATTAAATTCACTTGTACTTCATTTTTCAAGAACTAAAACCACCTTCAGACTGTCTATATACATGATCCCTTATTGTTTAAATTTAGGCAACTAGATAGATCTGTATTTATTATGCATATATGTATTTATCAGATGTCACAGTGACAGGAGTGGTATTAGAGCCTAAGCAGAAGAGAGTAGATTAATAATATTTTTATTAACATTTCAATAGGCATTTAGGAGAACTTAACTGTGCATGATCAGTAGTATGTAAGAGTATATTTTTGTTATGACTAATTTTTGAAGTTTACATTCCAAAGATCATAGTACATATCACACCTTACAATAGGACTATGGAATTATCAATGCCATTTGTATATGCCTGGATGAAGAGAGTCACCTTGCTTATGTGAACATAATTTAAATGAGCAAAGTACAATGAAGCCTTAAAATCAATGAAAGTGTCAGTTTGGATGCAAAACTACATCTCAGACTATAAATAATTGAGTTATTTTACTGGTCCATCCTCACTGGTGGTCAGAAACATATCTTACATGATACATTTTTGATAATAAGCTTCCCACTAGTAATGCAATAGTTTAGTTAGTTCAGAACCACGCCATATAGTATTTCTATCAACAGTAATGGAGGTAAGTAAGAGAACTACAATTTCAGGGGTGGAAAAATGTGTCACATTAATTTTATATGTTTTCTAGCTACAATATGTGCCAGTGAGATTATCTTTCCTGTGCCTTTACTAAACTGAACGAGCTAGAACTGATCTCATGATATACGTGACAAAGGAGAGTGATCAAGTCTCCGCCCAGTAACCCTGTCCAAAAATCCTGACTCTGCAGCCAAAACTTGGCAATAGGTGGACAGGACCACATACAGTGGAAAAACCACCCACAAGCATTGTGACATTTATTATACATAGGAGAATATGCAACCCGTATTTGAACCCAATTGAAGGGGAACAAATACTCTGTGCAATAATATGAGTCAAGTTTCCCAAACAGCAAGGCGTAGACAGATACGATTGAAGCCAGCAAAACATACATTGCATAAAGTGCTTATAATATTGAAGTTCAAGTCTGTTCCCATTTCTGAGATGATTTCACAGCAAGAAAGTTAGATGTCAGTAGCTTTGTTGGACTCAGAAATAAGTGTTCTAAATATATTAGATGTTTCTTAAATAAAGTATATAAACATAACTTGTTCATTAAAGGTACAGGTAGCTTTTATATCCCTAATGACAATGTGGTGTCTAGCCCCTGAAATAGGAAATAAGATACAATCAGGATCATTATGTTTAAGTCGAAAGTTAGGGGGATAGTGTATTGTGAAACTAACTAGAAAGATCTTTAAGGTCAGTGAAGAATAGACACAAGGTGTAATTTTTTTAAACAGCCCAAGGCTTTTTACTTAGCATACGCATTTGATAGTGTCTAAACCAAAATTTCCCCTACCACCACTGTTATTCAGTGTTGAGTGCCTGTTGGTTGTGACTCTCCACCCCAGAAGTAGCTTCATTTCAGCGGTGGTGCACCTATTTATGATCCAATTAATATATAAGGGATAATTGTGATCATTTAATCTGACTTCCTGTGTAGTACAGGCCATAGAACTTCCCCCAAATAATTCCTAGTGCAGATCTTTTAGGGAAAATATCCAATCTTGATTTAAAAATTGCTAGTGATGGAGAGTCCACTGCAACCCTTGCTAAATTGTTCCAGTGGCTAATTACTGTCACCATTAAAAATGTACACCTTTTTTCCAGTGTGAATTTATTTTGCTTCAACTTCCAGCCATTGGATTGTATTACACTTTCTCTACTAGATTAAAGAACCCATTATTAAATATTTGTTCCTCATGTAGGTACTTCTAGGCTGTAACCAAATTATCCCTTAATCTTCCTTGTTAAGATAACTAGAGTGAGCCCTTTGATTAAAGGATTAAAAAAAACATGCCTCATAGTGATACTCATTCTCATGATTCTTTTCTAATTCTCTCCAATTTATCAATATCCTTATTGAACTGTGGGCACCAGCAAAGGTTGCACTGGTGCCAAATATAGAGGTAAGATAACTTCGCTACTTCAGCTCTGTTTATGTATCCCAGGATCGCATTAGCTCTTTTGGCCACAGTGTCATGCTGAAAGCTTAAGTGCAGCTGATTATCCACCTCCACCCTGAAATCTTTTTCAGAGTCACTGCTTCCCAGGTTAGAATCCCCCATCCTTTAATTGTGGCCTACATTCTTTGTTCTTAGATGTATACTTTTACACTTAGCCTTATTAGAACACACATTGTTTGCTTGTGCCCAGGTTACCAAGCCATCTGTGAATCAGTGACTTCTCTTCATTATTTACTACTCCCCCAAATTTTGGGTCATCTGCAGATTTATATCAGTGATGATCATATGTTTTCTTCTAAGTCATTGATGTTAAATAAGTTTTCCCATCTCTCAGGTGAGTGCCCTAAACCTCTTGACTCTGAGTCTCTCTCTATCTCTCTTGCTGAAGCTGTTCCATTGTATATAAGCCATTAAATACGCTTGGGACAAGACAGTGAGAATGACTCTAGTCCAGTGTTAGGGTACTCACTTGAGAGGTAGAAAACCCTCACTCAGATGGGCTTTTGTGGATCCCATTTTTATGTGCTTCTCTCTTCCCATGCATTATATAAAGAACCTAGGTACTTAACTCAAGGCTGTGGCTTCCACTGGGTTGCAAGGCCCCTAAAAGTACAACAGTGTTGAGCATAGCAACACCTAAGTGGGGGTTGTCTCAATGTTGGTCCTAGTGCCTGAGATCCCCATTATTAAAAGACTCTCTATCATACCACCACATCCCTCACTGAGAGTTGACTTCAGAATCTCAGTCACTACTACCATCAGTTCTTCAAAGCACATTTGCTTAATGTACAGAGGGAAAAAATATCACCTGCAAAGTTATAGCTTTTTTGATTAATTCCAGTTGTTGGTTTTTCATTTTTCCTTTGGTCTGTCCAACTTTGCTGTTGTTACTTATAAAAAACAGTCAGTTTCTCCCCTGTTATTTCAACAACAAGAAAATCATTAACAAGTCTTCATAACAAGATCTTATTTTCCATTCCTGTCATTATTTGCTGGTGATGTATGAAGCATTTCCAATGAACCTAAAATGCCAAGAGCAGCAAACATCTCAGCTGGAATTTTTTCTAACTAGACTACTGTAATTCTCTCTCAACTGGCTTGTTTACCCTATGGGCAAATGCAACACCTTCCAGTTGTGCAAAATTTTGCTGGTTGTTTTTTCACAAAGACACATCTCTCACTTGTGCTGCAGAATTTACATTGATGCTACTTCATTTTTCCAGTGTCATGATTAGCAATCAATTCTTACCAATCCATCTCTGAGCAATGTTTGTTCCTTTAGATACCTGACTCTTCATTGGAAATGCTCCAGTCAAACCTCAGGTTTGCTCTACTCACTTATGTTATGACATTTTTTGTATCCCTCCTGCTTTTGGTGTGAACACTCCTCAAGCTTTCGGTGTGTTTGAACACAGATATAAAATAGATGGCAAGCTTTTGGGGGGCTGGGATTGTCTTTTTATGTATTGTATTAGTGCCCAACATTCTTTGGCCATAGGAATAATATATAACAATAATCTTGATTCATATTTTGTAATTGTTCCCCAGTTTGGGGGTAGATTTCTGCCCATTTGTTCAGAGTTGCATGATGTAAGAAGCCCGCAAATCTTGTGGCCATGTGCAACTTCTTGGCAGTCCCTGCTACACCCCAGGAACTCCAAGACAGTCCAAAGGGAGCGGAGAAGGATACAGTCCCATTGCCCTGTGCTACATCCCCCGTGGCTTGACAGAGCCTTTTGTAATGGACTAAACAAAATCCAAAGATCCAAACTGACACCCTGAATTCAGCAAAGCATGTAAGTACACATGCTTAAAGTTAAGCATGTGCTTAAGTCCCATTGAAGAGACACACTTGAGTATATTGCTGAGTAGGGGATGGACTTAAGATGCTTTGCTGAATCAAACCATGACAGGAGGTAGGATGGTCTTGTTAAGGCACTGGGTTGAGATTCTGGAAACATGGGTCTAATCCATAGCTCAACTTACTTAAGGTTACTGTGTGACCTTAAGTCACAAACTCTCCTTACTGCATTTTCCTCATCTTCTGCTTTGTCTTGTTTAGTAATGGCTTCTCTATGTGGGGAAGTAGACCAGCATAGCTATAGTGGAATAATTATACTGCTATAACTACATTGCTCTAATTCCCCATGTGAACACATGAGCTCTCAATGCTAGTCAAATGTTTTGATGTGCATTATTTGGTCCATTGCTCCAAGACATCATATGAAAGGCTCTACATTAATGTAGGGTTTTGAGTGGATTGTATATACTAAACTCACCTTTATTCTTGAATAGCATGTTTATATGGGGAGTTACACCAGCACATCAGAATATTACTCTGCTATAGCGATGCTGGCCATTTTCTCTACCTAGACAAGTCCTAAGAATCTAAGTTCTTCAGGGCAAGGACTGTCTCTTATGCGCCCAACCGAAGGGCGTCCAAATGTTGGCAGGGGCCTCTAGGTGCTACCATAATACTAATAAATAACAAACACCACCACATTTTGGTGATGTTCGAGATTGGAAGTGGATCCTAATCTTCCCCATCTCTCTGTATATATGATACATATACAGAATCTGTGTGAGAGAGAGTGTGTGTGTGTGAGTGTGTGTGTGTGAGTGAGAGAGAGAGATCTAGAAGTCCTTGGGGACCTAGACAGTTTGTATGGAACTTTTATGAGAACACGCATAAGGCAGAGTATCAGGGTTGAGGCTTTTTTTTTCTGGAGTGTGGGATTTCAGGACCAGACTAAAGGCTCTCAATGCTAGCTAAATGTTTTGATGTGCATTATTCTGTCCATTGCTCCAAGACATCATATGAAAGGCTCTATATAAATGTATGGTTTTGGGTGGATTGTATAGATCTGCAAACTTTTTCTTCCTTTACTACACAGGCATATTGTAAAAGTGATTACATTACCCCCTAAGGCTAAAAGTCCCTGAAAAGTTGCAAGTCTAAAGTAAATTACAAGCACACTGTTTCCCTATTCATAACACTGTTCTCTGGTAACTTAGTATTTAATGTATCTCTTTCATAAACCAGACGTGTAGCATTCCATTTGTAAATATTTTGCTTGAGAATGTAAATCTTGAAGATAACAAAAAAGCACAAAGGAATTGTACAAACCCACTTTCTCCCAGTTGAACTGTAAAAAAAACTTCTAGAAATCTCTGGCGTTGGAACAAATTTCCATTGTTTACTTAGAGCTGTTCTGTAGTATCCCTCAGCATTCCACTAGTTTATTTAAAATCTACTGGCCAGATCCTCAACTTGTGTAAAATGGTGTAGCTCCACTGAAATTCATAAGATGGTAGAAGCTGAGGATGTACCCACTAAAACACAGAAGCACTTGAAAAATATATTGAAAACAAAATTACTATGCAAGCTGCCTTCTGTTTACTCTTGGCATTGCATGATCTTTTCATCATTTATGACACTTAGAAATAAGACATTTTACTATTCTTCAAAAACCCAACCCCAAACCCAGCTCATGTTGAAGTAACTGGTTAAAACCTAGTGCTGAAAACTGGGAAATGGTTTTGATTTTCATTATGTTTAGGGTCACTCCCAGGTCATATTTGACACAGATTCAACATTCATATAAATTTAATAAAATCTGTAAAGGAAATTCAGATAACAGCTGTGAAAAGAATGTGATCAATAGACACCTAAATAAGTGTCACTTTGAAAGTTACCAACCGTTGATGGATAGTTAAATGGATGAAACTATAATGTCTCCACCAACTTTTAAATGCAGAAAGCTCTAGCAATTTCGTCACTTAAGTGACAGAAATTTTGCATGCTCGCAGTGTAATCATTGTGTCTGTTCTTTTTATACCAGCTTTCTTATTTAGGGTCTAATTCAAAGTGTGAATTATTATTCAGCATATTCATGACTGGTTGATAAGAGAATGGTTGAGTTAAAACAGCCCTTTTACCACAGTTATTGAATCTCCAAATATCCTTGGAAAAAAAACCCACACTTTATCCCTAGGTACTCTTCCTAGGTGTTCATAGTCTTCACACCATTCTTCTTCAACACATTACCATAATATAGTTATTCTTGAAAGTATCATTTTCAGAGGTGGTATTGTATTTCAATACGGCAGTATTCAGAAGTGCAAGTGCAGGCAATATATTGTAGTGGCCTGTCAGGGTTTGTCTACACTAGAAAGTTGTACTGCTTTGGGTATACCGGTATAATGAAAGTGGTAGAAACCCACCTAGTACGGGCAGTTATTTCAGTGTCAAGGTGCTTTATACCAGCACAGTTTATTCTCATTATGGGAATAACTATAGTGGTATAGGTCACCTTTATACTAGGGCTGTCAAGCGATTAAAAAAATTAATTGTGATTAATCATGCGATTAATCACACTGTTAAACAATAATAGAATACAATTTATTTAAATAATTTTGTATGTTTTCTACATTTTCAAATATATTGATTTCAATTACAACACAGAATACAAAGTGTATAGTGCTCACTTTTTATTTTTTATTACAAATATTTGCACTGTAAAAAACAAAAGAAATAGTATTTTTCAATTCACCTAATACAAGTACTGTAGTGCAATCTCCTTATCATGAAAGTTGAACTTACAAGTGTAGAATTATGTACAAAAAATAACTGCATTCAAAAATAAAACAATGTCAACCTTTAGAGCCTAAAAGTCCACTCCTATTTCTTGTTCAGCCAATTGCTCAGACAAAGAAGTTTGTTTACATTTACGGCAGATAATTCTGCCCACTTCTTGTTCACAATGTCACCTGAAAGTGAGCACAGGCATTCGCATGGCACTGTTGTAGCTGGCACCGCAAGATATTTACATGCAAGATGCGTTAAAGATTCATACATCCCTTGATGCTTCAACCACCATTCCAGAGGACATGCTTCCATGCTGATGATGGATTCTGTTTGCTAACAATCTAAAGCGGTGCGGACTGACGCATGTTCATTTTCATCATCTGAGTCAGATGCCACCAGCAGAAGGTTGATTTTCTTTTTTGGTGGTTCGGGTTCTGTAGTTTCCGCACTGGAGTGTTGCTCTTTTAAGACTTCTGAAAGCATGCTCTACACCTCGTCCCTCTGAGATTTTGGAAGGCACTACAGATTCTTAAACCTTGGGTTGAGTGCTGTAGCTATCTTTAGAAATCTCACATTGGTACATTCTTTGCATTTTGTCAAATCTGCAGTGAAAGTGTTCTTAAAACGAACATGTGCTGGGTCAACATCTGAGACTGCTATAACATTAAATATATGGCAGAATGCAGGTAAAACAGAGCTGTAGACATACAATTCTCCCTCAAGGAGTTCAGTCACAAATTTAATTAACACATTTTTTTAATCAGCTGCATCAGCATGGAAGCATGTCCTCTGGAATGGTGGTCACAGCATGAAGGGACATATGGATGTTTAGCATATCTGACACGTAAATAGCTTGCAATGCCAGCTACAAAAGTCCCATGTAAACTCCTGTTCTCACTTTCTGATGACATTGTAAATAAGAAGTGGGCAGCATTATCGCCGTAAATGTAAACAAACTTGTTTGTCTTAGTGATTGGCTGAACAAGAAGTAGGACTGAATGGACTTGTAGGCTCTAAAGTTTTACATTGTTTTGTTTTTGAATGCAGTTATGTAAAAAAAATCATTTGTAAGTTGCACTTTCACGATAAAGAGATTGCACTACAGTACTTGTATGAGATGAATTGAAAAATACTATTTCTTTTGTTTTTCATTTTTATAGTGCAAATATTTGTAATAAAAAAATAATAATATAAAGTGAGCACTGTACACTTTGTATTCTGTGTTGTAATTGAAATCAATATATTTTAAAATGTAGAAAAACAAAAAAAAATAATAAATTTCAATTGGTATTCTATTGTTTAATAATGCGATTAATTGTGATTAATTTTTTAATCACGATTAATTTTTTTGAGTTAATTGTGTGAGTTAACTGTGATTAATTGACAGTCCTACTTTATACTAATATAACTGTGTCCACACTAGGCTTTTACAGGTATATTATCAGTTCAAAAAACAAAAACAAAGAAACCCTCACACATCTATCCACAATAGTTATAATGGTAAAACTTTTAAATGTAGACTAGGCCTCATCATCAGTCCAGAAGCGTCCCAGTTGCAATGTACAGGTAGTAAACCAGTACGGGCTTGATCCAAAGCCCACTGAAGGTAACAGGAGTCTTTCCACTGGCTGCACTGGGTAAAACTTCAGTGCCATGGTCTGTGCAGAAAGCCTCTGCAGATGTGTTGTTTAAAGAGGTGTTAAATGGTTAGCAGGTGGATTAGAAGCACAGGGTGAGTGTAGGTGATGGAAGTTTTGTTGCTTTAGTGAAAATGGTGTGTTCTGTAATAAAAACAGTGTGAACTTAATTTCCCTCTGCTGCATTCTTTATTATTCATGCTTCCACCCCTCCACAGTCACTGTCACAAGCTGGTGCTAGATACTAGTTGAAAATTAGCTGAAAATGCCTGGCACTTGTCAAAGTCTAAGAGACATAGTTGTCACCCACTGAACTCCCTTTAAATGTCAATAGTCTTTGCTACATTCGAACTGTGAAGGCAGTGGGACTGACTCACCGCAGAGCACCTTCTTGTGGCCAGGCATGTCATAGCAGCTGTCTTCTCAGCTGGTGCTCCTTTTGACAGGATCTCTGGTCTTCTGATGGACTGTTCCTTCCTGTGACTCAGGCCTCTGGCCAGGTAATGAGTGAATCCACATCGTCCAGGGTAATAACATTCAACCTCAAAGGGGGAAAAAAATCCTTCTATCCTTCTCAGAAGAAATCCTCTGCACATTTTCCAGCCCTCTCCCAAGCCCTGCAGAGTTCATCCTCACTCTATCAAAGAGGGCTTCCTCCCAGGGCTTTCTCCCTGGAGGCGTGGTTCCTCTGAAGCTGCTGATCGTCAGTGCTTCTTTGCTGGAGTCTCTCTTCTCCCATGCCTGTTTTAGAAGCTTCCTACTGCCCAGCTGTCCTCTCCCTCCAGGGACAGTCTCAGGGTACAAGTGCCTTCCTCCAAGCCCCTTTATTGTTCCTTTCCCTTTTATTGTGGGCTTTTTTTCCAAAGCCCAGATTTCCTAGCCTTTCCCATTTTTCAGGGCATAACTTCTCTCTCATAGAACCCCGGTCCTATCCTTCTCTCACAGCCACCTCTGTAGGGATAGTTCCTTTTCCCAGCAGCCCAGCTTTTCTTCCAACCTTTCTCTTAGACTTTCACTTCTCTGAGGACCATTGTCCAGGGATGTTCCCTAGCTCAACTTTCCTGACCCTTTTCCAGAGCTTCCTCTCAGAAGCAGATTCAAAAGCCTAATTTTTGCCTGAAGCCCTACTTTACCTACTGTATAGTAGCCATAAAGTCATCTCCAGCTGGGTCTCATCCCAAATTGGTCCTGGCTCCTCCTTCTGGTATAACTAGATGCATTTACTGAGCTGCCCAGCTCCCCTTAACCGCTAGTGTAAGAGCTACTCTACTGACTCAACCTGCTATTCTGAAAGACTCTTGTGAGTGTGGGAAGCTAACACCTATTGAATCCTGGGGGCAGGCGGGCGCAAGCCTGTCAGTATCTGAAGGCCCCTTTCCCAGCCTAAGGGGATGAGCTTCTGAACCCAGATTTCAAATGAGATCGGGGGGGGGGGTGTTGCGGCAATGAATTAAAAAAACAGGCATGATGTCATAGGGCCATAATCAGGGAACCTGAGGGGGACACCGAGCAGAGAACCCCAGACAGTGCCCACTGCTCCTCAAAGGTGTCAAGGGAGCCAGCAGACGTGGGCCAGAGGAGCTCTGCCTAGATGTGTGAGTGAAGGGAGGAGTGCTAATAGGCCCCACAGTTGCAGAGCTCCTCTCCATCCAGTGTCCTCCTCCCGCTTTTATAGATGTCCACCTACACCTATAACGCCAGGAGGATGTTGATGAGGAGGTCTCATGACTTCATGGGGCCACAGATGGTGTGTGCATAAATCAGAAGGTGCAGAGAAAAGTGAAGCCGGAACTGAAGGAAAAGGTTCTGGAGGAGCCGGAAGTGAGAAGCTATTAGGTGAGCCAGTACTCTGATCACTTAGGCTCCTCCCCCACCAGAAGGCTGGCTGGGGATGTGCAAGCTAATTGGCTGATCAGGCTGGGAGGCTGGATGAACCAATAAGTGTATCAGCTGAAGGGTATAAGAAGGACAGGACTGAAATACCCAGGGCCAGCTGAGCCCAGTGATCTCAGGGAAGGGAGACCTTTCTGGCTGGGAGGGAAAGGGATAATAGAAGAGAAGCACTATAAATATTTTGCTGCACAAGACTGTATTGATGTTGGTGATGAGAATGTAAATAATATGCTCAACACTGCCACATAAAGAACAGTGTGAGATGTTTCTGGGGTATTAGAGGATGGAGATGGAGTGGGCCCCGTGACAATCCATAATATAAAGAGAAGTATCCCTAGGAGCCTAACATGTGGATTATAAAGTACCCACACACGGAGCTAAAACTGGCATCAGAATTACTATAGCATAGTGGGGCAGATCTTCTGCTAGTGTAAAACAGCTCAACTGACATCAATGGAGTGAAGCTGATTTACTCCAGAGGAGGACTTGGCCTACTATACGTATGCCACCCCTTTTTTCTTAAGAACCAGTTGTGTCATTATTATCTTGGGGCTTATATTAGCTTCTTTTCCTCCCTTTCCTGGTCTGAATTGTCTCACATCCATGAGTTTCTTTCTCCTCCTCCTCCTAAGCAGGGAGGTAAGTTACACCCTAATCATTTGCTTTCTTCTTGTTCACCTCCCCTTCTTGTTGCTCCTGTAACAGACATTCTTTCTTGCTTCCCCATATAGCAAAAGTGATATGTTAATTGTATTAAAACTGAAGCCCAGTCGCAGTGAGGTCTTGATCCAACTATTACTGGAGCCAGTGGAAAGACTCCCAGTTGGCTCCTGACTGGCATCCTGAATTGAAGTTGCAATCAATCTTCTGCTGTGCATAGGGTGGATTGGTGGGAGCTCCCTTTTCAACAAGTTCCTGGCTTTCTGCAATTTTTTCTAGTCACTTCATGCTGTTACTGGCCTTTCTTTGCTACATCATATAAAAATGTGTTAACTGTAATGTACTTCAGAAATGATTTTGAATGGATGACATTATTCAAAGAAAGTGCACTCAGCCTGGCAGAGAGAGTATTTAATAATTGGACATAATATATAGACATGTCATTACAGGCCTCTCTAATTTGTATGTCAGGTCCTTGTAAGAAGTGTCTGAGGCTTAATTCAAAAAAAGCCTTCCATGAAGAAGTCAGCGTGTACCTTCTGCTCTTGAGGAATTACTACTGCCTTTTGGAGGGCAGTCTACAGAGTAGACTGTGTGCTGTTTAGATTTTGAGAGAGACTTTAACCATATTGTTGTGCTTTTACATTTTCAATTTATTATTTTCAAATGGTGGGTCATTACCTGTTCATTTAAAAAAAAAAACCTCTAAGTGCTTGTCAACTACTTGTTTAAAAATTCTCTGACTGGAAAGATAATGCTACCGGTAGCTTCTCTGGTCTGTACTCTTTAGGAGTCATGCTACAGCACGATTTCTGAAAGAGTAAGTTTACAACATAGGAGTTAAAAGTGTCTGCACACATTGCTATAACACTACTTAGCACCTAGATAAAATGTGCATTGTGATTTTTACCTGTCTGTAGAGATGCACTCAAATATGCCAGGAAAAACTTCAAGAAAGAAATGTACTGAGTTAATTTTTATGTATGCAATTGGTTCCTCTTTAGTAGATCTCAGTTAATAGCACTTTTCTCTAATTCATGTTTCCATTGAATTAGGTGGCAAACTCCCATTAATATCAGTGGGATCTGGATTTAGTTCAATCTGCATCTCTGTCTAATTGCTCCATTTCTCATGCTCATCACATTGGAATTTTCATACTTATGCACAGTAGCTCATGACATCACAGAAGATTAAATGACTATTGATTTTGGTTACATTCATTATTCTTATAGTTTCATGTCAAATTCCAGGTTCAAATTTCATTCATAACATTATAAAAGGATTATCATTGGCAAGGTTATGCATGTGGCTGCACCTTCCAAGATCATTTACATAGTAATCTGAGATGTTATGAGCAAGTTTTAAGATGTGATCAGACAAATTGGTATAGTTCTTTCTATAGCTTAGGCTTAAGCAGTGAATTTAGTAAAGACAATTTTTTGTCTATTGGACTCTTTAACTAGGGTCTTGAAAGGTGCTACGAACTTCTGAGCAGGAGCAAAGTGAGAGTTTGGGATACTTAGCCCCTCACAGGATCTAGCCCATTGTTTCCATTAACTGCCCAATTAGGCCCTGATCCAGCAAAGTGCTTTGTTGGGCAAGGTCTTAATGGTAATCTTTGTAGACTGTTTGGATTGTCATCTGACAATCTATACATATAAGAAGATGCTGTATATGCAGTCCTCATTTAGTATCTTGAGTGCAGGAAAATGTACTTCAACGATTCCCATATCCAAGATTTGAAGCCCACTAAGGGTGTGATCCAAAGCCACTGAAATCAGTGACTGGTATATGGTATCAGAGGGGTAGCCGTGTTAGTCTGAATCTGTAAAAAGCAACAGAGGGTCCTGTGGCACCTTTAAGACTAACAGAAGTATTGGGAGCATAAGCTTTCGTGGGTAAGAACCTCACTTCTTGCATCTGAACAGGACCTTCTGTTGCTTTTGACTGGTATATGGTAAGTTGCAAGAAGTTTTCCAAATAAATGGAATCCGTAAGTTTAAATCCCTTCTCCAGAGCTGATATTGTAGTCAGCATGTTTTATAATATAAACTTTTGCTAAGAATAAATGTATTAGGTACTATCTAGTTAGATTTATTACCCATCCCATGGTTTGCTGCACAGACTGCTGAGGAGCTATTCTATTAGTGGTGCTACATACTGAGTTCTCTCCCAAAGGCTCCTTTTATGAGACTTTAAAAATCACTCTCTAATTTAACAATGATATTAAAAGAGTGCTTTTATTCTGTCCAATTATGTGGAAGTGCACTAATTTTTGGTTTTGTTTAAGGGGTTAATCTTCAGGGATAAAACAGATTACCAGCTTTTGAACCAATTTAAATAGAATCTCCAGAAACAAAGCCAGGACAAATAATTATTGGCAGTTCACAGAAGGCATTCTGTGCTCATAGCTCTGCAGGATATCGTTAAAGTCAGCTCACTCGTCTTAATGGAAAACACCTGTGGTCCGGAACACAAGAAGAAACTATGCTTTCAGACATTCAAAATAAATTATGGAAATAAAACCACCCCTTCACCCGCTAGCACCAATGTCCCTGCTTTCCCCCAAAACAAATATGAAACCTTAGTCTTCGAAACTGTGTTCACTCTCAGCCATTCAAGAACGTCAAGCAATTTCAGTTGCAATATTAATCAGAAGAAACCTTACCACAAACAGAAACACACTGAACAAAGGCTCAGCTGGAGACCCTTTTTTAAATAGCTATTAAAAATGTATGTAAACCCATTAGAAACCTTTAACACTAATACTATCGCAAACTTTAAAAATCAATTATTCTCTGAATTTCTAAAAGCCTTTGCTTTTGTGCCACTTACTTACAGAAAACATTTGTGTTAATGTAAAAAAAAAAAGCCATATTGCACAGATGATTAAAACTGTATTAAAGCAAGCAGTCTACGATGGATGTGTGTGCAGATATAATATCGAAACCACTTTTCATTTGGTTTGGAAAATTTAACTACTGGATTTAAATGTAATTGACATCTTCAAGTGTGAGGTGGCCTCACCGTTAGGCATAATAACTCAGAGGAAGTTACAGTAACATTTAGTCTGAATTAGAAAAGCCAACAGAAATTCAGTATTTTAATCAAGTTAATCCCTAGAGGGGGAGGGAAGGGGGAGAGAGAGAGAGAGAGAGAGAGTGAGTGTGTGTGTGTATGCATGAACACTGTTTTGTTCTGTTTCCTCTCTCCAGTGCATTTCAACAGAAAGACTGGGAACAAGTATTGAGAAATACGATTAATTTTTTGAATATATACAATTACAGAGAAAAGGCCATGACATGACAAGATACTGAAACATAGTAGTTCCTGAACTCTAAGACAATTATGGAACTCTAAAAATACACCAGAACTCCTATCTACAAATGTAATGTTTTACAAGTTTAAAAATGTCATAGAGCATAAAAATAGTTCTTTTCACCTCTACAGACTGGCAGTTGTCAGGTTATCTTCAGAGCCAAGCTGTGGCAGTAACCTGAATAGTTTGGATATGCATTCACAGCATGTAAATAAAATGAAAAATGGCTTTCATCTGACTTTTCATGTATCCAGAAAACAAATGTATTCTTTTTATAGAAAAGGAAATATCTCTGATTTCAGAAATGCTTTTAATCAATCTTTCCATATCCAAGGTGATTGTGTCAGTGTGTGTTATGCTTATTTTAAGAAAAACAGACGTATAGTCTGGAAAGCATCCAGATATAGCAGTGGCATGACCGGGAGAAGTAATTCCTAAATATATATAAAGATATCCCAGTTCCTGAAGAATATACTGATCCCTGATGATAGGATGAATGTTTCATAGTTTAAATAGCTTAGTTTTCCTGCAATAAGCACAGTACCTCATTGTTGGAAAGGCCTTCACTTTGATCATACACACAAAGGGGGAAGGGTCTATTCCAGATGTTCCCCCGTTTTACTTCCATATCCTTTTCCCCCGGTGGATCTTCTGCTTTACAGTATTAAGATATAGACTACAGACTACTATACCCAAATCAGATCAATAGCTAATATGTCCTCTGTCTGGAGAAAACATACTTCACTTGACCTCAGGGGATGGACTAGATTATCTAATAGTGTAGGTATTGTCTTACTCTAACTTCTCTCATTTGAAAGGCATTCAGAATTCATGGCCAGTTACAGACTTCGGAGAGGGGTCTTGGCCTCAGACGGATTTGATGAATGCACACACGTTTCAAATGTAGACATGTCAAAGGATTCCTTGTGTTTTGACGTTAGAAGGGAACAGTAGAGAGCAGTGCTCAGTGTACCTCTTACCAAGAAGTAGGCTCAATAAGTAATTCCACTAATATTCCTTGGATTTCTAGGAAGTGGGTGAAAGTATTTTCTTAACATAGTCTACCTGGACCATTGTCACTCAGTGTGATTGATACTTCATCTATTTTAGTCCTTACTCCTTTAAAAGAAGAGACTATGTTCATGTTTAAGGTCCTGATTTTCAGATGACCATCAATTCAGCCTTTTGCAGTCATGTTTCTGAGCCCATAAGTCACAGAGGGAACAACGTGAAAGCACAGTTATTTGTGGGTGACAAATTGCACCTGAAAAAACAGAGGCCATATCTGAAAATTGGACTCTTACTATTTAATTGAGTAACTCTGATATCCCAAAAGCGGATGCCATTATATCCTCTACTGCAGGGGTTCTCAACCTTTTTTTTTCTGAGCCCCCCCACAACATGCTATAAAAACTACACAGCCCAGCTGTATCACAGCTATTTTTCTGCATATAAAAAACAGGGCTGGTGTTAGGGGGTAGCAAGGAGGGTAATTGCTTGAGGCCCCACACGACAGACGGCACCGTGAAGCTAAGTTGCTCAGACTTTGCTGGGGCTTCTGTCCCTGGGCTGTAATCCCACGTGGCAGGTCTTCAGCTTTCTGCCCTAGGCCCTAGCGAGTCCAATGCCAGCCACATTTGGCGGACCCTGTGAAACCTGCTCATGCCACCCAGGGGGCCCCAGACCCCTGGTTGAGAATCACTACTATACTGTCTTTGCCTCTCCCCATTCTTGGGAGATGACTTAACAGAAAATAATCTGAGATGGAACATCCATGCTAAATCACCTCCCACACACTCAGATCTGGATCCAAATTTGGTTCCAAACTTGGCAACTGAGACCCATCTGGGAAAGTTTAGCTCTAGATGTGGTTTTCAATCTGAATTTTAGGATTCTAGCTTCCGTCTAGTTGCTAAGTGACAGACTCTGGATTTCCCATGCTAGGTTGAGGATGATCCATTTTTCTTGTCCCTTAGAAGTATCTGAGTATCTTGAAGCAGTCCCAATGTAACATCCTCTTCATATTTATTGCAGCCAAGTCTTGGCTTCTCTTTGCCATGAGGGACACTATAATACTATATAAAATATAAACAACACTGGGTTTTTCCAGCAGATGCTCCCTAACAACTGTAATCAATTGTTTCTTGAAAAAGCACCACCCACATATCAGCACTAGTGCAACCAAATGTAACAATGGAAGAACCAGCATCCTGTATAGATACTTATATTTTAAATTTTAAAGATTGTCTATAACATGTATTATAAGTAGCCCTCTTGACTACATTTATTTTCCTTAGGATGGAATTAGTGGGGAGAGATGGCTGTGTATGGTATTTCAGGTCAGGATACCATGTGGGAGGAGGGTAGGGGTAAAGAGGTGATCTTTAGCTCTGGTGCAACTCAGAAATAGCATAACTAAACTCAGTAGAGTTACACAAATTTAAAAGCAGTGCAAATGAAATCAGAATCATACCTAGTATTAGATGAATAAAAAATGTAGTAAAACATAGACATGATACTGAACAAAATTCTATTTCATGTAAGACAATAGAGAAAATACTTTGGAATAGCTAATCCACATAAAATCTGACCTCTCTAATATTTCAAGAGCTATGGACAGTAGGTGGCACGCTGAGTAAGTGGTGATCCTACTTGTTTAAGGTACATAAGGATAATTTAGGCTTATCCTGCTGATAAAAAATTTGGACACCTTTCTATTCTTTAAATCATTTATACACAGATGATTGACCCCATCAGTTGTATCTCCTCCTCACATGCTTTATTTCATGTTCAGAAAGTTGTATATAGGGCAACACAGGCATCTGATAATTTGAATGAATGAATTGCCACATTTATCACCTCTTCATTTCAATCAGTTAAAATTCTCAAAGAGCTGGGATATAGGTGTGGACAGAAGACAGTCCTTAATGATTAAAGGTAGAAGAGCATGACTATTATAATGAGGAAAGTAGAGATACTCCTCATAATAATATACTGATGATTTCCTACCCTATCTCCTAACTTTGTACAGAAACTAAAGCTGACAGGAACTAATTTTTCCTTTTCACAGGGAATTCTATTATTTTGAATTTTTTCCATTCTGAAATGGAACGAAACCCCCAACATTTGGAAATTTCCCATGAAACAAAATTGACTTTTTAAAAATTTCAAGTCAATTGAAATGTTGATTTTTGGTGTTTTGTTTTATATAATGTTGTATGGTATAAAATTTTAAGAATTAAATGAAAAGTCATTGAAAATTGAAATGTTTGTTTCTTAAACAAAACATTTCAACCTTATCAGAATGCTCTGTTCCATTTTTTAAAAACAAATTTTCATTGAAATCTACGCATTTCCTTTGGAAGTTTTTCCACTGAGTGTTTTTCAATCAGCCCTATAGAAACCCATACTGAAATACCAGGAAAACTATTATTAGCAGTTAAAGGAAACAAAAGAAAACAAATATTGTAAATATTAGTAAAACCAGAATTATTCAAGTTTAATTTGATGTACAAAATAGTTAAATAAAATATTTTTCTCTTTGATTTTCTCTCTTGATATTCCTGCCAGTATGGTGTACTGTGGTATTAAACATCTGGGTTAAACTCTAGAGTTTACTGGATTTGATCAAAGCTTTTTCTGTCATTTTAATCTTTTAAAAACACTGCCAAACAGATCTGGTAAAAGATTATGGAGCCTCGTTTATCTGTGATAGTCTATCCTCTTTTGTTAAGATATCTTTATGCTTCAAAAGTTGAGCAGATACATCTCAGAAGTTAAAAAAGATTAGTCTTATGGTATTTGTAATTGTGATTTGTGATGTCCAACATACGAAATTATAAATCATAGAATTATACTCAGCCTATCTGATCCAATCACAAATTAAAGGCGCACTTTAATTTTCAATGGAGATGTTAAACTCTTGCTCCTCTTGAAGTAACATGTGCCAGCTGCAGGCAGAGATTTGAACACTGGCACTGATCCAAGAGCTAAGAAGAGTTGCTGCCGAAATACACACACAGCTTCTTCACCTAGTTGTCAGCAGTACTTGTTGTGTCAAGTTTTATTTTTCTCAAATGAATTACAAGATGTGTATATGTAAGGCATTTAACTATTTCCAGGAAGTCATCAGTGGAAAGAAAGCATTTAACCCTAGTCCTAATATTACTACTGGTAAACCACAACTTCTTACACTGACACTATAATTTAAATTAAACAGAAGCCTAGCTTATAAACTCATTCTAGACACATACAGTACTTTATGGTCCCATTATATCTCTTGGATTCTGATCACAATGAAACTTTATCAATTTAAAACAATGTAATACAAATATTCTTTGGTCAGGCTATAAAATATGATGTGTACAGTCAACCTTTTTAGGAGTATTTTGGATAAATATTGTATGCCCAGTTGAAAAAGGATGGGGAACATAGACATTGCAACATAATTGTGGGTTTCAGCTGAATTTGTATTTGTACATTACTATTAACCCTAGTAATTGAGAGAATCTTTTTCTTTACACATCTTGTTCATTTCCAGAGAAAGCATGTGCACAGACTTAAGACAAAGTTGTTGGCTAGCCATGAGATTCCCCACACTAGCTTCTTTTTGAGGGCAGTGGGTATGACTAATGACCAGTTCCACCTACTGTATTGGGATAACTCTACTAAGTACTAACAATAACATATGGAGATTTAAGTTGCAAACTGAGTTCAGCAGACAGCAGGGTTTCCACTTCCTAAGCATTTTGCCGCAAAGCTAAAAAAAACCCAGCATCCCAGATTTTCACAAGTGGTAGCATTGCAAACGTTTACAAAACATGAAAGAAACAGTAAGATCTGTGTTCAAAAACTGTGCGTGCGTGTTGAGATTTTGAGAGGACAGGAAAACACGTAGCTCAGAGAAGATAGACTTCTTTTTTTCTGCATGGTACAGCAAATACCTGACATTTTAAAAAGTGAGGATAAAGCAATAGCATTGACAGAGAGACCCTCACAAAATAAGGTGAAGCATAATGCCCAAAGAAGGACATTTTTCAAAAATGCATACACAACCCTTGGTTTACACATGCACTGGTGTTTGTGCAGGCGCCTTCTGAAAACTCTATCCCTCAGCTCCACCTTCTCAATTTTTCTGGGACCACTTATCACATTCTTAAATGCAAATAAGTGAAGGTCCTTCTATGGGGGCAAAAATAGTATTGAATAGGCTAAATGTAAATATAGTGGGGCAGCTGCCCCACTCCCTGAATTTGGACTACAGCAGGCCAGTGGGCCTGCACAGACAGGGAGCCAATCAAGGAAGGCCTTATAGGGAGCCAATCAGGGCCCAAATTAGAGGGAGCCAATCAGGGCCAGGCTTGGCCCTATAAGGAGGCTGCTCAGGAAAGGAGCAGGCAGTCTGTCCCAGGCCTTTGACAGGGGAAGGTCTGTCTCCAGGCTGGGAGACTAGCACCTGGGACAGCGCAGTGCTGGGCAGGCCCAGGGGAGCAGAGGGTAACTCCAGCCTGCAGCCTGCAGTCTGTCAGGCTGCAGGCCCTGAAGGGAAGGGCCTAGCCGGTGCAAGGGGCCGAAGGGGAAGCGGCCCAGGGACATGGACAGACAGAGGCAGAGAAGGAGGGCAGGATGGCTGCCACTAGAGGGTCCCTGGGTTGGGACCCAGAGTAGTAGGTGGGCCTGGGTCCCCTTCCCCCTTGCCTTGCACCTGGGCGATGGAGCAGCCATCTAGAGCTGTACCAACCCCCTGCCAAGAGGGGAGTGACTTTGAGGGTGCAGTTGGCCACATCGGCCAGGATGCAGAAAGGCAGCTGATTGATTCTCTTCCCCCCCCCCCCCCCGGAAGGGGGTGAGGATGGACTAAGTGGCATGAAGAGGATGCTGCGAGCTTGGGAGCAACACGGGTCCGGACACACCAACTGAGGGTGAGATGATGGACAGACACCACCAGGAGAGGGTGCTCCACTGGAGCTAATTCAAGACAACCAGTAGGAGGCGCCAGGTGGTGAGTCCCAACGCCATCACAGTAACAGATAAGGGTCTTCTGAATGGGCTCGTTCCTGCTCAAGTGCTACGGCTTTTGAAATCAAAATATATCAAATAATAAGGAATGAAACAAAACAAAAATGTTGCCATCCTATGCATAAATGGAAAAGGAATTGTCACAAAAAGTTTCCACTTCAAAATATTAGTCAAAACAAATGCAATGAATAAAATAAGTAAATGAAGCTGATGAACAGAGATGGATTAATAATGGATTTTTGGCAATTCTGAAAAAAATTCCTTTTGGGTCAAACCAAAAACTGTTTTTTCAAAATTGTTGGCAAATCAAAATGTGGAAAAAGATTTTGTTTTGGGTTCAATGAAACTTTGTTTGACCCAAACTAATTGTTTTATTTTTGATTTTCAGCATTTTTTAAGGTTTTTAAAATAAAAATTGAAGCAAAAAATCATTTGGAATCAAAAAGTCAAAACATTTATTTTTGGAAATGATGAAAAGAAACTGGTTTTTTCTGTTTTTTTTTTTTTAACCAAAACATTCTGGCAAAATGTTGGTGTTGCAGAATCTGCATTTTTTACCATAAAAGTTTTGGTAAAAAAAAGTCACTCCATTCTTCTGACAAAGCAAACTAACACTTAGTGAAGGGCCAGGACTAGGGTATCTAAAGAAGCTTGTTGCAGACACCCAAATTTTTACTTCCATTTTGAATTCTGCTTCCTTAATTCAGGACAAACCAACCATTCTATTTACTCTCTACAGAAGCTCTGAAAATGTTTGTTGGTTTTCGGTTGCAATTTAACTTGTTCAGTATGTGGCCATAGCACCACTCATGAATGTGCATTTTACAAAATGCCGTGGTGGTGGTGATGATGTTAAGGAAGCACAGTTTCTTTCCCTATTCCTCGGCAGGCAAGGGGAGATCACACTCTGAACCATCCCTTTAGATTTAAAGGCTTAAATATGTATATGGATAATGAGAATGCTCACAGCTACCTTTGCTAGGATTAAAAAAAAAAGGGGGATATAAATCTTCTTGCTTCAGGTAATAAACCAACAATTAAATTTGTGGGGTTAGAAAGAAACTTCCATTACAGGCAGTCATCTCCATACAGGTTTTTTGTTGTTGTTTTTGCACCTTCTTCTGGATCATCTGGCACTGGCCCCTGTCAGAGTACTTGAGTAGATGTATTGCTGGAGCAATCTGGTATGTCAGTTCCCATGTTCCTGTGCTCCCAATCATATGAGTAAATGTTTGTAGGGTTGGGTCTTTATCTAGGCTCTCAAGAGTGGATTTTAAAGATTGCAGATGAAATGCAACTCCCACTGACTTCAGGATTTTACCCTCTGTTCCAACATAGGGATGCCTTTTGCTTGGTAGACCCCTGGGAGTTGAGGGCACTCCAGCACTTGGCAGGACGGGACACTTATTGTATGTATACAACTACTTCCTTTTGACCTACCATAAGATTATTATTATTTTTAATCCTAAAAGCCAAAAAAGTGCTGGTGCTATATATTATCAACAAAATGAAATTTGCCTGTAGGGGAACTTTCAAATTTGTAGCTCAGCAGGATATAAAATCCCATTCATCAGAGTAAGCATGAATGAACCAACATGCTTCCTGAAGTTATAACTATGCAAAGTATATTGAATAATGTTTGAAGAGAGTTAATTACAAACTATGTTTAGATTTAAACTTAATACGTTGAGCCTGAGAGAAATGGATAATTATAAAATTGCCTATCTGTCAGACAAAATCCAAGAGAGGGCATTTAATACCATAGCAGGAAGAATTTTGTGACAATTTAATAAAAGTGATGGGAATTAAAAATAGTCGTAGAAATTTAAATAGAGCTAAATTTGATGTATAAAACATTGTGACTAGATGTGTTGATTTTCTGGTTTGTAAATCATGTAATATGGAGCAAAACTGTAAAGTTCTTGTGAAAATGTTTGCAATTTTGTTTTTGACAAATTCATATTTGCAAAATGGAATTGGATTTTTGCATTCAATACATTTGACTATTTTCTCCATTTAGTTGCAAATCCACAGAGGTTCAAAGATAGCCATTTAATTTCACTTGAAGTATTTTTTTTCTTTTAAAGGTAAACATGACTGACATCTGCCTCAGATACTTGACGACTGTCTATTCAACACTCTCTATTCAGTCAGAATCTTAAAAGGACACCCAAGGTCTCAGGAACACAGTAGATGATGACAAGCATTTGCTAGATGCAGGGGTCTGTGGTTCAAATACTCTCCTGTTTTCTCAGCTAATGAGGTCAGAACACCTTTGCCAGTAATGAAATGATTCACGTGTAACATGCCTCTAAAACTATGCACCATGCATGATGCAGTCAAAGAGAATTATAACTATAACATTTAACAACACCAAAGCATTCAGCATATGAAATTAAAATGGAATACACAGAAACATTGTTAACAGTAGTGAGATTTAGGTCATGATGTTGGAAAGGCTTGTTCTAGGGAAAGATTAATGTGAAGTTTGGTCCTGATCCTTGGATGTGTAAAGATCAATACTGAGCTTTTGTCTGTCTCAATCTCCAAGTGTATGCAGTCCTTAAATAATTAGTCAGCCATTTTTTGCCATGACACAAATTTAATGGTTTAACCCTCAGTGTGTAGTAATTCTGAGGTGTGTCAAAGGGAGGCAAAAGACTCTTTAAACCACCATTGCTTTTTGCCTCCCCATTCTGAAGCTGACTTATGGCCAAACCAGTTTCTAGCACAAGTTAGAGCAGCCTAAGGGCTCCTCTAACTAGTTAAGGCTTGTAAGGGTTCCTAGGGGCCATTAGATCAGTGAGGATTGCTGAAATGCACTGCACTCTTGCCCTGACCAGACATGCACCTTACTCTGGGAATAGAGCTGGAGGAGCTGCAACTGAGAACTGTCATACCAGCAGAATCCTCATTTAGGACAGCATTAAGAACAGCTCAAAGGAATCTTATAATTGGCCAGTCTCTGGTCCAACAGTTACCATCCTACCCAATTGCAACCCTCCCTCGGCTGATATAATGAAGCTGTTTCTGGCAAAGTTTATTAAAAATTCCAGTCTTTTAGCTCTGATACTCAAATGTACTTTGGTTTAAATGCATAGAGTATAGATCTATAGATAGATACATGGTAGCACAAATACTAACTTACACATATGCAATGTCCAAAGCATGTGTGCATACACTTTTGCAAATGCAGGTTATATACAGATTAGTGGGTTTAGATGTCAATATAAACTGTGTCTAGCTCCGCAAGACTGTTATATTAGAGGATGCTATTGTAATGCCAACAGACCCTGGTTGTCATCGGCCAGGATCAAACCTGGGACCTCTGGAGTTTAATGCATGAGCCTGTACTTCATGAGCTAAAAAGCACATCTCTGAGTCAAGGTTGTAGCAGGGTCATCAATCTCTAGCTCAGGGGTGGCCAACCTGAGCCTGAGAAGGAGCCAGAATTTACCAATGTACATTGCCAAAAAGCCACAGTAATAAGTCAGCAGCCCCACCGATCAGCGCTCCCCCCCACCCGCACCTCCCAATCAGTTGTTTCGTAGCCTGCAGGAGGCTTGGAGGGAGGGGAAGGAGCAAGGGCAGGGGGTGGGAAGGGGTGGAGTGGGGGCAGAGCCAGGGGTTGAGCAGTGAGCACCCTCCAGCACATTGGAAAGTTGACGCCTGTAGCTCCAGCCCCGGAGTCGGTGCCTATACAAGGAGCTGCATATTAACATCTGAAGAGCCGCATGTGGCTCCGGAGCTACAGGTTGGCCACCCCTGCTCTAGCTGGTCTAGGTGCCACTAGAGCAGGACAGAATGCCATACCAAGCAGGCATGGGTTACACTATGAGATTATACACTATACTGACTCAGTCCCTACAACAGAGCAGCTAAGTGTTGTGTCTCACAATCTAACAGGGTGAAGGAAAGTAGGTATAGTTGGTTGGCAAGAACATTGGGCCCAGCATAAGGCATTATGCACCTGGTAGTGAGATACTCTCTTTTCTTAGAACCCTCGGCAGCATTTTATTAGTGGCCTGGCCTTCATGCTGTCCATACTTACAGTTCCTTCTATGTTTAGCTATTAAACACACTCACTCACTTTTCCTGGCTGAAACATGGCTGCTGCATACATCTTTTTTTATTTGCTGGATTGTACTTTTAGTACCTATGCTATGGCCACAGTCTGCCCTCATCTCTGAATGATTTGCCTTCTATTCACCGGTGCGAAATTCGGAGCAGGTTTAGAAGTTTGCATGATGGGCGCTATGCAATTCTCTCTACACTATGCAGAAACCTCTATGACCAGGTGCTGAGCAAACAGTGACTGGTAAGCATTAGTTCTCTGGCTTTCCATACTTCCTTCAGAAGCCTATAGGACCCAGACTTTAAGGATTAAAGATTCCTGGATTATAACAAAGTCTATTCATCATTTTTTGGCACTGCTCTTTGTGAAGCATTAGTAAATGATATAACAGCATTTCTAACCAAATTTCACAAGGCATTAACATACTAAATAAAGTGGTCATTTTAAAATCAGTCTTGATGGCATACATCAGTCTCAGGGGGAAAAAGTGAACACTTTTGGTTCAAATCTCTCTTAAAACATACTTCTTCTGTCAAGGCAATCAATGTTAATCCACTTCAGTCATAAATACGTTCACCACAGACTCAATAATTAAAATACACATTGCAATACTCTGATAAAATCCCTTTGGTCATTCAGGGCAGTACATAGCTATATTGTCTCATGTCTCCATTTAGCTTCCAAGGCTCAGTGGATCGAGTCATATCTTCCCCCAAGTTACAGCACAGAGCCCAAGGTCAGTATTTAAACAATGGTGCATAATAGTCATCATGACCTTTGCAATCTTTATTTTTCTAAAACTGGATATTAATTCAAACAAACTGAACATACTATGAAAGCGCAAGATACCTTTTGTAAGATGGAGAGAATGCTAGCAGGTGGGAAAACATTTGTAAGATTTGGCAGACTGTTCCCCTTTTAAGGATATCTATCCATTGATTTTCGGGGAAATGAGCAGCCTGAGAGTTGCCAATCAACTTTGTGCTGTGCCAGGACCCCTGAGTTACAAGAGTGGTCAGAAACCCTCATTTGAAAAGAAGACCACACCTGCTCTTCATGAATGAAGATCATGCTACTCTGGTCAGTACATTTGCCAGTTCAAGTTGGATGACGTTCCAGGCTACAGGTAGGTGAGTGATTCTCAGTAAACTATGTGTCTGATGAATTTAGTCCTTGTCTTGTTTTCAAATAGTCTATGAACACACTGAGAATTTTACCATCTTTGTTGTGTTTTGAAATTAAATATCTGATTAATACAATTTTCAGCCTGTGAACAACAAAAGCCCTTACTACTTGAGCAGGCGTAGCAGTATTAGGGCTAATAAGACAAGCACTTGAGGGCTTATAATCCAATGTTTGGATTCCATCTAATGTAGACTAGTGGAACCCATACTGTCCTTTACAAAGAAGTACACTACAAACTTATGCATAGATATGTGAATTTGAGTGATGGACTCTTTCCATTATGAAACTATCTGGACACCTCTCTACCTACAGTTGGCCTCTGTCTCCTAAATTGGATGCCGCTTCTCTTCTTGCTTGTGTTTTTAGATATTTATTTAAAAAACAAATTCCAAAGGACTTGTAGCATAATAGCAATGAGAAAAGTACTGAACTGTTTTACAAGGCAATAATCTAGTTCCCTTATTGCAATACTCTAACCAGCCATCAGCCTTATAGTTTTTCCACCCGGGAACCAAATTATTGCCTCATAAAACAGATCACTGCTTCTATTATGGCTTAAATATAATTGTATTTAAAGACCTTGTTTGGTTCCATTTAGCAAAATTAGCTTTTATCTTATTTCATCGTAACAACAGCTTTTAATAAACTCAGTGATTTTGTTGGAGCAGTATAATATTTAGAACTTTGTGCAAAAATATACACCAAGAACAGCAAAAATAGTAACATGAAATGCTCTCCTTTCCGTGAAAAGTTACCCTTCACCCAATCTAATTTTAGTAATGTGGTAAAACATTCAAAATGGACTGTTTGTCTCTAAAAATTACTTTTTGTTGATTTGAAAAACTAAATAGAATCTTGGTTCACATGGTGGCATTGGGGGATAACTTTACTCAATTTCAAAGATTTTTGTAATAAATCTGGTCAGAACTACAAAATTTCATTAACATTTTAAATTTTCAAACTAATTCAGCAATTTCACTAAAGTCTTTTTACTCATAATTTTCAGCTAAATGAAATCAAATATGTACATCCAGCTTAGGAAAATGCCATGCCGTAGTATACAATGCTATGCTTTACAACCTGGCCTCTAAAATGGTAGCTCTGGGCCACATTTACAAAAGTATTCAGGCAAGTAAAGATACAGAAAGGCATCTTATGAGATTTAGAAAACCACATAAGTGTGTTAGCCTAACTACTACTGATGTGAATGGGAGGTAGGAGCCTAACTTGCTTAGGTGATTATAAAAGATTGGGCACATTACATTTTCCATCTCAAAGCCTCCAGGTCTAGCTGATCAGCTTGGATGATGTAAACAATCCTTTTGTACTGTACAGAAACAATCTGCTGCTGCAGAAAACCGTGACATCATAGATAGATATGTGCAAGCTACTAGCCTTTCTTTTCCACGTAGTTTGCAAGCCCAGGTGGCATAGTTCATTGCTATTAGCAAGCTATTTCTCAGGAAACAAAGAAAATTAATTCCATTGAATTTATAAACGAATAAAGCAGCATTGACAGAACAAGAGACAACATTCAGGAGGTCTTGGGCCTTCCAGTAACAAACTTGATACTATTAGCTATCTCCAATAGGCCAACATTAGGGCACCATGCCATCCAGTAGTTGCATTTTTGCTTTTTATTGACGATCTATTTACTAAGAATACATGAATCAGCTTAATATCCTCAAAGAAAATCTGCACAACACCTCTAATTGTCTTTTAGAGGTGCCTGGGAGCTTAAATTCATAACTTTGTTAGACACTAAAAATCATGGACTGAATAGAGACACTAGATTTATTACAACAATCTGTAGCCCACTATCCACCACCACCACCTTTTCCCCCCTATGACTGGAAAGTTGTTAACTGCCTTGAATGGTCCCTTGGAACATGTGTTAACTACTTACACCAAACAATCTGTTCCACCTTGTATTTAGCTGTGAAACTCTGAAACCTGGTCTACACTATAGAGTTAGGTCAATGTAAGGCTGCTTACATTGACCTAACTCTGTAAGCATCTACACGAAAATGTAGCTCCCATAGATATAACTCACCCACCACACTGACTTAATAACTCCACCTCCGCGAGAGGCGTAGTGCTTAAGTCGATGTAGTTAGGTCAGTGCAGTGTCAGTGTGGACACTGCGCTGCTTACGTTGATCATCGCTCACTTTCAGAAACCATCCCACAATGCCCCACACTGGCAGTTAAATCGGCACAAGTGCTCCTGGTGAGGACATGCATTGCTGACACAAGGAGCATAGTGTGGACATGTAAAACCAATTTTACGGTGGCTGTATGTCAGTGTAACTTAGGTCAACTTAATCTTATAGTGTAGACTTGCCCTGAATCCATTCCCCAGACCTGAAGATGACTCTGTGTAAGCTTGCGTCTCTCACCAACAGAAGTGGTCCAATAAAACATATTACCTCACCCATGTTGTTTCAGCTTAACAATATGACAACTGTATATTAGCAGCTGAGGTATTTATAAAAGTGAAATGTAAGAGAGGGCATACTAAAATTAGAAAGTGTGGTGAACAAAGCTATAAAATTATGATGCCTTTATTTTCTGTGTCTGAAAGTAGCAACCATTTTGTTTTCAGAATTGGTTAAGCTTGTTACAAAGCACATACTGTGTTCTCATGGTGACATACTTTTTTGTTCTTGCTTTCCTTAATCTAAAATTAATTGTAGAAAATGTGTGGTTGCTGTTTGTATATGGAAAAGCATAAGAGGAGACTTTAGACAAGAAATATAAAAGCTCTGTCATCATGAACAGAACTAGGCAGCAGGTTGATTCATGGGATTGGTATAGTAAAGGGACAGAGACTTTCACCTCCCAGACATAGATCTGCATTGTTGCTGACTCTTGCAATTTTGTCATGAGTCTTGCAATATTTTGTTTTGTTCTTACAGCCCAAGCTCCTGGAGTCACATGCATGATAATCTCAGCTTTCATTTAAAGTATGTTTCTCGCTCCCATGGTTGTGGAGAAAAAGCTTGAAAATGCCGTTAATGCGTTACAGGCTCAAAACCCAGAAGGCAAATACCAATCACATGATTTTTTGAGGGCCTGCCTCATTATTTTTGAATGCCTGGTTTCAATTTGGTTGCATTTGAACCTAGCTTAGGTAGCAGTTCTATTCCTCTTGAGTTATTTAGTGATCTACTTAAGATGAATTAGAGATTTTAATATTACTTCTAGTGGACAGCGATTCAATGTTAATAAACACTATCACAACTAGCTTAGCCATCTGATCTAAGGATGGAATAGCAACAGAAATGAACTGCTCCATCTTAATGACAAGGAACCTTTAGGAAAGTGATTAGGACCTCAGGTTGACTCATTCCAAACATAGGTCCCCAGGGAGACTGCATTTGAGTAACATCCTACTGGCACTGGTTTAATAATGCCTCTGAAGAAAATGTGCTACCTACTTAATCACCAGCACAACTTGATCTTGGGGCAGCATCTTTGGCAGTTCCCCACCAAATATTGACCCAGTATGGTCTTGGTTGTCTCATAAGCTCAGACAAATTCACATCCTAAAGTAATACTGCTGCCTGGAACCTGGCTAGCTGGAGCTATTTGACTGATGAATATAATTGCTACCTCAACTTTGCAGGCTGATAATTTATTTCTTGCCATGCAAACCCTTGTGATTTTATTTCTTCTGAAGTTATAGCAATCTCAGTATATATCTTACTTCCCAAGGGTTTATGAGTAATTTTTTGGTGTTATTTTTGTCTTTTCTTGCGCATAGTGTGATGTTTTGTGAACTTGCTTTGAATGTAACTCATTGAAAAGGCCAAGAAGAAATACTAGACTGTTCCCTGAGATACGCTTGTTTTCATCACTGACCTTCTCTTTCAAGAAAAGGGGAAGAGGGGAGGAAGACAATGAGGTTTTCTTTGATGACAAGTTAGTTTAAAAGAATCCTCTGATCAATGACTGTACTGTCGCTAAAGGATACATTTTCTGTTTATTTTCTTTTAAGAAAATAAAATGATGACATTGGTAGCTTGCAGTCTTTGGAAATGGGAGACATAATCCTAAAAATACTAAAGGATATTGGTCTTACCTACCCATAAAGATTTCATTTGTACAGAATAAAAGAACATATTGGGTTAAACTTATTGGGAAAGGGGAAAAAAGCTAAAGTGGAAACCATATGTCATTCAATTTCATTGGAAAATGAATTATATTTAGTTAATATGATCTTCCAGTTAAAGGGCATCAAACTTTAATGAAAGGAAAACTTTTTTTTTAAAATAGCATTGGCTCGAGTCCCTGTTGAGTCAGCTTTATAAACCATAAATATTTGTTTCTAATTTGTATTTTGCATCTCTGCTGATAAACACTATACAGGAATACACTGTTTTCCAAGGGGTTTGATCAGGATGGCAGAACAATTCATATATTTGAGTTTTTGGCACACGGGTGGTGTGTAGTGTGGTATTAATACTGTATTTCTCTGATCCACTCTGCTACATAGTCCAAGCATCTTGGAGGGAAAAGGACTTTTAAAGATGTTGGCAAGTAGGTACTGTCTTGTGGCTATAAACTACTTGGCAGTAGGAATATCATGTACCAGCTTTGCTTCTAAAACCTTTATTTGTTACTTTCTTATATGTCAGATACTAGTTAAAATAATTGAAAAAATCTTATCAAATGAAAGCAAATATCATATCTAAATGCACTGTTAGCACTTTAAAGTCTCATTTTAGAAAGGTCCTTAATCACATGCCCAATTTTAAGACCATTTGTCTATAGTCCCTGATCTTGAATTAATATTGAAAATATTCCACACATCTTGTGGGAAATAAGCTTTTCTATATAGTGGAATATAATTTGAAATACTTATGAATAATGCCATGAATAGAGAAAAGTTGGGTAGAACTAAAACAACAATAAAAAACTCAGAACATATTTTCCTATGCTTTTAATTTGAGCTATGTGATGATGATTGTAGATAACCATATACTTAGAAATAGGAAATTATAAAATTCCATTCAGCCTAAGGATTAGAACTGGTGGAAGAAACTTAGATGGAACCACATTTGTCAGAATATGAAGTTCTGTGGAAACTAAAACACTTCACATAATTTTATTGATTTTGACAGAATTTTGTTTTGGAAAAAAAAAAAAACCAAGAAAGGTCCCATTGCAATTTTTTTATTTTGTATTTTATTATATATCATAATACATTTTAAAATATAAAAATCAAAAGGAAACATTTAGACTGTCATGAAATGAATTTTTCACCAGAATTTTCCTTTACAGAGAATTTCAAAATTTTCAGTTTTTGTCCCTGTTTGGAATGAAACCAAATTTTAAAATCTCTATATCTTTGCAAAAAGGAACTCCTGGTCCGCTGCACTGCTCTACTAGGAATGCAATTGTCTCTAAAATCTATAAGGTGTTAAGTTGGACTTTATATCTGCTGAAAACTTGTGGGAGATAATTCATACACTATTTAGGATACAGCTCTACAAAACACTAATATATGTGTATCAGTGTTTGCAGGATTAACACTCTAAAGGGCCCTAACTATTAAAATTGCTTATCTTTAACAATTTTATGACTAAAAATCAAATTTAAGTGGTGACCTCAGATGATGTCAGTGGCTCTCCATTGCAGGTGTCAACCAACACAACCATTCACAGAGAAAAGTAATATAACTTTTGTAAACTGTTAGTCTATGGCAGAAATGTGAAATACTAAACTTGTTTAATTATCTCCAGGGTCTACATTCCTTAAGGAACATGTGCACCAAACATTAAGATTTCAGCTAAATTGGAACATGGAAATTAATTGTTAGTCAGTCACTCTCATACAAACATCTATATTATATTATTTTAATAGAAATAGTATATTATTATTTATCTATCTTAGTAGTATTTGTAAAGTAGTCTTCAATCCTATGAATCCTACTGTTAACAGAAACAAAACTCCTATGGGGTATATTATTTAATTTTGTGTGCATGGAGGAGAGAGTTGGAAGTCAGGAGAATGGTCATCTACAGTCTTATCCAAAGCCCATTAAAGTCAATGGGAGTCTCTTCATTGACTCCACTTTGGAGTCAGGTCCCTAGACTGTGACAACTTCAGATGAGAACAAAATAGCCTTAGATGAAACCCACAAATACTGCTTTTTTTAGAACTTTAGGACTCAATTTTATATTCAACATTTGTGAGAGAAGTGAGAAGAATAAGTAGCATCTGCATGGTGTGCAAGTTGGCGAGAACTCCAGTCTGCCACTTTCCAAATGGTTTTAGAAATGTTTGTCAGGCTTGATCACAAATTACAGATGATTATAAGTGCAAGCAGTATGTGCAAGCAGATGGAGAAGATGAACTGGGAAAAGTTTCTTCCTAAACAATTTGATTATTACTAAGTATTTTCAGGACAGAAGTTAAATATTAAAACTGGGGCTTATAATAAAGAATTATGGGATGTTCAAGTTAATTTATAAAATTCAATCAAATAATTTTTGAAGGTTCTGACACTAATAAATAGATATTTTAACATTGTTAGCAGTGAAGATTCATGGAAATGCTCCAACATTTTTCATTTTTGGGCACATAGGAAATCACAAGGATACAAATGAGAACTTCATCAAATGGGTGTTTCTCTCAGTAGAAGTCAGTAGTGACATGACAAATGTTGATCCAGAGAACTAGTTTACAGCTACACTTTCTTGCCATTTAAGGTGAAATCCACCGAATAACACCAAGTTTCTGGAAGTCAAGAGAGATAAGCTACTTTACACCAAGTGAACATCTGGACCATTGTTCTTTTATTCTAGAAAATATACTTTCTGCATGGAGGCATGCAAGAAAATTCTGGGTCTCGAACAGTAATGAAGGTAATTCAAATGATGTTCCTCCAAGACAGTGCTAAGACAGTGTGCCAGAGTGATTTAAGTGGCAATGCATTATTGGAAGTGAAAAATGTGTTATCAACATTGTAGTCATCCTGGGCAGCATTTTCAGCAGCTGGAGGCTGAAGTCTGTTGGAAAAAAAATGTGCATACACTTGGATTTGCATGTGCTTACAGCACATTTTTGCACAGCACATTTTTGCACACCAGTCTACAGTGGCTGAAAATATGGCCCTAAAGACTCCACATCACTTTTCACAATTATTTATCCTAGGTATTTATAAAATACACCTCTACCTCGATATAACGCTGTCCTCGGGAGCCAAAAAAATCTTACCATGTTATAGGTGAAACCGCGTTACATTGAACTTACTTTGACCCACTGGAGTGCACAGCCCCGTCAGCCACCCCCCCCCAGAGCACAGCTTTACCGTGTTATAGCTGAATTTGTGTTATATCGGGGTAGAGGTGTACCTTTCCCCATGGTACCTGAGTACAACATGTTTGGCACTCTCAGAAGCCTTGCCTAGGATTTCAACCTGGAACTTCTCAAAAGAGAGAGTTGTACCACTTAGATCAATAAGACACTCAGGACTATGGCATTTGGTCCCAGTGCCATATAGGTTAAATTCCAAGTTGACAAAACAGTACATCCTGCCTACCTAAATTCATCCGGTGCCTTCAGTTATGGTTGCCTATGTCATATATGTTTCTTTCTCAAAACTATTACCTAGTTGCTAAGATAAAGGTGCTGTATACATCATCAAGGACCACACTGTAGTTGGCCACACATAGATGAACAAAAAGGAGCAACCCTTCATAGGGGCCCGGTCATGATAAAGAATGAAGATATAGCTTGAGGCTAGCCCAACCAGTGGCCTCTCATTTTCCCCAGAATATCCAGATGAGAGAATCTTCATTCCTCTCTGTCAGCAAGCAGAGTTAGGTTAATGCAACTTTTCAAAGTCATGGAACTGACATTCAAGCAGGTGCTCTCCCAAAGGAGCCAGAATTTCCTGCTGCAATTCTAATACACAGCCACTGGCTTAGAGCCACATTGTGTTCCTCTGAGATGCCTGCATTTCAGCGGTTGGTGAAGTGACTTCTGTGTATACCTAATCTGAAAACAGTTTTGCTATTTTTTAGTATGAAGGACATGGCTATTTAGTTTATAGTTTGTATAGAAATAGTATTAACTATTCAAACTATAGTTCTATTCAAACTATAAACCATTACTATTTAATTAATATTTTAATAACAATAAACAATACAGACTTGGACTTGTAAGATTCTGTGAAATACTGTTCGATTGCAGCAGAATATTCAGCTTGAACTCAAAGGGATGATAACATAATAGTCAATTGTATGAATGATCTAAAAATATGGCCTTATTTATTTCATTGCTTTGTTTTTTGTTTGTTTTTATTTTAACAAATGGTTAACAGTTTACAGATGAAGAATATTTGCAGTGAGGGATTACAGCAGTTTAATAATTTCTATCTAGTTGTGAAATATGCTAAGTTTCTGCACAAATATTGAGAAAAATATTAGACTACTTGCTAATCTTCTTAAACGTAATCAGATAAACATTTTTTTATGTAGAATACAAACTTTTACAACAGAACAGATAGTATCTTACATATATTAATTGTTATTTTGTTTGATAATGAATGTGACTTTAAATATTTTTGTTAGCTAAATTTCTATTTTTAAACAGTGCCAGTGACACTGTAGCTATATCACAAAAGAAAAGTGCTTCTCTGCTTTGTTTTCAATTTTCTCTGGAAAAATTTTAAATCAATCTATAGTGCTTATACAGGTAGTATTTATAAGGAATTGAACACAATGCATATTCAATTAACCTTTCTTTTCTCTGAATAGAAGCTTTACTTGATCTTTGAGATTGTCAAAAAGCCATTATGTTTATTATTTTTAAACTTTCATTGAGTGAAATAAGCTGATAGGATGATGGATGGGTATTGAAATACCCACTTGTAATCCAACATACCTTTTTCTTGCAAAGAAGAACCTGTCTAACCATTAGAAGTGGTTTACTGGGACTAGAATATAAAATATATTGGTTGGTTCAGGAAAGAACATTTTTCTGAATGAGTTTGGCCACTGATACTTTTGCACAACAGAAAATATAAATGGAAGAAATTATGACTTACAGATTTTGGTCTCAGTCTTTCAAAGACCTAGGTCTGTGACTAACTTTTTATACACATAAGTACTCAATGGAGTACTTAAATCCATTAATTTTTGTAAGATCAGAGCTGTAGAATCTAAGACCCTACAGGGCAGGAACTGTATTTTATATTTGTGCAGCAACTAGTACCGTGGAGCACTGATCTTGGCTGGCAACTCAGGTTATTACAGTAAAATGTATATAATACATGATTGTATCCACTGAATGATCGATGATGTTTGGTAGTGCTCACAGAGAAAGCTTGTAGGTGCTCAGTAAAACCCATTTTATGAAAGTCTGTAAGGATATGGGAAACAACTGCAAAATGTGGAGTTTTGATAACCACTAACTTCAGTAGGCAGAGATCATAAACTCCTCAGATTAGGAGGTAAAATCTTGTGGAGCTCAGTGGAGTTTAGGAAATTCAAGGGGATGGCCCATTAGTCAGTTCAACCCTAGGGAACATAACCCACCAATACTCGGCCAATTGACTTCAGTGGGGCCTGGGTTTCACCCAATACTCAATTAGTCTGGAGTTTCAGTTAACCAGAGTTTGAAAAAGTGGAGCTGAGCTGTATATACATTTTGGGTTTATCAAGTGGCCATAATGAAGAATTAATTTACCCAATTATTTTGGATTAGTAAATCATAGAATCATAGATTTTAAGGTCAGAAGGGACCATTATGGTCATCTAGTCTAACCTCCTGCTCAACACAGGCCACAGAATCTCACCCACCCACTCCGGTATCAAACCTGTGTCTGAGCCATTGAAGTCCTCAAATCAAGGTTTAAAGACTTCAAGATGCAGAGAATCTTCCAGCAAATGACCCATGCCCCACGCTGCAGAGGAAGGTAAAAAAACCCCAGGGCCTCTGCCAATCTGCCCTGGAGGAAAATTCCTTCCCAACCCAAAATATCGCGATCAGCTAAACCGTGAGCATGTGGGCAAGACTCACCAACCTAACACCCAGGAAAGAATTCTCTGTAGTAACTCAGATCCCACCCCATCTAACATTCCATCACAAGCCATTGGTCATATTTACCGCTAATAGTCAAAGACCAATTAATTGCCAAAATTAGGCTATCCCATTATACCATCCCCTCCATAAACTTATCAAGCTTAGTACCACACTGGATATGATTAATATAAATTAGGATTCTCTACCATGTGTAAACTCCAGTATATGGATTAAGGTTAGTGATACTCTCATCCCTGGTGAACATGTTGTACCTTTTTTTATATTTTGTTATACTATATACTTTTCCTCAAAAATCAGTAAACAGATTACAAAAAGTTTGTGACACAAAATAATAGAGGGCAACCTACTTCAATAGATATTTAACATATAGTAATCAAGTCTTTTCCACTAATTCTATCTCTGACTCTCTGTACCCATATTATATATATTTCTTGCATTCCTGAGGTTGCATGAGGTTGTTTGTTTTATAAGATATTGATTTACAATCCATAGTCTCACAATACATTAACATGGTAAAATAGACATAAAATGGCATATAGGAAGCATAGAAATATTTGAAAAAAAAAATTATGTGACACACAGTCAGAGCTGGGTGGGAAATGGTTTTCCTGTCCCATGAACGTTTTTGTGATATCAGGAATTTTCCCCCTCCTGAGTTGGGATGAAGCCAAAAACTCAAATTCTCATAGGTCAAAATTCCCTTCTCCATCAAAAAAACCCCAAATGGTTTGGTTCAATGCAACCATTTTGGTTCAATAATTTTGAATTTTTTCCTTAACCTTTTTTTATTCTAAGTTTACTAACATTTTGAACCAAAAAGCCGTTTTGATTCAAAACCCCAAATGTGCTGGTCTGAAAATGTAAAAGTTGGCCCTTTCCAAAACATTTTCAAGTTGTGTGATTTGTCAAAATGGTCCTGTTTCATAAACAGTTTACAGAGTTGTCAAAATAATTTTTGGGGGGAAAAAAAATTCATGACCAGCTGTATACACAGTTTGTATTTTGCAGGCATAAGTTCACTATTCAGAAAAAATATGCTGATTAGATATGCACAGTGTACACATACATGTATGTATTTATGCATGTGTGTATGCATGAATATATACGTCTATAGTTATGTCTATCTATATGGTTATTCCCAAATGGGTTTTCAATAATTACTAAGCAACTAGAAAGAATACTAACAATGTAACACATAGTAATATATTTATCAAGTAACTCAGTTAATAGCATTGCTACATGCCAGTTTGTCTGTTATCTTATGATGAGACCATCCTTAATTAACACTCATAAAACAAACCAGCCTCTTACAATGAACAAATTTATTGTACACCAAAGCTGTGTGTTTAAGTTCTCCACTGTATGTAAATTAGAGCTGAAGTATGAGGTAGATTTGCTAAATACTACAGATCTCACACATAGTGGAAATAAAGATGCAAATCACAAAACAATAAATTCAAAGCTTTGTTACAAACACCCTGAAGAAACCTTTAACAAATCATAACTGTCAGAGGGATGGATGATGAAAGTTTTTGTCATGCAAAAGGATACAAATCACTTTGCTGTTGCAAGCTTTGCTCTTTTATTTTCTTGGTTGCAGGCACATCATCAACCTTAATGATAAAAGCCTTCCACAAAAATAATTCTTAAGCCTCAGGAACAAACACCTCTTTGGCACCCTGAGAGAAAATTCCACAAACATCATCAATCTCCTTCTGAGCATGATTTACAACCCTTCCCTTTGGCCGACGCAAGCCATTCATGTGCATGCCCCCAACAGCGTCACAGTGGGATTCTCCTCCACTTTTCCCTCTAAACACACACCAGTAGCTTGATGTGCTCATTGCCAGTTTGGAAGCACAAGTTCAAAAATTAGGAGAAGTTTGAGCCACAGCACTATCCAGGTGGGCCCATTGGAAATACAGTACCACTAAAGTGACAGTGAAAGAGAACTCACACTAATGGGCCAGATTCTCAGCTGTGCCCAGTATCTTCTGGGTGCTCCTGAGAGGGGAGAATGCCAAGGACTTAATTGTTGCTGCCTGATTCTCTGCTCTAATTTATTTCAATTAGCTATGTCTACCAAGCAGCTGGCCACCCACCAGGGGTTGCCTGAGCACAGTAGCACTGTGGTCATAACTTGGCCCACCTGTGATGTGCACTTTCCGTCAGATTCTGCAGAAGAGGTGGTTTAAAAGTTAGACAAAGCCATCTCTACACCAACTGGGACTCCCCAGTGAGGAAGAAATCCCCAGCTAGGGAGATCTGGCTGCTATCCAGCCCCTTTACGTTGCCAGAGCAGTGCAAGAGACTCAGATTACAGCAGAAATTCTAGACCTATATCTTCTGAAACCAATGAGCTGGAGTCGCCTCTTGTTTACACCACACTTGCACTGATTTAAACTAAGTAGTTTGTAGAAGTGCAAGTAAGAGGAGACCCAACTCATTATGTGTGTTGGAGGAAAGTAGAAGAACTATTTCTATAGGGAAGTTGGATAAAAAGCAAAACCTAAACCAGTGAAATTTAACAAATGGGAGTAGAGTCCCCTTTGTATAACTTCAGTATCTGAAGCCTAGTAGTGGTCTCACAAAGTCTGATAAATGAACTCCTTTTGGTTGCATTCCCTGAAACTCCGGAAAAGAATCCGTGAACAGCAGCTGAAGTCATTTAGTGTACTCCAGAAATTCTTTTTATTTTGTGCACTCACTAAAACAGATGTACATACATTATTAATTGTTGCCTAACTTGCAGTCATGATCAAGGACAGAAAAACTATACCCCATTAGGAAAGCATACAAACATTATGATTAGATGAAAACACAGACAGATCTTTAAGATGTCTATATTGAGTGAAATAGTAGATACTTATGTGTCTGGCAATATATTTATGAAGGCAGCTGTGCAAAGGGGAATGAGCTACATGACCTACCAAAAGAAATCTATAAACACATTCAGGAAAAATTTAGATCACTTTTATAATGGAATCAAACATTTAGAGCTACTGGATAGAATTTTCAAAAGTGCTTAAGTGACTGGGGGTGTGTGCATTCCTTACTCATGCTGGTGAACATTTATTCACAGGAGAGTGGTAGTGATATCAAAGCAATTATTTGTGTGAGTGATTTAAGGGCTACCCAGTCTAGCCTTAAATGCACAGTTCTACCATGGGGGTTGTACAGAATGGCACTACCCCAGGGCCAGCAGAGAGAGGTATTATATTTCAGGAGAGAACAATCCTTCCTAAAGTTCTATGGTGTGTAAGACTGACTATACCATGTAGCCTGAAATCATGGCCAATCATGCCCTATTGCTGTAGAAACAGACACATATCAATACCTATTCAATTGTTGGCTAGTTAAACATGGGCTTTAGTGAATCATCCTATGTGACTACTTGATTCTTAAAACCAAAGAGAACGATATTTTACATCTCTTCCAAGTATGAAAGTCCCAATGCTCCAACACTTTTTCCAGTATTTAGTACTGCAATTTTTACTGTTCACTTTGTATTTCCCTTGGATTGACAGAACTGGAGTCTAAAGCCAGATATTACAATCCTCTTCCTCCACAGAACATGCACAGCAGAGGCAGTGGCAATCCAAGAAAATTCCCGTGCATCACAGGGGGTGGTAAGAGGAAAGAGGGATAGCTAGTCTTTTTTTCACGCCCCATTTTTGAAAACTCTGACCAGTAAGTGAAGAGGCATAGTCTAATGGACAGTTAAAGGGGTTAGGACCAGAAAATCATGAATTTTAATCGCTCTGTATCTCAGTTTCTCCATTTGGATAATGGGGATAACACTTCCCTCTCTCACAGGAGTATTGAAAGGACATAGTTGTTTTTTCTCCCAAGTGCTGTATGAAGATTAAGCACTTTGTAAATGACAAGTGTGATTATTACTACTCTGCACAAGTAAAAACCCCAAACTCTAGTAGGTGACTTATCTTGGATAAGTTAGTTGTGGAGCATGCTAGTGCTAGGATGCTTTTGATAGGGTTGCCTGACATCAAAACTGGTTTTAGATCTAAACTTGGGTTTTCAGTGAACTAATTTTTTTTGAAGGTGTGTGCTTACTACAGACAATTTCAATATTTCATCAACCTTCCCTCTCCCCCAATTTAAACTTTTTGTTAAAACTTTTCAGTTATGGGTTTCTTGATGAAAAATAGAAATTTCCCATAGGGAGAGCCCAAATATTTTCTGACCAGCTGTAGCTTTTATTTATGATAGGTAATGACTACACAAAATTAATTCAAATCCATATACAACCATTAAAAACGTGTTTCTGAAAACAACAGATCACACTTTTTGAAAATTGAACTGCCTGATATTTGCATATTGAAATTACTATTGTTGCTAATATAAGACATTCATTTTTACACTATACCTGGTAGTCAAATGCATATTTATTCATCATAGCATTGTATAATTTTGGAAAAAAGATGGAATTTAAAAACACTTTCATATGTAGTAATCAGCATATTAATACAGATATTACAATCCTGATCGTGGAAGGTTAAGAGCACCCTGAGATACCATTGCACCTCCTCCTGTTCCTACTGAAGTCAGTGAAGGGAAATTACCATTGATTTAAGTACAAACAGAATTGAATTTATTGAAAATAAAAGAAGTTGTGACTGCCTCGCAGCTCTGAGGAGATTCCTAGCACCTCACAATATCAGTTTCTAAACCATCACACCTTAAGATTCTTCGTGTAATGCTATATAAAGTAAATTATTTCTATTAGATTGCTTAATTTTATTGTGTATTTTTTTTAAAAAAGCATCAAAATAAACCTCTGAAGGCTTTCATATGTGGAGCATGCCAAATATTTGATACACATTTATTAATTTTATGAGGCATAATAATTTCTAATGGCACAGGAAACCTAAAATTTGCAATATGACCATGGAGCCAAAGAAATTTCCACATGTGACAGCAGTCTTAAAGAGCCATTTTGGCAATAATTGAGTTTCTATGCTTTTCTTTTAATTTCACTACCTGATGATGCCTGAGAGCAGTAGACTTTATTTCAGAATCCCATTAGGTACCATTATGAGATCCTATTTCCTAGGTTTTTAAAATCTAATTGTCAGTCAATGTGTTACAGTAAGCCTAGCTTTCTTTTGACTCTCATGGCTATACACTGTGGGAAAACAACAAAAGAAGTATGCTTCATCATCCTGTCAAGGAGGTTTCTTAACAAATTACCTTTACCCTCGAAAGAAAACACAGAGAGACTTTTTTGTAGCTTTAACAATTCTCATAGTTCATATCTTCTTTTCTCAGCTATTCAAGGGAACAAAAATACAATCCCATAGAGCACACAGATAGCGAAATCGATATCTTTAAAGATTTATGGAGAAATCTAGGTGTTTAATAAAAGCAAGTCATATTTCTTACAGTTCCTTATTTAAACTCCGTTTAAATGTTTATCTTTTACATCTGTGTATTGAAAACATGTCACTTCAATTCAGATCATTTCTTTGCAGGAAAATGCATGATAAGTGTATCTTTCTTTTATTGTATGAAGGACTCTGTGTCCAGATTCTAAGGCCATGTCTACATTACCACTTTTCTCCATATAACTTATGTTACTCAGGGTTGAGCATCTCCCGCTGGCATAGAGCGGCTACACAAGCGATCTTACAGCAGCACAGCTGCATCTCTACAGCTGTGCTACTGTACGCTCGCTAGTGTAGATATAACCTAAATCTTGGACTATTCCAAGTAGGGGTGACTATTAAAAAGGATAGAAATTACCCCACTGCAGAAGACTAGCATAAAGCCTATGTCCTACTTAGACCCTCTTTTGAGAGGCTTGAATGGGGCATAAGCCTTACGCTGGCTTTCTCCCCAAGGGTGAATTTCAGCCTAGGAACCTGATCTAACTTCCACTGAAGTCAATGGGAGTCTTTGCACTGAATTCAGGGAGAGTTGGAACTGGTCCTTTGGACCAAACTTTTGTCTGAGTGCTGCATGTAGAGGGGATGCACTGGAGTCCTGGGAATAGGAATCTTTCTTCACAGGCTACGGCGTGTTTGTTCTTGCAGCCCCTCTTCCTTCATATTAGGAGAATGAATAGGTCAAGAGATCCCAATATCAAACACACTGGTGTCTAGGGAGCCCCCTTGAAGCTGTTCTCTGTAGTGTACAGGGAGTGCAAGCTCCACCACACTCTCTGCATCTCTCCCTCCCTATATTAGTTCTGCTGCATTCAGGACCATCTATCTTTATGTGGGGAACTATCAAAGCCTGCCAGATGTGAGGCACTTTGGCCCACACACATCCCTTGCTAGTCTAGTAACAGGTAATTGATATTCAGCTAGAAAATGTCCACCTGGGCTTTTAAACTCCACAACAAAAATAAACAGTTCACCCTATGGTATAATTGAAGGTGCGGGCCCTTACCTGATCCTGGGTGTCTTGGATTAAGACCAGGGATTTCCTCTCCTGTCTTAGCTTCACCCAGCACAGCACTCCCCCTTGGAAGAAGCAGGGAAGTCTTCTTATCTCACCTGTTGGGTCCTGATAGGTTATGGACTCCTCCAGGACCTTCTAGTCAATGGAGGACCAAGTCTTATTGATTTTGCTGTTACTAGAATCTGAGTGGCTTCTCTAGGCACTGCCGAGAGGTCTCAACTAATTGACCGTTTCTCAGGTGACACTTTTCTTTCAGGAGGATGTGTCAGGGTGGCAATGCAGCCATCAGGGGGGCAGACAGGCCTGGTACACTCCATCACAGAAACAAAGGGTTTGCCTTTGGTAGAATTAAGCTTGTGATAAAATACATGAGATACAAAAAGGAGCAAATCAATTAAAATTACTATAAGGTTTCTATAAATCACTGAGACATCAACAATGTGATTTGTCCATACCTAAGAATGAATTAAATTAAAAAGAGAAAGTTGTCTGGGATTTTTCCTGGTAACAGACATGGATGTACTTAAAATAGAACTAAATAACTTCGAAATAGCAATTGTTTTTAATAACACTTTGTCTGTATCTAAAGGACAGCAGAAGTGGGAGATTTAATATTGCTTCTTTTCTTCATGTAGGAATAATTTAAGAATTATTAACTATATGGATTTCATAAATCAAAACACTATCCATTCAATTAAAAAAAGAAAATGTTACCTCTTCTAGCACATCACCACATATAACTAACTGTTAGGTGACACATTGTTATGTATTTCCTCCAAAACTTTGTAATTTAGATAAATTAAATATTAGGCACACGTGCGCACACACACACGCACACACAATCTTTCCGTAAAGTGTAATGTGGAAATGTCCATTTCCTTATTCCTACACAGCTCTGTTTAAGCACCTCAAAGCTAACGTATAGTCAGATACTCATCAAAACATGTCTCTTTCCTTCTGCTACAACCTTAGCTAGCTGCCAATGACTTCTTAGGTGTCTAGGAGACCAGAAGATCAGGTGATCATGAGCTCAGCTCACCTCACCTCACCCAATAATTCACAACAAATTCACCACATCAGCAGGAATGATTGACAACTTAATGAATAACAACTCACAAGCTTGTTCCCTCCTCCAAATCTCAGAGATACACTCAGCATACAGTATATAGTTCCTCCTGAAACAACAGAGCTTTGGTTTTAGGAAATGTCCTTGCCTATCTTTTCTTTGATTCTCAGGATCATATCCGCTATCCAATACATGTGTACAACTACTTCCTGTTCAGTTTTTAACTGTCATTCCCTTGTAATGATTCAGCCAAATTTTCAAATACATCCTCTAATGATTTGCAAGCATTTTTGCAAGTACGAATGTTTACAGCTGCATTTTTTCATGCCCAGTCATTTGAGCATGCAAAACCTTGGATTTTTGTGTGAATTTGTGCAGGCAAATCAGGTTAACCTACGCAGTGTGCAGTCCCAGTTGGAAAAAATTGAATGCACATTTTTAGAGGCCTGCTTAAGATCTCATTGATAATGTGGCCTATAATAGGCCAGATACAAAGCCCATTGAATTGAATGGGAGTGTTTCCATGGACTCTAGTGGGCTTTGGCTCAGTTCACAACAGTATTCTGTGCTTGTAAAAATAGCTCTTCAGCAAAGCTGGCCTTCACAATGGTGTGTGTCTCTGGAGGAGCTTTCAAGGTTCCCGATAGTCCCAGGCTAACGAAGACTTGTGTCTTGTTCTTAAAATTGACTGTTGTGAAATTAAAAACAAAACAAAACAAAAACCTAGTTCTGCTTAGCTACTCTTTTTTTCAACTGCGAACTATGGATTCCTTTAAAATATTTGTTTTTGCCATCCGACGTTCCCGCATCTGAAAAATGTGGCCAATAGAATTTACCTAAATAAGTTCCCTTTGCATCTGGGTGAGAGTGGCAGAGTCTCACCTGTTCTCTCTTAGCTAGGTTTTCATAAATATAGAGTGAAGATCTTGTTCACTTCCCTTTCTTAACAAGCTAAAAAATCCTATTCTGATCCCTATTTTGAGCCATAGAATCAGAGGACTGGAAGAGACCTTGAGAAGTCATCTAGTCCAGTCCGCTGCACGCAAGGCAGGACTAAGTATTTTCTATGATTAACTCTAATGTTAAATATTCAGAAATCTCACTTCATCATCTTTCTTTCAGCTTTAGATTTTCAACTCTATAAAATAAGAACTTTTTTTTCTGGCCTGGTGGCTTAGGATCAGTCTATGGATCTGCAACAATTTCTGCCTGTGAGGAATCTCCTCACTCACCTACTGTGGCTGTTTAAGGGCAAAATCATTCTGTTAGATTTGTGCATTGATCTAGACAGATGGCCAGAGCCAATGGCACTAAGGAAGACTGCATCTCAGAGGAATCCCCAAGGTCTTCAAGAGCTGAGCCAAGGTCAGACCAGTAGGCTGAAACTGCGTCAGGATCAGGTTTAAAGGTATTCCTACCGCAGGCAGTTCTTCTGTAAGCTTGAGAAGTGGACAGAGCCAGTAGGGGATGCTGCCTGGGGAGTCAGGAAAGAGAAGGCACATCAGGAGGGGAGGAAGGACAGCTTCATCGAGCTGCAGATTGAAGAACTATATAACTTTTCTGTTTGTGTTAAAAAACGTGACGAAGAGTGCTCATTATATAAAGGATTTTTTTCCCCTGTGATTTTATTATGATTTTTGAAGATACGTTATAATATTTTAAAATTTCTTTCTGCATGTGAAAATAGCATGATTATATTTTAGATGATATTGTTTAGCTCATTATATATATTGTACATCTGTACAGCTATACTGTATTTTATTAAGTTTAGATTTTCTCTCTCCCTGTCTGTATCCCTCTCAATACACACATGCACACTTACACACACAATTTTAGGGTCCCATTCTGCTCCCATCGAAGTCAATCGGAAATATCCCATTGACTTTAATGGGCACATTATATTGTAGTAATGATTTGGCTACAATGTTTCTGGAAAGTGAGGGTAATTCTTTTCTCTGCTTCCATACATATGTACTGAAATATAACAGTAAATAAAAATGAAGCACTAGAACCTCAGCTGGGGTCGATTGGCATAGCTGTTTTGACTTAATTGGTGCTTTGCCAATTTATACCAGTTGAAAATCTGGCCCACAATTCTTAAACGACGCATGACATTTAATAAAATATAAAATTCAGGCAAAATAAAATTGATTTTAGTTTGCAAGTAGTTTTGTAAACTTTAAGAACTGTAATCAGATGCAAGAGACAATGTCTTCCTTCATTTCTAATGTGTTGCTCCTCATGTTTTGTGATATTCTGTGAGGTTAGCTTGCAAATTACAATTACATTAATGAAAAACAGTTTAACTTAAACCACTGGAAATTAAAATGGCTTAACCTGAAATACGTTCAAAACTGCTTTTAAAATTGAAAGTACCCTACTTCACCAATTTCTTTACCTCCCTATGCCTAAAGTTTAGAAGCAGCTATCTACTATGATTTCATTGTAGTTACAAAGCATGGAGCAGATAGGGACCACCTTTTAAAAGTGACATATCAGGCCCCTGTGTCCTAGTTGTTCCATGCAACCTGTGTACTGGGGCAACTCACAGGCCCTGGGGTCCACCTGTGCAGAGCAGCTTTCAGAGTCAGGGTCTGAAATTGCAATCACAGTAGTGAATTTCCATTGCTATATTTTTGTGTATGCAAAACCTTGCGTTTGAGTATATAAACTAAGTTGTTCACACAGACTAAAAACGTGGCCACAATAAAAGATGCCCATAATAGTACAGGTGGGATTGTGGTCTCTTTGAAAATTCTGAGTTTATTTACAGTTGTTTAATTCCCAAACAAACCTTATTCTCATTTAGCATAAGGACCCATTTCCACCCTGATAGTATAAAAAAAATTTAAGGGATGTAAATGTGACATGCCAGTGAGGTATGAAGAAACCTTTGACTACATGAGTAGTAGGTTTGCATAGATGTAACTAAAAGCAGAAGTGGGGGCACTGTGCCTTTGGTGTATATGATAACTTATCTGCTCTCCTTTCAGGCTGCTCAGCAAATCTCTGCATGGTTCTGTAATCCACATGTAACCTTCTGGCAGGTGGTTAATGGAAGCAAAAAGGGTTCGATATATCTAGGCTCCCTCTTGACAAGTAACTAAATTGGCTCAAGCGCCTTCCCAGAAAGCTAGAAAAACTAAACACACCCTCCCTGAGTACCTTTAATGGGCAGAATTTCCCCACACTGTGACAGTGTCCAAACAGAGAGATACTTATCAGGGGAATGGGAATGGGAAACCAGTGCTGGTGTCCTAAAAAAAGAAGTGCCAGAAGGTAGGGTGTGGGAGGAAGGATCAGGAAGAGCTGGGAGGAAAATAGGAGCAGTGTGGGAGCGATGGGTGGCCCAGGATAGCAGGGGGGACTCCCAGCCTGTCCCTGCCTCTCTCTTACCCATGCTCCTGCTCCCCACATGGGGCTCTTCTGTTTGGGTGCCCCTGCTACCCAGCTCATAACATTTCTTGGCTCCAGCTCCATCCCAGGATCCCAGTGTCTTTCCTGCCCTGCTGGGTCCCAGCTGCAGTGTCTCCAACTCCAACTCCCTTCTGAGCACCCACCTGACTGGGCCCAGAAATGGCACCTAGTGGCTCTGAGGAGACTGTGCAGACAGGGAGGGAAAGGAGCTGCCTGGCTTAAGACAAGTAGAAGTACCGGAATGCCATTCTGGCTCCTAAAAAAAGTGCCATAGCAATATTTCAGAGCATTTCAGCATGACTTGAGTACTATGGGAAACCCAGCAACAGTACAGATATGGAAATACAGAGTAAAATACCCATCTCCGTCCAGTAACTTTGACGCTAGCCCATCTAACTCCCTTCCCACCACTGGTGAGAATGTCCAACATATAGAGGAATTGGAAAAGGTTCAGAAAAGGGCAAAAAAATGATCAGGAGTATGGAATGGCTTCTGTATGAGGAGAGATTAATAAGACTAGGATTTTTCAGCTTGGAAAAGAGATGGCTAAGGGGAGATATGATTGAGGTCTATAAAATCATGACTGGTGTAGAGAGAGTAGATAAGGAAGTGTTGTTTACTACTTCTCATAACACAAGAACTAGGGGTCACTTAATGAAATTAATAGGCAGCAGGTTTAAAACAAATGAAGTATTTCTTCACACAACACACTGTCAACCTGTGGAACTCCTTGCCAGAGAATTTTGTGAAGGCCAATACCATAACAGGGTTAAAAAAAGAACTAGATAAATTCATGGAGGATTGGTCCATCAATGGCTATTAGCCAGGATGGGCAGGAATGGTGTCCCTAGCCTCTGTTTGCCAGAAGCTAGGAATGAGTGACAAGAGATGGATCACTTGATGATTACCTGTTCTGTTCATTCCCTGTGGGGCACCTGGCCTTGGCCACTGTTGAAAGACAGGATACTGGGCTAGATGGACCTTTGGTCTGACCCAGTAGGGCCATTCTTATGTTCTTCTTATGTTCCAGTCTCTTGACCTCATCCATCCACCAAATCCCACTCACAGTTGAGTTGCCATAATCCAAGTGTCTTTTTGCAGATCTGTTTCTAGTCTAGCTGGTTGCCAGGTCCTGCCTGAAGGCTCCACCAACTAACCAGCTAAGTGTTTCAGCTTTATTAAGGTGTCTGTAGATGAAGCTCACCAGACATGTCTCTGCAAATATTGGCTCTTGCAGAGGAGTACTTGGGACTATTGAGCAGAATCTTAGTTGCTTTAAAGTAAGACACATACATTCTTTCTCCTCCTTCCTCCTTTCCCCCCAGCCCTACCCTCAAACTCCAAGTTTATGTATGGTTATAGTGACTTCCCAAGTATGCAAATGAAATTTTCTATGGAAATAATTTTCCTTTTTTACCAATAGAGAGAGAATGATTTTTCTCCTCTGGAGCTTCTGGCCATAGGGCTTACGTACATGTGCATTTCTTTACTGATCAAGTACTGAATTCATGTCTTGATCGTATAGGCTGAGTTTTTGAATCTTGACCTTACACATTATTTCTCATCAGGGCAGAGTAAATCCTTGCAAAGGGTATAAAGGGGGAAGCAGCTGCTGAACTTATCAGTGGCTTGCTGTATGAATTTAGCAACAGTGAAAGTTGTATTTGATCAGCTTCACTGTCATCAGCGGAAGTCACTGTAGCCATTACTAACTAATGAATTGTTTAAGGGGACATAATGGCTAGTTTGTCTAGTCAAAATGGTATAAACACAACCTTTGAAAACATTGTTCTATTAACTCACAAGAAAATTGACTCCATTGTTCTTTAATTCTTTAAATGGGATGTATTCCAAATCAATTAAGGAGCTAAGAAAAATTTCCTGGTGTATTTGTGGTATCTAACCGTTCTTTTGAGTTGCTGATGAAAAAAGATAGCTGCAGTGTAACAGTCAATGGACCAATGAATCAGGTAAAGGAACCAGAAAGGAGATTTATGTAATCTTAATATGAATAAATTGGCTCCCAAAGGGCCATTAAATAAGACATGTTTGCCTTCTTCCTAAGACTCCCAGTGGTTTTTAATAATGAACACTTATATTTAAAGGCTTCTGATGTTTCTATATTCCTTTGAGTGGCCAGAAAATATTCACGCCTCTTTATTGTTAGTGTGTTTTCATTAAGGACACTTCCTACTGCCTATTTTGGTGTTCACAAAAGATCAGATAATAGATATGAATATAAGAGATCCCCTCCTTATGCATAATAAAACTAAGTGCATTTCTCTTTTGATATATTGAATTAGTCCAGCCTTTCTGCCTGGATCAATTGACTTGTATTCTGATTTATCCACATATATTATGGCCCAATAAATCAAACACAGAGGTTTATAGTTTTAATATCAGAGTTTAATGTACTTTTTCCAGAGTGCAGAGGCTCTACCTAAATACCAGCAGGCCTGCAGTTAACTCCCTGCTCAAGTCTCCTAGTAGCATAAAGGATGTGGTAATGGAGCAGAGATATTTGGCAGATGGATTAGGAGGTAGGGCAGAGAAAGCTATCAAAATATGGGATGGTATCCCTGAAAGTACTTAGACCCTTGACCCTCCCCGGCACCTAAAGATTCAGGGTACAAGTTCCCTAGGTGCCTACGTTTCCACCTCTGGGCATGCACACAGCTGCCTCCCTCTAGGCATCCAGATGCCTATCTGCTGCCTAAGTCCCAGAGTGATTCATGAGTCAGGGAAAGACAGGGGTTTGGCCAACTAAGTCACATGTGGGGCCTGATCTGGTGGGCCTGCCCAGAGACTACCTACTGGCTTGGGATCCCTTCAAAATCCAGGTACAGGAGCAGGTGGTGGTGCTGCCACCTTATAACTTTTAGCACAGGTTCAATTCCCCCCTCTCTGTCAGAAGGGGAGAATAGGGGGTCTCCCACCTCTCGGGAGAGAGCTCTAATCACTGAGCTACGGGATATTAACATGGGGTGCTCTCAATCTCTTCTGTTGAATCTGTTGCACGCTGGATAAATAATGAAAGAGTGGTTGGATCAGGGGGACTGGACACTGGGATCTCCCAAATCCCAGGTGGGTGCCATAACCGCTGGACTACACAGCCTCACTCTCTGTCTGGTCCAATGACTATTTAAATATTTATCTACAGTGGAAAAGTCTAATGCATGATTGATTATGCATCTAACCATTAGGCTAAATGGTATAAAGTGGGCACCTCCTCCTCCTCCTGCTGCCATTTTTGTGTGGAACAAAGCAGGCACCTGAGACCCTCAAGAGATTCCTTGGGCACCTAAGCCATCTGACTCTAGGCAGTAGGTTCCTGTTTGTGGATTGTGGTTCCCTGCAGCTTGGACTTAGGTCCTTATCTCCAAGAGTGGGGCAGGGCTTGGACACAGCCCTCTGATGAGCATTTCCCACTGGCTAGCTGAGGCGGCTCCTCACCTCATCTGCTGGCTATTGTGCATCACATTATTAGGGGCCTATCTCCCCCTAACTTGGCTTTGTGGATCACTGTCGTTCCTTTGGTTTTCTAGGTGCCTAACTTTTGCTTAGTATTGCAATGCCTAAGGGTATGTCTACACAGCCGACGTTAAAGTGCTTCCACGGAGAGCTCTCCCAGCGCTATAATAAAACTACCTCTGCAAGGGTAATAGCTACCAGCACTGGGAGTGTGGTTACCAGCACTGTAGCACTGCCTACACTGCCACGTTACTGCACTGAAACTTGCATTGCTCAGGAGGGTGTTTTTTCACACCCCTGAATGAAGAAAGCTTCAGTGCTGTAAGTGGCAGTGTAGACAAGGCCAAGTCCCTTCATAGATCCCATATTCGTTCCCTGCTGAGTCCGAGGGAAGAACAACTTGTGGAGTGGCAGCAGGGCCGGCTCTGGCTTTTTGGCCACCCCAAGCAAAAAAAAACAACAAAAAAAACGGGCGGCCAGAACAGCAAAGAAAAAAAAAAAAAAACCTGCGGCGCGGCCGGAGCGCAGGTGCAGGAGGACCAGCTGGGGGGGGGGAGGGAGCAGGTGGGGGAGAGAGAGAGAAGGGGACGGCCAGGGCTACAGCAGGGGCGCTGCCACGCGGCCCCTCCCGCTGCGCCGCCTCCTGCCGCCTGCCGCGAGGGCTCCGCTACAGTCGGCGGGGAGGGAAGGAAGAGGACTGCCCTGCAGGGCGCTCTGGTTCTCCGCGCTGCTGCCCCCTACAGGGTGGCCGGAGCAGAACAAGAACAAAAAAAAAAAAAAAAAGCGGCCGTGCCGCCCTAGGATTGGGCAGAATGCTGCCTCCAACAATCTGCTGCCCCAAGCACCAGCTTGCTCAGCTGGTGCCTGGAGCCGGCCCTGAGTGGCAGACCTCCACCCCTGCTCCTGGACTGTAGTGTAAGATGGACCTGTTTAATTTGCTTTTCAGTTTACGGAAATTTCTGCTCTCTCTTGGGGTGGTACTATTTTTGAATGCTAAATCTCGCAAACACAATCTTGGTGAGAAAATTGTTTCTGGGTGAGAGACTCTCTGCGCTCCTATTACATTAGGTAGCCAGTACGGGAAAACTGCATCGTATACATCAGGCACTTATCATTATATTGCCACTGAACCGGTGGCTGGTGTTTTTAGCCTGAACATCTCCACTGAGATCCCCTTTTCTAAATACTCTATCAACATTAGAAGACAGCCATAAAAAGACATTCAACTATTTTGTTTCCCAGGGTTCTGAAATGGATGAAATGTGGCCAACCATTTTATTAAAAATGCATTCACTGGAACGTTTCTCAAGTAGTGAACCTGACACAAATAGTTCTCACTTTTCTAGCTAGTCAGTCAGGCTGCAGACATAAGGGGCTGGAACTTGGGGTGCTGCCGCACCCCCTGGCTTGACATGGATTCCATTATACACAGGGTTTACAGTTTGGTTCAATGGCTCTCAGCACCCTCACTATACAAATTGTTCCAGCACCCTTGGCTGCAGAGGGAGGTCCAAAAAGCGACAAGGAGAGGAAAAATAAATCAGGCAAGCAGCAAGGAAAAAGACCTAGGCTCTGAGGGCCACATCATCAGCTGGTGTTAAACAGCCTTCTGCCCATGGAGTTATGCCACTTTACTGCAGCTGAAAAAATGTCTCTCAGAGCATGTGTGTAGATCAGGAAGGGGAGTCTACTGACAGAAAGGGGACGCGGAGGATATGGAGAGGGCTGTAAAAGTAGGGATGTTAAAAGAGAAAAAATGAGGCTGCACTGAAGAAAGTGGAAGGCCGAGTGTATGTGTCTGTTTTCTAAAAGGAGGCATGCACTTGAACCCACATGCACTGTGCTGCACATCTACCCCTGTATGTTTAAGGATAATACTTTACTTACAAACCAAAGAAGAGCAGAATTTTATATACAGTTCAGCACAGGGGTTTACTGCAATAAGCAGAAGAAAAACTAAATATAGCACAGTATGAAAATTGTCTAAATAATGTTGTAGATGCTGCATTTACTTTTGATAGTCAATGGGTCACCTACCTCTCAAGCGAGCTATATTTCACTTTTCAATTATAGACTGTTGTGACACTTTCAGAAATTCAATGGAAAATGCTGAATGAATGAATGAATCAAATTATTTGAAAAGCTAGATCTTCTTAGTGAGAGTTTGCAGTGCATTTCTTTTTACATTGTGTTAGACATTCTAGGTAAATGAATAACCTTTTTGTACATGAAAATGTAATATTATACAAGATACTTATGTTGCAAAGCAACCATGGCCCAAGCTTTGGTTGTGTCACATGTGGTAAGCATTCCTAGTCTGACTGATTTTGCATCGGTGGTGTTTTAATAATAATAATGAAAAAAAATACTTCAGGCTGAACCTTCTGTTTTTTATTTTATCAGAAATGAAATAGCATGTAGTCCCCACATCTTGTAGAACATGAGCTATGCATAATGGGACACATAGCAGAATTTTTTTCCCATTACTGCATAGCAGCCCCTACATTTTTTAAAGGGCGGAGGAGTGTGATGGTGATGTACATTGGGTCTTTTAATACAGATAGGAAAATGGTTCCCCAACCGAGGAAATTGTGTTAAATGAAGAACCTCTCTGGAGTTAGAAAGGCCCTTCTGGCCTGGTTTGGAAAGTTGTGATAAATTACATGCTGTTGTAGTTCTTGAGCTGTTTTTTGTTTAAATACCTCAGTATTTAGCAATATTGTTTATAAGCTAAATACACATTTTATTTAGGGGACAACTTTTTATTTAAGGTATGAGGTTTAAAAGAAAAAAGAAAGGTTTAAAAGAGGTTTGCCAAGACAATCTAGTTTCTTATGGTGGGCTGGGTTCTGCTTGGTCCTTGGGCTTGTGCACATTAGGGAGGAGGGAAGAAGTGTGTTAGGATCTTGTGCTTCCTGCACTCAAGGGAGCATGGGGCCTGCTCCAGCACTCCTCCATATAGTTTTATAGGGCTCAGAAGGAAGTAGGCCCTTAGTTTGGTCCTCCTCAGTGCTAGCCAATAGAGTGGAACCAGTGCAATGTGGGAAGTAGGTCGCCTCCCATACAGCAATGTGTGCACTGTTTCTGAATAATGGAGATCTCCAGGAGGCATTCTGCCTCCTTCAGTTCTATTCTACCCCTTAATAGAGGCTGAGATTAAATTGATAGGGTAAATTTTTCAAAAGTGTCCAGGTCCCATATACAAAAGAGACTTAGGAGCCCCAGTCTCGTTGACTTTCAGTGAAAGTCAACAAGACTGGGGCTTCTAAGTTTCCAAGTCACTTTTGAAAATACAATGTAAGCTCCTAAGTCACTTGGGTGCTTTTGAATATTTTACTTTGTCTTATTGATAGTCAATGGCACTTAGGCTCCAAAAGTCACATTTGAAAATGGGATTTAGGCTTCTAAATCTGACACATTTTTATTCTTAAAGTGTTGATGAAGCACACCAGATCTACTACCATAACTTTACATTTAACTATTAAATGCTATGTTTTTAGCAAAATATAAAGAACAACATTCATTTTTAAGAACTTAGAATATATAAATTCTTACACCATACTACCATTATATCCTGTAGCAATATAATATGCATTAAGATTTTCATATTGATCTCCATAGATCTATTTAAAACAATATGCTAATGGTAATTTGATGAGAACACATCATGATAATGATCATCATGTCAGCTGTATTAACCTCCCACAAGTGGACATTATTCACTTCAATCCACTTAGCTTAGTCAGTGGGCTTAGTCAGTATGCAAAACAGGGATAACAGTAGATAGATATATTGCCACTTTGAAGTAGCTAGCTTGGTGGGCCAATAACCATTACCCTCTAATGTGTCTTCTCATGGAGTTGGTGGTAGCCCAGGAACAAAAGAATTGCTGTGGAGGCAATGCAACAGTGTGTAGCATATAGTAACAGGGTGGACACATAATGTTGTAAAGTATAAATCTCCAGGTGTACTGAGTTTAGCTTACAGTTTATTTTCACTGCAGCGGACATCTTTAGACCTGCCCTCCATCTCCCATTATATAGCACCAGACCTTCATTTCCCTGCAGTCATCTATACTGACACAACTGTGCATTAACATAAGTAACTGTGCACACTTCAATATGGCCATGCCTAATCTGCAGATTTCAAGAAAGATCAGATGATTAACATTCTCAGTTGCCTTTTCATTTTTTCTTGCACAGCAACCAGTTATGGAGCAGCATCGACTTTATTACTCTATCGTTGAAAAAAGATCTTTAAGTACATACAATATTACTGTTACTCATGACATCCTCAGAGCAAAATAAGTTTTAGTATTCAGAGTTATTCTCACAGTCTACCTCTTTGATCTTAATAGAAATCTGTTCTCATTTGTTTTTCTCAACAACACTACCTATGCCTACATAAATGTAATCATGCCCATACACACATTATTACAGCACTCAAAATATTTTAGACTCTTTACTCTAAGCACCTTAGATTGGCAATAATAAGTCCCCCAACATTCATTTTATTTTTGACATGACACAAGAGGATGACAAACAACGGGGAGTGAAGATAGACAAGAATTACAGTAATGTTACTTAACTTTGGCTTATGTGCTTCTTAGTGGTTCTATTAAATGAATTAGCGATATTAAAAATTGGTGAATTAACTCACTTTTCAACAATTCACGGATTTGGTCTGCCTATGGATAGATCTGGTAAAACAATAGAAAATTTTATTTTCATAGAATCATAGGATTGGAAGGGACCTTGTGACAGGGTGTGTATACCCCACACTAGCCAAGAGGGGGTTAAACCTACATTATGAACAGCAGAAGTCCTGCTCCCTAGGCCAGAGTGGGCATGGTCGGGATGCTGCAGCAGTATAAAGGGAGGAAGCCCAGATCATTCGGGGCTGGATGCTGGAGAGGAAGGACGTGTGCTGGAAGCTCCCGGTGAGGAAAATTTTCATACAAGACGGCAATTAACAAAGCATGGCAGAGTGCGGTATAGAAAGACACATTACTGGAGCTCATTGTCAAAATGGTGTCTCAAAGCCTTCCTACAGCCCCTGCCTGCGGAGATCGGAGGCCCCAAGGGTCAGCTTGGACTCCTGCAACCAACGGAGCCCCAGGAAGTGACCGGTGCTGCGGAGCCTGGAGACCCCGAAGCCTCATGGACTGCCACACCAGAGACAACAGTAGGAAGTGACCCAGGGAGGGTGATGGAGTGGTATATCCCACCCAGGTAAGCTCATCGTCTTTTGGTGGGATTCCCCGCTGAGCCGGTGATGGACTGATCTGCCACTGCCAAGGCCCTGGGACGGGACCTGGTGGAGTTGGGTGGGCCTGGACCCCCCTACCTGGGCCACCAGCCACCCTTGCCGATGGCCCCTCAGGTGCTGGCTACTAGGCCTTGCTGCCCTGCAGCAAAGGGCTGTGCTATTGACTCTGGCTACTAGGCCTCTCTCCCCTGCACCAAAGGACTGCGTTATTGACTCTGGCTAATAGGCCACGCTATCCTGTATTGAAGGGTAGCTCTATTGACTCTAACCACTGGGCCACGCTGCCCTGGGCATCAGGGCTATTAGCTTTTCACTAGTCCTTAGACCCCCAGGGTAGTGAGGTCAGAAACAGACAAGTGGACTCAACGGCAGTGTCTGCGTACCCCCTGGCGCCCACGTTTCCGGCCAGGGTGTGCATACACTGCCACATGTGGTGGAGAATGTGGGCAATGACCGGGACTTGTTGAGAAGTCCAGAAGAAAGGAACTAGACAGCGAGATCCCTACACCAGTCAGAAATGGATACCGAGAAACTCCTGACATGGATGCTGGAAAGTCAGCAGCAGCATGTGGCCCAGCAGCAGTAACAGCAGGCCCAGCTGATGCAGCAGATGGCAAGTCAACACCAGCTCCAGATGACCCAGCCTCAGGAGCAACAAGAGCAGCTGCTTCCTGAGTTGGCTGCCCAGCAACAGATGCAACAGGAGCACCTGGTCCAGCAGGTGGCAACGCTATGACACCCAGTTGGACCATCAGGGCCCATCCCCACAGGGGTAGGGCTGTGAGATGCCCTGGCGGGACTGCCTATACATCTCACCAAGATGGGACCAGGTGACAATCCCAAGGTGTTTCTAGTCACCTTTGAATGGGTCACTACGGCTGTCTGTTGGCCCCCAGAGCACTGGACCACATTATTGGCCCCCCATTTAACTAGCCAGGCGTAGACCATCTACTACAACCCCGTGAAGCTTTGAAGCATCTCTGAGTGAAATCCGCCATATTGGATCACACTGGCATTAGCCCAGAGACCTACTGCCAGCAGCTCCACAAAGAATGATACCCCTCGGGTCTTGACCACAGGCCGTGGTTTAGGGCATGCAGGACGCTTGTTGGCGATGGTTGAACCCGCAGAACTTAATTGGGACCCAGGTGGCGGAAGCAGTGGCCCTAGAATAATTCATGCAGATACTGCCGGCAGGCAGGAAGGAATGAGTAAAATGCTGGGGACGCTGGCGGAAGCCATGGGCCTAATGGAAGGCTACCTGGTGGCTGATGGGATTGAGGCCCAACCTCGGAGGTCTGGGAGCCCAAGAAGGAGAGAAAGGCCGGCAGGGGGGAACCCACAGAGGGCACTTTCGGCGGGAGTGCCCATATATGGATTGTAACTACAGCCAAGTTTGGGTCGCTGGCCAAAGAGCACGGAAACAGGGCTCAGAGAAGTTCCTGGTCCCCATATGGGTAGAAGAGATCCACACGACCGCACTAGTTGACTCTGGATGTAGCCAGACTCTCATCTGGGAAGGGTTAGTCCCCAGCCTTAAACTCTCCGCAGTGCAGATGCATCTGCAATGTATCCGTGGTGACATCATTATCCTACCGACCGGGTGAGGATCAAGATCTACCACTGGGAGGAAGTCTTCCATGTAGGTGTGGCCCCCAGGCTAGCCTACCCCATAGTGTTGGGGCGGGATTTTCCTCCAGAAATACAAACAGCCAGCCCCGTGAGCTGTACACCATATAATGTTAGAAAGACAAGACAAGGCTTTTGCAGACATCGTCATAATTAGTTTGCAGAGACATGAAACAAATCTTGTTTGCAATGAAAATATGTCTTCCATCTTCCCAAGAACATCATCCTCTATTCTAAATATTGCTAACCAAATTGTTAGCAAACATTCATTGTCAATACATTCTAATCAAGGGTGTCAGCATGAGAATATCTGCATCACCTCATGACATGATATTGTTTTAGGACCAACTTCTGTGTGCCTTATTCTTAATATTGCTGCTGAGATCAGTAGTGAGGCAATTATGTTTTCGCCCTTAATCTTGTTTTCCAAAGAGTTTTTAAGAGGAGCTTTAATTACATTGTGTTGGATTATTTGTAGTGCTGAGAAAAATCAATACAATTATTCTACTGTTTAAGATCCTCATTCATATAAATGTCTATCAGGTTTTTGCTCTGTGCAATCCTATTCGAGCCCCCAAATATCATTTTAGTGAGAGGAGATCAGGCTCTGGTATTAACTACAAAGTCTGGTGAACCGCAACATATTACAATAACATTTATGCACAACATCATGTTATGACTTGAACGCTGCAAATAATGGATTTTTCAGGTTGCTAGCAATTCTGAAAAAAGTAGTTTGCGCTCAACCAAAATCTTTATTTAATTTTTAGAAAGAAAAACAAAACAAATAAAATTCCAGGTTGAATGAAATATTGATTTCAATATATTTTTAATTTAAAAATAAACATTAAAATATTGAATAAAACTTCAAATGAAAAGGTATTCCAAACTGAAGAATTGAAACATTTTGAATATGCTGAAATGAATTATTTTGACTTTTTTGTAATTTTCTGGGATTTTGTGCCTGACACAAACAATTTGGTAAAACCAACAAGAATTCATAAAACGTTGCATTTTGTAAAAATATGCATTTTTCACACACAAAAAAGTAGCTTGAAAAATGTTTCCCAGCTCTAATCATGCCTATGTCCGCTGAAATTCTGAGATCTTAGTTTGGCAGGTTTGAGAATGGTTGTTCTATGTGGGTTTGGATTTCCACATGATCTGTTCCCTATAGACACATGATGGAAAGAAGAGGGCTGATAGAGAACCTTGATGGAATTTGAATCCAGGGCCAGCTCCAAGCACCAGCCGACCAAGCACGTGCTTGGGGCGGCACCTTGTAAGGGGTGGCCAATCTTGGGGTGGCGGGGCGACGCTCGGGTTTTTGTTTGTTTGTTTTGTTTCGGCGGGGTGGCGCTCGGGGGGGCGGAGTTGTTTTTGGTTCGGCAGGGCGGTGCTTGGGGGGGGGCTTGTTTTTGGTTCGGTGGGGAGGTGCTGGGGGGTTGTTTTTGTTTTGGCGGGGCGGCGCTCGGGGGGAGTTGTTTTTGTTTTGGCGGGGCAGCGCTCGGGGGGAGTTGTTTTTGTTTCGGCCAGGCAGCACTGGGGAGGGAGGGGTGTTAGGGCGGGGCGTTTATTTATTTTGCTTGGGGCGGCAAAAAAGTTAGAGCTGGCCCTGTTTGAATCTACTACGTAATATCTGAAAAAAGAACGAGGAGTACTTGTGGCACTTTAGAGACTAACAAATTTATTTGAGCATAAGCTTTCGTGGGCTAAAACCCACTTCATCAGATGCATGCAGTGGAAAATACAGTAGGAAGATTATATATTCACACACACACACACACACACACACACAGAGAACATGAAAAAAATGGGTGTTGCCATACCAACTATAACAAGAGTAATCAATTAAGGTGTGCTACTATCAGCAGGAGAGAAAAGAACGTTTGTAGTGATGATCAGGTGCCACAAGTACTCCTTGTTCTTTTTGTGAGACAGACTAACAGGGCTACCACTCTGAAACCTATGTAATATCTGAGAATCAGTTGTCATAACTCCAAACTGTAATTTGCTTTTTCTTCTCATCGTATTACACAGTTAACACAAGGGCCAGCCACAATTTTAGTACTAGTACTCAAGGGAGTATAAGGATGCTATGGTGCATACAGGATCCACAAGAGGGGAGAGAAGGGGAAGAGTCATGCCCCTGTTGTCCTACTTTGACCCTGCTTGCAGAATAGGCTGGGTCACAGGCGCTGACTTTTTTTTTTCTTTTTTGCTGGTGGGTACTCCATCCCCGCTCTGCCCCAAGGCCCCACCCCCACTCTGCTTCTTTCCACCACTGCTCTGCCCCCTCCACCGAGGCCTCCCCACCTGCCACTCGCTCTTCTTCACACACACACACACACACACACACACACACATGCCTCCCTCTTGCTCCTTTCTGCCCCTCCTACCTTAAGGGCAAATGACCGGGAGAGGGGGCAGAGAGAAGTGAGCGGCAGAGGTTTTGGGGAAGAGGCAGAGCAGGGGTGGGGCCATGGGGGAAGAGGTCGAGCTTGATGTGATTATCAAGGGGCTTGGGGCAGAGCATGGGTGAGGCCATGGTCTGTGGGTACTGAGCACCCCGTATTTTTTTCTTTGTATGCTTGAGCCCTGGGGCCTATGGGCTAGGCGCACCAAAGGAAGCAGACTGCACTGACCTAAAGGCACAATCCCTCCCCAGTTTCCCATGGGCAAGGCAGCTGTGCACTAATCCTTGCTTGGGCCAGTCGGTAAATGCCACAGTATGGCATAACAGAGTAGCAATCTGCAAAAGTAAGTGAGAAGAGGATTTAAGGTAGCTAGCAATAAATCATAACAGATCAATTAACATTTGTAGAAAAAAATCACATTCAATGAGATCTGATCCAGCCCCTTTATTTACAAATTTCATGTTGTATCTCCTTATAATTGTTGTTGTGGTATCGTCATATTGTTGTACACCTCTACTCTGATATAATGCGACCTGATATAACACGAATTTGGACATAACGCAGTAAAGCAGCGCTCCAGGGGGGCGGGGCTGCGCACTCCGGTGGATCAAAGCAAGTTTGATATAACACGGTTTCACCTATAACGCGGTAAGATTTTTTGGCTCCCGAGGACAGCGTCATATCGGGGTAGAGGTGTACTTGATTGTGCTTAGTTATGCATGGCTGTATTTTACTTGATATTTGCATGGACTTCCTGTAGACAGCTTGACTTGTACACTTCAGTAAATAAAACAAGCATAACACACCTGGAATGATAGTTAATCAACTATATATCACAATGTTGCTTTAGCACACCTAGAGTTAGAGCAGAATTGGTCTATCTAGTAAGCCCTGATTTGGGAGGCTTAAATATCTCAGGTCTTTCTCTCTAGGCATAGTCAGCATGTATTTCATTTTACTACATCTCCAACAAGCTACTTCTTCAACCAAAGCACTATTGCTCAACAACAGCAAACTATCAACATACCCTTGTCATTTCAATTTTTCACACATTTTCTCAGCCCATGTGTTCTATATCAGTGAATTCTTATCTCCCCGGTCCACTGCCAAAGGCATGTATGTAACAAAGCTTCATCTCTGAAATGTCAAAAATAATGGGGAAAAAAAAACCCACCTCACATAAAAGAAATTGGCCACAGCCACTCCTGTGGATCCAAAACTCTTAGACTTCAGTTCATTAGCAGACCCTAAGTTGGATGGCTGTGCTATCACCTGCATTGCTGCTGTGCTGTCTGTTTGCCAAAGGGCAGGAACAAATACCTCTTGAAGAATTGCTTAGTGTCAGAACTGGCTGCCAACTAGAATGGGAAACAAAATCCCATTGCACTACAAGTGATCTTCCTTTCTTTTCTTCTTCCACTACCAGATGGACTTTTCAAATGCCCAGACACACGTTACAGAGAGAAAAACTAAAGACATATACTGGCTGCAAAATAGATGTTACAAATAACACTGAGACTAAGGATATTTAATTCAATTTAAAGATTTTCTGAAACATTTTGTGTTGTTGAATTCTCTGAATGTGACACTGATTAATGCACTTTGCATCATTTGGCTGAAATCACAACATTTTTTGCAAATACTTTGCTTGCAGCATGGTGGCACAGCATACAACTCTACTCTGGGACGTACTGAAGAGCAGCATTGCAGCTGATAGTAGGCAGGAAATCTTCAGTACCTCTTGAAATAAATCCAAATCAGTGTTAGTAGAATAAACCTGTAGCAGAGAAACTGATGGCTTCTATCTTGGTCTTGCGTATCAGCCTGGTTTAATTCTTAAAAGCCAGAGAGAGCAGGGTGATAGGTAGGGGCCAAGACAAATAGCACAGCCTGTCCACTGATGAAAATGGACGATGATTACCCTTGAATATCAACATTTATCCAGACCATGGGGATAGAGATACCACAGCTATTGTAACCACAAGACAGAACTTCAGATACAAATGTGGGTAAGTGTTGACTTTATAGGAGACACCTCTGCATTGTTGCACCACCATTGATGCAACAGTTTTACAACTCAGTTCAACTTGTTCAGAAAGAATTAGTAACATTCAGTGTAGGACCTGACATTTACATGAGCAACAAGAATATCCAGAATTACAATAGTAAACGAGTATAGGAAGGGATATTAACACGTTTCAGGACATAAGCTGACCACTATCTATGGGAGCAGGTTATCCCATAATTACCTATTGCAGGGTTTCTTGAACCTTCCTCTAGAGCAGCTGATACTGAACACTGTTGGACACAGGTTACTGGATGAGATAAGCCACTGGTCTGATATGAAATGACAATTTCTACGTTCCTGTGTAACTAGGAACAAGTTAATTATGTCTAGCAACTGAGATCAGATTATCAAGGTTCCTCTTCTGAGTAAGTTCTGTCAGGAGCCATCGACAAAATTATGAAATGTACTAGAACAATAATATACATGGTTAAAGAACAGGTAGTCACCACTCCATCATCTAAGAATTTACTTCTAAGTGGTTGCAGCCAGGTCTGGCCGTTTAATGCACATCCAGAAAATCTTTTTTTTTTTTTAAACTGAATTTCTATGTTGTTCATGTTATTTCCAAAGGAGGATAACAAGAAACATTTCAGTCATTGCCATAAGAGTAATAGGTGATCTAATGCAAACACAGTGGGTCATTGTAACATTATCACAGCTTTGTGGACCACTACTCAAATGTTATAGCAGGTCAGTCACAAAAACGTGGCAATATTTCACCCCGGCTGCTCTGTGCCTTTCCCATTTCCACCTCACATGTCATCAGCATTCATTAATGGTTTTGAAATAGATCACACACACACACACACACACACAGGGCAATATGAGACTTGAGCTACTGCACCACGTGGTATATGGCTTACCCCCAAGTCTCTGAACCAAGGATTTGGTACATCAGACAACATTACTTTAGGACAGTATGAAAAGTCAGGATTTCAGTCCACAGTATTTTATACCAGAACTGAGCAATGCAATGGATTTTTTATCTTCTTTTTTAGTGCCACAGGAAAGCAATGAAACTGAAGAACCTAGCCATTGACACCACCTCTAAAAACAATAACTTCATTGAACCATAGTACTCAGAATCTGGGCACAGAGGGTATCAACCTTCTGATAAAGCCAGGAGGCACGTGACAAAAAGGGAAAAGTCACTATTTGAAAAGCAAATTGTATAACAATCAAGTGAATGACAGACTGCCATCTGGCACTGAAACTGGTCTAAACTCTGCAATTTTGCTGCATGACATTTCATGAAAGAATAGATGGGAAAATCTCTGTGCTTTAGTCAAACACAAAGTGTCCATTTGCTTGGGTTTACCTTGCTTTTTTTTTTTATGTCCCACAGTAGGTGTTCCATGGTATTCCTTAGTCAGTGGTCTGCCCTTGATGGAGAAACAATTTTTTTTTAACAAAAGATTTAACACTGGTATCTTATGATAGGGCCTCTAAGGCCTGGTCTACACTATGGGTTTAGGTCGACTTTAGCAGCGTTAAACCGAATTAAGCCTGGACACGTCCACACAACGAAGCCCTTTCTTTCGACTTAAAGGGTCCTTTAAACCGGTTTCTTTACACCACCTCCGACGAGGGGATTAGCGATAAAACCGGCCTTTGCGGGTCGGAATTGGGGTAGTGTGGATGGAATTCGACGTTATTGGCCTCCGGGAGCTATCCCACAGTGCTTCATTGTGACCGCTCTGGACAGCACTCTCAACTCAGATGCACTGACCAGGTAGACAGGAAAAGACCCGCGAATGTTTGAATTTCATTTCCTGTTTGCTCAGCGTGGAGAGCACAGGTGACCACGCAGAGCTCATCAGCACAGGTAACCGTGATGGAGTCCCAGGATCGCAAAAGAGCTCCAGCATGGACCGAACGGGAGTTACGAGATCTGCTCGCCATATGGGGAGATGAAGCAGTGATAGCTGAACTCCGTAGCAGTAAAAGAAATGGAAAAGTATTAGAAAAGATCTCCAAGGCCATGAAGGACCGAGGCCATAACAGGGACACACAGCAGTGCCGCGTGAAAATTAAGGAGCTACGGCAAGCTTACCACAAAGCCAGAGAAGCAAACGGAAGGTCTGGGGCAGAGCCGCAAACTTGCCGCTACTACGCGGAGCTGCATGCGATCCTAGGGGGTGCAGCCACCACTACCCCAACTGTGTGCTATGACTCTCTCACTGGAGAAACACACAGGGAAGACGGTTCGGGGAACGAGGAAGATGAGGATGGAGGTACTGTAGGTAGCTCACAGCAGCAAGGAAGCGGAGAAACTGCTTTCCCCAACAGCCAGGATATGTTTGTGACCCTGGACCTGGAACCAGTAACCCCCGAACTCACCCAAGACCCTCAGGGCACACAGGAGACCTCTGGTGAGTGTAACTTTGTAAATATTTGTAAACATTACAAAAAAAAAAGCAAGCGTGTTTAATGATTAATTTGCCCTGGCAATCGCGGCCAGTACATCTACTGGAAAAGTCTGTTAACGTGTATGGGGATGGAGCTGAAATCCTCCAGGGACATCTCCAGAAAGCTCTCCTGGTTGAAATGGGGTGATTTTATTAAGGGGACATTCAGAGGCGCCCGTTCCTGCTCTTCTGAACAGAAATGTTCCCCGCTGTTAACCACGCGGTGGAGGGGAGGGGTGATCATCCCAGAGAATCGTGTGTGTGTGTGTGTGTGGGGGGGGTGGTTTACTTGTGTTTGTGCCCCATGTTAACCGGGAAACCGCAGCCCCTCCTTTTACATTGAAAACCCATTTTAAATGGACAACCCAATTCATCCTTGAGATGGGAAATGCGCTGCTGTTTGCAACCTTTCCCGCATGTTAAGAAGGTTAAAAAAGCCAAAACACTGTGGCCTACCATGGCTGCCTGCAAGCCGAAATATGCGACCTTGTAATGAAAGAGTGTACCCATTGTTCTCTAAAATGTGTCTTTTTTAACCACTTCTCCCTTCTCCTCCACCAGCTGCAAATGTTTCTCCTTCGCAGAGGCTCGTGAACATTAGAAAGAGAAAACGTAGGACGAGGTACGATATGTTCACGGAGCTGCAGATATCCTCCCACGCTGATAGAGCACAGCAGAATGCGTGGAGGCAGTCAATGTCGGAGATGAGAAAAGCCTAATATGAACGAGAGGAGAGGTGGCGGGCTGAATCGCGGGATGAACAGAGCAAGTGGCGGGCTGAAGACGATAGGTGGCGTCAGCTTGCAGACAGACGGCAAGAGTCAATGCTCCGTCTGCTGGAGCATCAAACTGATATGCTCGAGCGTATGGTTGAGCTGCAGGAAAGGCAGCAGGAGCAGAGACCGCCGCTACAGCCCCTGTGTAACCAACAGCCCTCCTCCCCAAGTTCCATAGCCTCCTCACCAAGACGCCCAAGTACACGGTGGGGGGGGCCTCCGTCCACCCAGTCACTCCACCCCAGATGATCGCCCAAACATCAGAAGGCTGGCCTTCAATAAGAGTTAAAGTTTTAAAATGCAGTGTGTCCTTTTCCATCCCTCCTCCCCCACCCATCCCAGGCTACCTTGGCAATTATCCCCCTACTTCTGTGAGGAACTAATAAAGAATGCATGAATGTGAAAAAACAATGACTTTATTGCCTCTGCAAGCGGTGCTCGAATTGGGGAGGGGAGGGTGGGGTGGGGTGGTTGGTTTACAGGGCAGTAGAGTGAACCGGGTCGGGGGGGGGGTTTGGAGGGTTCATCAAGGAGAAACAAACAGAAGTTTCACACAGTAGCCTGGCCAGTCACAAAACTCGTTTTCAAAGCCTCTCTGATGCGCACCGCGCCCTGCTGTGCTCCTCTAACCGCCCTGGTGTCTGGCTGCATGTAATCAGCGGCCAGGCGAGTTGCCTCAACCTCCCACCCCGCCATAAATGTCTCCCCCTTACTCTCACAGATATTGTGGAGCGCACAGCAAGCAGCAATAACAATGGGGATATTCTTTTCGCTGAGGTCTGAGCGAGTCAGTAAGCTGCGCCAGCGCGCTTTTAAACGTCCAAATGCACATTCCACCACCATTCGGCACTTGCTCAGCCTGTAGTTGAACAGGTCCTGACTCCTGTCCAGGCTGCCTGTGTACGGCTTCATGAGCCATGGCATTAAGGGGTAGGCTGGGTCCCCAAGGATCACGATAGGCATTTCAACATCCCCAACGGTCACTTTCTGGTCCGGGAAGAAAGTCCCTTCCTCCAGCTTTCGAAACAGAGCAGAGTTCCTGAAGACGTGAGCATCATGTACCTTTCCCGGCCATCCCACGTTGATGTTGGTGAAACGTCCCTTGTGATCCACCAGGGCTTGCAGCAGCATTGAAAAGTACCCCTTGCGGTTTACGTAGTCGGTGGCTTGGTGCTCCGATGACAAGATAGGGATATGGGTTCCGTCTATGGCCCCGCCACAGTTTGGGAATCCCATTTCAGCAAAACCATCCACTATTGACTGCACGTTGCCCAGAGTCACTACCCTTGCTATCACCAGGTCTTTCATTGCCCTGGCAAATTGGATCACAGCAGCCCCCACCGTAGATTTGCCCACTCCAAATTGATTCCCGACTGACCGGTAGCTGTCTGGCATTGCAAGCTTCCACAGGGCTATCGCCACTCGCTTCTCAACTGTGAGGGCTGCTCTCATCTTGGTATCCTGGCGTTTCAGGGCAGGGGAAAGCAAGTCACAAAGTTCCATGAAAGTGCCCTTACGCATGCGAAAGTTTCGCAGCCACTGGGAATCGTCCCATACCTGCAGCACGATGCGATCCCACCAGTCTGTGCTTGTTTCCCGGGCCCAGAATCGGCGTTCCACGGCATGAACCTGCCCCAGTGACACCATGATTTCCACATTGCTGGGGCCTGTGCCTTGTGAGAGGTCTATGTCCATGTCAATTTCCTCATCACTCTCGTCGCCGCGCTGCAATCACCTCCTCGGCTGGTCCGGGTTTCGCCTTGGCATGTCCTGGCTCTGCATATACTCCAGGACAATGCGCGTGGTGTTCATAGTGCTCATAATTGCCGCGGTGATCTGAGCGGGCTCCATGATCCCAGTGCTAGCTATGGCGCCTGGCTGGTCAGAAAAAAGGCGCGAAACTAGTATCTGATGGACCAGGAGAAGGAGGGAGGGCGGGAGGGAGGGAGGGCCGAGTGACGACATGGCGTACAGGTACAGGAACAGGGAATTAAAATCAAGAAAGGTGGCTGTGCATCAGGGAGAAACACAAACAACTGTCACACAGAATGGTCCCCCCAAAGATTAAACTGAAAACCCTGGGCTTAGTAGGCCGTTGATTTCACGGAGGAAGGGGAAGCAAATGAATACAGAACAAATCTATTTTTTACATCTTAAGCTGGCAGCCGACGGTGCAGCATGAGTGATAGCCTCTCCAGTATGATGACGACGGTTACCAGTCATAATATACCATCGTCTGCCAAAAGGCAAGGGGCTGCTGCTGTGTAGCAATGCAGCCCCACGTCTGCCAGCCCCACGTCCGCCAGCACCCAGCATCGCCCTCGGCCTCTTCTGGGTGCTTAGCAGACAATACTGGGCAATTGGCAGAAAATAGTATATTACGACTGGTAGCCATCATCATCGAAACAGTAGCATGTCTGCCCAGGTGGCCATGATTGACAGCCACTCCAGTACGACGATGATGGATACCAGTCACAATATACCATCTCCTGGCAAGGGGCTGGTGCAATGCAGCCCTACGGCTGCCAGCCCCACGGCTATTACTCATGCTACACCGTCTACCGCCAAAAGGCAGTTAGCAGCTGCTGCTGTGTAGCAATGCAGTCCCACGTCTGCCGGCACCCAGAGGACATATGGTGACGGTGAGCTCAGCTGAGCTGAGCGGGCTCCATGCTTGCCGTGGTATGTTGTCTGCACAGGTAACCCAGGTAAAAAGGCGCGAATGTATTGTCTGCCGTTGCTGTGACGAGGGGGGAGGGGCCTGACGACATGTACCCAGAACCGCCTGCGACACTGTTTTGCATCATCCGGGCATTGGGATCTCAACCCAGAATTCAAAGAAAAGGCGCGAAAGTAGTATCTGACGGACTAGGGGAAGGAGGGAGGGCGGGCCGAGTGACGACATGGCGTACAGGTACAGGGAATTAAAATCAAGAAAGGTGGCTGTGCATCAGGGAGAAACACAAACAACTGTCACACAGAATGGTCCCTCCAAAGATTAAACTGAAAACCCTGGGTTTAGCAGGCCATTGATTTGACGGAGGGAGGGGGAAGCAAATGAATACAGAGCAAATCTATTTTTTACATCTTAAGACGACGGTGCAGCGTGACTGATAGCCCTCGGCATCTTTCTGGGTGCTTGGCAGCAAATACTGGGCGCTTGGCAGTTAGTGTATGACGATGGTCTTCAGGCCTATTGCACAATCGGCTGCTCCGGGAAGACTCTGCTAATGTGCGATGACCCGACTTGTAATAGGACGGCTAACAGTCGTAATACACCATCTACTGCCAAAAGGCAAGCCCCACGGCTGCCAGCACCCAGATCGCCGATGAAGGCTACCAGTCTACTGCACCGTCTACCGCCAAAAGGCAGTTAGCAGCTGCTGCTGTGTAGCAATGCAGTCCCACGTCTGCCAGCACCCAGAGGACATATGGTGACGGTGAGCTCAGCTGAGCTGAGCGGGCTCCATGCTTGCCGTGGTATGTTGTCTGCACAGGTAACCCAGGTAAAAAGGCGCGAATCTATTGTCTGCTGTTGCTGTGACGAGGGGGGAGGGGCCTGACGACATGTACCCAGAACCGCCCGCGACACTGTTTTGCATCATCCGGGCATTGGGATCTCAACCCAGAATTCCAAGGGGCGGCGGAGACTGCGGGAACTGTGGGATAGCTGTGGGATAGCTACCCATAGTGCAATGCTCCGGAAGTCGACGCTAGCCTCGTACTGTGGATGTGGTCCGCCGACTAGAGCACCTAGAGCATTTTATGTGGGGACACACACAATCGGCTGTATACAACCGGTTTCAATAAAACTGGCTTCTATAAATTCGAACTAATTTCGTAGTGTAGACATATCCTAAGAAGCAGTTGTTTTCCTCACTGCTCTTATGCTATGTATTGTGACTTCCCTTCATGCAGTGGCAGCAGCACTGAGTACAATTCTTCAGGTAAAAATACTCCTGAACTGACCTTTTTATGGAGGTGGACATTCACTTTGTACTTGAAAACCACATGTCTGGTGTTATCTGTACATATGTAGGTAGCAGGTTAGGCATTACAATCTTGGATCATACCTACTGTGCTAAGAAATACTTGTTAGATGTTTGGTACACAATCCCATCTGCACTTCTTTTACAGTTTCTGTTTCACTCTTATGTCCAAGCATTTGATTAAAAAAAAAAACCGAACACATACAACCAAAGAACCAAATTCCAATTAAAACAAATTCTGGACATGACTCCTGAGCTTGGAACAATCAGTTAGCAGTATTTGTTACTCATTTTCATTGGAAACCTTAGGGACAAACTACATGGGAGCATGCCAGCATGGATTGCTTTACTTGCCAAATTTGGAATCTCTGGCGAACAACCCATTGCTTTTCTAATTAACTCACTATAGCCATTTGCATAAATAAATTACCTAATTGAAGCTTCCTGAATGGCATAAGTTTGCACAAATACTGGGAGGCCAACATCCTGTTAGTGAATTTCAACATTCACATAAACATGTTCTTCCACTCACGGATTCCCTACTGAAACTATTCACCAGAGCTGTATTGCCATTATGTGAGATGGGTTGCTTTTGGTTGTATTAATTGATTTTTTTATGAATTTTATAAGTGGGATAAAAGAGTCACAACTTTCCAGATCAGACTTTGTAATTAACAGGTCACTGTTCTAGGGGTTCAGCCAAGAAATCAGCACAACTATGGCAATCATAGCTCATTAGTGAATATCTTACTAAGAATTTATAGGAACCTTTTAAAAACATAATGGACTATAAATAGCAGCATCTGAATTTTTGCATTTTGCATGAGAAAAAAAGACATGGTAGTTGTCAAGGCTACAGAAACAACATTAGAAGTTTATTTTTTGGTTGATACAATAAAATTTGAGCAGAACATAACTGGGAAAGGAAAATCTCAGTTGTGAAAAATTATATTGCAAGCAGCTTGTTAAAACCACTAGTAAAAGAACATGCAGCATGAGAAGAGAATAAAGATATTAAGACTGGAGTTCGCTTTTGGAAATGAACTGGACATGGCCTGCCTCTTTAATGTTTCCATTTTAGGTGGCGGTCAACAACAGGGGTTTAAGATTTGCAACTTTGTATTATAGTCTATGGGGTAAATAATGTATTTTTAAAGTTTACACATAATATATCTATGTATTTTTAAAATGTGTTTTTGCCACTGAGACTAGATGCTTTCCCCCCACATCAAAACATTTTGTAAAAGAAGTATTTAACACAATATTTTTGCATTTCTAAAATAATGTTTTTTGGTTATGCTAATAGTCTAAAGCAAAATAGAAACTGCTTTAAGGCTAAAGCTCCATAAGGAAAATGGCTGGTTAGAAATGTTAAAAATCGAAATATCTTGAGGAATAGTTATATCTGGATTTGAAATGTGAAGAGTGTACAAAGTATCATCTGAAAAACAATTCAGGTGTTGTGGTTGTAGAGAAGCCTCTTCATAGACCATATAAATAATTGGGTTTTTATTCTTAATGACATATTATACAGAAAACAATCAGCAATGTCTCTAGATAGTGTGCGTTCCTAGCTGGCAAATGAGGAAATGTGCATTCCTCCCATTTCACAGTCACCAAATAAGATGGCTAAATATTGCACTGCTCCTGGGAACACCTGTTCTGAAGTGTGATAGCACTGATTCTGGCAATAGCTGCTGACTCTACCAGAAAAGGCAATATTTCTTGTCAAGCAATAGCATCACAGCACTAATTAATAGAAATGACTGAAAGTCCATTACTGTTAGTTTGCACTGTGGAAGTAGAGAAGAGCCTTTTCAGACATCTATTATGAACTGTTTATTTAAAATGGGAGCAGGAAGTCAGGTAGATGGCAGCTGGAGCAGGTATTATGCAGGAGTGCTCTATAGGGGTTGGTGTGTACTAAGAAATACTCTCTCGGCCACTATGATAACTGATACATAAATAATAATTCTTGTTTAAAGATCATCTATCCAGAACAAGAGGAGAGGAGATGTAAATAACTGCCTTTTATTTCTTTAACTAAGCATCAGAAACCCAGGCAAGAGGGGCTGTGACTGTTTTAAGTAGAAATGACAAGGAAGAGAGAGACAGAAGCTTTAGGGATGATACTGTTTTCCTTATTCTAATACAATTCCTTCCATAGTGTTAGAAAAAAAAAAACTTTCTTTCTAGAATTGCCAAGCTCAAAAGTTCACAAATCATGAATCTGATCCCCCCAAAATCATGAGATTGGCTTAAACATCATGAGATTTACAAAGAATGATAAATACTGGGTTCTTTTCATTTGCCTTCTGGTTTCTGAATTTTTAGAATGCATTTGGGTAAAATTGGAAAGCTTTTCTCCACAACCATGAAACATAGTTTTTCATTTGTTTCAATAAATGTAAACTGAGACTAATATAATTGCAAGACTCCAGGAGCTGAGGCTTTAAGAAAAAAAAACCCCAATTTTGCAACACTGCTTCCTGAAATGCTTCATCATCATTATGTGACATATTCCAAGGGGGAATTGTCTTGGAGTGATTAGATGAGGAGACGCAGAACAGGGATCCTGATTTCTATTCCCAGGTCTGTGCATTAGCGGACTCATCTATAAAATAGGTATAATACCACCTGCTTACTTCAGAGCCTTAATGGATTAATTGTTTGCAAGCCACTTTGAGACCAATGGATGAAAGATTTTGTATAAGTGCTAATAAAATCTTTATTAGAACCCAGGAAAAAAATACCATTAGATGCTCATAGGGCAAATACTGACAACTCGACTCCACAACTTGATGCATTCTGGATGGTTTGGCAATTATTGTATATTACAAACAAATATTTAAATATATTAGTTGGTGAGGGAATGCAAAGGTAAATGCCAGCGGGCTCTTCTAAAGAATGTTTCCTATACTGGGAACCGTTCTTCAGATAAATGTGCATGAATTACCGGTAATTGCTTCTCACTCGGTTTAGAATGGGCAAATCTATGCCCCTTCTCTGTTGTGGTTGAAGACCCCCAATAACAGAGCCAGTGTTGTTCTGTTATATGGAATGGGTAAGGATTTAAGTACTGTAAACCCCAAACATTCAACAATAATGGTTTTCTCTTAAATAATAATTTGGGGAAGGGTGTCTTTTTTTTTTGCTTATGGGTTTTGTAGCCTTTGTGGTGTACTCTGTTCATATTTTCAAGCTTTTCTCTGAAACCACAAGCACTAAAATCGTACTTGTTTAATGGAAAACTGCAATCTGTTCTTCCCAGCAGCTGGGGCTCTAAAAGCAGCAAAGTTAATAAGGCTCATGCTGACTTTGTGAACGTTGGCAAAACTGGGATTCCAGGGGAGCACGCCGAGTATGGGTGGAGATCTGTGGGGCTCTATGTGGAACAACCTGAAAGATAGGACAGTAGTGAGGCCAGAAGATTTGGCATTCTATAGATCCTCCGGTACTCACACCACAATGAGGCACATTGATGTTATGGAGGACTACAAGGAATGAGCCTACACAGAGGTTCCTCATATGTTCTGGAGGCTTGTAGGGAGGATGCCTTCTCTCATCCTCCCACATATCACCCAGTGCCCGGCCCCTGTGAGAGGTGTTCCCAATTACAAAAGCACATCATGTGACTAGTTAGTAAGGCTATGAGACCAAACCCATTGAAATGAATGGAAAGATTCCCATTGATCCAAAGCCCATTTAAGACAGGTCTTAAAATGAATACATTAATTACATTTATTAAATCTATTTGTTGAAGTTCAGATAAAGTTACCAGAGCTGCAAAATTCACTCAGGTTAATGTTCATAGCTGTCCCAGGAATAATCTCCCCCAGCAACTCTGATCTCACCCCACCCCCTCGCCCACCTATAGACAGTTGATGACTCTCTGGTCTCTCTTCTGTTTTTTATAATGGGTTTAATAAAGGAAGTGCTGACACCATCTTAGCTAGAGCAAAATAAATGATCCCCTGCAATAAGAGGCAAAGTACAAATATAAAAATGGTTCTTTGTTCAACATGGAACAAACCAGATGGTTTCACAGACTATAGTACCTAAAAACCCTTTCACTGATTCCAGTGTGTACAGTATAATAAAAGTGCTCAGGGGCCTCTAACTTCTTATAGGGTATTTTATTGTCCTTATTCACCAGTCTGGATATTTGCCCTGACAATAATTGAACCATGAAAAGCACAAATTTCTTTAAAGTATGTTAAAATGTACATTAAGGAAACACCAGTAAAGGCTAATGGGAACTATTTTCATTACTTTATGTGTAGGAGTAATTAGTGCATTTGAATAAAAATATTTGATAAATTCATAATGCATATGCATAGTGTTCAGCCCAATCACTTTGCACATGAATATCATATTTAACAAACAAGGTCTAAGATAAGGATACGTTACATCTATCTACTGTCAGTATTTACTTGTTTGTACTATAATAAATGTACATAAGTGTCCAAAAACAAACATTAGCAGCTGGGAAAACAATTGTTTACACTTGTAATACATATGAATGTACACCAACTCAAAATGTTTTGAGAACCCCAATACCAGGAAGATGCTGATATTGCATTCCTCTGAATATCCTCTGACTTAACTAAAGGGCAAGAAAACCTTATTTATGAAGAAAGTTTAAAGGAACTTGGGGTAAGTCTGAAAACTCTTACTCTTGTGGGTAGTCCCACTGAAATTGCTCAAGAAAGGATGTTCATTTGCAAACGTTTGCTGAATTGGGCCCCAAATATGGATTTTGTCTCCAACTGGGGAGGATGTGATAACCTCCTACGAACATCTGAATGGGAGGGAAAGGAAATTTTGTAGTGGCCCTAAGTGTGCATACATGGGTAGAGTGTATGAGTAATAGGAGGCTACTGAGAAAAAGAAAATTTTGAATGACTGAGGAAAAAGAGTCCTGTGGCACCTTATAGACTAATAGACGGAGCATAAGCTTTGGTGGGTGAATACCCACTTCGTCAGATGCAGCGTCTGACAAAGTAGGTATTCACCCATGAAAGCTTATGCTCCAATACGTCTGTTAGCCTATAAGGTGCCGCAGGACTCTTTGTTGCTTTTTACAGATCCAGACTAACATGGCTACCCCCTGATATGAGGAAAAATCTCTCAACACCAAAGTCTATTATATTGCAGAATAGTCGCCTAAAGAAAGTGATGGAAGCCACATCTCTTGGGTCTATTAACACTAGACTAGTCAAAGCATAAGAATACTTTAGGGATTAGGAACAGTTTTGCATTGGCTGAGGGATTTACAAAATAACCTAGTAAAGTGGTGTGGGTTTGTTTTATTTCTATTTTTGCATTTCTAATTTCTATGAAGTGGGAAAGTAGAAAAAAGAAATGTTATATAATTTAGCAACTGGCTTAAATATTTCCTCACTTGTCTTGTGGCCATCTTATCCCTAGTGACCTTACTTCAAGAAGATCAGATACTGAAATCCAGGTAAAGACAGGGATTGTAGTATGTACTAATGTGCCTCAAGAAGTTCTGTCATGACAATGTCAGATCTTAGTTTCTCCAGGGGAAACAAAGAGAAATTCAGCTTTAAAGCCAACACAGCAAGATAGCCCACTGTGGAATTGTGTTTGAAGATCTAAACAGGAAAGTGAACATATATTTCATACTGGACAGGATATTTCAAGCATGCAATGTCTTTATGACATTTATGTTAGAGCTTGAGTAAATAAAACTCTGGTAAACAAGTCCCCTCCTCCACAAGCTTTCCCCTAACTCACAGCTTTTCATCCATTGTCCTCATGTCCAATATGGAGCCAGACATGTTACCAAGTGGCACCCTGGGGGATAGGAGTCTTGCCTCATAGAATTTGTTAAATTTATTAATTGCTTATTTTCTCAGCTTTATTCTGTTATTTCCCATCCCCCCACTCCTTAATGAAGTTCTTTATTGTGACCCTTGGACTCAGTGTTTGTAAGTGGGGATATATTGTCCATCAGGAATGCTCCCAGGTTTCTGGGAGGGGGCTCAAGCTGGTGATAGTTAAAACTTTAAGGAAACTGCTAGAAAATGGACCTGGCCCTTTTAGCTGCTCTGCACACCTGGCAGAAGGGATAAATAACAATTAGTTAATCAGTTGGGATTCTGCAGCTGAACGGAAAAGGAAGAAGAAGGGGGGACAACTTGAGGCTCTTAGAAATAGGCTGCAGTGTAAAAAAGTTGCAGAAACTCACAGAAAGTCAGTCTTGAACTAGCTCATTGACTCACACAGGTGTTACAAGTCTTAATAATGAATTCAACCATGTTTCAAATTCTTATTAAAAAAAGCCCTTCAGAATTCACTAAAACAACTTTTTCCATAGGTGTTTTAACCATCTTATAGATTTATAGGGATACTGTAACAATGTTGGAGTTCTTAAAGTCGGGTGGAATTTCTTTGCAGGTCCAGATTTTGTTGAGGCATTGTCAAAGTTTGTAATGGAGCACCTTTCCACCGGCTTTAAAAATCTCAGCTGGGACGCTGTGTGGGCCTGGTGTCTTGTGATTTTTTTTGTCAAGAAAGGGGACGAATCTTTGTGCAGGAACTACAGAAGTATTGCCCTCCTTTCCATCGCAGGGAAGATCCTTGTTTGTTTCCTATTAAACTGCCTTCTCCCCCTTGTTGAGGAACTCTCCCCGAATCACAGTGTGGCTTCAGGCCATCCCAAGGCACAACTGACATGATCTTGGTGGCATGACAGATTCAGGAGAAGTGAAGAAAGCAAAACTGGGAACTGTTCATGGCATTCATTGACTTAACCGAGGCCTTTGACTCTATCAATCATGATGCCTTATGGAAGGTGCTGTGTAGGTTTGGCTGTCCACAGAAATTCATTTCCATCAGAGTACTCCATGATGGGATGACTGTTAAGGAACTGATGTGATTGGAATAATAGAGACTTGGTGGGGTAACTCACATGATTGGACTACTCTCATGGATGGGTATAAACTATTCAGGAAGGATAGGTGGTGGAGAAAAGGTGGAGGAGTTGCACTGTATGTAAGAGAGCAGTATGATTGCTCAGAGCTCCAGTATGAAACTGGAGAAAAGCCTGTTGAGAGTCTTTGGGTTAAGTTTAGAGACGAAAGCAACAAGGGTGGGCGTCTGCTATAGACCACCAGACCAGAAGGATGAGGTGGAAGAGGCTTTCTTCAGACAACTAACAGAAGTTTCCAGATGACAGGCCCTGGTTCACCCTGACATCTGCTGGGAGAGCAATACAGCAGTGCACAGACAATCCAGGAAGTTTTTGGAGAGTGTTGGGGACAACTTGCGGGTGCAAGTGTTGGAGGAATCAACTAGGCGCCATTCTCCTCTTGACCTGCTGTTCACAAACAGGGAAGAATTGGTAGGGGAAGTAGAAGTGGGTGGCAACCTGGGCAGCAGTGAACATGAGATGGTTGAGTTCAGGATCCCGACAAAAGGAAGAAAGGAGAGTAGCAGAACACAGACCCTGGACTTCAGAAAAGCAGATTTGACTCCCTCAGGGATCTGATGGGCAGGATCCCCTGGGAGGCTAATATGAGTGGGAAAGGAGTCCAGGAAAGCTGGCTGTATTTTAAAGAAGCCTTATTGAGGGTGCAGGAACAAACCATCCCGATGTGCAGAAAGAATAGCAAATATGGCAGATGACCAACTTGGATTAACAGAGAAAACTTCGGTGAGTTTAAACATAAAAAGGAAGCTTACAAGAAGTGGAAACTTGGACAGATGACTAGGGAGGAGTATAAAAATATTGCTCAAGCATGCAGGGATGTAATCAGGAAGGCCAAAGCACAATTGGAGTTGCAGCTAGCAAGGGATATGAAGGGTAACATGCAGGGTTTCACAGGTATGTTAACAACAAGAAGGTGGTCAGGGAAAGTGGGAGAGGAATGGGGGGAGGAAACCTAGTGACAGATAATGTGGAAAAAGCTGAAGTACTCCATGCTTTTTTTTGCCTCAGTCTTCACAGACAAGGTCAGCTCCCAGACTGCAGCACTGAGTACCACAGTATGGGGAGGAGGTGAGCAGCCCTCAGTGGTGAAAGAAGAGGTTAAGGACTATTTAGAAAAGCTGGACATGCACAAGTAAATGCAATGCATCTGAGGGTACTGAGGGACTTGGCTGATGTGATTGCAGAGCCATTGGCCATTATCTTTGAAAACTCGTGGTGCTCGTGGGAGGTCCTGGACGATTGGAAAAAGGCAAATATAAAAAGGGGAAGAAGGAGAATCCGGGAAACTGCATACTGGTTAGCCTCACCTCAGTCCCTGGAAAAATCATGGAGCAGGTCCTCAAGGAATCCATTTTGAAGCATTTGGAGGAGAGGAAGGTGGTCAGGAACAGTCAATATGGATTCACCAAGGGGAAGTCATGCCTGACCAACCTTATTACCTTCTATGATGAGAAAACTGGCTCTGTGGTTATGGGGAAAGCAGTGGATGTGATATACCTTGACTTTAGCAAAGCTTTTGATACAGTCTCCCACAGGATTCTTGCGAGCAGATTAAAGAAGTCTGGATTGGATGAATGGATTATAAGGTGGACAGAAAGCTGGCTAGATCATCAGGCTCAGTGGGAATGATCAATGGCTCAATGTCTAGTTGGCAGCCTGTATCAAGCGGAGTGCCCCAGGGGTCTGTCCTGGGTCCAGTTTTGTTCAACATCTTCATTAATGATCTAGATGATGGGATGTATTGCACCCTCAGCAAGTTTGTGGATGACACTAAGCTGGGGGGAGAGGTAGATATGCTGGAGGGTAGGGAATGGATCCAGAGTGACCTAGAGAAATTGGAGGATTGGACCAAAAGAAGTCTGATGAGGTTCAACAAGGAAAAGTGCAGGGTCCTGCACTTAGGATGGAAGAATCCCATGCACTGCTACAGGCTGGGGACTGACTGGCTAAGCGGCAGTTTTGCAGAAAAGAACCTGGGGATTACAGTGGACGAGACGTTGGATGAGAGTCAACAGTGTGCCCTTGTTGCCAAGAAGGCTAATGACATATTGGGCTGTATTAGTAGGAGCATTGCCAGCAGATCGAGGGAAGTGATTATTCCCCTTTATTCGGCACTGGTGAGGCCACATCTGAAGTATTGCATCCAGTTTTGGGCCCCCCACTACAGAAAGGGTGTGCACAAATTTGAGAGAGTCCAGTGGAGGGCAACAAAAATGAATAGGGGCACATGATTTATGAGGAGAGGCTGAGGAAACTGGGCTTATTTAGTCTGAAGAGAAGAGTAAGGGGGGATTTGATAGCAGCCTTCAACTACCTGAAGGGGGGTTCCAAAGAGGATGGAGCTCAGCTGTTCTCAGTGATGGCAGATGACAGAACAAGGAGCAATGATCTCAAGTTGCAGTGGGGGAGGCCTAGCTTGGATATTAGGAAAAAACTATTTTACTAGGAGGGTAGAGAAGCACTGGAATGGGTTACCTAGGGAGGTGGTGGAATATCCATCATAAAGGTTTTTAAGGCCCGGCTTGACAAAGCCCTGGCTGGGATGATTTAGTTGGGGTTGGTCCTGCTTTGAGCAGGGGTTGGACCCAGTGACCTCCTGAGTTCTCTTCCAACCCTAATCTTCTATGATTCTATGACTGCCACCTGTGCAGTCGGCTCAGAGACCAAACCATTCATCATTCACACTGGTGTCAAGCAGGGCTGTGTCATTGCTCCCACACTCTTCTTCATTTACCTTGCTGTGATCCTGATTCTTATCCATGACTGCCTTCCTGATGGAATCGGGATTGAGTATTGTATGGATGGTCAACTCCTCACTCTCCGATGTCTCCATACAAAATCTAAGATCACAAAAATTGGCATCACTGACCTTCAATATGCAGATGACCATCATTCTCGCACACACAGAGGCTGACCTGCAAAGTACCCTAAACTTTTTTGCAGATGCCTATCACAGCCTGGGTCTCTCTCTGAACTTTGGGAAAACTAAAGTACTTGACCAGACCTGACCTGTACAAACTACTCTTTGTACTCTACAAATCACCATCTGCAGAGAACCCCAGGAAAACGTGAACCATTTTTCATAACTTGGCAGCCACCTCTCCCAAACAGCCAGCACTGACACAGAATTGAATACAGGATCTTCTGTGCTAACACATCCTTTGGAAGATACTCAATGACCCTTCAGTGATAGGGCTCTGTAAACAGGCACCAAGATCTTTGTTTACAAGGCAGTTGTTATCCCTACCCTTCTGTATGGGTGTGAGACCTGGGTAACCTACAGACGACATCTCAAGCAGCTGATGTGGTTCCAACAGTGCTGCTTCAGAAGGATTATCAGGATCAGCTGGGAAGATCGATGCACTAACATCAGTGTTCTCTCTGCAGCCAATATCAGCAGTATAGAAGTGCAGCTCATGAAACACCAATTCCGCTGGCTGTCCACTGTGTAAGTATGCCTGACACTCGCCTCCCGAAGCAAGTACTCTTCTCTCAATTAAGTCAGGGAAGAAGGGCTTGCGGAGGACAGTGGAAGCGCTTCAAAGACATACTGAAAGTACACCTTAAGTACACAAATTGGGAGGACTCGGTGTGGAACAGAATACAGTGGCGCCACACCATACACCAAGCCACAGCTCACTTTGAGGAGAACAGACGTGTTCATGAGATAGAGAAGCAACAAAGGAGGAAAGAAAGAGCACAATAGTCCAGCCAACAACTATGTCTCCTCCAAGATTACACCTGTCACTTCTGTGGGAAAATCTGCAGGGCATGAATTGGGCTCCTCAGCTACTTAAAAACCCACCACCTCAGCCACTTAAAAACCCCCTTGGCAGACATCATCCTCACATCGAGGGATAGCTGAAAAAGATGAAGAAGATAAGATTTATAGGACTATAAAATTATCCAGGATGATTCAAAAAAAAAAGTATAATTCTTTTTGAAATTCTTTAAATTTTGGAGTAATTTTAATAGAGACTTAATACATTTCTGTTGAAAATAATAGGGTTCTTTCATATCAATTTCTATAAGACTTTTCATAATGAAGTTCCTAAAGGTACAATATTCTTATGCACTACTCTTGTCTGCCGTGTCTAACATTTTACTATTGTCCAAGTGCTCACAAATAACGAATGTTCCACTGTGTTAAAATATTTCTGCCTTCAGCTGAGATGAAAATGAAATGTTATATACATTTAGCTTCAGTCAAATTATTCACTCCAGCTGAATCTTTTAAAAACGATTTCCCATATTGAACACCTTATTTCTTAGGTGGCTGAAGCCAGAATCCTCCCCACTGTTGGGTGACCTAAAACAAATAATATTTCATTCCAACTGTAGCCATAGCTGGAACAGTACCAAGGGTTTCTAATCTCCCCCGGGGTTTCCTCCTTTCCCTGTCTGATACCCAGAGAGTAGCTGCCAGGTCCCTCAGTGCAACCTTTTTCTGCTCCCAACTTCCCAGCTTTATACAAACTGAGCCTGCCCCTGTCCAGCTGGGCTTCATCTTCAACTAGTGCTTGTGAGTCAAGTCTAAGTCTTCCCCTCCCCCCCCCCAGATGCAGCTTTTCAAGTTAATTAGCGACTTTTGAGCCAACTTAACCCCTTCAGAGCTGGTGTGGAGTGCACACCCCATCACATGGTCCTAATTTAATTCAAGGCAATGAAAGGGAGAGTGGTGTCAGTGTTGCCAGACACTGCTTGGCATTGTAGGAGCGGTATAGGGTTTATGATATAACCTCTCTGAGCATAGGAGTCAATCAGCCTTGCAGAGCCATTTGAGTCAGCCAGTTGGCCGCCATGCTATGTGTGCACTATCCCCACTGAGCTGCCCCTCCTCTTTATCCCTCACTGAAGAGCCCAGGGTGATGCCGGGCATGCTGTGAAGGGAAAGGAGCAACGGCAAAGGGCTAAAGGGGTATCTTTGCCCTGCTGGACCAACTAAAGCATCCTCATTGCTGAGGTAGGCAAGGAGGGTATAAAGTGCTTTGGGAACCTACAGGGGAAGAGGAATTAATTTAAGATAGCATTGATATTACATAAGCAAAGGGCTGCATTTTCATCCCCTCAGATGAACACACATTTGAAAGGCAGTGACACGACAAACTAGAATTCATATCGTTCAGAAATTAGAGGAAATTTGGGGAAATAAAAACAATTGCTCCTATTTCAGTTTAACTAACAACTTTGTTGCACGCTATTACAAATAAGCTTTCACTTGCTACTACCATTCATTCATCTGTATAGCAAAAGGTCATAGTTTGTTTGAATGAAGAGGAAGATGTAGTTATTTATATAGCACAAATGAGAGCACAGATAGCAAGAAGCATGAGTGATAATAAGCAAGTAGGCATTGACCAGAGAGCACTTGCAAAAACCATGTTAAAAGCCTGATACTAGATGGCAGACACAATCAGGACCACCCAGTTAAGTGGGTGATCACATCAACAATTTTTTTGTTTTTGTTTGCATGATGTGACCCAATTGGATTTGTTTTCTGTATGAGAGAGTATGGATGTCTTTATGCTTAGTTGCATTTTTAAAATGTACTTTTTAGCCCAACAAGTTTCTTTAAACCACATGTACAACTGGTGTACATAGTTTTGGTAAATGAGTGTAGTCTCACTTCTCTTGAGTTTAAAGACTATCTGTGGAAACTGGTTTGCACTGAAATGAGCTGAATGAAACCACCTTCTGCAATTGCATACGCTTCTTGACTTGAAAGGAAGCACTGTACAATGAGGGCCAGATCCTCTGAGGTGCTGGACTTCAGTGGGATTTCAAGGCCCTCAGCACTGTGTAGGATTAGACACTAAAGGCCAGATTTACAAAGGTATTTAAGTACCTAAAAATGCATATAGGCATTTACTGGCATTAACAAAAGTGCCTGAGTTATTAGATGCTTAATTCCTTTTGAAGTCAATGGGACATTGTGAATCCTAGTTGGTGCCCATCTGTATCTTACAGCACCTAAATACCTTTGTACATTTGGCCCCAAACCTCTATTATTTCTCACATTCCTCGTGTGTCAACTGGTATTAAAAATTAAATGGCATCTTCTTTGCATACAAATGTTTAGCATTATGGTCAGTATATTTCATATCATGAGGTCTTATATTCTAACAATGCTATTTTTCCAAAGAGTTGTTTTGGACCACAACACACACAGTACTGAAACACAAGATGGAAAAAATCACCACAATAAATATTCAAGATAGTAAATTTAACCATTTAAGTAGAAAACAACAATTGTCTTAAATATCAGAATTTTGGCATCAATATCAGAATACGAGATACTTCAGTAACCACATATCTTTATTTTATAACAAACTTTTCTGAGTCAAAGCATTCACCTAGAAGGCCTGAAACTCCATGGAATTATATGAAGTAGGATACTAGTCATCCTATTGTCAGTTTTAACTGACATATTAATCCATCTCTCCCTGGGATGCACTATAGTAAGGCAACTCAACTGTATTAATCATGTGGATAGAATTGGATATCATTTTTTTTAAAAGAACAGAGTGTGGGAAAATGCTCTTTCAAATTTAGTATGAAGAAATAGTGATGCTCTAATTCAGTCAGAGTGATTGTCAAATTATATGTACCAAAGTCAGGAATTGTTGATTTCTTAAAAATCTATGAATTTGTTTGATGAATTAATTTCAAAATAAATACAGAGATCTGAAGGAATGAGTCATTTCACTTTTGTAGTTAATATTTTAAATACATGTGATCCACTTGCTGTGGGGATTTATATAGAAGATATGCTGGCTCTGTAGCTCACTCTTTCTAAATGCTACATTATTATGAAAATCTCTTCCTTTTATGTATAATCTGAATGCCATTACCTCAAAAAATACACACTTGGCATTTGCTACCCGAATGATAATTGTTACTCTAGCTAAAACAACAAACAAAAAGTGAGGTCTAGTATATAACATGATAATACTTGGATTAGAACTGAGTGTATCTAAAACCTCATCTAGACAGCAGGTTCTCCTTCTCTAACCCTTTAAAACCTTGAAATATTTTCAGCTACATTTTAGGCATATGATCAATAACTTAGAGTTACTCATTTTTCCCTCCACCAATGCTGATGGCCCTTTCTCTTCGTTGGCCGTCCTAAAGAACACAATGCATTCATAAGGCAAAAATTATCCAGATGTGTGATTATGAAATTTTTAGAATGTGATATGGACACACTGGGGCTGGACTAACCCATCACCAATTCTTGTCATGTAGGGCCCCTCTATTCATTAACTACTGAGCTCACCAAATGTCCTGGAGTTGAATGTGTCCTATTATGGGCCATATAGGTCCTCAAGTTGAAAGGGTCCACACTTGGTTAACAATCCTCTTGATTTCCCTACAATTTGTTTTTCATTCTTCACTGCTTCTCTCACCACTCTCACCATTCCTTCAAGCACTGCCATTTTCCAGAATAATTTCAAACCTCATAGTTTCTAACAGCCTTCTGATGGGTTGGATCACAGAAACCCCCTTGGAAACTGCCAACTGATGTACCAAGACTACTTCTGCCCCTGCTTTCCTGCCCTGCCAGCTCGGGACTCCAGCATCCTGTCTTGTTGAGCCAGACACGCCAGTCTGCTCCAGGGTCTGACCCATGAGCCCTAAAGCTGCAGACTTAACTGAAAGCAACTCACAGAATTGTTCCTGTCTTTAACACTCAGATGCCCAACTCCCAATGGGGTCCAAACCCCAAATAAATCCATTTTACCCTGTATAAAGCTTATATAGGGTAAACTCATACAATGTTTGCCCTCTATAACACTGATAGAGAGATATGCACAGCAGTTCCCCTCCTCCCCATCTCCCAGGTATTAATGGATACTCTGGGTTAATTAATAAGTAAAAAGTGATTTTATTAAATACAGAAAGTAGGATTTAAGTGGTTCCAAATAGTAATAGACAGAACAAAGTGAATTATCAAGTGAAATAAAACAAAACACGCAAATCTAAGCCTAATACAGTAATACAACTGAGTACAGATAAAATCTCTCCCTGAGAGATGTTTCAATAAATTTTTTTCACAGACTGGACGCCTTCCTAGCCTGGGCACAGTCCTATCCCTTGTTCCAGCTCAGGTGGTAGCTAGGGGATTTCTCATGATGGCTGCTCCCTTTGTTCTGTTCCACCCATTTATATATCTTTTGCATCAGGTGGAAATCCTTTGTTCCTCTCTGGGTTCTCATCCCGTCCTTCTCAAGGGAAAAGCATCAGGTTAAAGATGGATTCCAGGTCAGGTGACATGATCACATGTCACTGCAAGACTTCATTGCCCACTTGCCAGCACACACCTAGACAGGAAGACTTACAAGTAAAACAGAACCATCTGACAATTGTCCTGGTTAATGGGAGTCATCAAGATTCCAAACCACCCTTAATGGCCCACACTTTGCATAATTACAATAGGCCCTCAGAGTTATATTTCATATTTCTAGTTTCAGATACAAGAGCGGTACATTTATACAAATAGGATCAGGGCCGGCTTTTCTAAAAAGATGGGCCTGAACTAGAAATGAGCTCAGTTTCATATATGCGGGTCTGCACCACTCCCTGCGGGTGTGCTAGGGTGACCAGATGTCCCGATTTTATAGGGACAGTCCCAATTTTGGGGTCTTTTTCTTCTATAGGATCCTATTACCCCCCCTACCCCTGTCACGATTTTTCACACTTGCTGTCTGGTCACCCTAGGGTGTGCACATGTGTGGGTCCCAGCTGCTCTTTGCCCCCCTCATTGAAGCAGGTGTGCAGGGTTACTGCCCTGGGAACTGCAGGGCACCACTGGACATGGGTCTGGCTGGAGGCAGGGCAGGGGCTGACTGGAGGTAGGGTCTGGCTTCGGGCAGAGCAAGGGGTGGGGGGCTGGCTGGAGATGGGTGTGTGGGGTGGGCTGGCTGGCTTCAGGCAGGGCCGCAGGGGGGTGCGGCATGGGTTGGCAGGGCTGGAGCAGAGGAGTGCGGGACTGGCTGGCTTCAGGCAGGGGGTGCAGCAGGGGTTGGCTAGAGACAGGGCAGGAGGTGCAGGGCTGGCTACAGGCAGGACAGGGGGTGCAGGGCTGGTATGGGCAGGGCAAGGGGTGCAGGGCTGGTGCGGGCGGGGGGGTGTCTGGGGCCGGCTGGCTTCGGGCAGGGCCGCAGGGGAGTGCGGCAGGGGTTGACTGGAGACAGGGCCGGGGGTGCAGCAGGGACTGGCTGCAGGCAGGGGGTGTGGGGCTGGCTGGAGACAGGCTGGCTTCAGGCAGGGCAGGGGGTGCGGGGCTGGCTGGAGACAGGGGCTGGTGTGGGCAGGGCAGGGGGTGCGGGGCTGGAGACAGGGGCTGGCTGCAGGCAGGGCAGGGGGTGCGGGGCTGATGCGGGTACAGTCCACCCTGTACGGTAAGTGCCCCCTCCCCCTCCGGGATAGCAGCAGCAGCAGCAGCCCGGGGCTCGGGGGCTATTTAAAGGGCCCGGGGCTCCCCTACTTCCACCGCCCTGGCCCTTTAAATAGCTGCGGGAGCCCTGGGGAAGCAGCGGGGCTCCAGCGGCTATTTAAAGGGCCGGGGCGGTAGAAGCAACGGGAGACCCCAGACTTTTTAAATAGCCCCCAGAGCCCCGCAGCCCTACCCCAGGGCTCCAGCAGTGGGGCTCTGGTGGCAATTTAAAGGGCCTGGGGCTCCAGCCCCTGCTAGAGCCCCAGGCCCTTTAAATTGCCCCCTGGGGAAGCCAGGCCACCCGGGTACAGCACACTGGCTCTTGCCGGTACGCCGTATCGGGGCTTGGGCGCGGGGCCCTCTTCGGGGCGGGGCCCGATTCAGGGGAATTGGTTGAATTGGCCTAAAGCCGGCCCTGAATAGGATGACCACACTCAGTAGATTATAAGCTTTGTAATGATACTTTACAAGAGACCTTTTGCATGAAGCATATTCCAGTTACATTATATTTAAACTCATTAGCATATTTTCATAAAATTATATAGAGTGCAACATCACAAGCCTCAAACTCACAGTTCTCCAACCCCTGTGTGTAGGACTAGGATCTCACCAGTGAGAATCAATACAATATTTGAATTTTTGTTTTATTTTATTTTTTTATCTGGAAGTCTAATTCAAACATTGCTCTCAGAGTTTGGCATTTTCAAGAGAAAATTGAGAGGCCTCTTCCTTAGGGTTTTTTGTGGTCTATGCGTACAGAAATGAATTGGGAATAGTGACTCAATGAATGACCTTAGAAAAGTCACTTCAGTCAGTCTACTTTGATATTTCAGTCAGTCCTGCCACAAATTAGATTTTTGATAAATAGATACTGCCTCCAAACTAAACTTCCCAATATTAAAAAAATAAATGTATATAAAAGAATTTGTGTCTTTGGCCAGCATCTTGCTATGCTATAGTCCAGTTTAACCCAGATAAATCTGAGGTACAGAGCAAAGTCTTTGAAATAAACAAATACTTGTTTTTTCATGTTTGCAAATGACTAACATTATGTCTACCAAATACAATTTACTTTTGCTGGTATAAGCAGACATTAGAATATTCCATTTCCTCAGTGACCTGCAAGCCCCATTATTGTAAGAAACAATTTGTTCATCTGTGCTTCATTCTCAGATGGCATTTTCAATTTCTAAAGTTTGTAAGTTGTTAATAACTTCATGGCAGGATTTTAGGAAATACTTAAAGAAAAGTTTTAATACAGATATTAAAATCTGCATACTCACTGAAATGTATATCACACAACATTCTCAAAGTGCCGATGTAAACTTTACCATATTCTATGGTCCAATAAGTTTAGAGATCTGGAATAAAATACCACTATAATAAACCTGTAGCATCTGATGAGCTCTAGGCTGCAGATGTAGGTTCATACTACACAGTACCAACAGCAATATGAACAGGTGATAAAGAGGAATGCTCTAGTATTTATGTACTATATAGTTCTACATTGGTTTCTTTGCAACCAAACATTAGTTTCGGGGTTCAAGTCCCATACCAGGACTTGGGCTCAGGGCTGCCCAGAGGGAGGCGGGGGCAAGTGGGGCAATTTGCCCTGCCCCCCCACCCCCCGAGAATATAGTATTCTATAGTATTGCAACTTTTTTTTTTATGGAAGGGGCCCCCGAAATTGCTTTACCCCAGGCCTCCTGAATCCTTTGGGTGGCCCTGCTAGGGCTCATATATAATGCAGATACAACAGTGACAACAGACGGGTGCTGCATGGTTATTGGTGCCAAACTTCTTTTGAAATGTCTTTTCTATCTCTGTCTTAGGAACTTATATGGTCCCCATGATCATGATCTTTATTGTATTTAGCCTCACAACACCCCTCTGAGGTAGGGAAGTAATTTATGCTCATTTAACAGATGGGGAATGAAGTCACAGAGACTCCAGGAAGTCAGTGGCAGAGTTAGGAATTGAACTTGGGTTTCCCAAGGCTCAGGTGAACATTCTAACCACTGGATCATCTTTATTCTCATGCTCCCAACTAAAGCTGGGCAAATATGGCAGAAACCGTGTTCAGAAATTCCATATAGTTCTTTAGTTCAACTATGTTTGTACTTATCATGCTTATCATCCATTTTTGATAAACATTCACCATAACGGATTTTTGTTCACACAAATACTCATATATACTCAATCATAAGCCGGTTCGTTTATAAGTCAACTCCTCTTAAGATGAATAAATAAAAATGGAAAATTTTTATAACCCATTCATAAGCTGACGCTATAATTCAGGGGTCAGCAAACTTTGGCTCCCGGACCATCAGGATAAGCCACTAGCGGGCCGAGATGGTTTGTTTACCTCGAGCGTCTGCAGGCATGGAGGTAAACCTAAGTAAACAAAGTGTCCCGGCGTGCCAGCTGCTTACCCTGACGGGCCAGGACAGCAACTGGTGGGGAAATTTTTTGCGGGGGGAGAAGCTGGGAGTCAGGGGAGTAACCCCTGCGACCATCCCCCACATGACCCCACCCCTAGCCTGGGACCCCCACACTCTCCCCATCCCATCCCTTCCCACCTTATCTGGGGAGGGCCAGGGGAGGATGTCTCTGACCTGACTGGAGCTGCTCCGGCAGGCTGGGCAGCTCGGCCGCAGCCTGCTCCGGTGGGCCAGATCGGGCAGCGCGGCTGCAGCATGTTCCAGCAGGCTGGGCCGGGCGATATGGCCGCAGCGTGCTCCGGCACCCGGGCGGCACGGCCACAGCCTGCTCTGGGGTTGGAGCCGAGCGGCACAGCTGCAGCCTGCCAGCCCCGGAGCTGCAGCTGCTTTGGAGGCTGTGGGGAGAGCAACGTGGCCAGAAGCGGAGAGACTCTGGCCCCATCTCTTCCCTTCTGGCTCTGCTGCCTCTCCTTGCTCCCTCTGTTGGGGGGAGAGGCTGTGTCCCACCTCTCCCTCTCTATACCAGTTCATAAGCCGACCCCCGTCTCTGGTCCTTCCCTTTTTTACTAAAAAAATTCGGCTTATGAACAAGTATATACAGTACTGTTCTTTGTACAAACATCTGTATTCAAATGTGAAATAAATTCCTTGCCCACTGACACCATCCATTTTTCATTATTTATCCTTGGTTATTTGCTTTTTATTATTATTTAAAAAGTTTCTGTTTACAAACATCCCAGTCTCTTAAAACCAATGGTGTGATTAATACTTGCAAGTGTCAGGAACTATGGGCTTGAGTTCCCTGAGCTGAGCCCGGGGCTAGCCAGCTCAGCCCAGTTAATGATTCCAGCAGAGCTGTGGCAAAATCACCTGACTGGCTGGCCTGCCTGATTGGCTGCAAGGAGCCAACAGGTCTGCATTTAATCTCAGCAGCAGTGACAGGTTGTTGATTACTCAAAGCTTATGCCTGCAGCTGTGATCTCTCTTGTCCCTGCCTTGTTCCCACCCTTGTTCCCTTGCCTGGCTTCTGACTCCAGCTCTGACCCTGGGCTTGTCTCCTGGTTCCTGTTCCTGACTCTAACCATTTGAAAAGATTTCCCATATCCTGTTTCCTCACACCAAGGAACAAAGATGTTCACAGAAATCCAGACTGTCTTGTGAGAAATTAAGCAGAAAGATAAGGGTTAACTTCACTAAATAATACATTCACAGTGAATAATTCGATCAACTCTAGAACACTTTTCAAAAGGGGATGAGGAATAACCTAATAGTAGTAACCAATAGCCCTTAATAAAGTAGCTTTCAATGTCTAATCTAATGTTCTACATGAGCTATCACTAAGCAGACAATGATTGTTGATTTTCCCGGCATAATCTTTGCATTACCGGTTTCTTGCTCACTATTATAAAGCACTTTTGAGGATGTTAAGTATGAGAAAAGAAATATAAACTATAAAGCCAAATTTTCATTCAGTCTATATTCCCTTAAATACACATTCTAGACTATTCCCTGGAACACACTTACAGAAAGTGCTTTGAAGGTTAATTTCAAACTTGGCAGATATCAGAAGCAAATTGAATTGCTGAACCACGTTTGCCATACATACTGCCGAAACATGCATGTGTTCTGAAACAGTCTTCAATAGTATATTCATTGCTATAAATGGAATGTCAGGACATCCTCCATGTACCCAATAGCATTCCAAATGCAATTTTGCAAAGATGTGTTACATTATTCCTTCTACAAATGGTTAAACAAAATTAAGCAAATCAGTCAGTAAGTGAGGGATATTAGGAAGACAAAATGCTAAGGACTAATATGAAATGCATTTATTTTTATAAATGAATATATTTTACTGACTGTGAAGATTCCATAGATTCTCAAGTATTATTTCCGATGCAGCAAAGCACTTAAATATGTGCTTAACTTTAAACATGTAAATAGTCCCATTGACATAATCTTAAAGTTAAACATATGATTAAGTGCTTGACTGGATTGAAGCTTAAGACCCTAAACAGAATAGAATTTGTTAACCAAAGAGACTTGAAAAGAGTGTTCCAGTGGTGGAAAAACTCTGGGGCCCAGAGGCCACTGAGTACTTTGGGCACTGCAAGTTTTCCAGTGGACCATCTTGCTGGAAAAATAAATAGGCGAACTCCATTCCCTATTCTTTGCTGGGATTTCCCCTCAATTCGAAGGGCCTCTGGTATTTGTTGGGATTTTCCTGGCTAGCTTTTTCCTTTGTTACTTCTCAGGATGTGAGCTATCTTCAGCAGCAAACCTGATTTATAAGTGAACTCACTAGGTGCTAAATCAGCATTAAACAAAGGACTTTTAATGATTCCTCAAAAGCCTAATCCAAACCAGGTAATTCATAGTTTACAAAACCTTAGTTTAAATCTAATTTATATTAGTGCACAAAAGAGGTTTTATGGAGTTTATGTTTCAGGTATCTTAACACAGTAATCAAAATGGTGCGTTTTCCCCCAAACTAGGTAATGATCATGCTTAAAAAATAGCTTCCTTTATGTTGAATCAAACTAGATTCTATTAATTTTCCTTCTCTTTATACATACTGTAGGCATATAGTCAAATCTAGACTTTTGAACTCATTACTTATTTATAAATATATATTGTACAGGTAACCTTTCTGCAAAATACAACTAAAATAACCTAAAGAATAATGTATACTGTGACTAAATTGACTAAGGGATGGAATAGGTGTGGCTGATTCAGCTAAATAAAGCCTAAATCATAGCAAGCAACAAGAACTGTGCTCCTTTTTCTTGATAGATGTCAGTTTTTTGTTTTGGTAAGTGATTTGGTTTGTCAGTTAATCTAGGCTGGACAAAGGAACTTTGCACAGTGCAAAAGAACTTGTACACATCAATTAATAGTTTTTATATTTTAAAATCCTTTATTTATAGATTTATTCAGTAGGAACAAAGCTGCTGGAACAACCGAGTTAAAGCAAACAGTACCCTTGATTTTTAATGGATTGCACAGAGACCAAGGACCACTAGTATTTCGCAGAATGAGCTAATACAAAAGTTCTCTCATACAAACAATTCAGGGACATAAACTAAGAACCAGAGCTTTAAAATGTTGTCAAATATTGTAAAATCCTTCTGTGTTTTACATCAGAGCTACCATTTGAACCCATTTTATTGCTAAATCATATTGCAAAATCATATGTTTAAGAAATTCTATAGATCTGTTTTGTTCAATGTCCTGCCCCACTAATCCCTCCAACCAAAAAAAAAAAATGTCCATGGAATCATGAGCAAAAGTCCTTGGAAAGTATTCGCACCCAGTGGTAAAGAAACATCAGCTAGGGCGTCCACTGAAAACCATATTTGCCTCCTTTGGTACCACTGAAATTAGACAAAATTACTGTAGGACTCTCTAATACCCGGGAAGAGCTTACAAAAATAGTGCTTCAACATTCTAATATGTTATCCTATAATATTCACAGCCTTTTAAATAAAACAGGTTTAGATAAGTTTGAATAAGCACCAGATAAATGTAAAATAATTAGGCATGGAGCAAGGAACCAATAATTCAGCACAATGAACAGGAAGGGGAAAATCATCCAAACCATCAGCCCAGTGCACACCAGCAATATAAAAGGCAAATAGGGTATAGGACAGCTAGCTGAGGGACAGAATACAAAACAAGAGGTTTTTACTCTCCATGGGTGTTTGGAATACAGCATGTTTACTTTGCCTTAGATTGGAGGCATCATAAAGCAGCATAGGTGTTACCAGATGTGAGGAATATAGATTATTTTATGAGGGAAGGCCAAAAGAAATTGTGTTATTTGGAGTAGGGATCACCTTTATGTTCTGTGTTTGTACAGTACCTAGCACAATGAGGTCCTGGACCATGACTGGGGCTTCTATGCTTTGCCACAATTCAAATAATAAAATTATAGAATTCAGTGGCAAAAAGGACATTGGGAGATGACAAAAAAGGAAGTTTTTAAAATTATGTAAGCTCCATACTTTAGTTTGGGAAATATTTATTTATTTTGCATAAATAACATAACATTGAAAAGCTAGGAGTAATCTACAAATTAGGATGAAATCCTGGCCCCATTGAAGTCAATGGGAGTTTTGCCTTTGAATTAAATGGATGTAGGATTTCGCGTTATGAACTGCTCTAATAGGACAAAAAGGTCCACCAAAACCCCCTCTAAATACCCCAATGAGATGACAACCCAAAGAATGATGGGATGTTTCATTTATTTCCCATCTTCAATGCAGTTAGGAGAAAAGGACCATCAATTTTCTATAGCAATAAGAAGAGTGATGATGGCTGAGAAAAAGAATACAAGGATAGGATTTTACCAGAGATGGGAGAGAATAGAAGGCAGTTGACTGGGCGGCAGGCATAATAAGGAGGAAGGTGAGTTGGTGAGATTTCATGAGTTGGAGAATATATTTTAATCAGCCACTGACATTGCTATTGTTTAGGCTGTAATGTATCCCCTGCACATGTTTTCAACAGATGTGGTGTATGTAGTTTTTTCCATCCCTAGTATGATGTAAAATTTTACACAGGTAGGGGCCTTTTACTATTTATATATAGTTTTGTTAACGTACAATAGAAAATGTTGAGTTTCGGTCCTATGCCACCAAATTTTAAAGGTCTTGGAGGTGCAACCCTTACATTGGTGAGCACTTACCTTGTGTGAGGAGTTAAAGTTAGGGGACCTCTCACTTAAGTGCTCACTAATATGAGTAAGGGTTGCAAAATTGGGCTCACACTATGTAACTTAATGGTACGGTTTTATTTTACCTCTGACATTTCATTTTGCTCCACTCAATTTTAAATCCTCCATTGACTCTTATCATTTTTAACATACTGTAGTTACAACAGACCTCAGAGTTACTTTGGGCCTTTCAATCCCTGCTTTAGTGAGTCATGAAGGAATAGGTGTTCTATTAGCTTGCTTTTCATGTATTATTTTAGGCTTCATGCCAATTTATTAACCCAGGGTATCTTTGCCAGTCTATCTTCTGGAGACCATCTCTCTTTCCAGCAGTCAATTATCCTTTTCTTGATTGCCAATCCAAATAGGCCCTTGGTAACAATGTAGCAAGTAATGACTGGGTAATGGCTTAAAGATCTAAATTCTAATATAACTGATTAGTTTGCATTTACCCACAACTCTTCATAAATAAAAACAGCATCAGCAGCTGAGTCTCATGTGCTGTTGTGAATTTTAACATTGCAGCTTCAGTATTGTTCAAGTAAAACTGAAGTGCAGTACCTGTATCCGACTGACAGAAGATAATGGCTATGGAATCAGGGCAAACAAGTGGGTATTTTGCAGTTTTTGGTTACTGTAGTTCTCCATAAGTTGAATTTGATTTATCATGCCAATGAAAACTGAGGTTCCATGTCTTCTGCAGGAAACTTGGTTTGAAATTGAGCTGTTAACAGCAAGACATACTGCTATATTCCCCCTGCCTCTGAAATACAGAACTCTCAGATATTTAATATGAACTGTGCAGTTATCTAAATTAAATACAAAACATTTAAAAAAACCCTAACACCACTCTATTTGACTCCCAGATTGTCTTGTCTAATACTAAAAGTGGAGCCAATTAGCACAGACATTCATTTACTCACTTAGAGCCATGGGGAAATGTGGGTGCACAACACTTTTCCGATTTTGGCTATAAGCAGTCAGAGTTCCAACCAAGGAGTTCGATTAAAAGAAATTAAACTGTCCATCTCTTCTTACAGGGAGTGAAAGGTGATTTGACATTTTATGTAATGTTACAAATCAGTATCTTACCCAAATTAGAAGCGGTTATCACTGGAAGAAACGGGTGTGGAAGAAAAATATCTCATTAGTATTAACAAAGACTTTTGGAATCTTTGTTGATCTGTACTTGGACAGGTTGGACCATCTATGTTAGTTTTCAAGAAACACCAAAACAAGATCACTTTCTTAACTAAGAGGTGCTTATGGACTCCTTTTCTTGGGAAATTCTTTAGCCATTTAGTGTTTATACAGTACGAGATACGGTTTTCAATATTTTTGAACAATTTCTGGGTGTAAGCTCTAGCTATACTCAGACAAATACTGTAAAATCATTGAATATATAGTTTAATAATAATTTTGTTGTTCTTAGACACAAAAGGAGAACAGTCCTAAGTTCAAATGAGAGGGCGCATTGGAAAATTCTCCAAAACCTGTCTCATACATTACCGTAGGAAAACATTTAAGACTCTGTGGGGGAAATAATAGCTTATGTTAGATGCACTCTGTTCAGATCTAATATCAAAGGAAAAAATACATCCAAAATTTTTGTCAAGCCTCTCAAAAACAACAACAGTCACAACAAAAATCAAATTTCAGTCATCTGAGTTAAGAACAAAAATCATATCATAGGGGAAAGAACATTTGACCAAAAATGTACTTTTAATGAGTGTTTTTTAAAAGATTTTCTGTCAGGTAAATTCAAATAGATACAGCCTAGAATATCATTTGAGGATTTTAAGAACTGAGATGTACATTGAAGGGTGAATAATGTTTCTGACCTAGAAATGAAAAGTCATTCACAGTTCACTATGGATAAGAAACATTACAAAAATGGTTATTTGAATACATTAAACAGGCCAGCAAATTGATATAACTGCATTATGAATTATTGTTATTTTACATGAGCCATAAGTATGCTAGGTGCTTCTCAGAAGACAGTTCCATATTTAATATCTATGGCCAGATTGTTCCTAGCTCTTATACTGTTTCACAGTGCTGGTGGAAGGTTAGGTTATAAGGAGCCTTTCTCCATTTGTCTGGCCGGTGTAAAGGCCAGGCAAAACTGCAGTCTCTGAGCACTGGATCTGCTCTATATCTACAACCCTGGGGTCTCCTACTATCCTAAAGAGGGTGAGGAAGGTCAAGAAGAATACTGGGCCACTTCTTTATGTACTGGGCAGTGAATCTGATCCCATGAAGGGGTTTAGCAGCAGTCAATCTCTTTTCTGTCCTTTGTTATCAAGGGCCAGCTATTTCATTTCTCTGTTCCACCCTAAGTTCATTTATGGCGGTTACTTCTGAGTCAGTATTTCTTCTACTCTGGTTCTTTGTGGAATGTTGTAGTGCAGGACATGACCTGTGAAAGTGGTGAGGGTATGGCCCCCTTTGACCTCTGATGATGATTAGAGTTAGTTCTGGCCATTTGATAGAACTGGTGTCCATATTGGAACAGAGCTGGTGTTTCATCGAGTCAACAGAGCTTGATTCAAATCCATTACTCTGGGAGGAAGACTTGGGGTCCACATGACCAAGAAAGGGACAAGCATTTTTTGGACACCAACTCACCAAACTAGTGAGGAGGGCTTAAAAGTAGGTTTAAAGGGGTGGGTGACAAAAGCCCACAAGTAGGTATGGAAGATTACAATAGGGTCATACGAGCAACAAGAGGGACAACGGGAGAAGGGAGAATTTGCTGAGCAACTTAGATCTCTATACACAACATGCATCTGACAAAGTGAGTATTCACCCACGAAAGCTTGTGCTCCAATATGTCTGTTAGTCTATAAGGTGCCACAGGACTCTCGGTCACTTTTCACATAGGTTCTATAAATACACTAGGAGCAAGAGAAAGACAAAAGAAAGTGTAGGGGGGAAGGAAAGCTAACAGTGGTTGACATCAAGAAAGCTGAGGTGTTTAATGCCTATTTTGCTTCAGTCTTCACTAAAAAGGTTACTTACCTGCTACTTAACACAATTAATATTAACTGCAATGGGAAAGGAACACAAGCCAGAATAGGAAATGAACAGGTTAAAGAATATTTAGAGAAGTTAGAAATATTCAAGTCGGCAGAGCCTGATGAAATTAATCCTAGGATATTTAAGGAACTAGTTAAAGCAATCTCAGAACCATTAGTGAGAACTCATGGAGTATGGATCAGGTGCCAAAGAACTGGACAATGGCAAACATAGTACCTGTCTTTAAAAATTGGAAGGGGACCCAGGGAATTATAGACCAGACAGCCTAACTTTGATTCCTTGAAAGATACTGTAAAAAATATTAAACAGTAATTAGTAAGCACCTAGAGGATAACAAGATTATAAAGAATAGCCAGATTGGAATTATCAAGAACAAATCATGCCAAACCAACTTTATTCTCCTCTTTACAGCATCACTGCCCTAGTGGATGGGGGAAGCTGTAGATGTGATATATTTTGATTTTAGTAAGGTTTTCAACACCGTCCCATATGATATTATCATAAGCAAACTAGGGAAATGTGGTCTAGATTAAATTACTGTAAGGTGGGTGCATAAATGGTTGAAATACCATCCTCAACGAGTAGTTATCAGTGGTTTGCTAAGAGGACATATGCAGAGGGGTCCCACAGGGTGTGGTACTAGTCAATATTTTCATTAATGATCTGAATAAAGGAGTGGAGTGTATGTTTATACAATTTGCAGATGATGAAAAGATCAGAGGGGTTTCTGGCACTTTGGAGAACAGATTAGAATTCAAAACAAACTTGAGAGTTGGTCTGAATTCAGTAAGATGCAAGTCAATAAAGACAAGTGCAAAGTACTTGTGACAGGGCTCCACCCACCATGCTGGCAGCTCCTGATGGTTGTCTTGGGGATTAGCTCTAGGTGGGTATGCTCACTCCCAGTGGTGCCTTTCCTGACATCACTTCTGCTCCCATACCCACGTCACTCCAAGGAAGACAGCATGTCCTTCATGACACAGCCCTGCAGCCCTGTCATGATCTGTGCTTCTCTTTCTGGGGGCAAGTGTTGCAGTCCAACTGTCCCACCACTTCCCCAGTGGCAACTGCAGTCAATTGTCCGGCCACTTTCCCAGTGCCCCCGAGCACCCTCTTTACTCTTGCCTAAGGGCCCAGCAGCCAGCCAGGACCTCTTCTCTAGCTTCCCTGGTCCCTACTAGCAGCACTGCTCTGTCCAGGGTGCTAGCTTCCTTCTGCCTGCCAGGCACCTCATTCACCCTCCTTGAGCTCCAGGGAGTAACTGACCCTGCTCTGCCGTGCAGCTCTTCTTATACAGGCCTGCTGAACGATTACTTGCAGACCCTCTCCTATTGGCTGCTTCCTGCGCAGCCTCCCTAGTGCTCTATTAACCCCTGGTATGCCAGTGTGGGGCAAACACCCCATCACAGTACTATGTTTAGGATGGAAAAATCAAATGCCTAAGTACAAAATGGTGAATAACTGGAAAGGTGGTAGTACTGATGAAAAGGATCTGAGGGTGATAGTGGATCATAAATTGAATATGAGTCACCAATGATGTAGTTGCAAAAAAGGCCAGTGGTGCAAGTAGGGTGGTCCGGTCAGGTCAGCTGTATGAGTGAGCTATTTATAGCCGGCACAGCATACTGGAAAGACACAGGAGGAGCAGAACGTGGACTGCCCGTCGGCCCCACGCAGGCAGCTTGTCCGGTGCGCGGCTGTACTGCCCCCAGCCCTTCCACGCAGCTGTATGCCTGTGTCTCCTGTCCTGGGTCTGTACAGCAGCCCCACCGGAGGACAGGTCTGGGGACGGTACAGCCGCGCCGGAGGAGCTGACAGTGTGGGGCCTGCCAGTGGCCCCACGTTCTGCTCCTTTGAACCACAGGGCTCTCCCAGGAACCACAGCGGCAAAAGGAGCAGAACCCCACGCCAACAGCTCCTCCAGCGCAGCTGTACCAACCCCAGCCTTGTCCCCTCTGCCCTGTCCTACAGTGGGGCTGCTGTACAGACCCCAGACAGGACTCAGGAGATGCAGCTGTGTGGAAGGGCTGGGGGCAGGGCTGGTGGCCGTACAGCCGTGCCAGAGGAGCTGCCGGTGTGGGACTCAGTTGCCAGAATATGTGAAAAAAATATTCTCTGTTGTCAGAGGGAGCTGGTCTGAAGCTCTTCTGCTGGCAATTCCCAAAGCAGGTGCGACTCTGTGAGCTGGCTATCATTCCAGAGAGCAAGCCCTCCTCTTCTCTTAGCAGCCCACACAGCAGCTGTGCCTTGAGGGCTCCCCCCAGGTAATGTGAGATGGACAAAGGGGAGGGGAGGGGGAGAGCATGGGGCATTGAGCTGGGGGCACGATCATGTGAGGAGTCACATGGGGAGGTCATGTGTTCCCCCACCCCCCTTTTGCTGGTGCAGCACACCGGTAAGAAATGAATTCTACTTGCACCACTGAAAAAGGCTAATATCATTCAGGGGTGTATTAACAGAAGTGTTATATGCGGGACACCAGAGGTAATTGTCCCATGCTACTTGGCGTTGGTGAGGCCTTAGCTGGAATACTTTGTCCAGTTCTGGGCACACTTTAGGAAAAATGTGGACAAATTGGAGAGCAACAACAATAATGAAAGATTTAGGAAACCAGACCGATGAGGAAAGATAAAAGAAAAAAACTTGGCAAGTTTAGTCTTGAGAAAAGATGACTCAGGGGGGTCCTAATAACTGTCTTTAAATACATTAAGAGTTTTAAATACATTAAATACATTTAAATACATAAAAAGGGCAGTGATCAATTGTTCTCCATGTCCAGTGAAGGTAGGGCAAGAAGTAATCAACTTAACTGCAGCAAGTGAGATTTAAGTTTGATATAAGGAACACTTTCTAACTATGGGGCTTGTTATGCTCTGGAATAGGCTTCCAAGGGAAGATTTTTAAGAACAGGTTAGGCAAGCACCTGTTAGGATGGTCTACATATACTTGATCCTGCCTCAGCCTAGGGGGTTGAATTAAATGATCTTTGAGGCCCCTTCTAGCTGTATGATTCTAGAATAACCTTCAGCAGCACTTTTCCAATTGAATCCCTAACTCTACTCAAAACTACCTATTCACAGTGAGGACACTCTGGTATATTGAGTAAACTAGAAGCTTCCAGTGCATACATTAATTCTAATGAATACTCGATATATTTTGAAGGCAAACTAATGGCATTACAAAATTTTCTGTTTTTTAAATATAAAGTAATAATTTGCAACATTTTGGACTGTAAAAATAACATGACAAGGGAATGTAAAGTAAGTATCCTGAAATATATTCAATTGTATCTGATTAAATTAGTAAAATCCTTAGATGCATATTACTCTGTAAATAGAGGACAGAAGCAGTTACGGCAAAGATCAGAACACATTTTATCTCAGCAATCAGTGAAACTCACAGCACTCAGAACTGTAAAATGCTTACTTTCCATGAAATGTGTTTGACAATAAGGTTTAAAAAAGATCTAAGTGTTTGACTTTTTTAAATAAGTAGACTATATCAAATGAGCACATCTGGTTTATGTTCCTAAACCTCTGGTCTTTAAAAAGCTCTGTTCTCAATTCACACAAAATACCATTCAGGATTGCATGACACAGTGACCCTTCCCTGTAGGTGGTAGGCTGAATAAACCGATTAAATAGATTCCGGAATTTAGCATACATACAGCGAGTTAACACTTGCATCCTGAAGCCATTAGTAAACATTTGTGTTTCTCTACATTTTATAATATATGGATGACCTAGAACTCAGCCATTCAAAAACAAAACAAAAAACTCTATGTATCTACCTGTCTGATGGTACAAAAATACAGATACAGTTTATTAATCCTTTTAGTCAGAGGTTTCACCATATTGTCAGATATTTAGATGCAAAAGTTGATACATCAGAAGAAAACACTAGCATATTGAGTTCATATTTAAGTTCAAGTAATTACAACATGAGGTAGTGTTATGGTTTCCAGCAACTTATATTCTGTCACTAGTTAAAAAGCATTGAAGAGGTGGGCAGGTTAGGTACATAAATTCAAAAGACCAGTAAATATTTAACAAACTCTTTTGTACTCAATTGAGTTAAAAATTAAATAGTGCTTTGGCTGGGAAGATTTCATTTTTACCATAACCATTAATAGAACATTCACTGTTATTTGTGTAGAGTGTAATTCTTTTTGACTTTGCCTTCCATTTGCCTTGAGGACAAGCCAGTTTAAAACTGTTCAGCACACTACACCATGCATAACAGGTAATCTGTCTAATTAAGGCCTGTAAGGATGTTCAAAGTAAAATATTGAAGAGCTTCCATAACCTCACTTTCACCCTCCCTATGTACCACAGCTTCTGAGACTCAGAGATACCCTAGCCATTAACTCAAGTGTTTACTCTCTAAGCTCAAATTCTACTTTGCCAGAATGGTTCATTTCACATTTTACAAGTCTGTTTTCTCATTTACAGGCAGAAAGTAATTTATCAAATTTTTATATTACATTTCTCAGCTTGTTCCGATATTGGATGATATAATATATGCCTGGAAATTCAAAATGCAAAAGAACACTGACTTTACCCAGGGACCTAATAAGATTTATATCCACATTCTTTTTGTGTGTGTTCATTTGGTGCATTTCAATGAATTATTAATTATGACCAACAATAAAATATTATTTTGCTCTGATGCACAGCAAGAGGGAAGATGCCCAAGAGAAATCCATCTGACAGCTCAAAGCAGAGATGGCCAAAGTACACTCACAAGTTTCTCATCAAGTATTGCATGACATGCATCTGCCCATCAAATGAACCAAACTGACTGAGTTCTTCTGAAGATACAGATGTAATCTCTGGGGAGGGAAAGTCAAAATTTATTACACATTGGGAAGCATTGATTTGATTTATTTACAAACAGCAAAAGCTATGACAGTGTAACATCAAAAGAACTCATTCTATTTTTCAACCTTATTTTTAAAGGTTGACATATGGAGTGGAAACGTATGGCAGAATGCATGTTTTGAACTTGTAAGTAGTCAAACACAAAGTGGCATATAATAGCATTTTGCTCAACTGATTTAAATCATAGTTAAACTCACCATTATATAACTACCATGAATAGGTTAATTGTTTGGAAATAAATTTGTTTTCTTTTTACCTTTATTGCAGTTTCCTAATTTATTTTGCCTCAGTCTAACACAATCTTTGAGAATACTGTGAACAAACATTAATGCATCCTTCTGTCATTTACATTACAACGATATAGTTTTTCAACATCACGTAGGAAGTATCATTATTCATGTTTTATGTGCATAGAATTAGAATTCTTGAGGCATAACTTACTAATGAATCTTCTGTCAAAAACATACTTACTTTACTTTCAAAGCCTGTTGTAAGAAGTGTTTTTGAATCTACAATCTACAAATATTAAAAACAAATTTAAGGGTTTTTTTCTTTACAACTATCCAGAGACACAGCCTACACAGTGCAAAGTATTAAGGGAAAATGTCAAGCTAAAGCACTCTGCATCTAAACAGAGGCAAAATGGGACTAAATATATTTCCATTTTTCTTTTAAATATTAACTTCCACCTTACTAAAACAGAGATTTTTGATTTATTTTGATCTTTGTCATGATATAAACAAACAATTGATAAAACCATGTGCCAAGTATTTGATAGCACCATGTACCAAACATAAAAATGTATTTTTAAAAACACTATTTATTATCTCTAAGATCTTCGGTTAAAATTGAAAGCTATCAGAAATAGATGGAGAGTGTTAAATAGTCTTAATTGAAGCGAATATATCATAGATTTTACAAATTGATGAAAAATCACTTTTTGTCATATAAGTAATGAAACATTTTTCATACTTATAAAGGATTACTAGGCATGATAGGAAATCTGCTTCAAAAAAATCATACCAAAAACTAGTTTAATGTTGATTTGAAGGAAAAGTGAGTGCTAATGGACTTTGACAGACAGATCATGCCTATAATAGCATCAAGCATGCCAAATTCTTTTTCACACCACACAGTCCCCAAGGGAATCATCAACCTATAGACTAAAAGGCCAACCTTTGACTTCCATACAGTCAACTATCTGTCGATTGATGACTGGCCAGGCCAATGGATATGAATTCCCTGAACTGTTATTCTATATTCACACCAATTCTCATTTTCAAGGAGGTCTATTTCAGGATATTGATTCTCAAAGGGTTGAAGCTACCTTTATAAGCTTATCATCAACTGCTAAGGTCCATTAGAAATCGGGTTGATCTGAAATACAATCTACTGTCTCAGATGGCATATCTTCCCACTGTCATTACAGATTAGGCTCCTTAACAAAGCCATGTCACACCAACCTGTTTCTACATAGACCTTTGATCAGTGCACAGAGAAGTAGCTGGTTTTCTGTGTAATATACCAGTCACTCCAATTTTCCAAACTATAATTTTTATTTTAAAAGAATGTTGTCAATGATATATTGAAGTGGTGGTTTGAGTTGATTTAGTGCTCATCACTAACCTTCTTGTTCTTCTCTGCACAATCTGAATTCCAAAGTTAATAAACACTAGTAAACATCTTCTTTTTCTTTTATATCACTTTTTCTGGTGAGGGTCATGGTAGAAGCATGGCGAATAGGAAGGACTTGACCTCACTTTCCTTTGCAACAGGTTCCAGGTCTTCCTGGGGGATTCCCCAGCGTTCCCAGGCCAGCTGAGAGATATAATCCCTACAGTGTGTCCTGGGTCGGCCTCGGGGCCTCCTCCCATTGGGACATGCCTGGTAGACTTCCAAAGGAAGCCTCCCAGAGGGCATCCTTATCAGGTGCCTGAATCACCGCAGCTGGCTCCTCTCAATCCAGAGGCTACTTACAAATACATGGATTTGAAATATTATGATTTATGAGGATTTGAAATGCATTTTATTATTTTAAATGTATAACTTTTTTTTGAGGGGAGGTGGTAAAAAATGTTGCAATTTAATCTAGACATCTCAGCAATTGGCCCCTTACAAATACCTAGATAGGGCTCAGTGCTCTTGGGTATGGTGCTGAACCACAATTGCTCCAAGGGAAGCGCCAGAAGGCATTCTGCATCAGAAGACAGAATGTCACCCAGAGCTTCCCAGTATGTAAGGAAGTGTTCAGCTCTACATGCAATGTACTCCCTGTCCCTCTTCCCCAAGGCTAGCCAACATTAGTGCACTGAGGAAAACAGAGCCATGACTCCACTATACCCTGTACATTGGTAGTGGGGAACCAGCAGTCCCTGTGGTCCACAGTCTGTAGGGACTACACCCCTGCCTGGTCCTCAGGCAGGCTACACAAGGCAGTGGGAGTGCATGGGAAGGTCCTTATGCCGACATAAAGCCTGTGAAAGGAACAATCTGTTAGCTAGCTAGATTAGATATATTTTAGTTGACTATTTATTGAGATTTAAAAAACAAAAATAACTATGAATATATTAAGCATACATATCAGTCCCAAACCATGGTAAGGTAATAAGCTATAATAAACATTTTAAGCATTCTCCATATTGAATATTCAGAAGCCAAGCTCCACTTTTCTATCCACTGATTATCAAAGGCTCAATAGTTTCCACTTTCCCGTGTTTCTTCCCTCTCCCTAGGGACAAAAGATGCAGATGAAATGACCTTCTATTATGGTAAATTGAGATCTAGTGACTATTGGCTAATTGTTATTGCAATTCTTCACCTAATATGTAGTGCTGGAAATCAAATCTGTCTCTTGAGTGTAACCAGATCTTACAGGCAGCCCCAGAGTTTATGCAGGCAGTGTATTAACAATCGAGCAACTTCAAAATTGTTAACTTAATTAACAGTATCTGATCTAATAAATTTGGATGCTAAAATTAGATGAACACACAATCATTTTCATTTGCACTGACAGAACTGAAAATTAGACATTTCTCTTCTATTAGTATGTTCTGAGTGAAGAAAAATATTAGGAAAATAGAAGAAACCTCCCCATTGCTGTATTTTTTTTCAACAGCTTCAAGCTGTTAACAGTTACATTGTCCCTAGGTATGGGGTGGTGCATGTTATGGTTAAATGATTAGTTTAGAGCCTCTTGACATACAGACTTTTTCTGTTCGCCAGTATCAGCTGTGAAAATGTATTTCCAAGCAATTAAACCTCAACTCCTGCTGGTTTGGGAGCCATGAACCTTCAAATTCCAATTCAAATTTTTCAACACTTACCTCTGTTGGAAAAAATACAGCTATGTTAGTGAAAAATCACAAAGAAAGCTATTGATACCTGTTCAAGTGTCTTTTATGTGGGGCCAGAGGGGTTGGGGGGAGCAAAATGGGGGGCGGGAGGGAAAGTGTTCATATTGTAAATAAGGCGTATGACAAAAAAGGTCCATTTTTTTTTGGTGTTTTCAGAGCCTGCAGCATAGACTGTATTTGCTCCCATACTTACCAACATGAACGTTTTAAGAGTGAGTGGTAAAAAGCAATAAGGAAGGGAGAGTAAAAACCTCCCCTGCCAAAAAAGGGAGCTGCTTCTATTTCTAATATGACTTTGGGCCTGATCTTACATGTTCCAAAGTAGGAAAGAGCCAGTAGGGAATTCAATCTATGCTGCAATCTATGAATCTATAATGCTGTCTGAGGTAAGCACATGTGGTACAGTGCCCTGGAAGTGTTCTGTATGGCTGCATAGATCACCTACAGGGCCGGCTCCAGGCACCAGCCCACCAAGCTTGTGCTTGGGGCAGCACCTGGAGGGGGGCGGCATGGTGCTCCGGCTCCGGCCGCCGGGGAGAGCGGGGCCACGGCCGGGGCTCGCCGCCTTCCCCCCGGCGCTCTGGCCGCCGGGGAGAGCGGAGCCGCGGCGGGTTCACTGCCCTCCCCACGGCGCTCTGGCCGCTGGGGACAGCGGAGCCCCGACCGGGACTCGCCCTCCCTCCTCCCAGCGCTCTGGCCACCAGGGAGAGCGGAGCCCTGGCCGGGGCTCGCTGCCCTCCCCCCAGTGCTCCGGCTGCCCTCCCCTGCCGCGCTGGGGGGGGGAGGGGCGGCCAGAGGCTTTTTTGCCTGGGGCGGCAAAAAAGCCAGAGCCGGCCCTAATCACCTACACGACAGTTTGCTTTTTGCACAAAGAACGACAGCCCTCTCAGAAGACTTCCATAGCCTCTTCCTGAAGGTTCCAGCTGCCAACAGAGGGAAGGGAGAGCACAGAACCCTCTTCTCAAAGGTTGCCAGCTATTAAGCCGACAACTTGACTACATCCTCTATGCAGTTGTTAGTGTTATTATATTTTGAAGTTAATCTCTTAATTACATTCCATTAAGGTTGCTGGCCCATTGTTGGGAGCCACGGTGTAGGAATGTCAGAGGATAGGATTATGCCAGTAATGTGCATTTATATAATTTCCCTTGTTTCTTAATGGATATTTTCAATGTGTGCTTTGCTGTGGGTGTTTTTATTCTACCATGTGTTTCAGTGTTTATTATATTGGATAAATGGGAAAGAAAGAGGAACTATGATTATGATGGTTTTATGTACTTGAGAAGCAATGAGCAGAAGCTCTGAGTTGAACACTGTTATAGCGAGCATAAAGTGTTTGGTTTGGGCAGAGGCAGCCACTGCCTGCAGTATTCCCTTTATGTTGTTGGCAACATGTCACCATGGTCTTAACGCTGCATGAAGTGTATTCCAAATGACACTGACCAAAATTCAGCTTTAGCATGATATAATTGAGGACAGTTTGATGTGAAGCAGGTTAATAATTTATATGCTAAAGTACAGTCTACTTGAATGAGGCACATAAACATCAGCAATGCAGTTTCGCTGGAAGGGCTGATGCATATTGTATTTACCAAGAGATGGATTGTGTCCAGACCATAGACTGGTGTGCTCTGTGTGTGGTAGAAGGTAAAAGGAGTCTCCCACATTCCTCCTTGAATGGCCTACATAAAGGTCCAAGTAAAATGTCCTCTTGGGGGTACTTCGTGCCTTAAAGGAGATGACGAGGTGTTAAGACCATGACTCTACTCCCATAGCTCTAACCAAGTGGAGACTATTCCTCATCATGAGACAAGAATATTAACCATTTGTAATCTTCAATGTGAAGAGCTGAGTGAGGCCATCAGATACAGATTGTGAGTCATACAGTCCTCCTTTAACACTGGCTAACAAAGGAAGCAAGCTATGCCTGAGGAAGGGGTGTATTTCTGGGAGTTCCGCATCAGTATTCCCAGGTGCGCTGGGAACTATTCTATTTCATGAAGGCAGAATGGCTCTCTTGGGGGAGATGCAGTCCCACCACTGCCCTTGCCTCTTCCTAGGGGCTGACTCTAAATAGCAAAAATGAACCCCAAGAGATCTCAGTTATGGAGACTCAAGGTGAGCAATCTATCTTAACACAACCAGCAAGTTACCATAAACTATCAGACAGACTAAGGTTGTTTTGTACTACTCTGGCATTAAGGTGCCTTAAAGTGAGCAGAAAAGCACCCCTGAGAATATCCTTGCACAGAAGACCTCTCCAGCTGGTGCAGAACTGGAATAAGAACTCTACACTGCTCCCAGGGGTGGATCCAGGCCTTGCCAGAGGGGTAAACTACTGCTATACACAGGGCTCATAGGGGGCTTTTGGAAATAAACATGAATTAGGGCAGCCTAAGGGGTGTTCTAACTTATTCTGTGGTTAGACATGCACATGCACAACCCAAGAATGCAGAGAACACAAGGTGGCTTAAAGCTACCTTTAGCACTACACCACTCACACCATGTCCTGTGTCCCTGTCCCAGGGATGAAGTATCAAACTCAGCGTTTTGCTTTTCAATAGATCTACATACCCATCTTTTGCATTGCCAGTTTTCTATCAAGTACTCTTACCTGTATAAATGAATGACTTTTAAAGAGTGATGGGGTAGGATGAATTCAGAAAAAATAAATATTTTCCCTCTCTTCTTTATAGGTTCTCATGTTGCACTCATCATCATATCTGAATTTTTTATAGTAGTGCATTAAGCAACATGACTAACAATTATTTTATTCGATTGAAAGCATTTCCCATACTTTTGCTCCATGACAAAAATGTTGGGGATCTGTCCTTTCCAAAATCAATCCATTACATACCTGGCTATTAGTAATATTTAAGTTATCAATGGGTCCTTTCCCGAGTCAATAACCTCCTTTGGAAATGTAACCTTAATAGAACTCCTAGAGCTCTGTGCATAACCTAACGTTAGTTATCTTGAAAATTCTTTTTTTTTTTTTCATTTCCTCCAAAATACTATAATCTTAGGGCATTCCCACCATATATGCAAAAAGTTCCCTATTTCTCCACATCCTCTCCAGCATTTATGACTACCTTTTTAATATATTTTCCTTAGCTCAAAGGAGTGACATACCTGATAAAATATTTTGTCATTGTCCTTAATGGTTACACAAATAGATAAGATTTTGGACTTCCTCCAGATATTTTCCCATTTTTCCAAAGTGATATCTGTAAGGTCCATTTCCTGTTTTTCCCTAAAGGTAAATTTATTACTACACCTCTACCCCGATATAATGTGATCCGATATAACACGAATTCGGATATAACGCGGTAAAGCAGTGCTCGGGGGGGGGGGGCGGGGCTGCGCACTCCAGTGGCTCAAAGCAAGTTCGATATAACGCAGTTTCGCCTATAACACGGTAAGATTTTTTGGCTCCCGAGGACAGCATTATATCAAGGTAGAGGTGTATCTTCTAGATCCACCAGTAACAATTTGTTATATTATGTGGAGATCAAGACTTTGAGGTGGCCTTTCCTATAATTACTGTTTCTGTCTTCATTAATGGTCCACTGAAACTTGGGCTTCCTACTTGGGATTTTATATAATAGTTTAATCACAAAGAAGCCCAAACTGGTATAATTCATTTTCCCCATGCGTTTTTTAGATGTTATTAAGTTCCATTATTTTATCATTACAAAAGAGCTTGCCAATGGTTGTGGTACCCTCTTTCCTCCCATACATTATATACTGGATTAGAGAAAACTGGCTGAAATTCTGGGTTGGTTCTGATGGGTGTAATCCGATAAGATTCTACTCTTAAATTAATGGAAGAATGTTATCATCTTCCTTCAGACTCACTTTTACTACTTCATCCGATTTCCATATATGCCCAAAACAAGTAATCATTAGAGGATGGTGAATCCTGCAAGCAAATTTCCATGATTATTACTTGGATTTTTAAAGGAATTCACTTCACCTGTGTTTGTATCACTTTTGTTTTTTCTTTTCACAAACATTCTAGTTAATGATTTTATAGGTAAGAATATTCAAGAAACCAGCGGATAATGCAGAAAGCAAACTTTCAATTTGAAAGTGAAATTATCCTAAGAAATCTGATTCTAAGCATTATATTCATACAGAACAGCAACATATTATGAGACCTAAAGAACAATCATAACTCATCAACATCAATTGAATTTTGAATAATTACAATGAACTGCTAGCATACAATCCACAAGCCAAGAATTCTTCTCTGAAATATCTGCTAAATAATTGTAAATAATATATATGTGAGAAAATTGTAATCTGTTTGTTGATAATTCAAAAACAGAAAGGGAAATATTGTTCAGATGCACTAAAAAAAATAGTGTACCCAGCTTTGAGTAACAAAGGTCAGAGTTTGCATCTTTGTTTAAGCTGCCACCATCACCTGTTCAGCCACTCTGGTCTGATATTAGTAAAGGGGCAATTCTTTGAAACTGGGGGGAAGATGAATGCAGAAAAGACGGGGACATAGAGAAGATTTTAGAGAGCAAGTATGAAAAATTTATGTTTTTAATTCACATGAATATTTTTTGATAGACGCTGGGATGTGGCACATTGATCTAGATGGTGAAGAGGCTTTGTAGTCTCAACATTTGTGCTTATTGGAAGATAATCAAATGGATTGAAAGCTTCTTCAGCAATTAGGTCATTGCTTTCATTCAAGCCATATTGTAAGAGAAAATTCATATCTCATTTGTCTGATCCAAACTGGTGTTTAATGCCTACATGCTTGTATATGCAACATTCAGGGTGAAGTGACCCATACACCAGAAGGTTGAACTAAAGTAGATGTTCCGATTTACGTTGTCAGCATGAATCTGAATAGCTACTGTACTTAGGATTTGATTAGATACCTTTATGTGGGTCACCCTAACACTGAATAAGGACCAGCACATTGTGATACTCTGGCTAGCATGCATGCATAACACTGCCTTTTCTAAAAGGAATGTCAGCTCCATTCAAGCCCTATCATTGCTGCAGCTAAGGAAAATTTAAGTACCCTTTCTTCTTGAAGCAAAAGTACCTCATCCCATCCACTAATATAAACATCATTCTCTATACAATACAATGGCATCCTTCCCAGAGAGGCCTGACCACCCTCCAGAGTTATGGAGATAGTAGAGAGGTATTTCTACAAACTATTTTGATTATTTTTTTTTTTACTATATTTTTACTATAATTAAATATAGCTACCCAGGGGTTCAGCTGTTGTGCCCTGACTCACACTGAGTACTACATTACTCTGTGAGGTTTCACTGCAATCAGCGGGTTTGTTTCTGCTGACATTGCACATGCTCAGCAGTGACTTACTCGGAGTTGAAATAAGGGTAAAGTACTATTCAATATGAATTAGGGTAGCAGAATCAGCCTCTCGGGTATTATTACTGCATGTGAGCTAGGGGGTTAGCAAATCCCTGGAGCTCCTTTAAGGCTCAGCCCCTTTCTCTTTTTCCCCCCATCTAACATTTTACAATAATGGCCTAATCATTCTTAACTCCTTTGATATTTATTGCAAGAACATTAATTCTGATGGACTTGTTCAGTATTAATGTGGATGTGATAAGTACTTCAGTAGGATTTCAGCTGGAATTCAATATTAATTAGCTGGGCCATTATATTGAAGCATTATTCATTTAGAGCTGCTCTCTCTTTACCTTCTCCTCCCTTGGGGCCTGATCCTTCAGCCCTTGCCTGTCTCAAACTCCCCTGACTTCAATGAAGTCAATGGGCCAGATTCTGCCACTGTTGCTCATGCTGAGTTAGGTACAAGAATGGTAAAAACTGGCCCACTGAGAGTTTGGGACCCATGAGGGCCGCAGGATTAACAATTCTGGCAAATAATGCTCTTTTGTGTGAGGATTGATACCAGATACTGATTCATTTGTTACTAAGCTCAAGAAGTGGGATAAAGTATGGTCAAGATGGAGTAATTCATCTCACAGAGAGAGACATTTTGAATTGAGCTGTTGTAGTTCTCTTTTCCACACAAAGGAAACTTGATTGCACTTTAAATTCCACTGTAGCAAAAAGATGCACGGATATTTAATAAACAGTTAAAAATAGGTTCTTCAAGTCTCCCTGGGAAGAAAAAAAAAATCTACAAATCATTGCACGTGATCTGCTTATTCAGGAGCTGTCTGCTGACCTTCTTAACAGACTAGAAATGCAGATATTGATTACTGAAGAGTTTTTTTAATATTACCTTAGACATTCTTTTATGTTTTGGAGTTTTTATTGTCCTGGTCTGGATGAAAATATTATGAATAGATAGTATTCCATGCAGGAATGTGACTTTTCATTGCATTATACTGACATAGCTTTTAGCTTCTTAACAGTTATTTTAATCTGCATATATAGTGCCAAGGTCAGTCCATTATTCAGTAAAATAGTCAGGGATTATAAGTGACTTAGTCATATTACCAGGATCTGTACTACACCATAGATCTTTATAAAGAGGTTTGACCCAATAAAATGTTCAATTATTTTTGGGTTCACATCTAATGGAGGGTGAACTTTTTTTCATTTTTTCCTCCAACAACCTCTTAGCATTCAGTAATTCATTCTCTAGAGATGTACACTGGAGCAAGCAAAAGACTTTTTTATTTCAAATAAGGCCTGACATTAAGGCCCCTATTTTACTTCCCACTGACATGGACATTTTAGATGTCATTCTAAGACTTGGCCTGAAGAAAAAAATGCTGAGGTTTTCTGAATGTAATCTAAAATGCATAGATTTAGAATTTCCCCATCCCCTGATAACAGTAAAACTATTATAATAATTTCTAACATGCACATTTCTGCCTTCAAGTACAGACAAGTTTTCAGTGCCAGTGCAGCTGCTCCAGCCAAACAGATCTTTGCTCCTAGGAAATCAATAGGACTCTGCACAGATAGGAATCTGCCAGCATAATTGGGGCCTATAAATCCAATCAAGGACTGCCCACATCTCATGGGAGATGTAGTCCAGCTGGGCCACCTGGTCAATAGAGGAGAAATATGAGGCAACTTAATTATAGCACCACAGAAACATTGCCAGATCAAAATATTTCAGTGTTTGGCTGAAATGTTTTGAGTTTTACAAAAACTTCTGAGATTTTTTCGCAGAAAGCCAGACACTTTTCACAAAAAGGGAGAAAACCTAATTTTCTGTCAAAAACAGTCTTGATGGAAAATTTTCAACCAGCCCTGGCAGAAATACCTTTATATTATGAAGACATAATATGCTGTCAACTATATCCCATATTCTTCATCCATGAGTATACTCAATGGGCATTTACACTGTAAGCTCTTAAGGGTAGAAGTATCTTGCCTCTCTTCCACAAAGCACGGAGACATATTACCTGGTCAGGTATATTTATTGTTAAAAAGTAATACTTCGTTATGGAAAATGTTTTCCAGTGAACAGCAAGAACTCTGGGCCCCATCCTGCACTTTCTTACTTAAGTATCAATCAGGAGTAACCCACTAAAGTTAATGAAGTTATATTAGTGTAAAACAAGTATGAGATCAGAATCTGGGTATTTGGCTTTGTGGTTTCTTGTTGCCAAGACTGTATCTGAAACCACTGTGTAAATTAATAATGTAAATTGATTCTGCATAGATTAATCTAGTTTCTCATGTCAGATTTTCATGTAAACTATTTATTAGCAAGAGATCTATTATGGCACTAAGTGCATCACATGACAATGCTGAATTTCTAAAATATGGAGCTTCCTCTTTAAAGAAATATTCCACCCCTATGGGCACATCCTATTTAAGTTACTCAACTCAAGTGAATAGTCCCACTGAAGGAAGTGGAACTACACCTCCTATAGATATAAAAAGAGCAAGATTTGGCTCACAGGTGAGGTTATGCTCACAGGTAAGTAGGTTATGTAGAAGATACTTACTGGTAGCGGAGTGCGTAGTATATGTCAGCATAAGGATGCAGCATATAGTCCAGCAGGTGGCACATGGGACTTGAACTACGGGAACATTATTTTATTCCAAACTGTGCTGCTGCTTCACTGAGTCACTTGAGCAAGTCAATTATCCACAAGTCAGTTTCCCTATCTGTAAAATAGGTATAATAATACTGAACAGTTTTATTAAGTACTTTGAAACCTATGAACGAAAAGCACTTTTTGAGTGCTGAGTATTATTAAGTGCCAAGTCAGTCCCAGCCTGGCTGCATTTTTTAATGTAAGTTTATAAGTTTGTAAAATCTTAAGGGTTGTTGAAATGAATATTGTTTGTTTTACCAGAAGAAAAACGTCATATTATGTTAATAAATCAAGTAGTATGTTTAGCTTTACTAAAAGCACTGGTTAATTGAGGACAGAATTTGTGTGTTCTGCAGATGTATACGATCATAATATTTACTGGTGATATAAGCTTGGCTTTGATTCCCTGCATTAACTTTATCAATGTAAGATAACAAATGATTAAATGTACCTAACTCAAAACATTGCTGGGGAGTCAACATTTTAGTATGTCTTTTGATTGACCTCATAAACAAATCAGCATTTCTCCCTGGCTAGAGCATGAGCACATTTCCCTTCATTCTGAGGCTGTTGATCACCACCAAAATATTATACTTTCATTGTTTACTTAATCAATGAATTAAGATTCAACTGATTCCCAGATGAACAGTACATGCTGTAGAAGTTTGAGGGACAACATTCATTTAAAAATGTTCCTAATGGGTGCCAGATCACACTGAGAGGCACATATATCCCCACTCATCCCAAGGGAAATCTACTCAGAAATTAATACAGATTAGAATCATAGAACCATAGGGTTAGAAGGGACCCCAAGAGTCATCTAGCCTAAGCCCCTTTACTTTCTGAGAGTAACTGTGAAATCCCCTGTCCCCTTCCCTTTTAACAGGGAGTTCCAGGGGCAAGTCTGGCAGGAGATACTGTGTCAGCCCAGCAGCCATTGGAGCATTGATGGAGTAACAAGGAGGCCTGGTGGTAGTATGAAGGCTCTATGCTTTCGGTGGGGTTATCAGATAAATGGGGCTTGGAGGATGAACTCACTTTGGAGAATGTAGATAGCAACAGCCTCTTCTCCTATGTCCCTGCCTAGGGGGATGATCTGGGAAAAGCTTCCCAAGGCAGGAGAACCTTCTGGGATTTTCCTCTCTCTGATACCACCTCTGGACATAACTCCATCCCACAGGTTCTCTCTGCATCAGAGCAGGGAGATCTGCTGTATAGATTATATTTACTGTACAGCATATCCATTCTTAGATACAAAAAAAGGACAGTACAAAGTGTAAATATCACTGATGTTGCACAGATTTTAAATATACCTCACCCTTTCAATAATCAATCAGGGTAAATTTAAACAAGAAGTAACATATAAAGGACTTAAACAAAGAAGAAGCATTCCCAAGATTTTTACATCTATTCACGTGTAATTAAAATCAAACAATAGTTCAAGAATAATTTTACAGTATCATACAGTGTTATTCTGGAAAACCCCTGGGGGAAGTTATAAATATTTCCAGCAAACAAAATAAAGAGAAACATTAGTCAGTTTCAAGCCTCATTTACTCAATGATGGGAGGTAACAATGCCATAAATCACTAGTTACCTTAAGTCATATGATATTTTGTGCCATGGGCTTTTCAATAATCTTTACATTTACTATCATGGGAATATTTGATGAATAAATATTTAGCAGCCCAAACACACTTTTTGTATGATAGGCCATTTTTGCAAACAGCCTTGAAAAATGACCTGAGCACATAAGCGACCCTCAGTGAAATAACATTTATTATGGGAATATTCATCCAATAAATTTTACATATACTTGATGTATGAGGTGACATGTCTATCTTATAAGTGTACAAGATATTTACTACAATGACTTAAAGCTCATGTCAATATTTTGAAAGTGAAGTGCACCTGTTTGGATAAGGAATGTTTTCTAATGCAACTGATTAAGACCATTTACTCTTTACGAATGACATTCTTCTGACCCTGTTCAAAGCCCAAGTGCTGTGGATGGAGAACTCTAGAGGGACTTGAGCATGGAATTTATCCTGTCCAGCTTGTGGGCAAGTAGCTGGGTTCAGGCAAAAGTCCGTAGCCATTACTCCACCCTAAACAATTCATGAAGAGAAACAGGAAATCTTTTAATATCCCCAAATATTTGCACAGCAGAACATGTCATTTTAATTCTCAGGTAATTTCAGTGCACAGCACAGTTCAGGGGATCCGATTATAAACTCTTTACTCAGGCAAAACTGCCACTAAAGTGCTATCAGGTTTTGCCTTAGTAAGGAGTAGTAGGTAAGACTCTCAGTAATAATTACCAGCATTTTAAAATATTTCTCTTATGCCAGATATTGCAAGTTGTGCTGTATATCCACGGGCTAGTGCAAAAAGAAATGGGACATTCCTTAGATGGAAAGACTGTTCATCCTATGAAAAATAGCTTTCATAACCATGGGAAAAGCTAAAACAGATAGACAAGAATAACAAAATATTTGACTTTCTGTGAAGCGGGCCCTTAAAATGGGATTCTGAGTTTTGCTGGTCATGGGAATTTTTCACCATTTAACTCTGCAGTTAGTACAGTAACTACAATTGCTGTTGCTGGGCAGTGAAGAATGAAAAGATCTAGACACCATATACATACACCCAGCATAACAGGCCAAATGCTGCTCTCTTCCCAGGGCCCTCTGGTGGCAGGAGCAGTGTTTGTGCACCGCACACGGGGACAGGATTTGTGTGGCTCCCGGCCTAGCAGTATTCAGGGACAGGTGGTAGCCTCTTAGTATGGGCTCTGCAGATCCTCTTGTCCTTCCACACATAATTAGGCCCACAGCTGAGTGTGTAACATAATTGGTTAGCATGGTTGGTTGTTATCCAAAAGGCTTGTGGTCGTGGGTGGCAGGTATCAAAGGTAGTGGAAAACTAAGCCCACCCAAACTGCCTGTGTGGTCACGCCCATATTTCACCCCCAGGCTCCCTTCTGCTTCCCACCATGCTTTTCTGTGGCTCTTCCTTCCCATGTGGTCAGAGCCCTGGGCCAGTGGCACCAGATCAGGGAAGGGGGAGCATTAGCTTCCCACTTTTTGCCAGAGTGGACCCCATCCCTTTCCCCTCCTCTTCCCCCAAGGCCCCACCCCCAGCCAGGCCAGCGTGGAGTCTGGGCGGGGAGCCCGGGCAGCTGTGGGGAGCCACGGTGGACCCTCCACCTGTCCGGGGTGCAGGAGGGGCTTAAATCAGCCCCTGGCCTGAGTCCTTCCCTGACTGCCCTGGGAGGTGGAGGGTCCACAACTCCACACCGGCTTCCTGCAGCTGCCCAGGCTGGGGCTACTGGGGGCCGGCCTGCAGCAAGGGACTCCGAGTGGCTGGAGCTGGTGCTTGCGCTGCCTGCCCACCCAGCGCTCCGGGTCATGCTGCCTGCCCTCCATGCTGGGGGCTACGCTCAGCTGCCTGCCTGCCCGGCGCTCTGGGGCCTCAGGATTCCAGCAGGGGAATGGGGCAGGGCCCCATGCAGAAGGGGCGGGTCAGACGGGGGCTAGCATCCCCAAGCCCGTGGTTCACCTGCTGCCCATGCTTGTGGTTGAAGATCACCCAAGGACGTGCCAGTTTATAGATACTGTAGTGAGGTGGATGTTTAAATGCTTTAATAGGTAGGGGGTCAGCTGTAGCCATGTCCTCCAAGTGGATCTGTTAGCTGGATAGGAGGTTTCTTTACCCCAGGCCCTGTGTGGAGATGTCTAATGCACAGCCCAGAGTTTGGTTGTTGATGGCTAGAAAGATTTGTGTCTCAGTGCTTAATTTGGTTTAGATGGATGAGAGGACAGTGCCTAGACTCCACATTTCAGACATTCGGTGTATATTTGGTTTTGACTTCGAAATGTCATCCTATGTGAGAGAAGTTATGACATCTTGTAACTCTATAGGGTTTACAGGTGCATTACAAATGACATCAGCAACAGTATAGAAACTGGGTTTCAGGAATTGTAAACCAGTTTCTATTTTTCTTTGATACTGATTTGCAATCAGGACAGAAAAACTGATGTTTAACAAAGAAATATTCTGTTTCTACATATGTGCTTGTAAACTCCAGGTGAAATTTATGGACTGCAAAGCAGTAAGGCCTAAAACCAGATCAGCCATTTGCCAAACCACCTGTGAACTGAAATAGCTCAATGTTTCCCTACTCTAGTTATCAACAAAAGGTAAGTGTATGAGATTTATGTAATTGAAGGATATCTGAAGATGGTACTAGGACTAAAAGACAACAGAAATCTAGCCCAGTGAAACTGGGGATGAGCATTAATGGACATGAAAAAGCACACCTGCTAGTTAACAATCTGACAGGGACTAGATAAAATCTGAGATTAAAACAGACACAGAGATGAAATACCAGATTGCCCATGGCATATTCATGGAACAGACTTATTCATATGGAATGGGAATATAGCATTATGACACGACAGGCCATGTTTTACTGGCCCATTAATACATGCCTCGTGTGCATTCTGAGGCATGAGACCACAGGCTATTACTGGAGATATTTGAAATAAAACAGCTCTGGAACACCAAAAGCAATTCTGTGATCAGTCACTCCCCCCCCCCCTCCCAAAATCCATCCTAGCATGTGAAAGAGGATCTCAATTTTAAATGAGGAATTCCAAAGATTTGTACAAAGTGGGAATTCATCACACACATGAATGCATCACCTAGAAATTAATACACCTAAAAGTTTGACCATGAAGATACTGTAGACTTCTCCCACACTTTTATGGAATGATGTTCTCTTTGATTTCAAATCCTCTTCCTCCCCTCCAACCCCCCCCCCCCACCACTCCAACTAAATTCTTCAGGGAGACACGCAGTAAAGACATCATCTCCCACCACTCTCAAAGGTTCTCCTATAGAGAAGAGGCTTTCTTAAGGCCAAGAGAATTATGAGAGTCTGGTTGTTGCTTGTACTGTAGATGACCAAGATATGATAGACCCCCACAAACTTTAACACAGAGTAGCTGGTTAACCCTCATGGGGGGGTGGGTCTCTTGAAACTGGTCACTAAAGCAATGATTTAGCAAAGCACTAAAGTCCATACTTAATGGGGCTACTGACATTTAAAATTTAGAGGGAATATTCATGTGCTTAAGTACTTTATTGAATCACGGCCAACAGTCAGTACCAAAATGTGGCAGCATTTTACACCCACTTTGCCTTGGTCTACATGACCACACAAAATGTATGCTAATGGAGAATGAGGGCCTCAAGAGATGCCCCATAATTCTCCAGAGCTGATATACTAGTAAGCAATCCTTTCCTCCCTATTGCAAGGTACAACTTCTGTGTGTTTTGTGATGAATGACCTGAACTACCCAACTCACATTGATAAAGTCATTTATAGTAAATACTAGTTCCCTTCAAAAACATTGCATCCAAAATATTCTTTCCACCTTCTGTTTGTTATTTGTACAGAAGGGACAAATATAAGAAAAGCAGTCACTTCTAGACAAAGCATTGTGTGACTAACTAAAAGGACCTATTAGCCATAATTCACCCCCTCAAATAGTCTTTTTGCTTGGCATAGAGAAGATGAAACCATGGACTAGTTCTCAGTCCTAGATCATTCAGTTTAATTTATGTGTGGGACCTGTGGGAAATTTCTGCAGATTTTTTAAAACAAAGTTGCAGTATATTTTAAACAAATTCACTAAAAACTGATTAAAAAAATGAAAATACACTATGCTCACAGACACTTACACACATACTTACCTGGGACTTCTTTTATGATTTAAGCATGCATTCCGTAAAGTAGGATAAGTTAGAGTAGCTTGTATGGAGGTGTGGTGAAGGGTGGCATAGAAGCTGCTATACCAGCTCTGTCCATCCAGGGATAACCCTAACACAAGCAGAATTGTCCTGGGGCCAAATCCTGCAGCTTTGCAGCTGTTTATGCCACTGGGAAGTGCTGTCCTACAGTGTTTTATTTAAATCTCCAGTTCCTGGAAACAAGCAATTAAATGAGAACCTATTCAGCTTTCATTAAAGGGGGAGGGGTGCAAATAAGTTTCCGTCCCCCATAGTTGCAGAGAAAAGGTTGAGGACTAGTATGATTAAAGCATTACATCATATGAAAGACAGTCTTGCCTGTAATGGCTTCATTTTTATCAGACTGCTGCTGTAGTCTTCCAAGTTTCTCCCTAGATCTCTGGATTCTTCAAAGGCTCCCTGCTGTCCTAGTTCTCAGAAGACTCTCATGAGTGATATGCTGGGTGCATGAGGGTTGCCTAAATCTCTCTGCTGTATATTTTCTGTCTATAAGACAATGAATATAGGCTACACCAATATTTTTTTCCCTCCAAAAAATAACCAGCAGATACCCTCTGTCAGATCAGCAATACAAGGCTAAAACCTTTGCCAAACTGTGTTTACAGGAATTTAATGTATAGGATTGGGTGCATGGGCCTCACCCAGTGATTAGAAAGAAGTTAAAATTCTCCTCCTACCTGAGGAAAGGACCACAGCTGCATACCCTGCAGGCAAAGATTGTCCATGAGGAAAGGCTGGGTAGGCCCAGGTGTTGTGAATTAAGTAATTCTTCCAGCATGCTCTTAGAAGGTTGTGTATTTGCAGAGTAAAGGCTAGTCAGTTGTAGATATTGAAACTTCCTTCTGAGATGAAGGCAATGCTAGCTGAAAAGGCTCATTTTATGGGATCTATAGAGTTATTCTTATAATTAGGACAGATTAGGAAAACAGGCTGTAAAGAACCCTGTAGGACTCTCCATTCAGACTCTGATTTAGTTTTTACCAGTCAATAAAAGGCCCATTTATGTAAGTTGCTGAACTTCATAATGTGGTATAGGTCCCAGAACAACAGAGCCTGGTTAACCTGAGCTGTCCCAACTTTTCCCCCTAGTTTTGCTGAGATTCACTGAAAGCAAACAATCTCTATTACAGCGTACAACAAATAGCTTGATTTATAACAAAGCTCTACAGCAGGTGATATTTTTTCCAAAATTCTGCCTCTGACAAGAAAAAAAACAAACATTTCACTCATGCTCATGGACTCAAGCTTTCTGCTGAAAGCAGAAAAAAAATCATCTTCTGTATGTGCCTGGATATGGAACTAAAAGCCTCAGTTGATGAATTTTATATCATATCACATTAGGCTCAGTCCATTAACAAAGAAAATCAGACCAGGATTAACAAATCTCAGCACATTCCTTCATGGATATGTTACAAATCTTAAGGACACTATCAGCTCTTGACCCAATCTGTGCTTTTAGATCTAAAAGACAGGACCAGAGAGTCACTCTTTTAACCTTCTCCATTTCTGTTTTAGTAACTACGGCTAATTTGACGAATGCTGTCCTCATAATTTATGCAAGCAGTTAATCATGATATAATTTGAACAACAAAGAGACAAAGTAGAACCCCATGTGTGCTTTGCTTGAATGTTTAATTGGAAAAGTAACAGTCAAAGATCAAGTCTCTGTGCACAAGTCCTACCTCACAAAGTCAGGGCTGGGTCAACATATCATTTACCACAGGGATTGTTCTGCTGCTAATACTCACTCAGGTCTGGGTCAATGTATGTGTAAATGATAGGAGATGACCTGATGGTAGTTCCTCACTTTGTTTTTCCTGTTCTGTGAAAATCTCCCAGCCTGAAACATTCCATTTTAACCATTTCGATTAGTTTGGGTTCAGAGATATTGTTTTCCTCCCAATGAGTGGGAAGTTAATGTATTTCCCCCTCACAGATTATCACTGTGAAATTCAAATGGCATTGTTTCCTCTGTGCTCAGACTTCATGCGTTAGGAACCATCCAAAGAGCCCACATAGGAATCATCTATAAATAGTGAAACTCTTTCAAGGGTCAAAGAAAGTTGGCTTTTGGGGGGGGGGGTGGTGGAAGGAAGCATGAGGTGCTTATGCGTTCAAGGTGAAGGGATTGGGCAGGAGGGGGAAGTGTAGTTGGCAGAGGTGAACTAAACTAGGGAACAAAGTTAGAGGGATAGGTAGTGAGCAGGGATTGATTTTAAGAAAAGGCTAGGACCAGTGGATGGGAGAAGCTTGGATTAATGAAGTGTATGAATAGACAAAAGTGAAAGGAAAATAGGATGGAATCTGCAGGAAGATAAAATAACTAAAACTCAACACCATGGCCTCTAGGAACAGACAGTTCCCTCGAGGAGACCCCTAACCCCATGCCCAGGCAGTTTACCTTTGGACGTTTCAAAGTCCTAGGCCTGAGGAGGTGGGGCTGAGAAGGGTGGGAACAAAAGAAACATTTGAAAAAAAAAAAAGCTGTGGAAACCATGACCATTACCTTTACCAAGACATAATCTCAGACACTTATTTTGTATGGTGCTTCCCTCCGATGCACACTCACACCATATCAGGTGACATCTATCAACCTAGCTCTCTTTCAGCTCTACTGCTTTCTAGGTTTCCCCATTCCATTTACTAATCATAGTTTAAATTACTTTCTCCCCAGATGTTTATTTTCCTCTAGTTAAATCTCATTTTGTTGATTTCTGTCCATTTGTCAAATGTTTCCTCTATATCCCTGTGTATTACTTCTCTTCCCTTATTCGTGTTTGCAACACCATGCAATTTAGCATCATGTACAAATCTCATTAATATGCTATATATCCTTCTTTCAGATAATTAAACGTGATGTTAATTAAGATTCGAACTAGCACCCATTCCCAACTAGGCACTTCCTTCCAGCTCAACATCTTAGTCTTTATTATAACCCTTTACTTAGTTCTCCAGCCAGTTTTCAATTCAGGTGAACCTTGCTATCCAAGTCCATTTGAATTAATTTTGTGTGTAAGGTTTTGTGACACTGTATTAAATGATATACTGTACTTCTGCAATCTTTCCTTCACCCACTAATTTGAGAATTTTATCTACAAAAGCAAGATCTGATCTTTATGAACCCATGCACCTTAGCTAGAATGGACTCATTTGCCTTCTTGCTGTCCTTATTTTTCCTTACAAGCCTTAGCTGACTTTGTATTCTTGACTGGTACCTTCCCTCTGGTTAGATTATGCACTTTCTGGCTCATGATTTTTAAGATGTAACCCAGGAATTTCTTTGATAAAGCATGCTTAGATGCATGTTACCCAATGCATATATGACTTGTTAAATTTCCCCATTGGTACAGTATTCTGCAGTATGTTTTCAGCAATCTGGGAGTTGATGCAGAAATCTTTGGGTCCTCTTCTCCTTTGGCCCTGCTTTGCTATTTCCTTCAGTTTTCAATTCTTGTATCCCAAACCAAAATAATTTGCCACCATACTTTTCATTGCTGAATTGCAGCTCTCTGATATTGTAAAAATACTTTTGATCTACAATACCACTCAATTATAAGTAGAACTGTTTAAACCTTTAGGACTGGGAAATTTTCATATAGAAAAATGGGTTTTGTTGAAAACTAAAATTTGTTAAAGGAAGATTTCAATTTTTACAAAAAATATAAGTTTTATAGGAAATTTCAAAACAAAATGAACTGAAACATTTCATTTAGTTATTAATTGCATTTTTCATTTTGGTTCAGTTTTCAAAAACCAAAATAATATTTTTGATATGATTTGAAAGTTTTATTCTAAGTTTGTTATTTTTAAACAATCTCTAATCATACCCAAATAGGATCATATTCACAACCATTTAGTAGTGTGATTCCTATATTCCTTTTATTTGTATAGACACTTCAGAACCTTAATTCTCCTCTTATTCTTCATATTCTGATTTAGAAAATTTCCAACGATTGTTTTATTTTATATATTAGAAGAGCATGACAGGTTATTCAAATTATATAATCTGAGTATTTGAGATTTGAAGTACGAATTTAAATTAAGAACTCTTGTTTCTAGTGCAGTTGCCAACGTTCTGTATATACAGTGACATGAGATGTATGTTTTCCTGCTTAAAAGCTTATGAAACAGCACTGAGCAAAGTGGGGGTAAAGCAGTTTTTGCATCCAAATATCTTATCTTCACTTTCTCAGCGAAGCCTTATGTTGATCTTGTGACATGAATCACTTTTTGACGACTTGTATTTTTCTCTGCAATTTGGAACTATTTGTCAACAATGAAATTCACTTTTAGCCCATACATTATTTTCCATTTCAGCCTTCAAAATGTTATTTCCATGGAAAATGTTCATTTCCTCGAATGTAAACTTTGTTAGATATTTTCTTTATAATTTTCAAATAATAAAAACAAGGATTAAAGAGGATTTGGGTATGCTTATTTTAGAAAATACATAAAAAGTAATTAATCAACAAAAGGAGTTATCTCTGAAATAATGACAAAATAAAATTATTATTAGACATTTACTTGCCTTGTTTCCATAGTTCATTGTGGTCCTGAAACAAAGAAAGTCTTTACATTGACTTCACTGGGCCTTAGATTGAGATTTATACGATGAAAGATAGTAATATGCTCTCTCTGTCAGCAAGAGGGACTATGTATCCTCTGTAATATGTCAAAGACATAAATACAATATACTTATGGTTCTCACTAGACAATAGATTTTATACATCTTAAAGTGAAATTGCTCTAGATATTCTCTGAATTAGTAAACTGCATTGCAAAGGCATGAAATGAGCATAAAACAAGGCAAATTTATGGATTTTTTGGGGAGCAGGGAAATTTACTAGCCGACCATTTGAGCATGAATTATATTGATGTGGTGGACAGATAACTCAAGTATTGGTGCTATCGTATGGTTTTCCACTGGCTCCTGTCACCATAGGGTCTTAATTTTAGGCTTGTTTATTACTATTTTAATATATATTGGAATGGATCTGTTAGAAAAGTTATCAGCACAGATGTACTTTTTAAATATAAGAACTGCGGTAAATTTGTTAAACTGTTTTTAAGGGTTTGATCTGGACAAACTGACCTTCCACAGCAGCTGGGCTGCAGATGCTCCACACATTTCCTGCACTTCATATCTGAAGGCTGCTTCTCATTCCAGTTGCGAAGCCCCAGCTTCCTAGCAAGTGGCTGAATGCTGCAACAGGTATTATCCCTTCCCAGTTAAGTATAAGGACACATACTGGAGCAAATTAAACAATCCAGAAAATCTAATTAAGGACAACTTGGCAACATTTCACCACCAGGAAGGCATTGGAAACCAGATTAGATAAAGCAATATCAGTCCCTGAAGATTAGGGATTCCAGATTTATTATAATAATTTATGGACAATTTGATTCCATCCTTTTTCTGTCTACATTGTGTGGGTATTGGGGATCCCTGGGGCTTATTCTCCTTTGCTCTGCACCTTGTGTAGTCACCAAGGCAAAGTGAGCATAAAATGCTACCAAATTAGAATAAAGTCATTTTGAATTGAAGTAATGACTATACAAGGTGCAGCACAATAGAGAATCTTTTTCTGTTGTATTATGAACCTAAAGAATGGCTCACTCTATCAAAGCTAAAGTCCTTTTATAAAAAAAAAACAGCTATGTTTTTCTGACTCGTAGCCTTGCTACCCAGGAAAAACATGGAGATGGCTTTGATTAAAAGTACTTTTGTTGGCTGTTAGACTCTTATAGAAAATATTTTATAACACACCTTGCAGCCTTCTAACCTTCCATTGTCCTATGACTGAAAAGGTGATAATTGCCCAGTTCATTTTAAATGGTCTCCTACAACATGTCTGAACCCTGCATGCTTAACAATGTGTCCCACCTTGTATTTAGCTTGGACACTCTAGTTTCTTTCTTCAGACATGAAGAAGAGCTCTGTGAAGCTTGAAAGCTTGTCTCTTCCACAAACAGAAGTTGGTCAAATAAAATATATTACCTCATTCATCTTGGCTCCCATAGACAAGACTACACCACTTTTGCAGCTCAGGAACAAAACTTTTTCTCTATTGAGTTGTTTCTCTACAAAGACAGACCTAACATAGCTGTTGTTATCCCATAATCACAGAATCATAGAAAGGTAGAACTAGAAGGAACCTTGAGAGGTCACCAAGTCCAGCCCCCTGTGCTGCAGCGAGACCAAATGAACCTAAACCATCCATTACAGATGTTTGTTCAACATGTTCTTAAAATCCTCCAATGATGGGGCTTCCACAGTCTCTCTTGGAAGCCTATTACAGAGCTCAACTACCCTTATAATTAGAAAGTATTCCCTAATATCTAACCTAAATCTCCCTGGCTTCGGATTAAGCCCCTTACTTCTTGTCCTACCTTCAGTGGACATGGAGAACAATTGATCACTGTCCTCTTTGTAACAGCCCTTAACATGTTTGAAGACTGTTATCAGGTGTCCCCCACTCCTGGATCTTCTTTTCTCAAGACTAAACATGCCCAGTTTTAGGTCAGATTTTGTAAACCTTTTGTCATTTTTGTTGCTCTACTCTGGAGTCTCCAGTTGATCCACATGTTTCCTAAAGCGTGGTGCCTAGACACAGTACTCCAACAGAGGCTTCACCAGTGCCAAGTAGAGAGGGACAATTACCTCCCATGTCTTACATATTGCATGCCTGTTAATGTACCCCAGAATGATATTAGCCATTTTTGCAACTGCTTCACATTGTTGACTCATTCAATTTATTATCCAATATCACCCCAGATCCTTTCCATCAGTACTACCACCTTGCCAGTTATTCCCTATTTTGTAGTTTTGTATTTGATTTTTCCTTCCAAAGTAAAGTATTTTGGACTTGTTTTTAATTGAATTTCATCTTGTTGATTTCAGACCAATTCTCTAAATTGACAATTCTCTAAATTTTGAATTCTAATCCTGTCCTCCTCAGTGCTTGTAACCCCTCCCATCTTTTTGTCATACCCACATTTTATAAGCATACTCTCCAGTCCATTATCCAAGTCATTAATTAAATTACTGACTAGTACCAGCTCCAAGATTGAGCCCACTAAATATGCCTTCCTGGTTTGACAGCAAATTATTGATAACTACTCAACCAGTTGTGCACCCATCTTACAGTAATTTCATGTTGACCACATGTCCCTAATTTCCTTATGAAAATGTCACATGGAACTGTGTTGAAAGCCTTACTAAAATCAAGATATATCACGTCTATGGCTTCTCCCCATCCTCCAGGCCAGTAACCTAGTCAAAGAAAGAAATAAAATTGGTTAGGCATGATTTGTTCTTGACAAATCCACGCTGGCTATTCCGTAGAGTCCTATAATCCTCTAGGTGCTCACAAATTATTATTTAATGATTTGTTCCAATATCTTTCCAGGTATCAGAGCTAGGCTGTTTGGTTCTATAATTCCCTGAGTCATCTTTAAAAAGGGGAACAAAGAGAAGTACTATGTTTGTCTTTCTCCAGCTCTCTGGGTCCTCACCCATTCTCCATGAGTTCTCAAAGATAATAGCTAATGGTTCTGAGATTGCTTCAGTTATTTCTTTAAATAGCCTAGGATGAATTTAATCAAGCCATGCTGACTTGAATATATCTAACTTCTCTAAATATTCTTTAATCTGTTCTTTCCCCATTTTGACTTGTGTTCCTTCCCCCTTGTTGTTAATATTAATTGTGTTTTGTATGTGGTCACCATTAACCTTTTCAGTGAAGACTGAATCAAAATTCTTAGGTAGTTATAAAATAGACTCCTCATTTTATGCAAAGCCAAACAGGATTCCAATACATAATATATTCCTCCCTTGACATGACTATTATTAACTCGGAAACTAGAACAGATTACCTAGATTTCTGGTTAAGCTCTAAACATTGCCACTAAGTCCAATTTATATGGATATCTTCCATTTCTAGTCAAATGTAATTAAGTTGTATGGACTGCTAGAAAACAAGGGGGCAGGTGTCTTAGAAGTATCTCAGACAGGTGTACAGAACTTCCATCCTATCACAGTATGCAAAACAGATATAATGGAATCAGCTGCTTGATGGAAGCAAAAGGTGACACATGATCTATTGACACCAATAAAGGAGGTGACTCAGGAATGGAATTGTTTTGACACAAAAGTGCTTCATCCATATATTCTTAGTCTGAAATGCTTGAAATGATTAATCCAGTGGAGATGTCTGCTGCTAAAAGCTGAGTAACATGTCTCTGCCATGTGAAACCACTTACCACACCAGTAACCCATTTAGCTCTTGCAACAGAATTAAGCTAATACCACTTGCCTGGATGTAAAAAATCTTTTGTTGAATCATATCCCTTATCATTTTATCGGTGCCTATTAATTCTATTTTATGTATCTATATATTTTAATTTCTAAAACAAATACTGAAGTTCCCATCCCCAGCTCTAGGCACCCTTTACAATACTTACAACTTACTATAATCAAAAATTACATTATGCTGCCTTAAATTCACTGCTAGTTGTCCATACAGCCATAATCCAATCCAACCCTACAATTTAATTATACCTAATTAAGAAATTCCCTTCCAACTCTGATACTGTTCAAGATACCACAAGTATCATCATTGAGGGTTTCAGTAATTCCAAACAGGTATGCACCTATCTTCTGACCATCAGAGTGCATGATATAGAAGCACAAGCTGTCTTTCAAGTAATTAAGTATATGTATATGATCTTCTGGGTGAAGAACATCAGGCATGTTTCATTGCTTGACAAAAATCTTTTTGCCAAATCACTGATGAGCAATGTGGTACAATGATGATTTAATATGACATGAAGCATTCAACTTCTAATGAGTGAGGTCCATTCTCACTTACTACCACTTTTGTCAGATTTTGATGGATTAAAATTTTGTGCAATTGCTGGAACGTATTTTCAAGTAGATCTATAGGTCAACACACAGATCTCCAGCCTTTTAGAGTAAACATAAATTACCTCCAAGGGTACATACATGTCCTTCAGAGATATCAAAAAAATCCATATGGATGCCTTGCCAAGGATTGTGAAGCAATGATCATGGAAGCACAGATGTCAGCACATATATATTCCTTATACTCAGCCACAAAGACAGTGTATATAACTTAAAATATAACTGATAAGTTAAATCAGTTCAATACTAAACAATTATTTAACTTTGAAAAAACAATCCTGTAAGTACCATATACCACAGTTATAGGCAATAATATATCTCGAACTTTTTGTGTTTGTCTACACATATTTTTGTACTGTTTTATGTATATTGCTTTGAAATAGGTATAGTTAAAGCACAACAACTCCACAGTGTAAATGAAGTTATATTGGATAAAGGTGCTTGTACTATTATAGGTTATTGCTGTAAGATTAGGGGAATAAGCTATGCTAATATAAGGCACCTACACTAGGAGTTGCACTGATTTAACTCTTTCAGTAAACATTCACTCCTCAAACTGATATAGTTAAACAGTTACAAAAACCATGTGTAGATCAGGCCTTTTATTTTGGTTGTCAGCTGAAGTATCTAGCCAAATACACATGACTAAAGTGTATGGCTGATTACAAGTGTGCTGGCTCTTTGTTTTCCTGTCATTAACCTTCTTCCCCAAAACCATCTTTTTATGAATAAAGAAAACCATAATTACTGCTTAACAGAATTTTGAAAGCATATAAACCTAAGAAGAATTTCTTTGAAGAAGATAATTTAGAAGTTTTTGGTTCCTTCTTATATTGTTAGCACTAAAGCAATCTAATTGTTTTAAATGACTCAATTCGCTGTTTTTAACTCTTCTAGTGGTAATGTGTCAGAGTAATTACAATGAACACAACTACAGTAATTTAAGCAACAGATTGTGGCATTAGCAGAGTATCAATAATTTCAGCCACAACTATTATATCCAAGAAAAAAAAATCAGGTGTTTCTCCAGACATCTGATTATTTCAAACAAACTATGCTTATGCAGTGCTATTAACTTTGCTAATGAACACCTTGGAATGGAGCTCAATTAATGTTTGAATACAAACAAAGCCATTCCAAAAGTATTATATAACCACATTAAACAACTCATCCAGGCTGGATGGGCACAATTAATTTAAACTAAGGAGTATAAAGCACTTCAAGTATCTAAACGAGATAATTGATCAGCAGACCCAAACATCTCTCACATTTATCAATAACATATTCCTTTCTCAGGGTGAATGTGCTGGAAAAGGAAGAGTCATTTTATTAATTAGAGTCTAGTTCCTCTTCACTGCCATTGATTGTCCTTTACATAGAAGCAGCATTATGTAGTTTCGAAAGAAATGAGTCATGCTAATGTCTCAACTTTATAAATAATCAATTAATCTGCCTTCTGTTTCATTGAGACCACCTACTTAATCTTTTTCCTTATGTTGTTTTTAGCATTGTGCCTTGTTCTCAGATACTGCATGATCAGATTTCAGTATATATTTACAAACAAAGCTTTCTTTAATCATTATTAATCATTTTTTTCATTAGCCGGAGTCCTCAGAAGATATATACAATAATAAATAACAATCTACCAGTAAGATTAGCCTTGTACAGTCTATAATAAACTGGGTTTACTATACACATGAAAGTAGTTTAACCAGGATTTTCATCATGGCTATCTTCTCTCATTCATCAAACTCTTGTCAACAAAAGAAGAAGAAAAAACAGCATACAATTTTTTTGACGCACCTTCCCTCTCACACATTTCTGCCAGTCAAGGTAATCCAGAAGATAAGTGTAACAGGAAGAAGAGACCCAATTTCTTTATTCACTACTAATTCATCACAATTTAACAGCAGGATCTCAAGAGAGATGACACTGTGTTGACCTTTAAATCTTGGCTGGACTACATTTGATACTAGCTCTCACAGGTAAATCCAATCCTTCTCCTTGCCCTTTTCCCATAATTTGACTTTGATTTATCTTTTAAGTATCAGCAGTCAACATTAGCACACTGAGCTGTGGGTGTGAAAATCAAATATGGAACATTATCAGTCCTGTAATCATTTATGTCTATTCAATACAGCTCTATTAACGTTGAGGCAAAATGCAAACTGATTTCATTGATTTAACAGCAGAATAAATTTGCACAGTTAGTTATCTCTTGTTGTTACAACTATCTCTGCCTGGGGATTTCTGTACTGCCATGATATTAAACACATGTGCCCCTGTGTGCATGCACCCAAATAGTTCAGTGTAACAGATGGCACTGTTTTAAAAATGCTTGTATTCCATTTACACTAGTGCTCTCACCATGGCTACTGTTGATGGAGCTACTTTAGACAAAGTCTTAGGACTGGTCTACACTACGAGGTTAGGTCGAATTTAGCTGCATTAGGTCAATTTTGTAATGAATGCATCTACACAACCAGCCCCATTCCACCGACCTAATGTACTTAGTGGGGACATGCACGATCGACTGTATAAAATTGGTTGCTAAAGATCAACTTCTATAAAATTGACCTAATTTCGTAGTGTAGACATGCTCTTAGTGAACAAGTTATGGACAGAGGAAATAGCTGCTGTCTACCATTACATATACTACAGGAGAGACTCTTCTATACCAGTATGAACCCTCCTGAAATCCCAGTGCAAATGGTGTACTTTTATGTTTTCATTAGCCCTTTAATTAAGGGCTCCAAATATGTTAAAATATGGATCTTCAAAAGAGCTCAATGATTTTTAGTAGGCCAAAACCACTATAAAATTGGCCAGTTTTTAAATCCTTTACTTTAGAGGCATTATTCTTGGTAATGTAAACAATTCAGTTTTCACTTAACCCAAGCTAACTGAATATGTGCTGTACTGAATATAGCAATGATAGTGATGCTTTGTGCTTAGAGGATAGAACACCTCCCATCTGAGGATGTCAAAGTGCATTTCTGACAACGATGAATCTTGCCCTGCAACACTCCTCTGAGGCAGGAAAGAATTATCCTCACCATTTGACAGATGGGAAAACTGAGAAATAAAGAGATAACAATGAGCCCCGCCCTGCATGTCCTAACTCATATCAGGGTCCTTGCCTTGTGCTGAGATCAATAGAATTACTCCCATGCTTAAACTTAAGCACTGCATGAAACTTTGCAAAATCAGGGCACAAGGTCGTATCAGAATCACAATAAGGAACCAACCCTTCTGTCCTAACTCCTAGTCCTATGCCTTAACCACAAGACCACCTTTTCTATAACTCAACGAGATCAATAAGGTTTAATTAATGCCTTTACCGAATTTTATCGTTTTTGTATTACACATAATAGGTGCTTGTTTTAATAGTGATATTTACAGGGAAATATTGAGTTTGATTTACATAAATAATTTTACAATGGTTCTTAATATTTATGATACTGTGAGACTGCAATGGACCAAACTGTGAGCAGAAAGTCAAAACATTTGATCTTGTATGTACAGTAAGAGGACTGGATGCAGGGCCGCCCAGAGGATTCAGGGGGCCTGGGGCAAAGCAATTTCAGGGACCCCTTCCATAAAAAAAAGTTGCAATACTATAGAATACTATATTCTCGTGGGGGTCCCTCTGGGGCCCGGGGCCTGGGGCAAATTGCTCCACTTGCCCTCCCACCCCCCGCCCTCTGGGCGGCCCTGACTGGAGGAATCAGAGGACTGGTAATGGGTAAATAGAACCTTTATATACAGCTCCAAATCCTCAGATGGAATAAATCAGTTAACATCAATATAGTTGTGCTGATTGATCTTGCTAAGGATCTGTCCCACAGAATTTATTTATTTATGCAGCCTTAGCAAAGGGGTGCTGTTTTACAAAGGTTAAAAATATAGTCTGGTTTAGGTACAGTGGGATGCATAAAATGACCACTTCGGCCCTCAAGAATACACTAACAGACAGGCTCTGAGAATCAAGTAAATAAAAAAAGGAATCTATGAAGAGGTAGACCAAACTATTGTGCCTTTCTGCTCTAGGTCATCTTTTAGTGGGGTCCATGTAACTCTGATCATCCAGCCATCTGATAGCATTTTGGTGCCCCTTTGTGAAATTACATGGTCTCAGTCCATTTCATAGTTGGCAAATATCTACAAACCAAAATTTAGAATCACATTTGGCACTAGGTGTCATTCTTTTTACCAGTCCCAGCAGAGAGGCCAAGGAATTAATGGCTGCAGAGATTGACTTGTCCTATAGATATTCCTTTCATGTCAGAAAAAGAACAATGGTGAGGTGATATAGGGAATTTTACACTATCACTGCCTATGCTGCACTTGTTTGATGTCAAAACAGAGGAGCTCTTTCCCTGAGTTTATCAACCAGGAGTACTACATTTATTTCTAAAATAGTATGTTAAAAGTAAGCTACATATCAGATGAGGAATCAAGTGTTTTAATTACAATAATTTATACTTATAATGCACATTTTAGCCAGTAGGATCCCAAAGCACCCTAAAAACATTTAAAAAAAAAGTAGTTACACACTAATGTAGTATGGAGAGATTGATTGTTAATTCGATAGTTCAGTTATGTCTATTGACTTGCGCTTAAAACAGGAATTCAGTCTCTTTATTAATTATATGTGTATCTTCCCCGAAATTACTACACTTTTATTCTTAGAATATAGAATGGATTTTCTATGAATTTTCAGCTAAATCTGTTAATTAGTTAATGTTTATTTGAAATGGGTGCTTTAGGACATTTTTTTGTGAAGCTCACCCTTTTTTCCCTGCCTCTAGCTAACAAAGCTCTTCGACAAAATTAGATACCCAGTTTACTTTGGAAGAAATTAGTTGTAATTAAGCAAAGTTATTAATGAATGGTGCTAAATTTCAGGGCAAGGTCAATAGTTGAAGTCATTCTAACTAGTGTCATTGTGACATTAGAGGTCACACCTTCCCCTCCAGTTAATTTGCATTTTGAAAGTCTTTTGTTTGGCAGGAGTCAATGGATGAAAAGGGATTCTTTGGTAATTTACCAACCAAGAGTTCTCATTAGTAGATTACTTGGTCATCTAGACATATACCAAAAAGATTGACTTTTTGCTTCTGTTTGTTTTGGTGAGGCATTTGTGTATGTGTATGATGTACATGGGCTAAACGTACCATGAAAAATCTACTACCTATACACTCTAACCCAACAGAAAAGCTTATACAGACTAACACGGCTGCTACTCTGAAACCTACCTATACACTGTTATTCACTTGTTTCTGAGTAGTGTGTTTGGCTTAATTTAACTGTTCATTTCCTAATGTTCAAATCTTTGGACGGGTGTTATCTGTACTTGAATAATCTTAACTGCTACACAATGTAGTGGTTTTGTTTTGGACTACATATATATGTAAGTCTTTATTTGTATGCATATATAAGAATTATTGACCTTTAATCCGTACAGGAAAAACAAGACAGCTTCTTCAAAAAAGCAAATCAATACTACACAGCAATTTAGGACAGGAAGTGAAGAATACTTAATCCAACTCATAATGTTTGTGGGAACTTTTAGTATGGAGAGTGTTAAACCTAAAGTGACATTGATGAGTTATTGTATCTCTGTTCTTTCTCTATACCTGTCATGTTTATTTATGCTTCGTGGCATACTCCCTTCATACTCAACCCATGCACCTGCAACATGTATTATTGTCTCATGGGAGAATATAGACAGATGGAGCAATAAAGTAACCTCTGAGTTACAGAGGGAGGTCTGCTGTGAGTTTGAAAATTCTGTAGGAAAGGTAAGAGCCTTCTTAATCAGTAGATTCATGCCATTAGTCATGCAAAATACAGGGGGGAAAAAAGAAGGTAAAATTTTACTGTGTGCCAAAATGAGTCAATTACCTGTAAACACATACCACCCCTGTTGCTATGAAGAAACATTGGCTTTGAGAATACAACTCCAGTAAGGATTAGCATTGATTACTGGGAAAATAATTACCTGTCATCCACAAAGGCAAATTTTTAGCTCAGTTAATATTATTTGAACTTGAACCAATGATCCAATGACTTTGTTTGTTTTTCAATACAGACATTCCCTTTGACTGTCTTTTGTGTTGTATAATTCATAGTATATGACATTTCAATTAGTAAACAATAAATTCAGTGCAGAACAGAAAAGCAAATTACATTTTCTGTACCATTCACTTCTCTTTACAAACAGGCAATAAGTCATCACACAAGACATTATTTTGGAAAAGATGGTACAGTATGATGGATCACATTGTTCATTTGAATAAGCAAAATCCAGGCTTCTTTTTCTTGTGGAATCCAATTTTTTTTTAAATAATTTTTTTGAATTAACAACTGTCAAAATAAAATACAAATAGTTCAATAAAGAGCTTTTCTAAATTCCATGCAAATACTAATGATACTATTGTTTATCATACTCCACTAGAAACCGTAAACAGCTTGAAAACATGTAAAAATTATAGCTGGCAAGTTAGCTCAATAATTAGACCAGAAACCCAAAGATGTCTAATGTTTTAAATTACATTAGAACCTTTCCAAGCTGTTCTGGATGTTTTGCAGAACATTTTCTAGCTGCAAGATGAGGTTATTTCCACTTCCCCTATAGCAGTGGATCTCCAAATTTTTACAATCATGCACCACTTTTTATCAAAGGAAATGAACTCAGGCCCCACTTCCATATTTATTAGTGGTCAGTAAATGGGATAAAGTTTTCACAAATATTGTCGTGGAAAATCTCATCTGGATTTTTCATCAGAATTGTGAATTATGCAAATTTCCAATGATTCCATTAATGAAATCAGAATATTAGCCACATCTGACACATAACAGTGATATGGAGGAGCTTGTTATTGTGCACATAGTGGAAAAAATTGATCCACCTGGAAACTGGTGTGTTACCTGGATATCACCCTATGGGAGACAGACTGAAGGGACAGAACAGAACAGGACAGGAGAGGGACAGAGATCCAAAGGGAACCCTGTCTCTGATAGAACTAACTGCTGCTTCGTCTTCGCTCTCTGCTCTTGAGTAGCTCCACAGTCTCTGAGCTCAGGACAAGGGACAATCCCCCTCAGTTTGAGCATGCCTGCCCCAATGCGTCAACCATAAGCCCCGATAGGAGAGATGATGCTGAACTAGTTGAACCATTGTTCTCTGTGAGTAAGGAAGACCGTCATAAAATAATATTTTGCTTGGTTCACTGAGAGAAATTATCCACCAGAAATTTGGAGGGTCATTGGTGTGTGTGTGTGTGTGTGTGTGTGAATTTATATATATATTTACAATTCTTTCTTTTTTTTATCTGTGTGTCTCCTTATTCCTGGACCTTTGTGTGCAGATTTATCATTGTATTTAACTTTTGGCCTGAGACCATAAACATAGCGAGCTATTGTATCTAACCAAATAAATAAAAATTAAGTTGTGACCAAAAAAAAAAAAAAAAAAAAAAGGTAAAGAAGGGATCTTGTGGTTAAGGCCCTGAGCTAAACCCTAGTAGATACAGGTCCAATTCCAGATTGTCTCTAGACCTGGGTTATACCTGTGTCACCGTGGACAGGTACCTGTTACTTTATCTCTGTGTCTGAGTTCCCCCATCAGTACGCTGGTGATAACAATACGTCATTTCTCCTTTTGTCTTGTCTATTTAAATAGTAAGCTTTTCATTGCAAAGATTGTCTCTTACTATGTATTTGTAGAGCACTTAGTACCCTGATCTCAACTAGTGCCTCAGGTGCTTCCACAATGTAATTTTAATATAATATAAAATAATAATAATAATATATTTGAGGTCCATAGTCTTTAACAGAATACAGGTGTACACTTAGACTGGGGAAGTACATATATTTAAAAAGTGAACTACAAAGCTTTTTAACTTATCCCTACCCAAGTAGAGTCACACAGGTTGGAATTTCTATTTCCATAATTCTTGATATCACCAACACTCAAACTCACAGCAACAACAAAAACGGGTCATTAAAAAAATCAACATGATAATAAAACAGGTTGAAGAACTGCATTAGGTATCATCATCTTTGCATTAGGTATCATCATCAATGCTGACAGGTAAGTGAAGCAAAAGTATATTTTTTGTCTTTTTAAATTTCCTTGTGAGATGCTGCACAAATAGTTCCCACTGAAGACAATGAGAGCTGATGGTGCCAACTACACTCGAAGATCCAGGTCCTTGGTCCATAGTTTGTGGCCCATCTTAATAATAATAAGCTCTCTGCTGCAAACTCTAATCCACTGATTCCTCTCTTTCTTTGTTACAATTCTCTCTGCTTCACCATTCCCTTTCTGCTTATATCACCTTCTCCATCTAGAATTCCTTTCTCCTCTCCGCTTTTCTTCCCCTATACACCAGATTTTATTGCTCCATTCTGTTTGTTCCTATTGCTCCACTGTGTTATTTCTAGGGAAGGGGATTCAAAGGAGGCCTTCTCACTTCCCCCGATCCTCAGCCATCTGTGTGCCAGACTAGTTCCCCTGGATAAAGTAGACCTATTTTAAATCATGCCAGCTGCCAATGGCTGCTATGGATGGATCCATCATAGAGGCATGAGGAGCCTCTTGGTATATGCCACTTTCCACAACCACAATAGCAGTTGGCTGGGGTAGATGGTGTGTAGGAGCTGCTGTGCTCCCCCTGCACTGGGGAGTTCCTTCCATGGCCAGTTTATCAGCCTCAGGTCTGCTTTGCATTGGCACTGCAGCACAGAGCATCAGTGCAGCACACAATCTTGGCCATTTGTGGAGTAGATCAAAGGACCCTCAAATTTAAACATGTCCAACTCAACATTTAAATGAGTTCTCACCTAACATTTTCTCAAATATCTTTTTTTTAGATGACATTCTCACCAATAGTGCCTACATATTTAGCTGATTGCCATTCCTGGCCTAGATACCTACAATGGACACATAGATCTCTTTATTCTGTGTCACAGTTTTAATAACATCCCTGCTTGATGGACTGCACTTCTTGTTTTCATATATTCCAAATTCTATAGACTATGCTGCATTCCTCACAAACCACAGAAAAGCAAAACCAAAGTTGAAAAAACAGGAATTAAGCAGGTTCAGATAAATGTAAGCTATGTGCATGCCTTCATGACCAAACTAGCCTGGATGTGATAGTTTTAGTACCTTCCTTTATAACACTACCTTAAGAAAAGACAGAAAAATATTTAATATCAGTGTTTCACCTCTTCCCCTCTCTCCCCCAATGTTTTTCCATTTTATTTAATTCTAGCTGAATATTCTGCAAGCTTTATGAACCTAGGACCATAAAAAAACACAGCATCTTTCTGGAAACTGGCAACTCAAACGTACACTGCATTGAGTCAGAGATAATGGGCAGATGGTACCACTCAATGTGGCTGAAGGAAATGACATTTTTACCATTGATGCCAAGTTTTCTCTGTCCAGCTTGGCACTAGTCGAGTAAATGACATCTTACTGTAATGCCATCTTTTATTAAATGATTCACTTCTGCGGAGCCCCAGCTGAAATGTCAAGTTACCTAAAATCAATTGCTGCAAGTTCTAAGTTGCTAAAGCCCACAATAGATTTCCATTCCACTAACAATAAAGAAAGAAAACATTTAGAATGTTGAAACTGGAATTAAAGGGACACATTATCTGATACAATGCAACTAAGGCATGCACTCTTTACATTCCCATATCCTCTCCTGTTACTTCTTACACTAGCACAGTTACAGACAGTTTATGTATGTTAGTAAATTATAATACAGGGAATAAGTGCAAATTGATGGTATCTTTATTCAAACTTTATATGAAGTAATTTTATTTAAGAGTTTCCTTTTCATGTGTTTTCTCACTTCATTTATTTGGGCATTTTAGAAAAAAATTGATGCAATTTACAGGAAAAAATGCTTCCTACATTTATATTAAATCACTTGGCTCTGCTGCTATTCAGTCATGACTTTTTCCTGTTAAAATGTGTTCTGAAAAGTATATTTATTGCTTAATTATCCCACACTGTCTTTTTACTGGACAATCAAAACTTCAGAACTGCTGACATTAATTTACTAGTAAACACAAAGCCTTGTGTGCCTATTATGGACCGAACAAAAGCTAAATCATGAGGGTAGTAGTTACAAGATACTGTAATCGTATTGCATTACTCAGAGCCGTGAACAATTTAAAATATTTTATAATTGTACAATGTTCAATCTTATTTGCTCATTTTCCTAATCTTGAAAAAGTTCTTTTTCCTTTGGCAGATATTAATTTGTAGAGACTTTTATCTAAGTATTGCACTGTACCCATTCAGAGGTTGTACTCTCTGTATTGTAAAAGTTACTTGCATCCTCTTTATGTATTTTTCCATTTAAAACACATTGGAAATGTAACTTACATATGTAGGCCCTGGTTCTGCAAAAGCCTTTGCTTACAAGTAACTTTGAGCCCAACCCAAAGCCTATTGAGACTACTTACATGCATTAACTTATTCAAATGGGTAAATATTTTTAAAATCAAACCTAAAAGCATAACTCCAATCCTTTAGACCTTTAACCAACATTGTGTATTAATTAAGGATTAGAAGGGTCAGGCCTATAACTGCAATCTTCTTTTATAAAAACATGACTTTTTATTTGTTTCTATCATAACTATAATCATTTCTGGAAACTATAAAGCGAACCTTTAAATTGTGTCTGTATTTCAGTAAATATGTCCTCTTTCTGTCTTTAATCAGCTGCTATTAATAAATTAATATCACGATGAGCTGGGATGGGTTGGAAGAAAATTACCATTAACTTACTTGAAAGAATTATTTTTCTGTTAGTTGAAAAAAAAACTCCTGCAGTTTCCAACTCAGAGGAGTTTTGGTTCAAGCTCAGCTTCCCAAAATTGTCCCCTTAAAAAACTGAAGATTAAATTCCATGGGATGATGTATTTTGTCTTTGGGTAACAAAGAGATTTATTAGCAACGTGTCACCAAGACTGTCACTGTATTAATCATTATGTGAACTACTGCTTTACAATAATCCTATAACACACAAAAAGCTGTACATTCATATTAATGTTGATGTTTCATTGCTGTATTCTATCATCCATATCCCATAGATCATTCTGTTTCAATAACAGCATAGTCATATAGTCACAAAAATACGAATTTTACTGTGAATTAATGTAGCAATAAAATGCCTGTTATACAGGGGGTTGGAGCATAATGCTTTCCCTCCTGCCCCAAATTAAGTTTTATAATGATTTGGATAATGGGTTAATCTACAAAATCTGTGGCAGTCTAATAGGGTGGATGCATGATGACCACTAGCATTAATGATACACTTCACTCTAGTTAAATATTAGAAAAAGCATTTAGGGATCAGAAGTGGACACATACTGTGTAGTAATGTTGTACAGTCTTTATGAATTAATCTTTTGCAAACTTTTTTTAATGAAGCTCTGAGCAAACTGCCAGTGCAGCCCTGGCAATAGAGTAATTTTGAAGTGATAGATTTTTGTCATTGAGGTTCTTTTGCCATTTGCACCAAATTAATTAGTAATAAATGAAGAAGCAGTATTCTGACCTAATTATAAATCTCTATTGGGGATATGTGTATTTATGGAATGTTTCTTTGGGCTAGATCATGAAACAGTGTGCAATAAACTAACTTACAACGATTTAGCAGTGGTGGGTTTTGTCAGATTTCACATACACCTCCAATGAGCAGAAAAAATTATAATATCACCAAAATGCTAAAAAGTACCATCCCTGAACATGTCCTGGCTTTAAATTTTACACACCTTATTGACATTTTGATCTTGCAGCTCAATATCCTAGTGAATGAACTTTTACTTGTGATGAGAGTGTTATTGATCCAAGCAACATCTAAAGCTATTCTGATCTTTAAAAAGTCTTTTTTTATTTACTTTTCCCTCCTTAATACATATTAAATCCTTTAGTATTCTCCGATGCACTGAACACACCTAACTGTAATACCAGTCTTAGGGTGGATAATGCTTTTCTGCTAGACTAAACTGTCTACATTTATGAGCACAGCTGGTGTCCCTCCCGATTGCTTTATGGTGCTTTCTTGTGGATTTCTCAGAGATAATATCTCAGCCTTACATATCAGAAGGAAATCTGAACATTAATCACAAGAATGTTGAGAACTGTGCTTCTGTGTTAAGGCCCTAGGAGTTTTTAAGGTAAATCTTTTTGGTTGAATTGTGTATGGGCATATATATCTATACAGTATTCTCCTGTGAACACCTGTGAACAGTTGAATTTAATTAAACTGCAGCTGGTGCTGATTATAAGTAGAGATTTACTGAATAATTTGCTGTCTTTACATTTTGTTTCACTGTAGTGTTGTGTTTTTTTTTTCATTCCCTTTTAGCATTTGTTGTTTGAAATGGTTAAGGTAGTCTGTATAGTAACTATAAAATTAAAGACTTAAAAATAAGTGTGGTATCCAGTGCAATTTGTGCACAGTGCAAGAGATGATGCTTCTCAGATGAAGACCTCAGAGTATTGCATATGCAAATTATGTCAGCGTATTGAGCACCTTGAGAGCAAAATTATTGATCATGAGACAACTGGGAAAATAGAGAGTATTCATAGATAAACGAATCCATGCCCCAGAGTTATGAGCCATCCTACCATGGGATGAACTATCAAGTAGGCCATTTCCTAGTAAGAAAAAAAAGCAGAAGTAATAGAAAAGTTTCAAATATAAATGTAGTGAATAAAAGGAAATGACACAGCAGGGTGAGAAAAAGTTTGGAAGGAACCGAAGGAGACATTATTAAATGTTCTTTAATTCCAGTATGAATACAACTGGAAGCATAATTTTTTGCTTTATTCTGTAAATTAATGAAAATTGAACTACATTACTCTTGTCTGAATTAAGCATTTACTGGATGAGAAAAGGGGAAACAAAAACGTCACTTAAAAAAAAAAAAGAAGTACAGAATGAGATTGAAAATTCTGCTGCCATAATGTTTGCTTTGTATTCTGTATAAGGGTCAGAGACAATACTAATGTTAGAAACAAAATATTGCAGGAGTTATTTCATAATACTGTCATTTCAGTGCAGGGTCATGTGCTGTGCAAATTATAAACTAATGTCAGGCAATCCAGCATTAGCTGTCCAGGACCACCTACAGAGGAATGAATCTGAAGGTGCTTCTGTCCTTAGGTGATCCATAGTCTCTTGTATGTAACTCTTTGGAATGCCTTCTTGCTCCTATAAATTCAGCAAAAAGTTAATTTTCTCTCAGATGTTTCTTTCAAGTGAAGATAATGAAACTCAGCCTTAGAACGTGCTTCCTTGAATCATCTCATTCTCGAATCATAATAGTGTTTCTATTAAATGAAAAATAATATTTTAATTACTTGAACCATGTTTTTTAAATTGATTTTTAACAGTTTTGTCTTGTAGTACCTAAAGCAGTAACATAGCAGGTTACATCATGTCCAAATAGCAAATACTGTCTGCCATTAAAAGTTAACATACTTGCCACACAGGTGCATTTGTGATGCTGCAATATTTCCTTATATTTATCATTTGTTGTTAATAACAATAATAAAAGATTAAAGTGTTTCATTTTTAACTAAATATTTCATTTCCATTTCTGAGGTTGCTCACCTGCTTTTGTTCATATCCCATATATTCAGAACATGCATTATTGCTCAAAACTGTTCTCATTTTACTTCAGATACTGTAATATACTCTGTGAGATTTAAGCATAAAGGCATACAATTGGCCATATATCTGTTAGTTTAGGCACCAATTTAGCAAAGCATTTATGCACATAGTTAACTTTAAGCACATGCTTAAATTCATCCCTAATCAGCAAGCCACTTAGGTCCTATGCTTGGGTCCCTCTGAAGTCAATGGATGTTAAGCACATGCTTAAGTACTTTGCTGAATTAGGCACTCATAAAACAATTTTTGCCCCAAAATTTATAGCAGTGCCCAAAGCACCGTGTACTGTGCTTGCAAGGCCGAGAAATTTGTACCTCTACAAGTATTCATCCTTTGAAGTTTTATTCTGTGCTTGCCATTGATTTAGTTTTGTATAGCATGCAGCAGTGTTAGTATATTCAGCTGTTCTTACTAGAGTCCCCTTTCCTCCCCTTATCTCAGGGACGAACTCGCAAAGGGAAGATGTGTTTTACCACATGGACCAATCAGGATTCTCCACTTTGTTTAACCTTGATTTGACCAGCAAAGAAAGAACTGAATCATTTCCCTAGATTCAGGGAAAATCTACATAATGAGCATGTTCTCTAGCATATTGAACCATCACAATGAGTACTTTTTAAATATAATAACCCAGCACACTTTTTAGATGAAGTAATCTTTTATTTGCAAATTGTATTAACTAAAAGCTTGAATAAAGTTACACCATTAAATGACAGTAGAAAATAAATTGGCAGGTCACTCTCAGCTTTTGACACCTGGTTTTGCCCTTTTGTCTTTTAATCTATTATAATTTATCTAATGAGCCAAGCTCACATACCATTTTTTATGAAACACTAGACATTTCAAATTTTACATATTTTACATCTAGCTTTTGCTAGCTAGGGAGCTCATTAGCAGTTACTTCTTGTGGTGAATAAAATGCCACCTGAGAGTATGAGAACTCCCTAATTCACAAGTTCACATTCTTCTAAGAGGTCACTTAACCTTTAAGTCAACTGTAGCATATTAACATGAAGCTGTTTTCAGCAGATAACGGGTTATACTGTTGTATTGGAATTCCCAGGTTATACAGTTGCATTGGAATGTAACTATTTAAAACAGTACCAGACATGAAGTTTGTATAATTAAAGTCTGTGCAACCCTTTGAAAATATAGGGCTAAATATGTTTTGAATGAGATGCAATCTTTGAGAGGAAATGTGTCGCAGTTATTTTGACTACTGTAACACAAATTATCAGCCTAATATCTGGAACCAGTAATAGTATCCCAGACTGCAAATGAAATGAACATTTTAAAGGAATCACTTTTGTTTTTAATATTAAAAAAAGGAGTTTGTGCAAGGTTGCAAATGGACAACCTTCGGAACTGAAGCCCTCTCTTTAATAGCACAACAGCTGAGTGGAATTTCATATTTCCTCAAACCACTCACTAGAGCTCAGTGAACTGTTTTATTTGCATGGCAAAAATATCAAGGTCTGAAGTGAGCCTCAGAGCCAGCAGTGATTGGGGAGAATGTTGTGAGTGTTTGTGAACTATCCACAGAAGCATTTTGCAAACTTTTCCTTTTAATCTGTATATCTGTCAGCTCTACCAGGTTACTACTCATAAATGGGCTTGTTGGGCACATGGGACAAGTCACCCTATGGGTAGTTGTATTGAATTTCTTCTGCTTCCGTGATTGCCCCCTCAAAGTACAAGTTCAAGAGAAGATGTTTGCACTTTATTTCTAGGTAGTAAGGTTATGTTAATGAGTTCTCTGATCTTGCTAAAAAAAGGGAGAAATATTATCTTTTCCTAGTCTGTATGTCCAGCTCTGGCAAATAACCCAGGTCTCTGTTCCATTTGGTAATTACTACAATACCTGGGAACTGTCTCCCTATTTTAAATGTTGGCTCACTTAACAATTGCTTGTTTTAGAAGGAGAAATTTGATTACTTGAAACCAGGGACATATTGTTGGCTCACAGCGAGGGCTTAGTTCCAGTCCTGAGCTCGATGAATCAGTGATTCTGGCATGATCTCAGGTAAACGGGCATGAACCCATTAAACCCAGACCTTGCCAATGGGCTCACAATCAGTTGACCCTGAGAAAGCTGATTTATTGGAACCTGAAACTTTTCCTCTTCTAGGTCAGTGAAGCTTGGCATTACTGCTCTAGCTGAGCTCCCCCGGTGAACGCTTACGGAGCTGCTGTTATGGACCCAGCCTTTGAATCCTATGGGCTTTAAGTGTAACAAGTGTCAGCAGCATTCAGTCCCTGTCTCGATATCTGGCCTTTCAGGCATACTTCTAGCATATCAACTCCAAATCTGGTATCCCTTCTCAGGATATGGGACACTATAGTCCAGCTGCCCTAATCCCCAATATCAGTGCTGACCCTCCCAAGCCTCACCAGTAGCTTACACATGCCCTCCACAGAGCTGCATCCTCTTAGGTACTCAGGCTTATAGTTTAACTCTGTGTTGTCTTTGACAATTGAAACAAGTAACACCCAGACTCTGCATAGGAATCTGAAACCACACACACTTTCCTCAAAGCACAAGAGATATACATATCTATAGAAAAATGACAAACACCTGTATGCAAGACCTGACTCAGTTTTCTCTCCTCTCCTGAGAGCCTTCCGCATGTTAGTGTCTTCCAGGAAGTCTGTTCTTCTACGTCGCATCACCTCCTGCCCAGTCTTTATAAAGTTCCAGTCCCCACATCAGGTGACGACCTGAGTGGCTTCAAGTCCCTCATTAGTTGATTTGTTGCTTAGTTCTAGCCCATCTGAGGTGCTGACTGGGAAAACTGTTTCCCCTAGGCTGAAAACAGCTGATAGTTCTAGGGTTGAATGGAAGACGATCCTGGCTGATAACTCCTGATTGCTCTTTATTGTAAAGTCTCTGCTAGGTGCAAGGGTTTCTCCTGACACCGCCTGTTTTTTTTCCCCCTTTCTGCTCAGGATGGAGGCTGCAGTGACAAAATGGACGCACAGCATGGTTTTACAGTCAAAATGATGCTCACGAAACAGAATGGGGTTCGTAGATTGATATAGGCATATATTAATATGTCACACTAGGCAAACTGGATTTTACACAAAGCTTCGTGTATAATGAATCCAAAAGACTTTGCTGTCAAACTAGGCTGTCAAACCAATGTGTTTTAAAACTGTTTTATAGGGACCACTTCAGAAAGAATATTGAGTCGGTATGCCAATTATATATTTTGTCCCATGGCCCAAGTCTGCGCCAACTGTGATGGTCATTTGTGATATAGAAATCTGTCTCTTAGGCCTGGTCTACACTAGGAGGTTATATCGAATTTAGCAGCGTTAATTCGAATTAACCCTGCACCTGTCCACACAACGAAGCTATTTATTTCGACATAGAGGTCTCTTTAAATCAATTTCTGTACTCCTCCCCGACGAGGGGAGTAGCGCTAAATTCGACATGGCCATGTCGAATTAGGGTTAGTGTGGATGGAATTCGATGCTAATAGCTCCGGGAGCTATCCCACAGTGCACCACTCTGTTGACGCTCTGGACAGCAGTCCGAGCTCGGATGCTCTGACCAGCCACACAGGAAAAGCCCCGGGAAAATTTGAATTCTCTTTCCTGTCTAGCCAGTTTGAATCTCATTTCCTGTTTGGACATCGTGGTAAGCTCAGCAGCACTGGCAACGATGCAGAGCTCTCCAGCAGAGATGGCCATGCAATCGCTGAATAGAAAGAGGGCCCCAGCATGAACTGATCGGGAAGTCTTGGATCTGATTGCTGTGTGGGGCTTTCGGAGCTGTGATCGAAAAGACGGAATGCGAAGATCTACAAGAAGATCTCAAAAGTCATGACGGAGAGAGGATACAGCCGGGATGCAATGCATTGCCGTGTGAAAATCAAGGAGCTGAGACAAGCATACCAGAAGACCAAAGAGTCAAACGGACGCTCCGGATCCCAGCCCCAGACATGCCATTTCCACGAGGCACTGCATTCCATTCTAGGTGCGGCCGCCACCACTACCCCACCACTGTCCGTGGACTCTGATGATGTGGTATTGTTGACAGCCACTTTCTCTGAGCTGTTCACGGACAGGGAAGATGAGGAAGGAGATGAGGAGGACGAGGCAGTCGACAGCGCTTTCAACGCTGATTTCCCCGACAGCCAGGATCTCTTCATCACCCTCACGAAGATCCCCTACCAACCCTCCCAAGGCGGTAACCCGGACCGTGAATCAGGGGAAACGTCAGTAGGTAAGTGTTGTAAACATTTATTTTGAATAGAATAGGCATGGTATGTTAGCAATGGGTTTTTAATGATTAGTTTGCCCTAGGCGCTTAACTGTTTAGTCCTTGCCAGTGCAGCTACGGGAAAAGTCTGTTAACATGTCTGGGGATAGAGTAGAAATCCTCCAGGGACATCTCCACGAAGCTCTCCTGGAGGTAATGTGAAAGCCTTTGCATCAGGTTCCTGGGGAGAGTGGCCTTATTGCCTCCTCCATGGTAGGGAACTTTTCCATGCTAGGCTAGCAGCAGGTACTCCGGGATCATTGCCTGGCAAAGCATGGCGGCATACGGCCCTGGTGTTTACTGGCATTCACGCAGCATGCGGTCTTTCTCTGCCTCCGTAATCCTCATCAGAGTGATATCACTCATGGTGACCTGCTTTGAATTAGGGGAATTTTAGTATGGGGACTGATTGCTTGTTCCTTTAAATAACTGTAACCGGCGGTTTACAGCCACGCGGTGGGGGTGGGGAGGCGAACCGTTCATGCTGAGCGGTTCGCCGGCAGCGTGCAGGGATCTTTCCCGAGCCCAGCCACGTGGTGGGCGGGGAGGCGAACCATTCCTGCTGAGCGGTTCGCCGGCAGCATGCAGGGATCTTTCCCGGGGACAGCCATGACGGGGTTGGGACAGGGGCAGAGTTCATGCCGGCCGGATCGCCGGCAGTGTGCAGGGATCTTTCCCGAACCAAGCCACATGGTGGGGGCGGGGAGGCGAACCGTTCCTGCTGAGCGGTTCGCCGGCAGCATGCAGGGATCTTTCCCGGGGACAGCCACGACGGGAGTGGGACAGGGGCAGAGTTCATGCAGGCCGGATCGCCGGCAGCAGGAACTGGCCAATGCTAGGAGCATTTCTTGGAACGTGAAAGGAGGGCACTGCTGTAAATTAAGCTTTAAGCAGCCAAAAGTCTATGGCTTACCATGGCTGCCTGCTAGCTGAATTCCGTTTTCCGGCCCCACTTGTGTGATCTGTACAGCAAGACCCCAGGCACTCAAGGTGAAGACAGAAAATTCGACCTTGTACTGAGTGCACATGTGATAGGTACTGTGCATGGTCTTGTTCACAGAGAAAGACTATATTCATTGTTTGCAAAAATGTATCTTTGTGAGGAAATCACTCCCTTTTTCCCATCCCACAGCTGTGAGCGTCTCCCGAGCTACCCCGGCATCCCCCTCCCAGAGGGTGGCGCAGATCAGGCGGCGAAAGAAGAGGACACGGGACAAGATGTTCTCAGAACTTATGGTCTGTTCCCGAGCCGAGGCGGCACAGCAGACCCAGTGGAGGGAGAACATATTGCAATACCAGCGATCACACAGCGAAAGGGAGGACAGGTGGCGGCAGGAAGACCAGCAAGCGACTCAAACACTGCTTGGACTAATGAGGGAGCAAACGGACACACTCCGGCGCCTTGTAGATGTTCTGCAGGACCGGAGGCAGGAGGACAGAGCCCCCCTGCATTCTATCTCTAACCGCCCTCCCCCGCCACAAAGTCCCATCCCCCCCACCCAAAGTCCCAAGAAGGAGGGGCGGCAGGGGCCATGAAAACAGTCACTCCACCACTACAGACTGCTCAAATTGCAGGCGGCTCTCATTCCCAAAGATTTGATACGTCCTTTCCTTCCCTCCAAATGCACCTCACCCAAGCCCCTGTCCCAGTTTCATCCCCTAACTGTGTAGTTCTTAATAAAAAATACGTTTCTGTTAATTACTGTTTCCCTCATGTTCTTTTAGAGGACAGTGTGTTTGAAGGGGGGAAAGGGGGTTGGTAATTGGAGAGCACAGTCACCTTTACCAGGGTACAGACACGAGGGCAGGTTCAGCAGAAGGTCACACACACATTACAGTCACTAGGCACACTGGTCAGTCTGGGAGGTGGTTTTCATGTTCTGTGGGGGGGGGGGGGGCAGTTACAGATCTTATGCAGCGGTCCTTAGCCTGGATGACAGAGCCACGCAGCAGGGGATCTGTAACCGCCCTCCCCCACCAGAAAGTCACATAGCCACCACATACAAAATCCCGAAAAGGAGGAGTGGCAGGTTCCGTTGAAACAACCAATCCACCACTGCGGACCGCTCTAGGAGCAGGAGCCTGTCATTCCTCAAGTTTAGAAGAATCCTTTCCATCACTACACCCGCTCCCCACCACAGTCTGTGTCCCAGTTTCAACCCTTTACCGCGAAATCCTTAATAAAGAAAACGGCGTTAATGAACAAAGTTTCATTTATTTTATTTTTAAAGGTGTGTTGGAAGGGGGGAAAGGGGGTTGGTAACTGGAGAGGATAGTCAACATTAATTGGGTAAAGAAACGGGGGCAGGTTCAGCTTCTGTTTAAACAAACGTAATAGTCACAGGGTACCCTGCTCACTCTGGAACCTAGCTTTCAAAGCTTCCCAGATGCACAGCGCGTCCTGCTGGGCTCTTCTAATCGCCTGGGTGTCTGGTTGGGCGTAATTAGCAGCCAGACGATTTGCCTCAACCTCCCACCCCACCATAAACGTCTCCCCCTTGCTCTCACAGAGATTGTGGAGCACACAGCAAGCTGCAATAACAATGGGGATATTGGTTTCGCTGAGATCAGAGCGAGTCAGTAAGCTTCTCCATCTCCCCTTGAGACGTCCAAAAGCACACTCCACCACCATTCTGCACTTGCTCAGCCGGTAGTTGAAGAGTTCTTTTTCACTGTCCAGGGCGCCTGTATAGGGCTTCATGAGCCAGGGCATTAGCGGGTAGGCTGGGTCCCGAGGATGACTATAGGCATCTCCATATCCCCAACAGTTATTTTGTGGTCCGGGAAGTAAATACCTTCCTGCAGCCGTCTAAACAGACCAGAGTTCCTGAAAACGCGAGCGTCATGAACTTTGTCCGGCCATCCGACGTTGATGTTGGTCAAACGTCCTCTATGGTCCACCAGTGCTTGCAGCACCATTGAAAAGTAGCCCTTTCGGTTAATGTACTGGCTGGCCTGGTGGTCCGGTCCCAGGATAGGGATGTGAGTTCCATCTATAGCCCCACCACAGTTTGGGAATCCCATCGCAGCGAAGCCATCTATGATCACCTTTACGTTTCCCAGGGTCACGACCATTGAGAGCAGTAGCTCAACGATTGTGTTGGCTACTTGCATCACAGCAACCCCCACGGTAGATTTGCCCACTCCAAATTGGTTCGCGACCTGTAGCTGTCTGGTGTTGCAAGCTTCCAGAGGGCTATGGCCACTCGCTTCTGGACAGTCAGGGCTGCTCGCATCCAGGTGTCCTTGTGCTTCAGGGCAGGGGACAGCAACTCACAAAGTTCCAGGAAAGTTCCCGTATGCATCCGAAAGTTTCGCAGCCACTGTGATTCATCCCAGACCTGCAGCACTATGCAGTCCCACCAGTCCATGCTTGTTTCCCGGGCCCAGAATTGCCGTTCCACAGCATCAACATGACCCATTGCCACCATGATGTCCACGGCACGGGGTCCCGTGCTTTGTGAGAGGTCTGTGCCCCTCTCAGACTTAATGTCCTCACCGCGCTGCCGTAGCCTCCTCGCCCGATTTCTCAGCATCTGCCTCTGAAAAAGGTGCGTGATAAGGTGCGAGGTGTTGACAACGGCCATAACTGCAGTGATGATCGCAGCCGGCTCCATGCTTGCGGTGCTGTGGCGTCCACGCTGTCAATCACCAAAACCACCCTCAACACATTTTTTTGCCCCAGCAGGCATTGTGGGCTCGACCCAGAATTCCAATGGGCAGCGGGGACTGCGGGAATTGTGGGATAGCTACCCACAGTGCACCGCTTCCAATGTCGACGCTTGCCCCGTTAGTGTGGACTCACAAAGTTGAATTACTGTCCTTAGTGTGGATACACACGTTCGACTTTGTAATATTGGTTCCACAAATTCACTTTAAGTAAAATCGAACTACTCTCGTAGTGTAGACATACCCATAGATATTGATCTCTGTAGATATCCCAAGATTTGCAGGCATAGCAGGCTGAAACATATCTTTCCTATGGGGAAAACATCTCTTCCTACTGAGAACATTTGGAAGAAACTCCATGAAATGAAACACATGGAGTGTCTGTCCTCACCATGTTCTCCCCCCAAAAGTGGTCTGGAATATCTAATCATATATTTAAAAATATTTTCTTTTTTTCTCTCCACATGGTTTTCTTGCACCAGACAGGTAAACATTTTGCTCCATTGAGCCACCTGACTATATGTACAACTATTTTGTCTGGCCTTTTTTCTTAAATGGGGATACTCCTGTACGTGTTGTGGTGAACCATTCTGCTCACTTACAGACTGCATAAAATTAACCACATGTCATAGTACTGGAAAGGCAATAGGAGGTGACCATACTGAGAATTTTTCAATCATGTATACTAAAATTTCTCATGTCTATTTTACAAATAAATCCTTAGCTAGTGACTGTAGCCCTAAAATGTTCTTTTCATGTTTAATTTCAGAATCAATTTCTACTTGTTTGCACTTCAGTAATACTTAAATTTAGTGTGTCAAATATCACACAAGCACAATGGGCCTGATTCTGATCTCACTGGTTTTGCACCAGTAAAATGTTATTAGTCCTGGCTTGTACTTGTTCAAGATCAGAATCAGGCTCTTGATATCGAAACATATTGTTTTGATACTATTGAACCAATCTTCCAAAAATATATACATTAGCAGCAATCTTTAGCAGGAGATTTTATTATAAGAAGTCATTGGCTTCCTTTTCCCTCCACTAAATCATTCATAAGACTGTAAGAACTGTCATATTGGCTCAGATCAATGGTCCACCAAGCAGAACCCTGGACAGAACTATTTTTTTGATCCCACTTTCATCTTGCCCCACAATACCTTCTCCCACCCACTCCCGCATTATTTCTTGAATTTTTATCCCGCACCCACCTGCAAAAACCTTAGATCCTACAACTCCTGCAACAGAGACAGATTCAAAACAAAACAAAAAAACACTCAGTTGGTTAATATATTATAAATAGAATTCAGACACAATTTTACCTCTACAAGAATAAAACAAATCTTGTTTAAACCATGTAAAAACCAATCCCATTGCAGGACTCTACCACCTAGCCCAGTATCTTATCTCCACAGTGGCCACTTCCAGAGCTTCAGCAAGAGTGTACAGAACAAGGCAATTTTGGAATGATCCACCCATCTTCCACTCCCAGATTCTGACAGTCAGAGGTTTAGGGTCATTCTGAGCATAGGGTTGCATCTCTGACCATTTTGGCTAATAGCCATTGATGGACCTATCCTCCAAGAACTTATCCAGTTATACTGAACCCAATTATACTTTTGGACATCAGAACATCCCTTGGCAATGAGTTTCACAGGTTAATTGTGCAGTGTGTGAAAAGTACTTCCTTTTGTGTGTATAAAAGCTGCTGCCTATGAAATTCATTGTGTGACCCTTGTTTTTTTCTGTTGTGGGAAAGGGTAAATAACACTTCACTATTCACTTTTTCCATATCTTTCATGATTTTGTAGACCTTGACTTGTCTGGTAAATAGCCTGTATTTTGGTCTGCCTAGGCAACGTTTTTAACTATGGCATTTCACATTTGGTGTGGGTAGTTAGGAATTCAGACTGTACACAGGGCTGGGGGGGAGGGTGGCAAATCTGCCATAACAAATATGAATCCCAGGGCCTAGATGTCTAAAATGCTGGGCACCAAATCCCAAGGGACCCAAAATTAGAGGCCATTTTTGTAGAATGTGGGTATAAGTGACTTGTCTGAGGAAACAGAATAGATCAATGTCAGAGAAGGGATTAGAGCTCACGTGTTTCTGGTTTTCACTTCTCTGCTAGGTCCACAAATGCATGCTGTTTCCCCAAATGTTAACTACCCTAACTCTTCCAGGTTTTCCAGTCCAGCCTGATCACAAAAATATTACTGGAAAACTCTCACCATGTAGTCAGGAATGCAGGCATATTTTCTGGAAATTATTCTGAAACAAATGTCTTTGCAGCAAGGTCATTGTGAACTAGTAAGGAGATAGAATGAATCAAATTACATGCCAATACAATTATAATTTGAAATATATCTGATTCTTTGAAAATTGCGTGTTCACAATTATTCAAAATGTCAAATAATTTTGTTTTTAAAATGTGGCTTTGTATTGAGTCTATTAAATGGAAGATACAGATTTGCCTTAATGTGACTAACTGCTGTGCCAACTTTTAGAGCAAGTCTGTGGAGTATAGCCACAGCTCACAATAAGGGCCATGTGCAGCAGCTCCATCCAGAGGAGTGTGCTAAAGGAGGCATGATGGTCCCCAGTGACATGAGGGGGAGGAAAAATCTGTGACATCCCTTTAAGGAGTGAATATGCATACTTTCTCTAAAGAGCCAGCCAACACATGGGGGAAGTGGAGCTAAGGTGACCAGATGTCCCGATTTTATAAGGACAGTCCCAATTTTGGGGGCTTTTTCTTATATAGGCTCCTATTACTCCTCACCCCTTGTCCTGATTTTTTACGCTTGCTGTCTGGTCACCCTAAGTGGAGCCATGGGTCTGCTCCTCTCTACTTTCCCTGAGCATAGGGACTGAATTCTCACCAGCCTTTATGCAGGCCACACAAGGCTGTAAGACTAAGAAGGACCTAGAGTTCATCAATGCAAGCTGATGGCCAGGCTGCTACCAACCAAACATAGGCCTCCCAGCTTGTAACACTAGGCTCCATGTGTGCTTAACGATCCCTTTCCTACAACTCTGCCTGCCTGCCTGTGGGAGGTTGGGGCTTCCTTGAATCCCCACCAGAACCACTTCAAGTTGTTTATAATGCCCTCCCCTAGTCTGTAGCATATAAGGGGTTCTCCAAGCAAAACAAACAAGAGACTGGTCCTTTTCTCTCTCACTCACTTACAAGAGAGGGGATTCAGAGAGAAAGAAAGGAAAGGCAAAGGTGACCCGTCTCTTAGACAGTGTTTCTGGAGTCAGCCACTTTGGGCTTGGCTTGTCTGTTGCCTTTAATTCGGGTCTACCTCCAGATAGTCTTTTTGTGGCATCCTGTTTTACAGCTGGTCCATACAGTTTCAGGGCAGTGAGACCTGAAACTGTCTCCCACTTGTCTGATCTGCCTTTGAGGTATAGCAGTCCTTGTCCCCTTCCCCTTCCCCTTCCCCCACCCCAACCTGTGTCAGGTTTTCCCTTTTTAAGCTCCCCCTGCAGGCAGAACAGGGCTTACAGGTGTGCCTCATTACTGCTGAACCAGCCCAGAAAAGCTCGTTAATCGCCTCTCCACCAGAATGAGGCCATGCTCCTTCACACTGACATCAATCATCGCTAGCTAAATATATGGGCAGGCTCTTTTCTCTCTCACACTGTGCAGACATTTAAGGGCTTGTCCTCTGCACTCCTTTTATTATCATTTATTTATATTATGTAAAGTGCAAACCAAGACTGAGGCTCCCCTGTGCTAGGCACTGTGCATATGGATGGTGAAAAACAGTCCTTGTCCCTAAAAGCTTACAATCTAAATAGACAAAACAGGAAAGGATGGGAGGGGAATCAGGCATAGAGTGGTGAAGTGTGTTACCCAGGGCCACCCAGCAGGTCAATGGCAGAGGCAGGAATTGTACGCCGGTCTCATGTGTTTCGTCCTATGCCGTATCTTCAGAACCATGCTTCTTATATCACTCTACATTCAACTAATTAATTTTTATTTTATTATTTTAACCAGGGAACCAGTCTTGTACCCAAGGCCCCCTCATTTTGAATCCAAATTAAGGCTTTTGTTAAAAAAAGAAAAAGTAGAGGTACAAACAAAAGCAGATACAATATCAAAGCCATGCAGTTTCTCAAGCACTGGGAGATTATACCTCTAACACACACAAATAAGTGGCAAGAGCCAGTAATCAAGTAGCATATCAGCATGGCAGTCCACAGGCCAAAGTGTACAGCAGTCTAAAAACAAGAAACTTTTAATAAAAGTTGGAACATGGTTAAAGTGTAGATTTAAAAAAAACCCCAACAAGACAGATCATGAAAAAGAAATATCAAAAGCTAAGATTTATGTCCAATCAATGTCCAAGTCTAATTGATCTTCACTGTGTTTGGATTCAGCATTGATCTTGTACAGCAAATACATTGCTGATTTTAAGTCCTCCAAATATGAGCCATTGGAGATACAGTGGATATACAACCATGTGTCTGAGAGCAGAAGTTAGCCCTAAGTCTTCTTTGTATGTCAGAGATTTAACTGAACAAGGCATAACAATGTGGAAAGGGCACTTTTCAGCGACAGTCAGATGTGTCTGTTTGCTTGGGTATTTAAAGGGGGAAGAAATCAATTTGATTATTTTTTGACATGACCTTTGCTCCCTTTCCTCAGCATTTATCTCAGAGGATCACCGTCTAGAATCTGCAGCGCCAAGTATACTCACAGTTCTCCTACTCCCTTTTAGAAGGTTTCATCCTTTAATGTCATGGATATAATTTGATTTCCCAACATTTTGATGGAGTTACAAAGTATTTTGTTATCTTTGACAGCAATGGTTGCAAGTGATAACACACATTCTAATTTGCTTTCTCAGAATTGCTTGGCAGGCTATCCGTGTGTTTGAAATGTCTTACTACCTGCACATCTTTTTGCTCCATAGGCTGTCACTGACTGCATTTTTCATCCAAGGAGATAATAGCTGCCTGGACCCTGTCAGATTTAGCATTCAGTTCAAGAACAAGCAGTGAGAAGTTTACCATTCTGCTTTTGAGGGCCTGAGGAAGTTGATGGATCTTCCATGTTGGCAGATAATCCTGTGTATGGTAGTCTGTGGGTCTCTGAGGTCAGCAGTCTCTTAATTAGGCAAAGGTCTAGCAGAAACACTTTATTTTTGTTTTGGGGCATCTCAATTACCTTCAGTGACCTGAAAAATGAGCTATCCTATGCCAAGTCAGAAAACAAAATGATTGAATAGTAAGAAAAACAAAGATAAGGAAACCTGTTTGTGTAGCTGTATTCTCAACAATACTCACACAAAAAAAGTGCAATAGCGCTAATAAATGACCTTTCCTGACGCAGGTAACATTCTCAATAACACAAGGAGTCCTTAAAAATGTTGTGTGTGTTGTAGCAAGCTGTAAAATATCTGGGCACCATATAGAATTAAATGTGCTCATTCTCTTCTTGTTTTAATAACTTAACCTGGATATAAATCCAAACATCAACTTTTACAGTTATAGGACAGATGTTAAATGTATTTGTGCACCCACAATCTTTACGTACAGTAATGTCAGATACTAAAAGTGCCATTTTAATGGAAACATTTATTTATTTATTTATTTCTAACCATCATTACTAGGATTCCTATCTAGCCTGGTTATTTATGCCACAAGTATCTCCCATTTCCATGTAACTTTGAGTGAGAGAGCTTCATTACTATGTTTCTTTATCTAATACATAGAGAGGGAAAACCCTCTCCATGAATGGGTGGGGAGCATTAGTAGTATGTCAGGTCAACTATCCCACTGTGCAGTAAAGTTCCATGTGGACATCTTTGGCACTGCTGCAAAGGCTTGTTATGTGAGGAGGAAAAAAGGAGGGTAATGGTGGTAAACAATAGCAGATGTGAGGACATATCATCTGTTTAGAGGAGACCATATTAGTAGCTACTGTAGCCCCAAGGCTTCAGGCATGGCCACAGAGTGGATTCACTATTGCTCCATGACTTGAACATTCATTCCTTCTTGGCCTCTATAGAGCTCTGCTGAAACAAATCAAGCCCTGCTGAACAGCCTTGGGACTGTGACTGTGATTTGGCCCAGAGGACACACAAATAAGCCATGTCTTCACTGCAAAAAAGCTGGGGTAACTAAGACACATTAGCTTTTCTGATATACAATCCTAGCAGAGACAAGGTCACTCTAGCTTTTGCCGCAAGGTAGCTAGGCATTGTCAAAACTAGAGCTGAGCAGGAAGTGGAATATTCATTCGTATTTGTTTGGAAATGAAAACTTTTCTGCAGAATGGATATTTTTGAAAAGTTCTGGCTTCCTGGCCAATTCCCTGACTCCCCAACTGTGGCTGACCAACTAGCAGGGAGGGAAGGCAGGAGCCCAAAGAACCAGACAAACTGCCTATCTTCTTGATGGCTGTTGGGTTGTACTCTGGCAGGAAACCAGACAGGCAGGCTTGCTAGTCATGGCCAGCTTACCTGGTTCCTGTCAAAAGTTTCAAGACTCCCCAACTGTGGCTGACCAACTAGCAGGGAGGGAAGGCAGGAGCACAAAGAACCAGACAAACTGCCTATCTTCTTGATGGCTCTTGGGTTGTACTCTGGCAGGAAACCAGACAGGCAGGCTTGCTAGTCATGGCCAGCTTACCTGGTTCCTGTCAAAAGAATCAAGATGTTCCCATCAGAAAATTGTTGACTAGCTGTAATCAACCCTCCACCCCTCTGTCCCCCTTGTGGTTAACCTTGCCTAGTTTATCTGATGGTAGTGCCTTATATCCAGTAGGACTTTACAGTGGCACAGCTAATTTGTCAGTTATCCTGCAGAAAACACATGCTTTTTTTGGAACTGAAGAAAAAAATTACGTAACTACTAACTTTAGGGAACTTTTGATTACGCAAATAAGTTGGGAAAGTTATTTGCATTCTTCAGATGTGCAAAGCTAATGAAGCATTTTCCATTAAATTTTGCACAAAACTCCTTACTGTTTGTTTCATTTGGGGCAATTTAACCCCCTTTATTTTGTTTCACAAAATTCAATGAAATGTCAATTTTCTAACTATAAATTGCCCTTGAATAACTTATTCAGTCACTTATTTTTTTTGTATTTGACCAACTCTATAGCAGATGAAATACCATTAACTGAATAATGATATTTGTCACCCACAGGGCCGGCTCTGGCTTTTTGGCTGCCCCAAGCAAAAAAATAGAATAAAATAAAATAAAACGGGGCGGCCAGAACAGCAAAGCAAAAAAAAAAAAAAAAAAAAAAAACCCTGCGGCGCGGCCGGAGCCGGGGGCAAGGGGACTTCCTGCGCTGCAGATGTGCCCCGGTTTTAGCGGGGGGAGGGAGAGGGCGGGGGGAGAGAGAGAAGGGGGTGGCAAGGGGTTCAGCGGGGCGCTACCCGATTGCTGCGCCGCCTGCCGACAGGCTTCACACCGCTCCGGTCGGCTGGGAGGGAAGGACGCGGACTGCCCTGCCAGGCTTGCTGCAGGGCGCTCCCCTCCTCCGCGCTGCAGCCCCCTATGGGGCGGCTGGAGCGGGGAAAAACAAAACAAAACAAAACAAAACAAAAAAAACAAAAAAACGGCCACGCCGCCCTAGGATTGGGCGGAATGCCACCTTGAACAATCTGCCGCCACAAGCACCAACTTGATTGGCTGGTGCATGGAGCCGGCCCTGGTCACCCAGTATCTAATTTGGCACATTGTTTGCAAACAGGTTTTTACATTATTTTACTAACTTAAATGTTAACCCCTGCACAGCACCACATTGTTATTTTTGTTTTACTATAAATATAAAAAATAATTAAACTAGTTAACCCTCTAAAATCTTTCCCTCTAAAATGATGACCAAATAGATTTTTCACTTTTCTCCCAGATAAATGTTTCAGTATTCTCAGTACACAGACTTCATTAAGTTTAAGGCCAGAAGGGACTATTTATTAGACCATCTATTCTGATTTCCTGTATATCACAGACCAACTTATTTTACCCCATTGCCCCTGTATTGAAACCAGTAACCTGAGTTTGACTAAAACATAACTTATGATTTGGCTAAATCATTTGTTTCAGCAAGGCATCCAGTCTTGATTTGGAGATATTAAGCAATGGATTGTCCACCACTTCCTGTGGTAGTTTGTTCCAATGGATCATCACCCTCAGTGTTAAAAATGTGTGCCTAATTTCTAATTTGAAATTGTCTGGCTTCAGCAACCTGCCATTATTATGCTTTTCTCTTCTAGATTAAGGAGTCCTTTAGCAGCCTTATGAAAGTACTTCTACATTGTAATCAAATCACCTCTAAATCTTATTTTTTATAAACTAAACACATTGAGCTTCACTTCTCTCACTGTGGGACTTTTTACTCCAGCTCTCAAATCATTTCTGTGGTTCTTTTCTGCTCCCTCTCCAATTTTCCAACATCCTTTTCGAGAGTTGACATTTAAAAAAAAAAAATTACACTTTTTGCCACAGCATTGCACTGGGAGCTCATGTTGAGTTGCTTCTCCACTAAATCCTTTTGAGAGTTACAGATTTTCCCATTCCAGTGATATGTTTGTAGTATTCCTTGTTCCTAGATGTACAACTCTGCCAGTCCAGTTGCCTCTGCAATTACAGAACAGTACCTGGTATTGTACTTCCCACCCCTCCTTCTACTCTGGTTTCAAAGAAATTAATTACTGCCAATACTTCTGGTTATTGAGAGCTGTTTGGAAAATCTCATTATGCTAAGCAGTATTATAGGTAGGCTTGAAAGGATTAGATTTTTATCGGTAAATATCGATAAATGTCTTTCTTGGTACGCACACAAACCACCAAACAGATATTTCCATCCATAATAGATAGTGAAAGTAAGAAAAATGTTGCTTGAGAACTTATTAGAGTTTGATGTAAGGATATTTAACTTTGTATATTTTGACATACAATGTTGACAATTTTTTTTAAAGTGGTTATAAAGTTTTCACTTTTTGAATCTCAACTTCTATTGTCATTAAATAATTATTGTCTGACTCTCTCCATTGTCTGATGTCATAATTTCACAATCTGTAAACATTTAAATGAATAAATATTAAAAAAGCTTAAAGCCTATAATATAATGAAACAGTGAAAATTTAAATAGGTAAACATTTTAAAGAGTTTAAAAATAATCATTGATATTATCCATCAATATTAAAATAATAAATAAATTAAATAAAATAAAAACTGAATTCTGCCAAGCCTAATTATAAGTAACAAATGTTTGCTGGAAATAACTGTGGGGCTATAGGGATACAGTTGCAGGTTCCTAGAACAATCACTGGAATTCTACAGACGCAAATCACTTCCAACTCTTTGTGGAATCAAATCTTGTAAGACTTCCAAGTTTGATTTATATATATATATATAGTGACAGACCCTGACCAGTGGGGTACATGAGTCTGGTAGAGGGCAAATATACTGGTCACTGGATGAGTAGTTTTCTGTTCCCTGAGTGACCAGAGCAGGGGCTGCATTAGAGTAATCAGGAACCTGCTAGAACCAGTTAAGGCAGGCTGGCTAATTAGGACACCTGGCCAATTAAGAAGAAGCTGCTAGAATCAATTAAGGCAGGCTAATCAGGGCACCTGGGTTTTAAAAGGAGCTCACTTCAGGTTGTGGTACAAGTGTGAGGAGCTGGGAGCAAGAGGTGCAAGGAGCTGAGATGGTGTGTTGCTGGAGGACTGAGGAGCACAAGCATTATGAGAGACACCAGGAGGAAGGTCCTGTGGTGAGAATAAGGAAGGTGTTTGCAGGACTGGCTCCAGCATTTCTGCCACCCCAAGCAAAAAAAAAAAAAAGCGTGATTGGTGGCGGCAATTGGAAAGAAAAAAAAAAGCTGTGATCAGCGGTGGCAGTTCAGTGGCAGGTCCTTTGCTCCTAGAGGGAGTGAGGGACCTGCTGCCCCCGAATTGCCGCAGGTGCTGCCCCTCTCCCTTGGTCACCCCAAGCACCTGCTTGTTAAGCTGGTGCCTGGAGCCGGCCCTGGGTGTTTGGAGGAGGCCATGGGGAAGTAGCCCAGGGAGTTGTAGCTGTCATGAAGCTGTTACAGGAGGCACTATAGACAGCTGCAGTCCACAGGGCCCTGGGCTGGAACCCGGAGTAGAGGATGGGCCCGGGTTCCCCCCAGACCTCTCAATTGACCTGGACTGTGGGTTCTTCCAGAGGGGAAGGTCTCTGGGCTGTTTCCCAACCCACATGGTGAATCTCTGAGGCAAGAAAATCTGCCAATAAGCACAGGACCCACCAAGATAGAGGAGGAACTTTGTCACTATATATAACAACCAAACAAAAAACCCAAACAACTTTCAAGAGTGACTCTCACAATATAAACATTTAAGCCCTCATTCTGAGTGGTGCTGTGCACCTGCAATGCATAGTAAGTTCAAATATGTATTTAGATGTCATAGGAACATAAAGGGTCACAACAAAACACTTTACAAATACATCTGAATCAACAGGGATACCAAGGACAGGGTAGGCCCATTACTCAGTGAGGAGGGAAAGACAATAACAGAAAAGATAGCAATGACCAAAGTGTCAAATGCCTTTTTTTTTTCAGTTTTCACCAAAAAGATTCAGAGGGTCCTGTGGCACCTTTAAGACTAACAGAAGTATTGGGAGCATAAGCTTTCGTGGGTAAGAACCTCACTTCTTCAATCTTAAAGGTGCCACAGGACCCTCTGTTGCTTTTTACAGATTCAGACTAACACGGCTACCCCTCTGATACTTGACACCAAAAAGATTAGCAATGATCTGACAACTAACATAGTGAACATCAGTGTAAATGTTGTAGGATGTAAGGCTAAAATGGGGGGAAGTCAAGAATAACTTAGACAAGTTATATGCCTTCAAGTCAACAATTCCTGATTAAATACATCCTAGAATACTTAAGGAACTGGCTGAAGAGATCTCTCAGCCATTAGCAATTATCTTTGAGAACCTGTGGAGAATGAGAGAGATCCTAGAGGACGGGAAAAGGGCAAATATAGTAGCTATCTATAAAAAGGGGGAAAGGGACAATCCAGAAAATTATAGACCAGTCAGCTTAACTTTGGTATCCAGAATGATAATGGAGCAAATATTGGAATAATCTGTTTGTAAGCACCTAGAAGATAATATAATAAGTAACAGTCTACATGAATTTGTCAAGAACAAATCATGTCAAACCATGGAGAAAGTCCAAAATTATTAAAGGTCTAGCAAATGTGACCTATGATGAAAGACTGAAAAAATTGGGTTTGTTTAGTCAGAAGAGAAGACTGAATGTGGTAACAGTCTTCAAGTAAGTAAAAGGTTGGTATAAAGAGAAGGTGATAACTTGTTCTCCTTATTCATTGAGGACAGGACAAGAAGTAATGGGCTTAAACTACAGCAAGGGAGCTTTAGGTTAGACATTAAGAAAAACTTCCTAATTGTAAGGGTAGTTAAACCCTGAAACAAATTACTGAGGGAGGTTGTGGAATCTCTGTCACTGAAGGTTTTTTAGAACAGGCTAGACAAGCACTCATCAGGGATGGATTACATAATACTTATTCCTACCTCCATGCAGGGGGCTGGACTAGATAATCTATCGGTCCCTTCCAGTGCTACATTTCTATGATTTTATATCAGTAGGATACCTGCTCCTGGGATGCTTTAGGAGGATCTTGAGAGGTGCCAAGTGCCCTCAACTCCCACCATACAGGTTCAGACTGTGTGTACTCAACACCCCTCATGGTCAGGTCCTTAAATCATTTTACCTTTAGATATCCATAGTAAAGAAAAACTAAGTCTGCAAATCCCCATAGCTATTTTTGTTAAAATAGAGCTTTTTGCCTCGTCATAGCCCACCACTTCATCCCCCTTTTCCTGAATCCTGACTCAGCCAAACATTGCCTTCAAGGAGAGTTACATGTGTTTAACTGCTTTGCTGAATCTACAGCATATCTCCATGAATTGAACCATTGCCGTTACAATAAATGATGATGTCACACAAGTTATGACTTCACTGCAACGTTAAACAAAAGGAGAAGCTGGGCTGCAGAGAAGGGAACACTTACTAAAACATTATATTTGACTTTGGCCTAGTGCAGAGGACCTGTACAACTCTCTGTGCACTACATAAGGCCTTAAATTCTGCTACTTGGGGCTTCTACGGGGTATATTTGGTGCATAGGGGCTTATGTTATACAAATGTAGTTAATAGCACAATTCACTATTTACTTAACTTGCCTTTCATATATTGTCCATCTAGATAGTAAGTCATTAGGGATTATTTATTTGCTTGGAGGTTTCTACAGAAACATTGCACAAGGCCCTATGCACCATTTAAGATGCATTTGAGTCAGACCCAAATCCTGCTTCTAGTACCTACAGTGAATATTTGGCTTGGGTGCTGCTGGGAATCTCTGGAAGCAAGGGGGATAAATCCAGCCCCTCCTAGGGCAAAAAAACAGCAATAGGTCGATTCTGTAGTAACTCAGTAGTATCCATGGCACTTGCTCCCCCCTTCTGCAAGGTAAATGGCCAATGACAGTTCAGTCCTACCCATGTCTACCTCCCAAATAGCTACTGTACACCACTGTACAGGTAGCCCTCACTATGGGACTGATCCAAAGGCCATCCAAGTCAATGGGAAGACTCCGGTTGACTTAACTGGACTTTGGATTAAGACTTTAGCTGGTGCACAGAAGGTACATAGTACCCTGCACAACCTCCCAGACCTGTACACTCCTACTCCCAGCAAACACACGGCAGAACCATACTGCTTATATGAACATTGTATATGAACTTATATGAGCTCATACTGCAGTTGGGCCCTTTTGCCTAGTATAGAGTGAGTGGGCAAGATTTGACAGTTTTTTTGCTCACTGACTATTGGCCTAATTGCTAAAGCAGAAAAATGTGACTCAGGAGAATGTTATTCTGTTCCAGGTCAGCTGCTGATTTTCTATATGATCTTGGTAAGTCCTTTAACATCTCTGTGCTTCAGTTTACCCACTTCCCTACCTTATTGTGCCATTGATTTTTATAAAGCATTCCAAGATGCTCAGATAGAAGATTGTGTAGAAATGCAAAGTAGCATGTAATGTATTAATCAGGGGAATTGTCAGCCAGGTAGTTACTCCAAAAGTTGGCAGTTTGTTTCTTCCCTCTAAAGACATTCTTCTAAGAGCTTTTAATATACACGTATTTTACATTCAAAGTGATTTTTTTCTCTGGCAGTGGCAGAAATTGTTCCTTAGCTCAGTGTTTAATTTTAAAGGGCCATTTTAGTGTAGAAACAGCAAGAAGTTACAATCCTACCTCCTCCCAAGGAAGCCACCTGTTAGGAAATTTGGACACCCAACTAACCCAATGACCAGTTAGAAGCACTCATTAACATTTCTCTTGGGCCAACAGTAGCTTGCCATTTTCAAAGATAAAAACCTTTAATTAAAAATAATTTAAATGTATAATAATGTAGTTTAACACCCAGTAAACTTTCATTGTTTAAGGAATTAGCCAGGATGGGTAAAGAATGGTGTCCCTAGCCTCTGTTTGTCAGAGGGTGGAGATGGATGGCAAGGAGAGAGATCACTTGATCATTACTGTTAGGTTCACTCCCTCTGGGGCACCTGGTATTGGCCACGGTCAGTAGACAGGATACTGGGCTGGATGGACCTTTGGTCTGACACAGTATGGCTGTTCTTATGTTGTCTGTAAAAATCAGCAGAATAATAAATATTTAAACTCTTGAAACTTGGACTAAAGGTTTTCATTTGACCCATTTTACCTAATGTGCTTTGCATTTCACACAGTGGGCTAAACTCATCTTGCTGGGGAAGGAAGATACAAATTGTGCATTTCTTGGGGCCCTTGATCTTCAAGAAGCCCCTGAACGGCTTTCACATCTATGGAAAGTCAGGTAACGTTTCCACTGCTCCCACTCTTGGAGGTTCTTCTGTGGAGGACAGCTTTCATTATCACTGGGCTCTCTATAGAAGCCTTGCTGGCATAAGTTGCATTGGGAATGCACTCTACCAGCTGCCCTGAAAACAGCCTCTCTCAGGCAGCACCACCCTCCTTTTCAGGATTTATTGGTGCCATATGGGACCTTTGGCAAAATGGAAACTGCAGCCACCTTGAATTTGTGGCTATCTTCCTCCAGAGAAACCTCTTCATAAACTAGAAGTGAATCTGACCAATTGCTCTGAGGCATGTAGTAACTGCCATATTTGAAAACCTGGCACCTAGCAGTCAGTCTGGCATCTGAGGCTAGAATATAAGTTTATCACCTTAAAATGGCATGAAAGTGGATTTATATTGCGATATTTATGTTGTTGTAATAATCTTGGCCATAGTAAGGAACTCAGAATGTGCACTTTACTGTATATCCTTATGACCTTGGGCTCAAAAATGAGGCACCACAGTTAATTTTGGGAAATGCTATCAGTGTTAGTGTTAGTCTGGGGAATACTGTGCATTTTTAACCTACAGGGTAGGCTTAGAATCTCGCTTCCCCATATTCTGTATTTTTTTTTTTTTTACCTGACTGTCCATTTCTTGTCTTGCAGGTTACTGAGGTTATATAAACATGCAAGATTGTGAATGGAGTCACAGACAGGGAATGAATCAGCCTGAACAGCTCTTGGGAGGTCAGAGGAGCTGCTGCCTGTCTGTCTCAAGGACACCCATCCTCTGCAGCGTCTCAGCACCAGTATAATTTACAATTACCTTTCTCAGAATATCAGATGCAACAAAATTCTCATGTCATGCATCTCTAAAAAAGATGGTTACTAAGAGAAATGATCTTAAATAGTTGCACTGTTATGATGAGGAGGGTAAAAATGCTGGAAACCTACAAACTCAGTCCTTTATCCTTGTTAAAAGTGGAATATTGTAGTGGTCACTTTGAAAACAAGCATACTGACTCTGCAGAAGTCCAAGAAAAGATGGAGTTGGAACCAGTGGAGCATAGTTGGAATTAAAATTATTATTTCTCAGAGAACAAGGTAAAATGGAGGCTGGCTATACTGTAGCTTCCTAAGAAATAAGACTTAGAGCCAGAGATACCTGAGTAATGGTGGAAAACATGTGTGGATTTATTTTGTTTTCATTTTCTGAAAATTGTCAAGATTCTGAAAATTCAAATTCAAACAATTTCAACCAGCTCTACTCCGAGCCTATTCTTTAAGGTTAGTCAGGTGTTGAAAGGCTGAGCAGAATGCACCCTGCTGGAGGGAATATGGAGGAGCAGCAGGGCTGGAGTGGGGGCAAAGGGTCAAAGCAGGGAGAGGACAGCAAGAGGGGGAACACGTAAAGGGCCGATGAGTGGGCAGCAGAGATGACACGCAACTGGCCTCCACCTGGTGCCTGCCCATACTCACTAATCACCGCAGCTCACAACCAGTGCCAGCCAGTGCCAGCCAGAAACAGGATGCTGGGAATCTCCATTACAGGTCGTTGTCCTGAACAACAGGAAGGAGAAACCCTATAAGCAAAGCCAGAGAAAAAAGAGCTATATATGACTAAGTCTGCAGTGTATCAACCAGTAACTGCTATAGTTTAATAAAAACTCCTTTGGATCCTAATGTACTAAGATTGGATTCCCATTCCTCAGGGATTCCTCCAATTAAGCTTGAATTCTAGGGCAGAAGGTGATGGCACTGGTGATGTGTATTTCATGGGCTATTATACAATTCAGGATGGTTGTTTTGTGGGACACTTTAATAGAGCTGCTGTCAGCTGTTCAGGAGAAGTTGTTTTTTAGCTGTGGAAAACAAACCACTCCAAGCTTGCAAACACCTTGTTGTCTGCCCCTTAGGCACATCTGGCAGAGAGACTGCTGCTGCTGACAGGAATGCTCAAGTCTGATCCCATTGCTCCCAGGATGAAACAGTTAGGTGAAACTGATGTGAAAGAGCAGAAGGCAGCTTGAAGCACAAGGAGAAATTGTCTTTTTCTATGAAATATTTCTGTGAACTGAGGGGAAAAGGGGGATTGGATAAGATTTTTTTTTTTTTTTTTTTTTTACAGTAGGGACCGGTGAGCTGATTTTCCCCCCCCCCTTTCATCCTTTATTTTTTTCTTTGACAAGGTCTGTAAATATGTCAAATAATATCAGTAAGTCATCCACACAAGACTCATCCAAAAAGGTCACGGGGAGAAAAAAGGTCCATTCAACACTTTCGTATTAATATCATCATTATTCTTATGCTTCATTTTCTCTATTATGCCTCATTTTATAGAATTTTTCAGGCAAGTAAAGATTTATCATCTTTTTTTCCCCCCAAGCAAAAGGATATTTCAAACATAGTTTTTTAATCATGGAAACATGGAATTGTATCATTTATGCAATTAAAAAAGGTTGTGGGTTGGATGAAAAAGAGATACGTCCTACCCCAGATTATACAATCACCTCATTCACATATGAGGGAGAGGAAACACCTTTCAATAAGTTGTATTGGGGAGTATTACTCCATGTGGTCTCAATATGAAAGAAAACTGACATTCAACCTAAAATGAACATATATCATATTTTATACAGATCTTTTTTATAGATATTGGACAAAAACCATCCCTGTCAAATTTGACTGACTTCAGGGGAATTACAACAGCTATCGGTTTAACCATTTATTTTGAAGCCCCCTCCCCGCCAAAATTAAAAAAAAATAATAAAAAATCACCATACCCAGAGTTTATGCAATGCATAAGAAATGGTGGAAGGGGTGAATAACAGTGAGATTCTTTCAACAACACTGAGCAGGGATAGAAAAGAATTCACTTCATGTCATTGTTTTCCTCCATTTCCCTCCTCAGACATCACTTCAATCTCTTGCCTTTCAGCACCGTATAGACATACATGCAGGCACGCTTTCTCTTCCCCCACCCCTTCAGTGCAATACACAATTCCCTTACCTGTTCTGACAAGAAATTCACGTTGCAGTCACACGCCAGAGGCCATGGTTACACAAAAGTCACAGGTCAATAAGAATCACTTACACTTCCTATGAGCCTTTTCATCCTCTCTTCCTCCTGTGGAAGGCAGGGCCTCAGAAAGGAAAGAAAGAAATGTCATGGTCCTCTTTGCTAAATGCTTAAAAAATCCCCCAAGCCCACAATTGGAGGCTTCCTAACCTTCTGTTACCTTGCCTTAAGGAAAGTGGCCTTTTTCTCTTGGCCTCCTTCACCCCCAAGGAGTTCTTCATCCCTTCAAGAAGTTGGTCACTGACTTCTCTCATGATTTATAAGAAAGTAGAAGAGATTAGTCAGTACTCTTTTTAAATTGTCTCTTACAAGTAAGCCAATAAAATGATCTACATTGTATCACAGTTCAACATATTTGACATCTGTTCTGTAATAAAATTCACTTCATACATATGCTTCTTCAAGCTCATACATATGCTCCCCACAAGCATTCCCAGGCTGCTCTTCTGAGCCGTTTTGGTAACATATCCATACTATTATGATACTGGTATTTAAATGGGCATCCTTTCCTGGCACCTGTGGCCTACTGACTTTTGTGAGCAACCATGCTTGGTGAAGATATTACCATAAACTTCATTAGTAGAGCTGGGTGAATGCCACAAGCATTTGCTCATATTTAAAAATGAGTTTGCTGGGATCATGCTTGAACCCTTTTTTGGATGTGCTTTCCACATACCTTGGAGCAATCATATTTGGCTCTCACAATTGCCTCTGGCAAGTGAATGATTGCTTGATGCAGGAGGGGCAGGATTCCCCAAATACCTTCCCAGAGACCCAGCACAGTACAAATGAAATTACAAGAATCTGACTGCACCCTTCACCACTAGTACCAGTTATGTCCCTGATATTGGTGATGACATTAAACTGCAGACTTGAAATTGCAGTAATACCCTTGGTGTAATTTATATGGGATGGATGCTGACTAACACAGTGGGGCTTCTCATACTCTTCCTGGCAAACAGTCAGCCTTAAAGCCACCTTTGTATGGAAGCAGAGGCTATTCAGGTAATCGGGTGCTGGCAGTGTAATGCATACTGAACACAGGTGGAAAATCAACATTAACTGGTTGTATTCTCATTTCAGATATGGGGCAGCTGGCTATACATAAGAGGGTGTGGATATGTGGGCACAATATTGTGTTTTGGGTGCATAGGCACACATCCAGGTTGCCCAAGAGCTCCCAGCTGGCATTCGGTGGCACAAAAGAATGGATAAATAGCTTGGAAAAGGAATTAAGGAGAGGTGCTTGGTAATTTAGCGAACTGGGGGTGGTTGGAGACTCCTCTGATTGATACAGCAGGGAGCCAACCCCGCATCATTATAGTCCACCTTAACCCCTCCTACAAGCAGTAAGATCAGTAAGGTCCCGGCAAGGGAATTGCTGGAGGGACCTAGATGAAAAGGGGAGGAAGCTGGTGGAAGCTTCCCCCCCTCCCCGGAATTGGCTGGAATTGATAAGGTCCCAGCAAGGGAATTGCTGGAGGGACCTGGATAAAAAGGGGGGGAGCTAGTGGAAGTCGCCCCCCTACCCCCCGGAATTGGCTGGAATGGAAGGATCCCAGCAGTGGATCTGCTGTAGGGACATGAATGGAAAGGTGGGGGGAGGGGTGAATTGTGGGGCTTTTCACCTGCACTGCACATTTTATCTGCCGGGTTAGTCCCAGACATCTAATAATAAAGTTGCGGCCTGATTAAACCCATATCTAATGTCTCATATCATTCTTTTGGCATAGCCAGACAAATCCCCACACATGAGTTGCACCAGGCACAAAAGGACCGGTCCTAAGGAGCTGGCCCTACATTTGTTGAGTCAATTATTTACTGTGAATTACATCCTTAGTTCTACTCATTATACCTTGGATCTGTGATAATGATGGTGATTACTGTAATGTTTGCAGCAACCATCCCATTTCCTCTTACACTAACTATGCATCATGAGGATAGGTAAGTACCTCTTAGGGATGGAGGGTTCCTGGATTGGGGCTTCATATTCCTGCACTGCTGCTTCATTCCCTTTACTTTACAAAGAACATTAATTTCATAGAATTGATGCCAATCTTTTCTTCTATTATTCTGTTAATTAAATTCAGCACTCCTGGTTAGAGGTAAAACAAGTGCTGTTTATACACACACACTTTTAGACAGGCATTAACATCCCAGGCACCTGTCACCAAAAGTAGCAGCAGGCAATTAATCACATTAATGGGGCATTTGGCAACTGAAAATACCCTATCACCAGCAGGTGCAGTTAATTCTGTCTCATCTCAACATTCAGATTGTGAATATGAACTCTGAAAGGCTGACCAAATGACTTGGATACATCACAGAGATGACACAGGACACTTATTGAGGTTGCTATCAAAATGTCGGCATCTGCCAACACTTACTACCCAGTGTATGTTGGAATAGAAATATGTGTCAGAACCATGTAGGATCTCTTAGCAAACGCTGCCTTCTGTTGGTCATCATTGCAGTTTTGGAAGCATCCACAACACTTTCATCCGTCCAGTGATAGAATGAAGGCATATTTCATAGGGGACACACATGGGTTTGGGCATGGAAGAAGGAGCCTCCTGATGGGTATCTGAACAGGGGAAAGAATTAATTCTATGTTCCTTTCCAAAGGGTCTTGACAGGTCCAGTAGAACTAGGGGACTATAACAGGCTAAGGAGGCACCTTTGCGAAGCCTGCTGAAGTATTCATCCAGAAACATATTGATAGAACCTTTTCTTCCCAGAAAAGTCTCCTTCCTTTATTCTGAGCATGTTTATTTTGCTGCCATTCCAGCCTATGATCTCATACTGCAATGAAATCTATGGGTAATGTGCCAGATTTTCACAGAAATTTGTTCAGAAATGAAACAGGACATGAGACCAGACAGAAGCCCTGGATAGCATGGAAACTGTCAATAAATGAATAAACAAACTAAGGCAAGCAGAACATTTGGCTACAACAGATTGGAGATCAGGTTCCTAGGGATTGGGAAAAAAATAGGAATGAGTCAGGATTAATTTACTGGACTAGCCAGGATGCCTGTAGATGGGACCCCTCAAGCCCTGGCTGAATAAGTATGCCCTACACTGGGAGATAGTGACTTTGATTTTAGTCCAGGATGTACAGTATAACTTTGATTATCCAAATCCCAATTATCTAAAACTCATTGTTATCCAAAACAGTTCATGGCCCTCCATGTCTATTAATTACACTGTTAAATTTCCTCAATTATCTGAAGGCTCAATGACGCATAAGAAATGATACTGCATAATTCTTGAACGTAACTTACTAATGCTGGACGATTTGTGCAAAAAGATGATGCATCGTGTTTTGAAAATAAAATAAGTCTTAGGGTTGGTCTGCACAAGCAACTTATGTCAGTATAATTATGTCACCCCTGAGCGACACAGTCATACTGACCTAACTCCCAGTGTAGACATCACCATGTCAGTGGGAAGGCTTCTCCTGTTGACATAGCTACCAAGCGCTCCTGTTGGCATAGGTAGCATCTTCACAGAAATGCTACAGCGGTGCTGCTGCAGCCTCTCAAGGGTAGACAAGCCATTATTTTGATGTCTCGAGGAACCTCCACTAAGAAGGCAGTGCCTCCTGCCACTAGGACTTATCCTGGACTCTGACCATTGCAACGTTCTGATTGAGCACAGCTCTGGCAGAGGGTCACAAGGACAGCCCGGGACCTTCCCCCTTAAGAGTTTTAGGGTTAAGACAAAGACCTTGAAACATATCCCCAAATAAGTGGAGTAATTATGTGATGTGCCCTCAGTGGCCTTTTTGCTTAAAGACTCTTTTATGCTCACAAACTCACTTTGAGCTATTATTTTCCTTATGTTATGGATGGGAAAACAGACAACAAAGATATGATTTCTCCAAGGCTTCAGGAGTCAAGGCTTCAGAGTTACAGAAGGACTTAAACTCCAGAGTACTGTGCCCAGGCAACTATACCTGCCTCTCCTCCATATATTCTCAATTACATTGTCATAAATCCAGAGTAACTCCATGGTAAACTGAAGTAACAGGGGTTATAACCCAGCTCATAAGTTTCTGAACGGCCCCTTACTTGATATGGAATGAAATAACTTTTATAAAACTTTGTGACCCATCCCTAGATCAGTTGACCAAAGCCATTTAATCATATTTTCACTGTTCTTGATCAGGCAAGAGCAAAAGTTGAGAATGAGGGAACACAGCTTGGACTGCATTATTTTTGGACTACTTTAGCATCCTGAAAGGTGTTTGGCTCAACAGAATATCTTGTAAGGATGATCAGCAGTAATGTACAAACAATACACCCCATGGAACCAGTCTTCACACACATATTCAGTCTGATTGATTGTGCCATAACTGGCAATCCTTGCTCCTAGCAGGATTTTTATGGGGAAAACAACAATTTATTTCCAAGGCCTCCAACCACTGACCTATAAGTCACAGTACTATTGGAAGTTTATGGTTATCATGTTTCAAGGGGTGTGGAAAAATGGGATAGGAGGGTGATGAGGGTAAGTGCACATTTTGAACATCTAATTTTCATGACTTTAGAGCTGCCACTGACATATAAAAGTCTTCAACTTCATCTTTAAAATTATAAACTTTAAGACATCAGTATTACTTGCTAATTCATATAACAAACTTTAATGGAAACAGTTAAACCCAACATATATTTTGCTAAAGGATCGAGATACAGAACTGGATTACTTATCTAAAATTGATATGCTAATTGCTCCCTAAGAGGTTTACCTGCAAAGTTGCCCCTTCTCACTACTCTTAGTATTGGCTTCCAGGGTTTTCAATTAAGAGTGATCAGAATAGACAAACTCTGGTTAAGAACCCAAAGGGTTATGCATTGTTTTAAATCAGAAATGTGTCAAACACTAGTAATCCCCTGAATTATACTTTATTTTATACTTGATAAGGGATCCCTCTTGAGAAAGGTTTATATGTCCCGACACATTTGGAAACATTCCTTGACAGAATAAATTCTTTGAGGAAATACATCAAAACTCTGTTTATCTCTACAGCTGCTCCCCTAAAACCTGTCAGTGCTAATAGCATCAAATCTTGGATTAAATAAGTTCTATGGAGAGACAGTGCGGCCATTTTTATATTCAAAACACACACATACTATCAGAAGAACCTCTACTACAAGAGCGGGGAACAGACAAGGAGAGATTATAACAATGTTCTTTCAGCATACAGGAGACTCTGACTCAGGAACTTTCCCAGAGTACTACTCAGCTCTTGTTGCATAGTCTGTATACACTCGGACATGTTTCTTCCAAATTATAATTATAAAAAAACGTCTTTCATGAATACAACCTAGCTATTATTTCATGTATGGATGGATGTACATTTCTATTTACTGCAAAAATTGTGATTTGTGGTATAACAAAGCAGAAAACATTACCTTTAAAATGATGAATAGTAACTCTGATTCTGTAGGTGATAGTAATGAGTACAGATTTTGCCTTCCTCCTGCCTTCTGGTTTTGCACTTCCCAGATAAAGACATACTAAATTGCAGTTGTTTTTTATACTTTATTTTTGGAAAAAACATGTTGAAGTCTGTATAGACAACACTGAAAACTGAGACTAAATTCATCATCTGTAGTTTCATTTTAGAGCTGACTGCTACATTACTTTCAGCATGAATTGATTTTTCACCTATTTCTCAATACTGTTGGCATTTATATTAACACTGTTATTGATAACAAAAGCTTGCATTATTATCTACCTAGGGTTTTATTGACCATGTTGAACCCCGTATATAATGCAGCGAAAGATTTTTGGACAGATTGTGCTCTCATTAACACTAATGTGAATATGTGGCAGCAAGGTATTGCCGAGAAGCCATAGACATGCCCCCTATGCTGGCACCTCTACACCATTGAAAGGTTTATCTTACCCTGGGTGACCATCCCACAGCCAGCTACTTCAGTTTTAGGGAGGCTTTGTGCCAGTGGTCTGGGGCAAAGCAATGTAGTGAAGCCTAGGATTTGGGCCATGATTTATTTTATACCATAAATATTTTTGTAGTGGGGAAAAAGCTTTCATCACTGATATTTAACGAACCATGAAAACATTTCTATTTCTCTTAAGTTTAATAAGCTACTATTTTCCCCCCAATCATACATACTTTGCCTCAAACTAGTGATGCATCCTTTTAAATAGGAGGGTTAAAATTTCAGCAACCTCATACCAGAGGCCCCAAAACGAATATTTTGAAATACATATACACTTAGCATATAATTATGCATTCCTTATTCTGCCAAAACTCAGACTGAGGCAGATCCTGATACTCTTAGTAAGAGTGAAAAGCACTTTACTCCAGAAGTATTAATGTTGGCTTCAATGGGACTACTCAAGGAGTGAGGGTAAGGGTATCAGAAACAGGGCCACTCACAGTACTAAGGGAATATCTACATTTTAACTTGGTGTGCATTTTATGTATCCTCATTAAACGATCTGCAAAAAAGTGTCACACTGTCATTTCAGACACACTGAATTGTTGTTCTGTGATCAAATTAATGTTGCCTTGTATCTTTGCAGCCATGCAGCACCAAGCTGTTCTTTTGTGCTTTTTGGGATTGTTCATGCTCCACATTCTAAGACTTCTGCCAGATGGCAATGGAATTCTGAGGTTTGGGGTCAAACAGAATAATTCCCATGCTTCCTGTTCTTTCAACCCATCATCCTTCTTGTTTCTGTGATCCAGCACCATTTTCAAAGGGCTGTCAGGTAGCATGGAAGACATATTGATGATAGCTTCGATCTTAGGGAAGCTCACCACCCTTGATTGCTATTAGTCAGTTGCTGACCGGTTTGGTGTTGATAGATCAACCGTTGGAGCTGTTATGGAGACATGCATTGCTATCAAGGAGGTGCTGGGCTCCCAAGTCATAAGAGTAGGCAATGTGTAGGCAGTTATTAATGGCTTTTCATTGTTGGGGTTCCCCAATTGTACAGGGCCCACTGATGGGACCCATGTTCATATTCTTTGTCTCCCCCCGACCAAGCCTTGGAGTTCATCAACAAAAAGGGTATTTCTCCATGGTGCTGCAAGGCCTGGCTGATGGTTCACTAGTATTTATGTGGGAAGCTGAGAACAGGTTCATAATGCCAGGATCTTTAGAAAGTCTGGATTTTTTAATGCAATGACCAATGGGACTTTTGCACCCATTGTCTATATGGTGATGTTGCCATTCCTCCAGTCATTCTTGAAGATACAGCTTACTTTTTCCTCCCTTGGCTTATAAAACCTTGTACTGGACAATTGGAGTAGTTCCAGCATGGCATGAAATGTGCATTTGGAAGACTGAAATGTATATGGATGAGCCTGATGTTGAGGCTGGCTGCTGATGAAGAACATCTTCTTATGATGATGGCTGCTTAATGTGTTATGCAGAGCCTTTGTGACAGCAAGGGACAGAGCCTTGTATGTGGATGGGAGCAGGAGACAGACACCCTTAATGAATGTTCTGAACAGGCAAAGACTTCTACAAAATGATGCTACCACTGAGGAGCACATAGCGAGGGGTGCATTGTGCTCCTATATAGAATGTAGAGTATAGAATGTGTGAGAAATGTATATAGATTTTTGTGTTTATTAAGATAAAGTACATTAAGAATAGAGACATAAAATGTACAGTTGTGTGGTTTGTAATGCAGTGCTTTTAATATGTTTAATATGCTTGTTTTAATGGTGTTATTGTGACTGTGTGGATGTTATGACAGCGATGCTCCCCAATTGAAAGGAGAGTCCAAACCCAGAAACATGAATGCAAGGACATTGCCAACTACTTTTTAAAACAGAAAGACACCAATATGAACTCTGTTAGCATTAAAACAGGTACTGAGCAACCCTATTGCTGTGCAAAGGCCATGTGTTCCAGGAACATTGTCTACCTCTCCATAGACCAATGTCCTTTTATCTCTGTTTCTCTCTCCTCTTCCATATGCTGCTGGTATGGTGAAAAATAAAGAATAAGAAAAAAAGTAAATTTACAGTAAAAGTGCCTTTACTTAAAAGAGTCTCCTTTCTGGTTTAGCCATGTGATGCCGTTGTTTTTGTGTGGGGTACAGGAGTCAGCTGGGTGGAGGGGGAAAAGATGAATAAACGCCAGGGCAGGAGGGTGAGGGCTGGCCCACAGCAAGTTTACACATTTCTGTGTCTTCATATTATTGTAAAATTGAACGGAGAGTTTGTCCAGTCTATATCATGGCCTTTGCATTTAGCAATGGGGGGAGAGTGGGGGCTAACAGCAAACAAGATAGAGAAAAGTTAAACCAACATTGTGTACTCCCCCACTCATATTTAAGCTGTATTTTGATATATCATTTAATATTTCAAGAATTGGTACCATCCACCGTATTGTCTCCATTGTGGTTCAGCCTCCAGCTTTGAACATAGGTGGTTCAGGACCTCAATGACTCTGTCTAAACCAGGGTTCGCCAGGCTCACTGACTTGCCCAATTCTAGGGTGCATGGATCAGTCAGGGTGTCCACAACAATCTCTTGTACAGTGGTGTCACATTTAGCAAAGACATGGTCAAGCTTGTCAGAAAAGGAGCAGATAGTGGTGCCGCTTTGTACAGTCAAATTATACTTTGCATGTCTATAGCCCCTTTGGCTTACCATAACACTGGAAAGTATTCTGGTTGTGCTTCTTACAGAGCCTTTTTCATGATACCGTCTTGTATATCTGTGCTAAGGTACTGCTGGACAGATGGGAAAATAAAGTTCCTCTCCCCAGAGGTCTATATCCAGAATCTCAATATGGGACCATGATATAGCAACACGAGGCATAACTGGAGAGTTATCATGTGTATTACACGCAGGTATGTGAAGTCTCCAAGAGCTGGAATCACAAAGGATGGCATCTGATTGTGTGTGACTATTTAAACAACAAGGTGACATCCCGATCAGTAAAGCAGGTGCACACAGGGCCGGTGCAACCATTTAGGCAAACTAGGCGGCCGCCTAGGGTGCCTAGTGGTTGGGGGCGCCTAAAAGCCCGCTCAGGCGAGGAGGTGGAGTGGAGGTGAGCTGGGATGGGACGGGGGGGGGGGGCACGGGGAGGGCCGCCCGCAGTAACGGGGGGGGGGGGGCGCACAGGGGAACTGCTCCCTGCCCCAGATCACCTCCACTCTGCCTCCTCCGCTGAGCACACAGCCCCCACTCTAAGTCTCCTCCAATCGGCACCGCAAGCCTGCGAGGGGAGGAGAATTAGAGCGGCACTGGCGTGCTCAGCGGAGGAGGCAGAGCCAAGGTGAGCTCGGGCGGGCTCCCCAGGCAGGGTTAGCTGCCGCGGCGGGGGGCTCCCTGGGCGGGGTTAGCTTCCACGGGGGGGAAGGCTCCCCAGGTGGGGTTAGCTGCCACGGGGGGGGGGGCTCCCCGGGCGGGGTTAGCTTCCGGGGGGTGGGGGAGTCTTCCCAGGTGAGGTTAGCTGCCGTGGAGGGGGGGTGTCTCCCCGGGCGGGGTAAGCTGCAGAGGGGGGGTAGCTCCCCGGGTGGGGGGGTGAGTTAGCTGCTGTGTGTGGGGGGATGGTTAGCTAGGTGGGGCGGGGGGGCACAAAGTGGAAGTTTCGCCTAGGGTGCAAAACTTCCTTGCACCGGCCCTGGGCGCACATATACATAGGCAGGCAATCCAGATAGTTAGCAAACCAGGATACAGGAGAGAGGACTTGGCAGATGTGAGACACTCCCTACAGAATGTGGATGGATGCAATGCTTACTTTGCTGCAAGTGAACTCATCCCGCATCTAAGTAAATCCACTCCCGAAGTGGGTTTGATAATGTGTGTTAAAACGCATGATGATTTGTGAATTCAAGGCTTTTTAAGACAAAAGATCTCAAGTTGGCCCACAACAAATTTGAAGTCTAGACAAGCCATGGGTCTGATTCTACCACCCTTACTCCCATGGTCTAGTCATGGATGGAAGTACTTTTACATAAGGGAGATGAACTCTGGCCTTGTGATAGTTTTCCATGAGTTGGGAGAGCAGAGCAGGTTCCTTAAGATAAAAACAAACACTGAACAAGCATTACAAAAACGTCCTTGATCTGTGTGCTATTTACAGCACATGCAACTCCACCCTCAATTTTGGGATTGATTTTTTAAATAAGACTTTATTAAAAATAAAATATTATTTTCACCTTTATTTGTTTAGTATTTATCAGAATATACATATATAAATCAGACGGATGAAACAAGTTATCTCTAGCTATGATGTATGTATAAATCAGTAGGTTGATAAGAGTAATTTTTAATGCATGGACAATCTATATTCTACCTGATGCCTTCAGGGTCACAAACCAAATGTTCATTTGTTACCCAGATACAGATTCATTATTCTGACTGAAACAAACAGGATTACCTGTTTATCAATTCAACATAATCTATTTTTTATTGACCAATATATTACATTGCTGAGCAGAAAGTTATCCTTGCTTTGTTTATGTGCTTGCCTATTTTAAATGCTTATTATTGTAAAAGAATAATTTTGCTTTAATTATGAAGAAGAGAACCACATCATTTTATTAATTTCAGGATTTATGCCAAGTTGGAAACAGAATATAAAACATGGAATCTGTTGGTAGTTGACAGCAGCTTTGTTAGCACTTCTATGGTATTTTATTGGGAAATAAACTGGATGCAGAAATGGATATATTATTGTTAAAATTTGCATACCGACATTATTTTGATCAAAAAATAGCTCATGCCATTCTTATTCCTTTTATTAAAAAAATCTGAACACATTTTTGTATGGTCCAAGATGCAGACATTTGTGCTTGATTTTTGGGAGTCAACCACAAAAAATATTTTAGTAGGTTAATTAGTTGGGATCATACTTTAGCCTGCATTCACATGAGAGGAAGGGACAGGAATCCTGAAGATTACAACTAGGGTCATGCAATGGATGAGTTCAAGGTGGGATTTAGGATCTGGAAGGGACAGAACAGCTGTATCGACCACACATTTACTTTCATGGGTAAATGATGCTGACTACACTATGTTACACTATGGTCTGTTACATAGAATATGCTCATTTTAACTATTAACTCACCCTCATTTGTCTCTTTCCTGTGCTACCAGTATCTTGTCATAAATGTAGGGCCCGGTGCTGTAACTCACTGTTGAGGAAGCCCGCTGTGTCTGTGTGGAAACCCACTGATTTCAGTATATTTCTGTGCAAGTACAGGGGTTTGCTTGTGCAATTGATTTTAGGATCAGGACCCTAGAATGTAAACTCTGCAGTCTTTTTAATTCATATTTGTACAGCTCCTAGCACAATGGGGCCCTGATCTTTGATTATTGTTCTGAGATGCTATCATGATACAAATAAACAATAACATCAATAAGGGGAAATCAAGTTATTAGCACAGCTAATAACCTCCCCATAATATTCTTCCAAATATGAAAATAATGATCTTGAAGCATTATAACCTTGAACATGACATGTTCTCTTCATTTTCTCTCTTGGCCTTATTGTGCACTTCACAAAGGCTGCCATCGGCGTCATTGAGAGTTTGGGGTGGGGTGGGGAATTCAAGAGCTGGGCCCTCTCCAGGTGTTTTGTAAAATGGACGTAATAAACCCTGCAGTAGATAGCATCATGACAGGCCATTAAACCCAAACAGCACCATCTCTACTAAGTATCAGAGGGATAGCCGTGTTAGTCTGAATCTGTAAAAAGCAACAGAGGGTCCTGTGGCACCTTTGAGACTAACAGAAGTATTGGGAGCATAAGCTTTCGTGGGTAAGAACCTCACTTCTTCAGATGCAAGTAATGGAAATCTCCAGAGGCAGGTTCCATACTGATTTATACCTGCCTCTGGAGATTTCCATTACTTGCATCTGAAGAAGTGAGGTTCTTACCCACGAAAGCTTATGCTCCCAATACTTCTGTTAGTCTCAAAGGTGCCACAGGACCCTCTGTTGCATCTCTACTAAATCGCTCTGAAATAGATGTGGCTGGGGCTGACGCTGCTCTTCAAAGGGAAAGGCATTTCAAAAATAAACATTTTGGTTTTCTATTCAGAGCCAAGTTCAGAAGAGAAGAAAAACCTTAGGAGAAAGACGAAGAAGAAAAAAAATCGGGTTTCTTTTTGATTACCAGCTTCAGCCCAAACCATGTCAATTTCAAAGATTTCCTTAGCAGTGCAGGAGCACCTCAAGTTTAAAGGGCCAGTTTGCCACTAGTTGCTGCAGGCTTTCCTTTTTAAGCTTTATAGGCTCAAGACCATTAGTGTTGTTTTAATATTCCTTTTAAATTAAGAACAAAGACAGCAAAAATTTTCTGTATAAAAAGGAACTATTTTAAGTAGTTCATCTGTTGTGCAAAAACATAGTACATGACATCTGGCATTTGGCTGCTGAAATCAACAGGCCTTCTAGCTCTTGTCCCAGGAAGAACCCAAGCTCATGCTTTTAACTCAGTTCAGCCACTTTAATACACAAAATGAGAAAATTACAAGTTAAAAGGATACAGTCAAGCTATTGTTTCATACAAAATAGTTGTTCACCCTTCTTGCAGTTTATAATAAACCATTGAAGGTTAAAACTGAAATCTGTTGTTTTCTCCATCCATTGCTCATTGATTTGTTATTATAGGTTGCCTCTGACTGCTGACCTGCTGTCACTGATCTATCTATCTATCTATCTATCTATCTATCTCAGAGATCAGCAACCTTTGGCATGCGGCCCATCAGAGAAATCCACTGGGGGGGCTGGGACGGCTTGTTTACCTGCAGCATCCTCAGGTTCAGCCGATCGCAGCTCCCATTGGCTGCAGTTTGCCATTTCAGGCCAGTGGGGGCTGCGGGAAGCGGCGCAGGCTGAGGGATGTACTGGCACCACTTCCCGCAGCGCCCATTGGCCTGGAATGGCGAACTGTGGGCCAAAGGTTACCGATCCCTGATATAGATACAGTTGAAGTATTTCTTTTGAAAACAATATACACCATATTATGTGAACTTTTCAAACACATATAGGATCAAGAAATTAATCTAAATTCAGGGCCTCCTAAGTTTGATGGTATCATCTAAGGTTGTCTTAGTAGCCTTGATTCAGTCCTTGTTATTGACATGTTTGAGGACAGTATGTTTAGTAATAATCATGCAGATCCAGACCCAGGGTAATATGGAGAGAGAGCTGAGCAAATAATTCACAGTGAATAATTTACTGAAGCCTTGTTTTCTGCTTGTGGAGTGTCAATGAGCAGATTGTGATTCCCTGGAATTTTATTTGTTGTTCAAATTAACACAACATGTTTTATTTTACAAGTCATTTTATTTTCACTGTATGGATTAATAGGAAATAGTTCACTAAAGTGTATCTTATTCTTGATATTAAAAATTAGAGCACTGTTCCATAGCTTCCATTGGGCACATAAGTCACATGGTATTGTATCAGATTCTTGGTTAGATCATTGTAATATCTGTAATTGAGAGGTGGACCTTTGAATCGTTCAGGGAGAGATACCTAATGTGCAAGATTAGGGAATTTTAGAAAAAATTACCCCTTTTTCTCTTCAGGCAACCCATACATACCATTCTTTGAAAAAAGAGACAATAGAAAGATTTGCTATATTGGGGCAGAGTTTAAATTTAGTGTTCTCTGTCACTTTCATACTTTATAATTGTCTATTCCTAGCCTTGTTTGGTTCATTTAAATGTCTCTGTGCCAGAGTCCTGCCAAGGGATGCAGTAGCACTATTCCCCTAATGTGTCAAGCAGTTGGCATCCCAACCATATAAAATATAGCAGGTGCATTATTGCATTCACTGGCCAGCAATTTGGTTCATATCAGTCTCTGAAACAATGTAATTATGTTGGTTTGTAGTTGTGTAGGGTGTAATCATCAGATCCCTGTTTTGCTTGTGTAATTGCTTCTATTGCAGGGCTTGGGTTGTGAGAACCTTGACGAACTACTGTTTCCAGAAGTGTCCCTTCCATATAATAACAGACAAGCTTCACATTTGCTTTGTAGTGGCTAGATTTATCATTTGAGATTTTCTATCATTTAGACAATTGAGAGTCATGGCTTCTCCTCCCCAACGAATATGAAACGGAGTCCCATAGAATTTAAACAAGGCTCTAAAAAGGAATTACTCTAGAAAGCTATAGGATTTAAGATTATTTCCCTGAAGTAGGATTCTAAGGGTAGGTTTTAAAAACAATCCATAGAAAGAGTATCTTTCTCTGATAAAGTCTATAGGCGAGGTTGTTAGACTATGACAGTGGGCATGAGATGTGAAAGAACTTCCAAAGAAAAAAACTCAAACAATGTCTAAGTTATTGAGATGTAGAGCCCAAATGTGCCTAGATTTAAGAGAATGTTAAAACAAAGAGAGTCTCTTTTTTTCCATTCCACTTATTAAATTATAGATAAATGATTTTGCTGTCAGTGCAGCATCAATGGAAGATATTGGCAAATCAGTGAGACAGTGCCAGCATAGGCGACCCTAGACATGACAGAGCTTTGAAATAAAACATGCAAAGAATATTTTCACATAACTATACTGCTAGCTCTGTGTAAAGAAATTAAAATGGGTGGTAGTGTCCAGCTGTCTGAAATACCAAGTTCTACATAGTCCAGAAACATAAGAAAATCACAATATAAAGTTTCTTTAGCTCCTGTTAAGTTTTTGGAATCGTAGCAGCGTGTTCTAAATGATGTATGAAGTATAAAATACTGACCCACCCAAGCAGAAAATATAGAGAGGGCTTTACATCTACTTTGGTGCTATTGGCTGTGCTATTTACCTCAGAATCAATACAAACACTCCAAACAAAATAAGCACCCAGCAATTCATCAGTCAAAAAGATTTTTAAAAAATCCATATATAATATTCCTTAAATTGGGGTGTGTAGCGATATGTTTGTGGAAGATTAGAGACGCTCCCTCATAAGGGACAGTGATATGAATATAGGACTTTAGAAATGTGCCCTTGAAGCTGGTGTTGAGAATATAGTGTCGCTGTGTTCAGCAATTTACCACAGAAGTTCTCTAGTTTGTTTTATTAAAAGTTTTATTCCTTTCTCATTGTCTGGTTTGTTGTTCAATGAACTCCAAGAGCATTACAAGGTGGCTGTGATTTGTTTCTTTTTATTCCCTTTCCCTTCATTTTTCCTGCCATATTTTACTTTGCTGGTCTTTCCCACCCCCCACCTTTCCCCCCGCTGAATATGACAGAGAGAGAGAGAGAGAGAGAGAGAGAGAGAGAGAGAGAGAGAGATTAAAAAAAACTAATTTCCAACAGGAAAAAAAAAGGAGGTAAATTTCCAAAAGTGAGCTTTAAAATTACATCCTCAACTTTGGAGGCCATGATTCTCCACAGCAACAATAGTATCATTAAATGTTTAGAAATCCTACTGGGGTTTCAGCATGATCTCTCTGAGGGGAGGGATAGCCATAGGGTTAAAGCACAGGAATGAGAGTTACATGATAGGGGATCTATTTCCAGTTCTGTCACAGATTTTCTGTGTGAACTGGAGCAAGTCACTTATCCACTCAGGGCCCAATTCCATGAGATAGGGAGTGCCTCTTAAGAGGTACTTTAGGAGAAGCCCTGTGAGCACATCACAGTTCAGGGCTCTCAGTTTGCTCAGTAATACCCACCTGTTAATGTGTTGTGAGGTTATAGATTGTTTTAAGGATCACGGATAGTAAATGCAGTAGAAATGCTTTTTAATTTCAAATTTTAATTTTTTAAAAAAATATAATTCATGATAAACTATTCCTTTTTCTTTTGGTTTTTAACTTCACATTTTAGAAAAGTTGCTTGTTCATCAAAGAAAGAAAGAAAGAAAGAAAAATCTACTTGCAGAGGCAGGAAGTCTTAGAAAAATCCATATGACATGGATCAGGTAGCTGAGTTTGAGTTAATTAGAAAACTTTACAGTCTTCTTTCTGTTATTCCTTCCAATATACCTCACATCTGACGGTCTTGGGGAACTACCACTAGAGGTATAAAGCAGAGCCACCTTCACCTCTGTTCAGCCTTTGGCCTCTCTGCTGAGATTGCCAATAAGGGTGCTAGCTAGCACTAATTGTGAATCTGACTTTGGACACATGTTTACAGACCAATAGGATCTGGAAAATGGAAGACGTATTAGTTTGTTTAGCCCATCTCTCTTCCACTGGAAAAAGTGTTGTACTTTTCCTAGTGATTTACCCAATCTAGTTGTAATTGTGTCAAGAAATGGGACTTCCATTTCTCTTCTTGGGAGAGTATTCCTCAGTCTACTACATTTCACGGTTAGGAAGTTTTTCCTGATATTCAGCCTAAATTTACCTTGTCTTGGTTTTCCCCTAATTACTCCTACATATGCAGCCTTTTATAACAAATGCTTCTGTTCTTCTCTTTTATGAGCACCAGCTAGATTATCTGAGTTAGACAATGGCTATCTTTGTTCTCCTTTGATACCTTGCATAAAGACCCACACAAACAGCACCAAGTGGTCATCATATGATGGTAAATTTCACTCACTAACAAATTAGGCTGGATCTCAACTGGTGCTTAAAGGTGACTTCAGTGGGACTTAAGAATGTTGTTAACATTAAGCACACAGTTAAAGTGTTTTCTTGAATTGAGGCCTATGGCTATGGCAAGTTTTAAGTCAACCCTTAATTCTTGCTTCATTATTTTCTTGTGCTGACTTTTTTTTTTAAATTGTGTTTGTGTGTGAATAAACCTTTCCATTGGCATAGCATTGGGTTGGAAAGAAAGGCAATATCTTTTAAGAGCTGAAGAGAGACCCTTAACAATATTTTAATCTTTTTTGTATTGAATAAAACTGACAGCTCCCCAGGCAAGGCTGAATTCTACAATACAATACAGTAGCTCCACAGCATGGGTTCCTAGAGATTATAGTATATTCATGCATTCAGGGGAAAGTGGATAAAATAAAATATTGCTTCCAGCTCCAAAACAAACAAAAGGGATTTTTGAAATTTTGCTAGAGAAACATGCTCCATGGCAGTGTATTTAAAAAGCTTGAGTTATTATGCCAAGGTTGTCCTTGTAGGGCCTGAATAATTGAGGCATGTGCCGCAGCTATTATACTGTGTATAAAGAAGACTTGAGAACCACAGAATCACAGAAAATATTAATTTCCTATTAATTCTCCCTTAACCAGGGCTTGATTTAGGGGCAGGCTTAGGGTGCCAGGCTTGGGGGAGGTGCCAGGTTCGGGGTGGTGTTTTTGCTGTTAGTAATAAAAGGGAAAATAGAATGTTTGAAGAAAAATGTATCAGGTATCTCTCTGTGGAGTCATTTTTCACTAACCTTTTAAAATGTTCTGGACCTTTGTAGAATCTCGTGGAACCTTCCAGACTTTCTGAGAACTACATTTTCCCTCAAACCTCCTAGAATGTTGTCAGCCATGCCCTCGTAGGCATATAAGGGGTGGGGTGTCACCAATCAGTTAGTGAGATATAAGAACGAACTGAAGTGAAGTGACAGCTCAGCTGTGATATTGTGAACCTTGTTTTATAGTCTGTGAAAGTGTATTTATGTTTTAAGACTTGAAGAGTAACTATTAAAGAACATATTTAATGAGCTGCCAGAGATGTCTATTGAGCCCGTCTATGCAACAATATAAAAGTAATGTTTGATGACTTTCTAAGACTGGGGATCATGGACTTTTGCTTTCCCTAATACTTTGTGTTTTCAATACAAATGCAATAAAAATAAGGTATTCAGACGTTTAACAAAAGGTGCCGAAGATGCTTTTCACCTGGGGAGCCATTTGGTCTAGGGCTGGTCCTGCCCTTAACATTCAGTGGTCCTGATTCTCCATTTTGTTACCCTGCTGCTATGCCAGTGTAACTCCTATGAAGTAAATTGAACTGTGTCTGCATAGAAAGGATGCAACGGAGTAGAGAGTCAGACCCAGTGTTCTCAAGACCTTTAGGGCTTGATCCTGCACCACGGAAGTCAATGAAAGCTTCGTCATTAACTTCAATGGGTGCAAACTCAAGCAGTTAGGCTTCAACTATGGTAGCCTATTTTCCATTTCTAGGTTAGACAGCATTCCTGCCACCACCTCAGGGAGTAGGGAGCCCCCTGGAGACTTGGTACTACTAGATGTGGAGGGAGAATGAAGCAGAGACATGAAGGGTCCCTGCAGTTTGGCATTACACAGGAGGGTAACATGAGCCTTGAGATACTGCTCAAGCTACCAGAACCAATTAAAAATCTCAGGGATTTCAGATGTGCTGTGACTGTAGGTGCCATAACTGTGAAATTAGGGATGAGTCCTTTACAAACAGACCACAAAGGTAACAGTTCTTTAGCCCAGCTTTTGCAGGGATTCACTTAAAATAGAGCATATGTGTTACAAATGAGCCTTGGGCAATCAGGACCAGTGTCAAAGTCAGAAAGCCTAGGGTGGGATTCAAACACCAAAGTCAGGGGTCAAGGCCAGTCTGAGTTCAGCTACCAAAGCTGAAGAAGACCCGGTGTCAAAGTGGGAGGCAGAGTTCAACTATCAAAGCCAGGGATTGGCATTGGAGTTGGGGTTCACAGGCAGAAACTAAGAGTCCAAGTCCGGGAGTGAGCTGAGAGGCAGATCCATCACTACAGCTGGCTGCTATGTCCACCTAATTGCACAGCCACTTTCTGGAACTTCTCTTTGACTTAAACAGGGTGCCTGGGCCAATCAGAGGCCATGAGGGAAGCTGTCAGTCTGGCCTTCAGAGGTGATATTTCCTCTGATGTTTAATCTCTGCAGGATCTATGTGATAATGCATATAGCCTTTCATGGCTGCCAGGTAGTGGTGTGGCAACATCAGCCATCCTGCAGACCTGGGGTCTATTCCCTGCAGAACCTCACAATCTCTTGCTTTTTGAAGATATACATTTTAATGCCCTTTTTTTGGTTTCAGGTACCAGAGAGAAACCCAGTTGAAAGATGGGAAGGGTGTGAGCTGAAAAAATCTCAGGCTTTTCAATATTTCATTGTAGACTGTTATGACGGTGGTGGGAGTCGTGCAGAGGAAGGGGGGCTCCCTGGAGGGTTAGTGATGTTCAGAGCAGATGGGGGAGGAGGGATGAGAGAATAGAAACAGATGGGAGGGGGAAGAGAGACCAGAAAGGGAGCAGATGCGGGGGAGGGGGGGAGGAGGAGGAGGAGGAGAGAGAAACAGTAGGATTAATTTTTGTTGAAGACAAATATGAATTTAATTTGTAATTTAGAAATTAGACATTGCAGGATACTCAGCTTTCATCTAGTATAATAAACCACCAATAGCACCTTTAAGAAAAGGCATGACAAAATATTACTGTGGTCACCAGGATCGAGAGTTTGGGAGCAGGAGAGCAATCTAGGAGAGCATCTCTGCCATAAGATTTTGTCCCTACTATATAAAAAAAAAAAAAGTACGAGAGCCCCCTGCCAAGTAGTATTCAACTAGATGTGGTTAGTAACATATCACCAGTAGACATGGAGACATCAGAGTATGCAGAGCTGGAGGTAATGGAAAGAAAAAGAGAGAAGCTCCGTAAGTGGACAATGAATATGGTTTTGAATTTGTCAGTTAGGGAGGACGGCTACATACAATTTGAGACAAAGCAATGAGATAGCACCAGGCCATCCCTAATGAGAGAAATAAAAAGCACAATTAATGTCCATATGTGGGGCATTTTTGTTTATACCAAACCATTCCATATTTTCTAGCTAATTCAGTATTTTAAAGTTACATTTCACTGCCATGCTTCCTGGCAGCAGGGTGTATAGGTTGCAAGAGGAGTCTGACTGAGAATTCCACAGCTAAAAATTAATTAGTGAGTTGGCAAGCTGTCAGCTACACTTTTGTCTGTTTGCTTTTTTGTACAGAAATGAATGAGAGTATATTCCAGAGGTGTCTGAGTACAATTAAGTATCTTGCACTCTAAAATAAATATTTTATATTAGTGAACACTTTTAGGAATGGATCAGAATTTATTTGCTGATGTTATTTTCCACTGATGTCCTGTAAATGCAAATTTGTAGAAAGGAAGGAGAAAGACGTGTAGTATGAATGCATTTGGTTCATGAAATTTAATGGGCCAGATTCTGATCTCATTCACACCTATGCAAAACTAGGAGAATTCTGAATCAATAGAGCTGCTCAAGATTTATAAAGGTGTAACTGAAATCAGATTCTGGCCCAATGTAATTGGCTCTAATTTGGTACCTGTTTATGCAGTGGTAGAATCTGTATAACCAGTAAAAGGGGGTGTTATCTTCAGCTTTGTGTGCAAAAACAGCTGAATGCTTGGAGTATGAGGCATTCCACAATCATTAATAACTTGGGGAGGTACTATGGCACCCACTCCGGAATAGCAATTGCTCATGGCCATGCTGGCAGAAAATGGTGAGGATACAAGCAGCAAACAGGCATTTCCTGGCTCTTGACCCCTACGATGCCAATAATTAATTACTGCATTACTCTTTTTCGGTGCCATCTTGCATTGCAAACACATCATATCTGTTCTTTCTTGCCACTTTTCCACTGATGTTTCAATTTCCATTTCTCCTAGAAAAATCTCATAGTGTTCTTTTCTGCCATTTTTCTGCCCATGGGAAGAAGTTGGTTTCTTTAAAATGACAAATTAAGATCTTTAAAAATGGTTCATCTTACTATTAAGTTATTCTTTTTGGTATGATAAATGTATGATTTAACCACTGTGGCAAAACTGGAAATATTCCTTTTTAGCATTCATTGAAGTTACTAAAATGCATAGGGCACCATGTGTGTATGTCTGGACATGCAGGCTGCACCATACTTTAGGATAGTGCAGCCTACTCATGTTGGTTATGCCCAGCCTGAATTGTGGACCAGTACACAAAAGCTAGGGTGACCAGATGTTCCATTTTTAAAGGCACAGTGCCATATTTAAGCCCTTCTGCAGGTGTCCCGACTTTTTCTTAAAAATAGGCAAATTGTCCCGTATGTCTCCCCCCCCAATCAGTACCGGCGGGTCCTGCTGCTGCTGGATCCCTGCTCTCCAGTCACACGCCCACCAGCGGTGAGTGTGCAGGTCAACTGGCCAACAATGCAGGTGCGTGTGCAAGGCTGGTGGGAGGGCGAAGATGCAGCATGCAGAGCAGCTGCTCCCCCGGCTGGTCCATCAGCACAGTCCCTGCTGCGTGCTGGCTCTTGGCCAGCAGGGCTCCGCCCCGCATCCTGTTTCTGGCTGGCACTGGTTGTGAGCTGCGGTGATTAGTGAGTATGGGCAGGCACCAGGTGGAGGCCAGTTGCGTGTCATCTCTGCTGCCCACTCATCGGCCCTTTACGTGTTCCCCCTCTTGCTGTCCTCTCCCTGCTTTGGCCCTTTGCCCCCACTCCAGCCCTGCTGCTCCTCCATATTCCCTCCAGCAGGGTGCATTCTGCTCCCCGCGCTGTGCAGAGAACCAGCCCCTGGTCAGAGCACTCACTAATAGCCTGGACAGCAGGCTCCTTCCTTCCTCCACTGCCTCTGGCTTGGCCAGCACCCCGGGAAAGCCCAAGACCCTCAGGCCCTGGGCACTGGCCAGGAGAAGCTGAGCCCTGCATGTGCCAAAGCCCCTCACAGCAATGGCATGGGGAAGCCTCTCCGCCCCTCAGCTAAGCTCTGGAGTGGCGGGGTAGGAGAAGCAATTTCCAGCCTGTCCAACCTGCAGGATCCACAGAAGCCCCCGGGGCAGGGGCTTAGCACCTTCTTCACCCGCATCCCCGAGGCACCCTCATCTGCTGAGCCACCTCTCTGGCCTGGTTCGCTGAAGCCCCTGCAGTCAGGTTCCCTAGGCCTTGGTGCACAATGCATCCTTAGGGCTTAACCCCTTCCTCTGCCTGTGCAGTAGCCAGAGGACAGGAGGTGGCTGGGTTATGTTGGTGGCTAGCAGCAGCCTGGAGGTTTTAGCTGCCTTTTGACACCATGTGGGCAGGAAGGAACAAGCTGCTTCCAGCCATGGGGGTGGGCGGCTGCTTCTCTTCCCCCGCCTCCATAGCTGGAAGCAGCTCCTGTCCAGACCCTCCTGCACAGTGCCAAAAGGCTGCTGCTGGCCACATTCTGGTGTGAACTCTGGCAGAAATCTGGGGAGGGGAAGCATGTGACCCTGTGTGCCCCCAACATGTTATCTTGGGAAGAAGCAGTGCCAGGTACCAGGAGAGGCAGGTCCATCCCGAGGGCCCAGCCAGGCATGGAGGGCAGAGAGCACCGGAAAGGGAAGGTTGGGTCAGTAGGTTATTCCCCCGGTGTGAGAGAGGAGTACAGGAGTGTGTGTGTGTGTGTGTCACCCCTCCCTGTGTGAACCCTAAAGCCTTAAAGATAAGAAGGTAAATAAAAAGAATCCAACTACTCAGTATTTCTTTTTAAAAGGGGCTCAGTCAACTCGATGTTAATTTGAACGTTTGTACGACTGATTGCTGTTGAACTTGCTTGAATACGAGTAAATTTACCAAGTGTCCCAAATTCAGCATAGGGAAATATGGTCACCCTAACAAAAGCTGAAGTCCTGGCACTGCTTCCATCTATCACTCCCCCTCCCACTCCCTCTTAGATGACAAGTGCATCCCGGAGGTGCCCAGAGGGAGCAGTCACTATACTCCCCTGTGTGCCTGGATTATGATTGTCCCTGGTCCTGGCATAAGGGAAAACTCTTTTGTGCTGTCCTTACTGTACATTTGTGCTAGTGCCTGTCATGGACAACCTGCCAATAGGTTTTATTTGAAAGATGTAAATTAGTTGGGATATGAATGATTCTCAGAAATTCTTAAATAATCTATGAAGGAATAGGGCCAAATTCATACCTGGCCCACTAATTCTGCAGCATTGTTCAGTGAAAGTCCACTATTCTCCAGACTACTGAACCTCTAAACCATGGAGTTCTGTCATGTCAGTGTATACCAGCTGGTACTTAATTGTCCCTCTTCTATATATGTGTGTATTCCAGCTCATGCACTGGTACAAAATCTCTTTATGGCAAATTGGTTTAAGGACTGTCCAACTCAAACCCTCATAATCCATCAGCATAAACCAAAGCATTTATATCCTGTCTATCACAGAACAGTACTGTGGCAGTCATAACTTCCAAGCTTTAGAATACATCAACACATAAATTAGTTAGGTTTTGTAAGCATGCTTTATGAGCGTGTAATTCATAACAGTAAATTTCTAACAGCTTTGTATTAAATATGAAGATATAAGCCATTGGAGCTCCACATCAACCCACAAAAATTCTGTCAATCTTTTCCTATCTGAGAGTAGTAAGTGGAAGCATTTTATATAAATGTGAATTGCTTTATTTTGTTTAGACATTTTCTTTTTTTAACCAATGTTGTCCATTGAGAAAACGGTTGGTTAAAAACAACAGGCAGAGAGCTGCCTAGGCTAGCCTCGACATACAAGCATCTAAGGCCCTGATCCAAAGCCCATTGGAATAAAGAGACAGACTACAGCTAACTTCATTGATTTTTGGATCAGGACCTGAATGGGGCCCGTGCACCCTGCATAAAATGGAGAAACTGATATCAGTTTTAAGTCCTATTTCTTTTGAAGGGCACCCTAGTTATGGGGGCAAAGAAGGGACTATCCAGCAGGTTCCTAGATCCAGCCCCTCTCAAGATATAAGCTGTGACAAATTTTCATCTGGGAGTGATCTGTTATTAGGGACATTTCACTGGAAGCTTTACACCCACTAATCTCATGATGAAAAGGGCATATAAAAAGACATGAAAACTGTCACTCAGATGGCATGAAATACAGAGCCTAGCTGAGCTATTGAAATGAAAAGCATCACATGCTCATTCTGAATTAGAGCTGCAAAGGTCTGGATACACTTAGCCGGCTCAGTTGCTTGTGCTGGTTTCTGTTACCCAACTGCTGTCCCATTTCATCCTCGCTGATCAGTAAATCAGCAGAAGCCACCAGGTCTTCCCCTCACTTGCAGAGATGCTGTGCCACTCCACCACAGTATCTCCATGTTTGATGCCACAGCATTGTCTGGTGCTAGATCATTACTCCTCAAATTGATGCCCAGTGGAAGTCTCTTCTAGGACTGATGCCATGCAATTTGTAACTCCATGCTGATCCAGCAGATAGGTAGGTGGTATGAATTGCATGAAGGGGGTTATTTACAACATTGTAACTATCTGTCCATGCTAGCCAAGGAAAGCTGTGTGAAAGTGATCAAAATAGTTTGTTACATTTGCAAGGTTTCCCCTATTTCACTTTAGAGGTTTTTCCTCCCCCAGGCATCTGGCATTTCCATCAAATATCATGGAAATGGTTATTTTTTCTCTTCCAAACATGAAGGAACATGGAAATAAAAAAAACCTTTTACTCAAAATTCAATGCTCACAGCAATTCAAGTGGAAGCAGGTGTTGTATAGAGACTGTTGAATTTTTATTTTTCTGTCCAGAGAGAAGACAGGCAAGAGAGTAGGAAAGAGAAAAAAAAAAGAGAGATGTAAATGTTACTGAGTTCTGACGTTACTGGTCCCCTTCTCCCTGTTCAGTTTTTTTCTCCACACTGCCCCGGAAGGTGCTCCCACACACATAGCCAATGGTTTGATCATTGCTCCTTGTGTGTTGAGGCACATTATCTGTATCACTCAGTTTCTCCCAGTCAACAAGTGGAAGTGAGCCTAATGCCAGCATTTTTGCCATCTTTGCATTAAGCAAGAGGAGACAAAGGTGTATATGATGTAGTTTTGGTCAGGCAGTCAGAAGGATACAGAGATCAGCATCACTCAGCACAATACGCCAGCAGCAAAACTCCTGAAAGAGCTGCATGGACAGATCAGCCTATGTATAAACCATTTTGTTCCCCAACAGGATCCCACCGAGTTCTCAAAGCCTCCCTGATTCTTTTGATTGCACACTGACCACAGCTAATTACAGGAGAGATGAGAATGGTTCATAGAAAGTATAGTAAAATATTAAATGAATAAAGGGGCATAAACAGAATCAGATAGAACTTCTAACCTGGACACCAACCACAATCTTTTCACTGATGTAACTACGTATCCAAATCATTAGTGAGCACTGACTCCAAGAATATGTGGTGTGGCAGCTTATTGTTCACATTTTGTACAACAACTTGTCACAGTTTTCCCCTGTTCACTTGTGAATCACAAACTAATAACCACCCTCACCATGTCCTTACTGCACATCAGCAAGCAAGCACCACTATGGATCAGGGCTCTGCAGAATGCCAGAGATGGAACCCCTGAGCAGGCTCTCCCAGCTGCTCCCAGGAAAGGAACAGGTTTGCTCTCAGTCACTGTCTGTGACTGATGTGAGATAAGCTAACTGGAAGAAGAGGCAGGCAGTACAGATTGATCCTAAATCACTGAAAACAACATTGAGTCTTGATAACTGAGTCTTGATAGTTTGAACTAGACAGCCTGAATTGAGCCATAAAATAATTCTTTCAAGTGGTGTTTTTGTTCCTCTTTCCAAAAAGCATCAGAAAGATACTATCAGAAGAGTAGGGAATATAGCTTCAGTCTTCTTCTTAGCATTCGGGCAACGTGCCTCAAGTGGCATGTGACCAGGGTTCATCACCGAATTTGGCCCACTGGTTTGATCAGTAGCTTCCCCAGCTTGGGCCGGGTACTGACGGGGAGTGCTGATCCATGTGACAAAAGTTTTTACCAAACAATCCCAGCAGTCAATAATTGAATTTTCAGAATTTGACTTAAAATTTGCAAGTTTTAAGCTATTAGTGGTTTTCCCATTGACTTTAACTAACTTCATCATGGTGATTTTTTTTTAAACAGCACATTTACGTTAGTGCCAGTCTCAGCTCTCTCTATTAATTGATTACTGATGAAACTCCAGTTGGAGGTGGGGATCCAAGTCATCAAGGAGAGAATTTTTGTAAAGGTAAATAATATTCCTTGCCAGAAAGAATTCTCACCTAGAACATCTATCTTTCAGCAAATCTATTTAGATAGGATTACAGCAGGACATCTGAAGACACTGTCAATCAGCCGATGAATGCACACTGTTTGCAGGGATTTATTTTCTTGTCAGAAACAATGAATGGCTCCCAAAACAAAAAAGCTGCAATGAGGGAATTAAGAAAAGTGGCAATTAGTAGCCAAGAATACCTTTTCAATAAGCCTATACTATAAGAGACAAATGAGGAGTTTTAGATGTACTCTGCACTGTTATACAAATGGAGAACATGTATGTGAGGTGGTGCTCATTACTGAATTACCCCGCTACACACAGGGTAACATATCTCACTGATGCGTGTGCTATGGATTCTATCAAATGACTTAAAGTGTGAAATTTCTCCCACATAGTCTCTCTTTCCTTCTGTACATGTTTATGTGTATGGGTTATATGATTTTCCTCAGAAAAACATCTTGAAAGTAGAATATTTGAGCTGAAAAGTATATTCATATCATAAATTAAATGCAAGTTCTCTTTGATCACTTATATGAGAGAAGTACATTTACATTTTCAAATGTGATTGTTTATTAAAGTAGTTTGTATAAAGAAACTACCAGAGCACCTTGCTTGCCTGCTGGAACTCAACTTTTGGCTTAGAATGACTACAGAACACTTATGAATGAATCTAAGGCTATGTCTACACTACAGTTTATGGTGCCAGAACTTATGTCTCTCAGGGCTGTGAATAAACCACATAAGTTACACCAACATAAGCACTGGTGTGGACAGCACTATGTTGACAGGAGGTGGTTTTATCATGCTGATGGGAGCCCTCTCTTACGTCGGCATAGTGCATCGTTACCAGACACGCTGCAGCGCTGTACGTGTAGACGTGCCCTTAGTTTATTTTTATTATTTCTCACTACTGTGAACCTTAATTCCTTGAAAAGCTATAATTACTGGAAACATTTTTGATGACTATACTCAAGGCTTACAGTAAGTGAAAATCAGTATTTAGAAAATATAGATGAATGCAATTATCCAACTGAGATATGATGGAGAAATAGTATTTCTGCTGTTTGTTCTTTGCTATCAGTTTGTTTATAGTGACAGCTCTTTTATCCCTGTGTTTATTTTATATTCTATGTATAAGTAATTTTTCCTTAATGTAATCAGAGAAATCAATAAATTGATGGTTGTTCTCTCTTTGATGTGGGTTCATAACTCCCATTACCATGTAGATATGGAGGAGAGAATACAGACTATAATTAAACAAAATTAACTTTGTTGTTGTTGTTGGATTTGCCTCTATTTCTTGTTTCTGAATTGTCTGTAAGATCACCATGATTATTCATGAATTTGTTCATTCATATTTCAGTGAATAGTTTTTATGAGCACATTGTCTGTGTGTTTTCATGAAATGTTTGAGGTGAATGTTTCTTTGAGTGTTCATTATTCAGAAGTTGATCTTTGGTCTCTGTGATTGGACATTTAAGTTACCTGACAATTTTTATGATCCTTAGTTAGATGATTTATTTTGATATTTATTTAATTAGAAAATATTACCTTGTTTATAGATCCTTGCCCTGTAAATATCAAGCAAAAATAAGTAATCACCTCTCTCTATTTAACTAGGTGTTACAGTATTATACAGAATGAGCATTATTAGAACAGTTATGACATGCTTTTCTAGTGATTTTATTAAATTGAGTGAAATCTCTGATTACATATTTATCAGACTAGGCATATCTATGTTAACATTCAAAAAATTGGACAGAGGAGTGTACTTTGAGTACTTAAAAAAGGTAAACAAATATCTAAGTATCTGTTTTTTTTCTCTATTTTGCTGGGTATATAATTGGTGTGCTAATTTTTCCATAACAACCACCACCTCCCACATTTTTTTTGAACAATTCCTCTACATTTGGACTATTGTTCTTTTTTCCTGTGAAATGCTATCAAATAAACTGCTACTAAGCAGGTGAGAGATTAATTCTTCATTACCTTTTATGTGACCATTTCAATTAGGAAGCCCCAGGAGAAATAGCAAAGGATCATTTGGTTATAAATATCTGGCAATTTGTGATATTTGATTATGGATTTCAACCCAATACTTTCTAATGACTGAACATGCCCAACATATATACATAAAATTTCCTCTTTGATTACACTTTCTCTAAAACTTATCCACATTTAAATGCTCTCTGACTGGTGAAGTACCACCTGACTGGTGAGGTACCACTGAAGCAGTATCTTAAAGAAATGTTCTTATATTGTGCTGAAGTCTGAAGTTCCTGGTCCTCTTTTCCAGATCAAACCCCATTGCTCTGGGGTAATTTGTCTATCCACAACCTTTTCCCAGCATGTCATATGTCTAACTTCTTCATTAAAAAAGTTGTCTGCAAAGATTGATATAAATTATAGTTTTTGTTTCCTTATTGATCAGAGGCCTTCACTTCTATTAAAGTTAGATTCTTGTATAAAACAAATTTTCTAGAAAGCTGAGGAACATAACTTGAAAGCTGGGAGAGTGGGAGAGTTAAAGTTAATTTTGATCTTTAAATAATTTAGAAAAGTTTCTTTATTGAATAACTGGCCAACCACATGTATTCCATGATTCTTCCAGTCTTTAAAGATCTCTGGTTTGTGACTTGGGTTAAGAACTGGATTACTGGCAAAGAAAATAAATGTCTCTCTTAGTTCTATCCCAAACCCATAAAGTAGCCTTTGCTAAAGAATGTTTATAAATATCCGGTGGGTGTAATTTTTTTTATTAATCCGTGGTAGCTTAACAATGTTTACACTACCACAAGTTTCTTGTTCAAGAAAGACCCAGATCTTTGGCTGGTTTAAAGTGCCCCCAATCCCTACTGCTTTGAGCTGTCTGGCTTGATAATACCATAGAATATTTGGAAGAGCTAGTCCTCTCTGTTTAATGGGTCTCTACGAAGTATCTGCACTCACTCTTGGTCTTTTCTCATTCCATATAAATTCTAACATCCTTTATATTCCTGCTAGGGTTTTATCTGGGATGATCACGGCAAGATTTTGGAAGCAAGAAAGTTATCCTTGGCAAAATGTTCATTTTGACTGTGCTATTCTTCCTAACCAAGAAATTGCATACTTCCCTCAGCACTCCAGGTCTTTTTTCATTTGCTAAAGGAATGGTTTGACATTTAAATCACAGAACTTCTCTAGGTTGTTTTGATTTGAATTCCCAGTTATCTTGTAGAATTTGTTGCCCATTTGTACCTACATGTTTCCTTAAGTTATAACTTTTCAGAGTCTGGCAAATTTATAGCTAGCATTTTAGATTTGGCATAATTTACTCTAAATCCAGAAGCTTTTCTAAAGTCATGGATTTCTTTAGAAAACTCATTTTAAGAAAATATTTGGTTTGTTTAAAAATATTACATCGTCTGCATGTAAAGCTATTCTCTGATCAGTTCCTGCAATGTTCCTATCTTATGTGTAAAAGGCTCTATGGCCAGTGCAAAAAGAAAAGAAGACAATGGACGTCCTTGCCTACAAGGACAGTGACTTAAAAAATCAATGGGATTTTGATGTATCAAAAAGAGCGCACTTTAGAAAAGGTGGGGTCTAGGAAATGTTAGGATCCTTAATCTTCTCCTGGCTTCTTTTGCACAAGATAGACCATTATGCTTGGCATATGTGAACACCGCATTTAAAGTTAGATAGCCACTTAACTAAGGGAGAGAGAAAGCTGAAAGTACAGATTCATTGGCTATCAGCCTTTGCATTAAATGTTCTTACTGCGGCTCCACGGTTCATCCCTTAAAGGGCCTGTGGAGCCAGGGAACAGCAAACTGTGTCCTAAGGAGAAGCCTAGCAGACAGATATTGGGAATCAGCAGATCCAGCTAAGCATTCGCTAATAATTAGCTCTGATTTCCATATGGAAGATATAAGTGGGGAGCAGCTGTGAAAGGAAAGGAGGGCCAGGAGAGACAAATACTTCCCTAGCAGCAGAAAGCTGCACAAGGGCAGGGAGTTCCTGTGGTTCCCCTGAGGCTCAAGGAGGGCTATGAACTTTGAGTTACCGGGGCACAGAGGACCCTGCAGTAGCAGTCCGGGTCAAGGCTATCACTTGTTAGTTTTCAATTTTGGGGGTGGAGGGGATTGTGTGGCCCAAGAATAAAATAGCTTGCATAGAAGGCTAAAACAGAGCTGGGCATGACTGACTGTTTGGTTCCCAAGCTGGTGGACAGACCAACCACGTGGTAGAGAATATGGTCAATGCTGGCTGCTGCCCAGGAAAAGCATGGAGCCCTATTGAAATGGATGGGAGAACCACAGGAGCTACAACGTCAGCAGCTGCAGCAAATTCTGACCCAGCGGCAGCTCCAGCAGCAGTGGTTACTCCAGCAGCTTCAGCTATAACATCAATAGTTCCAGCAAAAGGAGCAGGAGCATCAGCAGCAGTTTATGCTTCACCTGTTAACCTCAGAGAATTGGAGCACACAGATGTGGCCATGATTACCTGTGGGGGAAGGAGGAGTCCTCACCAAAATGTGACCCGAAGATGACCTTTAAGTCTTCCTAGAGACTTTTGAGTGGGTATCCAGGACGCATCAGTGGCCCCAGGAGGAATGGACCCTTAAGATCACACCCTACCTAACAGAAGAGGCCCAGGAAGCATATTTTGCCTTGGGAGTAGAGTTGACAAAGGACTATGGGAGACTTAGAGCTGCCATACTAGACTGCCTAGGACTTAGTGAGGCAAGCTATCATCGGCAATTCTGACCTAAACCATTCGCTCTAGATTCTTGGCCAAAGGCTGTAGCCCTGAGAATCCAGGATTTTTGTTCTTGTTGGCTGAAACCAGACATTCGTTCTCCAGCAGAAACTGTGGAATTGGGGATGTTGGAACATTTTTGCCAAATTCTCCTGTTGGGACTCAAAGGGTGGGTCTGCTGCCACCAGGTGATTGACCTAGAGGAGGTGTAGAGAGACTGGGTTTGAAAGGTCTCCTTGCCAGGGAGAACATGCGATGGGCACAGCACTCTCTGGAACAATAATATAATAGAAATGCCTACCTCTGGGCTTACCCTCAGAAGAATGTCAACTGCTGGCAAGTGGCAAGGGCATTTTGAGATTCTCAGATGCGTAGGGGAAATAGTCTAAGAGGTTTGATTGGTGAGAAGAGACAGGGATCCCAGATATATTATGTCAACATATTGAAGCCCTGCAGGGCCCAAGAGGTGTGTCTGGCCTATGTCCAAAGCCAAAGGCTGAATTTGATCCCTGGGGATGGGAGTGTCAGACAACAGGGTCATGCACAGATACATTCTTTTTTAGGAGATGTGAGTGAGGACCCAGGTCTGTTATAGTAGGAGCATCAGCAGAGAAACAGTTCCCTGAGAAGCAACAGAAGACTGCAACAGGTTGGGAAGGTCCCATGGTCCCACTGAAGCTCAAGGAGACCTGTGAACCTTGAGCTACGGGGGGGGGGGGGGGGGAATAGAGGACCCTGCAGTATGAGTCCAGATGAGAACTATGACTTGTTACTTTTCCTTTTTTTTGCATTTGTGTGGCAGAAAAGTAAAAAAAGCCTGCATAAAAAGCAAATACAAAGTTGGTTGTGGTGACAGACTACGCTTACCGAATAACTGAAGATGCTGTCCAGGCAAACACTGTGTCAATATGCCTGGCAATGACCAAATTCACTTCTTTTTTTTTTCAAGAAAAAGGCTCGTCTGTACACAAATGCCGGTATTCTCATAATTAAAACCTCTACCTTGACCATTCAAAGAGCAAAAACTGACTGTATACAAATTTGTGGAAAAGTAAAAAATAAATTTAAAATGATATAAATTTGGTTGGATTGGATCACAAGATTGAATTTAGAGAACATGTTTGCAAAGACTGTCAAGCACACTGGAGAGTAGTAAACAATCCAGATAAATACATTTTCCTCATTATTCAGCCAGCTCTAGTTCAGACAGGATGCAAAGGTGATGCACTGAAAAATGTAGCTCTCCATAGATAATCAGTAGAACTACTCACACTGGGTGTAAGTTCATCCCTCCCTGCCTGAAGCCATAGTAATCAGGTTTTCAGCAGGGACCCTAGTGGGAGATGGAGGAGTATGGACTTCACTCTTCTTTCTAGTCCAGGTGTAACTTTTCTGTGGTTACTATCTTCTTCAGCCAATGGGAAGGAAGAGTGACGGTTGCCCCTCTGAATCTTTTATAGAAGGTTTTTGGGCTACTGGATCTGTAGAAGTATGGGTCCAGGAAAATTTCCTCTGGCCCTTTCCCCATAGCCCTTACTTGCCTGCAGACGGGTCATATGAAGTTGTGGCACATAGTTAGAGAGGCTGCAATGCATCACTGCTTCATCTGAGCTTGCCCCTTTCCTCACCCCACTCATGGAGGGCTTCAACAGAAAATAAGAACTGAGGTAGGACTTAAATGGTGCATATGTCTCTGAACAGTGGTGAATTTCACCATAAAGGTTCTGGAGTATCAAACTTCCACTTGTTTTGCAGGAAGGAGCTCATTATAGGAATTGATTATTATTCAGTGGAATTCACCTCTGAAGGTATACTTTGCAGAAGAAGTCGAATGTTAAGGTTCCAAGGATACAAATACACACACACACAAAATATAATCAGAACAACTTTATATTCTATTTGTATAAATGAATGAACAGATTACACTGTGCCATGAAGTACCCAGGAGATTTTACAAGCTGAAAGCTTTAGCTTTGTAATTTATGTTTAATAATTTAACATATTAATAATATGTTAGATTTGGATTGTTGAACATAAGCATGGAGATTATTTAAATGAATATTTAATTTTTATTCACCTTGCCAGAAGACAGAACATGTTTTTAATTGCCTGATATAAAAATTAGAAAAATGATCAGCAAGAAAGTAATTAAGAAAATGTTAAAAGGAGAATTCATGGATCTTATCTTTTTCCCAATCAGAATGATTACCTTAATGCACAAAGTTTCTATGTGACTTGGCATTATTTCTAACTGTGAGACAACTTTGTCATAGTAGCTTTGTGCTACAAGTTTGTTTCCTCAGAAGCAGAATTACAGGGTTTAAAGGAATTATATCTGAAGATCTGATGTTTCTTTAATTAACATAGGTTTGCCTTCTTTTTGTAGTCTATATATGTTAACACAATAGCAGGGGTGAAAGTAACATAAAAGACTTACCGGTACAGGGGCCCAGCTCTGGGCTCTCGGAAGGGGTGGGGCCTCAGGTGGAAGGGGCGGGGGATCAGCCTCCTCCAGCCAGGCCTTCTGCACTGCCCAGCCCGCACCAACGGGGGCTCCGGTGGCAATTTAAAGGCCCAGGGCTCTGACCGCTGCCGCGAACCCCTCATCCTTTTAAATCTCTGGGCCCTGGGGCAGCTGCCCCTTTTGCCCCCCTCCCCCACATTGGCTGTGTATGGGCCTGTACCAGTGGCCACTTCTTACCGGTACGCCATACTGGCCCACTTGCACCTCTGCACACTAGACTACAGCAGTGGTTGGCAATCCGCGGCACGCCCGCAGCTCCCAGTGGCCATGATTCACCATTCCCAGCCAATGGGAGCTGCGGGATGTGGCACGGGCCACAGGGACATTCTGGCCACCGCTTCCCGCAGCTCCCATTGGCCGCGTGTGGCCCATGGGTTGCAGGTTGCCCACCACTGGACTACAGGGTGTACACTTAGAATAATGCTTATTATATCTTACATTTCTATAGTGTCTATTCTTGAGGGATCCCTAAATCTTTCCAAAGTAGGGCTCCAGTCCTGCAAATGTTATATCATCCTTATCTAGAGGACCAGATAGACCAGCTTCTGGCTATTTACAACCTAGTTAATATTTCACGTCCACTGTGTCACCTCCATTCGGGGATGATGATTTCGGAAGTCTCCATGATTCTTCTGGGTATAAGGAATTTCCCTACCATCTTTGTTCTTCTATTGTTAGACAATGCATTTGTGGAGATTCCCTGATTTTTTAATTTTTTGGGAAAGGAATCTAGTTAATCTTTAGATAAAGGTTTCTTATTTATCTTTAATTCTGCTTCTGTGAAGATATCCTTTGACTGGACTCCCACTCACTCAGCTGCTTCTCAGAGATGGGAAGGAGGGAATGGGGTAACACTCTCAATGACTATTTCCCCCCATAATTTCATCCTTCCACACACATTTTTGGGTGTCCATTACACTTTGGGGAGCACTTTGCTTCCTATTCAAAGAGCTGAAACAATGTTCTGGAGGGCACCTCTGAATGAGTCTCACCTGTAACTGTACTGTGCCTTCATTCACACTTAGGTGCTGCTAAACTAATGAGTGTTTGGTCTCATGATCTGCAAGTTGTGCACATCCTTTACTACTATCCAGTACTTACCATATCTTTGCAGTCTCCATTCAACACTCCTTATGCTTGGCCATGAGTCTAGCTCATTGTTGCTTGCCTGCCAGTTTAGATTTAATAGCATTGTATGTTTTCCCACTAGTGATATTTCTACAGGTCATTATTCATGGGGCCATACAGTACTCCTTATTCCTCCTCACCTTGCCTATCACACACTTGCCAATGCTTCCTCCTTTTAGGTGAGTGGGGGGGTTCAAGTTGCACATTATCCTGGTTGTGGAGGGGCTCCATCCTGCACTCCCCACAATGCTATAGATGTTTGTGATAGCTCTATTTTAAAAAAAATACAGGTGGGTTTTGTTATGAACAAAAGATTCACTTATAGAAATTATAAGGGAGGGAAACGTTGATACAAATTGATTTGAATGCAAAACAGGTAAAGAATGTTAACAAAGTTAATAAAACTAATAAGAAAAACACAGAAGGCAGCACTTGAAACCATTAATTATATAAGGGGTTTAAATGCTCATTAGATTGAGTACTTTCTCTTGTGGTAAGTGGTATTGGTTCTTTAGAAGTGCAGTTGATCCAAGACTTTCTATTATGACTCCTCTTCGAGATTATGAGCGTTCAAGTATTTTCTCTTGTGATATTCAATCCTTGACTGTTTAGGGTCAAAGTGAATTCTTTCTATACAAAGAAACAGTCAAATTCCAGAGAATACAGTTTAGTATATACAGCACATATATAACAATTGCAGCGTTAAAGATACTTTGTGCTCAGCTGATCTGTCATAATTGCAACAATGTAAAACTTTAACTCATGTCTGGAGCATCCATTTAAAGGAACTTCCACATGGAGTGCCAAATCCTGAAGCTCTTACTCAGCATTATTTATTATTATTTATATTATAGTAGTGCCTAGAGGTCTCAGCCAAGACCAGAACCCGATTATGCTAGGCCTGGTACATACAATCCATTTCTTAAAGAGCTTACAAAGAATCTAAATAGACAAGACAAATGAAAGAGAAACAGGCAAGGAGAAGGGAATTGTCTTACAAGGTCACACAGCAGATCAGTGTCTGAGCATGGAAGAGACTCAGGACTCCCAACTCCCATCTTATTCACTAAAGGACACTCTTTCACATTTGTGCATATATTTGTCCCTGTCAGAGCAAATTAGACATCTCTCTAGCATTGTCATCATTAGAGACCAAGTCCTGGAGATTTTGTTTTCCAGTTAGGTCAGACCTCTTCCCTCTCCCTTTTCTCTCCCGCTCCTTCCAAAAAACACACTTATTTAGAGTGATGATGTGCTTGTGCAACTGTATGAACATATTGCTGTTATCTTTACTCTCTACTTTACTTAGAGAAAAGTAAATGTTAATAAGGAGTCATTATGTTTTCTTGTAACAAAGCTGCTGTATACTACATATTGAACAACAGTTTTGAATGAAATGTGTCATAAGTTAGTAATTAGAAAACGTTACTTTTATGAAAGGCCTTTTTTATACAGGGCCTTTCTTCTTGAAAGACCTCCTCCTTGCAGAACTGCTACCACAGCTGGGTGGAATACAGTAACTGGTAAACAGCATAGCAATACTACAGTGCAATTTAGAACAGGGAATGAAGAATATTGTATCCAACTGCAATGGTAGGAGAATTTTTGGCTTGCAGCTCATTATTAGCCAATGAGTAATTTGTCCAGGACATAACAGTTAATACCTTTATTCATATAAATAATGCCACGGAATCCTTAATGAGCAGTGGTAATCAGAACCTCAGTTTTAAGATGGATGGCTATGTTAATACATAGTGATTTTCTGGGAGTATTAACTCTATTTTTATGCCTAGAGAATATATAACTTGTAATAACATTTAAGTTCTCAATTTTACCCCTTGTAATAAGTGAAATTGAATATTTGAATAAAAGTGAGGACATTCTGGGCCTAATTCAACCTGATGTTTTTTCTGGCACATGGCCACGAAAGAGAAATTGAGGCGTCACCAAGTGGCTTTTCCCGCCACCAGAGCACATGTCTGTGGCCAGTGCTGATCAAAATGTGATTGCCAAGGTGCCATGGCCAAGGGGCACTGAACCAGTTTCCCCTCTCATTTGCTGACGGAGCTCCTATTGGTCTCACATTGGGAATTTAAGTGAAAAACCCAGAGGAAGTCTCCTATGGGTAAATTCCCACTTTATGGAGCAATGGAATCTGTTTGTGTAGGGACATGTTGTCATACGGCTTCTCTCTCTGGAGCACCCTTCTACAGCAAGCCAGGTATGCCCGACTCAGTTTCCCCTTCAGTGGTTCCAGAAATAGTCCAAACAGTCTGAGTGTACATGTAGCCTTTGCAGTGTTAATGTAATACAAACAAAAGCCTTGTGTACATAAGCCATTACAAAACAGGTCCCACAGTCCATCAGCAAACACCCCAAGTGTCTCTCAACATATCTCACCCCAGCCTTCAGCCCTCTCAAGCCTTCTAGCTCAGAGAGCTAGCAGGCACCTCCTTCTGCTGTTCTCAGCCTTCAGCCCTCTCCAGTCTTCTTTGGCTGTGACTGTCTGGCACAGGTGCCTGCTGACCTTCCTTCCTTTTTCCCCAATTGCCCCCCCCCCAGGCAGCCCTGTTCCTGTGCAACCGCAGAGGATTGACAGCCTGAAAGTCCAACATCAGAACAAATGAACCCATGTAATAAGGGGTCTGCCTCTGGGCCGCCTCCGCCCCACAGTTGGTGTAATTTTATCTTGGATGTTACAAGAACAGTGTTCGCTGGAACATCTTGTGGCATCCTTGCGACATGCCCAAAAAGTGTAAGGCACCACCTGCGGACAACAGCCCCATTAATCTGTAGACCCGAGCAACCATAAACATCTGCATTACAGATGAAATCATTCCACTTTATGCCCAATATATGATGTTAACATTTGGTGTTGAAAGCCTCCAGCTTTGTCCAGTCTGAGCGGCATAGTGTCCATGTTTCACAGCTGTACAACAGTATGGGAAGAATACAGCTCAAATAAATCCTGAACTTGGTAGTCAGACTAAGATGATGATTCAATATCCATTATAAATGGCCCATGGCAGATGCTGCAATGCCAGTCTGATGGAGAATCTCTGTGAGAGAATTGGAGGAGCTGGTAAGTATAGAACCTAGATATCAAAAGCTGGAAACCGATTCGACAGTTTCGTTGTTCAAAGAGATTGGAGTCGCGGGTGGACCTGGTCCTAGATTTTGCAGTTTTGTCTTTCACCATAAAACAGAGAGACCAATCTTAGCTGACTCGTCCTCCATATGCTGGAGTTCCTCACAAAACCTGTCGGGGCTCTGTACTAAAAGAACAATGTCATCAGTGGAGTCAAGGTCTGTGAGCAAGAGATCACTGATCTCAATGCCTTTGGACCTGACAGAGTGCTGAATTATGAAATCCATTGCACAACAAAAGAGTGCAGGGGCCAAAATGCAACCTGCTTATCACCAGATACTGATTTAAAAGGCACTGACATCCAGTTCCCCAGATGAACATGGGCAGTGGTTCCATTATGCAGCTCTTTAAGCAAGTCAAGCAGAGTGGTAGGGACACCTACGCCCTTTAAGGCCTTACATAAAGGTGACATGGTCTTCTGAATCAAATACAGCCTTAAGATCAACCTATGCTACATGCAGGGGCTTCCTGAATTCGCGATGTATCTCTGACAACCAGTGAACGGCTAAAATGGCATCTAATGTGGACCTGCTCCTTGTAAAGCCTGACAATTGGGGATGATGGTTCTGATGTAGCAAAGGCTTCAGGCGTGCCAGCAAAACATGCACAAACACCTTCCCTGGAACGGAGTGCAAGGTGATCGGCCTGCAGCTCTTACATTCACTGCGAGTCCCTTGCTCTTATAGAGTGAGATCACAATACCATCCTTCCAGGCAGTTGGCAGGGTTCTAGTTCTCCACACCTGACGAAAGATGGTCAGAAGTGATTCTGCTACAGGATCAATAGCACATTTTAGCAGCTCTGAGGGGATGCCATCAGCACCAGCTGCACATCCGTTTTTCAGTTGAGAGATGGCACGCTTCACTTTATCCAATGTTGATGCATCAGTACAAATATTTGGATCCAGAACTGCAGTGACTGACAAATCATCCAGCTCTGAACAAGCAACAGCTGGAGGATGGTTCAGGACACTGTGATAACGTTCCACCCAGCGTGAGAGAATGTCATCATCCGATTTACATGGATGGCCTTGGCTGTCGTTCAGGATGATATTTGTAGTGACTACTTCTTGACCGCTGAGGTTGTGAATGGTCCAGAATGCTGGCTTCAAGTCGCCCCTGGCTAAGCCAAATTCAACATCATCCACCATTTGGTTATAATATGCCTCATGATCGCGGAGTGCCAGGGTGTTAAATTTTTGCTTCAGCTGATTATGAGTGCACTTATCACCATGCTGGCGGGCTGAGGCCTTCAGTTGAATTATCTGGAAGGCCTCCTCTGATAGCCATGGTTGGCATGCTGGATGCCAATGGCCAATCATCTGCTCAGCAGATTGGTTGAGGGTAGAAGTGAACAGGGACCAGGCAATCTGCACGTCATCTGGCAGATTAGCTAGAGCCGAGAATCTGTTGCTGATGTCAATACAAAACATGTTGGCTAAACCTGGCACACGGTGTGCATCGATGTCACTTCTTCATCATTGCAGAGGGCTTACCTGTGTTGGTGCTATGCCATCAGCAATGAAGGCATGTCCGAAATATCACCTTGGGCATTATGCAAGGTGAACAGATCCAGCGTGAACCCTGAAAATGATGGCTAATGCAGGCGGCAAAGATGCAGGGCAGCAGCTGCACTATCTACCCGAGGCAAAGAAAGTCACTGAGAAAGACTCAATGGCTCAGGTTGCACAGCATGAAGCCAGTACTGGTAGACTAGGAAAAGGGGCGTATTACTGTGCCTCCATCTCATCCCAGTGGGACAAGGTATCTCCCTCTGCTGGCATCCTGGCAAATCCTCCATCTTTCCAGGGCAGGCCTACAGAGCTTTCTGCTCTCTGCATGTTTTTCTCCTGTCAACTCTCTACTGCTCCTTCTGTGTTCCTTCAGGACACCTGCCAAAACTGACTCCCTGGCAGATCTCACCTGCCCCTCTCCTGACTGACTCCAGCTATTCTCTAAGGCAGCTCCAACTCACAAGGCCTCTCTGATTCACCCAGTCCCCTTCCCTCTAGGGCCTAAGTGCCTTCTCTCTAAAGCCGAATTGGGGCTAACTCACCTGTCAGAGGTACATTGGCTTTTCCCTCTTAAAGGCCAGAGTCACCCTATGACAGGTATAATTTGGGATCTTTGTGTACCAGTTCAGTGCACATTGTTCCACTGACTTAATTTCATTTTATTGTAGGTTTGTTTTGGTCCCAGTCTCATTCACTTCAGAAATTTTTAAAATATAAATAAGATTTTATATAGAAAGTAATTTAAAAGGGTTATTGATATTTAATTTATCAATGTAATGTACTGTACTTCAGGTTTTAGATTAAAAATTCACAAGGCTCAACATCACTTTTATCTCAATTAGCCAATGTGTTTGTCAGAATGACTTGTTATTTATAATGGAGCCACCTCTTCAACTATAAGGAGGGCTAGCAAGTGCCACGATGCTAATGGTAGAGAAAGGTGCTGGGGTTATATTCCATTCATTGTGGTGGGCCCTACCATTTTATTTTCAGTGACAGTCACAGAGCTCTTATGCCCACAGATAGGATTCAGCTGCCAAAGCTATTGTTCTGACTTTTTTTATTCAGCCTGATCTTCAATTATAAGAGATACAAGGGGTTCTCTCCTGAAGGACAACATTCTTGTGTCTAACTATGAAAGGCACTGCAGTTTCTTGTGGATATATCATGAGGGAGAGAGATTGCTGGTTTGTGAATCTGGGCCGTTATTATGCAGTTCACTAACAAGGCCTATGAAATTTTCCTCCAAAATATACATGTTGGCTAATTCATAGTTTAACTTCCATAAGCATATACAGGTTTATTTAATCTACAAAACCATCTGGCTTGCTCTCACAGCCATTACATTCAGTCACTTTTTGTGTGAATTTCTCTATTGATTTGGAAGTACAATCTAGTTTACAAATCTGAGTTTTGTCTTTATAGCCAGCCTATTCTATCTGTATAAAATCTCTGAAGCACTTTGAAATCACTGGATGGGAAGCATTACATAGATGCTATTTTTATTATTTCACAGTTTAGAAATCAGTTTTTCATTCAGTCTCTTATGTCTTCTTAGAAGTACAGAGAGTGTCATTGCATGGCTGAGATACATATTGACTTATTCGTATTTCACTGAAGTAAAGGATTCACCCGCTAAGCCTTAGTGCTATGTATGTTGCAGGTCTAGAGCACAGAAGTTATATGAATCTTGATCCATCTTTTTAAACATGCAGTATATATATATATTTCAGAAGTGTTTTATTGATGGTATCTGACTAATACTCCAAAAAGTTCCCTCCAGATACAGTCAAGTTCTCTCTTGAGTAGAGATTCCATTGTCAAGGGACTAGGAGACTCAGAGCCAATTTTCTCAATATTTTACACCATAAATGTTCTCTTTTGTCCCTTACATGCGAATGCTGGGTCTGTTGCACAGCATGGAATGCCTATTGTTGTCAACAGGAGTTCCAGATTTAAAAAAATGAACATTTGTCAATGGTTATCATCCAGTGGTGTATAAAATACCCCTGTAGTAGAGAGCTGTTAGAGTGGAAGTACAGTCTTGCAGTTAAACCTTTGGTCTGAGATATGGGTTCAATTTCCAGATCAGCCACAAAATTCCTGTACGGCATTCAGAAAATCATTTGATCTGTGTCTCAGTTCCCCATCTGCAAATCAGAGATAACAATAATTCCTTTCTCCCATTCTTTATTTGTCTTGTCTATTTATGTTGTAAGCTCTTTGGAGCAGAGACTGTGTATGTTGCTATATGTTTGCACAGTGGGGCCCTATTCATTGTGGGGGCTGTAGGTGCTACCATAATACAAATAAATAAATAATAATTTTTAATGGGGACTATTATGGTTTCCTTTTTAATGCACTACCCCAATATAACGCGACCCGATATAACACAAATTCGGATATAACGCGGTAAAGTAGTGCTCCGGGGGGGTGGGGGGGTGCACGCCAGTGGATCGAAGCAAGTTCAATATAATGCAGTTTCACCTATAATGCGGTAAGATTTTTTGGCTCCCGAGGACAGCGTTATATCGAGGTAGAGGTGTATCATAAAATGTTTATATAAATGCTCACTAATATGCTAAAGAGAAAAGAATGGTATTATTCACAAAATGTCAAGAAAATGCGTACACCTATCAAGTTTGATTTAAAATTCTGTGCTGCTACTTCCTATACTTCAGAGGAAATCACTGAAAACATTTGATACTTTATACCATTGATTCCCATGTGTCATGTTAGGTGCAAACAAAGGTACCTAGGAAAAGCATGCAGTTTATTGATTGGAGCAAATTGGCTCACGCTTATATGCATGCTTGTATGAGAGCAGTTGAGAATTTTAAAGGTTATACATAAATAGCAACTGGTTTGCTCCCAAGCTTTGCATTTCTTATTGAAATTAACTCCAATAGTGGATTTACAGGGATTATGCATAGCATCTTAATATTAAATTACCAGTATACCTTCCCAGAAATATCTATTATACATAAGTTATATTTTATAACATTTTGTGTTACTAAACTTCCCCTTTGCACTGTAGTTTGATGACATTCAGTTTATCACATTTGTTAAGTTTACAATGGTTATAATACCTAAATCTCCCTTTTGTGATGTCAACTGAAAGACGGATTTAGAAAAAGATTTGAGTTCCAGAAACCCCAGATATTTGGGATGAAATTGTTGCCCAGATGAAGGGAGTAGGAAAGATTCAATCCTGCATAGTACAAAGTTACTGAGAAAGTGGTTGCATCAGCTGGTGATAAAATTAGGTTCCTGCATTCTTGCTGCAAGGAAATAAGATGCCTGGGGAAGAAGAGGAAAAGAGGAAGAGTGCAAAGAATAAATACAGGCAGTTTAATAGTAATTCAGGACAGCTTCCTTGGTCTCACTAGTAATGTATTGCATGCAATGAACTTGTGAACTATAAAGCATAATAATGCAAAAATAATGCACTGAAATGTAGAAACTATTAGAAAAATCAACATTTTCCAGCCATGTACTACACAGTTACCTCAGGTTGAGTCATGGTTTACACCGAAAGGATTATGCAATTATTTGTAAGCCACCCAATAGAAGTAAGTTTGTAGGAAGGATTTGAATAAGAAGGTGGTGGTGATTTGGCAAGCAAGTCTTGGGTAGGTGTTTATGTACTACTACTGGGTGGGGAATGTTGGCAAATGCTAACTTTTTCCATGGTGATTCTATACTTTGCAAAGAGCTAGTCAAGCTAAATAGCCAGATATACTGACTATATCTAAGCAAGGTGTGTGAGGATTTAACTCACTTATTCCCACTTATAACCTGTACATAATGAATTCCAATTAGACTGTTTCTGTTTGTCTTCGGAAAAGAAAAGCAGTTGAGTTATTTTACTTCATCATCATTATGCATTTTTCCAGCTAAAATGAGAAAGACAGACAGGGAGGTGGGGGGTTGGGGAGAGAGAAGAAATAGAGGGATGCAAGGTTCACAAGTCACCAATCCCTTTCAAGGGCTTGGGGTTTTACTAAAATACTCATTTAACAGTTTCATACATCTGAAACATGCAAGAGTATTTACATTAATAAAATTAGCACATTTTCCCCCAAAAAACAAACTCACTGACAGTCTTCTACTTTGTTGATTTTATTTTTCTAAAAATGTGTAGATCTCTTCTACCTCGATTCATAAATTTTATGAAAAAGGAATAGCCTACCTGATTTTAATGAGAATGTCAAGTGGTTGGTGTGTTTCACAGTACTTAAAAAAAATGACACCTGCATTTGGAAAATGCAAAATACCAAAAAATGAACAAAGTGGATGCTAAACTAATATGTGACTAAAGAACCAAAGGAATTAAAAGGTACGTATATGGATTTTATTATGGCATGCTACAAAGACCCACACTCCAGCTAATTCTACAATCTGTTATGTTCATTAGTCAAATGACACCTATACTTTCATTGTTACTGTTTGAGAATCAGACTTCCAAAGGGAAGTATGCTAATTATACCAGATCTGTTGCTGATGGAGTAGCTTAGCACACTAGGGGGTTAGCAAGCACAGTCTCTAGTCTCTTCAGTGCTCCCTTAAGATAGCAGTTTGCTTCCCACTGCTGCTGCTAAGGACAGGAATCAGGATTCTCTACACATTTTCAGACCTGTCTGAACAAAAGGGGTCAATCTGCAGATTCCTTTGAGGGCAGCAATAACCTCAGCCTTCCTTCTTATTTTGGGCTCTTCATCCTTTGAACATTTCTGCGGAGAAGGAAATACATTTGTGTTATTCTGTAACATATCTGCCTTTTGCTTTTTAATAAGGTGATAGTATCTTCTGTGCTAGCATGTTCCAAGGTTGAATGTAAAGCAGCTGTGAATCCCTGTGAAGGCTTTGCAGCCAAGATTCAGCTTTTAAAAGCGGATTGCCAATTTATGCATAGCCCTACAGCAAATCATCAACCTAAAGTCCACCAAACAATTCTGACCCTAATGGACCATGACTTAAGAGCAAAATTCCACCATCCTTGGCCCCTCTTTGGAGACAGGAAACTCTGGGCACAATAAAAACTGAGTGAATCTGCCGCCCGGGGAAAAGATTCTGGAAACCTGATCGCAGGTAGAGTTATAACTCCTCTGCACTGGGGAGCAAAACTCTATATGGTGGTCTCTCTGCAATCGTATACAGAAGGATAGGGAAGTGTGAGGGAGTGATGGATGTATTACTATGATTATTCAGCAGGCATTTCTCTATGTTCCGGGGCAGGGGAAGAGGGGGTTCTGCTGCTTAATTCCTTCCCTCAGGCCTTGCAGATCTACCAGAGAACAACCCTGTTATTCTGATTTAGTTCCAGAAACAGAATTAACTCCTTATAATCTAGTTTAACACAGTTATGGGACCTATTCTCAATAATCACTAGCAATTTCCCTAAACTTGCATCATCCTGATGTTCAGGTGCATTTTACAAGTTATAATACTCAGCACTTATCCTACTGATCACCTACAAAGCAAATTGCAAACATTAGCTTAATTACAAAATTATATACTGTAAAAGAAAATGAATCATAACTCTTAAAGTGTGCTTAGTTTTTAACCAAGCAGGAAGAAATCCCTGGTGTTTGGCAAAGTTTACCGCACAGAATATTAAGATATTTTCTAAAGACCCTAGAAAAACACAGGAACCCTTCTGCCTTATCACAAGTCAGGCCTTAGCCACAATTACAATGTAAATAAAAACATAATTGATAGTAACTGTTACTCTAAACTTTAGTCTTACCTCATTTTCTAAATGGGAGAAACTAGGTTTAAAAAACCTCAAACCCCATACTATATAATTATATGTATCAATTGCTATGTAATGATTATTTCCATAGCAAGAGTTATGTTGAAGTTAACATTACAGATATATGAATCAGCAATTTAAGTTTAATACAAGTTATTCTGTAGGGGAATTACTTTGTTATTTTAAATAGCCCCAACATAGAATAGTAAATAAATAATTCTGAAGAGAAAAGAAATATAGAACATTCCTTCCTCCCCTCTAGAGAGCCTTCTTAAACCTAAAAGAGCAACTAAACCCCAAACCACATATGAATCAAAAAAACTAAAAGAACCCCTGGGGCCACTTTTATAGGGGATCTTGTTGGGCCAAATTGGGGTGGAGTAATAGGAGGGCTTAGTTCACCTGTGACATGCTTGGGCTTTGCTTGAGAGTATAAAAGCCTTACTTGGGCACTCAGGGAAAGATTATGATCAGCTAGATGTTTCATCTAGAGAAGTTGTTTTTAGTAATAGTTTTTCTAAACTTTTTTTGAATAATTAATAGGGGTTTTGTTTAGAGTTATCTTCTAAAGAGTTGTTTGTTTTGTTTTACTTCTTCCTTTCTGGCTCTATTAGTAGAGGGTTAGATTTATAATGAATGGCTTTGATGAGTCTTAAGGGTATAGTCTATTTTTGCATTATGACACACTTTTTTTTTTTTCTTCTCCTCCATGATATAAACACTTCAGCACAGAATAGCTGTAACTTTGCCATCTGTCATAAGCTTCTCTAAGAGGCAGCTGTTCATGGTGTGCGGTCTTCTTTTCTCTCCCCCCCCCCCCCCCCGCCTTCCCCTCAAGAGTCTTAGAATGCTTTTTGGATTTTTCTGTTTCCCCATATGAACCTTTTTGGGTGAAAATCCTCATCTCTACTTTATCAGATTTTGATTGAAAGCCTATTTCTGTAAGGAGAAAAAAAAATAAAAAAAAATAAAGTTTAGGTCTTTGTCAGTTTTGATATCTTCTAAATACAAATTAAAAAAAAACCACCCAACCTTGTAACTCTCGAAACCTAACTTCAATCACGTGTTTTCATAGACACTATAGCTTGGGCTCGGCTCTATTAAATCTTAAAAATAAATAAATTAAAAAATAGGAGCCAATACAAACTGCTTTAAAGATTATTTGACTTTTTTTCTTTGATGACTTAAGGTTTTTTTCTTCTTTTGAAGAAATTCTGCCTACGGGGAACTACCGGCACCTATTTGGGGTTTCTCTCTCCAAAATAACAAATGGTATTAGCTGAAAATGATCCATCCATTAATTCTAAGGCTCCAATCTTGTAAGCACTGTTAGTGGGGATACTCGTAGTTGCAAGTATTATACCCAATAGCAAACATTTCAGGTTTGGGCTATAAAGTATGAAAGCAAAGGGAAAAGAATCCATTTTGTGCTAAACAACACTGCAACTCTCCCTATCCCCTGAAGTATTAGTCTTGACTGAATTATCAGTATCCTATATATCCTGCTAGGGATTTCACACCATGAAATTGCATTGGAACAATAATTGTCCTGATTATGTTGGACAAAATTGCAAAATAACCAGACATAAGTAGAGTATTTGGAATTAACAGTAGATGTTTAATCTGAGCTGATGGCATTGGTCTCAGTAATTTGGACAATGAGTAGAAGAAGAGGAATAGGATTTGTGTATAATGTGTGAGCATTTCTCAACCCAGAGGGCAATTTTTTCACATTCTGAAGCCATCTGAGCTTCCTCCTGCTTGACTGTTCAATATATTGTATTTGTACCAATGTAATCTGAAAAATTAAACAAATGGAAGTTGCTTAGGGGGGAGGGATAGCTCAGTGGTTTGAGCATTGGCCTGCTAAACCCAGGGTTGTGAGTTCAATTCTTCAGGGGGCCACTTAGGAATCTGGGGCAAAATCAGTACTTGGTCGTGCTAGTAAAGGTAGGGGGCTAGACTTGATGACCTTTCAAGATCCCTTCCAGTTCTAGGAGATGGGATATCTCCATTAATTATGAATATAATGGAAGTTTGATATTTTAAGCCGGTTATTTACTGAGCATTTGCTGATATGGGTTTGTTTCAAAGACTTGCATATTCGGGTATATTATTGTGATGACACTCAAACTGCATTCAGGTTATATCAGCATATCTACTGTAAAAGTTTAGGAGGGAAATTATTTGTTTCACACTATGGGTATATAGTGTCCTCTTGATGCACAGGCATTAATTTAGGATCCTGAACTTGGGCTTTCTGCTCTGAGGCCTGCAGGGGAAAGCACACTCTGACTACTCTCCAATGACTCTCGTCTCGCTAATGCTCAGAGTGGCATTGACCAGCTCCGCAGGGAGAGATGTCTAGTTCTCTTCAGCTGGAAGGGTTGAACCAGGGACTTTGAAAATGATGAGCAAAAACCAGAGGGGGAATAGAGGGATCCCACTGAAAGAACAGATATTTAACTCTGAATTTCCTGTCCTTTGTAAGCTTAAGATAAGAAATTAATCCTACTTTAATATATATTTCTCATTTAATTAGACATTAGACACATTATCAATGAATACAGTGAATGTATACAGATCAGATTACTTACACTTAAATGAAGTTTTGAGGGGATGATGAATACCTTTTAGCTAATCAAATTTGGGTCAAATCCTGTTTGCTTTACTCAGATGAGTAAGACACTGAAGACAAGTGTACTTGCATTAGTAAGGCAAGCAGAACTGGGCCATGTGTGTCTGATACTTGCATCCCTAGGGCAGTAACTATCTCTAGTTTTCCTTTGTAATATTTTGAACTTTATACCTGATTTAACTAATTAGTTAATAGCCTTTCCTCAGAAATGCTCCTAGCATTCAGGTTTAGTGTGTTGATTGCTGTCAGAGCATATTATTGTCTTTTCTGACTGAACAATTCATTGCAATGTAGCTATTGCATTTTCCTTTATTATAAAACCTCTTGGATTCTTATAAAAAATACCAAATGATCATCCCACATTATCTGGTTAACTAGCACACATTATAGGTAGTTTTGACAAATGCCCAGCTTTTTCATACAGGAATTTGGGAAAACATTAATACTTACAGTGTAAAGGATTGTCAATAAGAATGGGGGGGGGGGAATGACTGTGCTATATTGTCTAGCACCTGTTTGTGATCTCACACCAGTTTATATCAATTTAATTCAGTTGACTTCACTGGAGATGCTCACAATTTACACTGTGAGATCAGAATTAGGTTGCCTACATATTGCATTATTCAAAACCAAAATCTGTGGCGTTTTAAAACAGAAATTTGCCACAAAGGGACAGACTGTCTTGTAGGCACAGGCACAAGTGTGACCTCCTGGGCAGTGCATCCCATGACCATTGTGAACAGAGATCTTTATCCAGCCACCACCACTAATTCCCCCCGTGTAAAGGAAGGGCAGGGCCAAGACTTTCTCTCCTCTGCGTCTTTGGGTCATTTTACCCTAGTGGATGGTAGGAGGGAGCTGAGTGCGGGGACTGCAGTGGTATCTGAGTCATGTTTCTCTCCTTTCCTCCTTATACATCTGTATCTTCCACTCTAAATGGAAGGGAGGCTTGGGAGGGATATGTAGACAAAACCACCTGCCTGAGAAGCTGCCAAATCACTTTATTACAATAAAATGGGAACAGTCACACCTAGTAACTTTCTCTTGGTGGCTCTCTAGCTTCCGCAGGCACGGCTCTCTGTCCTCTTTCTGCAGAGCTCTTCCAAAGACTCATTTGTCATCACCCACAGACATACGAAAGGGCCAGTCATCTCCCGAAGACATTGCTAGGTTCTGTGTTCACTTTCTCTGTTTGATACTAGCTTTCCTGCCACCACCAACCAAATAGCTCTATGGGTCTGCCAGTCTCCAGATAGGGTCCACAATGAACAGCTCTGCCCAGTGTGGATTAGCCCTCCCATTTTAACGTGCCCTTGCAAATAAAACATTGAATTTAACATTGTTTTAAACATCCTTCCAGGACAATAAATATTACTATCCACTACATGAATATCACTATTGAAATATGGCTTCATTCTTCCATAGTTCAAAATCTCTCCTTTTACAGAAATGTCTTCCTAGATAATTAAAATTACATCAAACAAATATGCCTACATATCAAATTTATCTTTACATAGATGAAACTACTATATTGTTGTTAGATTTTGCCTGTTGGTCAGAATATTAATATATCATCCAACACAAATAATTTTAGGACTAAAATTTGTTATGTTGATGGAGTGGAGTACAGGGGTCCAATAGTTACTCACCACATTTTGAGGGCACCATGGCTGATATTATGGCTGTCCCAAGTAGCCATAAGAGACAATTGATTATTTATTTTTTTAGTATTAAGGAAAAACTTAGATGCTCCAGCCAAGATCTCAGGGCCAGTTGGTCTAAGCGCTGTACAGACACATAGTAAGAGGCAATCCCTTACAAGCTAAACAGAGACAAAGGGCAGAAGAAAGGAAGTATTAGTATCCTCATAGTAAAGATAAAGAACTAAGGTAGGGAGATTAAGCAACTTGTCCAAGATCATACAGGAAGTCTGTGGCAGAGCTAGGAATATAACTCAGACCCCTGAGCCCAACTCTAGTGCCTTACCACACAACTATACCTCCTCTCTGGCCATCTTCTTTGGTTATCATACTTATTTAGATTATTGAAACCAGATGGTATAGTGTTTGACTCTGATTAACCATTCCTTCTGGTGTCACTGTTTCTGATACCTTATTGCTGATAACTAGCTCGGTCTCCTATAAGTGAAATTCAGCCTCCAGGGCAGTGTATCCATGTGGATTGGAACAGTAACTTACATCCTGCTCCCTGGTGGTAACTATATTCAATTTTTCAGGATGATCCTCTAAAGATGGGCTATATCCAGGAGCAGCTTTCTTTAAGTGATGTCTCACTGCATTACTCAGTTCTAGTATCTTTTTTCTTGCTTCATTGCTCAATTTGCACACTTTGAGTGTAGCATTCCTTCTGAATTCTCATCTGAAACTACAAGTAGTTAAAAAGGTTTTGGTGATGTTTTTTTAACCCATTTGTCTCTTGAGTGTCAACTTTTCTATAGGACCCCCTACTCTTTCCTTTTCTACAATATAGATTGCATACCCTACATCTGAGTTTCCCTGGCCTACCACATTCAGACAGGTTTCTTATCAGGTCCCTGTTTCCTAGGAATTAACATTGATTAGAGGTTGTAATAAGCTTTCCCTCTTGGTGTTCCCTCTTTGAAGTTTCTTCAGTCATTGTTTCCACGGATTCATGTAGTTAGCATGACTATTACCCTCCTGGTTGTGTACATAGTCCAAAAACTTACATATGGATAATCTCATAAAGCAGAAATGGAGTGGGATTCCTTTTTTCATGCTTGTTGCAGTTATAAGTGCTAGTTGGTTTCTACAGTCCTAATTTGATATTTATTCCTCAGTCAATATTTGTAATATTATTAAATATTGCTCTGTTGAATTTTTCCATTGTTTCCTTGCAGTTATAGGGTGTAGCACAGGACCTTTTATCCAACTGTATTCACAAAAATCTTTGAGTATTTGACTCTCAAATTCCCTCCCTTGGTCAGAGAAGATTATTTTAGGATATCCAAAATAAAGATAAGATCACTGAATATTTTTTCAGCAGCTGCTCTGCCTGATTTACTGGTGGTGGGCTAGGACTCTGCAAATTCAGTTACATGGCCTATTACCATTAACATATATTCATATTCCCCATTTTTAACATCTAGAAGCAGATAATCAAGGCAGATGAGCTGGTTTGGAGTGGTGGTGGGTAGTACTCTCAAGAAGGTTTTTATCTATATCAGGGGTCGGCAATGTTTGGCACACGGCTTGCCAGGGTAAGCACCCTGGCGGGCCGGGCCAGTTTATTTACCTGCTGACGTGGCAGGTTCGGCCGATCACGGCCCCCACTGGCCGCTGTTCGCCATCCCGGGCCAATGGGGACGGCGGGAAACCGCGGCCAGCACATCCCTCGCCTGCGCCCAGCACATCCTTCGCCCGTGCCACTTCCTGCCGCTCCCATTGGCCCGGGACGGCGTCAGCAGGTAAATAAACTGGCCTGGCCCGCCAGGATGCTTACCCTGGCAAGCCGCGTGCCAAACGTTGCCGACCCCTGATCTATATATTAGTTTTTTCCAGTTTACTCACTGACAAACATTGCTAGTATAATGATCTAATAGAATCTCTCTTGTACCAAACGAAATGTGTTCAGTCCCGAGGAGAACAGTATTGACATGCAAGTATTGGTCATCAACAGGTTATAAGTTTCAGATAACATAAACTGGGTTTTGGATCCTACCTGTGCATACACAAGTCCTTCCTTACCAGTCTTAGATCTCACCCATTATTGTATCTGGAGCCCTACACATGGAGTCTCTTGTTATCTATGTGTCCTACTGAGCAATTAATTTCTACCCTGCAGCTCAGTTACTCCCCTAAGGGTGCAGTTCTCACTATATATTCCTTTAAGTGAGGATGGTGTGGATTCAGGGAAACCTGTCCTCCCTCTTACATTAGCAGTTGGACATATGCTGGAAAAGTAAGGTAACACATTTCCTCTCTTGATGGGCTTGTATATCTGTCACCAGAGCCATCAAAATATCCTTTGAACACTTCTGTTTATACCACAGCAACTTGTTTTCCTCCATATGCCTGAGAAAGGAAATCCGTGTCAATGCTGGCTTTCTTAGGCCTATATTTAGATGACAACATTGACATTTAATTTTTAAAAAAATGTCTGTGTATTTAATGTCTCTAGCAATTATGGTTATGAGGAAAACTTAAGTGTCAACCCTGAGTGTATGCCAATGCAATGTTGTTTTCCTGACTCCACAGACAGCGTAAAATATGGCTGATGTGGGAACTCCCCCATTCATCCCAAAAAGGTGTTAAGTCAGAAACCTAAGGATGATACAACGTGTTGACAATGTTAACTATTTCACTGGTTGTTTTATCATAAATGTTCCAGCTAATGTACTTGTCCCACAATTCCTTACTGTTGCCCATACATTGTCAGATAACAAACCTGTCAGCCTGAGCCTTAAGCATTTTCCTTCCATGTTGTTGTATGTTCTTGCTATATACCTCGATGTCATCTAACAGTGAGATAAACTTATCAACAGAGATCCCATCAAAACTCATGTATAAGTCCCACTACTGGTGCTTGCTAGTACACATGGTGGGGAAGGATTATGCCAGTGTTCCCGCTATTTTTTTCCATCTATGTGCAGAATGAATTTTGTTACGGACAGTTTGTGCACCAATATCAAGGTGATGTGAGCCACCAGTAGAATTAAATTTTAAGCATAAGAGACATAAAATTATGAAATGCATAGACCAGTCAAAACACTAAAATAACAGCACTTTGAATTAATAAAATTACAGAGAATATATGCCTTGCATGGTGTCAAGTATCTGTAACTTTCACTCCATGCATCTGAAGAAGTGGGTTTTTTACCCACGAAAGCTTATGCCCAAATAAATCTGTTAGTCTTTAAGGTGCCACCGGACTCCTTGTTATTTTTAGAGAATATATGTGCATTGCAGGAAGTATCAAGAAGTAACAACCATACCACCACCACCACCACCACAAGTAAGTGTTTGGGAGGTAAGTGTGAAAGAGACTGTGTGTGTGTGTGTGTGTGTGTGTGTGTGCGCGCGTGTGCTGGCTGCTGGGGAAGTCTATGCGAGACTGTGCACTGTCTCTTTAAGCACAGCGGCACTCACCAGAAGGCTTGTTCAGACCACAGTAGCTGCTAGCAGCTCCAGCCTGCTCCTGAGCCAGGTCTTCCTCCCCCTCTTCCCCCCCCCCCCCAGCTCTGCAGAGATGGGGTACATGGGCAGGGGGAGGGGAACACGCTGACATCAGCACCCACCCCTCCGCTCTGCATAGCAAGCAGGAGAGTCCCGGAAGCAGCTTACTAGGGGATCCAAGGCAGAGGGCAGGAGCAACGCGGCTGCAGAGTAGTGGCAGGGAGGGGCACCTGAACACACATCGCCGGATGTATGCGCCTCTGCTAATCAATAGTGCAGCACTTGATTGACTCTTGGATGGCCGTGCAGCCATGCAGCTTAGAGACTATGACTATAATCAACTACCACCCAGATAACCTCTCTACAGCTATCAGCAGTGGTAGCCTGCCTACCATTATTGCGTTGCTGAGCACAGCCAACCAGTCTATGGCTACCTCCTATAGCAATGGTGGGACGAAAGGACTCCTTTCATTCCCTCTCTCTCTCTAGCACACCCCTGCCCACAGCCAGCCAATAATTTGGCCCTCAGTGTATAGTGAAATCAAAGGAATAATGAATGGCAAACGGAGATACTTAATTTGTGTTTCACATCTCTCACTGAAAAATGCTGTGGAAATGAGATCCAATTTTATTTTTATGAAGTAGCCTTATAATTAGGGTTTTAAAATATAGTATAATATGGTTATAGATATGGTAGTTATAATATAGACATATTAGATTTGATTAGATTTGGCACAAGGGAAATTTTTCTTTTGTATTAGCAGGGCATTTAATTTCAACTTCACAGAAAGCAGACTTTGCAATTGAAATCTGTTGACTGTTCACAGCTCTCTAGTGCAGTCAGCAGCAGCTCAGTGGAGCAGGGTTGGTTGCTCAAGATTTCTGAGCTCTAAAGTTGTCATTTCAATTTTTCTGCATTTCATTTTAAATTCGTTTTTAATGGCATGGTTACACTGTCCAGAGCATAAATCTCAAAACAGGATTTGCATTTAGAATGCTGTAAAATACAACATTCCTTCGGGTATACTTAGGAGGGGACCATATACCCATTCATATAAATCAAGATAAGAATACTAAAGCAAAGCAATTTGATTAGGTACTAAATTCAAAATGTTACAAGACTGTGGTCTAACAGCCACCAGGAACTTAAGTCGGGCTGCTTATACAGCACTGACTAGAGTGGAAAATTAAAATGACAGGTTTAAGAGATAAAGACAATCCTGTTCTTATTCAGCTTTAGGGTTCCTGCCAGTTTATCTAGGTTATGAGGTGTAATGTAATATTACATACACATCTAATATAAACATTGAGACTTTTATAGATATGTCAAAATGATACCATTTGATGTGAAATAAAATGAATTACAACCTTGTAAATTCTATAATTTACTCTTATGGGCATCCCATCCCCCCCACCCCCAGAGGCATAGAGCAAAAAGTCTAAATTTTACCTTGTGTATAATCAAAACAATAAAATATAGTTTTAAATTATGGGAGATAAAGCTGCCCTTAGCTAAACTAATAAACAATAATTAAAACTGAATGCAATTTTAATTCATGAATGTCTGAAGTTTAAGGCTTTTCATTTCAGGTTAACAGTTCTCTCAGACGCACCCAGTTCTTCTGTTCCTCCATTACTCTTTGTCTATTTTTTTGCAATATGATTTTTCCCCTCTTTAATTCTCGCAAAAAGTTATTTTTTCCCCTAAGCACTTCTCTGATTCCATCACTCCTTTACATCTTTATAAATATCAAGAAATCCCACTTGAGGCTACAATAGTTGTTTGCAAATTTCTTAGATCTGTCTCCCTTTAAAACAATGCAGCCTCCTCCCACCTCCTTCTTATAATGATATCAAGAAAGTCTTTTATGGATTGGACATATTTGGCAAGTAACTGCATTCCTTTCCTATCAAGTTTTACAGCTTTTATATAGCCAGTACAGCCCATTTAAACTCATATTCATTCTATACATACTTGCTTTTGGTGATATTTCTTTTCTGCATACCCTCTTATAATTAGGAAGTAAGCCCCTAAGGGCCCAATTAGCCAACATGTGAATGTAATTATAACTCTTGACTTTGTTTCATGTGTGTCTGTGATATGAGTTTGACCATGCACAGTGTGACCTACTCACAAGGTACATTCAGCCCCATATCATTTGTGCAATCAGCTTTATTCAGATTTATATAAATGTATAGTTATGCAACAAATGCCATATATAAAAGTAACTTTTCTTGTTATTCCAATGCCACATTAAAGGCAGTCACATAGTACATTTAAACATACATTGTCCTGTGTTCTTCTGTATTGTAACGATGTGGTGACGCACCCACCGCGGCGCCTCCTGCTGGTCATCCTGGGAATTAGCTTTCCAGCTCCGGAGCACCTTCTGCTGTCTGAAGTCCCACTTGCTGCTGGCCTCTGTGTCCCTCCCGGACCCTGGTGCCACTTACCTCGGGGGTCTGCCCTCTGCAGTACCCCTGCAGTCTCTGGGTCTCCCCTCCCCAGGGAACCCCCAACCCTCTATCCCCACCTTGCCTCAATGGCTAATGCCAGTGGGGCAGACAGCAGTCTATAAACCACTCATCATCGGCAAGGGGGGTTGAACCTGCTGCCTTTGCCTACAATGGGCTGCACCTCTGCAACCCCAGTACCCTTCCCGGCCTTTAGCAAGGCCTGCAGCCTGGGGTTTTCCAGGCTGGAGCTCCCCAGCTCCTCTGGCCTTCCCCCAGCCCTGGTCCACTCTAGGTGCCCTGCTCAGCTCCCAGGCAGCCAGGCCTATCTCTTTCCATAGCTAGAGAGAGACTCTGCCTGAGCTCCTGGCTAGCAGCCCTTTTATAGGGCCTGCAGTGGCCTGATTGGGGCGTGGCCCAAGCTGTGGCTGTTTTAACCCCTTCAGGGGTGGAGCAGGGTGACCAGCCCACTACAGTATCTTTATATTTCCATTGAATCAACATTTTCTGTGGCCTCATTAATGTGCCAATAATATCTGGGTTTATTCTACTTGTTGTTTTAATATTCAAAGTACAACCTTCATGCTATTTCAATGTATTTGGCTGAGGCAAATAATCAGAAAATGGCAAGTTCCCGTATCCACTAGATTTTGAGAAAAGTAAGGTTATTTCAATCCACTCCAAATAATTTCTGGGGGTTTCATTTCCCTTTCATATTTCTATTATCCTTTTCACTGTGTTGGAAATAATTCTTCTTTCGAGTAGCTGGGATTTTTCCATTTTTTTTTTCTTTTCATGATCAACCAAAATCTATAGTGAAAAGTTCATTTTATCTAAGGAGCATTGTAAATTGCACCCATTAACTACAATGGACTTTCAAACACTGATTCACAATTTCATATTTTCTAGTCTAATTTCCAGTCACCTATTTTGCACTGGTCTCCTTGCTATAAGAACAGTATATATTTCAAAGTGCTTCACCTAGACTGTGTATATATACTTCCTTTAGTGAGGGTTAAGGCTGGTCCGGCTTAATGATGATCAACATATGCAGAGGATAGGCTCCACCATAAGAAAATTATGACAGTTTTCGCTTTTTACTATGAATCAACACTGAGTATTCTGTAACTTGTGTGGCAGTGGGGGAGAGGGTACGTTTGTTAGTAAACAAGCCAGTAGTTTAGTTCAGAAGGAGAAGAAAATAATTAGAAGTGTTTTTTTTACAAGAAGTTTACCTCTAATGATATGTTGTACCACACAGGCATGGAAAATATATCATAACAAACACTGGATAATACACTCTAACCCACAATGCATTGACAGTTGTTAAAAAGGTCTGTTATTGGGTCTTTCCTATCAGTAGTTTCTGTGATTCCATCTCTAAGGACACTTGTTCATAAGCTTATGAGCAAGCCTAGAAATAGGCACTGTTTAAATTGTCTCCTCTGAGATGTAACAAACTGGCATTACGAAAATGCTTGGCATATCAGAGTTAGTTATGGTTGGTACCTTCCATTTTCATTAAAAATGAAACACTATGGCAGATGGACTTCAGAGATATTTTCAAGATTTAAGTGCTGGCCCATGGGAGGGCTCCAGTGTAAACAGCTCCTTTATAGAATTTCAGTGCATGAGGGGAGGGGACTGGGCCAGCCTGATGATCTCACACTTTGTTCTTTTTATTGATTTGGTGTTGCAAAATTTCCTTTGGACTATATAGAGCAAGTCATTTTACTGGGTGAAGTTTCCCTCCTTTCTGAGTTCTCCTCCGACATTGAAAGTGAAGTAAATTAATGTTAATTAGAGCAAGGTTTTAGTCATATTGTGCCCTGAGAGAAAATGATATCCTTTGGGTCAAAATTAGTTTCTCAATTAATGCTTGATCCTGCATCTTTTGAACTCAATGGTACTACTGCCATTGTCTTCAACTGATGCAGGATTACCCCCAGTCCTCCCCCCACATTCTCCCACCCGTCCTATCAACAAAATTCATTATGATTATCAAGACAACCTAACACATATGCAATAGTAGCTGAGTATAAAAAGGAAAACACATTTAAAAATATTGCAGAAAAGGCTAATATCAAACAACACGTCTGAGTTGTGAAAAAGGCGAATATCATTCTGGGTTATTAACACGAGTATCATATGTAAAACATGGGAGGTAATTGTCCAGTTCTAGTCGACCCTGCTGAGGCCTCAGCTGGAACATTGTCAGGTTTTGGGTGCCACACTTTAAGAAAGATGTGGACAAATTGGAGATAATCCAGAGGCGAGCACTAAAAAGGATTAAAGGGTTTAGAAAACCTGACCTGGAGGTTAAACAAAATGAATAGCAAACGCATGCAACAAGCCCAGTTCACAAACCAAAAGTAGGCTTCAATTTGTTATAAAGTGTTTATTTTTATACATTTGTTAAAATCAAAGTATTATTACTAATTATTATTTGTGTTGGAGCCCTAGTCATAGACCAGCATCCCATTGTGCTAGGCCCTGTACAAATAGAACAGAAAGATAGTGTCTGCCCCAACAAGCTTACAGTCTAAGTATGTTTGGGAATCATTTGTCAACAGCAAATATGGAAAAAAATCATGTAATAATAGTATGAGCATTTGTACTACCAAACTTGACTAGATTTGAGCCAGTGACATAGAAATGAAAGGCTCCCTCTTCACATTTTTCTTTAAATGTAGGGTGATGTTGATTTGAATATAGCTAATTCCCTAATTTGCTAAACTGTTAAAGCAAGAATGATAAAGAGCCAGGTCTAGGCCTAAACACATCTTTTCTTTACAGAATTTCCTCTCCGTGGTCTTGGTCATAATATGTGGGGATCACCAGCAATTTTGCTTCCTGTTTATAAAATGACAGATTTCTTTATTTGGCTGTAAAAGAGCTTGTTTGTATCTCTGTAGATTCTCCTCATATTATACAGTTGGATCAGCAGCAATAGCTGCAGCAACAATGTCTATCAAGAACACAGGAATCAACAGAAAAATCAAATGCAAAAGCCAGATATTTATCATAATCATCATCATCATTAGCAGAAGCATATGATCCCAAATGAACTACTACAGGACTTGGGTTTTTTTAGATAACCAGGATTCTGGATGGAGGGTGTTTTGGATATTGTACATCTTCTTGGTGTATTTACAGAAAGCAAAATAAATTCCCACATTGGTTGCATACCCAACGATGAGCCTTTATCTCAGTTAGAAAGTAAACAAACCGAACTCTTAAAACTGAAATGCTGCTTTTTTTTTCCATGGCCCCCAATATTTTTCTCTTTTCCCTCCCCCACAGGGCAAAAGCTCCACTATATTTATCTTCCAGGAAAGGCTGGATTTTGTTGGTTTGATTTGGGGTGATGTTATTATGGGCAGGATGGGTCACAGAAGTGGATTTTGCATTTTGCTCGGGTGCCAAAGTTCATGGTTATTCTGATAACTCAGGCAGTTCATACTGATGTCAACCAAAACCGACCAACTAAAGGTTCGCTAAGTTTCTTCTAAACTGAAACTGAAGTTTCATGCAGCTGCAGTCAAGTCAGAAGAGCATATCTAGAATAATACACACAAGAAATGGGCTAACTGAATAAATAAATAAGAACTGCCCAGAACATAAATCAAACTGAAATCAAACAGCTCTAAAGGTTTGATTGTTTCTCAGATTTATGTGCCTTTATATTTCTCATTTAGTTCAGGGAACAAAATTAAAATGAGAATATGCTAAAGAGAGGTTGTGCTAAGGACATTTCCAAAATAGCCTAAAGGGAAGAAGGAAATACCAAAAATCTCAGAAGAAAGACCATTCACAGGAATTATGCAGTCTGATTACCTTGACTGGTTTTGGCCTATATTCATTGCATTAGGGAAAAGTGAAAAAACATTCATAGTTGATCAACCAATGTTATTTGAGATGATAATAATACCTACCCAACTCCACCAGTGTCTTAGTTAACAACTTAACTAACTAAGTGATCTGAAGCATGAGGTTCTCTTTTCCCTGTTATCAGTGCAGATTAATCTTCTATTTTACTATAGCTATCCTATGCTATGTACATTCATGCAGTCATCAGCCCACTTTTAAATTCTATAAAACTAGCAGAACCAATAAACGTGAATTCTACAGAGTAATTACACCTGGTGTAAAGAAGTATCAATCCTAAATTTGTTACCAAGCAATTTCAAATGAGTATCCCCTAGTTCTAGCTTTTATCTAACTACATGAAGAAGCATGATTGATCAGTGTTCACTGTACCTTTCATTATTTCTAAACACACATTTATCACGTTTCCTATTCTCCACATCTCTAAACTAAATAGCAAAACTGTCTTTAAGATATTCTCATATGGTAGGTTATAAAGGCACTATAATTGCTGATTGTTTCAAATATTTAATTTCATTGTATATAGCATATAACAGAGTAGACTAAAATCTTTTCAGATGCAGTTCTTTGGAAAGTGTATAATGGGAGCATGAGAGCTACTTAGATGGTAATTCACACAGTTACAAGGCTGATAAATTATTCCATTGCATATTTTAGGTTTCAACAGCAGCAAATCTTAAGAAAATGATATAATTTATTGGAGTGGATTCTTTCCCTATGAAACAATTAACAAATACACCCATATAACCTTCTCTCTGAGGCCCTTTGTCATTTGTTTCTGATGCACTTCTCTATCAAAGTGGCACATTATGACCTATGCTCATATAACAAGCTTCATGTAAAATGTTGCCATTATTTAAGAAAGAGGAGGAACATGAAGACGTTCACCTATGAGGCACTTGCTCGCCAAGCCCTTTAGTCATGTCAGTAGGTCCCAATCAGAACACTGAAAAATGTGAACATCATTTAATGAATATTCATAAATTATAAATATTCATCGTTAATTAAATGTGAACACTAATGGTACAACAAATTCAAATAATGATATTGCAGATATGTACTTACATCATGGGATTAATGCGTTTTAGAAGCCAGGCTAAGTTTGCAGTTGAATGGGCAATGGCTAGATTCTTGATCACTGAGAATCAAATTGGTCTCAAATTAAATCAGCCTCTCCAATCTTGTATAATTTTGTATGTCAAGCAGGTTGCTTAGTGGATAGGTAGGTGACCACCCAAGCCTATTCTAGGCTTGTGTCAGGAATAAGGCCCTGCAGCTGTGCCTGCTCAGTCTTTTGATACGCTAATAAACATAGCTGGGCCCCATCAGCTAGACCTTCTGGCAAGCTGGTTGGAAAAGTCAGCATACCTGCTGTTAAGCTCACCAGCGGCAGAGGTTCAGTGGCTGCTCAAAGCATTTGCCCATCAGTGTGTTAGCTCCTGCCTCTAGGTAACCCAGTTCTGACCTTGGGCTCCAATTTCTGACTTTGGCTTTGACACTTGTCTCTGGATTCTGGGTTCTGACCCTGGGCTCAGACTCTAGCTCTTCCCCTTGGCTCCAGCCATTAGGCCTGGCTGGCCACACTCTGGTCTCCAGATAGCTTGCTGCATTTCCTTGTTAGCAATGACTACTCATTCAATTATGGAAAATTTTGTATTCTGCCTTGACTTAAACTACATCCAACCCTATTGCATCCTGTAGGATTGCATTGATTGGTTGCCTAGAGATAGCAGTAAGCAGTGTCATGCAGGGGAACTAGATTTGAATCCTATTCTTTTTAGCTCATGCCCCAGGTTATTAATGAATGCAACAAAATATCACTAGCATGAAGCCATACCACCATGGGGTGTGGTCATAATTTCCTCAGCTAAGTAAGGTTAGATGTGCTCAGTCAATATGTGAATGTGAGATAAACCCCAAAGTAAAATGGAGTCTTGGCACTCACATCTGTTAGAAAGCTATTCCTTCTCCTAAACACTGTCTTGTCATCCCCATATGAAGACATACTCTTCCTTATCTAAGATAGAGTTCCCACTCACGAAAAGTAGCCTCCTCTTTTTAGTCACCAAGCCTCAGACAAAAAGCCGCTCTCTTCATCTGAGACAAAAGAGGCTCTTTTCTCCACAAGCAGCTCTTCCTTAAGATGTCCACCCATGTATGTTCCACCTGCCTTACTCTATGGTTCATCTAGAGAGGTTCTGCTTCTCCCTACAGTTTTCAGGAGGAATCCTTTCTCTGACTCACATGGAACATCCTACATATAGCCCATGTACTAGAGTAACGCATGCCTGCTTGGTGTGGTGCTCTGTCACCCTCTAGTGGCACCTAGATCATCTAGAGATTGATGAGTCTGCTATGGCCTCACCTAAGCGCCAGGGGGCTTTTAGCACGTGCAATAGATGCTCATACACAAAGCTTCAGAGATCCCAGATTTAATCCTGCCCATGAATGACTGGGGTCTGTCAGTATTGCACTTACCCCGCTATACATTGTATGCAAACAATGCAACAAGAGATTGTTAGGTAAAGAATATGTGCTAAGTCTAAAACTAAAGTTTCACTGACTACCTTATCCCTGAGTATTATGTCTCTTGTGTAAATGAAAACCTCACTATTAGTGTTCTCTTAATGTAGTTTTTTTGTATATAATATCTAATATCTAACCTATTACTTTTGTTTATATACTACTTCAGACTTACATTTTTAGTAATGCATCAGTTCTGGACACTGACAAACATATTAGCAAGCAGTAGGAATTACATGGAAACCTGTCAGGATAGCTCCTCTTCCATTCATTTCCCTTTCATCTTAGTAATTCACATATTTACCTCACCATAAATCAAATGCTACTACTTTTAGTGCACATACCAAGCCAGTGTAGGACATGCCTGTTAATGTATCCAGCGCCCACTACAGTCAATGGAAAATTTCCCATAGACTTCAATAGGTCTTGCAGATATACATCCGGGTTACAATTTATCAGGCAGAGTGAAGTTAATCATCATTATTGATGACGTTTACTTCAGTAGTGTCTAGGGATCAACCAAGAATGGGATCCCCATTGTGCTAGGCAATGTACAAATACAGCTTCTGCCCCAAAGAGCTAACAGCCTGAATGGTCAAGACAGACATGGTGTGTAACACGCAAGCAAAGTAAACAATGTGATGGTGGCAAATGTCATGTTAGTGGCATGATTTTCTAATGTAGATGTCATAAGGAGACAATTTCATTAAATGGTCTGTGTATGGAATAAAAAGCACAATTTGCCTGCCTCTCTGGAATAATACAGATACATCTCATCAGTGAACATTAAATGGTTGTAAAATATATGCCTCAAATTTTAGAAATTTTGCAGCTAAAATCCAATAACATTCTACTCTCAGAATCTGAAAAAGAAGCATAAATAAGAATAAATATAGTGATCCATTCATAGGCATTTGACTAGGAAGTAGATTAAAAACTTAAAATACTGCTGAAGTTCTCAGGGCAAAAAAAGAGTCAAATATAAGGGCTGAAACCAATCAAAGCTTCCAGTGTCAGGCAGCAGTATTTTCTCCTGAGCTAATCTATGCATGTTGTATTTATCTAAACAATCCCAGAACTACAACCAATGATATTATATCACCAAAAGAAAGGGGAGAAAAAAACTTCAAGATGATAGTTTATCTTGCACTTGAAGGAGAAAATGAGAGAAGACATTTGCATTTAGCTCACATTTTTTTAAAAAAGGGAAAACAACAAGGGGAAGAGAATCCAAATTTGACATCAACCTTTCTTTCCCCCTTATTTTTTCCTCTGCAGCACTGTTTTAATTTAAGAAAGAAATTCCAAATTGACATTTAAATGGTGGCAGGGCAATTTTCATTCTCTCCCTTGTGAAATGGCCTCCGAATATGTACAATTATGCTGTCATCTTTAGCGCTCCACATTGGACAGAGTTTAATTATTAATGTGTTTCCCTCAGAGAATGACTCGATCATGTCACAACTCTAGACAAATACAGCTAATGCAAAATCATAAAATATTCACTTGAATACTGCTGAACTGACAGGAAATTAATTCTATGAACACTTTTGATATTACCAGAAAATTAGTTTCAAATGCATAAGACTGAAATAAATGTGTTCATAATTTGCTCAAGGGTAACGCTCATCTTGCAATCAGTTTGGTGTCTTTTTATAAATGTTACAAGTATTCAACGTGGCTTTATGATAAAGAGGACAACTAATGTAATGTATTATTTGTAGACAGTATTTTACTTGTAAACAGCAGGGAGTGAAGATTTGCTCTTAGAAATATTTAAACTCTAGCAATATTTTACAATATATCATTTTGCAATTCTGAAGAAGTACCTATTTTTAAATAGTCCTAGGAGAACTGAAGGGCTCAGGGATTTAGTAATAAAACATGGAAGCCTTCCTTAGCTAAATCACTGGCTTGAGCTTCATTATCCAGATTGGTAGTGTATGAAAGTTGTAATCACCTTAAGTGATCAATGTACACGGAGAGAGAAAATGGATTGAGATCCTAAATAGGCAAATGTCTTCACCACAAACAACACTAATGTAGTGGACTCTACAGCTGGCTGGATAATAGAACAAGTGGTTTGAGACAATCGTCATGAATAAAAATGGCAAGTTCTGTTTGCTGTTACTTGTGGAGTCCTATTGCCAGAACTTCGCTGACCTCTTGCTCCCCATGAAATATGAAATTGTAAAGTATTTAGCAGAAATAATTATTGGTCTGAAAATTCAAACTGGAAATGTATTGTGTATTATTCACCATTCATTATTCTTCTGTTCAACATGTTTCATGTATGTGATCAGGGAGCAGAAACAATACCATGTGAGAAATCACACGCTACAAATAATGAATAGTGAACAGCGGTCAGAGTGAACTATTTGGCAATGATCCATAGGCTGAAATTTGTTGTAATTCCAAATAACGAGTACATTAATAAAAATAGAGACTGGTTCAAGAACTATTCCAAATCAGGAAAAAGGTATTTGCAAAAAATTACTATTGACAGTGAATAATTTAGCTACTTCTTGTGGGCATCTTTTTTGGAAGGTTCAGCAGACAGGCCAAGGATTAAATCTGTATGGGGACTAAACTGTCTACCCATTCCTTGTGTAACACAACCCCCCAGTGAAGTCAATGTACAAATCTTGCAGGATGAATATTACTGAGTTGCATTAGTTGGGAAAGTCAGCACTGCAACTGCCTCTTTTGTAACTGTCCAGTGGGGTACAATTCACTCGTGGGATAGAATGCCAGTTCAGGAATCTCAGCTCCACTGAAGCCCTGCTGCACAGTAGGTCTGCTAGCAGAGCAGCCTCAAATTCTTTATTCGCTACAGGAAGGGTAACGTACCAGATTTAGCAGAAGGCCACAGTGGAAATGCAAAGCGGGAGCAGATCCATGGTTGCACAGATCCAGTGGCCTCAACACTGTGCAATGAACACAGAGGATCTGCAGGCACTATTCTAATCAGAGTGTGAAATAACAGTTTCAGGTGAAGCAGCACTGAAACCACATATCCAGACTTTAAATTGGGGGTGAGTGGGAGGTTCCACTTCCCAACTGCTTCACACTCCACCCACATGGAGCCCAAGTATCTGAACTCCATGTGAGTGGAATGGATTTCACCACGAATGAATGCAGGTCTTCGGTCTCCAGTGTAGTTAGTCTGGAAATCTCACAAACAATACATTTGCTTTCTGAAAAGGAAAACCTCTTTTCTACATTTTGGCTGCAGCTTCTGAAACTGGAGACTGGAAATATTCTCCAAACATCTTTCCTGTTCTCTACATGGCCGCATAATAAATACACCATTAAAATATGCAGTGTCATTAATGAACACCAGCAGATTGCACAGTTTAACTGTTTAAACTTTTTATTAAAAATTGTAGGAAATGAGTATTCATTATGCTATAATGCTGTTTCCCATCATGACAGATTGAACTAGTCCTCAGAATTAAGATGTCTGCATAATAGAGAAAGTACAGCACTGAGGATATTTTTTCAGTATGTGGGAAGTAAAAACCAGCAGATTACATGATAATAAAGAAAGCAGATGAGAGACAATAACTATCCACAGCTGTAATTTGTTTTACTAGGTGTCTCAGATGTTGCTGTCACAAGATGATATTTAAAACCCAGGCACCACAAGAAAATGTGAAGTTTACATGATAAAAATAGCTTGCAAACAACTGTTAACTTCTCTTGGGTTTGTTTTTTTCTTTTAACAGGTAAGGTATTTTTGTGTCTAATGCAGCGTATGCGTGGTACATTCTGGCACTTACAGCTAACAACTCTCAGATAAGATACAAATGAAAAGGAACTGGGATGCTAGTCTACACGTATTACACAGATGTAGTGAATTATTAAACATAGTCAGTCTGGGGTTGTCAGTGAGGCAGATTGGCTACATAATATCATTGAAGGTAATTGCATGGAGGGTTGTTTCTCCAAAATGTCTACATTTAAAAAAAAAAAGCTTCTTCCTTTTAAAAGAAAAAAGTTTCCTAAATGATTGTTTATTACATGGCTGAAACAAAGTCCACTTGAATAAAAAGAGAAAAAGAGATGGCTGTTGAAGGTGATTATGTTGATTAAAAAAGATATTAAAGGTATGACCAATACCCATTGATTTCAGTAGAAAGTCTCTCATTGGCTTTAGTGGACACTGGGTCAGGCCCTAAACCTTTTGTTATGACTAGAACTTAGCGCAAATGAACAAATGGCTTTAGCAGACATTCCACTCTCCTTGTTTTCAGACTGCTTGGTTGACTGTGCCCATCACTCTTTCCTTTTGTCTCCCAAAGTCTCTCCTTATGCTTAAATTACATGTTTATAAGAATGGGTTTTGTTAGGAAGTTGGAAAAATATCATTTGAGATTGATAAAGTTTTGGGTGTTTTTTTTTTTTCTCCAGACAGTATCTAATTTTGAAGAAGTAAACTCATTGTTCTAAAATGTATGTGAGTTCAAGAGCTTAAATTTGAAAATTATACATTATGGTCAGCATACACTTTCAATTACAGGAACATTTAAAGTAGTTTTAAACTATTCCTTTGTTCCCATGACAGAGTTTATGAAATTAAATACATATTACAGTTCTTCTGCTAAAAAGTGTAGTCATTCTGAAAATTTCTTTCAGATTTGCAACTAAAACAAATTGAAATCAAAGAGTTTAAACTAATTACATATGCTAAAAGTAAAGAACAGTCACTGGTAATATTTTTGCTGAGTTGTCTTTTGGGATCTTGACTCACTTGTAAACCTCCAGTGGTGAAAATTGGCATGACTCCATTTGATTCAATCTAATTCCTAGTGTGAAAGCTTGCATGTAGGCTCTTGGGCTGAGTCCTGCCCACTGGCACACAGTGGGAATTGCTGCTTCTCTTAGAAGTGCAGTCAGGAGTATATGTATCATCTTCTTCCCTTGCCATGGAGGCTCTCTTATCTGTTATACCTTCTACTGGGGATGTCCACCAAGGGCTACACCCACACAAACCAGCATACATTCTGGGCAAACTCAGCTCAAAGAATGTAAATGGACATACCACACACATGTTAGAATTAAGGCAATCTCTCTGACCAGCATCAGAATGAAGGTTATTTTAAAATGTAATACTTTTGTATTGTATCTTTCAAGTAATTGTCAGCTAGCATAAAATACCCATATTTATTTAAATAAAATGATGAGCAACTGTTAAAGGGTTCCTATTGCATATGACAATATCAAATAGCATATCATGAAACTATTACTACACTAAACATTGTAATTAAGCCTCTCTGAATTAGGAAGCTCCAAACCATCCAAATAACAAAAATCTGCTTCAAATCTCCTGGATAAATGAGCAGAGGTGAGTATAAGTTCTAAAGCATGTACTCATTTAACATATTCTCCCAACCCTCGTTTACTACCATCATTTCTCACTGATAACATATGCACAAACATCCCATCAAATGATGTTCTTAATTATCTTTGTTTATGCTGAGTCGATGTACTACAAAAAGCAAAGCTGGGTAGTATGTTAGTGACTCTCATTGCATTGAAGCTGATGCTTTTCTGAATATGGACTTACGGATGTGTACTTAACCTGCTGGGATATGGTCTCATGGGTCACTAAATCCAGCTTTGCTTAGTAACGTTTTCCAGAAAATAAGGATATACAAGGAAAGGGTTTTGCTTACTTCTAATACATCAGCCATGTTCTTTGTTCATTCACTTCCCTGCAGTAAACCCCACAGCCTGTGGAAACTCGCCTCATGTCACGTTTGTGTGGTTCTGTGGTCTCTGCACGAATCTCACTGCATAGTTCAAAAATCCAGGAAATGGAGCTAAATCTTTCCAAGCAGAGTACAATTAAGGATTTCAGTTTCTGCTGGAGCCCGCTGGCACCAATCAGATGGGACCTCAGATAAAGGATCTCTGATGACACTGTGGGAAGGAGTTGAATATGTGCATATGGTGTGGTGCTTCTTGATGAGTTTGCAGCTATATAGGAGACATATGCCTAAGGCTGCTAATGATACCTGAATACCACTAAAATACCAGCTGTCAATCCACTGTATGATTTTTGGATAGCTGAAATTTACACAAACTACAGAATAGAGATTATAATTTTTCTATAGGTGACACAAGCATTCCCCAGAAAGAGCCTTTATAAAAGGAACAGCGGTTGATACTGTTTCTAGGGTCACACCTCAGTAACTTAATTGGCTTCAGAGATTTATACCATTGTAAGTGAGAGGGGGAATTGGGCCACCGTTTTTCCAGATGCAAAAAGCAACTGTACTTTCAGTTAGAATGACATAAGAACATAAACATGGCATTGTGGGTCAGACAAAAGGTCCGGCTAGCTCATCTGTCTTCTGACAGTGGCCAATGCCAGATGCTTTAAAGGGAATGAAAAGAATAGGACCATTATCAAGTGATCCATCCCCTGTTGTCCAGTCCCAGTATCTGGCAGTCAAAGGCTTAGGGATACCCAGAGCATTGGGTTGCGTCCCTGACCATCTTGGCTAATAGCCAATGATGGACCTATCCTCCAGGAACTTATCTAATTCTTTTTTAAACCCAATTATAATTTTGGTCTTCACAACATCCCCTGTGAATGAGTTCCACAGGTTGACCTTGTGCTGTGTGAGGAAGTACATCAATTTGTTTGTTTGTTTGTTGGTTTTAAACCTGCTGACTATTAATTTCATTGGGTGATACCTGGTTCTTCCATTATGTGAAGGGTAAATAACACTTCCTTGTTCACTTTCTCCACACAATTAATGATTTTATAGGTCTCTACTATATCCCATCTTAGTCATCTCCTTTTCCAAGCGGAACAGTCCCAGTCTCAATCTCTCCTCATGTGGAAGTTCTTCCATATCCTTAATCATTTTTGTTGTCCTTCTCAGTACCTTTTCCATTTCTAATATATCTTTTTCGAGATGGGGCGACCAGAACTGCATGCAGTATTCAAAGTGTGGTTGTACCATAAATGTATAGCATGGCATTATGATATATACTGTCTTAATTATCTATCCCTTTTCTAGTGGTTCCCAACATTGTTAGCTTTTTTGATTGTTGCTACACATTGAGCCAATGTTTTCAGAGAACTTTCCACAATGACTCCAAAATCTTTCTTGAGTGGTAACAGCTAATTTAGACCTTTATTTTTTCTATGTAGCTGAGATTGTTTTCACTTATCAACAATGACTTTCATCTACCAGTCACCCAGTTTTGTGAGGTCCCTTTGTAACTTTTTGCAGTCTGCTTTGGACTTGAGTAATTTTGTATCATCTGCAAACATTGCCACCTCACTGTTTACCCCTTTTTTTATGAATACATTGAACATCACTGGTCCCAGTACAGATCCCAGGGGAACACCACTATTTATTTCTCTTCATTCTGAAAACAGATCATTTATTCCTACCAATTGTTTCCTGTCTTTTAACCAGTTACTGATCCAGGAAAGGACCTCCCCTCTTATCCCAAGACTGCTTACTTTTCTTAAGAGCCTTTGGTGAAGAACCTTGTCAAAGGCTTTCTGAAAGACCAGATATTCACTGGATCACCCTTGTCGACATGTCTGACACCCCTCCAAGAATTCGAATAGACTGGTGAGATGTGATTTCCCTTTACAGAAGCCATGTTGACTCTTCCCCAACAAATCATGTTCATATATGTGTTTGATAAATCTATTCTTTACAGAAGAAGCCTGAAGTTAGGCTTACCAGCCAGGATCCCTGCTGGAGCCTTATTTAAAAATTGGTGTCACATTAGCTATCCTCCCATCATCTGGGAGTACAGAAGCTGATTTAAGTGATAGATTAAGTGATAGATTGTTTAAGTGATGACCTCCTGAGGTCCCTTCCAACCCTGATATTCTATAGCACAGTTAGTAGTTCTGCAATTTCATATCTGAGTTCCTTCAGGACTCTTGGGTGAATGCCATCTGATCCTGGTGACTTATTACTGTTTAATTTATCAATTTGTTTTAAAACCTCTTCTATTGACTCCTCAATCTGGGACAGTTCCTCACATTTGTCACCCAAACAGAATGTCTCAGCTGTGGGAATCTCCCTCACATCCTCTGCAGTGAAGACAGATGCAAAGAATTCATTTAGTTTCTCCACAATGCCCATGTCTTCCTTGACTTCTCCTTTAGGGCCTCCGTTGCCCAGTGGCCACACTGATTGTTTGGCAGGCTTCCTGCTTCTGATGTACTTAACTTTTTTGCGCCTAATTTTTGGGCTTTGCTAGTTGCTCTTCAAATCTTTTTTGGCCTGCCTAATTATACTTTTACCCTTGACTTTGCCTTTATTTTATTTTAGGAGAACAGCTGCAGAAGAAAAGACTAAGGCTTGGTCCACACTAACCCCCCACTTCGAACTAAGATATGCAACTTCAGCTACATGAATAACGTAGCTGAAGTCGAAGTACCTTAGTTCAAACTTACCGCGGGTCCAGACGAGGCAGGCAGGCTCCCCCGTCGACTCCGCGTACTCCTCTCGCAGAGCAGGAGTACCAGCGTCGACGGCGAGCACTTCCGGGATCGATATATCACGTCTAGACAAGACGCAATAAATCGATCCCAGAAGATCGATTGCTTACCGCCGGACCCGGAGGTAAGTATAGACCTACCCTTAATGTAATGTTTAAATGGAAGAGCACAGTGTGTGTGTTTTGTGTCTCCTCTATAGCAGGCTGCATTTGAACACAAAGTGCCAAATCCTTATCCAGTGGAAATCAATATAACTTGATTGTAGACCTGGTTGTGAATTTTCCAATGAAATATTTTTTTTTCATTGTAAAATGCTGATTTGCTGGAAGTGAAATGAAATGAAATGAAAATTTGAAAAGGGTGGTTAATGCAGGTTCCCTTCTAGAATACAATTTAAACCTCCTATTGGACTAATTATTTCATTTTATTGATGCCGTGAAGTTTATTTTATAGGATTTTTATATGAAAGACTCCATTTAATGGTTTATTAATATTGTCAGTGCTGTCTCATTTAGAGACTGAACTGATGAGTACATTGTATAACTCTGTCATAGAAGACTGTAGCATCAAGAGAAGTTATTTGGAACAGTGATATACAGGATTGTGTTGTACTCATTTTAAATATTTCTCTCCCTCTTCTTCCTGTCCAAGCAGCCTTTGCAATGAATCTATTAAGAGGAAAATGGACTGAATAGCTCAACCAATGCGAGATGGAACTGATAAAAGCAGAAAGCATGATTTGTATTAAAGAATGAAACACTATAGATTCCATTCATGTGTGTTATGTGAAAAGGCAATTTTGCAACCAGTAAAAATCAAACTCCAAGTATTAAAATATGTCTCTGATATGATGCTCCCTTGGACTAATCTATCCCTTCCTCCCTCCCTGCACTATTTCTCCTTCTCTTCACAGGATGCTGTCATTTTCTCTCTTTAATTTTAGAATGAGGGACTTTGTGTCTGCTACAATGGTTCCCAGGATACTTTTTCTGTCCCTATCTCCATCTTCTTTTACTTCAGGCCTCCCTTTCACTCTTTCACCTCATATGGCTGCTTCTTTCTTGGTCGTAGGCCTGTCCTTTCACTTTTACTTCTCACAGATCTTTCTTTTTCTCCTCTATATCATCCCTCCTGTGCCTGCCAGGTACTTTCCCAGTACTCTACTAATGTAAACACACCTGATTTTGACATGCTTTCTCTCTCTCCTACCTTTCACATAACTTCTTATATATAAGTCAAATTTTCTTACTGCACAATAAAGTTTCAGTTATATAAAGCACATTTATCTGAAACTCTTTATATTTTCAGAGAATAGGCTGGGTTCCCAGGGGGTTCTTCTGAAAAATCAGCTTGCTGAGTGAATGGGGGATGAGTTTTAGTCCTGCTCCAATCTTTCCTCTGTTGGCCTTCCCAGCTGAACAGAAAATCTACTTCTCCAGAGCTCCTGAACTCCACAGCAGCAGCTGGGACTTTTGTGGTGCTGATGGTGTGTACTTTACAGCAACTCAGCTTTGAAGAATGACAGTTCTCCCAAGGAGATTCTAAACTGAGATAGGAAGAAGATGGCAACTTTACTTGGAGCACAACTGTAGGCTTCATCTCTTCTACCTCTCCCTGCTCCCAAATAGGGGCTTCACCAACATAAGAGAAGGTCCCAAAGCCTGGACATTCTGCAGAAGCTCAATCCTGCAAATGTATGGACCTCAACAGAAGCCCAGATTCAGTGCTGTGGTAATTACAAACATAGCAGGACTGAAGTTCTGCATGACCGAAGTTCTGCTTCTGCAGAGATTTGGAAGCTCCACAGTAGCAAAGCTCCTTAGTATCTGAGAAACTAGCTGGAGGTGCTTTATCATAATCTATGAGCAGGCTTTGAAGTCTGATCTGAAGGTAGCTCCCAATATTACTCAGACCTCGTTTATCCCTTGGTTTCTCTTCCAAAACTTAGACTATCCCTGTTCTGACTAGAGCTGGTCAAATATTTGACTAAACAACAAAATAATGAATAAAATTCTGTTTCAATTAAATCAAAGGGTTTTTTTTGTATAAAAACATTTCAACTTTTTGTAATGTCCTATTTATTGATGAAAATTCTAAACAAAAAATGTTGGGCAATTTTTTTAAATGAAAAAAAAAAAAAAACTTTTCATTGACTTTTGTTGGGAGGAACCCCACTTTCTCAGACTTTCTCCCCCACCAAAATGTGTAAGATTTAATCAAAAATGGCAAATTTTCAAGGGAAATAATAAACTGTTAGTTTCTTTCGAAACTTTTCAAAAAAATTATGTTGCTCTGTGGCATGAGCAGTTAGCCAGTATTTGGGACCTTAGCCAATATTCAGGAGTTGTTTCCATTAGGAGGAGAAATTGATATGTCAGATATTTCTTTAGTGCCATCTTGTTTATTGCTAAGAATGTACAGAATCCTGTTTCCCAGATCACAACAGAAACACACAGAGTTTCCTTGTTCACTGTTTCTAAGCCTGCCTTTCCAGTGATTCCAGGGCCTCAAGAAGCTCTGTCTCACTGCTGTCTCAGGGCCACTCTAAGGAATGCTTATCTCACTTTTTGCTGGCTATCTGGGCGCTTTCAGCTTCTGACACACATACAGACACAGCTGCAACCAATCTCTGCAGTGGACTTCAATCACCGCAATCACTTTGCTCCTGCATTGGCCAGGGAAACCTCTCTGACCACATGACTTAACTCTTCTCAGGCTTTGCCAGGTGGCTGATTGCAATGGGTGAGCACATCTATTGTCTCCAGCTATCTTATTAGGGGCTTAATTGTTCCTTCTATTTAGCTTAGCACACCTGTCAATTATAAGCAAGTCTATGATTGTCTATAGAACAGACATGCTTGATGGCAGCCATTAACACCTTTGAGAATAACAAAAAGAATATATTTATCACTTTCTATCCAGGTCTACTCCTGATGTATTACCAAAATTATTATTGAGGGCTTGTCTACACTACCGGTTATGTTGGTATAATTTATGTCATTCAGCGGTGTGAACAAACTACCCCCCGAGCAACGTAAGTTATACCACCCTAAGCGTCTGTGTAGACAGTGCTATATCAGCAGGAGAGCTTCTCCGACTGATATAGCTACTGTCTCTCATGGAGGTGGTTTAATTATGCCACTGCTCTCCTGTTGGTATAGAGCATCTTCACCAGACACAGTACAGTGACACAACTGCATCAGTGCAACTGCGCTGCTTTAGCACTTTTGTCTACACTGGCAAGTTTCCGCACAGTAAAGCAGCTTTCTGCTTTTTAACTCCCAAGGTGCACACACTGCCAAGCCACTTAGTGTGCAGAAACTGTCCCACAATGCCTATTCTCGTCTCTCTGGTCATCGGTTTGAACTCTACAGCCCTGTCCTCAGGTGACCAACTGTAAGCCCCACCCCTTAAATTCATTGGGAATTTTGAAAGTCCCCTTCCTGTTTGCTTGGTGATGCAAGCAATGGTCTCAGTGCATCTTTCCAGGTGGCCATGCCTGCTCCATGCACCAGGTGATCCCCCATTGGAGCAATGTCGAGCTGCTGGACCCCATCAGCATTTGGGGAGAGGAGGCTGTCCAGTCCCAGCTGCACTCCAGCCGTAGGGATTATGATACCTACGGACAGATTTCACGATGTGTGACAGAAAGGGGCCATGACCAAGACACACTGCAGTGCACGGTCAAAGTTAAAGAGATGCGGAATGCCTACTACAAGGTGTGAGAGACAAACTGCTGCACCTATCCTGCATCCACAAGCTGCCAGTTCTACAAAGAGCTGGACGCAATACTCGGTGGCGACCTCACCTTCACCGCGAAGGCCACTGTAGATACTTCACGTGCCAGTCGAGAGTGGACCAAGCCAGGAGGAGGAAATCTTGGATGAGGATGTGGAGGGGAAGGGGGACCCAGAGGCAGAGGATGACTCGGAGGTCAGAGATGCATGCAGCCAGGAGCTCTTTTCTACCCCGGAGGAGGCTAGTCAGTCACAGTTGTTGGATCTTGGCAAAGCGCAAACAGGAGAGGGGGCCCCTGGTAAGTGGCTTTGATTTTGGGAATTGCTGAAGTGAGTTGTTGGGGGAAGAAGGGTTGCAGAAAGCAGGCTTGTGTCTCTATGATGCACATACCATCACGTGCCTACCTGAAGGGCAGAACAGGGTGTTGATTGACTCCCTCACTTCATGGGACTCTGCCTCCGAGATCTCCACAAAACTCTCATGGAGATACTGGACAATCCAGTGCTGCAGGTTCTTAAGCAGAGCTGGTTTGTTTCTTTCCCCATTAAGGGTTACTTTCCTGCGCCACTCTGCCGTCACTGCAGAGGGACCATTGCTGAGAGCCGCATAAGGGCCAGGGTGGAAGACTTGGAGAAGATCCTCCCTTGATTCCCTGCTCACCCTCAGCAGTGAGATATCTTCCATAATGTGGAAAATGTGGGACAGTAATGATTATAAGGCCCCCCTCTACAATGCTGGTTCTCCCCAAAAGCTACGTGCCTAGTGTACAGTACAGTCTGGAAATACTGCTTCTGTAAAATGTTGCATTTTGGCTTCACAGATATGACCTTGGTATCCCAGCCTCCCTCTTTGTTATCGCTGGCTGAACGGCTGTGCAGAATTAGAAAGTGGCCATGAAGAACTAAAGAGGATTTTCTACGTGATGTCATGATGCACTCTACGGCCAAAAAACAAGAATTGAAGAAGTGGTAGGACAGCAAGAAGAGGGACCAAAAGGAGAACTCAGTGTGCCAGAAAGAAGCCACGGAGCGTCTCTTAAAAGTTATGGAGCACCAAGTGGACACACTCCAGCCACTACTAGCACTGCAAACCAAGCAGCTCCGTGCCCGCCCTCCCCTGCAGCCACTTTCACAAAATTCTTTCCCAGGTGCCCCCAAGACACTGCCAACACACTCTTATCAACCTCCTGGCTCCAGTCTGTACCAACTGCATTCCACTCCTGCCCAGTCACAGTCCAGCCCTGTGGACTCCCGGTACCCACTGCACTCAACATCCATCCTTTGGCAGTTTAGCCTTGCTGAAGTACAGTACCCACTGCACTGTACTCTGAAGGACAAGGCTGAATATGATACCTGGACCTATACAAATATTTAACCCTCCCGGGACTCCACCTCCTCCTGGGACCCTCTCTTCCCCCATCCTTCAGAGTGTTGATGTGGTTTTTTTTATTTCTCTCTCTTCTCTAGTTGTTGTTTTTTAATAAAAGAACTGTTTTAGTTTGAAAGCAATCTTTATTCCATGAATTGAAACCAAACAGAGCCCTGCAAGTTGCCCAGGCAATTTTCTTAAACCTTCATAGTGCATCAGCTGCACCAATCACAATCACCTCCTAGCATTACAAGCACTGCACTCCCAAGCATAGCAACAATATAAGTGGCTTTCAGGTTCAAATTGCTGCCTCAAGGCATCCCTGATCCTTATGAACCTGTGCTGTGCCCCTCTAAAAGCCCTGGTCTCTGGCTCTTCAAATTCAACCTCCAGGAGCTGAGCCTCAGCAGTCCAACCCTGAGTGAAGCTTTCACCCTTCACTTCACAAATATTATGGAGCGTTCAGCACACGGCTATAAGCATAGGAATATTGTCATCAGCCAGGTCCAGCCTCCCATATAGGCAGCACCAGCGGGCCTTTAAACGGCCAAAAGTGCATTCAGCATTGCTCAGCCTGTTGTTGAACTGCTCCTTGCTGCTGTCAAGGTTCCCTGTGTATGGCTTCATAAGCCATGGCATTAAGGGGTAGGCAGGGTCATATCTCAGGATCACAATGGGCATTTTGACTTCCCCTATGGTGATCTTCTGGTCTGGGAAGAAAGTCCCTGCTTGCAGCTTCCTGAACAGGCCAGAGTTCCAAAAGATGCGTGCGTCATGCACCTTTCCAGACTAGCGTGCATTAATGTCGGTGAAATGCCCATGGTGATCCACAAGTGCCATAGAGAACCAAAGAGAAATACCCCTTCCGATTAATATACTCGGTAGCTAGGTGTTCTGGAATATGCATGCCATCTATCACCCCTCTACAGTTAGGGAAGCCCATTTTTGCAAAGTCATCCACAATGTAATGCACGTTGCCCAGAGTCATGGTCTTTTGAAGCAGGATGCGATTAATGGCCCTGCACACTTCCATCAACACACGTCCAACGGTTGACTTTCCCACTCCGAACTGGTTAATGACCGATTGGTAGTAGTCTGGAGTAGCCAGCTTCCACAGTGCAATCACCATGTGCTTCTCAAATGACAGGGCAGCTCTCATTCTCGTGCCCTTCTGAAGGGCTAGGGAGAGCTCATCACACAGTCCCATGAATGTGGCTTTCCTCATGTGAAAGTTCTGCAGCCACTGTTCATCATCCCAGGCATGCATCACAATGTGATCCCACCACCCAGTGCTTGTTTCCCGAGCCCAAAAGCGGCGTTCCACTGTGGTCAACACCTTCATGAATGCCACAAGCAATCTCGTGTCATAGCTACTATGCGTGATGCAATCAATGTTGAACTCCTCTTGCCTTTGTAGTTTAAGGAATAACTCCACTGCCACTCATGATGTATTAGTGAGAGCGAGCAGCATATCGGTCAAAAGTGCGGGATCCAGTCCTGCAGATCGAAGAGGCAGAGCACACAGTACACAAACCATTGAAAGATGGCTCCAAATACAGATGGAAGCACAGGGATTGCTGGGATGTGAAGCAATGCATCACAGGGCATTGAGACAGGAACCAGGATGCCCCACGACCCCCTCTGCCTTCCCACAACTCTTAGCGGCAGAAGAGGTGCTCTGGGATAGCTGCCCAGAGTGCACCACTCTGAATACCACTGCAAGTGCCGCAAGTGTGAACATGCTATGGTGCAGGCAGCTGACAGTGTGAACACACAACAGCGGTTTCCCTTCAGCGCTCTCTGAGTGGCGCTGTAACTACCGGCAATGTAACTCTGGCAGTGTAGACATACCCGTTGTGTAGACTGGCCTTGAGAGTACAGCAAACAGTCATTTAACAAAAGTTTCAGAAAAAGAAGACACTGTTGAAAATTTTGTAGAAACAAATTTATAGACTCTTTCCAAAGATTCAGATACATTCAGTAATGAGAGTAAATTTCAAGTCCGCAAAGTTCAATTGTGTTTGAAATATAGGCAAATTGCATCTGCCTCAGGAGAGAAATATAGCATTAAGTATGTAGCTTTGCTGTGCAACAGTTTAGAACCTGAAGTGATAACTGCTATCTCCAATTGGAATCACAGGTGTAATTTTTAAGCACAAAGTAATGATTATTCACTGTGGAATTTGGCCTAGACACTCTGTAGCGGGGTGGTCACCCTCTCCTGCCCTGAGGGGTTTAAAGACAGCCCTGGGAGAGGGCTGTTGCAGGGGGAAGCAGCCACTAGGTTGATTGGGGAAGCAGCCGCAGCTGGGCCACACCCCAATCAGACCTCAGCTGGCCCTATATAAGAGGCTGGGAGCCAGGAGCTCATCAGTCTCTCTCTAGCTGTAGAGGGAGATGGACCTGGTAGCAGGGACCTTAGTAGAGTACCTGAGTGGAGCAGGGCTGGGGAAAGGCAGAGGTGCTGGGGAGCTCCAGCCTGGAAAACCCCAGGCTACAGCCTAGCAGAAGGACAACGGGTACTGGGGGTTGCAAAGGGCAGCCCAGGGGTAGGCAAAGGCATCAGGTCCAAAACCAACCTTGCTGGTGATGAGTAGGCTGATACTGCTGTCTGCCCCAGGGAGCGGGGGCTAGATGATGACTGGTAGTAGCCTTATACTGAGGTAAGGTGGGGATAGTGGGTGGAGGCTCCCTAGGGCAGGGAGACCCTGAGAGAAAGGGGTTACTGCCAAGGGGCAGCACCCCTGTCAAGGCTGCTTCCCCACTTTGAACTTTAGGTACAAATGTGGGGGCCTGCATGAAAACTTCTAAGTTTAACTACCAGCTTAGATCTGGTCCGCTGCCACCACTCCCAAAATGCTAATTCCCTTCCCTAGGTAGCTTTGAGAGACTCTTCACCAACTCCTGGTGGATCAAGATTCCAAACCCCTTGGATCTTAAAACAAGGAGAAATTAACCATCCCCCCTCCTTTCTCCCACCAACTCCTGGTGGATCCAGATCCAACCCCCTTGGATCTAAAAAAAAAAGGAAAAACCAATCAGGTATTAAGAAAAAGGCTTTTAATTAAGAAAAGAAAGGTAAAAGAAAACCCTCTGGGAGAGATTAGCATACCAGCTACTCTCACAGACGACAGATTCAAAACACAGAGGATGTTCCCCTGGGCAAACCCTTAGTTACACAAAAAAAATACCCAAAATACCCAATTTGACTATTGCTCTAATTGCACAAGACAGGTTACAAAGAAATAAACATAAACCTATTTATTTCCTTCACTAATACTCACTACTTAATAAGAGGCTGAATTCTGGAGCTTTCCCACTCCAGTCCAAAGTGTAACTTTACAGACAAAGGGAACTTTCCTCCTTCTCTTTGAACCATCTGGTCCTCCCATTGGTTCCTCTGGTCAGGTGTCAGCTAGGCTAGGTGAACTTCTTAACCCTTTACAGGTAAAAGAGGCATTAACTCTTAACTATCTGTTTATGAGAACCCCAGATAATGGGGCACCAGGTCCGGGAGGGACACAGGGGGGGCTAAGCGGCAGGGAACACCGGCCTGCAGAGGGCGCTCCAGAGGCTGGATGAGCTAACTCCCAGAGACAACCAGCAGGAGGCACTACAGGGGTGAGTCCCACATCGCTACACACTCCTACTCTTGCACAAAGTTGTTTCATCTTTAACACAAATGGTCATGCTCTTGGTTTTGAATCTCATCTGGAAGACTGAAAGACACCAGCAAAGTATCCACTAACATAGTGTTTGGTCATTTCCATTTGTCCAGTACTGTCTCAGAGGAAAGAGTGCCACCTACTGAATTATCTTCACCACTTCCCACTACATTTAAGTCTTTTTGGGACATCTTCCGTTCATCTAATGACCAATGGCTTCAACCCTTTTTTTAGCTTCTGATCTCTTGACAGGTTCTGAACCTCTGATGTGGTTGTATTGCTGGAAGACTATTAGATATGCCCCGATCTTTTTTTTTTTTTGAGATATTTTAAGATTCAGTACCATTCTTCTTAAAAGATAATTACTAGAGCACTGTAGCAAACAATAGTCTATGGAAAGATACATAATTTCAATTGGGATCACAGCATTCTATGGTTATTTGGAGAATCTTGTTTAGGATTCCGGTGACTACCTCAAGAAGTAAACTAAATTAATGTAGCCAGCCACATCATTGCAAAACATTTTATTTGAGAATGTATTAGAGAATCAATTATTCTGCTCGCTATTGTAGCTACTGTAATATATGTCAGCTCTCTGTTAGAAATACCTACTGTCTGTGCATATATATACACGAGTCAATGTAATATAAAACTGTAATCAGTTGGGACTTGCTCCATACTTTAGATTACTGAACTATCAGTTGCACTACATTAAAATAGAACTTAATCTGGTTTTTAATCTCAAAGGAAAAGCAGCCATCGTAAATTTTTTACAGATAACTGCTAAGGAAAATAGTTCACCCTTATGTGGTCGAAACAGCCAGATCAGCTTTTGGAACATGGAGGATATTTCTACACTCTAGTCTGGCCTTACACTTGGGTCTGATCATGACCTTAGCATCATTATGGAGGTAGTCATTCAGAACTCTTTGGTACTAGATTCACTGCCTATAAATAGCTAACTACTTCTTCCCAGAGGAGGCAAGCTCTAAAGAAGTAGTAATTTGAAAACCCAACCATTTTCTAGCACAAGCATAATTATAAAAGTAAAAGAGGCTGAGGGAAATGAAATTGATTAATACACTAGCTCATATAGTAAAATCATAATTACTAGATAAGGAATAACCCGGTCTTCATTGTTCTGTTTTATCCCCTAATTTACGATTACTCCAGACACTATTATATCAGAGGAAATAACAAATTAAATTGAGAAACAACAGTGTCTAGGAGGAAAGCAAAGGACTGAGAATCAAGACACCTGGGATCTCTTCATGGCTCTGTCAACAGCTCACTCTGTCACCTTGGGTGTATTGTTTAACCTCTCTGAGCCTAAATTTCCCCATGGGGTTGATAGTGCTTACCCAACTTTGCAAAGCACTTTGAGCTCCTAAGATGAAAGTCACTATATACATTCAAAGATGTATTTTATTAATTACTGTACATTTTCCTGTGCATTAAATTCCACTGGCATTAATGAAAGCATTATGTGCACCTGGAGATGTGAACAAACTTTAAATGATAATGTTAATGAGCTAAATGTGTTCATCCATTCATAGGAGAACTAGATGAAGTAATAGCTGAAACCTGAGCTAAATAACTCCACAGAAAACAGCTTACTTATTAGCCAAAGCTATGGTTATGACTGAGTTAACAGGAAACTCCATTAGGTTATTAATTCACTGAAGTAACTGATTTGATAGTTTCCAGAAATAATCTTGTCAAATTAGGGTTTTTTCATGAATGGAAGAAAATCTGAAACAGTACAGATGAAACAAGTAGTCAAGACATCTATATTTGCTGTGGCTATAAAAGGGAGGGTGATTTCTGACAACCATACGTGAATCGGAGTACAGGGCTTTGGGTACTGGCTCAGTATCTGGAACCTAACATATAGTTAGGAATCAGTAACTGTGAAGTTTTCCTTAGTATCTATTGAGCCATAGCTTACTGCACTGCATGTACCTGGTACACGTTTCTTTAAGTATATATTGTGAGGCATTATAGGGACCAAGAAAGTAGAGCTCCTACCATTAGAACAGGAATTCAGACAATAAGGTTTCTTGTGGATTAAAAGGTAAAACATTTATATAATCTTACTCTTCTGAAGTGGGCTATATTTTTTCACTCATGAATTGTCAAGATCTCTCTTACATATGAGCAGGGATCCTAGTTTTCCATAATAAATCCCCCAAAAATTCTCTGATTAAAAAAACACAACATACAAATCTGCATTTTCCCATGATTAAAATGAAAGGCTGAACTTTAGTTTCCCTAGCCACAATATATAGGTATCAGCTGAACACAATGTTTTACTGATATACGGTAGAACCCCTTTTATCGCAGCCTCATTATCCTGCTCTCTATAGTAACCAAACTACCAGCTGCCCGGTGCTGACAGTAGCTGGGGCTCAGCAGGTCTGCCCTGGGCAGCTGGGGCTCAGGCAGTCTGCCCCCACCACCCATGGTTGACCCACTGAGCCCCAGCTGCCTGGGGCGGACCTGTCCAGCCACTATCAGCCTTGGGTGGCTGGTGGTTCGGTTAATATGGAGAGCCGGATAATGGAGGCTGGGATAAATGGGGTTCTACTGTGTATACTTTATTTTTTTTGCAAAATGTAAAAACTAAAGATTCTCTGTAAAAACACAAATTCCACATTTTTCCTTGGCAAAGGGATTTCTAGGGTCCCTGCATATGAGGGATCCCTGAATGGTTGCAGAGTTGGCACAGAGTTCATACTTCTGCAGACTAGCGTAGGGGACATTCCTCAGGGAAATTTGGGATGGCCAGGGTACATTGGATGCTCCATATATCCCTGATTATCAAAACAGCAAGTATTGGCCGCAGGCTGCCCGGCACAACTTTGAGCTGGGTGTGCTGCTTCAATTTTCTCTGGGGATCAGGCACTGGACAGACCCAGAACCTGAAGATCATAAAGGTAGCTGAAGCCTCCTTTGCCTTCCCCCAAATACTGTGCCAGGCACAGCTGAGCTGTACAGAGAATCTGGGTAGAACTTCTCTGCAATGTCCTTTTTCTGTCCTTAACTTGTCCTTTTGCTCCTTTGTAGTATAGCAGACCCACCGACTGTCTCTCAGGCTTCTTGGTTGTGATATATTTAATGGATTTCTTGTTTGTTTTTATGTCTGGCTAACTGCCGTTCATATCCCTTCTTAGCCATTCTAATTTCCATATTACCTGCCACAGTTTGTTCCTTTCTATTGACTTCAGAGGGGCAAAGGCAACATTTCCATATTTCCCTTTTCTGAAGGATAGCTGGCTCAAACATCTTGCATCATGAAAGCACGTCAGGGCTGGGTTTTTTGTTTTGTTTTGTTTTGTGTTTTTACTATCTTGTTTCCCTCTGCTCCTGTGCTGCTTCCTCATCGCACTCTTTGAAGTCTTGGGGAGTGGCTAAAAATTTTCACCTCCTGTGACTGTGAATGATCATAAAGCCAAAAGCCCTAAAGCCCACTTGACTCAAGTCCATATGCTAGTGTAATACACCCTCAGCTGCTGTATTACTTCTCTTGTCAACTGCAAAAGGAGCTTAAAATCTTTAGGATGAATCAACTTGTGAGCTAGAATATTATTAGTGGATGACAAACACATTTTCTTTCACCATCAGTTAGCGGGCAATCAGGCTGGACTTTCTCTCTGGTTTCATCGATGGCCAAGTAAAAGAAAAACTTTAGCATTGTCCTTCAGTCAGTCTTTTTTCTAATTCTCTGTCTCATTTTTCATACTAAGCCTGAGTTTGAACTTTTAAACAAATGCAAGGTAGACGACTGATCATATATGAAGTCAGATAAGGACATATGTTTTCCAAACTTATGCTTTATCTTCATTTATTTGTATTTTTTGCCTACATAAATATCTAGTTCTTCTTGTTGCATGCTTTGTCAAAGGAAATGTATTATACATTAGGGTGACTTTAAACAGAGCATGTTCAAGTTACTGCATAAAGTTTTACAACTTATGCATTTCCATTTATATCTAAAATTGATTTCCTTCAGGAAGGATGTACTGAACCTCTTGACATATTTTACAAGGAATATCAACTTCAGCATCAAGTATATGACCTATGACTGAGCAGTGGATAAATATACAGAAAACAGGAGAGTCCTATACACTCAGTTAATGATCTTAAACAAAGCATTAAAAGGATACATTGAACGAGGACGAAATTTCAGAGCATGTCTGGAGAAAAGGAATGTTCCCACTGATAAATGATACCTATTTTCTGATGAGTTTTCTGTATTTTCTAGCCAAAAATGTCATTCCCCAAATAATAATGTCAAAGCAATTCCTGTCCAAAGATTCTAAATAAATTTAAACCTACATGACTATCAGCAGTTCATAAAATTTCTGTACGGCTTTCTACTTCAGTTTTAATGGTAGAATTGAGATCTCTTGTATCCATTACCTATGTTGTAATTCCTATACAGTCTATTTACATAATGTCTCCAAGACTGACCAAAAATGGCTGCTGATTGAAATCAGGTAGCAGGTCCATAATAAACTACATGTAGCCCCTTCTGTGGTTTTATTTTACTGTGTAATGGTACTTAATTCCACATAAAGACGGAGTCTAAGTTACTTAGAGCAGAGTACTGGAAAATACACTATAGTTGTCATCTACAGGAAACCATTTTGAGGTAAACAAAAGTATATCCATTGTATATCCCAATGAAGTGCTCTAAACCCCTTTGTTAGGTATGGAACTTAAAAACTTCTCCCCTACAGCCCCAGAGGGCTCTGTGGCTGGTTCATAGGGTTACCATACGTCCGGATTTTCCCGGACATGTCCGGCTTTTGGGGGCTCAAATCCCCGTCCGGGGGGAAATCCCCAAAAGCCGGGCATGTCCGGGAAAATCGGGAGGTCAGCCGGGCCGGCGGGGAGCCGGGGGAGCCGGGCCGGTGGGGAGCCGGGTCAGCTGGGCCGGTGGGGAGCCGGGGCCGGGAGCCGGGGGGTGCGCCGGGACGGTGGGGAGCCGGGGCCGGGAGCCGGGGGGTGCGCCGGGCCGCCGGGGGCCGGCAGTGCTGGGCGGGCCGGGGGTGGTCGGCCGGGGCCGGCACCCCAGGGCCCGAGCCGACCCAGGCTGGAAACGCCGGGGGGCCAGCCTGGGCCGCGCCTCCTCCCCCCACACCCCCCTTACCTGCTTCAGGCTTCCCGCGAATCAAATATTCGCGGGAAGCAGGGGAGGGGGTGGAGACTTTGGGGAGGGGGCGGGGTTGGGCGGGGCTGGGGGCGGGGCCGGGGGCCGTGGAGTGTCCTCCATTTGGAGGCACAAAATATGGTAACCCTACTGGTTCAGCACATTAATACGACTATACTAACTACTCAGCCAGCAACCAGCTGGAAAAGAGTGATATGTGGGGCAGTTTGGATAGATGTTTCCCTGAGATCCTTCTAGTGAAGTGTTCTGGACACAACCTGGAGTCGATAAAATCAAATAAAAGTGGGCTTAACTTTATGCCTTGTGAGTGATTTCAATGGGAGCACTCACACAATATAGAGTAATTGATCTCTTGTATAACACAGGCTGTAGGACTTCCCTGAATTAATTCCTGTAATGTTAAACTTGTGTGTAAGTATTTGCAGGATTTTATAAATTATTATTTATAATATGGGTAATTGAGTTATTTTTAACCTTCAGCCTTAACATACTCTTCTGAAAGAATGTACTGATATTGTACTTACAGCACTACCTTTATAAAGCTCTAATTTGACATTAATGGTTAGATTTTGAAAAACCGAGTCTTTTTGGATCACCACATTATATTATATCTCATTTACTGGTTAAACCATGTAACACTTTCCCACTGCAATGGGAACACCTGCTAGCAAAGCTGTTTAACTGCAAGTTTCCCTATTGCTCAATTCAACTAACAAGCTGTTTTAAACGGCCTCCTAACGTCTGTGTAACACAAGTGATTTTTTTCTGTCCACTCTTGGGGCACATTGTGGAGAGCTATTCATCAGTTATTAGGGTTTTGTTTTCTCCCCTACAGAGAAACCGGCTATGAATGCTAGAGGAACTTAAAGCAACAAATCTAACTTTTACTCTAATGCAAGTAACAGAAATATACATCCATAGAAAATAGCTGAGGATCTAAGATATCACAAATCTCAATTTTAATACATATATGTGTCAATTTTCAATGTTAATAGCTTTTAATAATAGCTCCTAGCTTTTAGCATCTTGTACAGTAATTCTGGATACTGCAGTAAACTAGTTTTATTAAATAAATGATAAGTAAAATAAATGCATAGCTCCTGCTAGTCATTTTCAAAACTAACAGTTACAAGTCATTTAACTTTTTAATACTACTCTCTATCTTTTTACAGCAGCATATATAACACATGCACGATGAATCCTATCTGCAAAGCATTTGTTTACCAAGAAATTCTGGAATGTAAACTACATTTCTGAGCATTAATGTCTCTTAAATGACACCACTTAGATATGCATAAGTGTGATTCATGTTTGAAGACAGTTCACCTCACACAGAGTGATGTACTGTCACTCTTCCATTCATTCGAAATGCAGTATCTATAAGGATTTAGAGAATAGACATCACCATAAATCAATGTTATTGGACTATATTTTCAAACAAAACATTTTACAGACACAGGCATCCCACATTCCATACTGATCATGAAACACTTGCATGAAGGTCAGACAAAGTCAGCAACAACTTATGGATTAATTTTCTGTAAGAAATAAAAGAAACCTGCATTTTTGGAAGTACATTAATAGCAGCTTAAATCTATGCAAGTTTCTAATGTGGAATTCCTAATTGTCTTAAGAGCTTTGTAAAAGCTGTAAAACGAACAGCATTATGGGGATATGTAAGTACTTGAAGTTGTCTTTTCTGATGAAGCTCAGAAGAGACACAAGAACTATGCTGGCTTACATCATTGCTTTGTAAAGTATATAGTAATATTAAGGGTCAAAATTTACTAAGTGTAAACTGTGATTCATTTGTAGACATTTGCTATATTTGTATTCATCTAAGAAATATAGAAGAAAATCCAATGTACTGAAACAAGCTGACTCTGATATGCCTTAGAGACATGGTTGTTTGGTAGATACAGTTATGTACAGTTGATATCCCCTCTTTCTCAGTTTTGTTTAGCAGAAATACTGCACTATAGCATGTCAGAGAGGCTTAGGTCTACCAGTTCTTGATACAGAGCTAGACTGTCCAATATAGGCACTACCCTGAGTGGCAGTGCTGCAGGTAAGGAGTGACTGTGTTTCCCTGGGCAGCCTGGTGGGTTGGAAGGAGCACAGTCTAGGCCATCCTTTAGGGCTGTGTACCCTGCTCATCCCAGTACACCTGGCATATGTTACCCTGCCTTGATGAACATCATTTGTTGGGGAAGAGTCAACATGTTTTTTGTAAAGGGAAATCAAGTCTCACCAATCTTCTAAATTCTTTGAGGGGGTAAACAGGCATGTGGACAAGGGGGATCCAGTGGATATAGTGTACTTAGATTTTCAGAGAGTCTTTTACCAAGTCCATCATCAAAGGCTCTTAAGTCATGAGGTAAGAGGGAAGGTCCTCTCATGGATCAGTAACTGTTTAAAGGATAGGAAACAAAGGGTAGGAATAAATTGTCAGTTTTCTGAATGGAGAGAGGTGAATAGTGGTGTCCCCCAGGGCTCTGTACTATTCAACGTATTCATAAATCATCTGGAAAAAGGGGTAAACGGTGAGGTGGCAAAATTTGCAGATGATACAAAACTACTCTAGACAGATAAGTCCAAAGCAAACTGTGAAGAGCTACAAAGGGATCTCACAAAACTGGGTGACTGGACAACAAAATGGTAGATGAAATGCAATGGTGATAAATGCAAAGTAATGCACATTGGAAAATGATGGGCTCTAAATTAGCTGTTACCACTCAAGAAAGAGATCTTGGAGTCATTGTCGATAGTTCTCTGAAAACATCCATTCAATGTGCAGCGGCAGTCAAAAAAAGCAAACAGAATGGTGGGATTCATTAAGAAAGAAAATATATTGACTATATATAAATCCATGGTATGCCCACATCTTGAATACTGCCTGCAGATGTGGTCGCGCCATCTCAAAAAAGATATATTAGAATTGGAAAAGGTTCAGAAAAGGGCAACAAAAATTATTAGGGGGTATGGAATAGCTTCTGTATGAGGAGAGATTAATAAGATTGGGACTTTTCAGCTTTGAAAAAGAGACGATTATGGGGGGATATGATAGAGGTCTATCAAATCATGACTGGTGTGGAGAAAGTAAATAAGGAAGTGTTATTTATTCCTTCTCGTAAAAGAAGAACAAGGGGGCACCCAATGAAATTAATAGATAGCAGGTTTAAAACAAACAAAAGGAAGTATTTTTTCGCACAATGCACAACCTGTGGTACTCTTTGCCAGAGGACGTTGTGAAGGCCAAGACTTTAACAGGGTTCAAAAAAGACCTAGATAAATTCATGGACAATAGGTCCATCAATGGGTATTAGCCAGGATGGTCAGGGATGGTGTCCCTAGGCTCTGTTTGCCAGAAGCTGGGAATGGGCGACAGGGGATGGATCACTTGATGATTACCTGTTCTGTTTATTCCCTCTGGGGTACCTGGCATTGGCCACTGTTGGAAGACAGGATACTGGGCTAGATGGTCTGACCCTCCATGGCCGTTCTTATGCCTTCTGCCCACCCCTATTGGGGCAATATGCAGCTCTGGTGATTTAAGAAGATTTTGTGCTTTTGAACTATGAGAGCCATCATCCTGGCCCACACCAAAGACTGAATTGGGAACCTCTAGAGCTAAAAAAGCATAAGTCATTACAGCTTGAGCTAGCTTAAGTAGCTAATGTCCATAATAGATCAAGTACAGAAGAGGAACCTGTAACACACACACTGCAGTGAGTTACATAAACACAAAGGTTGTGATGATCCTTGGGTCTTTCATGAGGCATGCAAGAAAATGTTCCCCCACCTCATGTATCTGTGAAAGGGACAGGAGCCCATCTGGCCCATAATAAGCAATGTGATGTCTATGAAGCCACTGGCATGTTGCACCAGGGCAAAACATGCTGACTGCGGAAAACACAGTTCAAAATATGGTATGATCAAAGGACAACTGCAAAATCAACTTTCCTTAAAGGCAATTACAAATAATAATATAAAATGGTATCCAAATAAATTGTTGGATCTTGGAAGACAAAGATGAGTTAATTTCAATTTTTGTTTAGCACAAGCTTAGTTGAATGTTTAAGTATACACATAAAGGCCTGAAAGGGTAGAGGAATACAAAGAGCTCACTGTGTTTTTGTTTAAAAAGAACTTTATTTCCTCTTTAAAGATTTTGGACCAGATATTCAGCCGCACTAGAGTTGCCAGGGCTGCTCTTAAGTTTTGTGTTTTGTTATAGCCTTCTAGAAGCCACTGCATGGAAGGAATCCTCAACTCGCCTGTTAATGTGGCTTTCCAGGCCATTAGTGCTGCTGGAACAGAGACCAGGATCTGACCATTACAATTTGATCAAACAACAATTTCAACTTGTATATAATAACCAAGGGTAAGATGCCTACAAAAGTTTTCAGGTCAGATAGTCGCCTCTGAACCACGAGAAGGGAAGAAGCCTTGAGTATTATAGCACCTTCACTACCTTTGTATGTTTTGCCAAACTGTTCGGCAGACATCTCGGGATATGAAAAAGTAAATAATTTACTATACACTAATAATAAAAAGAATCAATTACTCTAAAATGAAAATGTTCTGTTGCATAATGAAATGCATATGCTGCAATTTAAGAAATGTTCTGATTGGTGTCGTACATAATTTTCTAAAGGAAAAATGCACTACACTGCAAGTAAAGAAATTAATCACATCCTGAAATTCACATGTTATATGCTGATGAAATCCATCTCTTCCATGCTCACTTATGCCACATAATATAGAGAAAGTGGCCATCATCAATCATGTCTTACTCTAGCCCCATCTCCAAATTCTACGTCTTCTGGATCATTTGGAAATAGCAGTAATAATGATCAGACCTGTAATTACAGAGCGAAGTATGTATACTGAGTTCCAGTGGGCATAATGAAGTATACTTTTCATCCCAATATCAATTTGGTGTAAAATGAAGTGCTAGTTATAGAATATCTACTGTGTACAATATTGTTGTACTTACGTATTGTAAGAATCCAAAAGGCGCGCACACACACAGCGCTATAAATTTTAAAATACCACTCTTTGGGGAAGTTAATGCTAAACATCATAGGAAATTATCATGCTATTTGGAGATAGCGAGCCTGATTTGCCATCCTCTGACACATGCTAATCTAGAGTAACTACATTGAAGTAAACGCTCCACTGATGTAAACAGTGTAAGCTGAAGGAGAATCCTGGACAGGACTGTATCTGGGTACGTTTAACAACTTGTACTATAACTCTATTGACTTCACTTTTAGCAGCAAAGAGTCCTGTGGCACCTTATAGACTAACCAACATATTGGAGCATGAGCTTTCATGGGTGAATACCCACTTTGTCGGATTCACCCACGAAAGCTCATGCTCCAATACGTCGGTTAGTCTATAAGGTGCCACAGGACTCTGCTGCTTTTACAGATCCAGACTAGCATGGCTACCCCCTCATACTTCACTTTTAGAGCATCCCATTGAGAAGTGTCAGGTTGTGACGGAGCAGGGAGCGGGGTGGATTTGACCTGGGAATGTTGCAGGGGAGTTACATTGGGGATGGGGGGCTTCCCTTGAAGGAAGATCCCTGAGATGTAACCTGAGCCAGGAGGGGGGTTGGGAGAAGTGACACCTTCTGGCCGGAAGACTGGACAAAGGAGAGGAGGAGCTGCGGGGAGGAGGAAGAGAGCTGCTGGAGGAGTTTTTGTTTTCAGTCTTGGGCTGGGTGGTGCAACACATGGAACCCCAAGCTGGGGTCTAAGCTCCCTAAACCCCCCCAGAAGGACTTGATTGAGGGGTTCTGGCCGTACCTACCCATTCTGCTTGGGACTGTGTTCCTGTCATCTAATAAACCTTCTGTTTTACTAGCTGGCTGAGAGTCATGGTGAATCTCAGGAAGAGGGGTGCAGGGCCCTGACTCCCCCACACTTCATGACAGAGGTCAATCCCCATTAACAGACTATTTTGCATTATGTCTCTAGTTCTGTTCAACTATGCTCTGTGTAAAGCAGTAGTAGTGAACTTATTCCTGAATTAGCATACAATGACAATTGTATTGGCCTTTGCCTTGGGCAGTGTTCTGGATCTCAGGGCCAGCAGCTGGATATTACAATCATCTTAAAGCATGGAACCTTACAAACAACTATATACAAGAAACTCACAGATCCTCACATTTACCTTCACAGAGCCAGTAAACATCCCAAACACACCAATAAATCTCTTATCTACAGCCAGGCACTCAGATATCACAGACTATATTCCAAAGAGAAAGTCTGGGATACATATCATAACACACCTAAAACACACTGCCTTCATGAAACGAGGACACTCCATCAGGGAAGTAGATCACATCATGGAACAGGCCACCCAAATACCTTGAGAGATCCTGCTTCAATACAGAAAGAAAAATCCTCTGACCGCACACCCCGAGTTGTTACCTACCACCCTATGCTGAAGCCTGTAAAGAAATCTTTCTTGAACATCCTCATGTGGCCTTCAAACAAACCCCACAACCTCACCAAGCTCATCATCAGGCACAAGCTCGTCATAGACCAGGAAACACCAACTTAAAGTAGCACCAGACACTGCCATAACAAGTGAGAAACCTGCAGACGTATATCAACTGCTACAATGATCAATACACCTTTCAAGATTCATGAGTCTTACACATGCCTATCATAATATGTGGGGGTATCTCAGCCAGTGCACAAAATGCCCCAATAACAATCACTATGCATCCAAATGAACTCACACAGAAAAATGATATTACCTGTGGGTGATATCACAAAGTGATCACTGCATATCTGACCTCAGTCCTTGTCCTCAAAGGAAACCTTTTCACAACACCTTCAAAAGCAAGCCTGGGAGCTTAAATTCATAAACTCTTCTAAACACTAACAATCATGGACTTAGGTATACTCTCCTGCCGACATAGCACTGTGCACACTACCATTAATGCTGGCTAAACTTATGTCACTCATGGTGTGTTTTTTCACACTCCTGAGCAACGTAAGTTTTGCAGACATAAGTGGTAGTATAGACACGACCTTATTAAAGACACTGGATTCATGGTTCATTACAACAATCTGTAACTCAGGCCTTGGCTACACTTGCAGATGTACAGCGCTGTGAGTTAAACCTGACTTCGTGCAGCTGAGTAGGGAAAGCGCTGCAGTCTGTCCACACTGACAGCTGCCCTGCACACTGTCATGGCCACATTTGCAGCAATTGCAGCGCTATTGGGAGCGGTGCATTATGAGCAGCTATCCCACAGAGCACCTTTTCCCATTCTGGTGCCATGGGTTGTGGGAAGGGGGCGTGGGTGCGGGGGATTCTGGATCCTGTCCCGATACCCCATGATGCATCGCTTCGCATCCCAGAAATCCCTTTGTTTCCGTCCACCTTTGGCGCCATCTTTCAATGGTTTCTGTGCAGCGCGATCAGTCTGCGGGAAATGGAGTCCGAACTGCTGAGGCGTATGGTGACGAGTCTCGCCAGCACGTCACGTTTGGCTGTCGAACTATTCCTTAAGATCCAAAGTGACAGTGAGAGTGAGGGTGAGGAGTTCGATGATGCTATCGAGCCACGTAACGTGTACGACACGAAATTGCTTGTGGCATTCACGGACATGCTGAGCACCGTGGAACGCCGCTTTTGGGCTCGGGAAACAAGCACTGAGTGGTGGGATCACATTGTCATGGAAGTCTGGGATGACAAGCAGTGGCTGCAGAACTTTCGGATGAGAAAAGCCACTTTCATGGGACTGTGTGAGGAGCTTGCCCCCACCCTGCGGCGCAAGGACACGAGATTGAGAGCTGCCCTGCCAGTGGAGGAGCGGGTGGCTATTGCAATCTGGAAGCTGGCAACTCCAGACAGCTACCGGTCAGTTGCAAACCAGTTTGGAGTGGGAAAGTCAACCGTTGGAATCGTGTTGATGCAAGTTTGCAAGGCCATTAATCGCATCCTACTCAGAAGAACCGTGACTCTTGGTAACGTGCAGGAAATAGTGGATGGCTTTGCACAAATGGGGTTCCCTAACTGTGGAGGGGCAATAGATGGGACGCACATTCCTATTCTGGCACCACACCACCTAGGATCCGAGTACGTTAATTGGAAGGGGTATTTCTCTATGGTTCTCCAGGTGCTTGTGGATCACCGTGGGCATTTCATTGACATTAACACAGGCTGGCCCGGAAAGGTGCATGACGCACGCATCTTTCGGAACACTTGGCTGTTCAGGAAGATGCAGGCCTGGACTTTTTTCCCAGAGCGGAAGATCACGGTAGGGGAAGTTGAAATGCCCATTGTGATCCTTGGAGATCCCGCTTACCCGTTAATGCCGTGGCTCATGAAACCCTACACAGGGAGCCTTGACAGCAGCAAGGAACGGTTCAACTACAGGCTGAGCCGGTGCTGAATGACTGTGGAATGTGCCTTTGGCCGTTTAAAGGGCCGGTGGCGATCTCTGTATGGGAAGCTGGACTTGGCCGAAAACAGCATCCCCGCGGTTACATCCGCGTGCCCTCCATAATATTTGTGAAGGGAAGGGTGAAAGCTTCACTCAGGCATGGACCTCTGAGGTTCAACACCTGGAGGCTGAATTTGCACAGCCAGAGAGCAGGGCTATTACAGGGGCCCAGCGCGGGGCTGCAAGGATTAGGGATGCCTTGAGGGAGCAATTTGAGGCTGAAAACCAGCAGTGATATCTGGTGCCCTGCACGGGAGTGAAGTGCAGTAGTTCCAATCTTTAGGAATCAGTGTTTGCTAAGCAGACAAGCAGACTTGCAGTGCCTGTTTATTTCCTGGGCTAAGGAGTCTTTTACTTTTTGCAATAATAAAGAATGTTTTCAAAGCCAAAAAATCCATTTATTGAAAAGAAACAAGGGGGTGGAGTGGGGAACAGTACAATCACAGATTCGCATATGTCCTGTCTGGTGTGCTGTGCAGTGAGTGCTGCACTTCAAGACAGCTATACTGCATGGTGATGGGGCTTGAGTTCAGAGGGTAAGGGTCGTGGTTTTCAGGGCTGGGTGGTGAAGATACTGGTGTTGGAGGCAGCGGGTGGCGTGAAGAACACGGAAGTTGGGGAAAGTGGGTTGGAGGTGACAGTCGGGCACAACGGAAAGAGTTTTGGGACAAGGGCTGTAGGTGGGGGGTGGCGTTTCTGTTTGCGGTACTGCTCCTCTTTCTGCATGGCTACCAGCTCCTGGATAGCGTCTGCTATCATGGCGCTCCAGGATGCTTATGAGCCTATCAGTGCAAGGGAGGGTCTTCTACTGCAATGCGGCTTCTGCCCTGGCCCATATGCAGCTTGCCTGTGTGCAGCAATGGTCCCCCCACCCCTCGCAGCACAGTGGTGCGGACACATTAGCCTGGCTAGGACAAGGACCACGGTGGCTCTCCCGATAAACCTGCGCAAGCGCATTGCACACGTTCTGGATGAGACATTCGAAGAGATTACCGAGGCCGATTACCGCGATGTGATAAATCACATCAATACACTATTCTGCATCTAGGCATGCATGCCTAACCCTCCTCTCCCAAAGAGCCCGCACCGAAAAAATTCCTTCCTGAAAAAAAAAAACCCGCTTACCGGGAACCTGCTCTTCTGTTTGTCCTCCACCAAGTACTGGCCGCTGCGACTGGCTACCTTCCTCCTGGCTCAAGAAGAGCTCCAGGCTGCCTGGCTCCAGGGATTCTGGGGTGTCTCCATCCGGTCCACTACCCTCACTCCCGTTTTCCTCCTCCTCCTCCTCCTCCTCTTCCTCCTCCCCCCCCCCACACACCAGCTCTGAAGTGTCCATGGTGGTGCTCGGAGTGGAGGTGGGGTTAACCCCAAGTATCACATCCAGCTCTTTGTAGAATTGGCATGTCATGGGGGGAGCACCCGAGTGGCCGTTTGCGTCGCAGGCTTTGCAGTAGGCACTCCGCAGCTCCTTCACTCTAATCCTGCACTGCAGGGCATCCCGGTCATGGCCCCTTTCCATCATGTCCTTTGATACCTTCCCTAGGGTATCGTAATTCCTACAGCTGGAGCGCAGCTGGGACTGTACAGCTTCCTCCCCCCAAACACTGATGAGGTCCAGCGGGGGCTCGCTTGGCGCATGGAGGCATGGTCACCTGGAAAGATTTGCTGATAGCACTACACACCACGCCGGACTGAGCAAACAGGAAGGGGATTTTTAAAATTCCCGGGGAATGTAAAGGGTGGGTCACATGGTTGGTTACCTGAGGCCAGGGCAGTAGAGTTTGAACTGATGACCAGAGTGTCTAGAACAGGCGTTGTGGGATACTGCCAAATACTTCTGGAGGCCATTCACAGCGCATTGGGCAGCCACACTGGCGCCGCAGCACTGCAGCGGCAGTGCAATACTCGCTATTCCTCTCGGAGAGGTGGAGTACATGCAGCGCTGCAACCACGGAGATACAGCGCTGCAAATGCCTTGCCAGTGTGGACGGGGAGTGAGTTACAGTGCTGGGGGAGCCTTTACAGCGCTGTAACTCGCAAGTGTAGCCAAGGCCTCACTAACCCTCCTTTGTCCTTTGACTGTAGAGGTGTTAACTGCCCCCTTCACACTGCATGGTCTCTTGCAACATGTGAATTCCTTATATTTAACAATCTGTTCCATCTTGTATCTAGCTGTGACACTGGGTATGTTGCAGTGGTTCTCAACCCACTTATGGCCCAATCAGCACACAGCTGTGGCCCATGTGACATTCTCAGGGCCATGCAAGTAGTATATATATTGTGTGGCTGCGGCCTACATAACACACAGAGAGCTGCATATGTGGCCCACAATGGTAAATTGATTGAGAACCAGTGGAACTCTACAGCAAAGAAAACCTGTGGCTGACCAGTGCCAGCCGATTTGGGCTCCCGGGGATCAGGCTGTGGGGCTGTTTTGTTTTATGTAGACTTTTGGGTTTGGGCTGGAGCCCAAGCTCTTGGACCCTGCCACCCTGCAGGGTCCCAGAGCCTGGGTTCAAGCCTGAGCCCAGAAGTCTACACAGCAATGAAACAGCCCTGCAGCCAGAACCCCACAAGCCCAAGTCATCTGGCATGGGCCAGCTGTGGGTTTTTCTTTGCTGTCTAGACATATCCTCTGAATACCCTTCCCGGATCTGAGGAAGAGCTCTGGGTAAGCTTGAAAGCTTGTCTCTTTTACCAAAAGATATTTTTGGTAAATATCCAATAAAAGATATTATCTCTCTGCATCAGAAATTGGCAGTTGTTCCTTCAAGCTTGCAAATCCCTTGAAAATATTACAGTAATATAGAGAAAACAATTCATAATGGTTATATCATAAACAAATTTCCAAAGGTTTTTGGAATTTAGATTTGGCTCAGATTAGCACACAGACATTTTTATACTTCTTTGAACATATTGGATCTGATTCTGATCTCACCCCAGTTTTACAGCAGCTTGAGATCGGATCAGTGTGAAGCAGCATACTTAAATGGAGTTACTCCTGATCTTCCCATCTTAAGTAAGATTAGAATGAAATTCTGTGGGCCAGAAGTCATAAGAACAGCACTTCTGCTTCTAGCCAAGCTGGCAATACTGTGAACAGCCTTTATACTGTTTCCTTTCTTTCAGATCTGGTCCTGGCCAGAACCTAAAAGTGCAGAGGCATACACATGTTTTTTTTTTAAAAAAAAAAAGCTCTAGAACAGAACATTTCACAACCTTGAGAGAGGTTCAGGACAAGTTCATTTCTAAAAATAAGTGAACATTCAGTGATTTTTTTTTTTGTTCTATCTGAAGGAATTTATGGTCCTGGTTCTGCTTTTATTAGCATTGGTTGTATGATTGTGTAGCTCCCTTCACTTGAATGGAATGACAGTGCTTTATCCTAGTGTAAGTAAGAGCAGAATCAGAGCCCTATGTTTCTTAGCATTATGTGGATTGTAGGCAGTCTGCTCAAACTTTGCAGTCCATCTTCAGTCAGAACTCTCCATTCATTTCAGTGGCAGCTTTGCTTGAGAAAGAATTGCATCCATATCCATATTGCCTACACCCATCATTTTGAAAACTGTAACCCCTTCTTTATTTCAGTCTGCTACTTCCTGTAACAAATCTCATACCAACACACCTTGCAAAGTCTCAGTTTTTCTCATAGACATTCTCTCTACTGCTTGCGGGAATGTCTGTTTTCATTCAGTTGCTTTGACATGAAAAAGCAGTAGGTAGAAACAAAAACACAACCACCTTGCTTAGATCTCCAGGTTTTAAAGATGTGTGAAATCCCCCATCTTTTATAATTTCTATGTATGTAGAACTTTCATTGCCAAGATAATGCTATAAAATAGTTAATTTGCTTTTATCCTAATGGGACACTTGTCTTCCATAGGTTTAAACCTGGAAATCTATTTCAGGCTTTACTTAATTTGAAGAATGTATGGTCCAATTTCCATTCTGTTGTCTAAGATGCTGCAGTAAAAATTCAGATGTAAACAGAAACTATGTAAAGCATACTGAACCTGAACATTCATTACAGCAATACATTATGCTCAACAAAGGACTTCAAAACTGCCCTTGTTTTGTCAGTATGTTCCAGGTAGTTAATTTCTATGTTCAAATAGGATGCACAGATGTGCTGATATAATACCCAATGTTTCAAGCTCTTTACAGATATTGCTGTCTTACGATTTGTGTGTACGTAATGTTTGCCCCAAGAAAAGGTTATAGGCCTCATGCTTCTTTCACTTGCACTCATATAAATAAAAGGATAGTCCAGTGAAGTCAGTAAAGTTATATCAACATAAAGCTGGTGTGAGAAAGCAGTATGGCTTCATAGCTCAGAATCTGCAACCTTGATATACACTTCAGAGCCTTGCAAAGCCAAATTCAGTTTAAAACAGGTTTGTGGGTTTTATTTAATTTATTTTGCACTATTACTGATTTGCATGGCTTCTAGGTATATGTAATCCTGTCTCAGCATGGGGGGGAGGTGGGCGGGGGTGGTGGTGGAATTCTTGAGGTCCCTTCGAGCCCTGCATTTGTATAATTTGATGATAAATCAATTTTTTTTAATTTAAATTACCCATTTTCCCTTAGTCTAATCATATTGCAAACTCAAACATGATTTAGGTTTGATGAGTTTGTGATCATATCAGCCTGACAGACCTGAAAAATGGGGTATCCACTCTGATAGTTTGCTTGGCATTATACAAAATAGAAATAAAAGACACGGGTTGAAATCCGACTCCACTGAAGTCAAGAGTAAAATTCTCATTGACCTCAATGGGACCAGGATTTCACCTGTGGCCTCCTGTCTCAGGTTTTTACACTGTTAAAGATAAAGAAAATTCACAGAATGCAGCAGGAGATACAGAGGATCTTCTCTTTGTCTTCTCGCATCCTCAGGTGCATAGGATGTCAACCATTTCCCACCATTTATTTTGGTCTTGTGCTGGTGTGTTGGGCCTTTGAGTGTCATGTTGATGGCTCTGACTTCTTTCTCTACTGTTCTACATAATGTTTCTCTAGATCACCCTCTTTTTCTCTTTCCAGCTGTGTCCATATTATGACTTGCCATGGAAGTTGTGTTGGTGGCATCCTTAAAGTATGTCCTAAATATGTCCATTGTTGTCTTTTCACCATATTTGATGTTTTAGTTTGGCTTTCTCTACTTAGAATTTCTGATGTTGCAAGAAACTCTACCCAATGGAATCTAAAGATCTTCCACAGGCATTTGGAATTAGTTGATCTTCTTATCAATTTCTGTTGCAGATTTCAATGAGTCTGTTCCATGAAGAAGGACAGGCATGTTGCCAGTGTTAAAAATTCATATTTTTGTGTTAGTGCCAGTCATGCTACTTTTCCAAATCTTTGCAAAGTTATGAGAGTTGTTTGCTGCTTTTGATAGTTATTGCTTGTTATCTAGCATGGTGTTACCATCATTGCACATTTCACTCCTGAGACAGGTACAATGATTTACCCTATATAAAATTTCACTCATGTAAAGTTGACTTAACAGTAACAGAGATAGCTTAGAATTTGTGCATCTCAAAGAAGAAGAGGGTTTTCAGAATCAAGATAACTGAATACAGAGTATCACCCAGTGCATTGAATGTTTATCTGAATGGTCAGAAGGTGAAGCATGAAGTAGAACTGGTCTATCTAGGTATGACCTTAGACCGCACACTGAGTTACTATTCCCACCTGAAGAAGACAACAGCTAAAGTTAAGATGTGCAACAATCTTCTTAGCAAACTGGCAGGTTCGTCATGGGGTGCTCATGCTCCAACTCTGCAGATGTTAGCTCTTGCCACCTCGTATTCAGTGGCGGAGTACTGCACACCAGTATGGTACTGCGCACCAAACTGGTGGATACGCAGTTACATGCCGCCATGCGTATCATCTCTGGCACCCTGCATCCAACTCTACTCCCATGGCTCCCAGTTCTGAGCAATATTGCTCCTCCTCATATCAGATGAGAGGTTGGCACTGGCAAGTTACTGGAGAAAGTACGCACTCAAGCCTGCTGCTGCACAATGACCTTTTAAACCACCAGCTACACATTTGCCGTCACGTCGCCCATTTTGGTCTCATCCGCCACGCCAGGATGTTAGGGCGGAAACGCTCTGGTGAGAGGAATGGATATCTGTTATAATCCCCAACCAGTCCCTCGTCGCTGACCCCACAATTTCCCCCCCTGGTTTTGACCTGCCCTGTCGCCAAACATCCCTGTTGAACAGGTTCCAGACCGGGCAAGGTCTCTGTGTAGCCAACCAGTATCGCTGGGGCCTTCGTGACAGTCCTTTGTGCAGCTGTGGTGCAACACACACGATGACGCACGTTGTCGATGAATGCCTGCTGACTAGGTTCAGCGGTGGCCTAGAAGAACTGCATCATGCCACTGAAGATGCCATAGCTTGGCTAGACGACTATGCACATGCTAAATAAATAAGTGCACTGAAAGGAGAAAGCATTTTGTATATAGGGCAGGAGAAGTTGGCAGATTAATTACATGACATGTTACTTTTTGCGCTGAAGTAGCTGGGACTGTATTTTAATTTTAGGGCATGGGGGAAGGGTTGGCAGTTTGCTTTGTATAATTTTGTGTTATGAAGTATTCCCTTCTGACACATTAATCTGTTGGCTTTCCTGATATTAAATAATCTAGTGCAGTCTGAGGTAAAGTTCTCCTGTAGCTTTTTTTTTTTCTTGTTCAGCAACTTCCAAATACATTCCACTTCTGTCTTGAGTCCATTCCTGAACTGGAGCCAGCTCACAGCTGGTCATGCAGCCTAATGCTGTCATATCATCCGCATAGTCAAGATGTTTCAGAGCTTTTATTAATCTTCTGAAGCTGGCTTTTTCCTCACAAAATTGCATGGAATATTCCCCCCCGCCCATGTCCATTTACTCATGAGTGAGCAGATTGCAGAGATTATAAAGTAAGCAGAGTGCAAGTCAAGAATTAGTTGCATGAGCCAGAAATTGCTGCTCTCTCTCACCCTGTGCCTGATTCATTATTTGTATTTTAATAGCAGCTTCCCGATAAATGATGATAGGCATCAGTACAATGCAGTGGGTAGTACTGCGGGACAAGTTTAAATGTCAGATCAAATGTTCATCTCCTGTTAATGATGCCTTGATTCGAACTGGCCTTCATATAAAACTTATAGGCCCTTACTCAGTTTTCATTCAGTCATTACTCTAAATGAGTAAGGGTTTCAGGAGTTGGTTCTAGGATAACAGGCTTAGTAAAGTTCAGGTAAGGTGTTTTCTTTTTTGTAGATCAAATGTATATTTGATTTTTTAAAGCAAAAATGTTGAGTGGGATCATTCCTTCTGCTTCCTGATACACACTCAAATTGGACCTACCACATGTGGATTCCCCCAATCTTTGCTGAAAGTGTTCTGTGAGTCCAGTGTCCATGGGGAGGAGAGGAGAGTGGGCAGACTGGGGCAGGAGAGGGCAGAATAGAAGTGGAACCAACATGTTAATTATCTCCCTTTCTTCTTCCATGGAGAGTCTCAGGCCTGGTCCACACTAACCCCCCACTTTGGACTAAGGTACGCAAATCCAGCTATGTTAATAACGTAGCTGAATTCGAAGTACCTTAGTCCGAACTTACCGCGGGTCCAGACGCGGCAGGCAGGCTCCCCCGTCGATGCCGCGTACTCCTCTCGCTGAACTGGAGTACCGGCGTCGACGGCAAGCACTTCCGGGATCGATCCGGGATCGATTTATAGCGTCTATACAAGACGCAATAAATCGATCCCAGAAGATCGATCGCTTACATCCGGACCAGGAAGTAAGTATAGACGTACCCTCAGAAAAGGATAGTACAGCTTTTGCTGTATTATCTTTCCTCTGAGACTCCTCAAATGTCTTGGAGGCAGTTGTGGCTTGAGTGGACCAGCCATTAGATTAAAACACAGAACCTGTGAGTTAAATAAGGACTGAATAAGGGGCAGCACTGTTTGACTCATACAGCGCAAGAGCCTTTTCTAAGACATCAGTTCTCAATAGGGATGGTCTACTTCTAAGACACCCAAGTTTGCAAACTGCTCATGGAGATTTTAAAAATTGGAACATATGGTCCTAACAGAAGCACAAGACTTCTTCTTTTTTTTTTTTTTGGTTCGTTTTTAACTTTGTCAGATCTCATCACCTTATGGGAAGTTACATTGCAGAATATGATGTGCTGCAAATTTTAAAAGCTATACCTCCTCTTGCCATTTCAAACAGGAGAGAATTTCAGGGAACAAATTAGGTAGCTCCCCGCTGAACTAACTGGTCAGCAGACCTATGTAATAACCATTTTCAAGTTCTCCCTTAGTAGATTTGTCACATTCCTGCCTCCCATTAAATTAGGCAGAAAATAAAGCTCTGTCAAAAATTATGTACCTCCTAAGAAATTACCCCTTTGGGGACATTTTTTGTTTGTTTTGGCACTCATTGTGGGAGCGGGGGGGGGAAAAAGCTCCTTTTACCTAGGATGGTTTTGCCACTTTGACCGTAAGTGAAAAGCAGTTTTGTCAGCAAAGTGCTTTTTGCTTCCTGATGTGTAATGTAATGTGTGAGTCACTGTGGAAGTGGAGCTGAAGGTCATAGCTGAACTGCTACTTGCTGTGTCACTCGGACTCCTGATCTGAACATTATGCATGTCATTACCAGAGCTCCCTGTCAAAGGAGAGAGACCATATTGGGGCAGGGAGTTTGCATGAGTATTCAAGGATGAATCAAAAGCAAATGACTCAATCACAATGTGCTGGAAATAGGGGGAGGAGGAATCACTTCTTTCAATTTCTCATGAGCACTATGTGTTTGTTCACATACTCCCTTTTATGTTGCTAGTCAGCTCTTCCATTTGTGAACAATTTTGAGAGTGCAAGCAAATTTTTTAAAGATGTCAGTTGAAATCTTGGCCCCACTGAAGTCAATGGGAGTTTTGCCACTGACTTTAATGGGGCCAGGATTTCACCCAAAGATTTTAATTTGTTTTCTTTGCCTGGATTCATGTGTGTGATGTTTTGTGGCCTTTTGATTTTTTTTTATACTGTCTGGCTCCTTTGGCAATATCTCGCTGCCTTCCTAACCATTATCTATGTGAGTGAAGGTTGCTGTATAAATCTATCAGTTAACGAACCACTTTTCTATCGGCTCCTTTTCTTTTAGTGCTTTTTTACTTCTTTTAAAATCTAGAAGACAGGATCTGATAAGCATCCAGGAAACCCCTTGGTCTAATCCAGGCTCTGCTACTGATTTACTGTGTAGCCCTGAGCAAGTCAGTTAGGTGCCTGTGAGTATCTGGGCCTATCTACCTCTGTAGGTGACTATGTTCACCATTTAGGTGCCACTGACATTTTCAAAACTGCTGCTCAGTTGGTGTGTAAGTTTCCACCAGTCAGCATTCGCAAAACTGTCTGAGCACGGTTGCTGCTGACAGCTAATAAGCAGCTTTGCATCCTAGCTCAAGCCAAGCTCAGTGGGATACTCTTAAACTGGGTGTGGGGATGCTTACCATGCCAGCAGGGCCTGATCCTGTAGGTGTGCTCTGAGCATGACTAAGCCCTGATACCTGTCAGACCCTGCAGCAGGAGGGCTGGATGCAGGCTAGCAATAAGGTAGAGGGCAGCACAGAACCCACACAAAGGCAGCAGGGGCACAGGGAAAGGTAGGGTGTCTGTGAAAGTGGTATCAAGCATGAGAAGGAGACAGGTGGTTTGGGCTGCTATGTCATGGGCTACCTAAGCAGCTGACTGTGGCTTAGGTCTCTAAATCCAGGTGAGGTGCCTCCCATCTACTCAGGATCCTATCTCAGGCCCATCAGCCATACATTCCAGGTCTGCTGCTTAGACACCTAAACCCCACTCCCCTTTCCTTGCCTTTTTCCTTGGCATTTCACTCCTAGCTAGCTTAGGCAGCTCCCCTCTCAGGTAGCTGGCTTCTGAGAATCCCTTCCTTAGGCACAATAAAATGCTTTATATGGGAAGCCTGGGCACCTGGCTTGAAGCTGAGGATTCCACACAGAAGCAGGCCACCTGGGGACTGGGCATTACAACACTGAGCAGAGCAATGCCTCAATACTTTGGAGGATCTGGGCGCTAACATCTCTACACAAGTATAACAAAGCAGAAGCTGATCTTCTGTGACTTGGATTCTCCTTCTGTAAGTGGGGTTTATAATAATACTATCAGCAAGTTATTTACCAACTTAAAAGAGCTGTTATGAGGATAAATGAATTAATCATATGTAAAGAGTCTTGAAGATGTAAAGAGATATAGCTAGAAATGTACGAGAGAGAGAGAGAGAGGCTCATTGAAATTTCCTGAGTTTTGATTTTTCAACTGAAGTTTTCATTGAAATTTGATTTTCAATTAAAAATTCCCTCGCCCCCTGAAAAATATTGTTGAAAATGCCCAACTTGCTCTTAAGCAACATTAACAATTAAAAAATGAAACTTGCATATGCACACCGACTTCCTTGTTCTCAGCAAGATTTACTATGAAGTTTCTGCTTTCTTTACGGTTAAAAAGTTGAATGAAAGGTTTCTTTAATGAACCATCAGCTTATTTACTCTGAGCAACAGGACATTAGTAACTTTGCTCCATGCTTTTCAATGACTGCTTGTAGGTTTGTGGATTGGGTTCAAAGTATTGTTTTTGACATTTAAAGCCTCTAATTGACTAGGTCCCAATCAAATGCCTTACTGAGCTTCTGGCATTCTGCATACTACTTCCTCCTCTGGGGTCAAAAGGTGCAGCGCACTGGCATTTATGGGTCTGCAGAAGCAGAAAAGGCACTGTTCATATATTTTTGCATCTGCAGCTACTGATTATGGAACAGCTTCCCATCTGATTTTTTAAGGATCATGAATCTGGCCTGTCTTAAAAAATAATTGAAATCTTTTATTTCAGAAGACTCTCAGCTTGACAGTCTGACCTAATTTCCATTTTATCTTTTTTGGATTTGATAGTTTGATACATTTAAAATTTGTTGTAGTGTTTGAATACGCAAGGAACCTGGAACATTGATCAAGAGATCAAATTTAACTTTGTTTCACACAAACCTGATGCAATTCTTCATTGGCCTCAGAAACTCTAAAACATATTCAATCTGAGGAAATGAATCCTGCATCTTGCTTCATCCCTTGTGCTTCTCATATAGGCCCTGAGCTTGCAAAAGTTTCAGCATGTGAGTAACTCAATAGGACTACTTGTGTGTAAACTTACTCAGAGATTAAGTGTTTCCAGGATCAACCCCTTGGGGTTTGTCACTCATTTTACAGGCTAGTGATGTAAACCTGGGTCTCAGCCAGTTGAGAGATTTATTTTCAAGTGCATTATTTAGGGGAGAATGAATGAGAGAAATGTTTCAAATCAATATTTTTAATATTACTCATTCACATTCTGCCCCTGTTTTGAGGTTCCAGTTCATTCTCTTATTAATAGTTCAAGGTATTGTGTTGCAAAGAAGAGTCAAATTGGGATTACTGAAGGATCATTTTAAGTTACAACATTATTAACCAGTCTTGCTGCTGAGCACAAGGCTATAAATCAGGGGAAGTCTCCCCCTCCTCATAGTTTTTTGTATTTCTCACAAATTCAGTGGTTTTGATGAAGAATCATAATTTAAGAACTGTAGCAAAATAAAGAAGTTAGGTTATGGGCAACTTGTGGAAATGTTTTATAAACTGAATTTAAAATGGTCTGCATTTCTATATATTGTTTAAAGATCTTTAGTAGATAGTCTCTAGAGAGGCATAATTTTAATCAGAGCTTTTAGTTGTTATATTTCTGTGTACTGTATCATGGTGTCATTTTATTTCAATGTTACTGAGTGAAGGAGAAGTAATCATGACTGAAGTCTTTCAAAATCCCTCTAGATATTACAATTAAACCAATTACCAATCCATGGGTTTCAGACATATATTGGACAAAAAAATGCCACATTCTATACAACTTTGCCATGGGGAGCATATCTGATGTCCATTTTTATAAAGAAAAAAATAATGCCACATAATTCATACAGAAACCGGCTCTTATCCCCATTCATAAACTGAAGCACACATAATATCTACAAAATAGAGCTTTTATTAATATAACCCTCATGTTTTCATTCGGATATAAGCAGCATGAGCACCTAAAATTGCACAACATATCGCTACATCTGTGTAACAATGATAATATGAAAGGAAACCAAAATGATCAGATTTTACAGATTCTACGGGTAAAAGGGAAACAGTTTTCGCTGGGTAGCTGCAAGACTAACCTTAGCCTCTAAGTGTCTGTCAAAATAGTGGAAAAGGAGGATGGTAAATATTATTATTTTCCTGATTTTACAGGAAAAATGAATCTATCTCTTTGGGTACTTACATGGTTCCCCTCCCAGTAGCATCTGAGTACCTCTCCAGAGAGGAGCATGTAGATGCTGGTCCAGTCTGGTTCAGTCCAGTCCCTCAGAAACTCCAGGTAGGGAACCCTGAACCAAACAGAAGTCTTGTGCAGAGTCCCTGCTCCTTGGGATAGAGCTTCTGATCTCTAGGACAGAGCTCTCTGCCCCCCCCCATCTTCTCTTTAATTTGAATCCTGTTCAGAACCAGAGTCCTGAAAACTCACTATGTCCCACTTATTCCAATTCCTTTCCCCATTCATGAATACAATTACAGAAACAATCTGTTACCATTCATACAATCAGAACATAGACAAATTTAGCTGGTTGATTGGTAAGAGGTAAGACCCTTACATGCTTAGACTGGTCACCATATGTGGGGTTGGGAAGGAATTTCCCCCCAGGTCAGATTGGCAGTGGCATTGGGTTTTATTTTGCCTTCCTCTGCAGCATGGAGTAGTATGGGTCACTTGCTGGGGTTATCTGGGTATATCTCTCTTAATCACTTCCCTGCCACGAAGGGGTCACAAGCACTGGTGCACCATCTTATTCTCTGCCTGTGGGACATAATACTTTAGTCTTCCATAAGCTGTAATACTTTGACTTAATTTTGATTGTTGGGTTTAGTGTGTGAATGCTGGTTGGTGTTGGTGGCCTGTGATATTCAGGAGGTCTGACTAGATAATCTGGAAATCCCTTCTGGCCTTAAATACTTTAAGAACACAGTATGTGGAACTATGGGTAAACAACATTATAATTCATATAAATGGAGCTGGCCAGATATGTTAGCTCCCTCCCCCCCTTTCCTCTGTAGAAGAGGCAGAGAATTCTATCCCTTTAAGACATCAGGCTTATATATATATCCATGAAGAGAACAACGGGTGCTCACCACTGCTCACACCCCAAACTCTATGTACAGTATAACTACAGCATTTCCACAGCCAGGGGCGCCTCTGCATATGTGGAGGTAGGGGCAGGAATTAGAACCACTGCACAACTCTGCATTCTTCTTCATGTATTGTTATACCTTTTTAGGAATGAGATCACCATGTTTTGTATCCTATTTTCATTTTCTTACATTTAAAAGCTTTACTGCCATAATTATTATAATGATACCCCATTGAAACAAAAATAAGGGATATGGATTATATGTATAAAAGCAGTGGTGAGAGCCACTTGCACTCTTCATGGATTCCTTGTTCAGCAGCATACAGGGCTTGGGGAGAGAGTAAGGGAAGAAGAAACTTTGTTGTTATGAAGGTTCTCCGAACCTTGTCATCTCACTGGGGAGAGGAAGGGGTTTAGGCTATGATACCACTACAGAAATTTGGAAGAAATGGCATCTGCAGACTGGCCTAAGATGGAAGAATCCTCCCCCTCTTTCATAACTGTTAAGAGTTACCAGCACCTAGATGAGACACTTTGGCTGGATACTGGTGGATTTACCCCTATAAGGAAAGTAAGGTATGACATGGGAAATGTTTAGGTTAATAAGAACCTCATCTATTCCCCTTGAAGTTTTTCACACATTATCACTTACCACATCACAATTGCTTTAAAACCCTTTTTTCTGGCAGAAGGTGAGAACAGACACAGAAGTAGCAGTAGAATTTTATTCTTTTACCAGTAATGTTTTTTCTTATGTGACTCACATGCAAGGCTCACTCATAGTTATATCTGTTTTCCTAACATCTTGAAGCTTATAGGAAGGAACTAAATAGACACTATGATGGCACTGGCACACGTCTAGTTATATTCATAGAATTCTTGGCTTTAGGTTCATAGAGATCAGGGTAAAGTGAAATAACTCTATACACAGAGGCTCAGGGAATCTGAGAACAGACCAGATATTTTTCAAAGCAAAAGGTATATCAACTTTCCTGTAAATTCTAATGTAATCTAACAACAAAACATAGTCCATACTAAGAAAATGATCTTTTTGGATGGCACCTTCTCCACCATTTTTGAAAATTAATTACATTATTCTCCCTGTAACCTTTTTGTCATAGTAGACATTTCTGTCTCTCCTCCCACATTTCTTCTGTAGTTTTACCAATGCATTTCTATATGCCAGGGCACTTTGTGACACAGCAGGGGAATGGGGTTTCTAAACACCTTTACCAGAATACTGGCTAGAGGCACAGAAGAGCCAGATAAGGATCTGAATGCAGACCTATGACTAAGCTCATACATTGTGTCTATATCTGTTGGTGATGACTGACAGCTACAAGACAGTAAATACAATATACATGGTATATTGCTAAAATAATATGCTGATCACAGAACCAGGAAGTTTGAGGGGAGTCTGGTGGTGGGAGAATTTTTCATCTTCCCTAGGGATAGAAGATTCTCCTCCATGTCATGATCAAGATTCCCGGACCCAGAGCATACGTTGCCTGAGTCAAATGAGGGCATTCCGGTATCTTAGTGACAAGTAGACCAGTTTCAAGGTAAACCCTTTATCAGGAAGGAAACTGTACACAATAAGGTAACAAAACTTTACACCATTCTCTAGTTGCAGTTAGTTGCAGGCTGTAAATAAGCCAGTCCAAAGTTCCTTTGTTGTTTTTATTACCCAACTTATCCAGTGCCTCCCGGAAAACAAGTGGCTTCAAGTGTACAGGAACTGTTGTATATTTACACCTCCTGGAGGACATATTCCATAACAAAGGCACGATACTCCTTTTTGAACAGCAGTAAGGAACACTCATAAATATATTATTCTTTGGCTTCCCTGAATTGTTCTGCCCTCCACTCAGCCCTTATACTCTGCCACACTCCATTTCCCAATAGTAAGCCTAGAATTCAGCCTAGAATTAATTTGATATTAATTAATAATAATAATTAATATTGCAAAAGACCCTTACAATCCATAGAGTATTGTTTTACAAGAAGGAGCTGTGTACCTCACAGAGAATATTATTTGAGCCATGTGACATGTACGTTTCTAAGGGTGACTCCTGCTTTATTGAACAGAAGCCCAGAGTCTGGGAGTAACTCTTCAGTATCTAACAGTATCAGACCTACTGTAAGATAGATACCTCCTCGTTGTGTCAAAAATATATATGCACTTGATTTGCCTATATAGTATATCTATATTTGCTCTTTTAAACGGGAATCTCTCCAGTCACTTAATTCTGAATCTTTAATGCCCTGTCTAAAGCTTTGGTTAAGCTTCAGTCACTGGGCCAGAATTCTCGGCTGGTGTAAATTGGCATAGCTCAGTTGCGGATCTGTCCCACTGCTCTTTCAGCAAATCATTCAGATTCTACTGGAAGCCCCTATAAATGGTCATGACTTTGTTACAGGACCTTTACTAATAACAATAAACATCCATGATATTTCCAATCTACTGTGGCATCAGCTTTGGCAGATGACAATGAATTAATCCTCACAGAAGATTTCCAATAACACGTTTTATTATGCTGATTGAAGGAATTCACTTGAGATGACAATTAACATGGTACTATAGCCAAAAACGCTTTAGAATAACTATATGTCTATTCATTGCAGCTGCCATTCTTGAATGAACTAAAAGAGACAAAGGAGTGATGTTAGGATGAATGATGAATCACTGATGATGATCAGTTTCACTATATCATTGTGCAATACACCAAAATATTATAAAAAAAAGATAAAATTATTTCAGAAGACAAAATATTTATTTCATCTGTTGGCTTAGATAGAAAATATCACAATATCATATTTCAGATAAATGCACCATTTTAATATTTTTTTCCAATAAATGATGTATAACTTATTTCATTATGCCTGCGCTGTTTCCTATATAATATAATGTGTTTTGTGAATTTTTCATTTTTAACATAGCCAGCAGATCTAGTCTATATATAAAGGTATGTGTGTGTGTGTGTGTGTGTGTGTGTGTGTATGTTACATACAAAAAACTTCATGAAAATAACTTCAAGGTTGCAAAGTCAATTACTGAAAAGCTAGAAAATGCCAGAATTAAGGTTGTCCATGCAAACCTTAATTTGGGCCCCTCATGCATATGCATTATGATAAGTCTTTAATTACATGATCATTTAGTTCTTTTTTTCCTACAGTATCCCTGGCTTTTCAGTGCATAGGATGGACGGTGCTTACTTAATGAGCAGCTATTCAATATTTTGATCTGTCTTGGTTCAATTTATAGCCCCATGTCTTAATTACTGCACACTATTTAAATCCTGCTCTGAATACAGAATTATGAATTTATTCATGGACTTTTCTATGGTGCTCATCACTACTGCATCAGATTGGTTCACAAACATTAATTACGTTATCTTCACACACACCCTCTGAATGAAGGGTGTTGTTATCCCTTTTAAGCACACAGAAATTAACATCAAAAGTGCCCACTCATTTTCGGTGCTCAAACTGAGATGCCCAGGGCCTGATGTTTCAGAGTACTAACCACCTATCCAAGTCTCAGTCCTATCTCTTTCTCCTATATCCCTGGCTTCTCATCCCTGTTTCTTCTCCCCCCAGTTCCTCATCCCAGTCTCCGTTTCCTTTCTCAGCCAGATCCAATCTTCCCCCAATGGCTCTTGTCTGGGTCCCAGTTGTCTCTGCCTTAGTTCTCCAGACCAATCCACTACCCCTGGTTCTTCATTCCGATTCACATTGCCCTGACAGTCTCCCAGCTCCTCATCTGACCTCAGTCTGCCCCCCTCACACACACTCAGCTCTGTTTTCCTACCCATTAGCTCCGAGCCTCCTTGCCAAGCCATTTCCAGTCTCCTTGCACCTTGGTTCCTTCTCCAATTTTATTCCGCCCCGCATGCACACATGCACACTGGTTCCCAGTCCCCTCCCCCACTGGTTTCCCTTCTGGCTTCTGGTCTCTCCCTGCCACCCAGCTCCCAGTCCCAGTTTCCCACACTCTAGGCTCCTTGTCCCAGTCTATTATCTCCCCTACCCATCCAGGTCAGTCTCTTGTATCCTCTGCATTCAAGTCCCAGAACGTCACCCCCTCCATGCTGCCCTAGAACTAACGGGGGGATCATTGAGAGCATAAGACAGTTTCCCTGATCATGCCTCCAGTTTTATACTGGTGAAACTGTACTGACTTCAGGTACCAGTGGAGTTATTACTCATTTACACCATTGTGATTGGAGAATTGGGATCTGTTAATAGAAATACTCAGATTGCATGCAGATAGGATTTACATTGGCTTCAATGGTTTGGGTAACCTTTTGGGCATCGAAATTCACAATTCAAGCTGATTGAATAACTAATATTTTTGGCTTGGTGGCTGAAAAAAAAGTCTAGCCCTAGCCACAATCCTACAAAGACTTATGCACATACTTAACTGTAAGCTAAGGAAAGCTAATGGGAATAATGCCATCAGGTTGCTTGTGTGCTTTGCTAGATGGAGCCAGAATGCTGAACTCTTTGCAAGATCAAGCAGCTTAAAAGGTCCTGTGTAGTATATTTTTCTGGTCTAAAAGAGAAATATTTTGCCTATATAAAGCCTTTCGTGACATGCATTTTTACTTATTAGTATACAATAGGCAATGTTATATGTTCTACAATTGTATATGCAAGCCTGATTTGTGTAATCAATGATCCTTCAGAAAAGAAGCATGTAAACTCTTAGCCTAATAGATAAACTTGATTTACTATAGATGTGCCAATTGCAGTATGAAAATATATGTACACTGTGGTTTTGCCATATTAAAATTGCAACCAATTTTCTTGTACTTAATTTAAAGAAAATGCAGCAAATAAAAATGAATGATAGGCCTATTTCATAGTGTTTTATAGTTGTAAACTCATGATGTACAGATAAATTTGAGATGTCATTAATTCAATATTTATGAATTGGAAAGGCAAACAGCCCTTAGTGTGAAGGGCCATATTTTTGTTTGCACTGAATTACATTGGTTGTACTTCTTCATGTACAAAAAGCACAAAGAAAGACATTTTTAATTCTGCATTTTTACCACTGGAAAAAATAATTGGATACAATTTGATTTGGAAATATTGGTCTGATCATCGTGTTAGAAAATGCTGCTGAAAAGGACCTTGGTGTAGGATTAAATGTGAATATTGGGGGCACTATTTTCTTGTTCTGAATTTGATTGAACTCATACTTCTGCCCTCTCAGCATGTAAGAAGAATATTAATAAAGAAGATGCAGCAACACATCAGTCTTTTCAGTAGATAAGCATCATCTACCACTACAAAACATCCAAGAAGTGATGAAACCTATACATAGGAAATAAAATAGATGGTTTTCATTGCCTCATCTCTGTCTCTTATCTGTCTCTTTATCTGTTTATATGAGTTAGTAAGCTTGTGATTTGTTGTTAGTTCATTTTTTATCTACCATATATTGTTTATATTTCTAAGTGTACCAATATAGACTCCTATTATAGAATTTGATGATACTACTCTTATTCATAAGTATTGGCAGGATTGTGATCTGTCACCTTTGTTTATTCAGGACTCTATCTTAAAAGTCTGTTTTTTGTAGGGTTGTTTTGTTTTCTGCTTGACTGAATGGCTGTTAAGTGGAAAAGTGTTCTGATGGAAATATTCCTGCTTCTCAAAAACCAGCAGGAAGCTAACCATTTGTCATATCAAGTGGATAACATCTGTAACCTGGTAGTTAGATACCCACAGAAATCCAGAGGCTATATTTGTTGTTTAAAAAAAAATAAGTTCTTTAGTTGACAAAAGGGGATCTTGGAAAGGAATTCTTAGCAAGAAAGCAGGAAAAGCATTAACTTGAAAGTGGCAGCTTTTATGTTGCAGAACCAGTCATCACTCAAGTGTATATTTATTAGAAATACAACAGGGTGAAAAAAGGGGAGGAGAGAAAAAGAGGGAGAAAATGACCCACACCGGGATTTGGATGCAAAGGTTTAAAAGGAAAATGAAATGAAGGCACCAGACAATACATAGAGCCAAATTCTATGGGGAAGAGGTGAGAAAATTGGGAAGCACTGAATGACAGAGCAGAACTTAAGAAAAGAAAACATTGGTTGTGGGAGGGTTTAGAAAATACTCTCAGAAAGAACAGAGTGAGTGGGATATGCTAATGCGGTATCAGATTTTCTGTTCTGCTCATATTTTATTTGTTCAGTAAAAAAGGTTAACAGGATTTATCTTAATCACTTTTTGTTTGGGGGATGAATTTGTGTTATAATGGCAACAGAGACCAGATAGCAAATGATATACGGTGGTCACCATTAAAAAGTCAACATTTACCAATAATTCCCACACATCAGTATCTGAAATTCCATAGTTTTCTATTCTAAGCATTGGGAAACCTGGCATATCTCAGCTGTTGCTGTGTGATAACCATTGGCAAATGCTCAGTTTTAGTGGCATCCTCCATATAATGATGTAATTCATTTGAGGGATTCTTCCTTGCTCTCCCTTCCCCACCCCTTCGCAGTCAGAAGGCTTGAAAATGCCACAAGGTGCTTTTAAAGTTACAACTGCTTTAATTTAAATGAGACTCCTAAAGAAAGCTTTGGTGTCCAACATGTTTTGAGTGCTCAGTGTTGTCCTATACCTGCTCTCATAGAAGTAAATGACAAAACTGCTGATTTCAAAGTGAGTAGAATTATGCCAATGAGTGCACTTTTGAAAATCCCACTCTTTATTAATAAGAAAATAAAATATGTTCACTGCTAAATCAATCATAAATGTCTGCACACTTTATTTATGACTGGTAAGTAGTGGCTGTGCATGGACTATGATAAATCTTGTGCTTCCCCTCCTCCCCACAAAAAAAGATACAGCTGTGTCAACAGCCATGAAAATGGCCTTTAAATATCACAGCAACGAAGGACACTTGTTCGACTCTAATAACATCTTGAGCTTTACCACTTAGTTGATATTTCTCCTTGCACTCTGGCTTCCTATTTTGTTTAGCACTAAATACCTTCTGCAACTCTTAAGGCCTGCCATACTGCTGAGTTTAGGATTGTAATTTCCTGATTTTTGATTTAATATTTTTTTAACCAGCCTCCCTTATGTTTTTTTTTTTTTAAAAAAAACCTCTAACATTTAATGTCACCGGCTTTGGTACAGTCCCTCCCCCAAGGATCTGAAGGTAATTACATTTTGGACAGTGTTATTTAGTGTTTCAGTTATACTTACCTCTTCAAATAACCCTCTGTGTGTTATGTAGGGCTGTAACCTCTCCCTTTGTGTGCTTTAGGACTAGATGTTACAAGAAACAAGTGCTTCTAAAGTAAAGAAATTGCTTCCCTAAACTTTGTCCCAATATGACATATGACCAGTTTATATGCTGACACTTGAAGCCACCCATTATTACTGCTTTATTAGATTTAGTTGCATCTCTGGTCTCTCTTGTTATTGCACACACAGGATCACTTTCCTGATCTGAAAGCCAATAGTGTTCTCTACAAGTATATGGGTTTCCTTATATAGGTTGAAACTGACATGTGTGCAGAGGATCAGCACAAAACTGTGTATCACACTTGATTCCGTGTATGCCCTATTTAAAGGGTTTTAGTGGGACATAAGTGGTGCGCAGATTTTGAGTGGGGTCTCTGCATATGTCACTTTCAGCTTGCATGGATACAAATCCCAAATTTTAAAACACCTGGAGATGTCAATACTCTAATTCTGGGTGAATTTAACTACTAATTCTGCTTTTAGCTTTTTGGTTGTTCTGTATTGTTATTTTCCTGATGCTAGTCTATGCCGTCTTGTCTTGCCAAACTAGAAACACGGGCTGCATCTGATGTTCCAGTTGTATAGATGCCAAAATGAGTCATTTCCCAATCCAATACATTTCTGCTCCTTCAATTGTCTGCTTGTATAGCTTGGATAAAGAAGGATATAGATATTGCCCCCATTATAGTTATTAATATTAGTGTTTTGCAACACTATGGGTTAGTTTCCAACTCAACAAGTTAACAGTAACTGTTTAGGTCACTGCTAGAATTGTTGTCAGACTCACTGAAATATTTCTGTGGTACCTATTAGTAGAAGCACTATCTATGGAATACATAGCAAGCCTTCAGTTTCATATTTTCCATTCTTTATTCAGGCATCCCATTCATACCAATAGCATTTTGACTGAGTAACAAAAATCAAAGATGGGTGCCTAACATTAGGTACTTGAACCTATTTTTTAAGTATCTAAAGAATTGGACTTTAGGCACCCAAGTTCAAAAACAGTGGTCCAAGTGATTTGCGAAGCATCACACAGTGAATCAATGACAGAGCTGGGAAGGGAACCCAGCAGTGTAATCCTGGATTTATTGAAATCAAGGGCTATTGAATGTCTTCAGTAGAGCCAGGATTTCACCCAGGTCTCCTAACTCCCAGGCCAATATTGAGTTCCTTGGGCCATGCTCTCTGTATTGTAGTGTCGTGACAAATTCCAATATTGAACTTCATCGGGTTACACAGAACTGCTAAATTTGTTAGTTTTTCATTTTCCATAATCTTCTATTTTTTAATGTAGTCTTCTATCGTTATATCCTAAGGCACCTTCCCACCAGCGCAGATGCCACAGTGTTTTCCCTCAGCACATCTCCCTGTTTTGTTGCTCCCACATCTGTAGTTGCATACCTGAGACCAATTTTGTAGTTTTATCCTGTAGTTAAACCAGCTGTTTAGTAATAACATTGTTGATTTCTCTGAATACATAGTACAGACAGTGTCTTTTACATTATCATAACATTTGTTAGACAAGAGCCCTAAAGGATCTGTGAAACTCCATAACACAGGAGCTTTCAAAACAAAACTATCTCAACATTAACTTGTTTTCTTAGTGCAAAAGTTAGGAAGAAAGCAAACTATGTTCACTTCTCTATTACTATGGCAAAGGCTAGGATAACAATAATTGTTGGTCTTTAAAACTCTTTAAATCTCAGCACAATGTCAGAACGTGTTTGAAAGGAGGAAGAAGATGGGGGACTAACAAAATCAAGTTTCTGCTATTTTGAAGTCAAAACCACAAGTAATTCTCCACATTTCAAAAGGCTAGTCATTTCCTTCTTTATTAATAAAACTCAGGAAATCCATATTTTTCAGGTACAAATCAAAAGTGTTGCATTAATAAGCACAGAAATTATCCCAGGCAGCTAACTTCAAACTTTTCACTACCTTATAATTCATCAAAAGGAAATGACTAGCCTTTGGAAATGTGAAAAATTACCTGTGGTTTTCTTTTACACTAATTTTCCATATTTTGTGCTTGAATACGTCCATTTTTTTGTATATTTATGATATCCTGTTTATGGGCAGTAGTGTTCTCTATGGCTAGCTCTCATACCATACAATGATTAAAGTTGTATTTTGCCCACAGTCCTTGCATGTCATTCACCTGCCACCTATTTGGGTTTCTCTTATTCAATACATAAGCCAACATAGTCTATTTGTTCTTCCTCTCTGGCTTAGAAAAATGTGCTTTAGTAGAGTTTATGAGATAGTACAGTGAATCTTTTTTTTATCATGATTGATGAATTACCATAAAAATGTAGTTCATCCCTGAGCATATGTAACAGATGTTAAATACTGTAAACAAGTCCTATAACTCACCGCATTAGCAAGAGCTTTTGAAACAAGGTTAGGATGCAACCACATGTGTGGACCAAATTTTGCATTCAGTAACAGCCCAGCAACCCAGTGATTTGAGAATAAAAGAGGTAAAGAGAACCACTATATTAAAACTTTCAAATTGCTAAGACCTGTTTACTAAAGTGAATGAATATTATATGTGCTGTTGAGTCTTGGAACCTCATTACCAACATGCTGCACTTAGTCTATGCAATTTGTTCTTATTTTATATTCTAGGTCAAATTACAATTGTTCTGGCAATTGTTCTAGATAGGGAAGGCACTGGAAGCTATTTTATCCCCAGCACACCAAGGTATCAAAATGTGACTTTCTGTGCTCTTTGGGGCTGGGTGGAAGCTGACTAAAAATGTATCCTGAGATGTCATGTTTGATGATGATAAAAGAAAGGAATACCTGGAATGATGTATTTCAAATGCTTCCTTGTTAACATTCTTTATCAAGAGCTCAGATTTATGGGTCCCAGCATCCCAACTTTACTTAGCCTTGTGCTGGAGGAAATACGGGATTCTCAAGAGTAGTAGACAGGGGAGAAAGGCTCAAGGTTTATCTACACTTTCAAGACAATTTTCTCAAGACATGCACTCTATGCACCACAAAGGGATTGGTCATATCACATTTATTAAAGGCACTCTAGGGCAGAAAAAGAACATATTGTAATCTGATCTGGCCAGTTTGTGCTTGCTCTTAGGAAATCCACTACTTCCGGAGATTGCTTTTGTTCCAAAGACAGCTTTTGTCTTAGCGCACAACTACTTGCAGTTTACTGAAGCTTTCTCTTTCGTTTGTTGGTCACTTTTCAATAACTGTTCAACATCTCGAGGGGCTGAGAATAAACTTTTCTTTCAACTATTGTGTTTGAAATGAGGGCTGCCTGAACTTTGTATACTCTGCTCACAAGGGATGGCAGTGATCCAATCCCTGTAGCTCTGCTTGGAGGTTCAGGTCTATGTGAATCCCAAACTTCAAGAAAATCTGTCAAATATAGCTGCATGTTTAATTTGCTAGATATGTTTAAAATGGGGGCTCCTTTAAAATGGTTTTAGTGGGACTCAGCTAAAGTGATCTTGATGCAAAGGCACCTGGGAAGAGGAGGAGTGCTTTGGAGCAATTTTGACCCAGAATTGTGAATTCTTTAGAAACCTGTGCCATTGTTTACAAACAGAGTAGAACCCTAATCCCACTCAAATATCAGGTGGAAAATGAGTCCTAAACATACTGACGACATAGCTCTACTCCCAAGATTATAATCAAAGTTAAGACTCTAGAATTTGAGATTGATTTCAGGACAGATGTTGAAGTTCAGGTTTCAGTTTCCATGGCCAGATCCTCAGCTGATGTAAATTGGCATGTTTCACTTGACTTCAGTGGAGCTACCCTAATTTACACCAGCTGAGTAAGTGACAACAGGATTTCATGAAGTATCTGGGGTTCAGTTAAACCCAGATTTACGTCTCAGTGCACCTTTACCTAATTCACCAAATTATAAAGTCGTGGACTCTTTAATACACCAGCCATGAAGCCAAGGAACACCTGTCCTCTTCTCACACATGCAGTTCATTGAGAAGGACTAACATATGCCTGGCAACCTCTGATCTCAACGGAATGGTCTTCTCAGGAACAAGTATGTGATTCCTGTCAAGCAGATGTGTGTGGGAGTCAGAACCATTGACCCTGCTATTCTACATTCTTTGGGTAGAAATAAGGAAGAAATTAAATGATTGAACCTATGTTGTTGGTGTAGCTGGTTTGACTTACCGTATTCCTGCTAAACATACTCTTGGGTAAAAGTCAGCATAGCACTATTTACTACAGAGAGGCTGTCTGGAAACCAGGAAGAATAGTTGTTCCATTTGACTTGTGTCAGCCCTTCCTCTTTTGCTATCCTTACAGAAAAGCAAATGGGGTTCACTGTGGGGTTGCTCTGTCATCTAAGAGTCTGAGTTTTAGGTTCAGAATGACGGTGAGGGGTGCTATAGAAGAGAGTGTGTGTGTGTGTGTGTGTATACATACATACAAATATGTGTATATTAGTATGTATATTTATTCAAACACACATTCTGATATCAGTTCTTCTACTACACAGCCACAAATGATATGAAAAGAATGTTAGGTTTCAAAATTACACATTTGAAAGTTAAGGAATGACCATTTTTTGGTTGCCCATGTAACATTAACTCTGCCTCTTCTTAGCATAGGCATGGAGATGCAGCCTAATGACAGGTTTCACTGTGCTACTTTGACATCAGTGCAGGCCCAGCCTTTCTGAATGTTTGTGTTCACAATGTGACAAACGGAAAATGGTATTTTGAAAAGTTCATATCTTCTGCAAACACGCATGGAATTTCATGGAGCAAAGAAAAGGCAGTTTTATTGGCTCAGGACTTTCTCGTTGCTGAATTTCAAAGACCCGCTGTACGCAATGGAGGTGCAAGAGCTCAAGAAAAGTTTTCAAGAATCTTTTCTAAGTAATGGAAAGTGTTAGGCAAACTAAATATGTATTTAGGGGTTACTGGACTCCTACTGCGTGAGAGAGCCTGATGCCTGATTTTTCTGAGGTTTCCCATATTAAATATAACAGGATGAAGAAATTGAAGCTGGGAAAATAGCACCAAAATTCTAGAAACGTTTGCTAAAATAATAATAATGATCAATTTATTTATTTGTTTATTTGAGAAGTGTTGACAATATGTTCAATGAGACTTATTGTCACTTTTTCCATTTTCATGATACCCTATATATATGGTTCATTCTGCTAGTTCAGTAGCTCTGAATCTTTTCCTACACTGACCCCCATGTTACTAGCTTGGAATGAGCACCACTTTTTTTTTTTTTTGGTCTAAAAAGAATGGTAAACGTGATGCACATTCAGGTTTAATCCATCAGAAACTGTGTTGCTTCAAAACTGTTATCTTCAAAAATAAAGTTGCTGGAAGTTATTGTTCCCTACTTCTTTGTAATTAGTTATGGCATTTATTAAAATGTTTTAAAAACTAAAACAACATGCCCACCAATATATGCAAGGACATTCATCAGAGAACAGATGGTCTCCTAAATGCAAAACCAAACAGTTCTAGAAACATGACAATCCATTTATCTTAATGTGTACATCCTCTAGCAGATATCAGAAGCCGCAACAGCAACAGATTTATACCTTGTGAAATACTTTATGTGCAAGTTTGCAAGAGATGTTTCCATGAGAGGACATTATATTTTGTATCAGCAATAGATTTTGGATTTTCAAATTATTTGTCATCTAGAACAAACATAATGAACTGGACCATCTGCTTCAGCTGGGCTTTGTAGAGTACACCTTTATTCCTCCTCACCCCCCGACACATGTACAAATGCCAGGATCAACAGGAGCTCTTTAACCCCCAGCACAACCAAAAGCAAACTTCAAGATGCATCTAGTGTGAATACCCTCCAGGGAGCCATTTCAGCATCTGGAAATCACTCGAAAGCAATGGTGGACACATCCCCCAGACTTGCCCCCTATCTCAAGGGGAATCTCCAGGTAGCTCTTTAAGCTGGTTTTACAGAGCCTTTGCACCACTGGAGAAGTACAACAGTGCCATAGTGGTAGCCAAGATCTGACCCATTCTTTAAACAAATATTACTAATTTCCTGAAGCCTAATTAGGTAGCGTACAAAATTCACACCTAAAATTCATATGGTCAATATTAAGAAAGTGACTAGTTCACTCTGTGTATGTTAGAAGCAGTAACATATAACAATTTTATCAAAGCAACAACAAATTCCTTTGGCTGGAAAACCAAAGGAATAATATATAAAGTGCTGGCTTTCCAAATGTTCTTTTCAGGAAATTATTACAGGAACACAGACAGTAATGCTGTGAATGTTCTGCAGCTGGACATTCATGGCATTTAAAATGCAATTGATGACCTTGTGTGGAATGCCATAACTTTAGTTACCACTGCACTCTAAGAAAAAAGAACAGGAGTACTTGTGGCACCTTAGAGACTAACAAATTTATTAGAGCATAAGCTTTCGTGGGCTACAGCCCACTTCTTCAGATGCATATAGAGTGGAACATATATTGAGGAGATATATATACACACATACAGAGAGCATGAACAGGTGGGAGTTGTCTTACCAACTCTGAGAGGCCAATTAAGTAAGAGAAAAAAACTTTTGAAGTGATAATTAAGATAGCCCAGTACAGACAGTTTGATAAGAAGTGTGAGAATACTTACAAGGGGAGATAGATTCAATGTTTGTAATGGCTCAGCCATTCCCAGTCCTTATTCAATCCTGAGTTGATTTTATCTAGTTTGCATATCAATTCCAGCTCAGCAGTCTCTCGTTGGAGTCTGTTTTTGAAGTTTTTCTGTTGTAAGATAGCCACCCGCAGGTCTGTCATTGAATGGCAAAACAGGTTAAAGTGTTCTCCCACTGGTTTTTGAGTATTATGATTCCTGATGTCAGATTTGTGTCCATTAATTCTTTTGTGTAGAGACTGTCCGGTTTGGCCAATGTACATGGCAGAGGGGCATTGCTGGCACATGATGACATATATCACATTGGTAGATGTGCAGGTGAACGAGCCCCTGATGGTATGGCTGATGTGATTAGGTCCTATGATGATGTCACTTGAATAGATATGTGGACAGAGTTGGCATCGGGGTTTGTTACAAGGATAGGTTCCTGGGTCAGTGTTTTTGTTCAGTGATGTGTGGTTGCTGGTGAGTATTTGCCTTAGGTTGGGGGGTTGTCTGAAAGCGAGGACAGGTCTATCTCCCAAGATCTGTGAGAGTAAAGGATCATCTTTCAGGATAGGTTGTAGATCTCTGATGATGCGCTGGAGAGGTTTTAGTTGGGGGCTGAAGGTGACAGCTAGTGGTGTTCTGTGATTTTCTTTGTTGGGCCTGTCTTGTAAGAGGTGACTTCTGGGTACCCGTCTGGCTCTGTCAATCTGTTTTTTCACTTCAGCAGGTGGGTATTGTAGTTTTAAGAATGCTGAGCATACTCTAGGGCCAATACATGTCCTTATTGCAGAGAAAGGATCCACAAGCAGATGCACTTCAACTTTTAAGTGTTTCCACTCTGAGAAGACTTTGATGAAAGGCTTACTTCCAGTGAGCAGACAGGACAAATATATTCCCAGAAATAATGAAGCAATACTGAAATGCCTATCACACCTGGTCTGATCCAGGCATCTCATCTACCATAGAGACACTAAAGTTTATGGGATGAGCTTGCATCCCATTTAAACAAATCTACCAGGAAATACCTGGCCAGATTCTCTTCTTGTTTTTTGTTTTGTTTTTAAGGCTACCTCATGAGTACAGTGTTGTGTACAGAAAACTGCACCCAGAGATGTGGATCTCGTCTAATACTTTTAACATGTAATAATTCAGGGGTTGGTATAACAGAGTCATCAGATACATTGATGTTTGCGCTGTCTTTAGATTACTGATATTGCAAAGCTCATCTTTTCCCCGGGCATTTGAAAATGGGGATACTTCCGTTATAAGGTCAGAGAATTGTTCAGGGATAGAGGTTGGGCCTTGGGTACAGGAATTTGAACTGTATTATTATAACTTGCTTCACTTTATTTATTTAAACAATAAAATGACACTTGTCTTTGACTCTAGGCCCCCTAACACATGATTAATAATAGTAAAATCCCAGCAGCATTAAAATAATCATTTACTCAGGAACCCAGCCAACTATAAAAAGCCCCTCATTTTCACTCCATCATTACTGTGGAATGGATACTCTCAGCACTTTCCATACCTGTAAGGTCACCAAATAGTGATTTATTTTGGACCACGATAGGGAGCAAGTTCCAGAGTTTCAGAGCCCTCTGAGAGAACATCGTGCCAGCAAACCCTCTCTTTTTTTAATGAGGGAGATCTATCTCAAGTGCCTCTGCTGACCACAGCTGTGACAGTATGGCAAAGGGAGAGAGGCGATCCCTCAGGTAGGCCAGTCCCAGGCCATGTTGGGCTTCATAGATCAAAATCAGCATCTTAAACTCCTGGAGACCAATGGGAAGCCACTAGTGATCCATTTAGGATGCATTTTTAAGTTAAAAGGTGCATGGAGCATATTGATAGGTGCCTTTTTAGCATATTGAAGGCAGGAATTCAGTCAGAGTAACACCATGTATAGTGGCAGGACTCATTGTTTTTAACACTTTTCCTTGGGTGCCAGCTAGTGATGAAGATACATCTTCTAGACACTGTCTCACACATATACACAATTTCAGACCATGTAAATACAATATTTCTGAGCTGACACTTTTTGTAGTTGTAGTTGTGGACTACTAGGCCGGGAAGCGGCCGCCAGCACATCCCTCAGCCTGTGCCGCTTCCCGCAGCCTCCATTGGCCTGGGATGGCGAACCGCGGCCAGTGGGAGCCACAATCGGCCGAACCTGTGGACGCGGCAGGTAAACAAACCAGCCCAGCCCGCCAGGGTGCTTACCCTGGCGAGCTGCGTGCCGAAGGTTGCCAATCCCTGATCGAAATCAATGAACCTTCTAATACTTATAATACATTTTGATAATTTACCTTGAACTAAGGGCCTAGTGGTCCACAATTACAAAAAGTGTCAGCTCAGAAATATTGTATTTACATGGTCTGAAATTGTGTATATGTGTGAGACAGTGTCTGGAAGATGTGTCTTCATCACTAGCTGGCAGCCAAGGAAAAGTGTTAAAAACAATGAGTCCTGCCACTATACATGGTGTTACTCTGACTGAATTCCTGATAATGTCTTCAGTATTTATGTGCACAGCTGAGTTAAAACAGAATGTAAGGACTTGTCTACGCTTAAAATGCTACAGCAGCCCAGCTGCAGTGCTTCAGCGTAGACACTATCTACCCCGAAGAGCGGGATTCTCCCATCAGCATATGTAATCCACCCCCCCAAAGAGGCACTAGTAGGTTAACAGAAGAATTCTTCCATTGACCTAGTGCCACCACACCTCCCCACACCAGCAGCAGAAGGAGTTTGGGTGTGGGAGGGGGCTCAAGGCTGGGGGTTGGAGCGCAGGAGAGGGTGAGGGCTCCGGGCAGCGTTTACCTTGGGGGGGTTCCCCAGAAGCGGTGACATGTCTCTCCCTTGGCTCCTAGGCAGAGTTGCGGCCAGACAGGTGGCTCTGCATGCTGCCTCTGCCTGCAGGCACCACCCCCACAACTCCCATTGGCCGCGGTTCCCATCCAGGGGTGAAAATAGGCCAGTACGGTCCGATACAGAGTACCGGCAAGAGCCAGTATACCGTTCCGGACTGGACCAGCTTCTCTGGCGGTGATTTAAAGGGCCCAGGTCTCCAGCCACTGTGGGGAGCCCCGGGCCCTTTAAATCACTGCCGGAGCTCCAGCAGCCGGGCTCGGGTGGGGATTTAAAGGGCCCGGAGCTCCAGCCCCTGCTCTGGCAGCGCTTTAAAGGGCCCAGGGCTCCCCACAGTGTCCGGAGCCTCTGGCCCTTTAAATCGCTGCTGGACTGGACCAGCTTCTCTGGTGGTGATTTAAAAGGCCTGGGGCTACATCTGCTGCGGGGAGCCCCGGGCCCTTTAAAGCGCCACCCGAGCCCTGCTGCCGGAACTCCGGCGGCGCTTTAAAGCACCCGGGGCTCCTCACAGTGGCAGGAGCACCGGGTCCTTTAAATCCCTGCCCAAGCCCTGCCGCCCCAGGGTAGCAGCGGCAGGGTTCCCGCAGTGATTTAAAAGGCCCAGAGCTCCGTGGCGGCCGGAGCCCCAGGCCCTTTAATTCGCCCCTGAGCCCCGGGGGTCCCAGCCACCTCTGCAGCTGGTAGCTCCAAGGTGATTTAAAGGCCCGGGGCTCGCAGCCACAGCCGGAGCCCCAGGGCCTTTAAATCATGAAAGGCCCCGCCTCTTCTGGTTGAGGCCACGCCTCTTCCGGTTGAGGCCATGCCCCCCGCTCAGGACTCCGGTGTACCGGTAAATCCTTTAACTTACTTTCACTCCTGTTCCCAGCCAATGAGAGCTGCAGAGCAGGCGCTCAAGGTGGGGGCAATTCATGGAGCCCCCTGGCTGCACCTCTGCCTAGAGGCCACAGGGACATGCTGGCCGCTTTCAAAAGGCATGCAGGGAGCTGCCAGCCCTCCAAGCCCTCCCACCCCTCCAGCACCAGCGGGGGTCCTGGGCCACACAACCCCCCCCAGAGTACCCGTGGCACCCCTGGACCACCCCCTACCCCAGAGCATGCAAGTTTTAGTCAGGGGCATATAGCACAAGTCATGGACAGGTCATGCGTGGTGAATTTTTGTTTACTGCCCAGGACCTGTCCATGACTTTTACTAAAAATACACATGACTAAAACGTAGCCTTACCTATAAATAGACCAAATGCTAACTGGATTAAGAACTGGTTAGATGACAGATCTCAACAAATAGTAGTAAATAGGGAATCATCATTGAATAGAGGTTCTGGTACAGTTCCATAGATATTGGTACTAGACCAGATGATATTCAGCATTTTCATCAGTGATCTGGAAATAAATATAAAATCACTGCTAATCCAATGTTCAGATTGGCAGAGTGGTAAATAATGATGAGGACAAGGCAGTCATACAGGGTGATCTTGATTGCTTGGTGAGCTGGGCCCATTCAAACACAATGGATTTTAAAACATCCAAATGCAAAGCTGTGCATGTAGGAACAAAGAATGCAAGACAGACCTACAGAATTGAATGCTGAATCCTGGAAAGCAGTGACACTGAAAAGGATCTAAGGGTCAGAGTGGACAAGCAGCAAAACATCAGGTCCTGGTACAATGTCGGGTCAAAAAGAGCTCATGCTATCCTTTGATATATAAATAGGGGAGTAGTGAGTAAGTGTAGGGAGATGATTTCACCTCTGTCTATGGCATTGATGAGACAGATACTGAATACTATGCACAGTTTTGCTGTCTACATTTTTTAAAGGATGTTGAAAAATTAGAAAAGGTGCAGAAAAAATTATTCAAGAGCTGGAGAAAATGTCTTAATAGTGAGAGACTTAAAGAGTTCAATCTGTTTAGCTTATCAAAAAGAAGACCGAGAGGTGTCTTTATTACAATGTATAAGTACCTTCACAGGGAGAAAATACCTGGTACTAAAGGGCTTTTTAATCTAGTTGTGAGAGACATAGCAAGAACCAATAGCTGGAAGATGAAGCCAGACAAATTCAAATTGGGAATTAGCAGGGCTGGTGCAAGGAAGTTTCGCGCCCTAAGCGAAACTTCCATCTTACGCCCCCCCCCAAGCCCTGCGGCAGCTCCCCGCCCCTCCCCCTGCCCTGAGGCACCACGCAGGCCTGAGGAGCCGTGCGGCAGCTCGCCACCCCAGCTCACCTCTGCTCCTCCTCCTCCCTGAGCACGCCGCCCCCTCTCTAATTCTCCTACCCTCCCAGGCTTGCAGCGCCAGACAGTAAAAAAAAAATGGGGGCACCGCTTTTTGGATTGTCCATCTCTTGATTTCTTCAAACCAAGATTGGATGTACTTCTGGAATATAGTATCAGAGGGGTAGCCGTGTTAGTCTGGATCTGTAAAAAGTGACAAAGAGCTCTGTGGCACCTTATAGACTAACAGACGTATTGGAGCATAAGCTTTCATGGGTGAATACCCACTTCGTCAGAGGCATGTAATGGAAATTTCCAGAGGCAGGTACCTTATGCTTATGCTCCAGTACGTCTGTTAGTCTATAAGGTGCCACAGAACTCTTTGTCACTTTCTGGAATATACACTTTTGCCAAACACAAGTTATGGCACTCAATACAGGGATAACTGGGTGAAATGTAATGGCCTGTGATATACAGGAGGCAAGACTCTTTCTGGCCTTAAACTTTATAAATCTATGAATCAAGTCTTCAGAGTTCCAGTCCAGTGCTCTATTCACTAGGTCGCACTACCTCCTGTCACCACCAGCTGAGAATCTTGGGGCAATCAGTAATTCAAAAACATCCCAAAATTATGACTCATTGACCAAATGTTGGGTGAACCCACTTAGTACTGGAAGCAGCCATCTCCATTATCAGACTCCCTGGTAGCATCCTCCAAACTACTAGCAAATACCTCTGTCTAACCCAGACCAAGCATCAGGAAAGTCACTGTCATCCAAGTCCTTACAGTAGCCTTGGCGCGGAGAAATAGATATATTGCATTATCCAAGTTCAGTGAAAAAATGACATAAAGCTGTGTCGTCCACAGACTTGAAGGCATTGTAGCCTGAATTGCCTCATTATCTCTTGCAAAGGCTTTACATAGGAATTCGGACGTTAAATAGGAGGGCTGATAAAACAGAATTCTGAAGAAGAACCCTACAAGGAGAGCATTACCCAAAACACCTTCCACATAGAATGAGACCATTCCAGCTCAATCTATATACACCCTAGTCAGAGACCATCAAACTGCTAGGCTAGCGCAGCCCATATTATATCCAGTCTATAGAAAGATTAAAGGTATCAGTGCAATCTGCAGACTCCAGGATACATCTATATTATTTCACTCCAGTGTTCTTAATAATGTTACCCATAAAGATGGCTAGACATAGGGAAATTATTAATAATACTGCTGGCACAAGAGATGACTACTTCAATATGGGGTTAATGACTCCTTTGAGGGATGCTGGCACCTTGCCCTCCTAAAGGAAATATCAATGATTTCAAACAACAATATAACTTGCTTTGTTTTACAAGTTATCCAGGTCAGGGGTGCATCATTCAGATGGTCGGTGGAAACCTTCTTAGTACATCCAGAACCAACATAAAAAAATTAAGAAGTGCTGACTTTCAAATAGAAAAGTTCTTATATTTGCCTCTTTTTAACATGGATCAGGTACCTGGAAGTCAGCCAATCTGGTCTGAATCCAATTGATCTTGTTTGTGAAATAGATAGAGCAAGAACCATTTGACATTGCCTCCAATCAAAGGCAGCCCAGATCCACATTTTCTGAGCCTGGTGCTGGAGGTCACCTTCTCACTGAAAAATGTGATGTCAGCTGTGAAGCTGGCAGCATGAGAGCCCTGTGGAGCAGACTATAAACCAGCATCCAACCTGCTTTGATGATTGTTTAGTAGCCAAAATAAAACCTTTTATTTAATATTAAAAATTAACATTTTGTGTAAATATTGTGGTTCTTTCATTACACTGGAATCATTATTAAAGTAAGATGGAAACATTTTTATGGTCTCTTTGCACTGAATCTGTGTTTATATAACTACACAGATACAGCAATCAGGACAAAATTCAGGACTTTTGAAGGCAAAACCACAGACCTTTAGTACTTGGGTTTCAGTCATTGTTACTAGCATTTTCTCAGCTTCCAAGCAATCAAGAAGGGTTTCAACTTCTGGAGTGAGTTATTTCCTTGTTGGGAAAGAAGTGTGTGTATATTGACATAGGACACTGTATTTTGAGTCTGATTTATTGCCAAACATGTAGTTTCTTGAACAAGAATATTAGATGATGAGAGCAAAAATGTATCTTCAAATACGAAGTCGTAGGGACACTTTCAGAACTAAGAGAAGATGGGAGGTCAATTCAAGTCTGGGGTCTTTTCTACAATTAAAATGCTACAGCGGCGCAGCTGACCCGCTGCAGCTGCATCTCTGTAGCCGTTCAGTGTAGACACTGCCCACACTGACAGGAGAGGCTCTCCTGTCCAGAGGCACTGACTTTCTAATGTGCTGGGGGGTGCTTGACCTCCACTGTGACCAAGGCCCCGCTCCCGCTCCCACTCCACTCCTTCCCTCAAAGCCCCACCCGACCCCGCCTCTTCTCACCTCGTTCCACCCCCCCCTGAGCATGCCCTGCCCTGCCCTCACTCCTTCCCCCAGCACTTCCTGCACGCTGCTGAACAGATGATCACCAGCACGCGGGAGCCCTGAGGGGAAGAGGGAGGCACCGATCAGCAGGGCTGCTGGCAGGCGGGAGGTGCTGGGGGGTGGGGGAGGAGCTGATTGAGGGGTTGCCAGTGTCATTTTTTTTCTATGGGTGCTCCAGCCCCAGATCAACCACGTAGTCGGTGCCTATACTCTTTTTGTTGTAGTTAATCCACCTCCCCGACAGGCAGGAGCTAGTTGATGAAGGAATTCTGGCAACCAAGAACTGTCTTTGCAGGGACTTAGGCTGGCTTAACAACACCGCTCAGGGGTGTGGATTTTTCACGCCCCTGAGCAACATAGTTAAACTCACCTAAATTTTTACTGTAAAACAGGCCTGAGAAAGTTGTTACTCACCAGATTTTGCCAGTCCTGCTTATTTTTAAATTAAACAGCCAAGTAGCAATGGGAAGATGCAAAATCTTCTTAGGATGTCTTAGGATCTAGAAGCTAGGAAACTTTTCCCATTAGACTGCTGACCTGTAAAGGTGCAGAAGAGCAGAGCTTTCTGTTTTCAGGTTTTGAAAAGTTCATTTTGGAAAAAAATTAAGACCCTTTGCTAAGCTCCCATTGAAGCCACAATGAATAACAAAAGTAAATATGCTGGGTTGGACTTTCAAAAGTGCTCAATGCTGGCCTACTTCTGCTCCTATTCAAAGAAGTGAACATTTTGAAAATCCCACTCTCAGATTCTTTAACTTGTTTGAAGAAATCACATGCTTGCCTACTCTTTTTATTAAAACTCACAATTGTGTTTAATCAGGTAAACTGATATTTATGTTTTACAAATGTTGTTTACCTTATGATGTTTGCATATGTGCATTATTGACATATTGTTTATGCCTATTGAAATGTGTACATTAGAGCACAACATTTTTGAATGAAAATATTTACATTTTAAGTGATATTTTCCCAAATATTTTAATTAAAATGTTATAAAAATATTTATTGAAAATGAGTAAACAGAAATTCTTTATTTATCAAAACTTGGATTTTTGGTAAAAAAAAAATACTTAAAGCCTATTTCAATTTTAATTTTAGAAATATTTGAATAAATTGTGGAAAAATGAAAAACAACCAAACAAAATGAGTCTGTTTCTACCCTTCACAAATGAAAACAACTGAAATTTTGCATGGAGTTTCTTTTTAATTTTTGACACGCTCTAGTGTACGGTATGTTTTAAAAATATTATACCAAATAATTATTAGTTGAATAGATGTTAGAATCATAGAATCATAGAATATCAGGGTTGGAAGGGACCTCAGGAGGTCATCTAGTCCAACCCCCTGCTCAAAGCAGGACCAATTCCCAGCTAAATCATCCCAGCCAGGGCTTTGTCAAGCCGGCCCTTAAAAACCTCCAAGGAAGGAGACTCCACCACCTCCCTAGGTAATGCATTCCAGTGCTTCACCACCCTCCTAGTGAAATAGTGTTTCCTAATATCCAACCTAGACCTCCCGCACTGCAACTTGAGACCATTTCTCCTTGTTCTGTCATCTGCCACCACTGAGGACAGCCAAGCTCCATCCTCTTTGGAACCCCCCTTCAGGTAGTTGAAGGCTGCTATCAAATCCCCCCTCATTCTTCTCTTCTGGAGATTAAACAATCCCAGTTCCCTCAGCCTCTCCTCATAAGTCATGTGCTCCAGACCCCTAATCATTTTTGTTGCCCTCCACTGGACTCTTTCCAATTTTTCCACATCCTTCTTGTAGTGTGGGGCCCAAAACTGGACACATTACTCCAGATGAGGCCTCACCAATGTCGAATAAAGGGGAACGATCACGTTCCTCGATCTGCTGGCAATGCCCCTACTTATACAGCCCAAAATGCCGTTAGCCTTCTTGGCAACAAGAGCACACTGTTGACTCATATCCAGCTTCATGTCCACTGTGACATCTAGGTCCTTTTCTGCAGAACTGCTACCTAGCCATTCGGTCCCTAGTCTGTAGCAGTACACAGGATTCTTCCGTCCTAAGTGCAGGACTCTGCACTTGTCCTTGTTGAACCTCGTCAGGTTTTTTTTGGCCCAATCCTCTAATTTGTCTAGGTCCCTCTGTATCCAATCCCTAGCCTCTAGTGTATCTACCATGCCTCCTAGTTTAGTGTCATCTGCAAACTTGCTGAGAGTGCAGTCCACACCATCCTCCAGTTCATTAATAAAGATATTAAATGAAACCGGCCCCAGCCCATACTTCTTTAACTTGGCAGCAAGAATACTGTGGGAGACCGTATCAAAAGCTTTGCTAAAGTCAAGGAATAACACATCCACTGCTTTCCCCTCATCCACAGAGCCAGTTATCTCATCATAGAAGGCAATTAGGTTAGTCAGGCACGACTTCCCCTTGGTGAATCCATGCTGACTGTTCCTGATCACTTTCCTCTCCTCTAAGTGTTTCATAATCGAATCCTTGAGGACCTGCTCCATGATTTTTCCAGGGACTGAGGTGAGGCTGACTGGCCTGTAGTTCCCCAGATCCTCCTTCTTCCCTTTATTAAAGATGGGCACTACATTAGCCTTTTTCCAGTCATCCTGGACCTCCCCCAATCACCATGAGTTTTCAAAAATAATGGCTAATGGCTCTGCAATCTCATCCGCCAACTCCTTTAGCACCCTCGGATGCAGCGCATCCAGCCCCATGGCTCCAGTTTTTCTAAATAGTCCCGAACCACTTTCTCCACAGAGGGCTGGTCACCTTCTCCCCATATTGTGCTGCCCAGTGCAGCAGTCTGGGAGCTGACCTTGTTCGTGAAGACAGAGGCAAAAAAATCATTGAGTACATTAGCTTTTTCCACATCCTCGGTCACTAGGTTGCCTCCCTCATTCAGTAAGGGGCCCACACTTTCCTTGACTTTCTTCTTGTTGCTAACATACCTGAAGAAACCCTTCTTGTTACTCTTAACATCTCCTGCTAGCTGCAACTCCAAGTGTGATTTGGCCTTCCTGATTTCACTCCTGCATGCCTGAGCAATATTTTTATACTCCTCCCTGGTCATTTGTCCAATCTTCCACTTCTTGTAAGCTTCTTTTTTGCGTTTAAGATCAGCAAGGATTTCACTGTTTAGCCAAGCTGGTCGCCTGCCATATTTACTATTCTTTCTACACATCGGGATGGTTTGTTCCTGCAACCGCAATAAGGATTCTTTAAAATACAGCCTGCTCTCCTGGACACCTTTGCCCTTCATGTTATTCTCCCAGGGGATCCTGCCCATCTGTTCCCCGAGGGAGTCAAAGTCTGCTTTTCTGAAGTCCAGGGTCCGTATTCTGCTGCTCTCCTTTCTTCCTTGTGTCAGGATCCTGAACTCGACCATCTCATGGTCACTGCCTCCCAGGTTCCCATCCACTTTTGCTTCCCCTACTAATTCTTCCCTGTTTGTGAGCAGCAGATCAAGAAAAGCTCTGCCCCTAGTTGGTTCCTCCAGCACTTGCACCAGGAAATTGTCCCCTACACTTTCCAAAAACTTCCTGGATTGTCTGTGCACCACTGTATTGCTCTCCCAGCAGATATCAGGGTGATTAAAGTCTCCCATGAGAACCAGGGCCTGCGATCTAGCAACTTCTGCTAGTTGCCAGAAGAAAGCCTCACCCACCTCATCCCCCTGGTCTGGTGGTCTATAGCAGACTCCGACCACGACATCACCCTTGTTGCTCACACTTCTCAACTTTATCCAGAGACTCTCAGGTTTTTCTGCAGTTTCATACCGGAGCTCTGAGCAGTCATATTCCTCTCTTACATACAATGTAACTCCCCCACCTTTTCTGCCCTGCCTGTCCGTCCTGAACAGTTTATATCCATCCATGACAGTATTCCAGTCATGTGAGTTATCCCACCAAGTCTCTGTTATTCCAATCGCATCATAGTTCCCTGACTGTGCCAGGACTTCCAGTTCTCCCTGCTTGTTTTCCAGGCTTCTTGCATTTGTGTATAGGCACTTAAGATAACTCATCGAGCATCCCTCTTTCTCAGTATGAGACAGGAGTCCTCCCCTCTTGCGCTCTCCTGCTTGTGCTTCCTCCCAGGATCCCATTTCCCCACTTACCTTAGGGCTTTGGTCTCCTTCCCCCGGTGAACTAGTTTAAATCCCTCCTCACTAGGTTAGCCAGCCTGCTGGCGAAGATGCTCTTCCCTCTCTTCGTTAGGTGGAGCCCGTCTCTGCCTAGCACTCCTCCTTCTTGAAACACCATCCCATGGTCGAAGAATCCAAAGCCTTCTCTCCGACACCACCTGCGTAGCCATTCGTTGACTTCCACGATTCGACGGTCTCTACCCAGGCCTTTTCCTTGCACAGGGAGGATGGACGAGAACACCACTTGCGCCTCAAACTCCTTTATCCTTTTTCCCAGAGCCACGTAGTCTGCAGTGATCTGCTCAAGGTCATTCTTGGCAGTATCATTGGTGCCCATGTGGAGAAGTAGGAAGGGGTAGCGATCCGAGGGTTTGATGAGTCTCGGCAGTCTCTCTGTCATATCGTGTATCCTAGCTCCTGGCAAGCAGCAGACCTCTCGGTTTTCCCGGTCGGGGCGGCAGATAGATGACTCAGTCCCCCTGAGGAGGGAGTCCCCGACCACCACCACTCTCCTCCTCCTCTTGGAAGTGGTGGTCGTGTAACCCCCATCCCTAGGACAGTGCATCTTTTGCCTTCCAATCGGTGGAGTCTCCTTCTGCTCCCTTCCCTCAGATGGGTCATCTAGTCCACTCTTCGCATTAGTACCTGTAGAGAGAACATGGAAACGATTGCTCACCTGTATCTCCATTGCTGGTACATGGACGCTCCTCTTTCTCCTTCTGGAGGTCACATGCTGCCAAACTTCTTCACCATCCTTCTGTCCCTGCTGCGCCTGCTCTGAATCTTCAGAACATTGTGGCTGTAGAAGCATCTCCTGACGTCTGTCCAGGAAATCTTCATTTTCCCTTATGCAATGCAGAGTCGATACTCGTTTCTCCAGACCTCGAACCTTCTCTTCCAATATGGAGACCAGCTTGCACTTTGTACAGACAAAGTCGCTTCTGTCCTGTGGAAGAAAGACAAACATGGCACAACCTGTGCAGGTTACAACAGCTGATCGCTCACCTTCCATATCACCTTCCTCTTAAGAGCTTCCTCAGCTGTTGCAGGAACTACTCAGAGAAACCTGCAGATGAAAGCCTCAGTGAGCTCTCCCCAGGCAAACTCCCGCTGTTAGCCTCTGCTGTTCGCCGCTCAGCTGGTTCGCTGCTGACTGCCCTTATATACCAGTCAAGGCCCATCTGGAACAAAGCACTCCCAATTCACACTTTTCAAGCAAACAAGCAAGCAAGCAAGCAAGCACACGGTCAAACTGACAAACTGTCCCAGCAACAGACACTCAGATACTCACCAACACAGCCCCCCCCCAGTGCAGCACTTAGCGTACCTCCTCTCGGACAGATCCCAAGCAAACTCCCTCTGTTAGCCTCTGCTGTTCGCCGCCCCTCTGCTGTTCGCCCAGTTCTACCACCCTTGCCCACAATGACTAGTAATTCCTCATAGGGAATTCCCATTGAAGAAGGAAATCTTTAACTGTATGTTAAGTTGAGCATATGCATGTTTGTGTGTTCTATTTTTATAGCATGTTTGGTATGAATGTTCTCCTGATTTGAGCTGAGTTGTACTAGACAGAGCAGTGAAGGCCTCAGAGGGATTGTCTAGACACCTGAGGCAATAACTGGAAGCCAAGGACACATGAGCTTTTGTATATTGAAAGTGACTGTTAAAAGACTTTTGCGAATAACAATTTTGAAAACCTTGAGACAAATTATTCTTAGGGTAGATAAAGGGATTGATTCTGATCTTATTAACAACTAATGGAATTCTGATAAAGTAAAAGGTGTTACACTGGAGGAAAAAATATTATACCAGAATCATATAAGAACTGAAAAGGGGACTATTTCCCCTAAAATATAAATCTAGAAATGAAAATTAGAGGAACGAATACATGAATAATTTGAGAAGCTCCTTCAACCTTTGAGAATTTTTGATCCTCTATTAATATTCTTGCACAAATAATTAGCTTGTGGTTAAGTAAAATATTATAAGGCATTGGAATGTGGTCTACCCTTTCCTATAGCACAGCCATCTGACAGAATGAAAAATTGGTCTCAGGTCAGAGAAATGACTTGTGGGTCAAGTCTTTTTGTCCTTGTGGTAAATTGGCCTTGAAGTAGAGATCTTAGTTTGGTAATCATACCTAAGCATAACAATTATTTGGCACCTGAAAGGGTTAAAGTCCCAGAGAGTGTTACAACATTAATCATGAAGGGGGAGGATTTTCAAAGGGAGATTTTCAATGACCAACTCCCATTGAACTTCAATGGGAGTCAAGCACCTAACTCCCCTTTGTGTCTTTGAAAATCTCCCCAGAACATTGTAAGATGTCTGATTCTACCTAGAAGAAGATAATAGTGTGCTAACACTCTAGCTAGTACTTCAAATCTTCCGTTGAATTGAACTTTTGGACACCTTCATTGCTGATGTCACAAATGAAACAATATCAACTTTCACTAAGAAAGCCACCTCTAGCGCAAGGCTTAGAAATGGCAAATGTCATTAATATCTTTTAAAAATACATTTCATACTTTCTTCATGGTGAGAAGTGTTTTCCTTTGAGCTTTCATATTGCTGGGCTGTGCAAAATGAATGTAGATTTCTTTTAACCTGGGCAAAATCAATAGCCAGGATGAGCAAATAACAGAAAAAGGAGGGGGGGGGGGAATGAAATATTTTATTTATTAGCACAATTACTCTAAGGTTAGAAATCCATCAAAAGGTCATATCTTTATATAAAAATAGCAATAACTTCTTGGAGCCAATTCAGCAAAATTCAAATGGAACAGAACTAAGTGGGCCAGAAGTTACTACTTGCTTTACACCCGTGTGAGTGAGAGGAGAACCAGCCCAAGACTGGCCACTGTCTATAAAATGGAGGGGGGGTAGGTTTGACTATAAGCACAAGCAAAAAAGAGTTGTTTAAGGCTTCATGATTTTGGGGACTCTGTGACAGTCCTCACTTGAGGGATTGGTTAGTAGGGTAGCAACACCTAGTGGTCAGTGCTTCGGCCTATGACGTGCAGGAGGTTTGTTGGTAGGGGAGTGCAGGCCGTTCTGCTCCACTGAGCTCTGACCCATTGCCCTTTGAGAGCTATTAGTGATCAGACAGCCAGGAGCTATCTAAGGCTGACCTCCCTGGGCCACTTCCTATCATCTCTCTCCAATTATCCCAAGGTTGCCATCTAGTTTTAGGTGGCATGAAGGGTGTCTGCTCACCACAAGGCACCTTCTGACAGTGGCTATAGCAGGGTACTCTCTTCCTTTCCTGGGCAGCAACTGACACCTTCTGTGGTATAGCTCACCCTCCTGCACAAGGACCAGTCATTATCTGGCTCTCAGTGTTAACTCAGCCCATACTCAGGCACGTTCCTGGTAAAGTCAGCAGGATTAAGGGCTGAGTAAAGACTGAAGTCCAACCCCCTCTGCTGTTGTACTTACTCAAACAAGTAGAAGCCACTGAAGTTCCAGTTGAAATGAATGGAATAACCTGTCTGAGTAAGTGCTCACCAACATAAATAAGCATCGTATGATCTAGTGCTGAGTAAACAACTCAGGATTTGTCTCTTTGATTCTGTACTTTCATGTCTCACCAGGTATTATGTCTGGCCAAATGTAATTAGGCAATTTCCCTGACATACATTACTTCATATGTGCTCCAACAGATCCCTCTGGTCTGTTCTCTGTTGTACCTGATCTGTTCAGCATAAAAGCAAAACTATCCTAGTGGGGGAAAGCCCTAGGACTGATCTGAGCTTTTTAATTTAGTCTGGTCCATCTCCCTGACAGTTCAATATATTATCTATTGTTTTGTTAATTCTAGCTTTAACTAACTCAAATGACGAGACTTCTATATTTATCTTATTTATTGGCTTTCATAGGGCACTTATCAATGTAATATGAAAGAGGCTCACTTTTCCTCACAACACTTTTATGAGACAGGGAAATATTAATAACCTAATTTTATAGAGGGTAAACTGAGGGCCAAGGAGCTTATGGCTACATCTACACTTATGTCAGGATGTAGAGTACAGACACTGCACAACCAGCTAGCAAGGGTAGCATTGTAGACAGTGAGGTGTTGCTTAGGCGAGTAGAATACACTACACACCTGAACCCCAGGGTATATACCTTACATAACTCTCTACATGATGAAGCAAAGCCTTCCATGTGTGCCCTGCTGCCTCACCACTACAGGAATCTTTCCCTGCCATAGTGAAAGGCTCCAACAGTGGGGAAAAGGCTCCATGCTGCTTTCCCCAATGCCACGGCCTTTCACTGCTGCATGTAGCTACACACCACAGTGACAAGTGTGGACACAGCCTGCTTTTAACTGCAGCATGCAGCTACACATGTAGCTCCTGTACTCTGTCCGCCACCATAAGTGTAGACATAGCCTAAGTGACTTGCCAAAGGTCATAGACAGAAAGGCTGTGGCAGAGCCAAGAACTGAACCCAGATCTCCTGAAGCCCACTTCATTGCCTCAACCAGAAGGCCATCCTTTCTTTCACGTAGGTGGCTATTCCACATTTTATTAAACTTATCATCGGCTTTTTTTGGTTTGGGGGTTTGTTTGGTATTCTTACTAATAGCCTGTTTTTCTTTTCTTTCTCAAAGCTTTGCATTTATTTGAGCAGGTATTTCATTCAGATCTTTCTGCCAAGGCACAGGCAATACAGGGGTTAAGAAGTGTCTCTGACTGCCCTACTTAATGGAACTGGTGTTTTAATGTTCCCAACTAGAATTAGACCTTAACACCTCATTAAGGTGAATGGGGGATATAGTTTGCACCTTTGCTATTGCTTCTATATTGTGTGGCTTGGAGACTGCTTCTTCTGTTTCTGGAGGGAAGGCTCTTTGCAAAAGAGATGAGTAGTGACTGTATTTTTAAAATAAAAATGAGTCTGTAGAAAACCTCTTGTCTCATAGAAAGAACCTGAATACAGGGGTGGCATTTTTGTAGAAATTTTGGTGGTGCCCAGAACCCGCCCCTGCCCAAACTCCGCCCCCCCAAACTCTGCCCCCCCCCCCACCTGCCCAAGGCTCTGGGAGGGAGTTTGGGTGAGGGAGGAGGTCTGGGGTGCAGGCCCTAGGCTGGGGCAGGGGATTGGCATGCAGGGTGCAGGCTCTGGGAGGGAGCTTGGGGATGGGAGGGGTGCAGATGGGGTGCAGGGGTGAAGGCTATGGGGTATGGCTGCAGATGAGGAGTTTGGAGTGTGGGAGGGGCTCAGGGCGAGAGTAGGAGTGTGGGGGTGAGGGCTCTCGCTGGGACTGGAGATAAGGTGTTTGGGGTGCTGGAGGACCTCAGGGCTTGGGCAGAGGGTTGAGGGTGTGGTGAGGGGGTGAAAGATCTGACTGGGTGTGTGGGCTCTGGGGTAGGGCAGGGCTGGGGATGAGTTTGGGGTGCAGGCAGGCTGCTCCGGGACAGGGGCCAGAGAGAAGGACTCCCCCCCAGTCCTTTCCCTGCCGGCAGCAGCAAGCTCCTGTCCCCCCAACAGCACACTCACCCCACCACTGTCACTGCATGTGCTCCTAGGGCCCCCTCAGGTCCAGGATTCTCCTTCGCCTCCTCCGTGGTGGGTGCAGGGCGGTGTGCTGCGTGCGCCTCCTCCCCTGCTGTTTAGGGTTACCATATTTTGTGCCTCCAAAAGGAGGACACTCCACGGGGCCCCGGCCCTGGCCCCGCCCCCAGCCCCGCCCCAACTCCGCCCCTTCCCCAAAGTCTCCGCCCCCTCCCCTGCTTCCCGCGAACATTTGATTCGCGGGAAGCCTGAAGCAGGTAAGGAGGGTGTGGGGGGAGGAGGCACGGCCCAGTCTGGCCCCCCCGGCGTCTCCAGCCTGGGTCGGCTCGGGCCCTGGGGTGCCAGCCTAGGGCCCGAGCACCCCCGGCCCGCCCAGCACCGCCGGCCCGTCCCCCGAGCCCCCGGCCCGGCCTGGTACCGCTCCGCCGGCCCGGCTCCCGAGCCCCCGGCTTGGCACCGCCGACCGCCGGCCCCGCATGTCCCGATTTTCCCGGACATGTCTGGCTTTTTGGGATTTCCCCCCGGATGGGGATTTGGAGCCCAAAAAGCTGGACATGTCCGGGAAAATCCGGACGTATGGTAACCCTACTGCTGTTGCCTCTGACTGTAGCCTCCCTGGGGGGGAGTGACTAGACCTTTTATTTTAAAGGAAAAGCAGTCACCTGCTCTTTCCTTTGCAGAGAGCCTTCCTTTTATAAATTAACAAAACCCTGGTATACTGTTAAGCCTGACCTCCAGAAACAACAGAAGCAGCCCTGAAGCAATATTATATAGCTTGGGTCTTATACTTTAGTCCTCACTCAGCCCTGTCTCAGAAGGCAGAACTCCTCTAGATTATAGTTAAGATTAAAATTTTGGCACAGGGATTTTTATTAAAATTCATGGAAAGAATGTTGGCAATAAACAATAGTACATATTCTGCCTGAGTAAGAACTGACTAAAGGCTGCAGAATTTGGACCTTAGCAATTAAGATTTAAGGCCAAGATTTTCAAAAGTGACTTGAGAGTTTGGGTGATTCTGTTTGTGTGTGCTCATTTTGAGACAGCTGAAAGGGACATGATTTTCAGAAGGGGAATGCTCAGCTCAGCATTTCTAATGATAATATTCCTATAAACCAGACCCCTTTAAGGGGTCTCCACTTGGATAACTAAAACCCGAGGCATCCAAAATCACTAGTCACTTTTGAAAACCTTGGCCTAATTTGCATCTTGTATTGTTATCAGTCAAACATGCTTTTCATTTGAAGTTTTCTTGAATCCAGTTATCTTGGTTCCCACTGGTTTTTGAAGCTGTTACTTCTTGAGTCACAACATTTTCCATAAGTCTGAAAAGATAAAATCAAAAGGCAATATTTTAATCCATCAAGAAATGATGTCTAAATGGAAGAAAAAAGTTTTCAAAGCAAAAGTCTTGAAGCCTGCAGTACAATTAGGTCAAAGTTCAGTTCACAATGTGGATCATATTATTAATTTTCTAAACTAGCTGCAGGCCTGAGATCAGTTTCTAAATTATTTATTTGTGCATTTCATGCTTAGGCGATGGTGCTGAAATGTTTTGATTTTTTTCTCTTATTACCAGGAATGAGTTAACAGGATGCTTACTAGTGGGTTTGATTTTTAAAAAGTAAAATAAAGGATGTGCTTAAAAAAAGTTCAGTAATATTTTCTCTCCATGCTATTAAGACTTTTTAAACAACTAATTACTGCTGGTATGCAAATTTAGTGAAACCCAATTAAATAAATATCAGATATATGGATAAACCTGTTAGCAAATCCATGCACTTTATATCAGTCTGTACACATCCTGTGCTTGTAGTGAAACCTGTTTAAACAAATAAGTGATAAAAGACTAAGTGAGTCAATGAAAAAAATCCCCCAAGTACCAAGTGGTGAACTGTAACAGTTATTAGATCTTTCAGTGGGTAAATGTGCTCTGCTGCATTGCTCTAGAGGACAAACTCCCTCTTAACCAAATACTATCTTTTAAAAGAATAAACGTGTTAAAGGGATAGATTTTCAGCATATCAAGGCAATGTGTTTCATTGTCTTTTGCTGTGTATCACTACAAAACCAAAATATAGTCAATTTTCATAATAATGTTGTTTTCTTTGCATAAAAATAAAACAATTTTCCATCCAGCAAAAATACTGTATGAATGAAACAGGGAAAACTGAACTGATTATGTCCAAGCATGTGATTATAAAATATCTTCCACTAAAGATATTTTAACTAACTAGATTCCACTGATCAACAGTAAAGCTTTGTCAACTAAGGCTTTTTTCTTAAATTGATTCTCCATCTTGTCTTTTCATTCTTTCGACAGCACACAGCAGGAAGCTCTGTCTACATACAGAAAACAGGATCTTGCTGTAGGCATGGGTATAAAACAAAAAGACACTGATTAAGGAAAAAAAACAGACTGCTGTTAGTATTTGATCTTAAAATTATTGATCTTGTCGATCAGTTAAAGACACAGAATGTCCATTTAAATATGTAATAACTATTAATGTTACCACCAAAATGCTGACCATTTTAAAAGGCAAAGAAATCCATAAATGTGAAATTTATTTTGCTTTGTGAGTACATGTACTATATGACAGTATAGAATGTATTCCACTTTATAAAGATCATATCTATATAATCTCTTTTAGAATAAAAAATGGATTTATATGAAAAATGTACATTTCAAAGGCTTTGTTGACTAAGAACTTTTTTTTAATTGCCTAAAATAATTCAGTTTCATCATGTAGCTATAAAAAGCAAAATATATTTTTCCTAGAGCTGGACAAAAACTGAATCACTTTGCACATGGGTAATGTTAAATTGCCCACTGGGCTTAGCTGGCATCAAGTTGTCTTTGTTCCCCTACGCAAAATGTTTCTTCCATTTGGTACCTGGGATCTGTGTTTTCTATTATTGCAGTAACAATAGCACCTTTAAACCTATTTAAGAGTAAATGCAAAAATCAAAGAAAACTACACTGGTGTAACTGGAAACACTGGTGTTCCTTAGTTGTGGACAATATTAAAAAAAAAGTCCTATTGGACTTCTGGAACCAGTGCTCTTCCATACTTCACTCTGCAACATCAATGTATGGCTAGTAGACCTCATCACTTTAATATATGGGCATTTTAAAGGGAAATTAGTATTGCACACTAAGTTTCTCAGTGAATCATCTTAACAAATTTTAGCACAGGAGTTCCTATATTTTATAGCATTCTCTTTCAAAACCCCATGACCAGAGAAAGGGAAAAAAAAATTCACTGGGTTTATTTTGGGCTGGACATGGGAAAAGTTACACAGACGGTTGCATCTGATATGTAACTAGTGAACATACGCAGGCACATACATGTAATGTACATCAGTAGGAATATGTTGAAAGATCTACACTGCCATGTTCCAACATATTTTACGGAAAGGCTTTTCCCATCTCTCATCTGTGTGTAAATTATTTTTTGTGAAATGTATTTGAAATGCCCATCACTGGTCTTCTCAATTCATCATAAACCTCCATTTCATATTTTGGGGCCAGTCTAGCGGGTCACATGATTCTGAGACCAACAGAGGCTCATACTGCAGGGTTTTTCTTTGTTTGTATTACTTTATTGGTTGAGTGGAAGGATTAAAGACAGACTAAAAAGTCATTATGATGATGTAATAAAACACACATTGCTTGTTCCTTCATTTTAAAAACTGCTTCTTAAGCACATTCTTCTGTGAGAAGCCAGAATGAAATGTCATTAAGCATCTGGACATAAAGATAACTGTGTAAATTTTTGTTTGTTTGTTTTCTTCTACATTGTTTTTGAATCCATACAACATTGAAGGAAGAAATAATTAAATATTACATAGATGTTAGAATACATAAAATCAGAGATTAGCATATGTAAATTGCTCCTTTACCCTCGTACTACAGAGGAGCTATAACCTTTTATAAAGATCTTTTTAAATGATTACAGCATACTTGTTGCATCGGGGAAGGAGCAATGAATACACAGTTCTATTTTTTCCCTCTAAAGTAGGACTTGTTTCAGATAAAAAAAACCCATCGTAGCACATTTTGTCATAGCTTTGCTGTGTGTGTAAAGGCTGATAATAATAAAGAACTAAATAAAATATTAGAAATCTTTTGAACATGCATCACGTAATGTTATGGAACCCTAAAATACTGATTTTTCTCCAGAGGGAACAATTGACTTAAAAGTTTCTCCCTGCAAAGAAAGACATTTTTTCTTTGTTTTTGCAGTTTATACCCTTAGGTTAGTACATTTTTTAGCAGAAGAGAATGTTTTAGTTATTGTTGGATTGAGAATGAGTGGGTGTTCAGTTCCGTAATACTAGAGGAGGTGAACATAGCGTAATTTATTTTGCATACTTGTCACTGCAATCAGTTATCAACTGATTAAACACACCTTATGCTTTTCTGTCTGGAGTGTTGGACTTCACACTTCACTCACATAGACGTTCCCAGGCCTTGCACTAGCTTATCTCTTAATTCAATAGTGACTGACATTACTCTTGTTCTGTTCTCCTGCATGACTGTCAAGGGTGTTAGGGAGGAGAATCTGAGCTTGGTGCAGAGGAGTTCAACTAGAGCTAGCGAGGGGAAAGTACCCTTTTCCTCAGAAAATGAGTGACAGGAACTCCTCCGTGGCTATCACTGTAGTCCTGAACCATTAGTAGTCTTTCTGACACAGAGGAAGTGGGAGGCAAACTCCTGGGGGACAGCATAGCTGCAGACTCATGTGGTCTGCCCCTCTCATATGCAAGCCTTTCACAACGGGACACACAGAGGAGGGAGAGCCCCTTTGGACAGATTGTATACAATGCTCTCTGCAGAGGTTCCTCTGATCCTGCCACTGCACAGATTTACTGCTCCCTGCATCCAGAGTGGAAGGAGCAGGAGGTTCACTCCACTCGCTCCTTCTGCAACAGCACTGGAATCAGAACTTTGGAATCGGAAGCAGTGAGTGAAAACTCCACTTGGGAATCAAGTCCCCTGTAGCAGGGCTGTACAGATTACTCCACCTTGCCACGTGTCATGGGTTTTTAAAATTTGAAAGGTCTGATAATAGCTACAAGGACCTGGGCAATATTGAGCAAGAGGAAGCAGACCCGGGGTAAGTAGGGTTTGGGGGGGACACCCTGGTACAGTTTCTTTAAAGAGCTGGGGACTTGCAGAGAGGGCAGGGCAAGGCTTCCCTCTCTCCCAACTAAATTGGGGATGATCTGGGAGAAAGGGACGGCTATAAGTGCTGCCTTCTCCTTCTTAGTAGGGCAGATACTGTAGGGAGCAGACAGCAGTAGCTGTCTGCTGAACACTCCCAGTCTGAGGGTGGAAGGACTGATTGGGAAAAGGGCCAGCTGGAGGAGAAGCTGACACTGGCTCTGCAGCTGGCCTAAATTACAACTCCAGCTCCAAGGGGCTGAGCATAGGAGACTTAAGGAGAGGGAAAGAGGGATTGTCCAAAATCCAACCCAGCTCTGGGAGAAGATCTGGGACCTCCTGTACAGGGAAGGAAAGTGACCAGAACACTTTTGTGGACCCAGAATGGGTGTATACTTGAGGAGCTAAATACATGATTAACCATCAGCAGAATGAGTGACTAACCCAGACCCTACAAATGAATAAAACTAATCTGGTCTGGGTAATTATCTGAAAAGATTCAAGTAATGCTGAGTGTAATGTGCCTACGGGGCCATGACCGGCCACAAGGGGCATGCCCCTACAATGTGCTTTTGAAGTTTAGGGCTTGACTACACAAAGAAATTGATTGGCATAGCAATAGTAGAATAATGGCTCTAGCTATGCTGATATAACTTCCCATGTAGACACTCTGTTTCAAGTAAATGTTAAGTTACCTAGGAAATCAGAGGTGGATTAATATCAGTTATCACTGAGTCATGGGATGGCCTACATCAAGGATTGAAAATATACAAAGTGAGCAGAGTGTAAAATCCATCTTCTCATACCCAGAGATATGACATGTATTTAATCACTTGCTGATTAATACCACTGGCAAGAATACAAACACAAATGCTATGTCTACCTCTCTGAGTGTTACCTTCCACCCATTCCTAGTCCAGAAACTTCTAGCATTCACTTCCAATATAATGTACTCCACTGGGAGTTGTGCCTGAATATAAAGCATGGGATCAGGCTCTTTGTGAGTGTTTTGGTTTTTTTTTTTAATGCTATGCTAATTTTCTCCTTTCACTTCAGTCTGCTTTACTGATTTTTAATGGGCTTGTCCTAAGCTCACAAACACTGAAAATTTGAAGCTTTGTTTATTACTGGATATAAAATGTGATGTTCAGAAATTTATTTTAAAGAGAGCTTAAGGCAGATTTCCAAGATAGGCAAGCTCCATTCTGATCTGATCTAGGCTTAATTTTTGACCTCTGGTGTACAGGCACGCATCAACATCTATCTTATCAAGTCACCTACTGTGCATGCACAAGAAGCAATATGTATCCATGTATGTGGGATGGAGCATGAGCAGTCATCTGGCACAGTAAATAGCAGTAAAATCATTTTATACCTTGCAACATAGTTGTAAAATACAAAATTGTCAGTGGTGCAAAGCAAGAGAATTGCAAATACATGTTTCCACAAAAGTATTATTTTTCATTCTCATTTATATGTTCACATCATGTAAATGATAAACTGGGGATTGTTTTGTCACAAAAACACTGCAGGGTTTTGCAGTCTGAAAAGAAGTAAAAAGACAAGTGGAATCCGGTAGTTCTGAACATTTTATATGAATCAGAAGCTAAAAAGTTGAGCACAGTCAGAATAAAGCTTTGGGTGAGAGAAGAGGCTCATTATTTGGGTGCATAGCCTATTAGGATCATCCAACAATTGTCCTGCCAATGAGAAAGACATGGCACAGCAGAATACAGCACAGCACCAGCTCTGTACGTGGGTACACAGGAATTGCCGCATCGAATGAGTGTTCTTTTTTGTCCAGTAGCTTGTTGCCAATAGTGGCCAATGTCAGATGCTAAAGAGGAAGGGAGCAAGAAAGACCTGCTTGGTGACACTTACAATTCATTGTTTTGCTTTGTCCATTGTTCTGGATGCATGATAAGATGCATGATTTTCCAGATGGATGTGACAATACTGTGGTTATCTTGAGTGGTTGTTTAACTATCTTTTCTCTCAGCAGCTTTGAGAACTAGCTCAATGGAAAAATCGGGAAGAGGAGTGAGTACATTAACTGAAACTGCAGAGCCTGTTGCCCCTCCTTCCCCAATTTCGACTGTCAATGTCACTGGTCAATCTGCATTGACAGGTTTTAATATTCTGCCTCTAATGCCACAAGAAGCCATACTGTTGATTCCTAGCTAAAAACTTAAAATGTTGATTATTACTTGTGTTGAAAATTAGCACAGCTGAGACAAAGCCCATTGATCCAGAATCACACCCCTGCATCTACAATCAGACCTTGATTTCCATGCAGATCTCCCTTGGCTCTCTAGCAGATGATGGCTGCCCTCTAGTGACAAAGATATTTCTGCTGGCACATTGCAGCAGAGAGAAGCCTACTAATAACTTTCATTTTGTCTTGTAGATTGATAAATCATAAGGGTTTTCCTATATAAGAAGGATACAGAATCATCATAGAAGCACTTGTTTGATGCTTTAGAAAAGGAAAAGCCACAAGCTAAACAGGAAGACATGCAATTCTCAATCACAGCAGCTCTTCGAAGGTGAATTTCTGTTTACCTGTAAGTTCCCAGATTTTGCAAATTTCTGACATTTCTGGTATCATCTAAACAGCCAGTGAAACATTATAATAAGAACAGAACAAGAATTATGCTCAGCTCTGCAGAGAGTAGAGAGACTCAGGCATTGCCCAAACTGGAAATTACCTTCCTCCCCCACTCACTCACACCCTAAGGCACAAGGAATGCACACTGGACAATGCCTTTGTGTGCATGCCAGTAAGAGTCATGACAGTGTAATGTTTTGTGTAATTTCTTAGCTGTCCCAAGCTGCACTGAATGGATCATACATGCCCTGTCACACTGGGGTACATTTTTGGCACAACACACAGGACTTTAACTGTGTGACTCCCATAAATGTCAGTGGAAACTGTAAAAGATAAATCATCAAAGAGTGCACTGAATATTTACCACCTTCAGTCATTTCATGTTAACTGTGAAGTGGCACTCTATGGATAATGCTGTGATTTGTATCATATTTATTTTAAGAGATACAATGAACCTTCATTTCCTGCTAATTGGGCTGAGAGGGGATACAAATCTCACATCCAGGAAAACCAGCAGGGGAAAAAATCATATTTTTACATGATACTGTATCATAGAATCCTAGATACTGGAGATGAAAAAGGCCTTTTAAGTCATCTGCCCCTCCTCACTACCTGTGAAGGCGTAATTCTCACAGTACATTTGTAAGTACTTTAAGTCTATTTTAAATATCCCAAGTGCTGTGTCTCCCACCACTTTCACTGGTAATCCAATAATTTTTCCAGATATTCGGCTGAAATTTTATGTTGCTTAGTCCATCTCATTACCCCCAGTTCTACCACACTAGACAATCTGTCTGTCCCTTTGGTGCCTACCACTATAATATATGAATTCCTTCACCTCCCTCTCTGATGCTTAAAAATCTCAAGTACTTTAAGAAGGTTAGCATGTCACTCACTTTTGCCTCACTCATCCAAGCTAGTGTATTTAGCTTTTTTCTTATTCTATCACTCGGTCTCTCTAGGGCCATAATTATTTGTTGTGATGATTCTACTCTGAAAAAAGGGGTATCGTGAGGTTCCGTTTTCACAGTCTGTCAAATCTTCCAACTCAAATTTGTTCTATTTATAAGTAAAATATGCTTCCCTCCTAATTACCAGCCCTACAAACTAAACCTGGGATCTGCAAGTCAAGTTGGCTTCTTGCCTTCTCACATATCTTCATAAGTAACAAAGTCTTTCCTGTCAACTGAGCAAATCTGAGCTGGAAACCAAAATGCCCTAATTCAGCAAGAATCCCTATATTGAAAAGCACTTAATCACTTGCTTAATTTTATGGGTGTACTTAAGTAACATTGAAATGTTATATTCCATGCACAGAACACATCTTTTCAAAGTAAAACTAGCAAGCTTCCCTTCCTACACAAAATTAAATGATATATCATGATGATTTTGCCCAATTTATGATTCGTCTTCAGGAAAACACTCCACGATTTGACAAAAGCACTTTATTACATGTGGACGAGTCCCACTGACTTCAGTCTTCTATACTGGGAGCTAGCAGTCTCTGCCCCACTTGCCTACACATACTCACAGTCACTCTCAATGAGCTAGCATGAATTTAAACAGTAATGTAGCCATGGTAGCATGTGAAGTGACAGAGGGAGGCATGGCTTAGCCATATCGAGTACAAATATGCCTCAAAACTGGTGGGTACATAATTGGATGACTAAGGCCTGCCTCCGCCATTGCTACTAGTCCTACCATTGCTACACTCCTGTTCGTACTCACATTAGCTCAGGGATCAGCAACCTTTGGCAAGCAACCTGGCAGGCTGTGCCAGTTTGTTTACCTGACACATCTGCTGGTTCGGCTGATCGCGGCTCCCATTGGCCGCGGTTCACCGCTCCAGGCCAATGGGGGCTGTGGAAAGCAGTGTAGGCCCAGGGATGTGCTGGCTGCGGCTTCCTGCAGCCCCCATTGGCCTGGAGTGATGAACCGCGGCCAGTGGGAGCTGCGATCGGCCGAACCTGCGGACGCGGCAGGTAAACAAACCGGCCCAGCCCACCAGGGTGCTTACCCTGATGGGCCACGTGCCAAAGGTTGCCGATCCCTGCTTATGGTCAATGCAAGTGCAACTATGCATATACAAACAGAGGGATCACACCCCTAGCTTATAGTATAGACATAGCCTTAGATATATATTCAAGTTCTTTCCTGAAATGGAGCCTGGAAAATGATAAATATGATACACACACACACTGATGCCATTTATACATTGTTACCTTACAGAGCTGCAATTTAAGTAAAACTTCAGCTGCTTACATTTGAAGCATGGTGAAATATTTCAGAGAAAAAAAATCAAATGTCTGTATTGGGCAAAATCATAATACTGAATTGTTTAAATTTTACACAGGAAGAGAAGATTGCCAGTTTTACTATACAAAGCTGTCTTCACTGGTAGGAATATTTCAGCCTAGATCAAATTCATGAAATATGGTATTGCACATGTGCACAATTATCAATTTCCCATTTGTTCATCTTTAGCTAATAATGAAAAATATGGATAATAAACTAAAGTGGTGTTGAGAGACTTCAGTAGCTGTATGTGGGGCCTTGAGAGCTGTTACTGAATAGTAAGTCTGTCTGTATATTATTATAGCTGAACTATTGGAAGCATTGGAAAGCCCATGAAGTGGACAAGTTCTTAGGGGCAGCGAAATATGCTGCCGGTTCTCACTGCTTGGGGCCTGATCCAAAGCCCACTGAAATCACTTTGAGTCTTGCCTTTGACATCAGTGGGCTTTGTATCAGGCTCTTGAAGAGCATTGTTCCGTTGGCAATAGCATTGCTATCTCCTCCATGAAACAGATTAACATTTAACTAGCTGCAATATCCATTTCAGCTCATTGTGCCAAAGGAAACAGGTGCTTCCAATTCTTAGGCAATGATAATACACCACTTTCCAGGACTTCTCTCTGCTTTTCCAGGCAAGAGATTTCCTGCAGATTGTCATCTACCTGCCTGTGCATTTATTTATTGGAGTGAAATGTGCTGTAGGTACTACTCCTCACTAGGTCCATTTTCTGGTTGGAATGACCATAGAAAAGACAGCAAACCAATACACAATTCCTGTGGTCCCCAGTTAATGGTGACATGCACTACCTTTGCTATTCTAGATCTCATCTCCCTGAAGCAGATTGTTGCCAGCCCTGCTATTATTGACAAAATGGTGCAGTTGTTTCTTGCTGTGAAGTGGACCTGTGTACCTATAGTGGGAATGTCAAACTCTCATGAATAACATAATCCCAGATCTTTGGAGGTGAATGGCTAATGCATTTAGCCACTGCACTATCAATCCCCCCTTGGGGAGTTTATATCATAACATTTTTACTGGGTCTTTTCCCTCCTATGATAATACAGTCTTTCAGCCCGTAGAAGAAGTAATCTACTGACTTTTAAAAAATTGTCTTGAGTGTGATCACAATGTGTCCCTTATGAACAACCATGACAGATGCCTAAGATGTTTCTGAAGAATCATGACTGTCTTAACTCCTTGGGTCCAAGGTGTTTTCAGATAGGCTGCCAGAACATACACATGCCACAGCGCTCAGTACAATGTGTCATTCCTCATGGACTTTCCTTCCCACATTCCTGAAAAGTAGTTTGTATTTATTAACAAAGTGAATTCATACTTGTATGAAGAGGTCCAGTCTTCATTCTCTTCAGCTTTGTCAGCAGGTCAACACCAACCCAGGAAATACCTCTTTTTTTTTTTTTTTTTGCATAGTCTCAACGACATTTTAAAAATCATAGAGATCTCATTTCCATGTTTCAAATGATCTTATTATTTCAAGCCCCTACAATTTCAAAGGATGGTCTTTAGGTCCCAGATAATAAATTAGTTTTTTAGTTTGTCATATGAATCAATTAAGCAGTAAATTTTAGGAATTTAAATGTTTAGGATTCTTGAGTATAAAGCCAGCCAATGTAGTTTTGATCCTTTACATTCACTGCATGCTCCTTAATAGCATGTCTGCACTTTATAGCTTCTTCATTCCTTTTGTATTTTATTTTAAACACTATGACCAGGGACTGTCATTAACTTTATATTTGTACAGCACTTAGAATAATGGGTCCTTGACCTCTAGGTGCTACAGCAATATAAATATTTCATCATCATTTAAATGATAATTCTTTTGAAATATTGGGTGTTCTGTGAGAGGATATATCCTATCTTTATAATATCTGAATTTCCTTCTTTGTCTTGAAACTTCATTTCCCAGTCTTCTTCGTGTCACAGTGACCCATAGGTAATTTCTTCCTCATTATTACTATTAGTCAGTTTCATGCTATTAGCAGTGTGTGACATAACCTGTTTCAATCATGGAAGCCACTCTTACACAACAAAGCTGCCTGGAGCTGTTCACCCGAGATTTCATTTCTGACCAGCAAAGCCCTTCCAAAAAGCCCACTGCTGGTTTGTATCTAAATCTCTTTTGCATTGACCCTGTTTATCTTATTGCTTCAGCCAGCAGAGAGCCTGCTGCTAACATCATAAGCGCTTATGTCTGGTCCCATTCTGAAAAGCCAGCTGAAAGAAATTGACACAGAGGAACAGCAGATACAGCATTGAAGAGAGCACCCAGAGACGTGTGGGGGTTAATATGAAATATTTTTGAGAACTGGAGGAAAACATTGGGGATAGGAAGTGAAAATGTGCAGCCTGGGGAAGGGCAAAGAAGATCAATGTGTTTATTTTAAATAAATCAATTTCTTAATCCAGGTGGGATTCTGCAGCTGTGGGTGTGGAGGGCAAAAGGAGGTGATGTTTTTGTTGTTGTTGTTGTTGTTTTTCCCCCTCAAAAATAAAGAAATCATTTACTTAATCAACAGTCAGATGGGAGGCCATGGCTGGAATGGAGAGTGTGTGGAAAATACTGTTTCAAATCTGTTCCTTTAAAAACTGTACTGGCTATGTGCTTTGCATCACTGGTGATGGAGGGACATATCCTCAGCTGCTGTAAATCAATCTACATCTATTGAAGTAAATGCAGCTACGCCAATTTACACCACCTGTGGATCTGGCCTAGAATCTGCTAGGGCAGCACTAGAACAAGAGTGTTTGATTGTGCTCTACCCTGGTGTAAGGGCAGAGTTACTCTGATTTCCAGCAGTGCAAGTGAAATCAGGCTCAGAATGAACATATTTTGGAAGAATTAGCCACTGCAATGAAGCTTTTCTTAGCCTGGAGATGTGTGATTTTGTTTTTGTTTGGTTTGTTTTTGTTTTTCTTACAGAAGAGCGCTTCCCACCAGGAGGATTTAACTAAGCCAGGGGTGGTCAACCTGTGGCTCCGGAGCCACATGCGGCTCTTCAGAGGTTAATATGCGGCTCCTTGTATAGGCGCCAACTCCGGGGCTGGAGCTACAGGCGTCAACTTTCCAATGTGCTACAGGGTGCTCACTGCTCAACCCCTGGCTCTGCCCTAGGCCCCGGCCCGACTCCACTCCTTTCCCCAAGGCCCTCGCCCCTTCCCTTGAGTCAGCCGCGCCTTTGCTCCTCCTCCCCTCCCCCAAGCCACCACAAAACAGCTGATTGTGGCGGGCAGGAGGCACAAGGATGGAGGGTTACGTGCTTATTGGCGGTGCTGCTGTTGGGTGGCAGATACTGGGGGAGGAAGGGAGCTGACAGGGGGGGCTGCTGACCTGTTACTGTGGCTCTTTGGCAATGCAAGCTTCTTCTTAGGCTCAGTTTGGTCACCCCTGAACTAAGTTCTCACAACCTGAGACATCACATTAATATGAACTAACAAAAGTCCACTTTGGCATGCCTCTGCTGTTTTTTTTGTTTTTGTCAAAAATATACAGCCTAGACAACAATGCAATTGTATTATTTAAATTTAACAACCTTCTCAGGCAAAAGAGTTTACAACACAGGTCTTAAATTTTTCAGAGAACATTTTGGAACGGGCCACAATATTAATAATTATTGTATACATGCCACATTTCTTGTGTTCTGTCTATAACTGTAGCATTTGTATTAGTTCATTAAAACATCATGTTTTAATGTGAAACACTACAGCATTTTTTATAATCTAAAAAGAATAATAAACATTAAAATAACTTCCGTTTTATATCATCTTTCATTTTTTCATCCAGAAGGCTCTTCAGCACGTGCATATAGGGGAATGCTGCCATTTCAAGAGGTGGGGAAAGAGAGAGAGAGAGAAAGTGTGTGTGAGAGAGATGTACCTCAGTCCACATAAGAGAAGTGGTGCTGGTCTGCTAAGGACTGAAAAGAGCATAGGTCGCTCCTGTCCCGTTGATTTTCCCTCAATTTTATAACATTCATAATCAAGGAATCCTATTGGCTCCCCTGCTTCTTCTGTGTATCCATATAGTAGAATTGTCTAAGACTAGACCTTGCTGCAGTTATCCATGCTTATGCAACTTCTAGTTTTGATTGCTGTAATGTGCTCTGACTGGGTTTATCCATGAAGACCACTCAAAAATGTCAGTCAGTGCAGAACATTGCTGTCTCGTTACTTGGTGGTGATTCATGCATTGAGCAAATGAAACCTATTATCCAAACTGGTTTGCCCAACCCTTACTCAGATTAATATTAGAACAGCACAAAATCACCGTGCAGTACCTGACAAACAATACTTTTTTATAGAATCTATTTACCTGGCCTTCATCACTGTAGTGTCCAAGTGACTACATTCATTGGTACAGTATGTCCATGTTCACTTATCCAAGGGTACAACAGAATTAAACTGGTTTACTTTGCAAGAACAAAAAAACTGTCAATAAATCTACTAGCTAGAACTTACATTAATGTAATATATCTGCAAAGATCTGTTAGCCATTTTATTTGATTCAAATCTATTAAAGATGTTGAAAGAAAATATTTTCTCTTGGATAATTGCTGGTTTTTTTTACATGTTCTGAAATAAACTGTTGGGAGACCATATGGCAATGAACAGGACTGAAACATGTATCTTCCATTTATTAAAGGATAATCTGAAATATGATTGATTAAAGTTTAAAGAGAAAAGGAAACATAATAATGTTTTTCATTCCCTCAGTGTCTGTCTGCATAAATAACTGGAAAAGTTAATAGGTGAGATTATACACAATATATACTTATCACTCGTGCAGTACAAACTAAAAACTAAATCCAGTTTTTCCCATATGTAGATTCTATTGATTTATGTAAGTATGTTTTTTGAACTTGCATGTTGAGGATCTTGCCTTCTGGTCTGTATGCTATAGCTAATGTTGGCACCTTCTGGTTTCCCTGGTGCCTCAATTATGAAGAGCAGTTTGGATTCAGCTGCCCGTTACTGGGTTTTATTTTAAAATAATGTTTTAAATAAGCATGAACATAATTATACTAATTTAGATTCCAAAGGGAAATTATTGGTCATGAAAGATGTGAATCGGTCAACACTGGAAACTGAATACCTTCTCAGAACAAATATAGCATGGGCAGTATCTTACACTTTGCTGCAATGCTGCATCAATATGCCTTATCCAGGAATCGGCAACCTTTGGCACTTGGCCTGGCAGGGTAAGCACCCTGGCAGGCCAGGCCAGATTGTTTACCTGCCACGTCTGCAGGTTCGGCCGATCGCGGCTCCCACTGGCCACGGTTCGCCGCTCCAGGCCAATGGGGGCTGCGGGAAGCCGCAGCGAGCACATCCCTGGGCCCACCCCGCTTCCTGCAGCCCCCATTGGACTGGAGCGGCGAACCGCGGCCAGTGGGAGCCGCGATCGGCCGAACCTGCAGATACTTCAGGTAAACAATCCGGCCCAGCCCGCCAGGGTGCTTACCCTGGTGGGCTACATGCCAAAGGTTGCCGATCCCTGGCCTTATCTGTCACACGGAGGGTCAGAAGGCGGTGCAGCCTCCAAGTTCACTTGACACTGCCACAAATATGAGTGCTGACTGAGATGAGGGGTTTAGCAGTTTGATACCAAACACCTGTTTAACCATTTTGCATTAGCTTCCATCACTATATTGACTGACCACTTTCCATATAAATTAATTGGCATAAAGCAAAGTCCCTAGCGGATTTCATGGAGTCTTCAGTTCTTCTGCCTTCTTGGGTGCAATGGGCTGGGCTTGGGTTTTGTCAGGGTTGTCGTGTTAGTTTTTTTGTATGTTGCGGGATGGCAGAGAAGGCAGTTGCTGTAAATTGTGTAAGTTTTGATTTTACTACTTTCATGGGACAGATTTCAACAGTGGAGGGGATAGGTTCTATCTTGCAATGCAAATCCCCAATTCAGTAAGTTACATTTGACTTAAACTTCTGGTCCTGCTAAAGCATCTTGGGCCAAGACCTCAGCTAGTGTAAACTGTCATTGAAGTCAATGGAGCTATGACAGTTTACTCCAGCTGAGGATCTGCTCCCATAAAATTATTGTAAAGTAAGTTATGATACCTGAAATAATATAATCAGTCTAAATTACCCACTGAATTACTTGAAGTCAGTTAATATGGGCAGATAAAGACAGGCCTCCCCCATGTGTGCAGTCAGAATGCAGAACACTGAAGAAAATTGCTGATGACTTGTTTAGAGGAGCTGTATTGCTGCTAACAGGGAACCTGAAGTCTTGATTAGTTTGTTGTAAACTCTACAGTCATGTTTGCATGCTTCCATTCACTTTGTGAGCAGTGTATTAGATAGATGGTATTCACACTGATAGCTGCAATTTAATTACAATAAGTCCGTTCCCTATACAATTTCAGCTGTGTCATCCCATTATATTGGCTGTGAAGCATTACAGGGTTCAATACAGCATATATCAGCATGTCAGGGAGAGAATACTACACAATGGCTCAATTTTGATTTAAGGGATTTTTGCCCAGATTGGAATCAATTTGGTTATACAGAATTTCTAGTGAACTGAAACAAAGTGATGGTTTGAGAAAGCACATTATTTCAAAGAAGTGCTGGAATGAATAAAAGTGAGCCCAGCACTTTTCAGTAGCCAAATCAGATGTTGCACAGGCTCAGGAGATAGTCCATGGGTGCTAATTTCTAAGAGCTCATCAAATCAGAGCATATTGATGCAGCCACCCCAGTACCTTAATTTTCAACAGTTGCAAAACAAATGAATGGAACAATATGCTGTGGCTATTCAATGCATATCGTTTTCTTCTCATCTCCTAAAAAGAGGCCTTTCAAAATACCTTTACATTTCTCTGTCCTGTCTCAGTGCAAAACTGTAAGTGTGTGTGTGTGTGTGTGTGTGTGTGTGTGTGTGTGTATTTGTGTTTGAGCAAAATGCTGGGCAAACATTCAAAGGTTTGGATGTTGGGATGGATAAACACCAAATATTTTGTGCTGCATGAACCTCCTCTGTCCCCACAGCTGATGTCTCAGAACAGACTCGGGTGTTGTTACAAGCTAACGGAGTTTTGGGAGCCAGGAGGGAGAGAGAAAAAAATCAAGAAGGTTAACAGTCTGCTGCTGTGCTCTAGCACAAGTTCTTCGGGGAGTAACCAGGACTGCTCACTCTCTTCCCATTCTCCATGGGATCTAGTGACTGATCCACTTCTCTTTAACCCACACATGGAATCTTCTGAGCCTGCTCCTCTGCCCTGCAACACCCAGAAACTCCAACAGGACCACCGATTGGACCCAACCGTGGCGTGTTTAGATCATGCAGCCAGCCACTCCCAGAAGAATCCAACTGAATATTAGGGAGGCACGGACTTGAAGGGGAGGTTCCTGAGGTGGAGGGAGATGTCATGATGTCAGACCTCCCTTCAAGTGGTTAGAGGTAAGGGATAAGCCTCTAGGCACAGCTTGTTTTCCACTTACACACACCAGCTCTTATCACATACTAGCAGATTTGCAGGAAGTGGTGAAGGGGATGGGAAAAGATTAAGAAGGTTAGCAACCTGTGGCTATGCTCTAGTACAGCTTCTTCAGGGAGTGCCAACTGGCTGGATGTAAGGGTTGTGCCTGAGGGAAGATAGTAGGATGGTATGAAGGCCTTTGGGAGGCGGGGGGAGATGAGGGCAGGCCTTATCATCCACATTAGTATGAACACCCCTACTTGAGGGGAAACAAACTCCTGTGTGGAACCTGTTTGAGTCCCAGGGTGCCAAAGGCCTTTGAGGCAGCTCTTGTGGGCTGCTATATGTTCAGAGTATAAGGCAGTAGAAAGAAAGATTGGTGAGGGAGGTTATGTGGGATGTCAGAAGTCTGTGAGGTAGGATGGGGTTGGGGTCTGTGACTGAAAATATAGGCAGGGGTGTGTAGGCAAATATGTGAAGACAGAAGGCAAAGTAAAATGAAAAGCTATGGATCAGATTTCAGTGAGTACCATAATCTTACGGTGCTTAACTTTGAACCTTCATATCTTTGGAGGGTCTGTAATGTTATTTATCTATCTAAATGCAGGTATAAAACACACTGGTTTCTTCAGCAGTAGATTAGAACACTGATTTACTACAAATGATTCTTAATCCACCTTTCAATTTGATGGATAGTCCCCCATTCCTACAATCTTACAGGAGGAAAGGGGGAAAAAATAAAGCAAGCAAGGCTTAAAAAACACATTTTTATAAATGTCCCCTCTAGGTCGCTAGAGTACTTGCCACTCTCCATTCACTTCTCCACAGGGGCATGTAATTAAATGGTGCTTTCAAGTTCTGACTGACAATATCATATTGAATTCAGGAAGGAAACTACTAAGTAAAATGAAGATTGTTCACACTGTGAATTTTAGGGATCTTGATTTCAATGAACTGTTTTATAAATTGTGTGTATTAGATGGGCAGGATGAAACTACTGAAGAATCCTGTTAGTTCATATTATTTGGAACTGTTTTTTTTTAAATGCTAAGAGAGGGGAAATGGTAAACCTAATAAAGTTAAAGAGACGAGGGCTATCAAAGATTCCCTTCCAGGCAGTCTGCCAGGCAGCTTGAGCCAGTTTTTCACGGTACTACCTTCAGGTTTTATTAAATTAAAATAAAACCTGTCATCTCGGCTTTTACTGGCACAATCAAATGCACAGCTTCTGACTCAGTTGCAACACCAGCTTTGCAATTCCAGCCAGCGTTTACAATGCAATATACACAGGCATGTTTTACATATCTGGCAAGAAGTCACTGTAAAATCTCATTATTCTGTTAAAAGTAAACAAACAGTGTTCCTAACTATTTGATCATGCCAACATTTTTTCACTGTGTTCTCCCTCAAAGGTCTGAAAACTTTTGGAACTGTAAATCATAGAATCAAAGAAATAAGAAATGGAAAAGACCTATTAGGTTATCTAATTTAGCCCCATGATAGTGCATGATTGTTCCCTACAATACACTTCTGATAACCAGTCCAGTTTCAAATAATTTAAAACAGAGGTCCCAATTTTTGGCTCTGTCCAGGGTGTACTCAGGCAGGACCCACGGATACATGTGAGCAAAGGTCACATCTGGGCTGCTCTAACTTTGCCTGGTAGTCATGGTCCTGTGGGAGTAGCCAGAGTGAGAAGAGCTATGGCCATGCACAACTTTACCGCAAGATATGACCTATTCTGGGAGGCAATTTAACGCAAACCAGGAATCCTTCCATGCTGGAAGAATCCCAGGTCCTGGATAAAGACAGCTTTATAGTCCATTTGTGATGTTACACCCAAAGATTGAGGACCAAGAATCTGGCCCATAGGTGTTCCATCTCATTACTTGGGATACTATTCCATAGTCTAATAGATCTCGCCATTATAAAACACTTAGTGAGTCCCTCGGCTTCCAGCTACCTGCAGAGACAAGAAAGTCCAGTTGGTACTCAGACAGTCTCAGCTCTGCCCAGTACTTTTCCCCTTGCCCCAATCAAAGCAGTCCCAAGAACAGTTGAGTCTATGTTCAGCTGCTCTCAGATTTGCCATTTTCTCCCAACGTCCCAACCCCCCTATAACTGTCCAGGGTTATTCTTTTAAAGCTATATTCTATTCTTAACTTTCAAAGTACAATTTTCCTTAAATCTAAATATCAATTGTGACAGCTCAGGGGTAAGCTGCACCTGTGATCTCTCCTTCAGTCTTTCCCCTGGGCACACTACCTGCACTCTTCCTAGAGTAGAACTCCATGGTTCATCCCACTTTAGATCAGTGGACCAGGATACAATATGCCCAGTTTCTACCATTCTGCCAGGGCGAACGGTGCCTTATAGCCCCTTGCAGTTTTTCACAAGGACCTCCCAGGTGACAAGTTCTGCTATCTTCAGCTCTCTCTGGGTGGAACCCTGCAGTTTTGCCACTCTTAGATTGGATCCCGGCATGCTACATGACCCCCAGTTTCCAACCATGTTAATGCGAGAGGCCCAACTGCAATTGATGTCTGCAAGACGCTTCTCTTCAAGTGCCTATGAGCAGTGGCTGACTAAAGTGACTCAAAACAGCTCCTTTCAAACTGACATATTGTCCACTCACCCAAAAGTATATAACAAGAAGAGGGAAGGGTTAAAATGACCCAAGATCTTGCCTACAGCTCATCACCTCTCTCAAAGTTTAGGCAAACCCATCTACCTCATACACTTCCCACAAAGCCCTGGCCTTAGTTCCTGCTGCAAGCTCTGCTTGTATCTGGGTAGGGAGTGACACTCTCCTCCTGAAGTTTCCTTCTTTCTTTCTCCAAGCAGCTGCTGCCTGCTCTTCCTGCTTGTTTGTTCTAGGCTAGGGTTTTTAATGGCTTAATGTTCTTCTGATCTTATGCTCTGGGCTTGGAAAAAGAGGGCTGTTTGTCTGGCAACAGATAGGTAGAGATTTCTGATGACTAGATTATTTCTCTTAAGGATTCTTGTTATTCTCCCTGGAGATTAACTTCTCTCTCTCACTTGTTTTCTGCTTGTTGCCCCCCTAGCAGCCTCCTTAGATTTAACTCAGTGCAATGACCTGGAATAATATCAAGCAGGTAAACAGAAGTCCATATAATTGTAATTCAAAATAATACAGCTATCTCCCTCATTCTCCACACCAATATACATACGCATTCTGTGGGTAAGAACAAGTAGCGTATTACTGATCAGAAATCAGTGTACTGCAGAGGAAATGTATACATTCTTTTCTATGTGCATGAGCAGTCTGTGTTACAAAATAAAAGTTTACTTATACATGCAGTTGAAAATACATGTGTTTTCATTTTGTGGTAGAAACCCTATTTATTTCATTTCAGATTCACCATCAATATTTGACATGCAAGAGAACAACTTAACAACTTAGGGGAGATTTTAAGGTCCTAAAGCTGTGGAGATTTATGCAAACTGTTTATGGAAATGAAGAAACAGCCTTCTTCCCATCACTAAATGCATATTTTCCTGTGAAACATGTACTGGATTTTGTTTACTTATCAGACATATGGTATGACTTCCCCATACAAGGCCTCAAATTTTGTGAACCATATCCCACAAACAAATTTACAATGAAAGATCTTTGCATTATCTTTAATAGCCCAAATTGTTTCAGGATTTCCAGACAATGGCTTATGGTTTTGGCTAAAGCTCATTTTAATGTTCTTGTGGGGAAAATGGAATTTGCTAATATGAACTCTTCCATGTACAAAAAACTCACCTGAGGAATGCCTAACAAGGCTTTTTGCATTTTATAGACCTGATTCTTATCTCACTAGGACCATTTTTACACTGCTGAAATTCAATTTATTTCATTAGTAAAATATATTAGAAGCAGGACCTTGAACTGTAAACATGCAAAATAGAGTCCACTCCATAGAAATGTAAAATAAATGAGCTAGTCACATGAAAAATGCAAAAGGGCTTTCAAAATACTAAGCTTAATGATGAATGCAGAGGTGCCAAAACATCTTGATAACAAGGAAAATCAGGTAGCAATTTTTGAGGCTAGTGTTGAAAAGCGGAGCTAGCGCCAACCTGATTTTACTGAAATATGCACCTCACTTTAACTGCATATTGTCCTGGTGGTCCCATGACTATGCAGATTAATAGAGTGCACTGCTCATAACAAGCAGCTTCTTTTGATTTGGCTACGTATTTAGAGCCTTTCTTCACAAACACCTCAATGTCATAGTGAACCAATACTAACCTCTCTAAGGTAATGTACAAGTCAGAGAGGGAAGAAGTCAACTGAGAAAGGAACAGGACCTGCTGTAAATAAACCTATTCAAAAGCAATACATCTGAACACAGATAGTAGACAGTTATTTTGAAAACCACAACCACAATAATGTAATTTTTCAAATCCTGTGTTGTTTTTGTTTTTTGTTTTCTTTTAAACAAACTAATGTTTTCAAATTGTTTTAAAGAAAGAAAAGAAACAGGTATGTTTGGTAGGAGGACATGCTATTTAAGGTTACATTGATTGCTTTAATAAAAGAAAAGAGCAGCTATGTAAATATTACATACCCCATCCTTATCTCTCTTGCACCCTCCAAGAGATTGCACTCAGCCTAAAATGAACCCCATCACTCATTCTGTATCTAGACCAGCACTTTTCATGAAATACTTCATTTTCTTGCCTTTCTGCACCATGTGCATGCCATATATTCCTCTGTGAACAACAAAACACAGTTAGCTGCTGCACCTTAACAAAGAACACACAGTAAATCATTCATATACATAAAGGCAGCTCCAGACAAAACTCATTTCACTCATTTCACAGATGAGGTCAGCTATATTTTTGGGTGAGGGTGCAGGGAAGGAAACATCTCAGATTCTACCAAGAAAACATGAGCCTGTCTTTTTAATCCCACAGTTCCACAGAGCAACTATATCAGCCTTGGGTCAATTACATGTCAAACATTATTTTTGTTTTGTTTTGTTTTGAGTCTTGGGGATTTTTTTTTTTTTGGAAGTATGACTTGAATTTGTGGTCTATGTTTCTTTGGGGGCTACAGATGTTTGATTACGCAAATTGGTAGATCTCAGATGAACTTTGAAGGTGACACCCAGATTTTTAGCTGCAAGGCTTCAAAGGGCAGTTTCCAGAATTCCTGCAGGGTGAATGAATTGTAGAGCAAAATTTGGTCTCATAGAAGGGAGCTTATCTAGATGAATACAGATGGTAATAGTCTATCATGGAAAGGACAGTTAAGTTATATTTGTATAGAAAGGGTGTCCCCAGAATGACAGAATTGCGGAGCTCTTAGGAGTTGTGATGGATAATCAGCTGAACTTGAGGTCCTAGTGCAAAGCTGTGGCCAAAAGAGCTAATACAATCCTGGGATGTAAAAACAGGAGAATCTCAAGTAGGAGCAAAGAGGTTATTTTACCTCTGTATTTGGCACTGTCATGACTGTTGCTGGAATACTGTGTCCATTTCTGGTGTCCACAATTCAAGAAGGATGTTGATAAATTGGAGAGGATTCAGAGAAGAGCCAAGAGAATGATAAGATGGTTAGAAGCATGCCTTATAGTGATAGACTCAAAGAGATCAATCTATTTAGTTCAACAAAGAAAAAGTTAAAGGATTACTTGATTACACACAATAAGTATCTACATAGGGAATAAATATTTAATAAAGGGGTCTTCAATCTACCTGAGAAAGATATAACACAGTCCAATGCCACAAATTCAGACTGGAAACAAGGGGTACATTTTTGACAGTGAGGGTAATTAATCATTGGAACAATTTACCAAGGGTCATGATGGATTCTCCATCACTGACAATTTTTAAAACAAGATTGGATGTTTTTCTGAAAGATCTGCTCTAGGAATTATTTTGTAGAAGTTCTATAGCCTGTATTATAGAGGAGGTCAGACCAGATGACCATAATGGTCCTTTTTGGTCTTGGAACTGGAATCAGGCAAAGCAAAAGAGAAGTCAAATACATATGCAGGTTGAAATATTTGTTTATTTTATGCTAATCAAAGAACCTTCCTGGTCTAAAATCTCCTCTGTCTAGATTACATCTATTCATTAATATATATTCTCAGTGAAGCCTCACAGAACATTAATATGACCCTGTTTATGCAGTAAAAAAAGGTAGAAAAAAGGTCTACACAAAAGATTTCTGTTTTATTTCCTCAGTAATAACTTCATAGTGAGGGAGTAAAAAAAGAATCAGGCAAATATCCAAAATTATTTGGATTTTAAAAAATATTTCATTGTATCTCCTAATCTACCATGTTTAGTAGAAGGGAGATGGTCTCTCTCCATAAGATTAATACTGTAAATGTGGTGAAACAAGCTCCCGAAAGCGAGAAGGCCAGTGAGGTCATGCTTTTGTCTAGTGGCAATAGCATTCTCTGAAATACAGTCTTTGATCCTTTACATTTTAAATTCATATTGAAACCAACACAGTATAGGTCACATAAGTCAGAACGCAAGTTACAAGTGCTTGCCCACCCTTATTGTTGGATTTGTGTGGCTAAACCTTCTGTCTCCAAGGATCCCTCCACGAGGGATGTAAGGGTCCATCCAAACAGTTTTTATGCAGGATTAGGATTTTATTAGTCTATATTTTGGTTCTAGTTATCATTAGAATGCAGGGGCTCTATCCTGGACAATCCATTCAAGTCAATGGGATTTTTGACTGACTTGAATCCCTTAAAACAGGAGAGGTGTTGAATCACAATGCTACCATTGCTACCATTACTGTGGTACTGCCAGTGTTTGGAATGTCCTAAATTCATGATGATCATTTAAACCATTTTTCAAATGAGTGACTTTTCTATAGGTCAGTAGAAAATGTAAAATAATTCTAATTTTGATTCTCACTTATTTGTCATATCATCCCGTGTGTGAATTGTCATTTAGTACAAACTATTTAAGACAAAACAAATCTGTTTTTCTTTTTCATGCTCCTTTCACTCTGATTAATTTTATTGATTATATAATCCCAGTTAAATTATTGTGCTCAAATCACCATATTCACAGTTGCCTTCCCTCTCTCATTCCTCTTCTTTCTCTTCCTGTTTTTCATGGGTTTCTTCAACTGTTGCCACATATTGCTCTGTTCTAAACCTCTGCATTTCCTGTCCTGAAAGAGTACACAACTGCTCCCCAAAGACAGCAGCCTGAAAATGTTGCAAAGTTCTTCTGCACTTCCAAAATGTCAATCAAACTCTGATCATGCCATCTTGAAAGAACTAGAGTTACCGGAGACGATATATATTTTGTCCCTTTGTAGAGGAGTTAGCTTTATATTCTGGCAGACTGTATAAATTAATACATAGACAGTACCTTAATCATATGGACAAAGGTCAACACTTCATGTAAATATACATTCTGCAAGTTATGATCCAAAGTACACTGAAGTCAATGGAAACATTTCTATTGATTTTACTGGGCTTTGGATCAAGACCCATACGTACAAGGTTTATTGACTAGATACCTTCATCTGAAGAAGTGAGGTTCTTACCCATGAAAGCTTATGCTCCCAATACGTCTGTTAGTCTTAAAGGTGCCACAGGACCCTCTGTTGCTTTCATCTGAAGAGTTACTGATAGTGTCTACAGAAATTATCCTACAGATACAGTGAGCATAGAGCTCTTTTCTTTAATGGGGAGTGGTTCAGTTGCTATGAACTGAATCTATGAGCTGTAAACGGAGTTTGCAAATATATAAAACAAGGACTTCAGCAATTCAGACAGACATGTTTTTGAACGTGATTGTAAAATAGAAAATGGGCTGGATAAGGTTCAACTTTGAGAGCCTGATCCATACAGAATCTCCAAACCTCTACCCATCACTAGTGTAAGGCCCCTGCTATTACCACCATCTCAGCTTGACAGTAGTTTGCAATCTCAGAGGAGAGACCAAGCACTGAATGAACATAGAGGATAACTAATTACCTGTTCTCTCAGAGGAGTTCATTCTATTCAGGTCAGAGCACATTGGCAGGGTGGGGTAGGTAGGAGACAATGGCACCATGCTTAACTTGTTCTGTGGATAATAAAAGGACTTCATTTTTCAGGGCTGTCAATCCAGGCACATTCACTATCATTATAAGTTCACAGTTTAAGATATTTCTCCTTTATATATTCATAAAAAATTTATAGAACCTTTCTTCAAAGCCAGGGGTCTTTTTTAATTCAAAATACTGCAGCTATTTAAAGCTTCTTAAGTCATCAATCTGGATTTAAATGTTACTAAAATCACTCAAACATGTCATTACAATAAACCTTTAACTTGTTCTCACCTTTCAGAGAGCTATAATAAAATTAAACTGAATATTAGCATTTAACATTTGCAAACCCCTTAAAGAACATTACAAAGCCTTAATGTTTTGGGTTTTTTCCATAGAACATTTTTACCTAAGGATTAAAACACTTTATAAAATAATCTTCAAACCATTCGAATACTAATCCATTAAGTTCTTTACCTTTTAAAAAGGGTGGTTGGAAAAAAAATCATGACGACCTCTTGAAAGCAATTGAAGTTTGCTCTTTTTCTAAGTAGAACATTTCAGGTAAATATGTTTGCTTCTATCTTGAATTTATACCAAAAGAACAGAAAGTTTCATCGTGCTTCTTGTAGACTGGGAGGTATGGCTTTTGCAACCTTAGAAAGCTATTTAAACCTCAGAAACTTTTGACACAAAGAAATTATACTGTGAGTGATAGTGTCCCTGTGTTATCCAACGAGTAGAATTAAATGTCTTTTAAAAACACTGTTTCTCATTTCATATAAATTGCAGTATTTCATGTTCCTTACATAACCAGGGTAATAACTTCTTAGCTTTCTTTCTTGTATGAATTCTGGCCATCATGTTAAAAAGGTACTTCTGTTTTAACTAGGCTAGAAATACTCTTTAGAAAACTTTGGTCACTGGTCACAGCCAGATTAGATAACAACAACACAATTGTCATGACTTTTAGGTTTATTTTTCTTTTTATAAAAATATGGTATAAAGATATCTAAAGAGAAACCAGTCCCTATAAAGTCAAGTTTCTTTTTGATTTTCTGGGGATGACAGCTCATATCTACATTAATATAACTCTAAAGTGCTTTGAGATCCTAAGATGGAAGTCACTATAGAAGTTCAGTGTATTATTATCATATCAATCACACAATATAATATAAAATATTTCTTTTTTATTGGCTGCAAATAAACACTCGTGCTATTTAGAGAACAGAGAAAAAAGCAACGCACTATCTTCTCTTTGAGTGAGAAGGTATGTGAGATTTATCCTAGGAATTATCGTTAAAAGACAGTGGAGGACATTTGGTTCCCAGTGGAAAAGAATCTAACAAGACAGAGGCTATTTTTATTTCTTTTTTAAGAATGTTAATTGAAATCTAAACTAACATTAAGACTGCTAGAATCTAACAGGCTGAGACAAATGTAAGATTTAGTGTCAAAGTAGAAGAGTTAGACCTATCTTAATGTGCAAAGAGGGAAAGTGACAGTGTATAATATTATTCCAAAAAGAACAATTGTTAAATCTGTATTTCTGTAATGAACATTAACAGCAGTGGAGAAGAAGCATTCTCAGTGTCATTCTGTCAAAACACAGAACTGTTTACAATGCCATCTCCCTAATATGGGCATGTAGTCTAATAGCTAGAGTAGGAGATGGGACCACAACTCCTGAGTTCTAGTCCTGGCTCTGTCACTGTTTTGTTTGTGTGCTCTCAGTTGAGTAACTAAGGATACAATTTTCTAAAGTGTCCTCTGATTTTGAGAGCTTCACTTTTTGGGTGCTCAACCTGAGATTGTGAGGGCTGGAATTTCAGAGGGGCTGCGCAAGCTCAGCCCCTCTGAAAGTCAGGCCACAACATTGAGGCCCACAAAATGAAAGACTACTTTTGAAAAGTTGGCTTTAAGCACACTGGGCCAAAGTATTTATACCCATTTATAAATTGTAAGGGAAGGTCCATAAATTATGTAATGCAGTAGGGGATGGGCAGGTCCTTAATTTTGCATGTTTGTTTTGTGTTACAAAGTTTTACAAGATGTGGGTGGGTCTTGAAAATCACCAAAAAATGTGTTATGCAATTATGGACAGCCCCTAACGTATGTTTTTACAGGAATTTGTGTCTATTATATAAAAGAAATTCCATCCAAGCACAAAGTACTTGTTATTTTGTGTTTGGCCTATTTAATTGTCGTCACTGGTATTTCCACTTCAGTAGAAGTGGTACCCATGAATCTGCATATAGGATTGGATCGGGACCTCTCTTGTGAGGTGCTGAGCCCCTCTTGCAAAGTGTTAAATGCCCAGAGCCCCAGTGGAATTTGGAGGCATTCAGCAACTCATATGAGGGGGCTGAACACCTTGCAGAATTGGTCCCTTAATCCCCCACAATAATGGAGCTTGGAGAGATATCACCAAATTTTGTGGCAGGTAGTTCAGTGAATCATATAAACAATTCATCTGACTAATATAGTTTCACTGCTTTCTTGTATTTCCCCATCTGTCTATCTCCATCTGTTGTCTCTTGTCTTATACTTAAATGGTAAGATCCTAGGGGGAGGACCATCTCTTTGTTCTGTCTTTGTACAGCACCTAGCACAATGGGGGTCCTGGTCCATGGATAGGGCTCCTAGGCACTACGGTAATACAAATAACAACAACAACATTATGGGCCTGACCCAAATTCCGTTAAATCAATAAGAATCTTTCAATTGATTTCAATAGGGTTTGGATCAGGCCATATATGGGTAACATTAAAACAAAAACCATCAGTCTTACTGTAAATATAATTATCTCAGAAACGGTTGATGAGTTTATGATGTTACTGTTGGGCTTTCCCAAATGAGTCTAAGGTTCTAGTCTGAAGTGAAACTGATTTTCTTGTCAGATTGGTCCACAGAGAACAATGAGTCAACAAAGCCATCATATATAGTTCCAGTTGCTTAGCCTCATAGGCACTTTCTACTTAGGGGAAATTTAGAAGTGCTAATATTCAACTGCATTATCAAAGTGTAATATTTATGAAGCCTTTATATGACTATTTTTAATATGTTCCCTTCATAATTTCTATGATAGTATTTCTATTAGGGGTTACACGGTGCTGACCAAGGATCTTATGGTAACAAGACAGCTATACCAAATTGTGGTTTTATTGTTAAAATAGATCGACAAAATAAATGTAAAGAGTGAGGATAATGACTAACTCAACAGATTATATCAGATTATTATTATTTTATGGGCGGGAATGTTACACGGGAATTTACAAGGTAAGGAGTTAAACAATGACCCATGCAGTCTTCTGTTTCTGCAGCATAAGCTCCTGTTTATTCTAAATATTTTAAACTGATTTGCCTCTTCCTCGTCTGCTCCTTCAGGGAGACAAGAAAAAACACACTGTGGCTCCATGCTAGTCTGTTATTCCTCTTCTCTTCACTCATGAAGATGGATGTCATAACAAAGATCACACACACCATGCTCTCTGTCAGTCTGTGTGCGTACACACCCACACACTTGCACAGATGCAGATACATAAAAGTATGCAAATACATGAGAACACAGACATCTCAAAAATGGACACTAACATAGAATATAACTATCTATATATTTCTTATAACATCTCAGAAAAGATATTTTCTGTCATACAGCAATGTATTACATATTGCAATCATAGTGGAATCTTGTGCATATTTTAACTGGAACTATGTGGCAACTGTCACAAGAATTGGAATCAGTGACGTGTTTGTTTCCAGTGCTTTGTAACAATTATTATTAGTTGAGAGGCCTCAACCGAGTTCATTATGCTAGTTGCTGTTCATACACATAATAAGACACCATCCCTGCCCTAAAAAGCTTACAGTCTAAATGGATAGGTCAAAAGGAAACAGAGGCACGGGGTGGTGAAATGACTTATTCAAGGTGACTGACACAAAAGGATGGGGAAGATAGGTGGTCCAGGCATGAAGTTCCATATTAGAATACACGACAGCCCTATCATATGTCATCTTTCTGCCAGGATCCATTCCACAGTGAGAACTCGTCTTTAACTGTGTGCATGTGTCTGTGTGCATGTGCATGTGTGAGTTCATGTGCACCAGGGCAGACACCATTCATAGGAGTCTATTAGTCTAAGTCCATTAGAGAGAAGATGACACAGAATCAGTGGGGAAGCACAGGGTCCATATGCAGGTAGCCCTGTCTCTATTCTGATCTCCCCAGAGCTTCCCCTCAGCCAGAATTATCAGTGACAACTAATGCAAAATTTCTTCCCTTTTAGCCTCCTCCACTGGGTTTTCTCATGAGAGGGGCCAATGCTGTCTCTTATTATGTTTATGGACAGCACCTACGACAATGAGGCATGAACTGGGTTGAGACTTCTTGATGCTAATGTACCATAATACAAAGAAGAAGAAGAATTGTTATAAAGCACTGCAAACAAACAGATCACCGATTCCAGTTACTGTGGCGGTTGTCACATAGTTCCAATTAAAATAAGCACAATATATCAAGACTTGTATTTCCAGTGTTGGTCTCCTAATCCTTATGCTGCAATGCACCTCCCCTGCATGTGATATAAGAGTTGGCTCTAACATGAGGGCTCTGAAGAAAATCAAAAGAATAATGCTTACGATAGCAGAGGTGCAGAAATACAAATAGATTCTCAAGGCTCTGGCAGGGACATAGAAGATCCCAACTTTAAAAAAAGGTGAAAAGTTCAAATATTCCATTAGAATGATGCACAAAATGTGCTTCAGATGAAGGGAAAGTTTTTCATCCAACTGCACTAAGACAGGATAACAGTGCTGTGTGCTGGAGAGCTCAAATCTCTCACTCCCCACATTGGAAGGCACGAGAACTATTTTGTGAGTCAGCTCTAGTCAATGGTGAATTTTGCTAGCCTGCTTCTCCAATAGATCCTTTAACACTGCTTTAGAGCACCATTAGTATCAACCTCATGACCACAGAAATAGCCTTTGATTGTGGCTATCTGGCAATGTTTGAGATGGGTTCCCTAGACTAGATGGAAAGTATCCTACAGAATAAAAAGTATTTTTAAACTTCCCGAGCCAATTGTTAAACATCTAACATCCAATTGTTAATCACATCTACTTTCAATTATCCAAATCCTGACCATTTACCTAGAATTTTACTTGTGTGTTAGACAAATTACTTAATAACAACATTAAAATAATTATTTATGTAATTTACAGAGCAAGTATCAGCAAAATGTCTGCAGTATAACTTAGATTAATAAGTGAATATTTATTTCAGTGTTAGTTAGATATTTCTCTCTAGCCATGCATAACAAACTGTTTCATTTTATTTTAACATTCCTGATAATATTAGTGGAGACTCACGGTAAATTAAAAGCTTTAATTCTGCTTGTTTTCAATTAGGGGAAAAGTCTTTAGCTTATACAGGCAATTGTTTTGTTTCCCCTCAGGAATATTTTTTTATAACCTTGTGCCATTGTCTTGTGAGTTCATATAAAAAAAAAGAGTAAAAGTGGATCAAATATTGTATATCTCCCCCCAAAACTATAGGCTTGAATGGCATTTAAAGCCAAAAATCAGCTTTCACAGTCACACAAAGCTCTTGCTTTCTTGAAAAACCTCAAAACCACAAACCTCCAAATGTTCTGAGCTTGTTGTTTGGTTTGGATGAGCACCCAGTTGTTTGGATACTTATATGACCTTATCTGAATTATCTGAACCCCTAGAGTCTGCAAATGGAAATAGTGGATGACAAGAACAGCTTTTCTAGCAGGATTTCAGCACATCTGCTTCCATGAGAACCAAGTAGAAGTGCACAAAAAAGAAAAAAAGAACAGGGAAAAATTAGACAAACCTTCTTTGAGGTTCAAAAATAGGTTCAGTTCTCATCAGTACTTTTAACCGAACCAGTTCACCCATCCTTATGAGACATTTTGCTTCTATTGCACTAAAATGTTTCAAAATCAGTGTCAAAAAGCTAAAATAATAAAAAAGAGGCAAAAAATTAAGATTATTAACCCTCTAAAGCTAAACTGAAATAAACTCTTCTGAAATTGTTTAATGGTTCATATACCTATCTGTTTGCCTGCTAACCAGTGCAAATACATTTTTCCTTTGCATCTGTGCCCATTGCTGAATTATCTGATCATAGTAGATATGTGGATATCCAAGTGAACAGTTAAAGAGATGTAACACAACATGCCATAAACGAAGCACTGGATAGGAGGATTGCTGTTAAAGAATATAAAGATTATTATTTCCCCCCAGTTGCACATCTGCTATCATTTCAGTAGTGAGTACCTATCTGATCTGAAATGTTATCTGTTGCTTTTGAAATCAGATGTTTTTGAAAGCTGGCTGATTCTGAAGTACCTAAGAAAGCTTTGTGTGTATGGAGGTATCACTGCTAAGGCAGATCACTATTTATTTTTTCGCTTCAATAGTTTTTCTGCTACAAATGGGTTCTGAGACTTCTTAAGGCCTGATTCTACAAAGACTACTATGTACATGCCTTGGTCTTTGCAGGATTGGGGCCAGATGACTCTGCAGTTCTTATCATGATGATTTAAAAATGACACTATACTGAATTTACTGATACAATCAGAAACAAAAAACAATTCCTTAGTGTTACCATATGGAGCTGATGGTAAAATAAATGCAGAATCACACACAGTGAATTTTGTGGTTCCCAGAAGATTTTTAGCATATCTTTCCTTCAGAGCAGCCAATATGATTAACATGAATCTTAAGAAATGGAAGAGCAGCCAAAACTTCAGGAAATTGACAGGTGTTTTTTAACACTGGCCTTAAATATCTTTCACTCTTCATCAGTCAGTAAATAGGAAATTCTGTCATCAGTGTGGTTAGGTAGGTTTAGATAGGCAAATATAGGACCTCGTGAATACACACATACACCACTTTATTTTACTTTTTATGCTCAAGTGCTGGAAATGTTTAGAAAGTGGGGCTCCATTAAGCAATGACATTTGCAAAATCACCAAAGCAATGTTTGAAATTTCTCCAAACACATTCCCATCTTCCCCTGAGCCTCCCAACTCAAACACAGAAATGGAGATAAGAGAGGCTCTGAGCAACATTCACTGCACTAGTTTTCCGGCCTTCAATACCTGCAGCAAATATACATTCTTGTGTTCTGGGTAAAGTTAAGTATTAAAAACTTTTAATTAACACAGGAAAAAAATAGCAAAGTTTAGATATTAGTTAAAACGACTGTGTCAATTTGCTTTAGAGCCAAATCCTGCTCACTTTACACAAACAGTCAGAAGCATGGATCTGTCACCCTCACTCACATTGGGTAATTCCTTACCTTGCACATAATCCAGTTTACTTCAGCAGATGGCAGAGTGGAGCCCTAAGATGATACTCATTAGTTATCTTTCAATACATCAAGTAAAAGAGAAGATTGTGCTTGGCCCCTAGAGAGGTGCAGAAGGCAGTGGGAAGGAAGGACACTTCACATAACATGCCTATGGTAATTGCATTCCCTGAAAACTACAAAGAGGAAAGACTGATCCCAGATAGTGACCTCTGAGGCACAAGAGAGAACAAGTGGCTTCCACTACAACAGCTAAGCTCCCTTCCAGACACATAACGAGTGTGTGAAAAGATGTATGTAAAGTGGTGATTTTGATTCCCTATGCTATATTTCCAACAAAAAGTGAAAGAACATTTAAACTGATGAGCATACTTAGAAATCTACATGGTGAAATAAATTCTCCTCTCTGTTACATCAGGGCAGCACCAATGACTGTAACCAGGTGTTGTTATGAGTTCTCTTGGGTCACAACTAAAAGGTAGGTTTTTTTTCTTGAATGGAAACTGACCCACAATGGCAAAAGTGCAAGGACCGGACATGCATGATGCAAGAATGTCCATAAACAGGCCTGGTCCTTTCAGGAAGTCTTTAAAATGACCCTTGCATATATGTCATTATGGCACTTCTGTCAGAATTCTGGGGGGCAGGTTCAGGTTGAGATTAAAATTTCAGCCACACAGAAATTCAAAGGGTTTAGATGTGAGTTTGGGCTTTCTCTGTACTACTCTGCAAGTAGAATGAGCATTTTCCTATTAGCAATCTCTATTAAGATGTTAATTGTTAGTACAACCAATTGCCTTCATAAATGTTTGGGTCTTCCATCTCATTGTCTTAGCGGACAGCTGAATGCAAAACTGAAAGAAACCCTCTTCTGATACATCTTCAGAAAAACACTTTCTTAAAAGTTTCTTGTTTAAGACTCCATTTACTGTGAGTGGGCAACAAAGCCACCTGCACTAATCAGTATGCACAGGGAGGGAACACATAACAATAGGCAGGCCTAGCCCTGAGCTTCTAGTTCCGCTAATGTCAGCTTACAGTAGTCTTCTCCTTTCCTAAAGAACTTTCCTTTCCACCAGGAGCTGTCTAATTATGTAAGGGAAAAGTGATTAACTGATTATGATGAATAAATTAATCTCTGAGGACTTGTATGAATTCAGACATTTCTAATTAGTGTGATTTTCATGGGGCAACTCAAAACAGTCCTCTGTTCTTATTAGCAATGATTAACAGAACAATAAGTAATTTTTGGCAGCTCCTTGCAAAATTATTAGAATCAACCTGGGAGACCTAGATTAAGGATTCATGAGAAATTTGTCCCTGATTGATGATGTGGGACTGACATGTCCCACAGGCCTCCCCCAGGAAGGCACCCATGTCTAATGATCTCAGTAAGCAGCAATGGATCTGGTAAAGTATAATACTTTCCTGTCAACTATATCAGCAGTCTTTAAGTGCCATGACTACTTTTCCTTCTAGGCCCAGTCCGTGCACTTTTTCCTAATCAGGATGGTAAGTTACAGCATGCCAGGGTAGCATGCTGCTGACTGTGTAGATATTTTCTGGTTTCTTATATGCAAAACTGATTGTTTATATTCAGCTTCAGTTGCATTGTTAGTAATGTCTTGGAAATGAACCAAATGTTTTGTAGTCTTTTATTTGCATATTATTCCCCTTCTACATGGGATTCTTTGGCTTCCCAAATTAGTTCTGGAAAATAATTATCTGCATTGAAGACTGAATATTAAAGTCTTATCTTGCAGCCTTTAGGAAAAAATAGTTTTATATTATTGTGCAATGCTCTGAGGTATCTGCATGAAGGCACTGTATATCTGCAACTGAATGTTTCATTCTTAAAGTAAAGCATCTTGTAAGTTACCAATTTATAATCAGAGTCCTATTCCTCCTTAGGAAAAGCATATGTCAAAACTGGAAATAACATAATAGCATAGTCAGAAAGCCTTATGACAGGAGATTTCCAGCCCAGTGATGTTATCCTAAGAGATTTAGAACTTTTAGGTGCTTATCTGAACCATATCAAATTCCTAAACGCTTGAGCAAAGCTGGTCAAATATAAATCAGTGTCCATGAACAGTCATTTGAATTCTGAATAGTTGTCTAGTCTGAGCATGTTCATGGCCCATATTATTCACTATGGGTGTGTCAGGAACTCAGCTAGCTCAGGGCATGGTTGCCTAGCAACCAAATGAGCTTAACTGGACCCAATAAACCATCTCTAAGTGACTGTGCTCCCTAATTAAACAGAAGGCCAACAGATCACCATTTAAGCCTTGTAACAGCAGCATAGTGGCCCCTCAATGAATTTCATGCCTGCAGTTGTCTCAGTCCTTCTTCCTGTATTGGCCCTTGCTCCAACTCCTGTTCCAATTCCTGTTCCAGCCCTAATCCCTACCTTTCTCAGAATTTTTGGCTCTGATCATTGGCTTGTGTCTTGGTCACGACTCTGGTTCTCCCATTTGATTCTGTTCTGGCTCCCTGGCTTATGGCTCTGACTATTGGCTTGTCCCCAACCATGCCTCTGCTTCTGCTCTGACCAGTAGGCCAGATTCCTGTTCTGACCACAAGGTCACACTATCTACACCCCAGTGTGTGACAGAGGGGAATTTACCCCATGCAGAGGACAAGCACAAAGTCTGTGTGTCACTTGAACCCTCAAATACAGCTTAGGGGGGACTTCATGGACATATAGGCCTTTTGCTGACTGTTGTCAAGAAGCCTTTAAAATGTCAGGTGAATTTCCCCTTATTTGTTTATATTTACATGAATGAACTTTTGTGAATCCAACTGGCTGTTCTTTGTACTTATACCTGTATTTTTATGCGAACAAGGATATTTGTACACAAGCAAGAGTCTTCATTGTTTGTCATCCATTATCTTCTTTAAAAAATAATCACCCAGCAAAAATACATTGTGACTTAACGTAACCAATCACACCCCATCAATTAATGTAAATGGCGGGTAACCAACCCATTGCATGAAATTTGTTTGAATACTTGGTCCTAGAATTTTTGAGTAGTGAAAAATGTGTAAAAGATTGTCTGATGGAGTTGTGAACAGAAAAAAAGGGGGGGGGGAGTGGGAAATAAATTCATCAGTTAACTTATCTGCCCTGAAAATATTGACTAGCCTCTATTTTTAGAGGATCTTACATCACTAATACTCAGGTGTCTCATCCAAACTTAAGGGAAAATGCATCATCTGTGTTTAACTCTTCATTTTCTCATATAATACTTTTAACTTGGATGAGAAATTAACACATTTTTCCTATTTATTTTGGAGTGAGACAGACAATGAGGTAGGGGTTAAGGACATTTAGGCACCCCTGGCACTAAAATCTAAAAGCTCCCTTCCCATCTACTTGTAAAAAAAAAAAGTCCTTTATATTTAGAGAAGGCTGAATAAAATGCAGGGGCTGATGATGCAATCCTGCCAAAAGTAGTAACAAAGGCAGAAATGTTAGCAAGTGAAACAGCATCTGTAATAGGTGTTGCATCTTCTTTCCTCCCACCTGCCAAAGTCAGCAGGGCTGCAGCTAATCCTCCTGTTTTCTCAATAACAGTCATTTTCACTGTAACCAACCATGATGTCACAAAGAGGTGATTATGACTTCAAGTGGTGAATAAGAAGTGGGAGTAGATGAATTCTTAAAACAAAGACCTTGTTCTCATGCAAATATCTTGACTAAAGAAGAAAAACATATTCAAAGAGATTTGTTTCCAAAGTTACTATTTTTCAGTTTTCCATGAAGTGAGGGATTCTATTCAAAGTGTACACAGAACATCAGACTATTATAGCAGTGCACTCTTTTAGTGTTCATTCTTGCAAACCTTTACACAAGTAAGACGAAGGTCTGACTCATGCCAATAATCATAGTGAGTAAGCATTTCCAGGATTGGCTCTTACAGGTTGAGGGGAAGCACTTTCATTCCAAGCCTCTCCTTTTTAATATTTATCTTTTCTCAAAATAAATTACCCTTGAGATTGAAATTGTTCATACAGATACTCAGCCTGATGAGAGAGAAAGAGAGAGAGAGAGTGTGTGTGTGTGTGTGTGTGTGTGTGTGTGTGTGTGTGTGTGTGTGTGTGTGTGTGTGTAAAAATGTTGGGAAATTTTTATTTTGCATTTTTCAATGTATCAAAGCATGATGAAGTATTTCTCATTCTCTGTCATTTTTCAGATACTTTATTAGCACTGAGATGCCCCCACAAACTGTCTTCACTTTAAATCTATACGTCTGGCACAAATTTAGCTTTCAAAATGTGTTAAACAACGAAGTTATGAATACTTTAACATAACATAACACATGTGATGTGGAACTTAATTTCTTCCTCATGTAGGCACACCCCAGTTACAGATTTATAAACATGTAAGGGCCTTTTCCCCAGACTTTGTCTACACAAGAATATGGTACCTGTTTAACTAGTTTAGCAACATTTAATAAAACCCACACAATTTTCTCCTGTAGCTAAGCCCCCTTTACACCGTCCACCTTGGCTGAGTGGGGAAAATGGGCCTTAGAATAATTGAAATCAGGCCTATATATATCTTCATACTCAGGAACCTGGTGAGGATCCCTTCCTCCTGAACAACATTTGGGTTCTCTTCAAATCTGTGTTCATTATATCTCATGTCCAGTTCAAATATTGTGTGTTGGAGAGCTCTGCCACCCCAAATTTACTGCCTTCTTTAATGCCATCCAAAGTCCACTGACACCAGTGACCCCAATGGGCTTTGGAACAGCCACTGAGGCTATGTCTAAACTTGGAGCTAGGGGTTTGATTCCCATCCGGAGCAGACATACTCACGCTAGCTAGAAAAATAGTACTGCAGCTCTGGTAGCATGGGTAGCAGCACCATAGGTTAGCTGCCGCAAGTACATACGCATGGGTTTCCAGACAGGTTTGTACTCAGGGTGACTGCCAGCGCTACCATGTAGTGTAGCACAACTGTTTTTAATGCCCTAGCTCATGTCTGCTCCAGGTGGGAATTGCACCCCTAGCTCCAAGTGTAGACATACCCTAAACATGTAGCAAAATTTGAAATAGACAGCGTGGGTAGTGGGATTTTGCTAGTCACGAATGCAAGGTTGCCAGGTGCTCTGTTCCTCTTGTGGTGTTTTTAAAAATGTATGGGGTATGCAGTTTGGCAGATGAGAGTAATTCTTAAGACTCTTTGTTTTTAAAGACTTTGAAGACTTTTTAAAGGCTTTGAAGAGACCATGAAATGGATTGTCCTTTCCAACAATCCCTGAGCTAATGACTTCAGTGGGAGTTTTGCCTGAATAAAGAAAGCAAGATTTGGCCAATGACTTTTAAGTTGTGAATCTATTTTTAAATTCGCAATTATAAGCAAAAAGGCAATTTCAGTATGCTGGCTCTGATTGAATTCCAAACAGACTGCCTAGACAAAGAAAGCATAGTGCCAGATCCTCAGCTGGTAGAAACTGGCACATCTCCACCGTCGGATGGAGTCATGCTGATTTACACCAGCTGAGGACTTCCCCGCAATATTTACATGGGATTTTTCAGCATTTTGTTTTATAATCATAGGAAGACTTCAAGCACTGAGAAATAAATTGTTAATCTTTTTTCTTTTGCTGAGGGACAACAGATACATCATTTGAAATGAGAATAAATATAGCATTTCATCACAAAGCAATACTCTTAGGAATAGAGTAGTCACTTCTAAAAAGACATTAATGCCTGTGAATTGATGCAGTGGAGGTCATGTTACTTACAGAGAATAATATCAAGCCTCGCTATATAAGCGCTAGTGAGCATAACTAGGTGCAGCATGGTCAATGTCAACAAGGTGTTGCTTTTGTCAACAGTCTTCTGGACAAGAGCAAAATGGAATGGCTGCATTCCACATTCAGTTAGCTTTCTTGAAAAGAGACGTTTTAATGGATACTGCACTCTGCAGACCTTGAAACTTTATCTTTCTTTAGCTTTTAAACATCACCCTATAATTCAGTACTATTAGCCTCCAGTCTTTCATCTTATCATTTACAAGTGAATACTTTTGTTGAAAACATGTTTTTTAGATGTTTTATGCATGTTAAAACTGTCAAAAACACAAAGGAAGAGAGAAATGTATGACAGTTATGAAAGTGAAGGGGCATTTGTGAAAGTGATTTATACTACTACTATATAACAAAGGTGTTCTACCTAAAGGGCAAAGCCTGCACTCCTTAGGAAAAAAAGTATTTGAATTTATTAGAAGTTTTGTCTGAGCAACTCCTGAAGCCCTGATTCAGCAAGAAACTTAACCTTGCATCTAACTTTAAGCATAGCAATAGACTGCAGTAGACTCATTGACTTCACTGGAACTATTCATGTGCTTAAAATTAAGCACACGTTGTGTGACACAGTGGCCCATTAGTGGTTCGCTGCTGTGTGTCAACAACTCTTGTCAGGCCTGATATGCTCACTACACCTACCATGCTGTCGTCAGGAGATATACCCTCTAACGGTGGCAAGAAATATATGACTGAGTGTGTACAAAGAGTTACGGGTATGTGTTAGAATTATGTCTCCCATGAAATTAGGCAAGGTGTGACCAAAACCAATGGAAAATCTATTTACATATCAATCAGGAGGGAGATGGGAAGTCCATAGGAAAGAAAGAACAGCATGAGGTCATCCAAAGCATGCGGACAAAACACTTAGTTTGGGAATCTCTGAGGTCAGAGAAGAAGCCACCTTGGCATCCAGTACTTTACAGACACAAGAGGCCAGAACTCTTGCAAGCTAAGAAAGATGGGTCCTTCAGCCAAGGGGGTTGAAGTCTCTGGGAACTGAACATAGGTAAAGATCTTTCACCTAGCAAGACAAGGAGCACCTTGTACTTCTGTGGAAGGTCCTGACTGAGAGAAAGTCAGCTATGGCTGGAAAGAAAATGATTGTTGAGAAAACTACCTTGAGCAAAGTCTGTAACTCGTTAAGTTAGGTCTTAGCCACTACAAAGAGTATTTTTAGTTTTGTTTGTTTGTAACCTGTTCCACCTTCAATTCCTTCTACTTGGTATGACTTAATCTATGTCCTTTTGTTAATAAAGTTGATTTACTTTTAATCTAAACCAACCCAGTGTTGTGTTTGAATTAAAGTGATTGCCAGAGCCAGCTAAAGTAATCAACTGTACTTTGTCTCTTTAAGGGAACAACAAACATTATTATTTCTCTGAGTGTTCCATGAAAGGGCTGGACACTTCAGGGCAGCTGGTTTTGGAGATATTAGGAAAGGGGTGTGTGCTGGGGGTCACCCTGCAAATAGTAACCAAGGCTGGTGGAGACCAGGGTGGGCTATTGTGTTGTACACAGGCTGCTGGGGTCAGAGTGCTGAACCAGGGCTGTACAGCACACAGACACCCAGGAAACTTCATGGTTGTCTGCTGGCTGTTGATGTCCGGGGTTATAGGGTAGAGAGTGACAGAACCACTTACTGGTCTGGGTTGCACCCCAAAATGTGTCATATGCTTAAATACCTTGTTGAATGAGGACCCAAATGTAGCTGTTTTCCCAGTTTTTGCTATGATTTTGAAACACATTCATTTTTAAACAGAGAGCACTTTACATAGCCTCATCAAAAGCATCAAAACTCCTTTGGTAACTTACAAGAAATGCTATAATCCCTGATGGGCTAAAATAATGACTCCAATATATTTGGAACAGGAGGTTACCGTCAAAGAAAGTATAAGTTCATTACAACAAAGTGAGAATATTTAATGTCAAAAATGAATGTAATGATTTTTAACAGTCACATGGAATTTAGCTCAGATGTTGTAGCACAACTGTGAACCACTGGAAAGATTGCAATTAGGCATCTCAATTGGGTATTTGATTGTCATGTAATTTCATGCCATGTATAACTTGAAATTTGAGCAAAAGCAGGTTTTACATTTCAGCTCCGATTTATTATTATTGGCATTACTTAATGGTTAACAATATTCTAAGCTGTTCACAAGCCAACAAGCAACACAGGTGCTCTTCCCAAAAAGCATAGAAACATAATATAGGACAAGAGAAAGCAACAAACAACGAGATGGAATAGAGGGACGAAAACAGGGGGACGTAATGTAGGATTATTTGGTTAAACTCTAATTTAGCTCTCATTTAAATCACAGGGAGTTGGATTGGGCCTTTACATCTGCACAGCTTAAAGATACCAAGATATATATAGTGCATATATATATATATATATGCAACAACAAACTATTAATATTAGTTTTGTATCATGGTCTTAGGTTTAAAAAGAACCAGCATAATTATATTTTACTAATGGTTTGAAAAGAACATTGAACAGATAATAAAGTTTCCCAACAAGTAGCATTTTATTGAAGTGTTCATGACTTGATGTTCAACTAGTGAAGGTATAGTACAATGGATTATTGATGGACACAAGTGAGAGACACAGGAGTGCAAGGAGAACTCATTGTTATCAGCACAGCATAATATAATGCTGAATGAATTTACGACAGTGATTGCTTAAAATGTACCTTTTTGTGTAATAGCCCTAATTATCAGCAAGCCTTTACAATGAGTGGATAATTGTTTTTAATTCCTTCAGCATTCATTGTAGTAACATTAATCATGATGAGCTCATTTGGTTTTAATGTGAATATAATATGTGATATCACAGGAATTCCATTGTAATTTAGCAGTAAATAATGCCCACTTACTGTAAAACGTTACCATGAATTCCTTTGATAGACAATGAATGCTGGCTGGTATACAGCTTAGGGTATTGCTTAGTTGTTCAACTGCCTTCAGGAATAAAAACCATTCAGTGAAGTACAATCCACTGGTAACTAGGGGGGATGGTGCTTAAGGTCAAATTGGGAATTCCAGAGCTCCCTTCAACAGAGGCTGAATGGGGACATTGATGTGCTGGTGTTGATTTGAAGCGAAATAGCTCTAGATAAGGTTAATCAATGCAACTCAATACAAGGAAGTCTGAGAAGTAATAATTATACACTTTTGTAGTCTATATATCTATTTATCTGCTGTAACTATCTGACTGGGAATTTTCTGACTAAACGGTTTTGTTGGAAAATGCCGAAATGACAAAACTGAAATTGTTCATAGGAAAGGATTGGTTTTGACAAATTTTTCAGCTCAAAAACATTTTGAAAAATTAAATTATGAAATTGTCAAAATGTTTCATTTTGATATTTTCAAAAGGAAAATTTCTGGTTTTCTGGTTCAAAATGACTGTTTAGTAATTTTAGCTAATGATAGTGGTTTTTTTTTTTTTTAAAGTAATCTGAATTTGTCTGATACATTACTATCTCCTTTTCTGTTCCCATCATAGACATGTAGGACTGGAAGGGACCTTGATAGCCCACCTAGTCCAGTCCCCTGCACTGAGGCAGGACTAAGTGTTACTAGACCAATCCTGACAGACGTTTGTCTAACCTGTTCTTAAAAACCTACAATGACAGAGATTCATTTCCAGGAGGAGATTGCAATTTCCTCATATATATGCACCACATGGAATTATTTAGTACCTTTTTTTTAAGAAGTCCTTAACTCATGGATTAACTCATGGATTGTTGTGACTAATTATGTTCTCAGTGAGTATTTGCTATTTGACTTGTGTGGGTTAATTGTAATTGGTCAGCAGTTTATCTGACCAATTACAATTAACCCACACAAGTCAAATAGCAAATACTCACTGAGATAAACTGCATAGTTTTGGGGGGCTAAATTGTGCCTCTACCTACAGTCCTAAACAAGAGGAGATGCTTTACATTGTAGTATCCCAAGAGTGTCCCCCAGGAGGCAATGTACCTCAGGGGCACTTCTATGAGGCATTATTTCCTTCTTGCTCTGATGGCTGGGGAGGAGGTAATAATTTGCTGCAGAGCATTTGCACTGGCTAGTGCATTGGTAAGCAGATCCAAGTCTCCACCTATTCTCTGTCATTAACTGCTTACCTCTTTTTAAGTGCCTCCAGTTCCAAAATGTGGGTAGCTCAGGCATGTCTGTAACAGAGTCTTACTCCCCTTTACATCCTTGTGCAAGTGAGTATATACAGTTCAAGTCACCAACTAGCCCTGGTTGAGCATGCAAGCACTTAGGATGCAAATAGGCATTCATGTGATTTTAAAATGTGTTGGATGATTATTTGTATATGCCAGTTTCAAAGGGGCTGTGTGTGCATGGACATTTGTGAGAGTAAACTCAAATATATGAACGTTCACAAAGCACAAACACAAAAAGGGCTCAAGCATGGCTAAAATAAATGTTTTAAAATTCAAGTGAACGCTTGGAAGTTTCTTTGTAGTATCCTCCCTGATCTAGTTAGCAGGAACCATACTTAAACCATGTTTTAAAACAGCCTGCTAATTAGCATTCTTTATTCTTCAGAGTAATTGGAACCTTACAAACACTGTTTGATTAAAGGCAAATTGTAAAGGCAAAAATTAAACTGGAGATAGTCCCTTCCTCATCCGATGTAGCTGATTATGCAAAGGTACCTCCCCAGAACACCTAATGAGGTAGCTAGAAAGCCCTCAGCACTCAGACTTCCAAATGAGCATTAAAGGGATGATTTCTAGCCCACCCTTTGAGAACTGGACTCCAGGGTTCCATTCTCAAATATCACTGTAAATGGAACCCTGCGACTTTCACAGAGCAACAGTTCGGATTCCCAGTTTTCTATTCTAACCATTCAAATTTACTCCTTTGGCATATTTTTAACTTCTTTATCATTTTTTAATGTTGTTGTTAGTGGGCCAGATCCTCTGCTGATGTAACCACTTAATGCTATGCTGATTTACACTCACTGAAGATGTGGTCCAACAGTATGTTTAGATACTTTACAAAGGTCTGCATACTGATAATACTTACCCATTTCCAGAGGGTTACCCCGTTACCAGCAAAGATTTTATAGGTTTCTGCCATTGTGTTTCCACAGTCAACCATTTCTTCTGCAATATCCACTTATCAAAAAGCATATATATGCTCCATTTTGAGTATTCTATCTCTATCTGTGTATCTGTAGCTATATAAAAATTCAAATTTAATCCTTTTTCTGGGCTTCCCTGTTTTCTTCCTCTCACCTTTTAAATTATAAGAATTTTGGATCAGAAAGTGTTTTCATATTGTGCCTTGCAGAGCACTTTGCCAATGCTTAATAAATAATAATGAAACTACTTAGGCAAAATTGGGTATTTAAAACATGTCTTGCCTTGGCCTGCTTCTACTCATGAGAGTTAATGTAAGTTCATGTCCTCTAACTGACTGGTACAAAGGATCATATTATGTCAAGCTATACACTGCAGTGACATATTGCAAACTTGTAAGAAAACTAGAGTTTTACATGTTCAAAGACAACAAAATATACAACTGTAAACTGACAAACCTCCTGTTTGCTGACTACCCAGATTTCAGTAGGCTTTTTGTATGCAGTGTTGTTGCAGCCATGTCAGTCGCAGGATATTAGAGAGACAAGGTGACTGAGGTAATATCTTTTATTGGACCAGCATCTGTTGGTGAGAGAGACAAGCTTTCGAGCTATGCAGAGCTCTTGTTCAGCTCTGGAAAAGGTACTCAGGGTGTCACAATAAATACAAGATGGAACAGATAGTTGAGCATAAGTAGTATATATATATTCTAAAGGATCATTCATGGTGAAGTGCCCTAACACCCCTAAACTCACAGGACAAAAAGGGGGATTAGGGGGCTGTAGATTGTTGTAATAAGCCAAAGACACTGGATTTATGGCTTATTCACCAGCAGAAACTGGTCCAATAAAAGATATTACCTCACCCACCGTTTCTCGCTAATAGGCGTTTTTTGCAGATCTCCTTCCTGAACCCATTTCAGTCCAGTAGGTTTTTTCCTAACAGCATTACTATATACAAGCATATCATTCATACATTACATTTGATATTCATTTAGTCTATTTTTTTTTTTAGCTTTGGAAAAGAATTTTACGAGAGCCCAATATGCACTCATCCCCATGAATGAAATAGATCTAGCTGTTGGATTTGTTTGGGTACTTCCATGGGTGCTAGGGGTACTGCCACACCCCCTGGCTTGAAGTGGTTTCCATTATATACAAGGTTTACAGTTTGGTTCAATAGCTCTCAGCTCCCCCACTGTACAAATTGTTCCTGCACCCTTGGGTACTTCTGTCAATGGATGCTATAGAACAGGGGTGGCCAAACTGTGGCTTGTGAGCTGCATGAGACTCTTTTACTGTTAAAGTGCAGCTCGCGGAGCCCCCCCCCACTACCCCATTCTCCACCTACCAGATTGGGGAGGGGAGCTCAGGACCTCCAGCTTGCAGCAGGGTGGTGGGATAGGGTCTTCTGCCCAGGAGGGAGGGAGGTCTCGGGGTTTCAGACCTGTGGGGGGTACCTGCCAGGATTCAAGGCTTCAGGAGGAGTGGGGCTGAAGCCCCGTGCCCTATCAGATGCCTCCAGGGCTGAAGCCCCAAGCCCCGCAAGTGAGTCCTGACTCTCAAACTTCTGAAGATTATTGGATTCAGCTCGGAGGGCCAGTAAGTTTGGCCACACCGTCTTAGAAGAATTCCTAAGTATCCTGTAATTATTCTCCCCCCCCCCCCCCCCCGCAAAAAATGCATTGACATTTAAGTAAACTCCATTCCCTCCCCACCCCCCCACCCCCAACCAAGTTGTCCAGAAACTTAATATTTCTCCTTTTGGCAGAATGGCAGCATAATCTATTCCACCACTTCATTCCCTGAAAGTTTCTCACAATTAGTCTGGAAACAAAGTGGGTGCTGTGTCATTTTATAAGATGCAAAATAAAAAGCGGGTTAATGAAAATGCAGTCTAGGAATATGAAATAAGATTGGAGGTGACATATTGTTACTAGCCATGAGGCCTTCTACAGGCTGTAACAAGGAAAAAAACTATTCTGCTTTAGCCATCGTATCAGGCCTCCATTTGTTGTGGAATTCAGAAATAATTGTCACCTTAGGGCAGCATACAGCAGTATGAATTAGATGTGGGTTGTTATGAACACTGCTTTTTTGGGCAACTTGCAGCTTGTGTAGCTTGTTGCCCAAAAGGAAGCTCACGGTTAAACTCACATTAGACATTCTGGCTTTTCAGCTCAATAAAACCCATCCTTAAAAGATTTTTAAGAGATCTGGTGCCATTATAACCCCTGATAAATGAACCATATTATTATTCAGTTATCAGAATTTGAACCCCTGCTTGCCCCAGTGCACATTCTAATCGTACCTTTTTTTATTTGTCACCAACTGTAATCAAATCAGGCCTTGTAGCTTACAAATATGCTTGTTCAAGATATAGAGCCCTTGAAGTCTTTTGTGAAGACTTATTGCTGAGTGCAAAATGTGAGATAAGTTGCAAATGTTTAGACATGATGACAACTCACAGGCCTGATTGATTACTAGGGGAGGACAAATAGAAGGTGTTTTTAAAGGTTTTTTGGATAGAAGCCCAGAGACCATTTAAGAATGTTTTTAAAGCAATTTTCTAGTGAGAAAGCCTGCTGACCTCATGCGTTTCTTTTATCACTTGAAGGAGGGCTGGAAAGTCTATTTTAAACAATTCAGTTAATATTTTATGGTTTTGCTACTCATGATTTATACTTAAATGACCAAATTTTGCTTTGGTGCAACTGTGAGAGCAGAATATGACCCACAAAGTTCTACACCTTCAATTAGAAGAGCTACACTAAGGCCAAGAGAGACAAAAATGAAATTTTACCCTTTGACCAGATGTGATTTCAAAAGAATTCATTATTCATCCTCTTTATTTGCAAGACAGTTTATCTGCATTTTAAAAGCAGGCTCAACGTATAGTCATATAATGCAAGCTACACTAGGAATCTCATTGAAATTACCATAACATTCTGATTTACATCTTAATGTCTAGGAACAAGACTTGAGCCCCTCAGGTTCTAATCTTGATGCCACTGAAATCAATGGTAAATTTTTCATTGACTTATAAAAAGGACAGGATCACGCCCTGAGTTTGTTCAATGCCATAAGAAAAAGCCTGCAATACTGTAGATATCCTATAGAATAACTCTATACAAATCAGAGGATGGGTAACAAAAAGACTGGTAGGGCAGTAACACTATAGGAATACATACAAGGCTAGAGTAGAAAAGCATGCACATTTCGGTACCAGAGGTACTTTGAGCAATGTCTGGTTTCTAGACATAAAATTGCAGCGGAGTGGGTATAAAAGAATTAAGCAGGTTTGTAGGACATTTATGGCTGGATTAAAGAACCTGATAACATAATACCAACTCAATTCCAGTCAAAATACAAAAAAGCAAACTCTTGAAAGGGTAGAGTTATGCCCACAAACTCTGAGTGGCTTTTAACATATTACTTACTGTAAAAATCTGGAAAACTAACTCAGTCCCCAGATCAGAGGGAATGGATTATACTTTTACCTAGCTGACAGAGAAAGAGGTATTCGCATGCAGATCTGAATCCCGGTTACCTTTAAACTAGGGATTGAATTTCTTGGTGACATCATTTAACAAGCTATTCTTGCAAGACTGAAAGAATAAAAAGTGTAAATCTAGCAAAATTATCTGCCTCATCCAAAGCACATCTGGAAAAGGCTCCATCTGTTGCTGAAGCTGACACAGAACCAAAATTCCTATTTGTGTTGGTCAGACATTAAAATGACAAATTCCTTGAAAATGCCAACTAATTTTAGCACAATAAACTCAGCTTGCAAAACATGGATCTATACTATAATAGTTTTCTTTGGCCAGTGACCTGTTTGCTCCACTCCAGCAGCACAAAGTAGCTAGAAAGCTACATTAACAGGGAAGCTGAATATCCCCCACCTAGAGTAATCCACGCCTGGCATAGATCTGGCCAGTATAGAGGACACTTAAATGCTATAATGGCGTAAGAGGGGAAATCTTAAATGGAGTTCAGCATAGATGTGATCCAGGCTTCTGAAGTTGCCAGAGTTTAAAAGAGTGAGATTTCTAAAAGTTATTACTGAGATTTTAAATGTCTCATTGCAACATATTGTGAAACCACTAGGCTAGATTCTTTAATAACTGCCTAAAATCAATCTAAAATGATTATCCCTCCAGATAAGTGAAACTTAATGAGTCTACATGGTTTGTTATTAAATGGCTTTTCAGTTTTCCTATAGATGTCCTATAGAAAACCCCAAGTCCATTCCCCAAAATTACACAGCCAGCTCCATAACCAGAACTCTGTTAGAGCAATTGCAATTAACAAATGCCATTTCTCTTCACCTACCCTAACATACCCTAAGCTATGTTACAAAATTTACAACTCTCACCTTTCTTTAAAATTGCAGAAAATACCTGCCATCAACAGCAAGTATTATGAGAGAGGACCCTAAATATAAACTGTATCATTTTTTTTCTCATCACTTACTTTATTAGAGCTGCCTATCATATGTAATTTCATGCGTAAGTTGAAACATGCTTAGAACAGCTACTAAGATATTGTCACTTTCATTTTGGTGTGGGAGAATCATTTCTGTGATTTCTTTAGGGAATGCTTTCTTTCTTTCTTTTTTTAAGTAAGATGTACATTGAGTCACAATGAATGTCAAATGCTTTCAAAAAGTAAAAGAGAGTGTTCAGTGAGAAACTTTCATGATTTCAGCCTGCAGGTACAGCAGTCAAAGGGAGACTTGATCCATTTTCTTCTACACTCTATCATTACCCCCTCAGCCCCTATGACATTTTGACATGTTATCATTTCCATGATCTCAAGCATGAATACATTGATTTTTCAATCATTCTCTATTAAACCCAACAATAGAAAGTTAATGATCCAATTGAATCAATCCAGGGAAAATAACCTCTAGTTTCAACACTATTAAAAGATCCATGCCATTCTCTGTTGGCTTATTTTGTTGTTATCTCAGCTGATTAAAATATTCAATGGATGCTTGGCATTAAAGGTAGCATGTTGGCTTTTAAGCCATAGACCACGTCTATGTGAAGAGCTGTTGAGGGGCTTCCCAACCTTGGGATTACCTGTAATCATGATGACTCAGGCAGAATTCCTCCAATGGCCTGGTAGGAGTGCATGATGCAGACATCACCCATTAAAAGGATGGCATAAGATGAAGCCTATGTCTTCTCAGCTCCGTTGGAGCCTAATACAACTCCCACTGATGTCAATGAAAGTCCGTGGGAAGTAGGGCCAACTCTAGGAAGGACTAGGTTCTCAGTAGACACAAGAACTATGATAGTGTCTGACCCCTACACCAGGGAACATAGAACAGGGAAGTTTCCTTGTGCCTTCTTGCCTGACCGTCTCTTGTGCACCCATGCAGGGCCAGCTAGTAACTAACTTGGGTATTTGTCGAGCCCCCATCATCACAGTATATAAGTGCTGCTAGAATCTACACCTAAGTATATTGAAAAGTTATATGTTGCACTGCTCCCAAGACATATAGACTGATGAAAAGTTTAAAGGATCAATACTTTACAAAAAAAGGGGCAAAGAAGGTTATTGCTTCCACTGCAAGCAGGGGAGTCAGCAATGCATGCTGGGATGCCCGGTGGGAAGATTCCGTAATTCTGATTTCCTATAAATCATTTCCTCCCCTTTCAACTGACATATTTCTGGTTCTGCCAAGTGTCATGTAGAGGAAGTCTCAAGCACAGAAGATGGTTCACTGCTCCCCTGATGTTTGAAATAGGACAGAATAGAAGAAATATCATCATGCAGATTTTATTAGCCTTTCAGGAACTTCATTTTGAGTATGTTTGCAAGGTTTTGCATTGCTTCCCATCCTAGCGGGATATTATTTCATTAGTGTAATTCTTGAAGCAGATGTGATTTTCTATTCTCAATATCAGGTCCCAATACAGTCAGTATTTCTGCATGTTTCACACAATCAGGTCTAAAATAATCATCACTCTGTAGTGCAATGATTGCAATTAGAGCTTGCAAATCTTGGTCATTTCAGCACATGGAGCTTTCACAGGATCTTTATTTTTTTTACTGGTTCACGCGAGTTTCAATCCTCTGTGGCAGTGTAAAACTGGAGTAACTCTAGGGACTACCCATGAAGTAACTGTAGAGTAACCAGGCATGGATTCAGTGGAGATCAGTATCTATCCTTTTCACTTTCATTTTGAGTTTGGGGCCCTGTTTACTTGAAAATCAGTCAGCATGCACTGAAACAGCTTTGAATTACAATCACCTGGAATTTCACAGGAGTACAAAAAACTGAAACCAGTATCAGAAACATCTGATTCCAGGGTTTATTTCCCCACCTCTTACCATGCAATTTTCATAGCATTCCAATTACAATGTTTTACATGTCAAGCTTGGTTTTTTTTAGTTCAGAAATTTTAGTTTGCTTCGATCAGACTTTTAACATATTTTGAAGTTTGGTAAAGCTAATTCAAAAATAGATATTCATATTATTTCACTGCTACTTCATGCTTAACAAGTCTGTACCCGTTCAACACAATACTCTTAACTCCTAATTTACATCTATTACAAATACTTAGATTACATAAAGTATCATTTTCCAAGCTTATCCAAAACTCAGTCCATTTGTGTTTCTGTAGCTTTAAGAAGTATCTTAGCTAAACATAATGTTGCCTGTGAGATGCTCATATTATAGCCGATGAATGCCAAGATCTGTACATCATAATGTGTTTGTCATGGAGAAAAAGAAAGCTGTAACATACAGAGATTAAGTAGCTCCACAGCTGGACTAGCCAGACCTGTCTGAAAGTAGAACAATAGTTTGCTCCAATCTAGCATGACATTAAGATGACAGTCTTTATCTGCCATTGTTAGTTAAAACATGGGAAAAGAGTTTTTTTGAAAATTTCAAAAGGTACCGGATGTGCTGCAGTTCCCAGCCTTTCATTTGTTTGCAAAGCAAAACTGAAGCAAGCTATAGTTCTGAACTGCTTAGTTATACACCAGTAACCAGAGAATTGCAGACCTGTCTACTAGCCCACTGTGTTCTCTGAAGCATATCCTCTTGACTATTATCTAGCATTTGTACAATGAATCTTTCCCACCCCTAAAATAAAGAGAAACTCTGAATAGACAATGTTTCAATCTAATATGGTTCCTCTCTCCAATGTGTAAAGAATAATATTTTAAATAGTGTAACTACAATGGGGTCATTCAGCATGTTCAGGAATGACAGACTGGCAAGACTTTCCAGTTTCCAAGCAAATATACATATCTTGTTTGCTAGGGTAAAAATAAAACCATTACATCTCAATATTTATAATCTGTAGGAAAACAATTTTCAGTCCCAATGGTAATAAATGTCTAATATTGCAATCTGTATAGTTGCATTATTTTAAATGAGTAATATTTGTTGAAATTCTGCAGTCCTGAGTAGCATGATTACATTTTAATAAGAGATAACAGGGTAAAAAGAGGTTTAAAAGAACTCCAGTTCTAACAAAATATGAGTAATCACTCAAACCATCCAGGTTTTAAACAGGAATTCTAAATATTATTGATGCTACCCTTATCTAAATCAGGGAAGAATTTGGCTCTATTTGTACAATACAGAACACCTATATTGCAAACTGAGAAGTTTTTCGCTCTACTATAATGGACTTTAAATAAATACATACATTAAATAAAAAAAGAGTTCTTGAGGACTCTTTGCAGTAATAAAACATTCTAAGAAAGCATAAGTATGTGCATCCAAAAAAAATCCACATTCTTTTCCTCCCTACGTCATTAATAATTTGTTTTTTAAAAGATATAATGTGAAAATAGATGATTTTATATAGCATGGTGATAGGAAATCATAGCATTATTAGTGGAACTATGCAGCTCACAGAGGAGTTTGGCAGTTTCAGAATATAATGGAAAAGACGTGGTGCAGTTATATCCTATCCTATCCTATCTCCTAGAACTGGAAGGGATCTTCACTAGCAGGACCAAGTACTGATTTTGCCCCAGATCCCTAAGTGGCCCCCTCAAGGATTTTGCCCTTATGATCCTAACTGAGTTCAGATACAGAAGGGCTGAGGAGGGGGACTTATACTCTCCTAAATGTTGAGAAGCCAAACTCTGCTATGGCCCACTCTCAGGGACTACATGAAAGAATTGTGAATATGCTGGAGAATGTCATAGGGAATGGCAAGCCATGAAGAGCCACTGGGTAAAACCCCCCTGGGTCAGGCATAGCCGGGTTTAGTCTGTAATGATGAACCAGCTGTAGCAATGTTCTCATGTGCCCTGCTCCTGCATTCGGGAAAATAATTCCATTTACCACAAGTCCTCATTGGTTTACTGAGGCTGTGTGCGAGACTAGATTTTCTCCTTACTAGGCATTTTCCTCTTCTCCCTCGCTTCCCTACACACACACACACACACACACACACATATTTCAGTGTATAAAAGCTTGTAAGTTCTGCTCTAAGCACACACTTAACTTTAAGGAAATGAGTGATTCTATCCTCATTCAGCACAGTATATAAATCCCAGTGATTTAGTTTTTCAATTCATGCTTTAACTTTATCTCATTTATTTAATACATTTATTAAGCACATACTTATTGCTTTGCTGAATAGAGATGGGATTATATATGTGCTTAATTTTAAGCATGGGCTTAAGTGTTTTGCTAACTTAAGGCTAATATCATGCCCAAAACATGTCTGGGACTTTTTTAACGTACTGCAAGATTAAGAATGTGCTGTTCCTGTTAATTGTAGTTTTACATTGACATCAGTGGAGTTTTTCCTGATTTACACCATTGTAAGTAAGAGCAATATCGTGCATCAAGACTTTGAAGATACTGGGCAGAGCCAGTCGGGTTGCCTTACCTGCTAATAACAATAATATAAGTAATTGGGATATGTTGCAAAGCTGTTCTGGTCACTAAGTGATTTATGGCTATTGCAGTTGCCTTTAGCTGTCTCTTATATCAGAGCACCAGAAAAGAACTATGGGAAGGTATTATAATTCCTGAAATTGCCAGTAGGAATGAAATGCTTGCATGGTAATGCCCAAAGGTACAGAATTTTGGGATGTGGAAGCTCCCATGCGTAACCATAAGTAACAGCTTGTACCAGGTATTTTGATACTAACATATTTGGAAAGCTATGATTTCAAATGACTTGGATTTTTGTTGTTTTTTCGTATCACCCTAAAATTAACATATGACGTTTCAGTTCTTATTTACAATTCACATTAATAATTTATCTTAATGTAGCTAAATTAGTCATGGTAGGTTTAAATTCATTATGTCTCTTTCTCCTTCCTGCCAACCTCTTCCCCCTTTCCATTCTCATTTTCTTTCTTACTTTGCTTTATTTAGTTATTTTTTTAATGATCCATTTATGCATTCTTTATTCCTTTAATGAAGTAGTTGGGGAGGCGGTTTCCTTTGCTAAAGCCAGGAACTATTCAGACATATTTAATTTGGGAAAATTGGGAATCTTCTTTTTTAATCTAGGCTGATGTTATTTCAGAGCAATACCTGGAAAGATGCTTTTCAATTACTGTCAGGACATACTTCCAATTTTAACCTTTTGGGTTTCAGTTCTGAGGGTCAATTTTATGTCAATAAGTTCCCAACCTTTTCTTTCTGAGCGCCCCCTCCAACATACTATAAAAATTCCACCGCCCCCCTGTGCCACAACAACTGTTTTTCTGCATATAAGAGCCAGGACCAGCATTAGGGGGTAGTAAGCGGGGCACTTGCCCAGTGCCTCACGCCGGAGAGGGCCCTGCAAAGCTAAGTTGCACAGGCTTTGGCTTCAGCCCCAGGAGACGGGGCTTGGGGCCCTGGGCTTCAGCCCCATGTGGTGGGGCTTCGGCTTTCTGCCCTGGGCCCCAGCAAGTCTAATGCTGGCCCTGCTTGGCAGATCCCTTGAAACCTGCTCGCGGCCCTGGGGATTATGTGGAAATGATTAAGGAAATTACGATGACCTGCACTGTACAATTTATTGCCAGGTACTCCCTGATATTTTAAGCAAATAAAGTTGCGGCTGAATTAAAACCTCATTCATTGCCTCCTGTCTTTCTTCCAGCGTGGATGGACAAAGTTCTGTACTGCTTTCACTAACTCCAGTCTGTCTGTTCTTTCAGTAGACTTTTATCTATTGCTCTCCCAAGAGGGAGTAAAAGATTTCTTATGATAGCATAAGTCTGACCAAAATGTTAGAAAATCAAAATATATGCTTTTCTTGTTGTGAACTCCTGCCAGTTTCAGTCAAATACATTAGGATTCTGTTCACTCTACAGTCTACGTGAGCATAGAAGGAGTGAGATATGCACAGACTGTGTGAGAGAAAGAGACATTCCTCAACTCAGCTGCTGAGCGTCACAACACCCTAAAAAGAAAATTATTTGAGTTTTGTGTCTCTGCCAGCTTTTTGGGTGTATGGCAGAAGGTGTTACTTGTCACAAAGTTGCACTTCAGACTTCATTGTATATAGTCACTGAGGTGCCTTAGGAAAAGGAGAAAAAGAAATCAGCTTCCCTTGGGCTGCAAAGCTTCAACTAAAACATGGGAAAAAAAAGCTTTGTGTTGATGCCAGAATTCTTGCCAATCTCAGACTGATGTTGAGAAAGGTCTGCTCCATTATCGTTAGCAAAGCACCGTACTACGGTGATAGAGACATTGAAACAGATCACTGAATGACAACACCCCTTCGATGACATTGATTGAAAATAGAAAAAAAACTATTTAGACTACATATTTTTCAGAAATCAGAAAGGAGACAAAAATACATCCCCTCTAGACTCCACATTTTCACCACAGCCTTCTTTGTGCTGAGTGTGAAATTTAATCCAACAGATATTTGTGTCTGTCCTTTATTGGCCAGGGAAACTCTGCTCAGATGTAGCATCTGGTTATCAATGAGTTTTTGCTTTTTATGCAATTTTCCAGCTGGGCTGACTGAGGCACAAACAGGTCAAAGTGACTTGTCCAAGGTCATTCTGTGTGTACTCAACTCACGCTGCTACTTTAAGACTCACCTAGTCCTCAGTCCTTCCCACAAGCCTGCACATCACATATTTTCTCCTATGTGGATAAACCTTTGAAATGATGTATTATTTTTGATGATATATTCTTTTAAGGAATCCATTTGTTATGAACTCAAGTGATATTTACAACAAAAGCAATGAACTTGGTGACTTTATTTGATATGCAGGTGGGTGTTCATATTTCCATAGGAATTTCATTGTAATTCAGAATCACTTAAATACTAATTAAGTTGTCTCTTCAAGGTTATTTTATTATAATATTCATAGAGTTCATATTTTTTGCACCAAAGTAAAATGTTAGCTGATCTGTCAAACTCAAATAAGGTTCTAAATTCTACACTCTAAGGGGAATATTAGCAAATGATGCAAGCAAGTTCAGCCACATCAAGAATGTAAAAGATGAATATATGTGGTGAAGAAGTCTTCAATTACCCAGGACATAATCTATTATAGAACAAGGCATGTGATAAACTACACAAAAAAGTTCTATAACTCACAACTGGATGGGACTTTAGACACCCAGCAGGGGGAGGCCCTACAGTAATGTGATGTCTGAAGCACACATTTTATATCTTAAATCCACCTGCCAGGTTAAAGATATGCAGACATCATACTTCACAGACTTCCAGAGGGTATGTGAAGTGGGAGATTTGAGCCTGAAGAGAGGGATGACGTTCAGAACACAAGAGCCTATAGGGTTCCTCTTAGCTATCTTGCAATGGTGCTAGATGCTGCATAAGTACATGTTTCACATAGGACATCAGAATAGTCCCAGCTGAAGTCAGTGGTGAGTCTTTCCATGCCTCTTTCCCAGCTCAGTTCATAACTTCACTAGTGGAGCATACCACCTTGGGATATTATGGTTTGAGTTGTTCTGACTCCATTAGCTGACACGCATAAGAGTATATGCAAAACAGAATCATCCCAGCGTGAATCCCTTGTCTGATTCTAGGACAATGAATTATGAAAACATGGGTGTTGTCACAGACTTCTTGTTCAAGCTGCCTCTGATAGATACAAATTAGGCTGCTGTTTGGACTCTGGATCAGTGTGCTTCAAAGCTTCCCTGATTCTGGGCAGGGTCCAGCCACAGTCTCCGGCCTCTTGGGCACAGACCCTGTCAGGTATCATTTCTAGAGACGGGACTCCTAGCTGCCCTAGGCCCAAAGATGAGTGGTAAACCCCCCAAATCTCCCCAGTAGCTTAAGCTGGTGGGTACTCCAATTCATAATTTAACCCTTCAAGGACACATGATAGTTGAAGAAAATAACACTCAAACATTGTGAAAGAATTTCTAAACCAATTATATTTTACTCATATAGGTATATATATATCTCATAGAGCTGGAAGGGACCTCAAAAGGTCATGGAGTCCAGCCCCCTGACTTCACTAGCAGGACCATGTACTGATTTTTGCTGCAGATCCCTAGGTGGCCCCCTCTGGGATTGAACTCACATCTTGGGGTTTAGCAGGCCAATGCTCAAACCACTGAGCTATCCTTCCCCCCAACAGACAAAGTGTGAGAGATATACAGGTCTATGGAAACTTAACAAAACATGCATGCAAGTCCCGTCCTTCAGTGTCCCCACACTCTGAGTTCTTGGTTTTGATCAGTCCTTGCAGGGGTCCCAGGTCCTTCCTGCACCCCTCTCCTCTTGCTCATCCTTCAGGTTCTGGTCAGGGTCTGTCTCTCTCCCTTCAACAAGCTGCCCTTAGCTTGTTCAGGTCTGGCAGTCAATAGGTTGCCCTGTCCGGCAAGCATGCCCCTTTAACAGCAGCTCCTAACACCCTTTGTCTTTGTTCCTTCTTTTCTGTTGGGGATTTTCCATTATTCCATCCTCACCACCTGCAGACAACTTGGGGAACGAGGGACTGAGTAGTATGCCTAATGCTGCTCTGTCATTCTCTGCTCCATTGCAAAACTTCTGCCTAAGATTTTCCCCAGCCCCTCCTACCTGGTTTCCCCCACAGAGTTATAGAAACTGCAAATGTTTCACATACACACACTCCTATAATACATTAAATAACTTAGGGCATAAGCTATTATCGATAAACTAAGATACAATCTCTGACACATTGTTAAAGTATTGTATGTATGAGCAGACATGACTAGGTATTTTGCATATATAAATCTCAGTAATCTGAATGTGTTTCTGTTCTTTAGGGCACAATTTTTGTTTAATTTTTCCACCATAGCAAAACCTTTACAGATAAAGATCCATCCTCTGTCTGAAGTATTTTAACTTTCCACTTTTCTAAAGGTTAGTGCCTGGATTTATTTAGCTTGTAAAAGTTTGGGACAAGGGATCATGTTGTCACTACATGTGTGTGTAATGCCTACCATAATATGGCCCTGATACTTAACTGGTGGCCTCCGTGTGCTATTGCATTACAAACAAATAAATAAATAGCATCTCTTGCCCAAACAATGGCCTCCTGGCTTCTGAGCTTTTTGTGCTGTGTCTTATTTAGCTGTCTTTCATATAAAAGCAATTCCTACATAACTGATGTGTAAACTAAGATAAAATTGTATTCAAATTTCTTTGCTTTAGAGAGCTGATGAGCCTTTTGTGTTTTAGGAAATATGATTCACAACAGAATACGTCATACATATCATCAGACCTTGTGCAGTGTTATGAGACTTCTATATAATCTAAAATCAGTCTAAGAATATGTGCTGTTTGTAGATTATTAGTATAATGAGAGCTATCTACCTATGTGACCTTGAGCACTTAATTTCCCTGTGCCTCAGTTCCCCTTTGGTAAAATGGGAATAATTCCTTTCTCCCACGCTTTGTCTGACTTTCCCATTTAGACTGTAATCTCTCTGAGGCAAGGGCTGTCTCTTATCTGTTTGTATAATGCCTAGCCCAATAGGATACCAATCTTTGTTGGGGCCTCTAGGATCTGCTGTACTACTCCAATCACAATGTCAATAACAGTTGATAACTAAAGTGCAATGGACTTAGATTAAATAGGAAGTGAATACAAAGTATTTTATAAAAAAGCAGAAGTAAATTGTTCTCTCTATAGAAAATGACAGATCTGTTATTTTCTTTTAGTTTAAATGTCAACACCATATTCTCATTTATTATAATTATTATTACTGTATCCACCATATCCCCACTGAGGACTATGTATATATCAAGTTTGAATTTTTAAGTGGAAAAAAGATATCAAACATTTTTTTATGAGTGTGCAAGCCATTCAACTCTAACATTCCTCTGCATGAATGTATTGAGAATATGGTTGCAAAGACTTAATTGCACCATATCCAGTTACCCCACAAATACTTCAGATGCTCTTTACTGCTTAGCTGAAGGAAAGCTCAAGGCTTTGTGTGACTGAAGAATTTTAAATAGACTCAAGAGATTAGGAACAAACATTTTCAAAATTAGAAAATTTTGCAATTGACACTTCTTAATACCTGGACCACGACTAATTTATTTTCATTTACTTTTGGTTCAAATACATATCTATATTATAATAGTTGTGGTTTCTTTTCTTTTTAAAAGAGAATTTTCTTTTAAAGATCCTACCAAATAATTGTTCCAAATGGTCAACAGATATTCTACTCATGGCTCTTCAAATTACCTATCTGATTTGCTATTCATTTTCACCCACACAGACTAAAGCAGCAAACAGTATGTAAAAACAGTAGGTAACATAAAATGTCTCTGCCAAACTTGGTCAATAATTGCATGCTATTTCCAACTATAATTAAATTAATTCACAATCTATGTCTTGGAAATGTTCAAGAACCCAGAAGTGTAAAAGCCAGGATAATTCAAGTATTTTGATTATCTAACCTATTGAGTCATAAAATTGGTGACTCATGTTCTACTGAATGAAGCCAGGAGTTATAATTTTAGGGATAATATCTTAGTGCCAGTGTGCTGGGTAGTACATACCTTTCAGGACCTAAAAGGGTTACTTCCCATCTTTGTTTCCCTCACTCCTTCCTTCAGTTTCCCTGGCCAACTGAGGCAACTTAGAGCAGAGAAAAGCTTGAACAGAAATGAAAGGTGCTCAAGGGAGAAAAGTGTGCATTCAATCAGCAGAGCACCGATCTCTGAAAATCAGAGTCTTTAGGGCATATCGAATTGGGAACTCCAAAACTAAGACGTCCCAAATTACTGGTCTCTACTAAAAACCTTAGCTGTTGGTTTTAATATCTATATGAAATGCGGCCATTACCATGGTTTTGGAAACCATAACATTTAATTTCCTGGTATTGTGCACATAAAATTGCAGCCATAACATTGCATGAAGAAAGAGTATTCAAGTTATGTGTGTGTCTGTGTTTATGCACATACGTAACCACACAAAGACACACACACTTTATGTAAATATTTTTTCAGTGTAAATCTTAAAATCATTGACTTTCTTTTAAAAAACATAAATAGCTCCACAGTATTCAGAAACTAATAATGGAGTACCAGTACAAAACTATACATGCTTTATTGGACCCTTCCTTTGTTCTGTATTATTTTAGTAAATAATGTTGTAACCGTAGTACTGTCGTACTGTAGCATAAGAAATCTTGGGTATGGCTAAGGGTAGATTGCTTTTTCTCCCTCACCTTTCTTTTTTAATTTTTATTTATCAATTCTCAATTATTGTAAGAATTACCCCCATCCAAATAGGAAGAGCAACACATCATGCGATTTATGTGTCCACTAAAAAGTAATGCATTCAATAAAACCTTATTAGCATGAGAGACTACACAAGTATTGTCAAAGTGTAAAAAAGAGAGAGGCTTCAGGTATCTATCAGAGGTGAATAGGACCCAGCCACAAATGGTGAATACTTCCAAAGAAGTGTTGGCATTCAATCTGTAGACTGGGGGGAGGGATAGCTCAGTGGTTTGAGCATTGCCCTCCTAAACCCAGGGTTGTGAGTTCAATCCTTGAGGGGGCCACTTAGGCATCTGGGGCAAAATCAGTACTTTGTCCTACTAGTGAAGGCAGGGGGCTGGACTCAATGACTTTTCAGGGTCCCTTCCAGTTCTAGGAGATGGGATATCTCCATTTAAATATATATATATATTCACTGGAAATATTCAGAATCTTAACTTCAAATAAATTCAAGACAATTTTAAAAATGTCTCAGATTCAGTCTGAATATATAAAAGGAAGCAAAATTATTGGAATTTATTACTTGTTGTGAATTAATCTCATATTTCTAGTTATAGTAAGTTTTCCTCAGATATATTGTCTTATCCAAAATATATATCCCAGCACCACAAAATAATGTGTAAAGCAATAGTGACCACATTATTTATCTTTCATAATTTTCATAATTCCTTTCCCCTCCCTCCCAGAATAATATCACATATGGTATTTTACTTTCTCTGAACCCATTGATACTAGGAAAGAGTAATTAGCGAGATTTTAGTTCAGTTATGTCATTTATCATTCTTCATTGCCAATTCATGTGCATTGCCTAGTGGGAGAAACTCTTACATCCAAAATATTAAACATTCTACAATTTGATTCAGTCTAATGATAAGTAACTTCTTGTAACGACTCAATGAACTATTAACTCCTGATTTAATCTTTTACTTATTATTAAGTATAAGAACGTATTCAGATGTAGATTATTTATTTGGTATAAATACAGTGAAAAGAAGAAAACAAAGGCATTATCAATACAGGAGCTAGAACACTCTCTTAGCCATGGCCCCTCGGTGGGCTCCTGCCGACAGGTGAAGAATTTTCTGTCAAAATAGACATATTCACATTCCCTCCCCTATGCAGGCCAAAATAAAATGAGCAAGAGAGACAAAGAGAGGGGAAGTGAATGAAAGAAGAAAAAGACTGACAATGAAGATAATATTGTTTTCCTCTATCCTGCCAGTTTAACAGCACCTGAGGATTTCTGAAAAGACAGCTGATGTTTGAAGAGTTGTCAGATGGAATGTTGTAGACTGAAGATTCTATGGCACTTAGAATGGCCACTGGGCCATTCAGAGGCCAGACAAATGGTGCCTGAAAACTAACAGGGCAAAAGCAAAATCTCTTGTGCTAAGCGTTGGCATGAAGAGTGCTATATTTCCTGTATCCTGTTGCTGCGGGTCTCAGAGCACCCAGACAGCCCAGAAGAGGAAACATTCCCACAAGGTGAGAGGATGGCAGAAAGACCAGACAGTACACCTCAGTATACCTACCCAGAAGGTTGCCCTGGGTGATGAATACTGTTCATGCTCTGAAAAAGTCAGTATTTCCAGTTTTTCCCTCCACCTAATGCATATGGATCCACTCCCCCAGGGCAGATGAGATTCTCTTCTACTTCACTAAAATTGCCTTCGTGCTTCAGGACACAAGCCAATCATGAACAGCAAGCAGGTTGTTCCATAACTGTATATTACAAATATTCTTGCACCTTCCTCTGAAGCTGTCGCAGCTGGTAACAAGGGGGATAATGGGATTAAGATGCATTAATTATATTCCCTCCTAAACCCTCTGCTATAATGCTTCCCCTACTTGTACATTATGGGATGGGGAGAAAGAAAACGCATGAGTGAGAATGGGGTCTTGGGGCTGAGACCAGGGAATCCAGAAGTCTACAGAGCAACGGGCCATGCACCGCCACACAAGGGGAACAGAGTCATAGCAGAGGCTGTTGAAGCCCTAAGACTACAGTAGTTGTTGAGTGGCAGCTCGGCACCAAGCTTGGATAGTTAGGTTTGGTCTTGGAGGAGGGAGTAGGATGGATTTCTTCCTAAATTCATTATGATAATGACTTAATCTCTATAAAAACATGAGATATAGTCCACTATGTTTTTGCTGTGGGGAAAGGCGAGTGTGTGATGTGATTGACCTGTCAGTAGATAGCCTTAATTACAGATCGGTTGGCTGCCTATTTCTTAGTGGGTGGCATTAAATGTCTTATTTTTTTAATACCAACATGTAAACTTGTAGATTAAAAGAAATGTAATAATGTGGGAAATTTTATATTAATCACATAGGGCTCAATCCTGCAATACTAATTCAGTCATTATGCAGGCTTTGTTCCTGTACAGCATAAAAGGCCTGATCCAAAGACCACTGAATTCAACAGATATTTTTTCCACTAACTTCATTGGCCTATGGATCAGGTTCTGGTAGCATTTTCTGCAGCCATCATGCAACCTTTATGATATGATATCACACCACATTTGCATGGGTTTGAGGTAAATATTATATGGTTCCAAAAGTGGCCTTTTAATTAGGGACACTGGAGAGGTATGTGCATATAACAGAAAACAAGTTCATGTCAGGTCAACCTGTCTAAAATAAGAGTCAGAGATGTGTCTGAAGAGGTATATGTGTATATAATATACAGAATACACAGTTTTGAAACATGTGCTTCAGAATAATTTGGGTGTTTCACTGAAATCACCCAGGCTACAAAAAATGAATGCATGCAGAAAGAGGTTAATACCAGTTATAAGCTCACAGCTCATTATATACTGCCCAACTAATACAGATACAACATGATTTAAGATTGGAAACTGTGGCTAAAGGAATTAGTCTTCTCTGCATGAAACTAGGTTTATTTAATCAATGTTGCTCCCACTAGAAAAATGGATTAGTTTTTCTTTAAGACAGAGTTAAAAGTTGTGCAGCTAATTTATTTTAATAAGCATTCACTCACTGACTGCTGCAGGAAAAGGCTAACCTGTAATGAACCACCAGGAAAGAAAGCATGCCTTAATTATTTTTCAGGGGTGGATAATGAATAAATTAGCCACGCTGCAGCCTTGCTGTTAGTATAGAATTTATTACTTTTGCTTTAAGAACCATATCATGACAAAGTCAATTTTTCTCCTGAATGCAAGCTGATTGATGCTGTAATATCTGGTTGTGAAAGACTTCTTGGTATCACAGTGAGTTTGAAGTTTTCCTGAGTTCATGTTCTCCTACATAATTACAGAAGACAGTTATATTTATTCTTTTTTTAACAAGTCTTCTAATTATGTACACTACAGAATGAGTTACTTAGATGTCTTGGAAATGTCAATAGATGTGGCCAAATCTAATTTCTTCGTACTTAATTTGTTGACACAAATGTAGGGTAGGAATAAATGGTAAATTTTCAGAATGGAGAGAGGTAAATAGTGGTGTTCCCTAAGGGTCAGTCCTAGGACCAATCCTATTCAACCTATTCATAAATGATCTGGAGAAAGGGGTAAACAGTGAGGTGGCAAAGTTTTCTGATGATACTAGACTGCTCAATATAGTTAAGACCAAAGCAGACTGAGAAGAACTTCAAAAAGATCTCACAAAACTAAGTGGGCAACAAGATGGCAAATAAAATTTAATGTGTATAAATGTAAAGTAATGCACATTGGAAAAAATAACCCTAACTATACATACAATATGATGGGGGCTAATTTAGCTACAACTAATCAGGAAAGAGATCTAGGAGTCATTGTGGATAGTTCTCTGAAGACATCCAAACAGTGTGCAGTGGCAGTCAAAAAAGCAAACAGGATGTTAGGAATCATTTAAAAAGGGATAGAGAATAAGATAGAAAATATCTTATTGCCCTTATATAAACCCGTGGTATTCCCACATCTTGAATACTGCATACAGATGTGGTCTCCTCAGCTCAAAAAAGAAATACTGGCATTAGAAAAGGTTCAGAGAAGGGCAACTAAAATGATTAGGGGTTTGGAATGGGTCCCATATGAGGAGAGATTAAAGAGGCTAGGACTTTTCAGCTTGGAAAAGAGGAGACTAAGGGGGGATATGATAGAGAGATATAAAATCATGAGTTGTGTGGAGAAAGTGAATAAGGAAAAGTTATTTACTTGTTCCCATAATATAATAACTAGGGACCACCAAATGAAATTAATGTGCAGCAGATTTAAAACAAATAAAAGGAAGTTCTTCTTCACACAGCGCACAGTCAACCTGTGGAACTCCTTGCCTGAGGAGGTTGTGAAGGCTAGGACTATAACTGGGTTTAAAATAGAGCTAGATAAATTCATGGAGGTTAAGTCCATTAATGGCTATTAGCCAGGATGGGTAAGGAATGGTGTCCCTAGCCTCTATTTGTCAGAGGGTGGAGCTGGATGGCAGGAGAGAGATCACTTAATCATTACCTGTTAGGTTCACTTCCTCTGGGACACCTGACATTGGTCACTGTCAGCAGACAGGATACTGGGCTGGATGGACCTTTGGTCTGACCCATTATGGCAATTCTTATGTCTTCTGTGTTTATAATGAAAACTGATACTTTTACATAAATGTGTATGTTTGGGCAAAGGATGACTAAGGAGGCACCCTATAAGTGTGAGGAGGACATAAATTCCAATGAGAGAGATTAATTATTTACTAAGGAATAGTGGATATGGATCTGATCCAGCATCTATTGAAGTCAATGGGAGACTTCCCAATAACTTCAGTAGGAGCTGGATTGGGTCTATGACTGTAAGCAGTATGATGAAATTAAAACAAGGGAAACAGAGTAAATAGAAAAGATAACTTCTGAGCTGAGCAATTAATTACAGTGTGCAAGATCTTCAGTTAAGATACTGAAAAGTAAACTAATTAGAGCATTAGAAAAATGTATAGATCCTTTCCTTCTTTGGCTTATTTGATCTGTTCATGAAAACATACATACAAGAGGCACTAGAAAAATTACTATTGTATAGACAACATGCCACTCTCTGCATCTCCTGGAGCCCTCTCACTAACAATCCATACAGCCTCTTCCTCATCAATATTTCATTGTTACCTTTCTTTGGTAAGCAACTCTTCACTAGACAATTTCAGATGGGCCTCTGGAAGTGCACTATGTTTTAAATAAAGAATTGAAAGAAATCTGATTTTTAATTACAGGATGTTTTTCTTAAATAGATTTAAGTAATAATGCCCGTCCTCAAATGGTTTTGAGATTTTTTGGGAAAAACAGTTACCTTGAACTCGCAAAGTGGAAAATTAAAATAACCAGAGTAGCAGATTTGGTTTCGCAAGATACATTACCAAGCTACTCTCTGTTTTGCAGTCAAAGGTCCTTAGTGGTTAAGGGTCAGTAAAAAAAAGGACAAGGAAAGAGGCTGAAATAGATAATTCTGTCTCTTTTTACAGTCCCTAGGGTAGCATATAGTTTTGGGGATTGCTCATCAGCTGCAGAGGACACTAAGTGCTTAGCTCTACAGAAAGTGATCATCCTTTAGTCATTTCTGAACACAAAGCTAAAATCGTTATGACTTATTCCATCAAATTTTATGCTGTTAATGGAAAAAGCTTTGGGAAAGGTCAGTTATTTCACTCTATAGCTATAACATTTGCTTAAGCAGTATTTATAACCCATGATATTTTCTAAATAAAAGATTGATAAACAGTGCTAGAGATTTATGTAATTATGATACTTGTGCAGATAGCTTACTTAATTATTATGTCTGTAAACGTTACTTTGAATTAATTTTGTTGTTGAACGTGAGAAATTGTATAGGACCAATAAGGGAAACACATAATAAATACTGAATGGAAATTACAGATCCATTGTTAGGTACTTCATTAAACTGCCAAGGTTCCAATCCAAGCTTTTAATTCCTTTCATTGTATTGTCTTACTGGTCTTTCTTTGTTTCTTACCATGGAAGGGTCCTCAAGAATGTGCATTAGTGTCTTTATACACTAGAAAATAGCTCATTTATTGTCCCATGTGTGATTTTACATTAATATTTCTGGATGAAAATGAAATCTAATCACTATTCAAGTCATAAGAATAAACATCAACCTTTATAAGAGCAATATGGAGGACCTTAAAGATAATATACATATATTTAAATTTAAAAAAAGGAAGAATACTGAATGCTTTGAGAGCTTCAGAGGAAATGGTACCAACAGCTGCTTTTCTGTAGCAATAGTCTTGCTCAATCCCCTTGTCAGAACTTTGTCACAGAAACAGTGAAATCCAGACAATTTGCAACCTTCACAGCTAGAGCTATACACAGATGCATGGGAGCACACATGTGATTAGTTGATCTGATTGTGAAAAGGAAAATTGAATGTGAAGTACATTAGAAAGACAATAAACATTGCTAATGTCTTTTCCTCTCTTTCAGTACAGCAGGTATTGTTAAACACAATAGCCACATATATAGCCAAACATAATACTGTTTTCTGGTGCAAATGAGGTCATGAACCATTTTAAATGCACTAAAATTCTCTAGATCTCTGCTTTCTTTCTCTAAACAAAGTACCTTCCCCACTCAACCTCTCCTCAAGAGATTCAAAAGCCACAATGATTACTTCTCCTGTTTATTAATCTTAGATCATTTGATCAGACACCTGAATGAATACCATGTGACACAGGTGACCAATCAGAGAACAAGTAGTGAATCATGAATACCAAACATTCTCAAATTATTTGAGAGCAGTACTTAGGCTGGAAAATATTCCTGGGGGGGAAAAAATCAACTCCAAACAATAAACATATTTGTAAAAATTTGCAACCTCTTTGCAGATCAGTTGCAAACGGAAAAGGGGCCTCAATAAGCCTAATAAATTATTTCTTCAAAATATTTGTCCCGCTCTGTACCAGAGTGTCATTTTCAGTGGTGCCTTGCGAGAGCTTACAGTGAGTAGCGATAAAGAAGGTAAATGGACAGTGACAGCCATGTAATTCAGTGTCTGATTGCTTTTCCACATGTCATTGGTGAAATGCATATCTTTCCCCTCAGTCTCTATGAGGGTCTACACTACTCAGAATTGTAAGGTCTAATAGATTCAACAGCTGAGAAATGATGCCTTGGAGGAATACTGTACTTCGAAGGAATGTTTTGACACCATTATTTTCCATCACTAAAAATATGTGTTTAGAGGTAGAGGCTTGAGATGGCTGAAAACTTTTTCTAAGTTTTAATTTTTTGAAAATGTTCAACCTCTACTTATGCTGGTAGAAAAACAGCAATAAATTCATGAATATTTTTTTGAAAAGTATTAGCAAAACATTTGCATTGAACTTTTGTAAATTCAAAAATGTTTGAGCATCTCTAATACAATTATATTTATAGATAGCTAATAGACCTATCAGTTCAGATATTTTTGAAGAGAAAGCAATACCATAGCTATCACCTGAGGTCTGAGGAAGTATTTTTTCCCCTCTTAAAAGTTTGTTGAAGTGTTAACTCTTTGTATTTAACGTTTGTTGAAAACGTAAGTGAAATATTTGTTCTTTTTGTGTGTGAACCATGGTGTCAGTGATAGAATAGCAGAGAAGAGGTTTGTGGGTGTGAAAAAAAGTAGTCGTGATCAAAAGTACTGTGGATTTCAGAAAAGTAATCATCTTTGTCTGTCTATATCACTAGTGCTTTTCTCACAGTCAGTAATAGGCAGTTGTAAATAGGTGTATGGTTTCCCAAAGATGTGGTGGGGATGATGGTCCTGATTCTCCACTGCAATTATACTAGCTTTATGCAAATATAATTTGACAAGCAGTCAAAATTGAAATTGAAAATTGAAGTAATACAGCAAAATACAATATGTCTAGCGGGTAATGTCTCTATCTGTTATCACTTTTGTGAAATATGTTGCATGTGGCATTGCAATAGTCAACTCTATTGATTGTGGGAAAGTGAATCTAGGTAAAGAGTCAAGTTCAATCTTTCTAAAATCACTTAGGAACTAAGGATCATGGTCTGTATTTACTGTTTAACTTCTCTGCCTCTTTTTAAAAATATACTCTGCACCTGACCTGTGTCATAGGCACCAGATCTCAGTGCAGTAGCTGCTGTATCTACTGTTAATATCTATATCCCATTCTTGCTGATGCTCAAAGATTGGTGGTGTGTGAACTCTCATTACTACTTCTTCCAGGGACACAGCCCTTTTCGTCAGAAGAGCAATTCTAGCCTAAGGGTGATCCACTGTCAAGAAATAGGCTACTAGACCAGCCTGTCTCCCATTTATCTCTGGAACACACTCTACTATCCCACACTCTGCTGTCAGTATTCCAGTTTATCTGTTTGCTAGGCAGCCCTGCATCAGATCTGATTAATTCAGAGCACTTGTCTTTCACCATGAATGAACCCCTTCAACTGTACTTAAGAGCCATCCTTTTGCAGAGAGGAGGATTTGCCTCTTTTGCAGCTAACTTTCTCCTCCTCTTCCTCCCTCTGCTCCAGGACGCACTGCTGCACATATTAAAAGCTTGTTAGAGGCCTTTGCTATACAGATTCTGTAAGGCTATTGGTTAAAATGGATTCACCGTTAGTTTATATTAGGCACTCATTTGTGTAGACACAAAAGATCATTGGGTCAACGCCTAGTCACAGTTCCATGAAACAACATTCTGAGCACCGGTGTTGATAAATTTATAAATATAAAAGAAAAAAAATGGAGGCATCATTCAGGGGCAGCTGTATGTTTTTTGCTGCCCCAAGCACGGCAGTCAGGCGACTTTCGGTGGCATGCCTGCGGAAGGTCCGCTGGTAACGCGGATTCGGTGGCGTGCCTGCGGGAGGTCCACCGGTCCCGTGCTTTTGGCGTCCCCGCCGCCGAAGCCATGGGACCGGCGGACCTCCCGCAGGCACGCCGCCAAAGGCAGCCTGACTGCCGCCCTTACAGAGACCGGCAGGCCACCTCCCCTGTGGGTTGCCGCCCCAGGCACGCGCTTGCTGCGCTGGTGCCTGGAGCCGCCTCTGCCATCATTTCATCTCAAATTCCTAGCAAATCACAAAAAACCCTATTATTGTAGTTTCCTCTACAGTAATACATGTATCATATTTAAGTTATTAGCCCAAGGAACCTAAACTTTTGGATCTATATTTGCTATTTTTTTTACTTTTCCTGATGACATAATTCTACAGTTTGTGATTACATTTCAAGATCCTTCTCTTATTACAGTGGCACACATTTCTATTATAAACCATATTTTGTTGGGGGTTACAACTGTGCCCTAAAATATTATCTTAGCTGCAAGGGTTTTTTAAAAGGTCTCAGCTATAGTTTTTAACAAACTATATTTGTTAAAAACTCTATTTTTCTTCTTATAAGAGCTATATATAATTCTGCAAAAAAACAAGTTTCTGTAGTGTGCATTTCAAAAGTAGCCTTCTTTTTCTAAACATTACACACTAAGGGCTCAGTTTTCAAATAAAGGATCCTTAATGCAACATCCAGATCTCATATGTGAATACTTTATTCATCTATAGACTGGTTTGATCATACCAATGCAGGATTTGAATATTTTATTTGTGTCAGTTTTTTAAAATTGGGGGTCTGTTGGTTCAGAACATTACCTAGTGGTAGAAATACAGAATACTACAATATGAAGCCCTAATCCTGCAAACACTTGTCACCTAACTAACTTTACGCATGAGCAGTCCCATTGAGCTCAGTGGGATTTCTGACATATATAAGTATTTGTAGCATCAGGACCTTGTAAAGTGGTGGCCCAAACCACTACAATATATTATTATATCTTTCTATTAACTTAAGGTTTTGGATGACCACACTAGAATACTGCAGTAGATTTTTTTTTATTATTAGGAAAATACTAATTTTACACTGATTAACACCATTTTTTGCTACACAACTGACACAATTTATAAAATGTATGGAATTTTGTAAAGACTTCAATTTGTAAAAGTTGATTCAATTCTAATCAAGTTGGTAGAATTCTATGAATATCTTTCACACAAATTATTAATTGACAGTAATACAATATACAAGACTTGTCTACAATAGATTGTGAGATGTAGGAACATGGGAGCAGAATGATCATAACTCATTTTGCCCCAGGCCTGCAAATCACGTAAGCATATTGCCTAGGGAGGTTGTGGAATCTCCATCATTGGAGATTTTTAAGAGCAGGTTAGATAAATACCTGTCAGGGATGGTCTAGATAATACTTAGTCTTGCCATGAGGGCAGGGGACTGAACAAAATGACCTCTCAAGGTCCCTTCCAGTCCTATGATTCTATATGCATACGTTTAAGTGCATGAGTATGCTCATTGACTTCAATGGAAACTACTCACAAATCAAAATTTCACACATTCTTAAGCATTTTGCTGGATTGAAGCCTATGGGTCAAACTCTATCATTCAATGCACATCAGCTAATGCTGAAATAAATGAAATTTGCACTTATTAATCTGAAGGCAAAACTGTGTTAATGTTGATATACTGATTGGAATTGTATTTAAATGTAGCTATAATGAGGCTAGTTTGTGTACTTTTCTATGTAGTTTAGCAATGTAAACCTGTTTTACTGGATGATAATATATACCTATAGAATTCATATTTGCTATATTAATTCTGGCATTTGGATGTACATTTTATACCCCTTAGAGTCAAGGACCTAATCTGAAGCTGATCCAAGTCTTTCTATTGACAATCAGAGCCCCCCAAAAAACATATACTACATAAGAATGGGAAATACAAAGAACCATTGAGAGAAAAATAACTTTCTGATGTTTATTGGAGAGTGAAGGGTATGCTTGTGTTCATTTTGGACAAAATGTGGTTTGCAGAGTACTTATGCATAGGGAAGCATGCTGTGGCTCTCCAGCCTAGGAACATTCTAGAGAAGGCCAAGGGGAAGGGGTGAGCTCAACATGTGGAGTGGAGAAGTATAAGCATGTGATGAACAAATCCATATATGGAAAGGTTAAATTTAATTGGTTGGAGGTTTGTGTTATGTAACTTGTTATGTAAGGGCCATGTGCTATAAAATAGCAAGGGGAGGGGCTCCTTGCTGGAGGGACTCTGCCTGATTTTTGTACCAGGGGCTCTCCCTTTGTGCACATTGAATAAAGCCTTGTTGAATCGCATCGAATTGAATTGAATCGCATCGCATCGAACTGAATCACATCGCATCGAATCAAAGTCCCTTGATTCTGCCCAGCATCTGACTCATTGGGAACCACAAAATCCCAACAAGAGAGAAGAGTGGAAGGGGTGGAATCAAATGGTCTTGTTGTCTTATAATATGCTGAGTACAAAACAAATAAAATGATAATAATTTGTGTGTACATAGCACCTTCAAACATATTCTAGGTTCTCAATACAATTTACAAACATTAACAAAGCCTCTCAGCTCACTTGGGAGGGAATTATATATATTATAATTCCCATTTTTCAGATGAGCAAACTTTATCACAGAGAAGTTAGGCCATTTGCTTAACATTGCACAGGAAATATGTGGCACAGCTAGAAATACAACTTTCCCACTCCTGTGACATATACACAACGCCATCCTTCCTCCTAGCCGCTGTCTATTGATACAATCTGGTAGCAAGGAGACTGACAGACTATTGTTTTTTTCCAGGCAAAGGATGACTTTGGCCCAGATTTCCAAAGGTATTTATGTGCCTAACTCCCATTGGGAGTACCTAAATACCTTTGAGATGTGAGCCTTTGTAAAGTTTTAGATATATATGTAATTAGATTTTTATTCCATGAATGTTGATAAAATAGTGGATCATTTAATTGGAGACCAACCATACACTGTATTAGAATATATTAGCCATTTGTGTATATAAAGACATGTGTGTTTTAGATTTTTATCCCCTTCCCTTAGGAATCAGTTTGGGTCACTGAATATGATTATTTTTCATTTGTTGTGACTATTTGAAATCTTTTTTATATGGAGGTATACCTATCTCATAGAACTGGAAGGGACCCTGAAAAGTCATTGAGTCTAGCCCCCTGCCTTCACTAGCAAGACCAAGTACCAATTTTGCACCAGATCCCTAGGTGGCCCCCTCAAGGATTGACCTCACAACCCTGGGTTTAAGCAGGCCAGTGCTCAAACCACTGAGCTATCCCTCCCCCCATTGTGATTTTCTCTATGCAAAAACATATCCCTACAATCCATTACTTAATTTTCTAAGGACAAGTTAATGGTCAGCCTTCATATCACTGCACAGTTGGGGAGGGACTAAGAATCCTTTCCCTGTTGTATGACCTGCATAAGGATGTGCAGAACTGCAGTTGCTTTGCTCAATGGAGTTCAGAATGCTGCTGATGATGAGTTGTTCCCTCCTACATGAGGAACTCCCTGAGCGCATGGAGCAGTGGGGAGTAGTTGGAACCATGACTCTGCCCTCTAAGTGACCATCAGATCTGCTTCCAAGTGCCGGGGGGTGGGAGCGGGAATGCTGCACCCCTGAAGGGGTATCACAAATTACACCACCCTCTCCTTTCATGCAGTTAAGATGCTCCACAAGACATTCTGCTTATCTGAACTCAATACCCCCGTTGAGGTGGTGTAGCCCCTTATATGGGATGTGACTTAAAACATGCAATCTAGAATCAAGTAAACAGTAATAAATATCAGATAGGAAATTCACTTTCAGGAGAAAAACCATAAGAACTCTTACTTCCTATAGGAACAACCCTGTTAGTTTAAGCCTCTTTTAGTGACATTTGAGTCACTATTCCTTACAATATGTTCCATTTAATGGGCATTCTGGTACCTTTTGTGTTGACTGCATAAGGCATACACATTGTGTAAATGATATAGGGCCTATGACCCATTATTGGTTTTATGATACACAATTATGCATAGGATTGATATGCATTATACTTAGTGCCTATTGTTAACCATGTGTCTAATGGTTGTTATGTTTAAATCTTTAATAAAAGATTTTATTATGAGGGGAAGACACTATATTCTGAATGTAAACTTCCTAGTATAATCTTCTTTCTGTGTTTTTATGATTTTTCTATACTATTATGTTTCTACAGAAAAACTATGGAGATAGTGACTATCTTTCTCTATACAAGTCTAAGTACTCTGCATATCAACTCTATTTCTCTCTTTCCCAGCCTACACACCCTATTTTCCAGTCCCTCTCATTTATACATGTTTTTGACCATTAGATACCCTTGAATAAGCTATAAGTATAGTAGTAAAATCATTTTAACTCCTCCAATGCAACAAGCCTTTCAAGCCATAATTTCTCGCTATTACCCATGCAGCTTTCCTCACTTCATATAATTATTAAACTTTCTCAGCCTTCATTGTGTGCAATGTGGAATACATCATCCTAGCTCAATATGCATTCAGTTCAGACTCTTGGTACAAGGCAAGCAGAATGGAAGGGAGTATGTTTGCAAATAACCTCTGTTCAGCGTGAAAATAATCTAATAGCATCCATGAAATTTCAATCATTACTGCCAAATGAGGACACCTTTAAGCCAGTAAAATTCAACCTTTTCCCATTGATCAAGCACCATGGAAGTTAATTGTTGATTTAAAATAAGCAGAAGTTCCCAGTGGCTTTTCTCTTTTACCTCATTAAGCCCTGAGCAGACTGCAGAGTTGTTAAGCAAAACTGTGGGAAAGATATTTTTGGGGTTGTTGTCTGCTATGGTGATCCTTAGGTGTAAGTAATTCATGTTTAGATGAACTCTATCATTGCAGCTGTGCTGATGGAGTGAACAGACAGGAAGGCAAAATGGAGATTGCAAGAGGGAAGCATGTCTGTTTCTCAACAGCCCTGATTCAAGAAAGCATCCTTGTTCACTTAGGCACATCTTTAAATTCTAATCTAGAGTGACCAGATGTCCCAATTGTATAGGGACAGTCCCGATTTTGGGGGCTTTTTCTTATATAGGCACCCTTATATATTACCCTCTGCCTCCTGTCCTGATGTTTTACACTTGCTATCTGATCACCCTATTCTAATGTGACTTAAGCACATGCTGAAGAGGGATCAATGTATGTATGTGCTTAAGTGCTTTCCTGAATTGGGCACAAAAACTTGATGGTGTATAGGTTGAATCTTTTCCTTCTGCTGCTACTTTGCCTGCTTCTTTAGTTACAGCTGCCTTTCCAAGTCAATAATTAAAGTCTCCTTTTGTTGTATGGTGCTTGAGATGCATTTCCCACCCAGTTAAATAGAATGCTACCAGTTCCAATTGCTTTGCTCTGAAGCACTGAAGAAGAGAGCTTAACCAAAACTAAGCCAAAATTAAATATTTTGATCAAGTTCAACAAACTGATATGTTTTGATTGGGGTTCACCTGACCCTAAACAAAGTATTTTATTTTTATTTTTCCCAATGGAAATTTTGGCACAATTGAAAAGTTCTATGGGAAAATTCTGTTTTTTGCAGAAACTGCATTTTCCCAGCCAGCTGTACTGCTAGGATACTGTTTTTAGTTAAAAAATCTACGACCTTTTCCTATTGAGTAATAACTCTGTCAGTCTGGCACATGGAAATGTGTGCATATTAGTTTGTTTCTTATGCAAAAGTTAGGAAGTTGGAAGGGCCATATTTATTGGTTTCCACAGGTGGCATAGGATGTATTATTGACTCCAACTGGCCTGGTTTGAATCCCCAGATACCCTGGCGTATAGTATAATAATCTAAACATTAGGACAGACCAGAATAGTGCAAGGGCAGGTGGCTGTGTGGGTCAGTAGCAAACATTCACAGATAGAATGAGTTATCCTGCTTTTCCCACTTCCTGCCTGGGATTGGTTGGCTCCCGATTACAAGCATGAGGCTGGGAAAGTGGGTCAGTGATGCATAAAACCTGGAACAGAACAAGGAGGCTCAAGAATTTTTAAATGCATACTAAAAAGGTAAGATTGGTCCCCTGCCAGACAAATTTTGGGTCAGTTTTCCCCTTTGCAGTTCTTCATATGAAGAAGGTTGAAGATAGAAATTCTGTTTTATGAAGGAACAGCAGTAATTACAAGCATGTTCATTCTTAAAGTGTGCTCATTTAAAGAAGAGAGTGAGCGGTGTATGGAATACTATTAGAAACAGTAACTAAGCTCTGTTTTCCCTTTTAAACCAGTGCAACCTACTCTCTGATGCAACCCTCTTAAAGCCTTCTCAGACTACACTTGTAGTACAGTGGGTGACATTAAAAAATGGATATTTTCTATGCCATGCATGTTTCCCTTTACTGTAGCATTTGTGGTATTTCAAATTCTCAGATAGGGAAAAACATCAGATGCTGCCATAAATGTAGCTACTGTAAGTGATTAATGTCCAGTTTTTAATACCTCTAATTGAATATCTGATCTGTAATGTTTCATCACCCAAATCTCTACCAGAATTAAAACATAAAATTCAGAAGTCCACAATGTCTCAGTGTGTTAGGTCACTGTACTGTAACTGCCACGAGTCTTTTTCTGTTGGCAAGTTAGAAAATGGAAAGGATTAAACAAGTATTTACTTCAAGGATTCTGTAATGTTTTCTGTCAAAATTGGCAAAATTACCCATTCCTATAAAGATCAAGTGCTATACTTATTTGATCAAAATAATTATAGGAAAACATGACATTTAAAGTTGACTTTTTTCCAATCACCACTTTCAAAAAGTATTATATTAAAGACAAATCAATACCATTTCTGCTATCTTCAGGCAAGAGCTTCAAAACCTGAGATAATAGAGTATTTGAAGAACCACAAATCACTTATTGATCTGAGGAATTTAGATAAGGCAGTGAGGAGAGTGTGTTCACATCACAAACTACCATGTGTTGATATTGCAGTTGCCCATTTTGTGTACTTCAGCAGTTTTAAGGATGATATAATAATACTGTGAAATTCTGAAAATTCATAAAGCACTTTTTCATATATTGTGGCTGAAGTACAAACACAGGGATAATGAGGCCTACTTGATGTGTTATCCATTGAATTCCAGAACAGAATGGGACATACTGGTAAAGCTGTGTGGCCGATTCCCCGATAACTCTCTGAAGGTGATGGCAAGAAAACAACAAACAGAATTATATTACAGTGAAAAGCTTTTTTCTAGATGTTCTATTGCACAGCACTTTCTCTTTTTAAGAATGTGTCAAGCATTGTATGCAACTCGAACCAAAATCATGTCCTCCTTACCTCTTGTCAACTTTACAATTGTTTATATTGTCTACTGCACATTCGCTAAATATAACACATGTTTAGGTAAGACAATTATTGAGTGGTCAAATGTTTGGATAAGAGATAAATAACTTACAATATATGATACATTTGACAACATTTCATCATTTTAAAACTACAGTGTATATGCTGTATAAAACGATGACATAAAGACAACATTAGGAAGCACTGCTGTGCACTCAAAAGACAGGAAGCTTTGAAGCAATGTCAGGCAAATCTGGAAAATATTGTGGGGAAACTATGTAGTAAGTACATAATTTTCCTCATAAGCTTGGCTCTCTCAGCTGCCTGAGCCCCCCAAATGCCTCTTCTTGCCCAAGATCTCATGTCTGCCATATCTTCCTAGGCCTATCTCCCAGCTTCTGAGGCCCTCTTTCACAACCTTCCGTGGAGACGCCATGGCTGTGGAGAGTGTAAGGAGCTCAGGAGGGGAACTTCATACTACTTAGCAAATCCACAGTTGAGGTAGATGTCTTCCAGCAGAGCTGAGAACTCTGCTGGATAAACTCTTTCTTCTTCAAGTCTGCCCTTTTGTATAGATGCATCTCTACATATGCACTGGCTCAAAACTGGGGTAGCAGATCTCCTACTACACCAAGGCTGGAAGTTCTAGCCCCATACACAACTCCTCAACAAACAATCCCGCTGATTGGTCTGTGTGTAGATCAGGAGACAGAATTTGACAATTAGAGAATAAACTATGTCTCCCATCAAATCATCTTTGTGCTAAGTAGACAGTAGCTTTTATAGCAAGGTCCAATTTTTGCAGACAGCTAAGACATAAAAGAAATGCTCAGTAAGGAAAAACTCTTTTCTAGACCAAGTTCACACAATTCTTTAGGGCCAGAGAGAGGAGGAAAGATGGGCAGTCAGGTCTCTGTTTTTTTGATGAGGAATAATAAAGATCACAGAATGAAAAGCACATGTGACAATCAAAATGTGAATGTAAAAGTTTAGTTCAAGAAAGCATTCACATAAAAATACTAGATATGACATGAATTTCATAAAAGTAATTTCAGTAGACAGCATGCTGATGCTAGACAAGTCATAGGTATCTCAAAAACATACCTATATTAGTAGCTTCTTTTCTGTCTGCAATCTTCCTCTGGCACCAGCAAGTTGTAGACACTGGGGATCAAATCTCAAATACAATATATGTGGTTTTTATTATTGGTATTCTGTTGTGTTAAGTTGCCTATATTGCTGCAACATTCCATCAGGTCTTACCATTTTATATTGCATCATTTCATAGGCAGCTTTGGATATGTAACAAGCAGCATATGATTCTGATTATAAAGGTAATCCATTACTACTGAATGTGAAACCTATACATTGGTAACCACTTAAAGTACTACTTGTGACAGGAATAGAACAGCTAAAAGAATCTAATTTTAAGAAACCATGCTGAAATGCATATTGAAATCCAATCAAACTTTTTTCAGTGAATACTTGGTAAAGAAATATACTTGTTAAAGGAGTATTTATAGCACAGTAGATGGTGAAATGTACACAGTATTAGAAAACTGATTTACTAAAAGAAATATGCTTCTAAAATAAATGGATTTTCTGTGCCAACCTGCTCACAAAATCATAAAAAAAAATTGAGTTGTCTTAAAGGAATTCTGTTACAGGAACAAAATTGTTGAAGATGCAAAAGTTTTTTTTTCCCTGTATCTCATTTTAGTAAATGTTCAGTCTACTGAAAAAGGCAATTTTATCCAGTTACTAGAGAATATTTTACTTACATGGCTAATTGGCCAATTCAAGCACAAAGGACTCATATTTACAGTCAGCAGTTATAAACAACTGTCCCACAGTGTATTCAAGCCTCAGATGTGTTGTCCACTCTCGTCATGCTTATCTTATTGAACAAAGACTGACTAACTCAAAAAGATCACATGTAGGCCATAGAGACATCATTAGATGATAAGATAAAAATCTTGAAGGTTATCACTTGGAAATATTTAGCTCATTAATTTTAGAAACAAAGTCTTATAGTATCATAAACTTATATAGCAAAAAGCAAATACATCCAGATTTAACTACCATGGCACTTTTGTAGTACAGTACCTGGGAGAATTAAACATGCCTGTTAAATTAGTTTCATTTCTCTCTGTGGTTCAAAGTTGCAAATAAAACACAGTGCATTGTGGGAGTTCTACAAATCTGGGATAGACTAAGTGAAGGTTATCATATTTCATCTCCTGACTATGAACGCCTTCAGGAACTCCTACATCCAATGCAGCAACTAAAGAGTTTAGTTTTCCTGCTTTAGGCTTTATTTTTTAAGGGTTATCATTATAAAATCTTTGTGGCAGAAATTTTGCCAAAATGAGTCAAATAAAAGTTGAATGCTGGGTAAACATGCCTTTTGACAGAACTTCATTGTTTTCAAATTTGCTAGGATAGCAGGAAGTAAATTTTAATAGAATACGTTCAAAAAAAAAAAAAGAAAGCAACTCAGGTATTTTGTTAATAAAATGGGAGGCTCATGGTTAAAATAAGGTTTTATCTTAGAGCAATCAATAAGGGTTCAGCAGTGAAAGAATACAGAGGTGTCCCTCGTTCCACTAAAATAAATGCAACATTTTGAGGGGGAAGAGAGGATGAGCCTTGGTTAGTAGAGGAAGGTAAGCCAGGTATCCACTTAGGAGCACAGCACTGAATCAATGTGAAAACTCCAATTGACTTCAATGAGAGTCAATTAGAGCCATAGGAAATGCTACACCAAATCAAAGTAAGCATCCATCTATACTGGTGCCATGCTTGCAATAGTAGGCAATACCAAATACTTCGAAAGAAGCATAGTGGACAATTATGGGAATAACTGCCCATGGGGGAAGATTTTTCCTGACACTAGGCAGTTGATGATTGGCATGATATTATTACCGAGTAACTACTTTAGCCGATAGAGTGCATTGCCAAATGTTAGGGATATTCTACCTACTAGTAACACAAGAAACCTACAAGCCTCAATCTGTAAAGCATTAGCATAAGCAGTTAGCATAAGGCAGTTAGGTTTTTGAGCCTTAGCATAAGTAAATTGACCAGCAGTAATCAGCAGTGACAGGAGGGCATTAAATGTTACTTTGCTTATTTTGCAATATGTAGTTTTGCTAAGATCTTGCATTAAATGCTGACAGGTAACCACAAGAGGTCAGCTGATAACAGTTTGGGATATTTTGAGATGGGAACATTAGCATATGTACAACCATAAGATTGTCATGCTAATCAATTGACGTAGATGCTGTAAGTTTGGGATAATTAATGTACTAACCTATAGAATAACAACACCCCAACTTTATTAGGGTGAGGAAATTAGTTATGGCAAAGGAGGTAGAATACTCCTATGAATATTCATGTCAGCCATCAGAACCCATAATAGGCCCAACCATGATGTAGGAGAGAGACCTTGACCATTGAACTTGCTTGGCATGCCAGAGAGACAGGATAGGACCCCTGTGGGCAACCACCTGCCATCCCATCCTCAGGTCTCTAGGAGAATTGTGTGAGTATGTGTATGGGATGACACAGGACATCACACTAATATTGCATTATAGCTACATTCTCTTTTGGATTGGAACATTTGTGTTTCTACTAACTGTGTTAATAAACGTATTACAAACTCAGTTTTGCCTCCAGTGTGTGTCACTGCTGTGTGCACTGGGGTTCCCAACCATGATTCTGTTGTGCCTGATTCAGGGGCTAGAACCTATCAAACCTCAGAAGTCTAATTACGTTGCTAATTGAGGGTTTAAATAATCAGTATAGCCAAATCAATCAATAACCAACCAATACATCAGGCAACACTACTAATGAAGAAAACAGGGAATAAGAAGATTCTGTACTCTTGGTACTCCTTCATGACAACAGGTTTCAAAATGATCTGAAATAATGAAGAGAAGCACTAATTCATTTTGCTTTAATAAACCAAACAGTCAGGAACTATTGATTTAGATGTATTAAACTCAAAGAAAACATTAAAAAAGAAATAAAAAGTTAACTAACAGATACTGGATCTGAACCTAAGAACATAAGAATGGCCATACTGGGTCAGACCAATGATCACATCATTTTTTTTTTCTGGTGGCATAGAGTTGTTGGAGATTTTACACCACTCTGTGCTGCTACTATAAAAAAAGGGTGTGCTCAGAGGAAAGGGGGCATGGTCAGGATGCCCAAAATCAGCTGTATCCCTCCAACCCCAATCCCAATCCCAACCCCAACGTGATAGCTTTTGTAACCCAAGGTGAGTTAGATCAGTCTTGGATGTAACAGAAGGTTCTGCCCCATGATTTTGTTCTAAATTTGGTTACATTTTTACTATTTCTATTTTTCTTCTTACATCCCTGCATGAAGATTTCCCCTCTCAGAGTACGTCCCATCATGAATATGAACATACAGGTATTGACTGATCCCCCGCACCTTCCCCCCAAAAAGTGTTTTAGTAAGTGATGTTTACCCTTTAGCCTATACTTATCAGTCCTCCTCCTGTGAGCCAAGTTTTTGCCTAATGTTTCTGATGAAAAGCTGCAAAATTGTGCTGTCTGAAAAGGGATATCTTGTGCCTTTTTGCAATCCCAGATTCTACTGTTCTTCTTGATATGAAAAGCTTTCCACACTTCCCTAATGCTTCAAAAATAATGTTTTGTTATTGGTAAGAGATTAAACAAACAACTTCTAACAAAGTATCAGTATTACAGTCAGTGTGGTAATGGACTAGCCCTGCACATATTGGGAGAATAGTTGGATTTTATATTCCCCCATACATAAAGTGCATCCATATACTTTCAGTCTAAAAGTACTTTTATTTTAGGATAAGAAAGACAACAATAAGAAAGAAATGAGACACAACATGCGTCTTCTATATAACAGGCTGTAACGCCTAATGGAGTTTTCAGTAGGAGCCATCATGTAGTAACGCTTGAGTACAAAATGGCTGCTGTCTCTGCAAATAGTTCAGATAAATCTAATAGTGAAATACACTTAAAACAAAGTGATCACAGTTTCATAGCTACATAAAACTGATACCTAGAAGGCAAGTGTCAGATGACAAACTGGATATTATTATTAGTAGTAAGGAGATAATCTTTGGAACCCCAAGTGAATCTTACATTCCAGTAAACAGCAAGGCAGTATTGTTGAAATACGAGAACATTGCAGTGCCAAAGCAAGAAAGAATGTTTGGAAGTAGAGTCCCAGAAAGGGAAGTATATCATTAGTAGAGACAAATGGGTGGGAATTAAACTATGACTGGGCAAGTCTACTTGGAATTACTAATGGATGGACCTGAAATGGTTCTGAGATTCTTTTCCAGATATTTATCTTGTCTGATTTGACCTAGTGTTCTACTTTTTTATCTGCTGGCATTGAATTCACTAATAATGTTCCTACAGTTAATATAGTGTCAGATTCTCAGCTGGTGTATGTTGATGCAGTTCTACTGATGTCCTAATGGTGGGCCAAGTATGTTTAATCTTTGAAAGACAGTATCAAAACTAGAGAATAAAAAGTAAAATTACAAAACCCAACAAAAACCCAAGGACAGTGTCATTTTAATTAAACCTGGCTTTAGTTTCTGAACTTGGAAAGTTAAATGTTAGCTGATGAGGCAAGTTTTCCAAGTTCTCACAGCTCTAATTCAGATTTGTTTCAATATTTTATTTTGTGGTTTACCACTATCATTACTGCCAACTCCCTAAAAATATGTTCCTGTGTCTTGGTTTCTAATAAACACATTATGGGAATTCTGTAATTGCTAGAAAAACGTGAAGAAAAACAAAATCACAAGATTGATGGGCACAGTTACCTAAACAGCTACATAACTCAGCAACAAAACCAGTAGAAAAACAACAAAATAATCCAAATGACATATATGAAACTGTAAATCCAAGTCAATAACAAGGCATAAAAGAGAACATGACTGATCTGAAATATGTTCTTCATGATCACCACCATAGGCATCTCTTTTACTTTGACTGTAAATCAGCATTTTGAAGCAACAATCTCTTGAATAAACTTTTATTTAGTAGATGCTTCAGGCCATATTCATAAATGCCACATGGCCCTTCGCACTGGTACCCCAGTGAGTAGCACTGGTACAGGAGGCCTCTACCAGAGAAGTGGAGAAGTGGCTCTGCGAGCTCTGCATCAGAGTTCCCGAGGCTCCTGCTGTGGAAAGCTTTCTGGGATAGTGGGTGATGGGCGTGTCAGGTGTGGGAGGGGCTATGGCAGAGGGGAACTCTCTGTATAGGGCTCCAAACCAGACCCTGCTGCCTCAGAATCAGGGAAATGAATTTGCCCCTACATCTTTAGTGGGTAACAATGTTAATTTGTTCAAAATGTCTGACACTTTTAGACCTAGGTTCTACTTGCTGACTCACATCATGGTTGTTTTCTTCAAAGGTATTCTGCACTCTCTGCATAAGCAGCAGAGCCAGACATCAATGGCAAATCTATGCATGTAAAAAGAACAATCAACCTGAAGGGCCAGTTCTGCCCTTCACAAATGTGTCCCAGTCCCCTGAAACCACTGAATGTGGCTTTACACTGATATTGAGCATGGAGGGAGTCGGAGATCAGACTTGCTTTGCAAAGATCTCTGTCACTCAAAGAGGAAAATTTATTCCTAAAGCTGCCAGGCATTCTGAACAAATCAGTGTTCGCATGTCAGTGTCAGCAATCTGTTATGCAGCTATGTGAAACTGTATCTCCAACAGATGTAGTATCTACTGAAGACAAATGTTTTACACAGGAGATCTTTGTTTCAAAATGCAATTTATGGAAAAAGTAGAGCTGCTGCTGATTGTGAAAAACATGTTGCATACTATTAATAATATGGGTTAATTTCCTTCATTCTGATACAAAAAAGCTGGGCTTTCCATTCATCAAAATCATAATTTTTCAGCAAAGCTTGCAAAAATACTTGTGACTTTTTATATAGATATCCCTAGCAACCAAAACCTGATACTTCCACAGAACACTGGAAGACACTACTCAACATAAGCTACATTGTAAAACATAGGAAACAAGGACTTGATCCAACACCCTTTGAATCAATGGGAATCTTTGGTTCCTGTGGGCATTAGATCAGGCCTTGATGCTAAGACAATATATGTTTTCTGGATCAATAATTTTCCTTCACAAAATTACTTTCACATCAAAAAGGGAAATGGTCAAGTTGACTTAGAAAATATTGTTGGAAGATAAATTAAAAGGAATTGAGTGTTTTGTCAACTGGCCTTTTGAACGGTAGAAAAGAAACTGATTTGTGGTATATTTGTACTCTAATCTTTTGTAAAAGCATGTGAGTTCTTCCTGCAGCACAATATCTGGCCAAGGAAATACTCACTACTTTACTATCAGATTATCAGACGATTATGCTCCGTGGTTAGATTATGACTTTTAGCACAGCTCTGAGTGTGGGGAGATAACTAGCAGAGATAGCCCTGAAGACATTGCGGATCACAGTCATGCCTCTGAGTCACCTCTGCTTCCTCTTTGCTTCTGGTATATAGTAATTTACTGCTAAACTACACCAGCAGGAAATTACTGCGCGGCTCCCTGTGCTGGCTTGGATGCTTTGGCCAGCAAAAAGCAGGAATGGACTAATGTTCTGTCCATTCCCTCCCCATTACTCATGCTACTCCATCCACCTGCTCTGGGGAGGAAGTAAGCAGGCATTGGCTCCTCTTACTCATGTGGATCTGGACCCAAAGTCCAGGTAGCCTATGTAGGAAGATTAGGGGGGTTACTTCCTCTTACCCCCTTGCTTTGGTGCATAGTGAGTCATAATCTAGACTTTAGCAAAGCCTCTTTGTAAGGTCATCAACTCCAGTGCTGGCAGGGAGGGGAGAGAAACTCTGTTTCACACATGCTAATCTCCAGCTCCTTTCTTGTGCCAAAAATGGCATCGTTTTGAAATGGTGTGCAGTAGCATGCCTCAGTGCAGCTGTGAAAACAGGCTGATTGCTGGTCATGATTACATTAAGAACAAAATTTGCTATCAACTCTCAAAAGTGAAATTTCAGTGTATTTTTCCATCTACCACTTAACCTCTGAAATGTAATACATTTACAGAAAAAAAATCTAATAATTTAGAGTATACTGACTATATTCCTTGGTGTACTTTTCTACATCCCTGGTGATCAATGTAAGTATTTTATCAGATTCAGTGCTGTAATATACTTTAACAGCCTAACTACAGTGAGTTCATCTTATCTTAAAATTTCCGCTCAGCAGGTTAAGTTAAACTGTGCCTAATGTGGTGACTAAAGTAATGAAACTACCACCATCAAAATATTTACACTCACATTTTTATATCATTATATGGGCACTTTCATCTAGTTCTGAAACTAAGTCAATTGGGCAGGAGCCCTTGCATCAGGATTATGAATTGAATGAGAAAATGAATCAAACCCACACAGCTTCATTGTGTTTCGTTGAAAGATACAATACACACCTGGGCTTTGTGGCCTGACCAGAGCTCCAGAAATGACGGTTTTCCATAATCTCTGGGATGCCCAGCAAGCACATTTTCAGCAAAACTACCACCAGTCGCTTCAATATATATTTATTTCTGTAGTGTCTGGGTAAGGCGAGCAGAACCAGAAAAACAGGGGCCTCTACCCCAGCAGGATGCTCAGAGACTCTGAATGAGTACAGTGCTCAAATGATATGAAGACTATACATTTTTAATAGCTGCAAAACTAAGTATAATTTAAAGAATCATGGAAATCCAGCTGACTAAAAATCACTGATCTTTAATAAAGCAATCAAACTGACAACCAAATCAGCATTAAAAGAAAACCAGCACAGTGCCATAGAGAGGGTCCAAATTTGGTGTCCACACCTACAGGTGACTACTGCTCACCTTACACATGTAAGCAGATTCCATTGATTTCAATGAGAATATTCCTTTGAGTATGCTGAGTAGTATTTAGCCCTTGATCTCACTTGGCCAGTAAGATATGAAGGCTTTCTTGAGGCAATGGGCCTGATTCTCCTCTCACTGGCACTAGCTTTACACCAGTGTTACTACTTTGTTTTAAGCCTTCCTAAAGGTGTGTTGGGGGAGGGGGAGGAAGTGGTGCAGAGCTGGCTGTATGGAGAGATTTTGGCAAACCAGTAAAGTGCCTGAAACCACTATTGCTTATTGCTAAAAGCAGCCAAGTCAGCAGGCCATAAATTGGCCATGCAGCAGCTTTAGCTTAACCAAGGCAGGAGGGGAGGGGGTTTTGGGTGCCACAGAAAGGGCAGCTTGACTCCCCGTCCTTCCTGATAAGAATTGTGTTGAAATTGCTGATATATGTATTTTAGGGGCCTCAAGGCATGCAAACTCTGAAAAAAACACACCTGGTTGATGGATGACCAGAAGGAAACCTCTTGCTTGACCTTTGAAACTACTTACTTAACAAGTTGTCTTTAAGTGACATGTCATTGTATTACTCATGTATAAATTAGGGGGGAAAGTTTGAATTAGTTGACTCTTCAGGAGGGTTTCTTCAGGGACTCTCCCTCCGGACGCATCCTGTGGTCCCCACCGGCAGACGGAAGATTTGGCCACCAAAAGGCTGCCACTGTGCCACTCGAGAGCCACACTCAGCTTTGGTAATTATCCAGGGTTGGGGGTGTTTTACTAACCTGTTGCGGACGTGTGTAAAAGCTTGAGACTAAGTAAAGTTTAGCTTTAAGTGAAAGCACTCTTGTGTTGCCCTATTTGTGCCAGCCATCTGTCAGTCGGACAGCCATGTCTCTCTTGATTTATTTCCTGACACCACCTTGCACAGAGTAAAAGTTACCAAGAGCTTTGGGTTGAAAGAACCCTGGATAACATGGCCAGGCTTGTGAGTGAGAGAGAGGCTATAAGAACTGAGACAGAATCAGTTTTCCTTGTGCAAAACTCACCACTATGTGGCTACCATCACACCCTATGTACTGCAAGGATGCACCTTAAGCCAAACACAATATAGATTGCTATATTTGATTACCCATGTACCCGTATTCCCAACCCTCTCTTCATTTATTCCTGTGCATTTAGATGGTTTGTCAGGTAGATCAAATCAGGCACCTACAGTGATGTTGTTAGTGTTGTAGGACGCAGAACAAAGGCAGAGTAAGTGTAAGTGAGTAAAACTGTTGACTTATGAAGTTGCACTTGCCTTTACCAGGACCAAATGTAGCTCTATGCTACTTCTAAGGTAATTCTAGTTCATCTTATTATTGAAAAAGTGATCCCACAAGAAAACAAATAAAAAAAAGAAACAGTGAAAAAGAAAAAAATAAGTAGTAAAAAAGATGAAGAGAACAGGGCAGAGAAGGTCAGAGATACTTAAAAATAAAAAACCCAACAGCCTTTAAGGAGATTTGATGAAAGAAACAAAAAGCAAGAAAGAGGCAGATACAAGAAAACCCAGGAGGATTGTAATGGTTAAGAAAAAAACCCAAGGTGTTCTCTGTCTTCATTTTGAAAAGGCTTCATACAGCATCAAAGCTCCAGGAAATGGAATATTTTTAGGGTCATATTTTTCCGATTGGGCCACTAGTAACAGCAGCGTGTAAAATGTTAAAAATGTTTTACCAGAGTGATGTGTGTACATTGTCCTTACAAAATGATTTTTTAAAATATTCTGCTTTGGCAAGAAGTGTTGATAAATGCATAAATGGGTGGAACCAACCCCCAAAATAGTAGCAGCATTTAATGTGTATTTATTTATTTTATTACAAGTAACATAACTTTAGTTTTAAAGACAAACAATAAGAGGGGGGAAGAGGATGACTACTTATTGTTTTCTTCCAACATCTACACAGTTTCTAAACTGGCAATTTATAGATTTGCTTTATATTCACCAGACTTTCATCAAACTGCAGTCAAACACTGGTACCATTTAAAAATCAATAGGAGTCTTGCCATTAACTTCAAAGGCACTAGGATGTAGCCCAAGGTGTGTATGAGTTCCAGGAGATCTTAAGAAACAAACACTCTTCCAACCTTTTTCAGTGTGGTTTCCATGAAATATCTATTTTTTGTTTGTATGTTTTAAATCTAACACAGGTCCAGTTGCAGCAATTTTTGTCACTCATAGCAGGGTCAAGATCATTTCTCAAAAGCACCTAAGTACATTAGGAGCCTAAGTCCAATTTTCAAAATTGACTTAGTGCTTCTCTATATGGCCCTGCAGCTTGGACTACGGGGATGTGAACTGCAGTGCATACCAAAGTCCTGTGCTGTATCTGCCCTGGGTGGACTCTGCTAGCACAAACTAAAAGGAACCTCATTCAGGTTAACATAGTCAAGTTTGAAGAGGACTACGTTAATGCAAACTCGGTATCTGTTAGTGTGCATGAGCAATGTTCACATGGGGCAGTTACAGTACAGAACTTAGATGTGCTGCAATTCATACCCCCCCGTAGAATGAACTTTAGCATAGTGTACGCATAGCCTCAGGCATGAGGAGTTGAAATTCTAGTATTTAATCTGTGTAGGTGCTTTTGAAATTTCCCCTAGACATGAACATGCAATTTTAGGTACCACCCAGAGTGGTTGTCACGTACCCAAGGTTACACATTAAGGGCTTGTCTATACAAATATTAGGTTCACAAGCTATGATGTAAAGGTAATTCAAACTAGCCAGCTGAATTCTAAGTATCAAGAGGACCCTGCTGACATGCACTAACAGTTCCTTACTGCTCTTTGGTCTAATCCGGTATGTGGCAGAGCTGAGAGTGCAGTCTCCCAAGTGCTCCTTCCACGACTTTAATCACAAGACCTTCTTGCCTTCTGGGAACAATGTACTGTGTGGTATCACCAGGCCCCGCCCCTTCCAGTGCACCAGAGCTACTTTGGCTACTTCCCACTGCCCTCTATAGCTGGGATGATATGGAGCTTGGCCATGGTTGAGTTCAGAAAAGGAGATCCCATACCTGACTGACTGCATCTGCCACCACAAAATGGGAAATGTAAGCCTATACAAATTTTGAATCAAAACTTTACATGTTAGAAGTCAGCTTTCTTAACACACCATTCTTTCAAAATATGCACTGTCATCATTGGCTGTATGACACACAGTAGACATGAAGTTAAAAAACTACTAAATATTATTATGAGTGCTTTCCTGTTACATACAAAATACTTGGCTAAACGACTATTTCAGTCCCCAAAAACAGAGTATCTCTAAAACAATTTCTTGGTCTAAATGTCATAATTACATTTAATGATTCTATCCCTTTATCATAGCAAAGATTTAAATAATAAAAGAAACCTAATAGGCTGTAATTATTGTAATCTATCTCTAGATATTATTTAAAAGCATTTTTGAAGGGGGAGCATGTTTTAGTTACTGCTTCGATAAAGTAACTGCCGAGCTGCTTTCATATTTCCCTCCCTAATCATGAATTTATGAAGTTCAAAAGATTCTGCTTAGTATCAGCAGCTAGGAATTTCTGATCAGAATTATGCACACACAAAGGAAGACCTGAAGAAGAGCTCTGTGTAAGTTTGAAAGCTTGTCTCTTACTCACCATCAGAAGCTGGTCCAATAAAAGATATTACCTCACCTACCTTGTCTCACACAAAGTAAAGTAGAAGACTCTTGTCTTGCTACAATCCCTATGCCTGATCTTAGGCTCTATTTTGCTATGTTTGAGATTTTAAGGGACAGAGCTAAAGAACAAAAGATTTAGAATACACCAACAAGCAAATCCTTGCTTGACTAGTCAAATTGTACATAACGCCCTTTACAGTTTATCACAGCGGGTATTCCTGTCCTGACCTGACTCCAGGCATTGAGAATGAAGAGCAGCAGGCTCCATACCTTTGCAGAGTAGCCTATAGAGGTATTTTGATAGCTTATTTGAAATACTGTGCCTTATCCAAAGAAAATAAGTAACAGCAAGTCTTTTTTAACATTTTAAATGCTGAAGCTTTTTTTCTCTCAGTTAAGTAGGTCCATCCCTGAACTCAAGGATTAGAAATAAAGTAAAGTCAAAACAACCAGAAATAAAATATGAGGATCCAGGTTCTGTTGTAAATTATATGTTTATTCATCTAAAGAGAACGTGTGGTTTGCAGCATGTTTCAAATGAACTTTGGGCTGATATCAGATATATGCTCAGCCTTCAATATGTCTTAAACTTCTGGATGTGCTGTTTTACTGGTGGGACATTCTTTGTGAGGATAAATAAAAATGAAAACCCTTATTGGTTGATAATTTGAGGTGTGTTAAAGATTAAGAAACTATCTTCACTTTTACCTGTGGGCAGCATTAGGAAAATTAGCTGCCAATGTACATAATGGTAGTAATGAGAGGGGCCAAGTATTTTATGCATTGGAATATGCTGTCAGAAGGTTTCTCTGATTTTAATTCTCTGGCACATAGACGGGGGACAAAGCAATTCTATTTCCATATTGACCAGCTAGATTTTCTTTAAGCATTTTATTACTACAACTACAGTAATGTGACATTACCCAGGATACAATCGGGACTATTGAACAGTGATGTCCCCTTCACTTTCTAATCTGTGGTGCCTTTTACATTGCTTTGCTGTCAGAACAGCCACTCCTGGCCTCCTCACTCAGCCTTCAGCTTGTAAATTCACTCCCAGCTAAATACATGAGCATTCTGATCAGTCACACATTGCGACTCCTGAAAACTCTCTAGTCCCAGGCTTGTTCCCCAGAAACATGTGTCTTGTGCTGCTCAGTACCTTTCTGAACAGTACAAGCTCATAGAAAGTTTGTCATTTCATCAAAGGAAAATGATAATGTGTCAGTCTTGTTATCCCAAATGAAGTCTCCCACACACTTTAATCCAAACACACTGGTTAAGATAAAATAATAAGACAAGTTTATTGATACAGAAAGATAGATTTTAAGTGAATACAAGTGATGATGCACACAAGTTAGGATTGGTTACAAAAGAAAGTAAAAGAATAATACAAAGCTAATACCTAATTTAACAAATTGAGTGAACTTAAAAGCAAAAGTTTTCCTCAGCATACGCTGCAGTAAATTCCACAGGCTGGGTCTTTCTTCAGCCTGGGACCTCTCCCCCTTTGAGAGTCATTGAGGTCATGAGCAGAGAGATAGGAGGAGGAGAGGTTAAGTAGAGGCCATTGTCTCACATTTTTATAACCCTCTCCCTTCTTCCAGGATTACTCCCAGCTGGGGTGTAGGAGACAAGCAGTCTCTTGTGGATGTTAGGTTTGGAACGTTCCTGTGATACAATTTCTTATTCACACCTTCCCCTGTGGGAGAATGCTGCTTAAGCATTTGACAGTTTTTTTAATACCTGGCTGGGGCCAATGTGTCTTTGTCTCTGAAAAACTGGTTTGTGGGTGTTACCCAGAATTACAACATATTTCAGTAACAACCATACAGTAGAATGTCATAACTTCACATAAACTGTTGTTATGCATATTTCAATGGAATAATAATGTTCAGCAGATTATGACTTTTCAAATGATGCCTCACAGGGTATACTTTGTACAAAAGGTATCGTAGTCTTGTAAAAGTGGTGACCATAATAATATATACGGTCACAAATAACCAGTATGGCTCCAATTCAGGAAAGCATATCTATTCAAGAAAGCACTCAAGCACATATTTATAGCTGAACATGTGCTTTAAGTATCCTCCTGATTCAGGGCCTGTGGCTGGATATTTTACATTTTATTAATCTCTTGATATAAAATGGAAGAGATATAAATACAGACATGTAAATAGACTATGATATTAATTCTGAGAATGGTAAACATTGCAAGCCTTAACTACATTATGCCATTTAGAATCAGAAAGTCCCAATGCACAAAGTACCAATGAGTTTTACAGCACTCTATTTAGGTGCATAGATCCACCTACGAAGAACCATCTGCAGAGAACCACCAATCATCCCTAAACTTTTCTACTATTGTGTGCCAGGTGAACCTCAACTCATAATCCTTTAATTTAGTTCACATTACCATATCAATATTAACCAAAACAAAGGATAAAACTAAAAAGAAATCTAAGAACCAGAACCAGGAAGATACTGCAAACATTACTCTGATATTAATTTGAATGTCAAAACAAATTCATGGTGGTCATGTTTCTGTTCCATTCTATTCAGTTCTAAATAGGTTTTTATATTGTTCTCATAGTATTAGCATCTCCTATCAGGATATTAAATGCTATGACTAATATCTGTCATGTGTAGTTTGTTCTCTCTGTCTCATTCCTTCCCCAGCAGAGAATTGTGTTGAGTCTTCATTTTGATATGATTTCTTTTTTAATATGTACATGCTGCTATGCTCATATCCCTTTTGTATTCACTTACCTCCCTCATTCACGTGATCTAGTGTCATCAGCATAAAGCCCATGGAAAGTATATTTTAAGCTTTTGATTCTCAAACATCCATGAGCAGTGAATTTTATATTCACTATCTAAGCATTTACACTAGAAACCTGATTATCAGAATTATTTTCATCCAATCAGGAAATAGAAAGACTACCATGTGACTTATGTGACCACTCACAATTAAGCAACACAGACCAAGGAATAATTCTTACAGTAAATAAATTTAAGCACATACTTTAATTAATACATTAATTGGATAAATAATACTTTACAAATCATTTGTCGCCTGTACTTAGGAACGAACATGACACACACGAAGCACAAGTGCTCAGCCACTTCTTTTGTTGCATTTCTTTTGCCTTCCTTTGTTGTTATTTTGAGGGTTTAGATCATAAGTTTTGGGGCAGATAATTATCTTCTGCCATATCCATAAGGTGTTGCATATATAAAAATGAATATTAATAGAGGCTAAATAACATTATCCGTTGGGTCAGGCTTCAGTCCTAATATAAGAAGAGCCACTTGCTCAGAAATGTAATTGGAAAAGATGCCTATGCCTTGTGCCTATTTCTGGGAGAAAAGGTTCATTTCTCATACAAACAAGTGTCATTCTTACAGTTGGGTTATTTCTTTCACTTAGGAGGTTTGGTAACAGGATAAACTTTCACTTCTTTGAAGGTTCAAATGAGAGATGGGCCAAGACCAAATGAGAGAAAGGGGAGAGGAGGGGAAAAAGGACGGTTTCCTATTCAGAGCCTGATCCATTTTCCATTGAAGCTAATGGGAGTCGGATCTAACACATAATGACCTGGATTTGGAATGGTCCTTGTGGTCTTTGGACCAATGTGGGGGAACTGATTTTGGTACAATATGCAGGAAATATTAAGAAATCACATTTGTCTTTCCCAAGACTCCTCCCAGATCCTACCTTCCCTCATCATCCACAGATCCAGCTGTTACTCACTTGTCCCTGGTTCCACCTCCACAATTCTCTTTTGCAAAACTGTACCCTTCTGACTCTCCACAATGTTGCAAAATTTCATGATTTTATCACAGGTCTGATCATCTTTGGTGTATTCTGAAGCAGATCCAGGAATCATATGGTTATGTTAAAAAAAAGTTTCTAACCATAGAAGTTGTGAGGAAAATCTTGAAAATATGAACCCTAAAGGCCCAAAAACCAGAAGGTAAAGAATTGAATAGGTGTCATTTCTGAAAATCTCATGATCTGTAAACCAGCCTCATCCTTTATTTTTGGGGGGGGGGGGGGTAGAGGGAGGGTTGACCCATGATTTTTGAATGCTCGGGATTGGCAGTAATATCCCCAGCACAGATCTGATCTCAATTGTACATATGATTTGTCCATGGGGTTGGGAAAATTGAACAGCATCAGAGCCAGGGGGCTGTGTTGAGGGGTAAGGATTACATTCCTTAGGAGAGGACAGGAGAGAAGGCAGTAACACAATCTGTTCCCTGATATCTCCAGCTGCAGAGCCAAGAAGATATGCAGCCATCCATCCCCAGCTGTTAGTGAGTTACAAGCCATTACAGCCTTTGAATGGCCGATTGAATGTGGCTGGCCTCAGTTCAGTACTTAATAGAAAGAAATCATCACTAAGCTATTAACATAACTAATGGGCAACCTTGAAGGCACTCTGAGCAGAAAGAATCTTTGTCCTTTGAATGGGCAAGACTAAACTCCCCTCTCTATGCTAGAAGTCAATGGTCCAGTCAGGTTAGGGTTGAGGAGTGGGAATATATGAGATGCTTTTTAAAAAACAAACAAACAAACATAAAATCTGATGTCTGAATTCCCACAACTTCAATATTTTGTGGTGTGATTACATACAATAAAAAGTAATTATAAAGGGAGAATGTCTGAACCCTATCAATGCTTCAATACACCTATCTCCTCCTCTCTGCAGCTCAGGAAGCCCCTTTAAAATTAGAAACAACCTGCAGTAGGAGTAACAAGGGTCCATCTTGACTAGTGCTTGAATTAGCCTCTAAAACCCATATATCCGTTTCATTTGTCTGGTGACTCCTTCCTTTTAGTGTTAAAGAAAAAGATGCAAACTATTCTGAACTTTAATATTTAAGCTGTCTCCTTTAAAAGCCATTTTGCCCTTCCAGCTATATATTCATTTAGCCATATTTTAGCATGGAGCAGCATTAACATCCGGTAAATAGTTTAGGGAACCTCACTTGGAGCATTTGCTACTGATGCCCAGGGAGAAGAGAGAAAGATTCTGTACACGGTTTTCCTATTTTATGGAAGTCATATGAATTTACTGTAAGAGTTGCTGGCTGCCCAGAGTACTATTTACTCTTAAGGTCAATTATTTTGGGACCTGATTATCTGGAGGGAAAAGTCGGAATTGCTGTTTAAAAATTTCCACCAGCCATATACCAAAGAATAATACTCACAGCACTGCAGTGCCACTCTCTGATTCTGTTTCAGAAATTCAATAGTATTGTGCCAGTAAAACAGTGGTTTGGGGTTTATATTATCATTCCCTGGAAAGGGGAGATACTATATCTTGGAATGTGAGGGTAGAAGGGATAGTACAGGTGATGACCCAAATGAAAACTGCATTAAATGCAAACTTAATTTGTGACCAGATCTTGTTGAAGTCCAGTTACTGTACATGAAACACAACTCTTATGTTTAGGTATTCTTTCGTAAAAAGTAATTTTATTTTATAAGTAATAAAGTGCTGAAAAGTAACACAATATAAAATTCAGCACTAACCGTTCATATGAATAACAGAGCCTGGCACGGTCCAAATATTTTACTAGGTAAAAAAGGAAAGCATGAAAAATCAATGATTTACTATAAGCAGTGCAAAAAATAGGAGTTCTTCTTCTCTCCTTATCTTCAATTTCTTGTTGATAACTACTGCAAATAGTTCCAAACCCTAAACACCAGAGAGCAAGTAAGAGTTGTTTCTTTAGAAACCTTGATTTTGCAACCTCCTTTTACAATGTTGTGCACTGAAACAAAAATTGTCCTTCTTCTAATTCAGTCCATTTTAGGCTGCTTTTCCAATCAATGGATGCCAGAGAGATGGCCACTTGGGGCCGGAAAAGGGGGAAAAGAGACAAATCAGTAAAGGCTTTTTAAATGTGTGCTGCAGAATCTTGTGTAAATGTTACATACTTTTTAAAAAATGAATCTTGCCCTTTAACCATAATGCTGAAATGAAGATTTGATTATAGCTGACTCAGGTAACGTTCTGAATAACTAGTAGGAAAGTTTTAATTCAAATTCTCTCTAGCCCTGTCATCTTCAAATGCAGTCCTCCCTTTTAAATTAATGACTGCAGCATCTGACATCTTTCAACAGGCAATGCCAATCTTTAAACTAAGGGCTCTAACAGCCCCAAATCTGTGTTATGGGATTACTCTATAGGCATAAACTATTTAAATCAGGGACATGCTGGCCACCACTTCCCGCAGCTCCCATTGGCTGGGAACAGCGAACCGTGGCCACTGGGAGCAGTGGGTGGCCATGCGGACAGTCAATGTAAGCAAACTCTCCCACCGCCTGCCAGCGGATTACCCTGATGGGCCGCTGGTTGCTCACCACTGACTTAAATGATACAAGCATCCTTTAAAAATCTTTCCTTCCTATCTCCTTCTCATCATGCAATTCCTCCTTAGTGTAAATCCTTCATCTGATATACTGAGATTCAGGAACGTGCTGTTCTTCCAGAAATTACTGACCTCGCGGCTGTTCAGTCTCAGAAGAGAAGGCAGCTGAGAAGAAATCTCTTCAGATGGCTGTCACAGGATTAAAATAAACTCTTGTGCTGGGATTTCCACTCCCATTGTAGATTTCCAATAGTCCTAAATGAAGCATTAACACCAAGAATTAACATGACGCCTTTCTGAGAATAATTTAGCTCTCTGAAAAATACTGAGTACAGCGGGCTGTAAAACCATTCAGTCTTGGGGCATCAGCTGCCCTGAGCATTCGTATCCATATCCTACATTGGCAGCCATGAAGTAGAGCTGGCACTGACATTATAAAAGACAGCTGTTTGTGTCTTTCTAGAGAAAAGCTGTGGGCTTCAATAGAGAAAAACTGCTAGGAATCATAGAGAGAAATATTGTCTAGTTTTGCTTCATTAATATTTCATTTCCAGTCTTGAGCAAAATGCTTATTCTCACTTGCACATTAGTTTTATCACTATCTTCTTCTAATCAATGGCTTGGATCATGCTTCATAGATTTGCCCATGGAGGGGTGAGCAGTGGGAGTTTAAGCTGCCTCTGCAACACTATCAGCTTTTTCTCCAACCAAACTATCCAGAGACCTCTCTGCATCATCCAGGGTCTATTCTGCAAGAGGGGATGGAGACTAAGTAGAGATTGTGTGGGGGATGCACATAATCCCCTGGAAATTAGTCAGAAAATATTGCATAATCTCAGGTTGCATTGTCTGTTCCTCATAACACCTCATTCACCTGGGATATCAGATACAACTGAAACCAAGGGGCCACGGGCCACCAAGAATGGTAAGAAGACACAGTATATAGTGCACGGGATGGTGCATTCATGGCCTCCAACAGATCTTCAAGTACCTATGCAGCTCCTTAAGGATCTGCTAAATTTGGGGACAGGGCTTTTCTGTGGGAGGTAGGGGAGAAATGCCAGATCTATTTCCCCTGTGGGATAATGCCAGGTGCTCTCCATGAGGAAATACAAGCTCTGTATATGGATAGAATAAGCTAAGATACATAGGACCAGTTCCTTAGCCTATATAAATCAGCCTAGCCCTAGATCCATTGCAGTCAATATACCTCCTCAAATCTATCTCATAGTAAATCACTTGGATGAAGATCTGAACTCAGCTACATCCATGCAGCCCCATATGGAGTCAAGGAAGTTGCATGAAAAGTAAAAATAAAAAAAACTAACCCAAAACATTAGAGACATTTTAAATATTTTTGATACAAGGAAAGAGAAATAGTCCAAGAATCAGGTCATATATCCTTGTGACTTCTGCAGTCAGGGATTTGGGGGGGGGGGGAGGGAAATTGCTATGCTTCAGTTGTTTAATTGTTGTTAACAAATACTAGGGGCTGGAGAGGATAGAAATGAAAGCAATGCTTTTTTGACATTGCTTTGTAGAGAAAGCTCATTGCTGGTAATTGCAATCAGGAACGGCAAAGCTGCTGTTTTTGTAACAAATACTTTACCGCCGGCTTGAAATATACCTTTGATTTTTTGTTAACAATTAGTGAATTTCCACTCCACAACATTTTCGAGTAGGGAGAACTAAAGGAAGGACAGAGAGAGAGAGAGAGAAAAGAGAGAAAGAAAGAGCAAGAGAGGAAAAAGGATCAGTTAATATCTTCCTCTGGGTGCCCATGCTGTCTAGTCTCATCAGTGTCTGTGTTTTAGATTGTTAACATTTTGAGGCAGAGACTGTTCTTAATTCATGTCTGTCACAGAATGACACACACTGTTGACAGTTAACAAATAAATAATAATCTTTAATCATAAATGTGCAGTGCACATTCCTTCATTACTCCCTAAGACTAATGAGTATGATTGTTTTGTCAAACACTTTGGACTGACAAGTTTAAGTATGGCTGCCACACTCAGCTGAACTGTAAGAAGCCAGCAATGAAATGGAACGTTCTTTTGTGGTTTTAATTAGCAGTGCCCATCATCTCCCCATTTGTGCTTATGAAACAAGGTACGACAGGCTTGCCACAATTAATCAAAAAATGTGTAAGACAGACAAACCAACATGCCGGCATTCTCCATTTTGAACTATATGCGGAAATGGCATTATTTCCTTAGGACATGTAGTATATCCCACAACCACATTTGAATTCTGTTTTCATTCAATCTTATGATTCAAGGATTTAGAGCTATTTGCTCCGCAAATAATGCACTCACTGGCTGTCATGGTGCAAATGGCAGAGAGTACTTTAATTCCAACACAATGGCAGTCAAGATTTTGGTTATGTTCCATGATTCATGATGTTCTGCAAAAAACAACAACACTATATTACATACAATAATGTTCCAGAATAATGGAACGTTATTTGTCAGATGGAGAAAAGATCAATGTTTTCTAGATTAATACACAGTTGATTACTTGCTTTACATTTAACATTTTACCGTAAGACACTGTCTTAAACATAATTTGACCTCCTTATACAAAATTATTCAGATTTCTATGTATCTTTACGACATAGGACAATTAAAGCAAGATATAGGGAATGCATAATACTGCATTTCTCTTTGCTTGTGTAATGTTAGCATATTTGCAAGAAGGAATTATTAGCATTTCAATAAATAAAACTGAATTTAAGTTGAAATGTATATTATATTCACAGATAGATATGAATGCTAGAAATATATAATATGATCCATAGCTAAGAATCTGGCCCCCATATGTATTAACATATAAAAGGATATGTTGTCACAGTTCTTTAATATTAGGAATCTTGAGAATCATATTTTTTGCTACATAATCTGCATGCTGGTTCTACTGTCAGCTCTTCTGCCATATTATTTTGCTATTTCAGTTTCTCAGGACTAATGCCATCATATTTTGCATTTCCATCACAAATATACAAGTATCCTTTTATCTGATACCCCATCAGTTTTCTACTTGATATTAATGTCTTTAATAATATGCCTTGAAATGCTGACTAACACACTGTCGGAGGAAGCAAGTTTAAAGAGTAATTGGAAAGCTGACTTCTAATTTTACAGAATACAGAAGTAATTTGAAAGCAAACAACAATGGCCAAAATCATCCTGCTCTGCTTCACTGGGCAGAGGGGATGAAAGCTCCAAGAGATTCTCACACATTGTATTTGGCCTGCTGCTGCTACGGCATCATCATCACATTGGTGTATTTTTTTTAACCAAAGCAGTTTTGGGAGTCTCTTGTTCACACCAATACACCTAACTTCAGTCAAGTTGATTATGGCTGAGATAGCCAAAGTTTTAAATCTTGGTGTCTAAGTCACTATTGCACTGCTCTAGTTTTAAGCCAGTGTAACTCCATTGGCTTCACTGGTGATAGTGATATATTTCAGCATAGCTCCATTAAAGTTAATAGCTTTATACAGGATGGGTGGAAGCTCCCTGCAAAAGCAGGTGCGGGGCAGAGATTGGAGAGGTCCTGAGAATGAGAGGTACTGAGACTCTGTCAGGGTGGATCAGCTGGCTCCAGGCTGGGAAGGAGAGTCCTACCTGCCATTCTAGCCACACTGTGTCCCACTCCCCATTGCCTAACCCAATCCTGGGTTCTGCCAGAGCTGCTCAAGCCCCTAAGGGTCTCGCTCCCCAGCCGACTCCCAGGCTTGATGGTGGCCAGTCCAGCCCCTCCGAATCTTGCTCTTGCTTCTGTGCGTGGTCCCCCGCACCAGGCCCCAAGATTAGGTGGGATTGGAGCCCTCCCCCCGATATTTCCATTGTGGGGGCACTATCCCCCTGTCCATCACCCCTGGAATTATGTGTATTTACTGCACCTGAGGTTCTGATCCATTGATTTCAAGGGAGTTACACTGGTGAAAAACTGGAGTAATGGTGAATCAAGTCCCTACATTTTAATTGTTTTACATAATTAGAAATAATTCTACCAAGTGCAACTAAAATAACAATCCTGCATACTGAAATGATGCTACTTGGGTGAAATGACAATGACACATCAGTTTACGTAAACATGCCATTCAATGTAATTGCACATAATATTATACATATAATTCTTTCAAACAGAAAAAAAAATCCATCAAACTCACATTAAAGGGATAAAATCACACATCAAGTTAAATACCACATAATTGAACATGTATTTCCTTACAGTGATCACCACTAAAAAGACAATATTTACCAACAGTTACAGGTTTATCACATTACTGGAGTACAAGTTGAGTAGCAGGGTTGCTGCACTGGGACATGAGGAGGAGAAACAGGCAGTAGATGGAGTAACGTGGTAGAAAAGAAAAGAAGCCTGTACCTTCAGAAGAGGGGAAGAGATGATGCAGATGGCCAGAGACCAAAGCCTAAGGAAAAATGGGGATGCTGTACAGGGCCCTGCAAGAAAGAACATAAGACAGATTCATACCAACACCAAAAAGAGACAGGTCTATGTGATTGGGTATGCCATACTTAGAAGAATCGAAAGACCTGTCATCAGACCAGTTCCAGAGAACAGAAGAGCATGCCTGGAAGGAATTGGAAAGTCAGCTAGAGGAAGACATAGTAAGGGATAATGGAACATCACAAGCTAGAAAACTGGGTAAGGTCCAAGGGAAATAACTGCAATGTTTATACACAAATGCAAGTAGTCTGGGCAATAAAATGGAGGAACTGGAACTACTGGTGCGGAAGATTAAACCAGATATTTTGGAGCTTACAGAAACATGGTAGAATAGCACTCATGACTAGAATGCAGGTATTGAAAGGAGAGATAGGAATAAAGTAAAAGTAAAGGTTGAGGGTTAGTATTATACAGCAACAAAGTGGTAAACTGTAAAGAAATACAAAGTGATAATATGGACAAAGAAGAGTCTGTTCGGGTCAAAATCCTTTTGGGGAAGGATTGTAAAAGAGGTTCTGTTGGGATGGTGTTAGGTCTGCTACAGACCTCCTAGGATCAAAATCTGTTATGGATAGTAATCTCTTCAATATTATTATAGAAGGAAATACTTTTGAGAACTGTGTCATAATGAGAGACTTTAACTTCACAGATATAGATTGGAGAATACATACTAGCAATAGTGGTAGGGCCCAGTTATTCCTGGATGTGAATAGATTACACTTTTCTTCTTCAGATCACTGAACCCATGAGAGGTGATGAAATTTTAGATGTGGCTTTAGTAAGTAGTGAGGACATCCTGCAAGAGCTGTTTCTAGGAAATAGCCTTGGACTGAGTGATCAAGAACTGATTCAGTTTAAAATAAATGGAAGGATAATCAAAACCAGTTTGTCAACTATGTATTTTTTTATTTCAAAAGGGCAGATTTTGGGAAACTAAGGGAATTAGTTTTTAAAAAAGTCAGCAGGACTAAATAGCTCAAGGACTTAATACAGAAGAGGCTTGGAATTTCTTCAAATCAACTATACAAAAACTATCTGAAATTTGCATCCCAAGTAAGGGGAAGAAACTTCTAGGGAAAGCCTTCAGTTCCAGCTGGATGAATAACCACCACAAAAAGGTTAAGAGTAAGCAGAGAGACTATAGAGAATGGAAAAGGAGACAGATCAGCAAATAAAGGTACATTGTGGAGGTTAGAAAATGTAGGAATAAAGTGAGAATTGGTAACTGATTAGTTCTTGACAAGAACATTAAAATAAATAAGAAGTTTTTAGTTATATAAATAAAAGAAATAAAGAAAATCAGTTTGGGCCAATATGTGGTATGGATGGAAAGGAGATTAAAGATAATCTAGGTGTGGCCCAAAAACTAAATGAATATTTTGCTTCAGTTTTCAGTTATGATGACAATATAGAGCATGTGCATAAAGGCAATATGGCTGATGGAAATAAGAGTGTAGAAATGGAAACAACGTCATCTGAGGTGGAAAAAAAATGAAAGCTTAATGCACTCAACTATAGGGGACCAGATATCTTCCACCCTAGAATACTGAAAGAACTGGCACATGATTTTACTAGTCCAGTAGCAAGGATTTGTAATAAATCTGTCTATTTAGGGGTAGTACCATAAGACTGGAGAATAGCTAATGTCATACCTATATGTAAGAAGCGGGGTGAGGGGGGAAGTGATCTGGGAAATTACAGGCCTGTTAGTCTGACCATAGTAGTATGCAAAGTTTTAGAAAAAAAATGGCGAAGGAAAGAATAATAAAATTCATAGAAGTAAATGGTAAAGGCATGCAATGCAGCATGGGTTTCATGCCAAACTAACTTCATTTCCTTCTTTGAGAAAATAACTGATTTTTGTAGATAAGGGAAATGCAGTAGATCTAATATACCTGGACTTTGGTAAAGCATTTGACACTGTGGCACATGGGAAATTATTAGTTAAATTAGGTAAAATGGGGATAAGTATAAGCATTGTAATGTGGATAAGGAATTAGCTAAAGGGGAGAAGGTAGCAGGTTGTGCTGAAAGGTGAATCATTGGACTAGATCAGAGGTCCCAAAGTGTGGGGCGCTCCCTCCTAGGGAGCATAGAGGAACATCCAGAGGGGTGCAGTGGGAACCGGGCCAGCCCCCATGGGAGCGGGGAAGGAGTGCTACCCAGCCCCTCCTCACCCCCAGTTCTGCTCCGGTCCCGCCCCCCAGCTGCCTCCCCAGCTCCCGGCCCTGCACCTGGCCCTGTCTCCACTCCCCCAGCCTCAGCGCAGCTCCCCTCCCAGCTCCACGCCAGCTCCCAGCCTCAGCCATTGGCCGCAGCTCCATTCCTGGCCCGGGGCCAAGGCTGGGGGAAGGCCAGGAGTTGAGCCACACCTGGCTGCAAGGCTGGCTGCTGGCCCCCACTGCAGAGCAGCTGTGGCTCCATTCCCACTCCCAGCCTTGGCTCCTGGCTGCGGCCCTGCTCCCAGCCCCAGCCCCACCCCCACCCTCAGCTGTGGCCCCAGCCTTGGCCCCCTTACCTCTGTCCGCATCCACCCCGCCCCTTCTGGAGATGAGGCTCTGCTCCCGGCCCTGGCTCGTGGGTGGGGGTGGACATAAGTAAGGGGGGGAGCATGACCCTAAAAAGTTTGGGGACCGCTGGACTAGATGGAGGTTACTAGTGGTGTTCTCAAGAATCAGTCTTGTGACCAGTCTTATTCAATATTTTTATTAATGACCTTGGAATAAAAAGGAAACTTCCAGAAACCACAGTGGTCACCTTGAAAAACTTTTCAGTGACTTTTTGCATCTAACTGGTGTTTCCATCATATTTGCAGTTATAGCTGGTTGGGTAACATTTTCCAAAAATGTAATGACAGGTTTCAGAGTAGCAGCCGTGTTAGTCTGTATCCGCAAAAAGAAGAACAGGAGTACTTGTGGCACCTTAGAGACTAACAAATTTATTAGAGCATAAGCTTTCGTGGACTACAGCCCCACTTCTTCGGATGCATATAGAATGGAACATATATTGAGGAGATATATATACACACATACAGAGAGCATAAACAGGTGGGAGTACCAACTCTGAGAGGCCAATTAATTAAGAGAAAAAAAACTTTTGAAGTGATAATCAAGATAGCCCAGTACAGACAGTTTGATAAGAAGTGTGAGCATACTTACAAGGGGAGATAGAATCAATGTTTGTAATGGCTCAGCCATTCCCAGTCCTTATTCAAACCGGAGTTGATTGTGTCTAGTTTGCATATCAATTCTAGCTCAGCAGTCTCTCGTTGGAGTCTGTTTTTGAAGTTTTTCTGTTGTAATATAGCCACCCGCAGGTCTGTCACTGAATGACCAGACAGGTTAAAGTGTTCTCCCACTGGTTTTTGAGTATTTTGATTCCTGATGTCAGATTTGTGTCCATTAATTCTTTTGCGTAGAGACTGTCCGGTTTGGCCAATGTACATGGCAGAGGGGCATTGCTGGCACATGATGGCATATATCACATTGGTAGATGTGCAGGTGAATGAGCCCCTGATGGTATGGCTGATGTGATTAGGTCCTATGATGATGTCACTTGAATAGATATGTGGACAGAGTTTGCATCGGGCTTTGTTACAAGGATAGGTTCCTGGGTTAGTGGTTTTGTTCAGTGATGTGTGGTTGCTGGTGAGTATTTGCTTTAGGTTGGGGGGTTGTCTGTAAGCGAGGACAGGTCTGTCTCCCAAGATCTGTGAGAGTAAAGGATCATCTTTCAGGATAGGTTGTAGATCTCTGATGATGCGCTGGAGAGGTTTTAGTTGGGGGCTGAATGTGACAGCTAGTGGTGTTCTGTTATTTTCTTTGTTGGGCCGGTCTTGTAGGAGGTGACTTCTCGTCTGGCTCTGTCAATCTGTTTTTTCACTTCAGCAGGTGGGTATTGTAGTTTTAAGAATGACTTTTGTGATATTTTAAAGATATTTTTTCTCTGAATATTTTTAAAGTTATTTATCCAGTTTATAAAACTGGCTAAATAATTCACAGATAAATTTACTGAATAACTTTTTTGGGATTAATTTAATAAAATTTTGAATATTGGAATACAATTTTACAAATATTTGTTCTAATTATTAATTTAGGCCCCAATTTAGCAGTCTATTCTTATTTAGCAAAGCACTTAGGGCCAGGTTTTTAAGGTATTTAGGAGCCTAATAGGCAAAGGTCTCCATGCAGGTTAAGTACCAAACTCACATAGATTTAGGTCCTTTTAAATGCCATTAGGAAGCTATCGGCATCTTTAGATACCTAAATCTCTTTGAAAATCTGGCTCTTAAACACACGTTGAAGTCCCATTGCTTAAACATGTGCCTCAAGTGTTGTAAGATTTTGTGTGCTTCAACATGCTTTGCTGAATTGCTACCTCATCTCTATTTTCAGTATTTCCAGATCACTGCAAATAGAGAAGACTGTAGATACTGCCAATATTGTGGTGTTAGATGATCTATGCCAGTGGTTCCCAAACTTGTTCCACCGCTTGTGCAGGGCTGGTTTGTGTACCTGCTGCGTCCGCAGGTTCGGCCGATCGCGGCTCCCAGTGGCCGCAGTTCACTGCTCCAGGCCAATGGGAGCTGCTGGAAGCGGCGCGGTCCGAGGGACGTACTGGCCGCTGCTTCCAGCAGCTCCCATTGGCCTGGAGCAGTGAACCACGGCCACTGGGAGCCACGATCGGCCAAACCTGTGGACGCGGCAGGTACACAAACTGGCCCGGCCCGCCAGGAGCTTTCCCTGCACAAGCGGTGGAACAAGTTTGGGAACCACTGATCTATGCAATCAATACCAGGATGGTATGTAAAAAATGACCCTGTAAAGAAAATGAACAATTCTGAAAGAAATTATTGAGTTTTGCTATGCTTAGGCTATTATCAAAGTATACAAGCCATATACATTAAAAGTACAAAACTTTTAAAAAAATAACAACATAGTCTCATATAACTCTAATAAGGCTACTACTTACTGGCTGACATTACTCTGACCTCTCTTTATACAGCAGTAGAAATAGATTTTTCTGTACCTAGAGTAATTTAAACTCAGCTAACAGAAAAGTGTGTGAAGAGTAACTCTGGCAGCTGGCATATGCAGCTGCTTGGCGAGAATACAAGCTCATTACTGAGTAAGAAAAACAACTTTTATAACTGGAAATCTGAAGAACATTCAACTTTAAAAGTTGAAATTATGCCATATGTGGTACAGCTTAGCTAAATTAAAAATAAACATACCCAGGCATTTGGGGTTAAAAATGGCAGGTTCAAAAATATTTAGGTTTGAATTATTAAAAAAATTATCATACCATGAGGTGAATGATCATAAAATTAATGGCACTCAGGACAATACTCTAACTGACTTTGAAATACCATTAGGGAGTGAGCTCTTCATCTCTCATTACAATGTATAAATCTCAAAGAGGAATCTATTATGTATAGCACTATAAAGCCCTGATCTTGCAATTTGTGTGCGGACAGACCTCTGTGTTTGTGCAGGGCCCCCTTGAAGTCAATGGGGCTCTGTTCCTTCTGAGTCTATTATAGGATAGGGGCCTAAGCTGATACAAAACTAGAATTTATGAGTATGATGACTGCTACAGACAGCTTTACTATTTCAGACTGACCATTTACGTTTAAAACAAAATTATGCAGTAGCACAGGGATTTACATTGAAGATGAAACTCATAAACTAGAGCAGTAAGAGAAAAATTTATGTGAAAAGAAGGAGATCCATGAAAGAAGTCTAGAGGCAGTAAAATGCATTATCTGCAGATTCAATGTCAATGGATATCTTTAAAAATTACCTGTTTTTCATAAACAACAAGAAGTCTGGTGGCACCTTAAAGACTAACAGATTTATTTGGGCATAAGCTTTCGTGAGTAAAAACCTCACTTCTTCGGACTAACACGGCTACCCCCGATACTGTTTTTCATAGTTGATTCTTGCCTACAGTACTGATTCACTGTGTTCCTCAGCTAAGAGAAATATAATAATAAATAAGCTCAGTTTCTTGATGATTAATTACATTTAACTGTAAATTCTCTTGGATGCGCCTTCATAAACATGACGTATTTAAGGGTTCAGGCACATAGCAGTAGCTTGAATGTATGTTACGTTTCAAGAATTATTTTTCATTAATAACCTGAGAAAGTCAAAGTTAAAGTTACCAATACAGGAAACCTAAACTTATGGAAGTACCAAAATTCAGTTAAGGTAGCCAAACTGCCCCTCTAGAGATATCATATCATTTTAATTATGCAGCAGCTACTGTCATGCCACAGTGGTAAACATTAGGGCTGGTTGAAAAAATTCAAAAAAAATTTACTGTCATAAAATTAAGTTTTGTCAAAATCCAAATTTTCCATGGCATAAGACATATTCTGACAGAATTTTCCACTGGCAAAATTAAAACAAATGTTTCATTTCAGCCCAAATCTCTGGCCAGCTGAGCAGAGGAAGACTAGCAGGATTCAGAGGTTGGCTGCATCCTAAGGGTTAAGCTGAAGAGGACCAGGGGTGAATATGGTTATTTGATAGGGAGGTCATTTAACACCACACTAGACTCAAACACATGCCTGCTATTTTGTGCAGGGGAACAGGGCAGTATTAGCATTTCTCCCACCTCCACCATTCAAGTTAAAAGTGAATACAGTTTTGGCCTTACTCTTTAAAATCCCTCTCTATGTCATGTTTCATTTTTCTGTGTGTCCTGATCAACGTAGAGCATGGGGCTTTTCCTGCTAGTCTGCAGACAACCCTTTTATAAATCACATATAGGGAGGTCAGGTGAGAAGGTAGTCCTGGAGGAAACTTATGTAGTGAGGCAGTCTGGAAAATGAAAGAGTTGGAGAAATATTCCATGAACTGAGGCTTTGTCTACATGGTGCAGTAATGTGCACCAGTGGGATGTGAATTCTAATGTGCGCCAATGTGTTGCGCACTAATTGGCCTGGATAGGCCTCAGTGGTGTGCATTGAAAGTTCCCTAGTGTGCATTAATAGTACAATGTTAATACGCACTAAGGAACATGTGTGCATCTTAGCAAGATCTACGTGGGCCAGTTAGTGCGCAATCTGTTGGTGCACATCAGAATTCCCATCTCACTGGTGCACATGGCTGCATGGTGTACACAAGACTTAAGTAACCCTTAACCCACCCCTATGGGTAAGGCAAGTATTATCATTGCCACTTTTCAGCTGTGGTAATTGAAACAGAAAGAGGGTAAGTGGTTTGAACAAGGCTGCACAGTGAGTAAGTAGAAAAACCAAGAGCAGAACTCAGCAGTTAAGTTTCCATTACTCTTCCCTAAGTACTCTTACTAAGAATGTCTTTTGGAGTTCTGATGACTTTATTGTCTATTATATGAGGAACAGCTCAGAAGGCCAGAAAGATTCTTCTCTCACCACAGCGAGATGACAATTTTGTTTCTCTGATCAAGAATAGACTTGGGGGGAGGGGGGACTTATTTTGTGGTAAACAGAGCCCTAAACTATTATGTAATTGGCACCATTTACTCTGTATTTATGGCATTATGAGTTTACTGTATTTGGGTTTGTTCAAATAATTTTCCATATCTAGTAGAAATTGTATTTTGTGTGATGATTTAATCTAACCACAGCTGCAGCAATATAAATTACACTTAAGACTATGCTGATTGATTATAATCAGTTGTAATCATGTCTTATAATTACATTGCATTCTGGAGGCAAAGGACGTTTAAGCCTACTCAGCACCCTACTACATAAAGAAGATTAGCTCTTACTGCTGACAATCTCAGCGAACATTGAAATATGCATATAAACGCCAAGTTTTATTAAATTTATTGTCCAAGAATCAAAGGAATTTCTTTTTGTAACCATAAAAGGTAAAATAGAAATCAAAACAAGCCTAAAGGTTATTGAATACCACACTTATCTAAAATATCCTCATTAAAATATTTATAGTCCATTTGGCTTGGATATTTTAATCCATTCCCTTGATATCCATCTGATCTTTGTTTATCCAGACTCCAGTTGTTTGTTCATGCTTCAGTAAAATTGTGCAGGAAGCATAGGCAGTGTGCTATGTAACAGTGACAACCATAGCATCAAAAATAAAAACATTCCAGTACAATTTCTAAAAAAGTACATTATATATAATCTTACAGTTTATTTGGGTTACTCTAATATACTGTGTTTTCAATGGTATCAGTCATTTTATTTTACATAAGCACAAAGCACCTCTGTATTTTCACGTACTTGGTAAATGTTTTTAAAAAATAGGATACAGGGAACCACTTGGCTATCAGAGATTCAGTGCTGGCAAAGCAATGTCCCTAGGTCCACTTGGAAAAATTCAAGTCTCTGATGTTTGTTCAAAAAGCTCTGGATGGAAAGTTGGTGTAGAAGGTGAACCACCACCAACAGTGCTGCCTAGTCATCAGGCACAGGTGGGGCCAGTCATCTCCACATTGCAAATACCATTCTGTCCTTCAGCAGACCCTCAAGGATTTCCAGTCCTTTCCTTTAGCCTTGGGGTTCTGGGCCCTTAAATGGTCAGGATCTTCCCTAGCTGGGTTTTCCACCAAGGTGAACACTCCTGTTGTTCTCACATCTTGGAGTGGGTAGGGGAGCCCGGGTCCTCTCCATTAGGCTTCAGTCCAGAGCCCAATGGTAGACAGCTACACTCCGCCCTTTGGGTGCTAAGCAACCACCCCCATGAACCACTTCTTTTCCACACACAGTAGAAAAGAGTCTCAAATAAAGTCTTTAACCTGCACAATCAGTCCTCTGCCTAGTCTTTGTAGGTTTCAGAGTTTCAGAGTCTTTGTAGGTTTGTTCAGGTTTGTGTTGTCAGGTCTCAGGCAATCAGCTCCTTGGTAGCACTTTCCCCCAGAGGTTCGGAGAAGCTGACTGCTCCCTTCCACTGCCGGCTTTCCCTTTTAACTTCACATCCTACTTGTGGAGGCTTTGCAGGTGTGATTGGGCAGGGATACCTTGGCCCAGAGCTCTTCCTTAACCCCCTGCTCTCCAGTTTGGTGTTTGTATACCCCATCACAGTTGACCTGAAAGCTCTCATTGTTTATAAACTCAAAGGGCCAATCTCATTTGTTGTGTTGTCCCATAATTCTAGGGATCCTGCCACATGTACACTTTGGTAGGTAGAGATCTATATTGATAATGAGTTTTGTTTAGTTTTCTTTATCAATTCTGGCAGCTATTTCATTTTGTAATTGTGGGATGGCAAACATCAAGCCAAGCATGAAAACACAAGTACTGAAGTAGGATACTATACTATACTTCCTGAAATGCATTCACTAGACACTTAGGCCTTGGCTACACTTACCCGGTAGTTCGGCGGCGAGCGATCGAACTTCTGGGTTCAACGTCGACTGCGGTACTCCAGCTCAGCGAGAGGAGTACCGCGGAGTCGACGGGGGAGCCTGCCTGCCGAGTGTGGACCAAGGTAAGTTCGAACTAAGGTACTTCGAACTTCAGCTACGTTATTCACGTAGCTGAAGTTCCGTACCTTAGTTCGAATTAGGGGGTTAGTGTAGACCTGGCCTTAGCTACAATACAATGAGGAAAACTCCCTTTTTCTGGGAACCAGCTTTGATCACATTGTTGCACCTTTATTTTTGTTGTTTTACACCTGAAGTTAGTTGCTCTGTAGACAAATAGTTCATGGATCACAGTTTGTGAAATATTGATCTATTTTCTACAGTAACTCTAGGATCCAGAAAGGGGTTATATTTCCCAAAAAGAAATTTCATTTTGTAAAAATAAAATTATTTCCTCATTACATTCTATCTTTCAGTATACACTCTGACCTTTTGACCTTTTCTTTGAACAAATTTGAGAGACCAAATAGTAACTCAAGTTTTAAAATAGCAATAATAATCCATGATTAAAATAGCCTAAACAAACCATTGTGCCCATTGTAAAAGCAATGTCTTTATACAAATGTGTGCAGTTTATTATCATATCTGCATTAAAGGTCTATCCTATATGCCTTATGAGTCTATTACAGGGCAAATAAAGTGAAAAACCCCTGAACTATAGAGTTACTTTGAAGCATGCCTTGCTAAGAATTAGCCTCGTTCTTAATAAGATCAAATGCAAAATGTCATGGTTGCTCCAAATGTTTGCAAAAAGATTACCATTTCTTATTAAATTTTTTAAATATTAACATAAACATTTGCAAACCATGATCAGACAAACAAAGCATTTCTGTAAACAAAGATACTCTTTCATAATTGTGTTGGTTACACATACCTTCACTAAAACAGAGCTTTCCAAGACAGAGGTCGCTGCTTCTGCTATGTATGTGAATTAATAAGACTATACAGTTATTAGGTGAACTAACAGAAAATGAGATCTGCAACTACACAAATTAAAGTGTTTCCTCAACTCAAAGATATAGATAGTCAAAGAGAAAAGATACCAATTTTTGGAAGATTATACACTGTACATTCTTAACCATAAAGTTTAGTTCATCTTAAACATTATAACTTTGTTGAGAGGTGTGTTTTCCAATATTTCACTAAGTGGAAAAAAGGCCTATGAATTTAATAGATAATAACAATAGATTGCTATAGATTTCTATAGGATTGTTCAAATCATAAAAAAAGGTATCATCTGTTCTATAGGTTTTTGAAGTAACTTCTATAGAACCTTACTACTTTTCTATGTGTATTCATCCACATTAAATTGTATAGGAATTTTCCAGATGTCCATAGTTATCAACAAAAACAAAAATTTCCAGGCGTTAGCCCTAAATATCTAGTGGTCGGATTTTCAAAAGTACTAAAATGATTTAGGAGCAAAAATCCTGTTAACAAGAATCACAAGTGATAACCCATCTAGATTAAAAAAAAAAATCTTGCTGGGCACATCTGATTGCTGTTTAAAATAGAATCTTGTCATTCCTGGCTCCTCAGGTCAGGGACCATCTTTTAGCATTATATGCCTGATGTAGCACTGAGCTGATTGTTAGCATTTAACAAAGACTCAATTTTAAGTTGATGAAGGGAACTCAGTAGACATCACATATTTGGATTGTTTAGTAAAACATTGCATAATGTATCTCATGAAATCTTACTTGAAAACATTATTTCAAATTGTCTTGTAAAGAAATATGGACTGAAAACCATAAATATAGGGTAATAAAAATCCTTTAATAGGGGAAGGGTCTTTGTGGGATGGGAGAACCCTGCTAGGTTCATTTTGTGGCTTGTGGAGTTTCCTCCAAATTCTTCTATTGTCCACTTCCCACACCCTCCTCTTGTTCTTATGCACCCAAATATCATGTCTTCTCCCCATTTATGTTATAAATTCCTGGAGCAAGGACATTTATCTATGTTTGTACAGTGCCCAGCACAATAGTGCACCGATCTTCATCAGGGCCTTGGATATATTACTGTAATAACATATATTTGTTTTCCTTTATCTGAAGAGCTTGGAGTCAAAGTTAGACAAGTCAAAGAAAAGTAAGACAGATCAGTGTACTGTTTTAGTGAAGTCTCTGTGTGCTTTAACTATGTTTATACCTATATGCTATTTATGAGTTGGTTTTCATATGTTCTGCTTGTAGTTCAACTCAGCTCTATAATGAATGCTATTTCATTGGAAGCATAACTCACAAGTTAAAATTTAATAGTATTTGTTGTGATTCTGTGCAAATGTTTCCACAGAGGGCCAATGCACCTCAGTCCTCCAGACCTGCAATATCTCTGCAATGTTAGTAGATATTTCTTAATCTTTATTTTTGGGACAAAGAAATTCATTTGAATATATTTCATGTCCACTTGAATATTGTGGTTTTGCAATTTAATTATGCAAATTACTGGTTTGAAAGGTTCTGTTCTTTGATCTGACTCCTTTAAATTGTGTGGCATGAGGGTTAACTATTTCATCTGTGCTGCCAAAATGCTGTTCCACATGTGAGAACCCTAGTAATTACTTTCCCTGATGCTTTGTGTTCTCAGCACACTATTGTGGAAAATGCAGTCCTATCAGGACTGATAGAGACTGGTAATGGTGATGGGGACATGGATTAGAAAATGGAATTTGGAGGAGACAGCCTAGAAGGGAGAGAGGCCTGGAGGCAGAAAGAGAATGTGTGTCAAAAGGAGATAATTGGGAATAGAATGAGAGACCTAGCAGCAACCAGGTCTTCAGAGCCAAGAAAGGGAATTAAGCACAGATGGCCAAATTTTTTGCATTCAGTTACACTAATAGTCAGGAGTTATACCAGTATAACCAAGAGTAGCATTTTGCCTACAGTGAAGGGTCTGTGAACTGGAAAGGAGTTAAGGAAAGTTGCAATAGAGGAAGGCAGGCCTAGGAGCAATAAAGGAAAAGGCAAAATTATATAGAACTTTAATCCAAACTTTGTGCAACTGTTTAAACTTCCCCAGCACATGAAAAATACTCAGAAAAATCCATACTGATGAAAAGATGCATCACATATATGAATGAATATGCATGTGTTTGCATAGGTGCCGACTCCATGGGTGCTCCAGTGCTCACTGGCAGCCAAGCTCCCTCTCCTCCCTTCCACCCACCAGGGCCTCTCACCTGCTGGCAGCCCTGCTGAGCAACTCCTCCCCTTCCCTCCCAGCGCCTCCCACCCGGCACAATCAGCTGTTCCGCGGTGTGCAGGAGGCCCTGGGAGGGAGGGGGAGGAGCAAGGATGGAGCTGGAAGAGGCAGGGTGGGGCGGGGATGAGGCCTGAGAGGAAGGGGTGGAATGGGTCTAGCACCCCCCGGGTACAGAAGAAGTCGACACCCCTATGTTTATGTATACATTCACATACAGTCATATTGTTTTTAAACATGAATGATGACATTCTTAGAAGCTACTTATATTTAACAAGTAAAATTAACATACATCCTATACAATAGGGATGATAATTCCAAATGCCAGACCATGAACTATAATAATCTTGCTCAGCAACATAATATCCTCATGGGCCCAAATCCAACTGGATGAACCCCAGATTTCTACAAATAAACTGACCAAATATTAAGAAAAGAGCTCCAGAGGGGATGACTTGAGATTGTACTCAGCAACTCAACAACTTAAAAAAAGTCAGTCTGCCTGGATGAGATTTTGGTTCTAGTTGGAGAAATCTATTAATTGAGGAACTGTTTGTGTTTTTTTAAGCATTTGAAAACACATCCTCTCTTATGCAAAAAAGCACTGAAACTAACTGTATCTTGTCAATATCAGTACTTTGTGAGCACATACTAACTGGTTAGAATTTAAAATAATCAATTCACATAAAATCCATTTCCTTAATGCCCTCAACATACAAGAAAGGCATTTGGAGAGGGTGTGATACCAGAGGTCCATTGGAAAACCTAGCCCCAACTCTGCAAATTTCAGGAACATCACCGCAGTGCTCCTGTTAACCCCCATGCTGTCCTATGTGTTCCCCCTTGCTCTGACAGCATGGCCAGCTAGTAGCCTTGTTTCTGATAGGAACTAGTTCACAACTCATTTTACCTATGGTCAAACTTTGCAGTCCTACTTTCTCCAAGGGCTTAGAATCCAATCAGCGGTTAACAGTGCAGATAGTTAATGAGGTGGGAAACCTACACTTGAACTGTGGTGGTTTAGTTGGGGAGCATGCAGACTTGTCTAGATTTGATGTTCTATGGCCCATAAATGTCCAAAGAGGCCATGCTTCACAGGGCTTTCTCCAGTTTGGGGAATGGGGCAGCATGCTACATCCTCTCCCTCCCTTCATGTACACTTCTCAGCTAAAAGTCACACAATTAACATACATTTTCTGCCCTCATTCAATGAAACAGAGGAGAGCATTTGGCCCATAACCCTTGCACAAAGGAGGGCCTAAGACTCTTATATTTCAAGGAACTCCACAAAGTGCAGAAATGGGGCCTTAGGTACTAACCGGTCTATCAAAATTCATTGAGAAAGATGGATTAGTCTATATTTCATACAATGGTTACTGATAAGAATTGCTTTTGATGAGGATGATTATCATAGCACCTAATGATAGACCAGGATGCCATTGTGCTAGATGCTTCACAGAGAGCAAAAAGATGGAGGATGCCCCAAAGAGCTTACAATCTAAAGATAAGAGACAATGGATGGATACAGACAGACAATTGGGGGAGTACAGGAAATAATGAGACTATGTAGCGGCATTCTGAATGGATATAAGTAGGTAAAAATTGCATTTGTCAAGGCCAGAGAGAAGGATGTTACAGTAATTGAGACTTGACATGACTTGGCGAGCATTCGAGTTGTGTGGATGGAGAGCAAATGCTGCATCTTAGAAATGTTATGCAGAAAGAAACTGCAAGATTTAGACACAACCTGTGTGTGAGGATCTAAAGAAAGGTCCGAGTCAAAGAAGATGCCCAGGTTATGGGCCTGAATGACAGGCATGATGGTGGTATTGCCCACAGTGATCTAGAAAATAGGTAGACAGGAGAGCTTATGTGGGGAGAAATTAAGAGTCCTGTTTTAGCCATGTTGAGCTTGAGAGGCTGGCTAGACATCCACAAGGAGATGTCAGAGAGAAGCTGGAGATTTTAGTTTGACTGAAGGAGACAGGGCATGAGTAGAGAGATAGATCTGTCCGCATAGAGATGGTAGTTGAGTTTGTATTTGCAGATAAGTTTACCCAGTGATAAGGTGTAAAGAGAGAAAAGAAGGAGCTCAAGGACAGCCCTGTGGAACCAGGGTCCAGAGATATTATGGTTCAGAGATATTAAGAAATAGAAAAAACAAATTTACTTCTTTTATATCTTTTCCCCCTAGCATGATAAAGCTTTACACTCAGAGGAATACAAGGCAACTCTTATTGTATTATTGAAATTTCTTCCTTGGACTATAAAGTGTTTTCATGATTAAAAAAAAAAAGAAAGAAAAGAAATTAAAACAATTGTACCTTCACTAAAAACTTGCTATGCTACAGTCTTCAGTTAAGCTGAATGGAAATCTCAATGCAATCCATAGGAGTTTTGTCTACATGAGGACTGCAAAATCATGCTCTTAGGGTAGACATTAAGGAGAACGTCTGATGTATCCTCAAAAGCTTTTACTTTAACTTCTAGATCAGGCTGCATGCCAGATCCAGCTCACATGATGGATTTATGTGACCAACATGACATAGTCATGTTCTCCAGAATCTAAAATTTCATTTAAAAAAAACGTTTTTAGCCCTTGTCGCTGCAGGAGCAACCTTCCAAATGTGAAGCAAGTGTAAGTGATGCAGTGATGTCTTCAGATAGCTTGAAACAGTGACTCAAGATGTATGACCAATAGTGTCAATATTAACCATTTAATCACAATCCATTTCAGTGGATGGAATGGGGTTATGGGGTAGGAGTGAAGAACAATGGGTTCAGAACTGGATTCAGTTGCTACAGGGAAATGAATAAAAAGGAAAGAAAAGAGAAGGCTCCCAATCTGAGGAAGGGGCAGAGAAATAGGGAAAGGAGTACGGGAAGGGAAGAAAAACAAAGAGCACTAATAGGGATCACCTAAAGGGGAGAGTGGGTTTTCTCACTGAACGATGACTATGACAATAAGGTATGGAAGAAATTATAAATAACGAAATGTTTTGTTATTATGTAAAAGTGATACTTTCTCCTTGATCTCCTTGCAATCCTCCTGCCAACATCAGTGGGCACTCCACTGTGTATTGTGGCAAGTATATGTTCCTAAATTTGTATCCCAATACATACAACCTAATTAAAGATAGAATTCGGAATGAGATTGACATAATGCTGTACTAAAATCATAAAGTTGTACTAAGTTCCACTCTAGATCCATCCCTCCATGTGCATATAAGAACACAAGAACGGCCATACTGAGCCAGACCAATGGTTCATCTAAACCAGTATCATGTCTTCCAGCAGTGGCCAGTGCTAGGTGCCCCAGGGGGAATTAACAGAACAAGTAATCATCAAGTGATCCACCCCCTGTCACCCATTCCCAGCTTCTGGAAAACAGAGGCTAGGGACACTTCAGAAATATGGTTTTGCATCCCTGCCCATCCTGGCTAATAGCAATTGAAGGACCTATATTCCATGAACTTATCTAGTTGCTTTTGAAACTTGTTATAGTCTTGGCCTTCACAACATCCTCTGGCAAAGAGTTCCACAGGTTGACTGTGCATTGTGTAAAGAAATACTTCCTTTTATTTGTTTTAAATCTGCTGCCTATGAGAAGGAGTAAATAACACTTCCTTATTTACTTTCTCCACACCAGTCATGATTTTATAGATCTCAATCATATCCACCCTTCGTCATCTGTTTTCCAAGCTGAACAGTCCCAGACTTAGTAAACTGTCCTCATATGGCAGCCATTCCATACCCCTAATCATTTTTTGCCCTTTTTGTACCTTTTCCAATTCCAATATATATTTTTTTATATCAGGCGACCACATCTGCATGTAGTATTCATGATGTGAACGTACCATATATTTATATAGAGACAATATGATATTTTCAATCCATTTCTTAATGATTCCCATCATTCTGTTCACCTTTTTGACTGCCGCTGCACATTGAGTGGATGTTTTCAGAGAACTTTCCACAATGATTCCAAGATCTCTTTCTTGAGTGGTAAAAGCTAATTTAAACCCCATCCTTTTATATGTATAGTTGGAATTATGTTTTCCAGAGTGCATTACTTTGCATTTCTCAACATTGAATTTCATCTTCCATTTTGTTGCCCAGCCCAGTTTTGCGAGATCCCTTTGTAACTCTTCACAGTCTGCCTTGGACTTAACTATCTTGAATAGTTTTATATCATCTGCAAATGTTGCCACCTCACTGTTCACTCCTTTTTCCAGATCATTTATGAATATGTTGAACAATCTGGTCCCAGTACAGACCCCTGGGGGACACCGTTATTTACCTCTCTACAGTCTGAAAATGTATTTCTACCCTTTGTTTCCTATGTTATAAATTATAATGTTCCCAAATATGTCTAGCCATGAAGGAACAATTTAAAAAGTCACATTAGGAAGTGAGTCTGTCCATGGCTTTCTTGTTTCTAATTTAAGTAATCCAATGTGGAGTTTGTCTCCAAAGCACATCCTGATATGTGTGAAGTCTAGAATACCAGACAAAGAAAAATCAGATTCAAGATTCATGTGACTGAATCATATTCAAAGGGAAATCGAGAAATCATGCCAAACTTAAGGGTGTTCTAGGATCCTAATGGGATACAGAACCTTACAAACAAAAAGTCTTGGCCAAATAGCATGTCAAAGAAATCCAACTACAAGATCACGAGTACATTAAAAACGCCACAGTCCGTCTATTCCATCCTCATGGTGGTAAATACTAAGTGCTTCAGAGGAAGGTGCACAAATCCTCATAATGGAAAATTATGACATAACTTCCCCATAGTGAAAGTCTCCTTGTAGCCCCATGCAATCAGCGACTGATAACATCAAGTATGAGGGTTTATGTCATGCATATATTTTTATCCTCTGCTATCTAATATTATTATCTAATATATTATTATTTCTCATTCATATCAGTGTCTAATCCCCTTTTGAATGCTGCTAAGCTCTCAACTTCAAAAATATCATGTGGCAATGAGGTCCACAAATTATGTAATAAATAAAATAAAATTAAATTAAAATAAAACCCCTTTTTCAGCTTTACATATGTCACCTTCACATTTTGTTATTTTCTAGTTTCATGAACCAGTTAAAATAGAAGTCTCTGATTTACCTCCTCTACATCAAAAGTTCTCTGAAAAGTGAAAGTGATGAGCAGCTCTGGAAATGAGCCAGTTAGTTTGTTGCTGAATTATGATTTTTGGTGAGTAACTTTAGCAACTCAAGTTTGAAAATATTTGGTCTCAATTTCCCCGTGCCTCAGTTTCCTCATCTGTAAAACGAAACAACTTCCTTACCTTGTAGGGATATCGTGAGACTTAAAGCATTTGTGTTTATAAAGCTTTAGGTGATTCTTGTAAGGAAGGTGTTTGAAGTGCAAAGTATCTGTTTGTTGCAAGTGCAGTACAAAAAATACTTTTTTTTTCATGAAGTCTGGCTTTTAATGTAATTGTTGAGTAAAGCCATGGAGTATAAAGCCAGACTACATTATGCTGTTTTACAGTGGCTACTGTACTTTTATGTCTTTAATAGAACAGCATAATGGTGCCATTACTGCTGTTATATTCTAACCTATAGAACCATTCCATCACCTTAAGGTGCATTTTGAACAACTGTTCAGTCCTATTTCCTGTTCTTAGCCTCTATATATTTGATTAGTACTGGCCCTGTGCCTTGTCAAAGTGATTGCTATATATAAGTATTACAGAAATGTTCCACCACAGTGTCATTCTGATACATCAAGTAAGTTCTGTATATTATTTATGCAATTTTTATGTGGTATAGCTATCTATAACTTTAAGAATCATATTGTTTAATTCAATGCTGTGCTCTCTGTATCTCTCTCTCTATATGTATGTATATATATGTGTGTGTGCTGTATACACACACACACATACACAAACACACACAAGAAATATGTCTACAAATAATATTGCCAGCTGTTTACACATACACATACAGAAGCTTTGTTAGGAAGATTTAACATGCTAAGTACTACAGCCAGAAGTAAATGTTTGCAGAATTGATGTGTTGGGGAGTCCATCTCACACAAGGCCTGACCAGGTTATAATTAACCTTATAGGCTGCACCTGGAGGAGGGTTAGGGATTGAAGATGAAGACCAGCTGGGCAGGGGCAGGCTGGGCTTGCATAAAGCAGGAAGTTGTGAGCAGGAGGGGGCAGTAGGGATGAGTCTATCGTCACTCTGTAGACAGAAAGGGCATTGGGTAGGGACAAGGAGGGGATCTAGGGGGGAGAGATAGCTTTAGCATCATGCCCTGAAACACAAGTCTGGCAAGAAGCCAAGAAGGGTGGAGTAGCCTCTGGGAGCAGAAGAAGGTCAGAATATTATTAACACTTCACTTTTCCCCAAAATGTTTGAAGTTGAATACTGCCCATCACCTGTTGAAGCAATAGTGTGTTGATTTGGGATAAAATATATTTAGAAGTTTTCCCTCCAACCAGGTCATCAACCTGGCTAACACCTGTGGAAGCCAGAGTAGTTCAGGGCTCAAAAAGCACACAGAAAAAAATGCCATTGAGTTTCATTGGGTGCAAGATTAGTCTCCTGTCCCCATGCATGTTTTCTGCATATCTCTCCAGAAGTATACTCTCAAATATTACTCATTTTTGACAGCTCATTGAAAAAATATTTAGTGTTTAGTGAAAACTGCTAATGTTCACAACTGTATTTTATTCAACAAGCCCAAGAATAAAGTGACTGTATCAGTGACCTTGCATCAGATAGACTTGCACTGGCTATAGAAGACAAGCCTTTATTTGCTAGTGGAGTCATGCGACTTTCAGCTGACTTCATATGTGCAATTTTCAGCTGGCTCGTTAGCTTTTATGTGCACCACTAATCATCTGCCACACTTCTTGCAAGAGAAAAAGCGGTCCAAAAGTGGGAACTCCTACAGGCATATGAACTTGTTCTGCTACAAGATAAGGTAGCCAGATATTTCTGGATGTTAAATAAAGCCTTGGTCATGGAGAGACAAAGCTGTCATTTTCATGCTAATAAACAAAATGTTATCGTCACTAAATCTTCAAAAAAATTATAAAAGAAGATATTCAGGTTTGCAGAGCCATCCAACATATCAGATCAGGCTCAGGTAATTTTAGCCTACAATTAAATGTCATTTCCTCTTGGGAACAATTTTACAATGAGAGATGCAACAGTGCCAGGATCTCGTCTACAGCTGAAACTGCAACTGGAAAATAGCAATGCATATTTCTGTATTGTAATTTGTTATCTTGAATAGTATGCCAAGAATCAAAGTCCAGGCAAAGATGACATACTGTGATCCAGTGTCAATTTACTTATGCTCTCAGAACTGAAACTTTGTTTTCCTACACAGCATAAATAAGCTTTCCTTCTTAATTCTTTTTTTTTCAAAGTGCATATTAAAATGATTGAAATGTCAAAAATATCTATTTTTTCATTGTTCAACTCCCATGAATGTTTAAACAAGAAGAAATCTTACAATTATTAAAAATTCAATATCTGACAAATAAAGAAATAAAATGTCAATTACATCATTCCTAGTTATAGAACTCCCAGTCAACAGAAATCTCTAGTTCATAATTTGATTTCAAGAGGAGTCCAGATCAATATTATTGATTTAACAGAAACTTTAATTATTTATTGTATATGTAGTTTATTAAAAAAGTTTTACCACATGTAGACTAATTATTTAGATAGGAAATTGCAACTGTCTAAATTAATACTGGAGAAGTGTAGAGTTTATCCTGAGGCTGCAAAACTGGGATCAAGCAGGAAACTGTTTTAAGGAATTAGAAATGTGTATATCATTAAAAGCCTCAAAGTTGCACACACAAAAAAGAAGGCAGGCTACAGCCATTATTTCCCACTGGAGCATAATTAAATACAAATAATAAAGACTGTATTGTCTCTGTTATGCCTTTCTTTCTCTCAGTAAATGTGTTCCTGAATGACAGCTGTCAGAGGCCCTGGCTCGATGTGACACAATCTACTTGAAAATTTCTAATTGTGTAGTCTTCAGAAGAAATGCCATTGCAGACTGAGAGCCCTCCTTTTGCTGATGGATTGTATGACCACAACCTGGAACAATTGAACTCCAGACATGGAAGAAAAAAAGTCAAATAAACAAAGCCTTCATACAAAGGTCACAGTCAGAACAAGCTCCCTTTTCATAAAGAGAGGATCTAAGAAAGTGACTTTCAGCACTGCTAGGGCAAAATCAACAGAGGCCCGTAACACATCCTTTGAAAATTAGCTTGGAGGGCTGGCATGTCACATAAGGATAATCAGTCAAAAAAAAAAAAAAAAAAAAAAAACCTGTGACAGGAACCTTTCTCAGTAAAATCTTTTTATATTATGTCACGGACACTTATGAATATACAGGAGAGGTTTCCTCTACAACTATCAGGCAAAGTAGGATTTGCATGTTGGAGAGGAAAGGTGAAAGCAGAGTTCAAACACACACACACCACACAAAAAGAATGACCTCTGAGAGTTATTCACACCTAGAGTTTATGCTTTGTGTGAGTAGCTAACTAGCTACTCTTCTCTTAAGGAAAACCTAGATGCATACATTTTAGGTGGGCAAATTTAGAAGCCAGGCTGAGATCATTTTGTACATCTGATATACAGGGGCAAATCTTACCCATCCATGATACTGTGGGATCTCGATGCACTAGATATGATGCAGTTTCATTCATAGGTAGGGAAAAGAAATGGGAAGCTCACATAAGGTCCCACATTACCTGAGCACCATGAAATATATCTTGGTGGGGTCTCCCTTAATCGAAATGTACAACAAGGGTGAGAGAGATGGGCTGAATTATTTCTGAGCTTAACTGGTATTTAGAACAAATTAATCCAATAACAAATAGTTTAGTTCAACAGAAAAATATTCCCAGCATTCTTCTGCCATTTATTTTATTTTTGTACAAAAGAGGCATAAAATTAATCAAGGTGATATTTAGCACGGGGAACATTGACATATACTGTAAAAATACAGTCATCTGGAAAGTGTTAGCTACCTTTCCCCCACCCTGTTTCTAAGCCAGTGCTATTTCAGGGTGTTCCAAATGTAGTTAGCACAGTGCTCGCATTCTAGAGGGCTACAGGCATTTTTTCCGATGCATATAAATGAGTAGATATTAATGCTTATAAAACCTTTACCGAACAGAATGACAGGTCAAAGTAGAGAACTTTTCTTCTTCAAGCAGTTCTTGAAAATCGAGAGAAAAGAATTAGGGATTAGTTTTGCCTTCCCAATTGAGTACATTGTAAACATTTTTGTATCTATTGGTGTAATGCAAATGGCATGACTTTAGATCCTGCAGAAAGGATGCTAACACTTTTTTAGACAAAGTTAACTTTTCCCCAAGACTGTGCTCATATTACTCAGTTATTTTTGTTTCCCTTTTTTTGTTCATAACAATAGAAACTTCTCAGCTTGATAAATTACATGTCAGAACTAGTTCCTGTTTATTGTTTTGGGGGTTTAAGAGATTAACAAAAAAAGGTTTTGGCTTTTTGTTCTGAGGCTTTTTTATTTTTTTGGCGGGGGAGGCCTTGGATACTGTATGTTGACATAGAAATGTACACACAGTACTGTAGACAGTTGATGGCTGTATTTTTTTTTATTGCTGTTTGTAATATATTTAGCCAGCTCTCCGATTTTTCTAAAGATGCTTTAGGCACATCTGTTTATCTTACCTTTTTAAAAAAGGACAGTTTTACCTGCAGAAATAATTGTTCCTTTGTATAATAAATCACAGAGATGCAGGCCCCTAAAGCTGTACTATATGTGATTTAAAAACTGAAATAAGCTAAAAGGCTTAACAGAGGGTGAACATGAAATCTGAAATTGCTTTGACAGTAAGGGTATAATAATTTATTTCTATTGAGTATTAAAGCTTCATTGATTCTAAGTCCATTAAATATTTCTATAAACTAGGGAAACTTTCAATTAGGTTCAGCCACTAATTTTGTCTGCCATTTGAAATGAACCCTGGACATTTGTTAATTTCTTGGCAATCTGGTGTTGAGAGTAATTTTGACTATTAATTAGAACTTTGGCTCAAGGAATTACCAAACTTGGGACAGGGTGAAAGGTCTTTGCTGGAGGAGCGGTTTTCATGTTTGTTTTGGAATTATGAATCAATTGTAAGAACTGTATCTTTGTGTCCAATGTAATTATAGAGAAAGGCCATCAACATTATGCTAATAACTACAAGTGAGGAAAATCAGAGTATTACAGCATTAATAGGAAGTAAACTCACTTTAGCCAAGCTGCTATGAATTTAATGCTGTTTTGATGGCTCATTACTGAATTATGTTTCATTTGTGAAATTATAGGAACTTACTCATTAAACCAATTTACAAGTGCAAGAGAATTCTACCTCATGAATCTTGCCAATCCAATGAATAATTAGGATAAACTCCATTGGAGGATCTTTGAGATTTCCTCTCTCAAATCCCTTCAGTAGGTCTTCCCACAGGATGGGGAGAGCTGGGCCTCCATGGCTTTTGTATTCACTAATGGCTTGATCCCTCAAAGTTGTTCAGCACCTGCTTTGAGCTGACTAAGTGTTCAGGTTGGTGGGAGTTGGGGGCAGTCAGTGCCTCACAAGAGTCATCCATATGATCTGCTCCTGCAATTGTTCCAAGTGCAGCAATCCCTGAGATGTCCTGATTGAAGATCAGTTGCTGAACTGGGTCCTTAACTCTGTCCCAGTCCTTAATTCAAAACTTCTGCAGACCTCCCTGATGCATCTTTCCATTATAGCACCTGTATAGATTCACAGAAGCATCCACAGCATTTAGTTTAATGACAATATGATTAAAAATGCTCTGACAGGCAGTGAAACCATTATCCTCTGGCTCGGAGAGTGCTACCTTAGGACCTGTTCCTAGAGTCTACAACAGGCAAAACTGCCAATGACTTTATGAAGACAGATTAACTTCAATGGGAGGTTTGTCTGAGATAGGATTCTAAGCGCTCAGAGAAAGCAGCATTCACTGAGGAACCAATGAACTACCATTTCCCTGATCCATGACAAGTTTATATCACTCAGCAGGACTAACATTTTCCTGTCTACTCATGGGGAAAAAATTCCACAAAAGTTGCCTCCAGTTTTTTCTACCAATGATATATTAGGATAGCACAGTGCTAAGGTTTGGCACATCTAAAGTTGGGCCTGGATTTTTTTCCTTATACCTCTTTGCAGAATCCACATAATTATTTTGATGTGATCTTTCCCTAAAAACATATCAAATTTACCAATGCCAGTTTTTATCACTAAAAGTACTGTAAATTAGTGACATCAACTCAGCACTTATGACTTACTGAACAGCAGTGAACCAGGGTGTATGGCCAATGGTGAACCAGAAAACTACTAAGAAAACAACTTTCAAGCTTCCAAAAAGGTAACAAGCAGCAGTGAATAAACAAATACACGATTTAAAAACAGTGTAAACTATCCTACCAGTGTTATATTCAGTATTCAGATATCTAGAATAAGTGCTACCAGTCGTTCTGTGCATATCTTTGACCGGCAAAGAGAGTGGCATAAGAAGTTTTACAAAAACTTTTCTGTATAGAAAAGCAGGGCTGGAAGAGCCCACAAGAGGCAGGACCAAGTATACCTACACCATCCCTGACAGGTTTTTTGTCTAACCTTTTCTTAAAAACCTCTAATGATGGGGATTCCATAGCCTCTCCTGTATCTAACTATCCTTATAGCTAGAAAGTTTTTCCTAATATTGAATCTAAATCTTCCTTGATGAAGATTAAACTGATTGCTTCTTCTCCTACCTTCAGTGGACATGGAGAATAATTGATCCATGTCCTCTTTATAGCACTTCTTAAGATGTTTGAAGACTGTTATCAGATTCCCTCCCCTCAGTCTTCTTTTCTCAAAACTAAACATGTCTGGGTTTGCTTGTTGGTTTTTTGGTTTCACCTTTCCCCCTAGGTCAGGTTTTTTAAACCTTTCATCATTTTTCTTGCTCTCCTCTACTCCCTCGCCAGTTTGTCTGCATCTTTCGTAAAATGTGCCTCTCAAACCTCCAGCTGAGGCCTCACCAGTGCTGTGTCTTACATATGACTCTCCTGTTAATACACCCCTGGATGATATTAGCCTTTTTCACAATTGCATCACATTTTGTCTCATGTTCAATTTATGAGCCATTATAACCCCCGGATCCTTTTCAGCAATACTACTGCCTAGCCAGTTATTCCTCATTTTATAGTTGTTCATTTAATTGTCCTTCCTAAGTTGCAATACTTAGTACTTTTCTCTATTAAATTTCATCTTTTTTACTTCAGATCAACTCTCCAATTTGTCAAGGTCATTTTGAATTTTAATCCTGTCTTCCAACATGCTTGCATACACACACATACACATCTTGGTGTCATACACAAATTTTATAAGCATACTTTCCATTCCATTCTTTAAGTCATTAAAGAAAATGCTTAATTTAAGTGGGGATAAGAAAACCAACCACTACCGTGTTTCCAGACTACAGGGTACTCTAAAGTCTACTCCTTCAACCAAGTGTAGGAGTTAGGCTCAAAGGCTCTAGGCCTGGCAATTCCACAGAAAATTGACAGGAGAAGGCACATCTGTAGCTTTCCCATCAGGCTGTAAGGTCCACATAAAAGTGGGAGAGTTTGCAGCTGCAGCACTTGGGGCTATAGGCTCAGCCACATAACTCATGTGGGAGACCCTGCCCATGTCTGCCCTTGGGCTTCAAACTAGCTTTCTCTAGTATTAATAATAGAGGAAGACAAGACAGCAGCCAGGACCATTAAGCCTAAAATCTGTATTATTACCAAACAAGCACCAGCTGCAGCAGCATCTCTGTTATGCCAATGGTTACACAAGCAGCAGCAGGTACCAATAGGGAACTGGCCCTAGGCTTAGATTGGAGTCACTATTGAAGATAGAGTTGTTCTCTGCCTCCAGTATTAACTACCTTCTCCTGTGACTTCAACAATGAAACACCGGAAACAAATCTCCATAATGGTGGTAGCAGCAGCAGCTCTAGTACTGTTGCGGATATCGTGGTGGTGCCAGTCTGATATTGTACATTAGTTGAAAACTGAATGGGAAAATGATGTGTCTATTAGCCAGACTGTCATGAAAGCCACTTTCACTCTGCTGCCTGCCTTCGGCAGTGGGAGGGGCAATGTGCATGCTTTTATCAACCGCGGTGTGTTCTACTTTAACCTGCACAGATTATGCGTATTCCAAATTATTTCCTGCAGTGCCTGTCAACCAACAATTTTTCATTTTTCAGATCACAGTATGCCAGTTTTCAAATAGTCATAGGTAGATTTTTGTTCCAGTGGGAGGAGAAAGGAAAGGGGTTTTAGTTGATTTGTTAATTAAATAAATCCCTTGTCCTTGTTGTCAAATTTTACCATAGTACTCTTTGTAAGTATCAATTTTTAAAAACATATAAGAACACTGACAATCAATTATTAATTGAAGCTGGAAACATTTTGTAAACTTAATTATAACACAATGATCAAGGCATTTTGCCTGGTAAATATGGAAAAGTTGATGGTGAACTATCATTACCTCTCTTGTTAGATAATTCTGAGGAACTGCATTAATCTCAGGTTGCTATTACTATTGCAATGTATATGTTGTTATTGCAGGAGTCACTAGATGGCACTGTTATACATGGTCAGAAGTGCTTTTTCTTAGTGTGTGAGCCGTGTGCCATCTAAAGAAAAGCTGTGTTGTTAGTTCTGTGATGCGGTTTCACTGGGGGGAGCTGTTGCAAATAGTAAGAGTTTGCTCTCTGCTACAAAATCTCCATCTTGAGTCAATTGAACTGGGCATTGGTGTTGGGGCCAAGACTTGCAACGGAGCAGATTGCCTATGTGCTATTTGTGACCGTCTCTATTTAAGGACTAGCAAATGCAGTGAAAATAAACAAACAGTATTAAGAAAACACAACTGACTCCTCATCCTTGTTTTCTCCTCCAATGGGATCCATTCATGCAAGTAATTATTTGCATGCAGACATTTTGTCCAGAGTCAGATACTTAATTGCTACTATACTCACAAAATATTTCTGAGAAGTAATTTCATGTGTAGCCAATCAATGCTTTCAATTAGGTGTTGAAAAAGTGAATTAATTAATATTAAAGCACTTTCAGATCTTGGAGTATTTTATTATTATTGATCGAATCGACTCTCAACATTCTATTCAGTTCATTCAAAAGCAGGTAAATAGCAATGAGGAATTACATTTATTTGCTGAAATCCAGTCCCTCCCCCTGCAAAGAATCTATCCACTACCCTTAAAGAAATACAACCCATTTAGTAGAATTCAAAGTTTTATTGAGAATGTAACGAATTGATAAAGACTTTTTACATTTTATTGCAATTTGCCTGATTTATTGCAATCTACTCTAGGCAGTCGAAAATCTGCCTTTAAGCACGTGAAGTCCATTTTAAACATCCAACCCTGAAATATTTTTCAACAATTCCCTTATTGGCATGTAGCTTTCAGGGGGTTGGGGAAGGGGGCTTGTTTTTGGCAGCTATTGATTGATTTGTGAAAGCACCGCTCTGAAATAACACAGGGCACTACTATCTGCATTTGAGTTCAGCCCATTGTTGTTTGAAGGTGCCCTTGACTAATGGGCAGGTGGCTTGCTGCTAGTCTTTCACTTCTTGATTTGAATAACAATAAGTTTCTTGAGCATGCTCAGTAAAATCCATTAGATATTGTCAGAGTTCCGTATCTTCTGGACATGAGCATCTGCATTATTCGCCAGAGTGAGTGATGGGACTGGAAGAGAAGCATATTCAGCAACAGAAGTGCTACTTACAAAAGATTCCATTATAGCTTTGTTAGATGCCTAAGAAGTTTTTCATTCTTCTTCTCACCCCTGACCCTGTCCCTGTTGCTTTGTACTCTACAGTGTGGAAGTCTCACAATATATCTTCCATCCTTCTGACTTAGCATGTACTTAGGGCTAAAATAGGGAAGGTTGAATCTAGGAAAAAATATGTACCATTTCTTTCAGGTAAAGTCTGATGCTGCAAATAGTTCCACATGGGCAGAGCAACTGATTCCCATGCAAATCCCCATTTCAATCAAGTGAGAAGGAAGGAAAAAAAACTATAAATACATGAGACATCGGATAGTGGGTAGGGTGGTGGATCCATGATCAGGCACTGATTGTCAAATGCAGTTCAGAAAGGGAGGGTGACTGAGAAATCATTTAAATAATGAAAATAATAGTAGTTGCAGGCAGCACTGCCAGCTCAGAGCTCCATGAGCAGATCCTTAGCTAGTGCAAATTGTCTTAGCAACATTGGCTTCATTGAAGCTAAGACTATTTACACCAGCTGAGAATCTGGCCCTCTAATCTCCAATGTTGTTGGTTTGCACTACTAAGAAGATGCACCAAGAGGGATATTTCTCTTTTACAGTGAAGTATCTCATGTACTGTAGCACAGTGCTTTGTACTGCAACCCTTAATTTAGCGATGCAATATAGTCCCCTGAAAAAAGAATTCAGGCTCCCCGCTAAAAATTAAGCAGCTAAAAGAAATCTCCATGAAAACCAATTCTATTAATAAAACAAACCTGTTCAATTTCCAAAGAGGACAAGAGAAGGGAAGACTAGCACACTGAAACCAGAGAAGTCTGAAAAGTAACAGAGCTAAAATACCACAATAAATAATAGTATATTGTCATCATAAAAAATGTCAAATATTTGATTCGTTCATCTTGCCAGAATAACTAGTTTGGGTCAGTTTTTCAAACATAAAATAACCTCTGCTTATTTGACACAAAGACTTGAGCAGGGAAAGTAGAGAATGCAGCTCTTTGTGCTACTCCACTGAAGTTACTTGAAATGGGTCAAATGTTTCCCCTTCCACTTCTGTGCATAAATGGTCTGGTCTCGCTTACATAGCACAGTTGTGTGCACCTGCAAAAGCAGGTGGAGTCTGGTTTGAAAAGGGAACTTAATTGGTTACATGTCAGATCAAAGTATGCTGCACATTTGAAAATAGACACGATTATTTAATAACAAAATATTTAGTTACCACATTAGTTGCTATGTTGTATGGTTCTATTTAGGCCAACTATAATACACTGGCACCATCTTTAAAAAATTATGCCTACTGCTATCTTAATTGAGCTTCTGTACAGACTTAAAAACTGATTGTTAATTCAGGACGATTCTGCAAACCATTATGACTATGTTTAGTGTTTATCGTCCAATGTATCACTTTGTAAAATTCAGCCACATGACTTCCTGAGACAGTGAATCCTCTACATTGAATATTGCAGCATGAAGTTGGCTGCACCGAGTATTGTAACATTTCCTTCCTTTCTTTCTTTTTTCCAAATTGGATTTCTTTTAATTTCACGGAGTGAACCCTGGTTCTGCTATTATCGGACAGTATAGAAAGGAAGAAGGGATCACAAAGTTTAGATCTGGAATTGTATCTGAATTGATTAATTCATTACAACATGTTTATCACAGTGGTACTTAGGGACCAACAAAGAGCAAGGCCACACTGTGCCTAGGCACTGTACGAACATAGAGCAGTATATTTTAAACCCAGGCTCAGACTCAGATTTAAGACCAACCCCCACCACTGCCATCCACACACAAAGCTTTCTAACACAAACCAGAAGACTTTCAGAATACGGGCCTAGGGACTCACCCAGGGGTTTGGGTCCAAGTTTTTGTCTCACTGGGGAGCTGGTCCAAGCCCCCTCATTTTGCAGCATAGAGATATGCAGAGGCCCAGATCACTAGGCTCATGGTCAGAGAGTTTGCCAATGGTATCCCATAATCCCCTAGGCCTGCCGCTCCCAGCCCTTCTACCCTCAAACGTCTCACTCAACTCCCAGTTGAATGGAATTGGAAGCAACAATCAAATACCGATGCTTCACTTTGAACCCTTCCTTTGCAAGTGGTCTGCTCAACTGTAAGCACAGTTAACCCTGTTGTGTGTTAGCTGTGCTCATCACTAAAACGTCTGTCACCAGGAATGAAAAAAGGACTGCAGTACCACACCCAGCTGCTAGAGATGCTCAAGAGGTGAGTGCTTTGTTACATAGAAGTACTGCCAGTGGAGAGCCTGCACCTGTGGAATCAACCCCTCAAAGTAATCTTGGTGCTGTTGCCAGACCTGGATTAGGCGATGCCACTAAAGCTGTTACAATACATCCTGGGTTCATATTTGAAGGACCAGTCTGGGGACAGTCCTGGGGTATGGTATATTTCATTCTCTATTTGTTTTGTTATTGATGGTAAGAATAAGAGAGATTTCTGGGTTATGCTCAATTAAAGTATTATTACAAACACAAGGTTGTAGTGTGTTTCCCTTGAGGGTGAAATCCAGGCCATTTCCTTGGTGCCATCCCTTCCCCCAGACAGTATGTGGGATTAAAAATGGATAGCAGGAAATGAAAAAATAGTTAAGCAATTAGCATTAACATTTTACAAGATACATGCTTATTGTTAGAAAGATGGGTTGGGGTATTAGACTTATGGTTCTTATTTTTCTTTTCCTGAAAGTGCAGCACAGCGTATTACTCAGCCACGCCAGACCATCCTCCTGGCATAGCTGAAGTGGTTTGGGCTGCCTGTATTGTCAGCCCAAATAGGAGCAGTGAGTATATTTTAGCCTGGGTCTGCCAGTATTATGAATCCGAATGATAGCAGTGGATGTGTTTGGTCCTGGGCTGCAAGGCTGATCTGTGCAGGAATGGAGGGTAATTTTAAGGAGGCTGTAATGCATCTCTATTCTAAATCAGAATCTTATTGACTTGCCATGAATGTCACACTTTCCTGGCTGGCGATACATGGAAGCTTCTCACAGAGCAGGAACTCTGTACATTCAGCTAAACTCCAGGACAGTGCAGACTCACTGGGGCTGCCTCTGTAGCTCATAAGCCCCTTCCATTTGTTGATGTGTGGTCAGTCATCAGATGCGGGAAAAAATCTCTATAGCATAGATGGATGGCTCTCCTGGCTGGCCTGGAATAGAATTCTTGCTTCCATTCAGGCACCTCTAGGACAACAATGTGCAGAGCTTGCTCTGCCTGAAAGGACTGTAAAAGCATAGCTAGTAACAGGGTCCTTCATTACAACCACCTCCCCCAAGGGAAAAACTATGAGGATTTATAAATGATTTTAATTGATTTTGGTATGTGAATCTCACCATGATGTGTGTTGGCTTGGAGCATAGCTTACGGGAGCTTCTGAACAGACCAGTGAATTTTCTGTGAATAAAATAAAACCAAATGATAAAACATATCATCCTGTGACCTTGAAGTGATGCAGCTCCTGCAAAAGGGTAGAAATCTTTTTCTCATGGTCAGACAATAATGTGCTCTTTCATTTTCCTTGGAAGGCCCTTCCGTTTCTGCTAGGCTAAACATGAATCAGAAGCATGGGCGAGTGGACACTCACCCGATGTACATGGAGGAAGACCATGAAGAACAAAATGATGCAGGGCAATTTGGCCAAGAGCTTGAATACCAGAGAGAGCAGGGACACGCTGAGACATTTTTCCCATGCTCAATCCCTGCTGAGGATGCTGGCCCCAGCACCTTGCCCAACAAACCCAGTGGAGTGGGAGGACTTGGGCTTCCCTACCAAAACCCGCCTCTTCATGTCGAAGGGCCTAAACTCCCTGTCCACTAGGAGACACTCCCCACAAGTGCTGACCATCACACCAGCTCTTTGTTCATTACCTATAATCAGGTAATGCCATTCACCCATTCCTGTTAATTTCTTCTTGTGAAGTCCCCCCAATCTCTTCATTAGCATTTGACTTAATATGCAAATAGCCTCCTATTGTAAGACACACTATACACAATGGTCAGCCAAGGAGATACATTTCTCTCACCTCCTGTCTGGTAGAAGTGGGATTAAGGCATATCAGCTCTTTACCTCCCTTTGCCTACAAGGCCCTAAAATATAATTCCCTACACACACACACACACACACACACACACACCTCCTTACATATCATCCACACATATCTTTCACAAAGATTATGATGACCAGTGTGACACCGGCTTTCAGTAGAGAAGTTGCGTGACACTCTTTGGTGAACTAGAATGTAAATACCAGGCCCAGGAAGGGACCTTCAGGCAGTCCTTTCCTTTGCCCCCTTCTAGGAGTAATACTGCACCTGGGCAGGCCAGGCTGGGAGGTGGGGATTGAGCATGCCCTCAGCCACATTACTCTTTGGTGAACTAGAATGTAAATACAAAACCCAGGGGACCTCTGTGCCTTCAGCCAACTGGCATCCATAGGTTTTTGGGTCACCACAGTGCTGATTGCCTCAAAAACCTCTACCAGTTGACTTGCCACCACCATACTGACTAGCCACATACCTATAGCAGTCAGGGGTAGCCAGCTTCCCGATAGCTATAACAATCTGCTTCTGGAGAAGCATGCACACCCAATGGCTCAGCTGGGTGTATTGGCAGGCTAAGAGAACTTCCAGTAAAGTGCCATGAGATGAACAGACAAGGTCTCCCACATTACACCATGTACCAAGCCCTAGAGCAGCTACAGCAAGTGAGGGCACAAAGAACCCTGAGATAAGTCCCTAGAAGCAACAGGGTCTGACTCGTGTCAGCATAGCACAGTATGGACATGTCAGCATGGTTATGGGGCTCTCATAGCAATGTAGTGTGGACAGTTCACGTAGCAATACAGAAAGAACAGTTCCACAGGCCAGGAGCGGCTGTATGTTTTTTGCCACCCTAAGCACGGCAGTCAGGCGGCTTTTGGCGGCATGCCTGCGGGAGGTCAGCCTGACTGGCGCCCTTTAAATTTTGAAAATGGAAAAACAAACTCCTGCAATTAGGGCTGGAGGCATCGCCCATCTCAAATCAGAGCAGCAGGTGATTAAGATTCCATCCATCAACTGGCAATGAGTCCCATTTTGATTTGATGCTGTACGGGACTGCCCCATCATCCCATTCTCCCTCCATCACATTGTCATTCATGGATGTGAACTTTCATCCATATGGCCATTGTCTTTGCTCCATCACTGAGCTCCATTTTGGAAACAGGGATTTGGGCTGTACAGTCAGCCAGAGAAGAATCTGCCACCCTTTAAGACAATAGGGGATAAACTGTAATGCTGCCTTAAGTATCAGTCATTAGTGTTTGCGAGGTAGAGTTACAGACTCCAACTGAATTTATATAGTTGCTTCCAAAAGTGAAGCACCTCCTCAAGACAGGCAATAATTTGCTGGATAGGTCCTTAAACAATTATACTATTCAGCAAAGCATTTAGGCACATGCCTTGCTGAATCAGGGCTGTCATCTATTTTTATTTTTTAAGAGTTAAGGGCCTTTTGATTCTACAAAAAAGTAATCAATCATAAATTAACATAGTTTTTAAATATAAATATTTACAAGAATTAGAGCATTGCTTTTAGAAGGTATTTGTTAGGAAGGCTTACTATGCGGAGCACAAACTTCAAAAACTTCAAAAAGGTTTACAGAGATATAATCACTAAAGTTAAAAAAAGTTCCACCATTCTGGTTTTATGTTCTCTTATCCCCAGCTGTAAATAAACTTTAATAAAATGTGTCAATAATCTGAAACCCATTTTAACCTGTCTCCTTCACGACCCTGATGGCTATAGTAATGATCTTCCTCTGATGGATCACAGCTGATCAGGGTCATTCACTGATAAACACAATTCAGAGGATTTTACCTTCTATCTCAGTTAGAAATTCTTATCCTATAATAGTGTGTCCTGGCAGAAAATGCTTTTGACTCCCAATTTTTCATTTCTTTGTAGTGCTACTGGTAACTTTCTGGTTTGAACACACAGGGGTACATTCTGCCTTCGGGTGCACATCTACAACCCCATTAGTATCAGCGTGCAAAAGAAGACAGATTTTGAGCCAAGTTAGTTCTCTTTGGAGAGAGAGAAATTAAAAGTCATTTACCAGGGAAAGTAAACAGTGTTGGTGTCCTTCTTTGTGATGCATTAAAAGGGCCTGGAAGTTACTTTCCTCTGTTTGTATATATATTAGGTCCTTAGGTCTTGTCTTCATTGTTTATTGTTTATTGTGGGAAAACTCAATGGACAACTAGAGAACTGGCAGATAATGATGTGATAGATGTAATGCCATTTTTATCAGAATGTTTAAATTTCTTTTTCTTTGTTCTAAGGAAAGTGCCTTTGTTAAAGCTTAAATAGTTCTACCCCTTGAGAGATCTCCCAATCCCTGGGTAACCTCACTGAAGAACATAACTGCCATACTGGATCCCGCCATGGTCCATCCTGCCTATATTGCTGGCTTTATTTGCCTGTCTCTGACAGTGGCCCACACTGGAGATTCATGGGGAGTGTACAGAACAGGGCAATTATGGAGTGATCTATCCCTGTCTTCCATTTCCAGCTTCTACCGTAGTAGTCAGAGGTTTAGGATTGTCCTGAGTACGGGGCTGCATCCCTGACCATTTTGGCTAATAGCCATTGATGGCCCCAACCTCCCTGAATTTATCCAGTTCTTTTTTGAGCCCAGTTATACTTTTGGACACCACAACATCCCATGGCAATGAAATCAACAGATTAACTGTGCATTGTATGAAAAAGTGCATAAGAACATAAGAATGGTCATACTGGGTCAGACCAATAGGCCATCTTGCCCAGTACTCTGTCTCTGACAATGTCAAGAACTTCCTCTTATTTGTATTAATCCTGTTACCTATTAATTTCATTGGGTAACCTCTGATTTTGGATTGCATGAAAGGGTAAATAATACTTCTCTAGTCATTTTTTCCACCCCATTCATGAATTCATAGACTTCTCTCATATCCTCCCCTTAGTCATCCCTTTCCTAAGCTGCACAGCCCTAATATTTTAGTAACTCCACAAAAAGAAGCTGTTCCATGCTCTTGATCATCTTTGTTGCCCTTCTCTGAACTTTTTCCAATTCCATAATATTCCTTTTGAAATGGGGCAGCCAAAACAGGAATAGCATTCAAAGGGGGGACTGTTTCTTATTTTTTATTTTTTATTTTTGCTTTGCTAATAGTTTCTAATATGTTATTAGCCTTCTTGACTGCTGCTGCACATTGAGTGGAAGTTTTAAGAGGATTAGCCACGGTGACTCCAAGATCTCTTTCTTGGGTGGTTACAGCTAATTTAGAAACCATCAGTGTATATCAGGGCCGGCTCCAGGCACCAGCCCAGCAAGCAGGTGCTTGAGGCGGCCAACGGAGAGGGGCGGCGCGGCCAACGGAGAGGGGCGGCACGTCCAGCTCTTCAGCGGCGGGTCCCTCATTCCCTCTCGGAGCGAAGGATCAGCCGCTGAATTGCCGCCGAAGACTGAAGCGGTGGAGGTAGAGCTGATCGCGATCACGGCTTTTTTTGGTTTTTTTGCTGCTTGGGGCGGCAAAAACCCTGGAGCCGGCCCTGATGTATATGTATATTAGGGATTCTTTTTTCCAGTGTGCATTACTTTGCACTTATCAACATTGAATTCCCTCTGCCATTTTGTTGCCCAATCATCTGTTTTATAAGATCTCTTTGTAACTTTTCACAGTGTGCTTTGGATTTACCTTTCTTGAATAATTTCATATTGTCTGCAAACTTTGCCACTTCACTATTCACCCCCTTTTTCCAGATCATTAATGAATATATGGAACAGTACTGGGTCCCAGGACAGATCCAGGGGGATCTGGGTCCCACTGTTCACTTCTCTCCATGTGAAAACAGACCATTTATTTCTACCCTTTATTTCCTATCTTTCAACCAGTTAATTCTTGAATGAAAGCCCATCCCCACTGAAGTTAATGGCAAAATGCCCATTGACTTTAACAAGGCCAGGATTTCACCCAACTTTTCTAATATTTTGAAGGTAAAACAGCAATAAACCTTTTTAAAAAGTCATACACCATAAATCCATTTATTTCTTCACAGACCACCTTTAGTGACATTTTAATGTATTGCAAAATAATTTGCACCAAAGGATATTTATGGAGAATTCATTAATACAATTTAATGTCAGTGAATACTTGCAAACTGGCCATATCCACTTTTGACTTTACTGTGTGTCACCAAAGTGTGCTTGAGTAATAACATATGACTGCTGCCCTCTGGGATGCTCACAGTATGAGATGTGTATCCTATGAGGCTCTCTCTGTGAGAAAAATATTTAAAATATAAATATTAGCCACAAAATGTCAACTTACCTCATTCAGTTTATGCAAGTTCAGGGACTGAGTAAGGGAGCTCTTGAAATTTTAGTAAAAAGGTGTAACTGTTAAAGTGAACAGAGGTATTCTTGATTTGCACTGGTGTCACTGAGATCAGAATCTGGCCCTGAGGGGGCGGGCAGGGAGTACGTGGGAAGAATGCTCCCGGTGATTGGCTTGTAGCGTGAAGCTCTGGTTGTGAATGAGGAGAAAATGAGAAAAATAAAATCAACTTTTTAGGGCAAAACTTTTGGAGCAAAGCCCTGGCCCCAGACTGGAGGGGATATGGAAGAGGCTGTGCTGCAGTGAGAGCCTTCACACAGAATTCTGAGTGGTTGGAAAACCAGTAACCATTTTCATGGGACTTTTTTTAAAATTGTCAATGTTTCAACAGCTAGTCAACCTCCCCAACCCCCCCTCAATTTATACCAAATTTTAATTAAAAAAATCAGTTTTTCCCCATTAAAAATTGATTTTATACCCAAATTTTAAGTGAAAACTCAAAATGTAGACCAATTCTGCTCAGAAGCCTACAATAGTTATGCTACCCAAAAGGGTGTTCATGTATTTCCCTCCACTCTCAATCTCCACGCCCCTCACAACCAGCCCCTCACAGCCAGCTCTGCTGGCTAATGCAGATGTCTGTGCTCACCTGAGCCCTTTCTCTGAGGCTAGCTCTGCTACCAGCCCTAGGTGTATCCGATGCTTTTACTCACTGATCATATTATGAGTAGCACAAGATGAGGCCTGAAGTTCCTTGTGACGTCTCCTGCCTGTGCAAGGCCAACCTCAATCTCACTCTTAGTGTTCTAGGTTTTCGACATAGGCGTGCGCACGGGGTGTGCTGGGTGTGCCCAGGCACACCCTAATGCAGGGGTGGGAAAATGGCTCCACTCTCCCGGCGTGGCAAGCTGCGGGGTCCGCGCTCCCAGACCGGAGCGCCCCGCCGAGAGCAGGAAGCCACCGGCCCCTCCCCCACCTTGTCCCCTCCCCCGGAGCCGCGCTCTGGGGGCCGGGGCTGCATGCTCCCGCAGGGCAGTGTTTGGCTCTGCGGGGAGGCAGACATGCTCCCTGCTCATCCGGAGCCATGCCGCTGCACGTACAGCATTCTGAGGGGCAGGGCTGCGTGCTCTCACGGGACAGCGTATCTGGCTCTGCGCGGAGCAAAACATGCTGCTAGGAGCCTCATGGTAAGCGGTCCGGGGGGCGGGGGGGGAGTTGGATAAGGGGTGGGGGCAGTCAGGGGACAGGGAGCAGGGTGGGTTGGATAGGGGGTGGGATCCTGGGGGGGTGGTTAGGGGTGAGGGGTCTCTGGAGGGGACAGTCAAGGAGCAGGGGGGGTTGGATGGGGCATGGGAGTCCCGGGGTCTGTCAGGGAGCGGGGGGTGGATAGGGGTCAGGGCAGTCAGGTGACAGGGAGCAAGGAGGGTCCTGGGGGGGCAGTTAGGGTGGGGGGGTCTGTGGAGGGGGTGGTCAGGGAACAAGGAGCTGGGGGGGGTTGGATGAGTCGGGAGTTCTGGGAGGGGTCTATCAGGAGACGGGGTGTGGAGAGGGGTTGGGGCAGGCAGGGAGCAGTGGGGCTTGTATGGGTTGGGAGTTCTGGGGGGTCCTGTCAGGGGTCGGGGAGCGGTTGGATAGGCGTGGCAGTCCCAGGGGTCTGTCTGGGGGCGGGGGTGTGGGTAAGAGTTGGGGCAGTCAGGGGACAGGTAGGGGATTGGCTCCTAGGGGGGCAGTCAGGAGACAAGGAGCAGGGAGGCTTACATAGGGAGTGGAGTCCTGGGGGGCAGTTAGGGGCAGGGGTCCCAGGAGGGGGGTAGTCAGGGGACAAGGAGCAGGTGGGGTTGGGGGTTCTGAGGGTGCAGTCAGGGGTGGGAAGTAGGAGGGAGTGGATGGGGCAGGCCAGGGGCGGGTCTAGGGCAGGGTTGGGGAGGGTCTAGAGCTGGGCTCCCTGGGTGCACACCCTAATGAAATGTGCTGCGCATGCCTATGGTTTTCGATTTGAAGACATCTGGCCTTGGCAGGTTTTTCCAGTTTCATTTCAGCTCCAGGGATCTTCTTCATCTCAGTTGCCGATAGCTGTCTGAATATCACTAGTGGCAAGGATTTTCCATTCCATGTAACACGGAGTTTGTTTCAGTCATGCCACAGAAAGACATGACCAATATTTTGAAAGTGTGGTGGGTGACACAGCAGGGGAAGCTGCAAAATGTTGCCATGTCCCATAAGACCAGCCACATCATAGCCAGCATCTCGGATTTCCCACAACTGCATCTTGAAGCTTTAAAAGTTTCATTTTTGCCTTTAAAATGCCTCTTTGAGCATTACCTGTGTCCAGAGGAACAGTTTAAAAATGAAAAACTGGATTTTATACCTTTAAATGAGGCTGCAGGGGACCTGATACCCAGCCACATATGCTTTGCTCGAGTTGTATACTTCTATTCTCTTGCAACATAAAGGCCTGATAGTTCAAGTCCCTTTGCATTTGGAACTACCAGTGTTTGGGTATGGGAGTTCTGGGCATGAAGGGCTTTCAAGATTGTTTACTGCTACCATATTACATCAGTTACATGCAGTTTCTCTTTTCTTCTATAAATATTCAAAACATTTATTAATTTAAACCGTTTCTCTAGTATTAAAATGCCTCTTTTAGTGCAGGCAATGAAACATCTAAAATAAGCTTTTTAACCATTCAAAGACTAGCTAAAAAGAGATGGGTATTAATAGTGTCCATCCATACTGTTCATCCATAGATTTAACAAATCTATTTATCTCTGATTTGTCGCAAAATGTCTTCATGTTTTGGATATTGCCTTGGGGTACTGAATAAGCAACTTGTATGATCATTTAGGTGGTACCACATCACCAACATATACCTGCATTGTTGTTGATGGGAAATAAACTTCCATAGTAGCTGAATGAGGCCCATATGAAGTAATTCTAGATCAGGCCCTTAGCAAATAATTCAGGTTATTACATTAACAATGTCTTTGTAACTTGGCAGGAAGAATAAATATTTTAATATCGGATTATCTATAGCAATGGTTGAAATGAGTTCACTGAAAATAAGGATTTATGAATAATGGAAGTAATATTTCACCATATATGGGGAAAAGACCTTATTTATAATTATCTCAACATTGCCAAAATAGTTGTCATAAGGAGTTATTCAGGAGCATGAGAATTTTAGAAAATTAATGCCTTTTATTAGACACAATTAATATTATAACAGTTAAAATGGATGTTTGAACTTTTGCTTCAAGCTATAAAGGCATTCTTAAAGTATGTTGGAAATGTTAACAAGTGAGTCACCAGAACACCATGCTAGAACTAGTGGTTCAAGTCACTAGAACTGTATCATGCTAGTGTAAGCCATAGGTGAGCATGTATTACGGGATCCCTCTGTGCCCAATCTGAAAAAGATTTGAATCCGTTACAGCCCTAGCTAGAGAGTATTAGCTGATCATGCTTTTTGCTTTGGAAATCCCCAGTTCAATCCTTGGTGTCTCAGATAAGATGGCAGCCATTCCACCAGCACACCTAAGGATTCAGAGTAGCACATTTTCAATGTAACTGTACTTTATTATAATTGTCTGTAATATTGAATGAAATCTCAGCCTGAAAATATTAGCTGAAACAATGATCCACAACATTGTGAAAATATGTGGACTTGTCTGCTTTCTGAAAAGAACAGCAACCATTCTAAGTTGTTCTCAGTCAGCTGTAGTTTTCCACTAATGCCATGCACTGAAACTTGAAGAAAATCGTCACCCTGCCCATTGCAAGAGGATGTTTGCTTTTTCAAAGATGATCAGTGCATCAGAAGGGCAATTACATTCAAGAAATGAAACTTCCTTCAATGCTGAAAGTACAGGGTCATTCATTATGCTCACTGTCATCTCAGGAAGCGCCACTTGGAATGTAGTACTTCCAAACTAAATGCTTACAATGGGACTACTCAGATGGGACAGGGCTGCAGGATGAAACTCTACCATATTAGGTTAATGGCTTAGTGGTTAAAATAAGTGACCTTTGTACATTAGCTGCACATTGTATGTAGTACATCTCTAGTCATGAAGACTGACAGGCCCATTTAAAAAGTGAATCTGGTACAGACAAAGGTGAGAGACACAAGTGATGAATTCACACTCCATATTACAGCCGTGGAATGGATAGTAATAGGAAATTTGGAATGTTTATCAGGCTTCTGTGTTTGTTGGAATGTTTTATAAAGTGAAGGCCAAATCCTGATAGCTATAGAGCAACCGCTGAGCATCTGAAACGCTCACAGAGTTCAGTAGGAGTGGCTCACAGAAGCTCACAGAGTTTGGCCCAGAAATTGCATTCAGATTCCCATAAAAGGACTGACAGACTTCCTGCTCTCCCATGGGAATGTGCTCACTGCTTCTGTTCCATTTTCCTGGACCGGATTTTTCATTCATCAGTCAAAGTATTTTCTATTTCTCAGTGTTTCTAGGGGGAAAGGGCTAATTTAGGATTTCCCTAAAGCTTAAATATTTGTTGGTAGAAATTCAGGCTTGTCACTGTGGATGCATAATAACCTTGCTGGTAATTATAGCTGACTATGCCACTGGCTCAGTGTTAGGGAGAATATCTGCACCATTAGCTTCTAGAAAGTCTCTGACCTCAGCTCTACCCCTTTGATAAATTCTTTTCCTTTATATTAAGAGAGAGAAGAGACAGCTCCAATTCAGACACTTTCAAAAGCTTCCTTTGCCTTTATCTCTGTCCTGAGATAATCCACAGGGGAACGCTTTGAAAAAGTGTGAGCTCAATTGGAACATGTATGTCACACACATTATGATGTTACAGAAGAACTCATGGTTAAGATGTTGTGGGGTTCTTTTCTCCTCACAAACAATTATCCAACAGATTATCTAACAGGCCTTTCTTACTGCCATCCTTGAAAATTCTCCAGACCTTAAGTAACAGAATGTTTGTTCTCAACAAGTTTCCAAAAGATGAGGTCACAATGGCCAAACAGAAATGTTTTTGATGTTGGAGGGAGACCAGAAACACAAATACCATTATCACAGCCCGCCTACTCATCACAACTTCCTCCTACATTTCCTCACAGTGACTAGGCAAGACAATAGAGCTAAGGTAAGAGGGGAAGGAAGGCACAAATCAGTTTCTAGTCAATTATCAAAACATGTAAGAATATTATTTTGATTTACACTGTGTAGTCTTCCACAAAGCAATTTAAGGATAGTAGGATTATTAATCCCTGTACAGATTTTAGCATTTGGCACTAGCATGAATATTATTGGGAAAGCAATGGGGAAATGTAATGCTACAATAAAGCACTGGTACATCTTTCCATTTGTAAAAGTAGGATGTTGCCTACTTCTCTTTTGTTAGAACTTCTCTAGACACTTGAAATTAGCAAAGCATCTGTATAACAAAATATGCGGAGCAACTGTAAACATAAAAGAGCATGCTTTGTATGTGAGAGAAATGTGCATTTCTTGGATGATAAGTGCCCTTTGGAGGAAGCATTTCTGAAAGCAAGTCGGTTTTTTAAACTATGAAGAAGCTTTGTTAAAATACTCAAAAGCATTTGTAGTGCTCAGTGAAAGAATGCCTGTGCTTGTCTTTCTACTGCATGCTCAACACTGCCACTTTCCTGACTACAGGTTTATGTTGATCTTCAGTCTGCTAAATGCTCATCTGCAGCAGCATAAGGTATGAGGTAAGGCTGAAGGAGAGCTAGATGCCCTAATGAAGGGTTTATCTAATTTATCAGCACAAATTTACTATCCTCATTCATATTTTCCTTTCTGGGCGCAAATGATCCTGCCCACATGATAACAATGGAATTCTCTAATTTTAGTGGAGACATGTTCTTCACATAGGTCACCCATTTCTGCATATACAGCCTATGCACCTAGGGCTAGGAACAAGCTGAGAGTACTAACCCCAGCAATCAGGAATACAGATCTTTGCAGTTCTTTCATTACTGGTATTTGCTTTGCTTTGCTGCAGTTATTGTGGATTTTTCATATTATGCCACCCACACTGAATTATAATAGAATTTGTTCACTGAGGCATGTTTAAACTCTGGATAAAACACCAAAAGTAACAACAAATGAGAGAACTTGTGTAACATTGTGGCATATTGAAAAAAAATCCCTTGTTCTTGATGTGCATAATCATGTAAGAATTATTTCTGTATGTGTGGTGTCCTAAAATAATTTTAATTGGAAAAAGACTTTACAGATTCATAAAGTGTCTCCACATTTCAGTTTCATAATTAACTTGAATACAGGAGTCCATATGGCAGATGAGCAATATTTAATAAAAATAGCTGACTGGCTTGCCAGGAAAAAAACGAAGTGATGTTATTGTGGAAAGATTTGCACGTTACATAATTCATGATTTTTACAGAAGACATAGGGTTATGCCTGGGAACTGTTTTGTGTTTAGATTCTAACCAAGATATACCACAGTTTCAGTAATGAATAATGCAGATAACACAGTGCCCTCAGTGAACTATAGAGCAGAAAAAGCCGCTGACTATCTGAAACAGCTCATTAGGGGGAAAAAATGATAAATGTGAGCAATGCACATTACCTTGATGGAGAAACAGAAAAGACGCATTTTACTTTCAGAACTAATTTGTAAAAACAAGCTTGCAAATTTTCTAGTTCCTAAAGCCTGTAGGCAAATGGAGAGCTAATTAAACACAAATGATCTTTATTCCCCTCTTTTCAAGATAACTGGTAAAATATTTCATCATGAAGGTTTATGTAGTGCAAATGTAGGCCATCAGCACTACACTTCTAAAAATGAAACCAGGCCTGTGAAAGACACAATGAGTCTGACTCATTATAGCATTGCTGTTTGCAACTCTAGGCTGTAGTTAAGACAGTGTCAGCACTTTTATTATATAACCTCCTATTTTTGGTTGTTTATAACTCAGCTATAAAAATTCACTTCAGGCTAAAACTCAGTGTACAAGGTCTCAGGTTCTGTTTTGAAAAATAAGTTTGGGTATTCTAAACTTTTACTGATTTTATGTATTGTTTTATCAAACATAGACTTCATGAAAGGTGCTGAATTGACACCTGGAGACCAAGATTGCCTACGGAGTGGTGATAGCATTGATAGATTCAGTCTAAACTGCACTGCACAGCTGGGACTACTACTAGGGTTGAGAAAGTATGTTACTGTTCCCCAGAACTAATCAGTCTTTTGTTCTAAGGGTGATGGCTGCCAACTTGGCTGTTACACCAGTGATTGAACCAGCAATTTCCAGTGCTAAAAACATGATCTTGAGCTAAAGAACCAAGCCTCTGTAGTCTGGGCTGAAATAGACCCATAGCCTCTGTGGATCCAGCACAGAGGACCAGTAACACTCATGCAACAAGGAAAAGTGCTAATTATAATTATTTTTTTGGAGAAGTTGGACAGCTTTTATCTTGCAACTGGATCACCAACTCATTTTACACAGGCCACTGAGCAGTCATGGTGAACACCTCCAGGACATTGAGCAGTTGAGGTAGTTTTGAAAGCGTTACCAAGAGCTGAAGGACTGTAACCCATTTACGATTTCCTGTCCTGTCTAGCCGGCCCCATTTTTTGAGTTTCATAGGAATACTATATACAGAATAGAATTTTGTCCTATGTAGTGCTTTTCAATCAGCTTATAAAGAAATGATGTAAAGGTTGATTCATCAGACAGAAATTATGGCCGTTATGATGTAGTAACAGGTCAATATACAGCCTTCAACACTGCAATCTGTTTTATTAAATGAACTATTGGTAGCTAAGATCTCACATTATTTTCAAGACGTGCAATAGATCTTTAACTCCAGTCTGGGGTAGTATTTGTTGTTGTTGTTATGATTTTTTAATTTGTTTTATCATAGTGTCTAGGAGCCCTAATCATGGATCAGAATATCATTGTGCTAGACACTCTACAAACACAGCACAAAAAATACAGTTCCTGCCCCTAAGAGCTTACAGTCTAAGTATAAACAAAAGATAACAGATGGATACAGACAGACTGACAGGTGAGTACAGGGAAACAATGAGATGATGCTGGTCAGCAAGATAGGCAGTGGTCTTAGCATACCTGCTGCCTAATATTGTAGAGTGTTTTTGTAGGCATCACAGATTTGTACATCAGAGATTCAAATCCCTAAGAAGGGATCTGAAGGAGGATAGTGAGTGGGTTCTGTAGATGTTTACAGGGAACGCCTCCCAAGTGTGAGGGGGAAGGATGAGAGAAAGCATGAAGGCTGTTTGTTAGTATGGCTTTGAAATCCCCTGAGTTGGTAGATGATGTACACTAGGGCCACTAGGGCCAAATGTTTCTCCATTGGAAAATGCCATTTTGACAACATGGATATTTTTTTCAGGAAATCCTATTGTTTTTGATGAAATTTCATTTAGAAAAAAATGGAAAAAAGGTTTGAAACTGTTAAAATGTTCTGGCATTTTTGGAATGAAAAGTTTTGATTTTTCATTTTAAAATGAATTTTTGTATTGAAATATATTTCATATACTAAATATATTAAAAAGAGTATAAATCAAAATGAAATGTTTCAGATTTATCAAAGCAAAACATTTTGATTGATACAAAATGTTTTATTTGCAGAATTTCATTTTGTGAAATATTGCAAAATTTTGGCGATGAAATTTTTTCAAAATCTCAGTTTTTCACAGATAAAAAAACATTTTCTGATCAGCTCTACTAGTAACAACAGCATAGCTAAACTTTTAACATTCAGTTGCATTCCCATTACTATAAAATATTAATGTATAAATTCTCATTCTACTGACAGCTGGTGTCTTTTCCCCATCTATACAGCTACTAGGATTAACAGTGCAATGCAAATACTACCTTATTACAAATCTCAGGGAAAGGAAATATCATGGCATACTTTCACTTCTTCCCTTTTCAGAGTTGAATACATTACCCAAGCTCCTTTTGAAACAATCCCTTCTGAAAGGCACTTATTTATTAATCAGAGGACAAAGTCAGATAGTTTTCTGTCTTTGGGTGTTCTCATTCTCCTTTAAGACCACAGGAGGGGAAAAGAATCAGATTCTCCCACCAAAAAGTTTATTCTCAAAATCCCCTATAATATAGGACTTACTTCCCCTTTGTAACTGCCTTCTTTGCTTGATTCTTAGCCTGAGCACCTGTATGGAGGAGTCACTATTCCTCATGATATGACCTCCATCAACTCCACCTGTCTCACTGTCCTGGCAGGCTGATTTTGATTCTTTATGGCTTCCACATCTAAACCCCTCTCTTCTTGTCTTAGGGTACGTCTACACTACGAAATTAGTTCGAATTTATAGAAGCCGGTTTTATTGAAATCGGTTGTATACAGCCGATTGTGTGTGTCCACACAATAAAATGCTCTAGGTGCTCTAGTCGGCGGACCGCGTCCACAGTACAAGGCTAGCGTCGACTTCCAGAGCATTGCACTATGGGTAGCTATCCCACAGCTATCCCACAGTTCCCGCAGTCTCCGCCACCCCTTTGAATTCTGGGTTGAGATCCCAATGCCCGGATGATGCAAAACAGTGTCGCGGGCGGTTCTGGGTACATGTCGTCAGGCCCCTCCCTCCCCCGTCACAGCAACGGCAGACAATAGATTCGCGCCTCTTTACCTGGGTTACCTGGGTTACCTGTGCAGACAACATGGAGCCCGCTCAGCTCAGCTCACCGTCACCATATGTCCTCTGGGTGCCGGCAGACGTGGGATTGCATTGCTACACAGCAGCAGCTGCTAACTGCCTTTTGGCGGTAGACGGTGCAGTAGACTGGTAGCCTTCATCGGCGATCTGGGTGCTGGCAGCCGTGGGGCTTGCCTTTTGGCAGTAAATGGTGTATTACAACTATTAGCCGTCCTATTACAAGTCGGGTCATCGCACGTTAGCAGAGTCTTCCCCGAGCAGCCGATTGTGCAATAGGCCTGAAGACCATCGTCATACGCCGCCCCGTATTTGCTGCCAAGCACCCAGAAAGATGCCGAGGGCTATCAGTCACGCTGCACCGTCGTCTTAAGATGTAAAAAATAGATTTGCTCTGTATTCATTTGCTTCCCCCTCCCTCCGTCAAATCAACGGCCTGCTAAGCCCAGGGTTTTCAGTTTAATCTTTGGGGGGAACATTCTGTGTGACAGTTGTTTGTGTTTCTCCCTGATGCACAGCCACCGTTCTTGATTTTAATTCCCTGTGCCTGTACGCCATGTCGTCACTCAGCCCGCCCTCCCTCCTTCCCCTAGTCCGTCAGATACTACGTTTGCGCCACAGCTCAGAGAGCCAAGAAGCGGTTCGCGCCTTTTCTTTGAATTCTGGGTTGAGATTCCAATGCCCGGATGATGCAAAACAGTGTCACGGGCGGTTCTGGGTACATGTTGTCAGGCCCCTCCCCCCTCGTCACAGCAACGCAGACAATAGATTCGCACCTTTTTACCTGGGTTACCTGTGCAGACAACATACCACGGCAAGCATGGAGCCCGCTCAGCTCAGCTGAGCTCACCGTCACCATATGTCCTCTGGATGCTGGCAGACGTGGGACTGCATTGCTACACAGCAGCAGCTGCTAACTGCCTTTTGGCGGTAGACGGTGTAGCATGAGTGATAGCCATGGGGCTGGCAGCCGTAGGGCTGCATTGCACCAGCCCCTTGCCAGGCGATGGTATATTATGACTGGTACCCGTCGTCATCGTATTGGTGTGGCTGTCAATCATGGTCACCTGGGCAGACATGCTACTGTTTCGATGATGATGGCTACCAGTCGTAATATACTATTTTCTGCCAATTGCCCAGTATTGTCTGCTAAGCACCCAGAAGAGGCCGAGGGCGATGCTGGGTGCTGGCGGACGTGGGGCTGGCAGACGTGGGGCTGCATTGCTACACAGCAGCAGCCCCTTGCCTTTTGGCAGATGATGGTATTTTATTATTGGTATCCGTCATCGTCATACTGGTATGGCTGTCACTCATGCTGCACCGTCGGCTGCCACCTTAAGATGTAAAAAATAGATTTGTTCTGTATTCATATGCTTCCCCTTCCTCCGTGAAATCAATGGCCTGCTAAGCCCAGGGTTTCCAGTTTAATCTTTGGGGGGACCATTCTGTGTGACAGTTGTTTGTGTTTCTCCCTGTTCCTGTACCTGTATGCCATGTCGTCACTCGGCCCTCCCTCCCTCCCGCCCGCCCGCCCTCCCTCCTTCTCCTGGTCCATCAGATACTACTTTCGCGCCTTTTTTCTGACCAGGCGCCATAGCTAGCACTGGGATCATGGAGCCCGCTCAGATCACCGCGGCAATTATGAGCACTATGAACACCACGCGCATTGTCCTGGAGTATATGCAGAGCCAGGACATGCCAAGGCGAAACCCGGACCAGGCGAGGAGGCGATTGCAGCGCGGTGACGAGAGTGATGAGGAAATTGACATGGACATAGACCTCTCACAAGGCACAGGCCCCAGCAATGTGGAAATCATGGTGTCACTGGGGCAGGTTGATGCTGTGGAACGCCGATTCTGGGCCCGGGAAACAAGCACAGACTGGTGGGACCGCATCGTGCTGCAGGTATGGGACGATTCCCAGTGGCTGCGAAACTTTCGCATGCGTAAGGGCACTTTCATGGAACTTTGTGACTTGCTTTCCCCTGCCCTGAAACTCCAGGATACCAAGATGAGAGCAGCCCTCACAGTTGAGAAGCGAGTGGCGATAGCCCTGTGGAAGCTTGCAACGCCAGACAGCTACCGGTCAGTCGGGAATCAATTTGGAGTGGGAAAATCTACGGTGGGGGCTGCTGTGATCCAATTTGCCAGGGCAATGAAAGACCTGGTGATAGCAAGGGTAGTGACTCTGGGCAACGTGCAGTCAATAGTGGATGGTTTTGCTGAAATGGGATTCCCAAACTGTGGTGGGGCCATAGACGGAACCCATATCCCTATCTTGTCACCGGAGCACCAAGCCACCGACTACGTAAACCGCAAGGGGTACTTTTCAATGCTGCTGCAAGCCCTGGTGGATCACAAGGGACGTTTCACCAACATCAACGTGGGATGGCCGGGAAAGGTACATGATGCTCGCATCTTCAGGAACTCTGCTCTGTTTCGAAAGCTGGAGGAAGGGACTTTCTTCCCGGACCAGAAAGTGACCATTGGGGATGTTGAAATGCCTATCGTGATCCTTGGGGACCCAGCCTACCCCTTAATGCCATGGCTCATGAAGCCGTACACAGGCAGCCTGGACAGGAGTCAGGACCTGTTCAACTACAGGCTGAGCAAGTGCCGAATGGTGGTGGAATGTGCATTTGGACGTTTAAAAGCGCGCTGGCGCAGCTTACTGACTCGCTCAGACCTCAGCGAAAAGAATATCCCCATTGTTATTGCTACTTGCTGTGCGCTCCACAATATCTGTGAGAGTAAGGGGGAGACCTTTATGGCGGGGTGGGAGGTTGAGGCAACTTGCCTGGCCGCTGATTACGCGCAGCCAGACACCAGGGCGGTTAGAGGAGCACAGCAGGGCGCGGTGCGCATCAGAGAAGCTTTGAAAACGAGTTTTGTGACTGGCCAGGCTACTGTGTGAAACTTCTGTTTGTTTCTCCTTGATGAACCCTCCAAACCCCCCCCCCCCCCGACCCGGTTCACTCTACTTCCCTGTAAACCAACCACCCCACCCCACCCTCCCCTCCCGCTTGCAGAGGCAATAAAGTCATTTTTTTTTAACATTCATGCATTCTTTATTAGTTCCTTACAGAGGTAGGGGGATAATTGCCAAGATAGCCTGGGATGGGTGGGGGAGGAGGGATGGAAAAGGACACACTGCATTTTAAAACTTTAACTCTTATTGAAGGCCAGCCTTCTGATGCTTGGGCGATCATCTGGGGTGGAGTGACTGGGTGGACGGAGGCCCCCCCACCGTGTTCTTGGGCGTCTGGGTGAGGAGGCTATGGAACTTGGGGAGGAGGGCTGTTGGTTACACAGGGGCTGTAGCGGCGGTCTCTGCTCCTGCTGCCTTTCCTGCAACTCAACCATATGCTCGAGCATATCAGTTTGATGCTCCAGCAGACAGAGCATTGCCTCTTGTCGTCTGTCTGCAAGCTGACGCCACCTATCGTCTTCAGCCCACCACTTGCTCTGTTCTTCCCGCGATTCAGCCCGCCACCTCTCCTCTCGTTCATATTGGGCTTTTCTCATCTCCGACATCAGCCTGGGCGGACATCTGCAGCTCCGTGAACATCTCGTCCCTCGTCCTACGTTTTCTCTTTCTAATGTTCATGAGCCTCTGCGAAGGAGAAACATTTGCAGCTGGCGGAGGAGAAGGGAGAGGTGGTTAAAAAAGACACATTTTAGAGAACAATGGGTACACTCTTTCATTACAAGGTCGCATATTTCGGCTTGCAGGCAGCCATCGTAGGCCACAGTGTTTTGGCTTTTTTAACCTTCTTAACATGCGGGAAAGGTTGCAAACAGCAGCGCATTTCCCATATCAAGGATGAATTGGGTTGTCCATTTAAAATGGGGTTTCAATGTAAAAGGAGGGGGCTGCGGTTTCCCGGTTAACATGCGGCACAAACACAAGTAACCCCCCCCCACACACACACACACGATTCTCTGGGATGATCACTTCACCCCTCCCCCCACCGCGTGGTTAACAGCGGGGAACATTTCTGGTCAGAAGAGCAGGAACGGGTGCCTCTGAATGTTCCCTTAATAAAATCACCCCATTTCAACCAGGAGAGCTTTCTGGAGATGTCCCTGGAGGATTTCCGCTCCATCCCCATACACGTTAACAGACTTTTCCAGTAGATGTACTGGCCGCGATTGCCAGGGCAAAGTAATCATCACGCTTGCTTTTTTTTTGTAATGTTTACAAATAGTTACAAAGTTACACTCACCAGAGGTCTCCTGTGTGCCCTGAGGGTCTTGGGTGAGTTCGGGGGTTACTGGTTCCAGGTCCAGGGTCACAAACATATCCTGGCTGTTGGGGAAACCGGTTTCTCCGCTTCCTTGCTGCTGTGAGCTACCTACAGTACCTCCATCGTCATCTTCCTCGTTCCCTGAACCGTCTTCCCTGTGTGTTTCTCCAGTGAGAGAGTCATAGCACACGGTTGGGGTAGTGGTGGCTGCACCCCCTAGGATCGCATGCAGCTCCGCGTAGTAGCGGCAAGTTTGCGGCTCTGCCCCGGACCTTCCGTTTGCTTCTCTGGCTTTGTGGTAAGCTTGCCGTAGCTCCTTAATTTTCACGCGGCACTGCTGTGTGTCCCTGTTATGGCCTCGGTCCTTCATGGCCTTGGAGATCTTTTCTAATACTTTTCCATTTCTTTTACTGCTACGGAGTTCAGCTATCACTGCTTCATCTCCCCATATGGCGAGCAGATCTCGTACCTCCCGTTCGGTCCATGCTGGAGCTCTTTTGCGATCCTGGGAGGACTCCATCACGGTTACCTGTGCTGATGAGCTCTGCGGGGTCACCTGTACTCTCCACGCTGGGCAAACAGGAAATGAAATTCAAACCTTCGCGGGTCTTTTCCTGTCTACCTGGTCAGTGCATCTGAGTTGAGAGTGCTGTCCAGAGCGGTCACAATGAAGCACTGTGGGATAGCTCCCGGAGGCCAATAACGTCGAATTCCGTCCACACTACCCCAATTCCGACCCGCAAAGACCGGTTTTATCGCTAATCCCCTCGTCAGAGGTGGTGTAAAGAAACCGGTTTAAAGGACCCTTTAAGTCGAAAGAAAGGGCTTCGTTGTGTGGACGTGTCCAGGCTTAATTCGGTTTAACGCTGCTAAAGTCGACCTAAACCCGTAGTGTAGACCAGGCCTTAGTTTTCAGTTTCCCACGTAACTAACTTATTCTCCCTTCTGCCATCCAAATGTCCCTTTTATCCCTCTGTCACATTTTGGGGTGCAGTCCAGACCAGTGGCTGGTTGTGTCACTAGGTGCCCTGCAACCTTGGGTGCCTCACAACACTCTGCTGTTATTAGCTCCCATCCTGTGCTGCTCACAAACAGCATGCAAGTCACACCCTGAGTGTGTGTGTATAGCTACAGCCCCAGTCCAGCACCTCAGCAGCCTGTTAGCAACACTCCAGTTGCATTCTGCCTCCCAGCAGCCTTGGTTACTATCTGCAGGGTGACCCCAACACACTCCCAGTTCTGAATTTTCTCCCAAAATGTGTGTTCTGATGGTCTAGCTGCCTCCTGGACAGCTCAGATATTAAAGATCCATTGCCCCTGTATGGGTCAATATACAATAGTTTGTTACTTCAATTGGAATTACCAAACAGTTCAGTTTAAACACAACACTGGATTAGTTTTGATCAAAAAATAAAACAAGTTTAGTTAATTGCAGAATAGTACAAGTATTAGCTATTAAAGTCAGAAATAGTTAACAAGAGAAATAAAGACAAAACCCTTTCTAGTAATTAAAATTAGATTTGGTTCAAGGTAATATCCTTATCACATGCTCCCAGAAACTGGTCAGAACCCCTCCCAAGGTTCAAAGGCTGGTTCCTTTGTCTTCTTAGATGAAAAAGAGTGAGAGAGAGATAGGAGAGAAAAAAAGAGAGATCCTGAGGTGTTTTTGTCCCTTACTTTTATAGTTCAGTCACCCTTTGAAATGAATTTTCCTGAGGGGGACCCCTAAATAAAGTTCTTTCCTGCTGTGAAGACAAAGACATGGAGTCTCAAGGTGAAAGAGGTTCCATGTTATTGCTTGCTAAAATGCAGATCCATCTGTTGCTGTCCCCCTTCATTGCCAAAGAATGGCCACATGATAGGTGATGTCCAATCAACTTTGTTGACAGCTGGCTAGAGGCATCAGCTTGTCCTTTGTCTTTGAGGAACAGGTTTATTCACTCCCCAGACCAGGGGCGCCCAGAGGATTCAGGGGGTCTGGGGCAAAGCAATTTTGGGGGCCCCTTCCATAAAAAAAAGTTGCAATACTATAGAATACTATATTCTCACGGGGGCCAATCCGGGGCCTGGGGCAAATTGCCCCACTTGCCCTCCCCCCCCGGGCAGCCCTGCCCCAGACTTATCTGATAAACACACTTCAGTCATAATTTTAGCTTACGTTCATAAATTTACATATAATGTTACTACACACATTTCACCATATTATTGATCAGTGAGTTATTAATTTTCAAATGATACCCCAGAAAGCGTATTTTGTACAAAGATTACTACGATAGTATATTGGGTGTGGATACAGGGATGCATTTGGTCACACACCCCTCTCCATTCTGTTCCTCCCTATTTTGCTCTTTGTTCCATTCATTTATCACATTCCATCCTGCCTGATTCCCTTCCATCAAGCCACATATGAACCCTAAATTTTCCTAAATTTCCTGCACCCTAGACTCCAAACCCACAGAAGCCAGGAAGAGAGAGGGAGTCAAAAGGGCCAATTTGTTGCACCTGGGATCTTTCCCCCATGAAGTGGAAGAGGAGATTATGTGTATGGGTGTCTTGTCTTCTGTCTTCCATGCCTCTTGGAGCTGTTGCTGGGTGAATGCACAGTTCTTTCTGTAGAAGAGGCAGATGCACACACTTGTTTTGCTGTCAGCTACTGCTGCTCCACCTACAGGTAGAGAGCTCCAAAAGGTACCCAGCCAGGCATCAGTTCCTCCTGTCTTTCCGATTTCAGATTTCCCTGCCTAGTGAGTGAGGTGGGAAAAGGGAACTCTCTTCCCTAGTTTGGATATTAGGAAAAACTATTTCACTAGGAGGGTGGTGAAGCACTGGAATGGGTTACCTACAGTGGTGGTGGAATCTCCATCCTTAGAGGATTTTAAGTTTTGATGAGCTCTATTTTCCCATTGTTTCTGACATGGTAAAAGGAGATAGAAATTCGGGGAGGCTCTCCATTCAATACAGCAAACTTGCTTCCATTTGGTTCCCAGACAAAGGCTATGATACTTTCTTTCATTTCTACCACATCCACAGGGACCTGCTGCTCTCTCATTCGGAAGATCTCAAAGTTGGTCACCACACCCTGTGTACCTTTAGGAGTCCTGTCTACCATCACAAACAGATAATCTCCATTCTTTTGCCAATGCAGCTTGACAAAGCCCTGGCTGGGATGCTTTAGTTGGTGTTGGTCCTGCTTTGAGCAGGGGGTTGGACTAGATCACCTCCTGAGGTCTCTTCCTACTCAAAGCTTCTATGATTCTATGACTCCCTCACCACAGAGAGGGGAAAGGATGTTCTTTTAGCAGAGCCGGGGATCTGCATTCCCTCATGCTCCCTTTATTCTAAGCCCAGTGCATTGCTAATTCTCTGCCTTCTCTGAGTGAAGTAGCACTTCTCTTTCATACGTTCTCCTCTGCAGAAAAAGAAAGGCCTCAAAGGGTTCAAATCTGAAACAATTTATAGGATCTTCCTATTTCTGCTGACTTCCCAGGCACCTCCTCTGAGGATTACTCTATCCATTATGTCCTTTTAACTTGGACCACATTTAACGCTGGGAATATTTTGGGACTTTTATTGTTTTCCAAGCTTCCATTTTCCTGGGACTGTTGTTTTGATCCACCTGTTTCTGTTCTGTATATGCTCAAAGCCCAAGAAAAATATCTTCCAGTCTGAAATTTAATAGACATGTTTATATGTTTACAGACTAACGAGTCTGGTTTCAGTTATTTCTTGTTGGGAATATTTAAAAGTTATTATGTTCCTGGTATTGTGAACTTGCTTGTCTTTCAAATTACAGTTTAGATTTTGGAGCACACTCGAACCATATGGCAATGGATTACACAGCAAATTCCATCGCACTACGGACTCCACAATAGCTTGGTAACAGGCCACAACATTTTACAGTAAATATAACAATCAACGTGGGCCAAAGTTGGTCCTCGTTGTATTTGTCCAACCACATTATAATCAATGGGATTACACACAGGAGTAAGTGAATAGAAATAATTTTAAGGGTACTTTGCAAACTGAGATACGTAAGAGAAAATCAGTGTTAAGAACCTGCTGCCTATCTCTTGACTCTACTTCTTATATCTTTGAATTTTCTAGCTTTTGTCATTTTATCTCTCACCTTTTAGAGAGGGCTTTTTCTCTTTTTGTTGTCGATGTTGTTGTTCTCAATATATAATTGACCCATTTCCGTGTAATTTTTATGTAATTTACTCAGGAAACGTGTGAAATGCTTTTCTTCCTGCATTGTAGATATTTCTGATTTGCAATTCATTAAACCTTTCCCTCCCCAGACATCTCCCTAAAGGATGAGCAGATTCCAAGGAAGGTTGTGCAAAAGGCATCAAATGCAGCATGCTTAAACAAACTTTTAAAAGGGGATCAAAAAGAGAAGAGCTGAAGTCATGACGTTCATAAGGGTGTAAACTTCATGAAATATATCCTGGCCAAGATTTTCAAAGGCAACTAATGATTTTGGGTGCCCAACATCAGACCTCTTTTCTGAAGGTGGATACTCAGCACTTTCTGAAAATCAAGCCCCTTAAATGAGTCTTTAGTAGGACACTCAAATATCAAGGAACCCAATAATAGTTAAAAGCATATGAAAACCTCTATGATCTATAATACTATGTTTTATGTAAGAGATAAAGTAAATTATGCTGAAAAATATATGGGTCTCTCTATGTATGACTGTCCAGAGGCCCCATAAATAGACTTTTGGGTTTAATCCCTCTCTGGTAAATCCTCAAAATAGGGTTTAGATTATCTTTTTGGGATCATAGGCCTTCAGAAAGGAATGATTTTCACCAGAGTGAAAACATTCAGGTAACATTTACCCTAGCATTTCTGTATCAATGTTGTCTGACATGTGGGTTCACCTGACACAGTGAGCAGAAATTTCACATCATTTCCTGGGATGTACAGATGGGATTCAAACAGAAAATGTGAGCATGACCTTGAGAGGATGCAAAGGAGTGGATCTTCTTGGGTACAGAGCTCACTGGCATGGATGATTTATGGATTTCTGAGCAGGAAAACTGCCTGCTGTTCTCTCTACTGTGTTCCAGGAAACAGGACTTTGTGTAAATTTCCCACCAGAGCCCGCAGCCATAAGCATGTTATGCACATTGTATACCACTCCCAGGGACTCCAAGTCATCAGTATTGGGCCCTCCCAATGGGAGCAGCAAGGAGGAGCTGCGCTAGCTACCCCACTCAGATTTGGTTCCATGGCTCCTCTGTCATGATAGAGGGTCCAAATCTGAGTGGGCAGGGGGGTGGCCAGTGCTGCTTCTCCTCACCACTACCATCTTCTGTACCAGTACTCCTCTCCAGCCTCATCTGCAAAGACCATGGGGTCTCAAACCAAGGCTTACAAAGCTAATAGGCAGCAGACATCTCCAGCAGCAGCTATAACCTGCTTGCTTGCCACTTCTCACAACCAGTTTTGGACACAGACTTCAGGAAGTCCCACCTCAAAAAGTCAGAAAGGCAGCAGCCTCATGGCTCCTGATTGGATCCCCACACTATATGAACCCTAAGGGCATGAACAGAAGTGTCCAAGTAAGAGTATAACTGCCATGACCATTCCTGCTCCCTGTTCTTAAACTCCTGACTTTGACTGATCTGGACCATGAAACCTGGCTCAGACTCTGATCTTTGGTATGGACCCCCACCTGAAACTTGACTATGAACTATTCTGCTCTCTCGGTCTCAGGTTTGACCCTGCTCTGACCCTTGTTCCTGCCTCCCTTCTCAGGTTCCTGACATCAGCCTGCTTCCAGTAGCCTGTGTCCCCTCTGATCTGCCCACAGAACTTGCTCAGCAACAGTCTCAAGAACTTCAGTGAGTACCCACATGGGCAACTGACCAGGAGGTGGGGAGTCCTGGGGTGTACCACATGAAAAATTTCTAGGGGTCTCATCTAAATGGAAACAACACTGGATGGCCCCAAATGCTGGCTAAGTTCTTGGTTGCACTAGTATAGCTCTCTTTGGAACTAGTGCAGATACGTACTGCTCAAAGACCAAGCGAGCTCTGAGAAGGATTGTACCTCAGGTGATAACATTCCTCTTCCAAGCAAGAAGGTGAACCTGCAAGGTATACCATTTTTATGAGCACAAAGCTTGCTTCCTGATGATCAGCTCTGTGGGCCAGTGTGGGGCAAGTTGTGGGGTCATGATCTTTCATTGTTTAGCTACAAATATTCATTAATCCCTCACACCATATATTGGTCACCTAAATCACATGGTATGGCTTCTGTTCACTGACTGGATAACCTTAAAGCTTTCATAAAGAGAGGATGCACGGAGGGAATAATCTCTGTACTCCCTCAGCCACAGAAAGTGTTATTGTTCTTGGCCCATCCATGGAGCACATAAGGTGGGGGAAAGAAGGCACCTTTCTCCCTCCCGCCATGTACCTGTGTAAGGGACAACCTCTACAAGCTACTGATGAATTATGGGCAGTGCACTGTGCATGTTCCCCCCACATATTTAGATGGGAAGGAGAATTGACTGACTACATCAATTTTCCATTTTGTGTTGGTTCTAGAAAAAGTGACTAGCAGAAATAAGATTTTCCTGTCTGTGCGGCTTTGCACGGATATCCTTGAGTAAGAAGGATGCAGGTTTGTTAAGGAAATCCTTCATTTAAGAAAAAGGATATTGAGGGGTTCCATTGTAAATCTGCCAGCTGGAGGTTCAGAATCACATTATTTAAAGAAATCTCTCTCTAATTTGCCACCCGCTTCACAAACACCTGGAAAAAACAGGAAGAATTCTTCTTTTTGTATCTGTTATTGGCAGTTAACAAACTCTTAAGGGAAAGCTTCACGTGCTGGACATCTACCACAGCAAGAAGTCTGATGCAACCCTGCCAGTAATATTTGTCAGGGGAAATGGCCAGGTCATTGCTGGTCCACATGCATTGCCATGCTGATTAGAATGGAGCTGGTGCTCCATCAAAAAAATGGAGAGATTCATTAGGCAGTCCAGCAGATACTAATGAAACTATGGGTTGTATTGCTCAAGGGACAATTGATGGCGTGAGAGAGGCTTTTCTTTTCTCAAGTCACTGGTTTTAATCTGTCTAAATCTGAAGTGGTCAAATTTCATGACCATCTGAGGGCTGCTCAATTGCCTATGTGTGCTGATGTGTCTCAGCCTGGTTCCTAGAAGAGATTAAAGATAACAGGATCCAGCTTCACAAATGACACACTTATAAGAAGTTCAGTCCTATTAGGCCAAGGCTGAAGAACATTTCCAAGGTATTGTGAGCACAACTGCCATGTTGTATCTGTTGTGTAGCTAGAGGATTTCAGTCTTCAGTGCTGTTAATCTGGCCAACTCTGAAGGCACCAGAGTAGGGGGAAAAAATCCAGCTGTCCTTTAATCTCCTCTCCTTATGTTTCTGTCATGTTTTCCACCATTTTGTTGCAAGGATGGTAAATGTTAATGACAAAATGAATGTGACAAGTCTGTCATTTTCCGGTAATTAAAACAAGTTTCAATTACCTGACCAACATTATTGGAGACAGTTTAAAGATCTAGTGATCTACCAGATTTGAGTTACTTTTAAGTACCTAAAGGAACAAGCAGGTATTGCATATATTGACTTGTGTGTCTCTCTCATAAGTACTGCTTCTTAAAGTTTGCATCTTACCACAGCTATGGCAAATATGAATCCTAAATTAAATGCAAATAGCTGGTTGAATATTTGAATACTGCAGGAACAGTGGGTAGTGTTGAAATATTACACCTCTCCCCATTTACTCAATGCCACCCACTCAAACATGTACAAGCTGTGGGATTGTTCTGATAGAGTATACTTTTGAAGTTTTCTGAAGATCACTTTCCCCCTCAAACACATAATAGTGTTTTTAAAGGAAGACCTTTCCTATGGAATTACTCATTTTATGTCCATTACATTAATTAACTGCGCTCATGATTTCATTTATTTAAATCATTCCAAAGCTTACTGTATTGAGTATAGTGGTGATTTCCCAAGCAGGGAGGCAATTATATGAATTGCTGAAATCTGAGCACCAGCTCTTTTTAGGGAAACTATAAATAATGTCTATATCATGCTAAGGGAAAAGCAGTGTCGCTCAAAACTGCATTAAAAGTTGTTTTTTGCCCTTGGATAGCTGTGTAAGTCACCTATAGGCTAAGCTTCATAACATTATTTTATCCTTAGTAGACAATGATTAAGGTAATTGGTTTGTCTGACTGTGTATCTGTTTCAAAAACATCAAAACAAAACACGTAATGGTGTTTGAAGGGGAAAAAAGACACAGTGCAAAATTATAGCTGATGATATACCCACTAGTTTAATTTTTGCATGACAGGGTTAAAGTTCAAGGTCACAGCAAATAATGCATTGTGGAAGACTGTAATTCTCTGGAATATCTTCTGATTATCTTCTTTTTTTTAATATACTATTTTGATGTACCATAGTTTGTCCTAGGCTCTAGGAGATACTAATAGAAATGTGTCCTTTAGTATAAGTAATCTGTCCCACAAGGGGAGAATATATTCTTCAAAATAAGAAGAGCTGTTTCATTTTGTAATAGGTTGAAAACTCCTGAGAAATACTGTTCATTTTAGAAAGGTACTGTAGTGAATAAATTGCCTCTTCTACTTTAAAAATCTAGTTATTGCTATAATGTCTTGTTTCTTTGATTCAAGGATTTCCTTAAGGAGTGAATTGAAGGATTGGAAGGGAAGAAAATTCTGTTCCTATCTTGTATGTAATAAGCAAATAATGAAAGGAAACAACATCAAAGGACCAAAAACTGTGGGTTTGGTTTTATTTTTTACCACAATCAGCCTATTAATAACAATCTTTCAGATCCCCTTAGAAGAATTCTTTTCTTTGGAGCTGAATGAAAATAATTTCCCTTTCTCTAAACTTCTGCCTTAAATCCTAGCAAGTATCATCAAAACCAGTCCCCTCACTAAAAGGAAGTGTGTGTGTGTGTGTGTGGGTGGATCTGAAATAAATTAAAATTTTCTAAATACTATAAAACACAGTGGGGAGAAAAAGCCATAGTCAGTACAATAAATCATAAGATCACTGACAGCTTATTTGGAGGGATATTAAGGATTTGTGTGTATGAAGGTTTTGGTGTTAAGGTGGCAACCAGGTGTCCACTCTCAAACTTTTTTTCGTACCCAGCTAACATTTTACCCTATGAAGAGTTTTGTGACTGATGTGAGGGAGAAGAAGTGTTTGCTCTCATTTTAACTGTAAAACAATTATAGAAAAAAATTATTTGAGTTATGGTATAATTCTTTCATGATTTTTACCCACGTCCTCTATCTGACGAATGCTACATTTTTCAAAACATGCAAATTCACACCAGTTTACGCTGTGCATCAGAATGTGGGCAAGGAAAAACATACCAGAAACTCTGCCCTTATTGATTGGCTCTCTGCCATTGATGCCACCATGTGGCAATGTAAATGTCATTTACCATCAGCAAGGAGTGGGAGCAAGGAATCTTTAAACCATTGTGAAGTGGGAGGAAAGCACTGCACTTCCTTTGCACTGGTGGATATGACAACACATGGTGCAAACTAGTGGAGAATGAGGCCATTAGAGTTCGTGCTCCTACAAGTAGCCCATCTTAGTGCTCAGTTTACTGCTCTAGCACTTCAAGATGATAGAACCTGATGTGCTGAAATGCCTAACTGGCTGAGTTGTAAGCTACATTGCTTTATTAATCTCCAAAGGAACAGTGCTACCAATACTTCCAGTGCACTGTTAAGCTCCGACAAGTTATTCCATACCTTCCACAGTTCTCAGTCCCCTTTGACTCCTGAGCTAAAGTTTCTAGTAACTAGGCAGTTTAGCAACTCCGCTCCACAGGGCTCTGGGTGATAGGGGAAGCTCCTGGCCCTACTACCTTCTTAAAGTTTTAGGTTTGTAGAAGGTGGAACAGATTGTTTAGCATGAGTAGTTAACACATTTCAAGAGACCTTCAAGGTGAAGGCCCATTAACACTTCATAATAGCTGTGAAGGGAGTACAGATTGTTGTAATTAGCCATAAATCCAGAGTATCTATTTGTCCACAATTTTAGTATCTATCAAAGTTATGAATGTAAGCTCTCAGGCTCGATTTTTGAAGGTCTTGTTCAGGTTTCCTTAGAGGATGAGGTCTGAGAGGTCGTATATAGAGCAACCACTTTGTGAAAAGTGTTCATCCACTATTATTGTTCTTCTGTGTGAGTTCATTCAAGAGCATAGTGATTGTTTTTTTTTCACCCTGTGATGGGATGTACCAGGCATTTTGAGGCCCATTGCTGAAGGCCTTGCAGCCCTACCACATCCTGCCCCAGGGAAGGAGCAGTGAAAATGGGTCTTCCAGGCCTCCCTAGAAAGCTGCAGGGAAGCAACCAATCAGAGTTCAGCAAGCTTAGTTAAAAGGAGCTTCAGGGCCTGGCTGTGACCAGAGGAACAAGGAAGGGTGTTCCTTGCTGGTCAGTGGAACCCAAGGGAGAACCATAAGATGGGTTCTGGTGACATTCAGTGAGGAAGAAGAGGAGTTGAGAACTTCAGCCCTGAGGTAAGGGTGAAGAGAAAGGGGATACGCGGGAAGCATCCCAGGGAATGCAACAGCAGCAGCAACTATTAATGGAAGCAGTACATAGCTGTTGTTTATAGGGTCCCTGGGTTGGGACCCAGAGTAGTGCGTGAGCCTGGAAACCTCCCTGGTGAAGTGGCCAAAGCTCCAAGATGGGGACAAGTTTCAACACTTTGGAAAGCGTCAGTCATTTTTTTAGACTTTTACCCTAGAAGGAGACTGAAGTTAAGGAGAAACCTGGCTGGAGAGCTGGGACAGCAGAGAACTGCAAAGAGTCTCCAGGGAGAAAGCTCTGGGGGCACTTCTCCCTAATAGCGCAGGGATAGACTTAAAAGCTAGCCCAGAAGGGGCTGAGAACTGAGCCCAGAGGCAGGGCCGCAGATGCCAAGAGGCATGGCAATAGTCCTTGTTGGACCTTTGTCACCCTGGAAGGGTTAATCTATTTGTCCATTTTAGACTTTGACTTAGTTGCAGGGCTGAGCCACTGAAGACCCATCTGATGAAGGCAACAGCTGGCAGGGGGCACTGGGAGCAGAAAGAAAGAGTGCAGGATAACACCCAGCCAACAGGAGGTGCTCATGAGAGGTGAGTACACCCCATCATACAACCTACACCCAAACTCAGTGGTTAATTACTTTAATTGTGTATATTCCATATACACTCTACCACTAGAGTTCACTATAATCTCTGCTTTTTATGGCCTTCTGGCTAAGACTGAAGTTGTTCATATATAATTCACTAGCATATAATGCTTACTAGATGTACAAATATGATACAGTTTTTGTTGTTTAAGTAATACAGTACACTAAAATATGTTGTACTAAATTAAAAATTGATTTTGAGGGGCACTGATTGAATTAACCTTCAGCCAAGCTGCATGATATGAAAAGCAGACCACTTACTGTATCATAACTTTAAGTAAGGTTTGTTAGCAATGTAATGACTGCTTGTAATAGTGACAAAATTACATCCATACAGTAATAAATTCTTATTTTAAGTCATTCCATGAATTACATAGGACTGGTAGAGACCTCCTGTGTCATGGGGTCCAGTCCCTTGCTATTGCAGGTAACCCTGTCATATAATCCTATTCATAAATGTATCATGCTCGATCTTACAGAGGATGAGAAAATGCAGAAGAAAGATACAACATACCCAGCTTAATCCTGCCCTAGTTAAGTTCATTGTGACATTTTTCTTCTAAATAAAATATAAGAGACTATTAAGGCCAAAAGAGAAGAGTTTGAAAGTGAAAATTCAATCCAAATTAGGCAAACAGAACAGAAAATGGTCATTGCCAGACAAGCTGTGAGAATGAGAAAGAAAGAGAGGGCAAAGGGGAAATGTGAGCAAATAACTAAGCTATCAAGGAAAATAAGAAATTCTTCTACTCAGACACTAAGGGTTGCTGGGACAACAGGTGCAATTAAAGCCGATATGGAGGCTGAAGAGAGCAAAATGAATTCTTAGCATCGGTCTTCATGATTGACGATGAGGGAGAAATTTCTATCTTGAGGTTACTTTTTCACAAGTAATCAAGATATGGCACTATCCTCAATAGAAGTCTCTAAAGGAAAAGTGATGATGAATCACCTCAAGAAACTCAACAACCGTAAGTTACCAGGACCTGATAGCATTCATCTAAGAGTTCTGAACGTAGAAAAAATGAAGTATCTTAACTACTAATGAAATTAGGTAATATACCATTCCAAACAGTTATGTTCCTGAGCATTCAAGGGTGAGCCACTTGATGTATGTCATTCTTTTTTAAATAGTTTCTGAAGATGTAATAGACCAGAAATTATAGACCAGTGAGATGTAGTTTAGTGTCAGTAAAATTAATTAGCCAGTAATACAGCTATAAACTGATGAGGAGAAGCTACATGGCTTCTTTAGAAAGGAAAGGTATCTTGTGAATAAGGCACTGGACTGTAACTCAGGAGATCTGGGTTTGATTCTTGCCTCTTTCTGTGTGATCGTACGCAAGCTACTTCATCTCTCTGTGCTTCAGTTCCCCATCTGCAAAATGGAAGAGATAAAACTTCCCTTCTCTCACCCTTTATCAGTCTTTTCCATTTAGATTATTATTATTATTTATGCAGTTTGTATTACCATAGCACCTAGAAGCCCTAGTAAAGGACCAAGACCCCATTGTGCTAAGTTCAGTACAAAGACAGGGGTTGTTTCTTACTAAGTCTATGCATAGCAGCTAGCGCAAAGGGGGCAGAGATTTTGGTCAAGGCTGCTCGATATTATGGTAATATAAATAATCCTTGAAGAGTGTCAATTGCTAAGTCTTTAGAAATCTTTGAGTAAAGCTAGTGAATATAATTTGTTTGAACTATCCTTCCTTAAGAAAGTCTTTCACAATAAATCCCATAGGTTGAGAGGTAAAATGCTATTGTGGATAAAATAGGAGTAAAGAGTTTAAATGGGTCATTTAGCTGTTTTCTATCCTGAGAACAGGAAGGGATCAGTATTGCATTGGGACCTGGTGAGGGTAAAAATTGGGAAACTGAGTAACAAGTCCAATTTAGGCTTAATCAATTTTCACCTGAATTTATACAATTTCATATAGAATTATTGTCACTTATAGTGTCTGGACATACATTTATGCCTGACAAATAAGAGACAAGATAGAACTTGATCAATGGTCCCAAGCTACCACATGCTGGGGCACTGGGAAGTACTTTCACCTTCCATTGCCTTCTCTGATCCCTGGGTCTGGTCCTTCAGTCCCATTCCTCAGTTTCTAGTCTGTTATTTCTCCAGTTTGGGCCCATGTTCACTTAGGTCTTTTATCTATTTCTACATTAGATGACTTAATCTTTATCCAACTGGCTTTTAGCACACCATCCTGTTGGATTTTACGTAACTCCTACATTATGCATACAAGCTCCAATTACACAAATTCTGTATTTTTCCTGCTGGATTTGCAATTTCTGGGTCATGTTTGCGACACCCTGCCATGGATTTTCTCAGAAAAAGGAGGTTTTTATTTACCGTTACATGTTTATCTTTTACTTACATCTTCCACCACATGTTATTGCTGACTGAATAAAGATAACATTTTAAGTAGACTAGCAATTCTCAGTACAAGAAGAATTGGCAAACTCATACTTATGCCAGCAAGGACTTGGCCTCACTGTTACCTCATCTGTAGTCATTCGCTATCCATAATTACAGATAATTAAAACATAATTAACAAAGCTTTTAATTTTACCATTTAGCAATCCTTCATTTTTGTAGTTCATTGTTATAAGTCATATGTGTAGTATCCTATGCTACTCTTTAATCTGTTTGGGGCTAGGAGTTTGGAGAGCACGCAAGGAGTCTTTAATGTCAACATTTCTTATCTTCATTTTTCATTCAAAGTCCAGTTTTGTTTGTAAATCATTACAAAAACTTCACTAGAAAATGTTCTGTGAATGTATTTTGGGGGATGTCTCAATTTTAGGGCCTTTTTGTTTAGTTGATTTTAATGATACAACAAATACATATTTTCAAGATAATTAATTGTCAGGTAAAAAAAAAAGGGGGTTTCAGATGGAACAAATGTTCAATGTAATATTCCACTTAAAATTCAACCTCTACCCTCCCAAGCCTCAACATTGGAAAGTATGAAAATGCCCAGTTAAAATCACTCCAACTTTTTGTATTCTATTGTGCCTCGGACAATCCAAACATTTGAGATAGGTGATCAGAAAAGAACACAGTGATTTCCCTAAGCAAGGCGGCCCCTTAGCAATTTTACATTATTTTACATTTAGTGATTGCATACTGCCATATACTTGAAGCTAGGGTGACAAGACGTCCTGATTTTATAGGGACAGTCACGATTTTTGGGTCTTTTTCTTATATAGGCTCCTATTACCCCCCACCCACGTCCTGATTTTTCACACATGCTGTCTGGTCACCCTACTTGAAGCGCTTACATCACAAATACTCAGAAATCCTGGTGTCTTCAGAGCAATATGCCGGTGGCTAGGGTACTGGCTAGGGATGTGGGATTGTTCTGCCTGATTTGGAACAGAGTTTTTCATCCCAAACAGACACAGCCTGGAACCACAGGAGTGTGGCCCTGACATAAAGCTAATAGAGAGCTTTATTGGGTACAGAGTGCTGGCTGGAAAGGCAGTCTTGGAATCATGAGCATGTCTCCTGCTATTTGATTCTACGGTGTTACATTCCTTGTAAGTAAACAAGGTTGCACCAAAGAAAATACCAGACTCCGTTGTCAGTTTCTACTCCCAATGGGAACAGCCTCAGGTCCCTGAACTTTAGCTGCTCTGGTCAAAAAGGGAGCAGAGTTTTTAACCCCAAAGCAGGATCTTGAACCTAGGTTCCCATATCCCAGGTATAAAGTAGGTTTCTTGCCCTGGTCTGTAGCCAACTGGTCACTATTTTAGCATTTGCAACATTTGGCAGAATTGTCATTATTTAATTTACATAAAAATGGGTCTATCCACAGCTTTAAGTGGAGGTATAGTATTGCTAGCCCCTAGGGTTGCCAGGCATCTGGTTTTCAACTGGAACACCCAGTCAAAAAGGGATCCTGGCAGCTATACTCAGCACAGCTGACCGGGCCATTAAAAGACCGGTTGGTGTAGGGCTGGCAGGCTCCCTACCTGGCTCCAGGTTGGCTCCTGGAAGTGGCCGGCATGTCCAGCTCCTAGGTGCAGGAGTGGTCAGGGGGCTCCAAGCACTGCCACTGCCTGAGGTGCAGGCACCAACCCGAGCAATGGCTCTGCAGCTCCCATTGGCCGGGAACCGTGGCCAATGGGAGCTGCGGGGGTGTCATCTGTGGATAGGGGCAGCGTGCAGAGCCCCCTGGCTGCCCCTGTGCTTAGGAGCCAGAGGGACATGCCAGCCACTTCTGGGAGCCCCCTGAGGTAAGCACTGCCTGGAGCCTGCACCCTCACCCCCCTCCCGTGCCCCAACCTCCTGCCCCAACCCTGAGCCCCCTCTTGCACCCAAACACCCTGCACCCACTCCCACACCCCAACCCTCTGCCCCAGCTCGAAACCTGCTCCCACATCCAAAAGCCCTTCCGGAGCCCACACCCTGCACCCTCTCCCATACTCCAACCCTCTGCCCCCAGCCCGGAGCCCCTCCCGCACTCCAAACCCTTCGTCCCCACCCCCTATCCCGGAGCCCTTCTCCCGCACCCCAACCCCCTGCCCCAGCCCAGTGAAAATGAGCGAGGGTGGGGAACAGCTAGTGATGGAGGAAGGGGAGATAGAGTGACTGGTTGGCAAGGCCCCAGAGAAGGGGTGGGACTTCAGGAAGGGGCAGGGCAGGGGGGAGGGGCAAAAGTGTTTGGTTTTCTGCAATCAGAAAGTTGGTAACCCTACTAGCCCCCAACTATTCAAATATCATGGGTGATGAACTGCGCCCCCTCCAAAATTCCAAGATTGGATTAAAAATCATGAGATTTAAATATATACATATAATTATTTGCCTTCTGTTTTCTGAGCCTTTAGGATTCATGTTTTCAATCTCTCTCCTACAACCAGGATGGCTAGAAAAGTTTTTTTTTTTTTTTTTAACGAAGCCGAGATTCTCACATAATTATAGGACTACAAGAGCAGGGATATCTATATCTATCTATATAACTGTGATTCAACAAAAGCACAAGAGTTGACAACATTAGAAAATATTGCAAAAAATGTAAGCACAATATAAGGGCAGACTGTAACAGGCCCTTCCAGTGCATTGCAGAACAAGCTGAAGGAATATACAGGCAGCATCTTCTGTATGGTGTACCCCTGTGAAGGGCCATTCAGAAGTGCACCCTTTGTGCTGAAGAAAGTACCAGAACTTCTCCTTTGTTGAATCAGTTGAGTCTGTGCATCATTCTAAAGAAAGCAGGGCTTCCAGAGCCTAGCTTCACCCTCGTCAGCACTAGCCTGCAAAATGAGCCAGCAACACCAGGGGGAACAGTCTACGCTATATCCACACCACCCGTAATGTGGGCCAGTGGCTATTTGCCAGTATCTAATACATGGTCATGCATTCTCCACTCCTCAGTTACTGTAGCTCCACATTTTTTCATGGATTGATGCTTCAAAATTGAATGTTTTTAAAGGACTTCCTCAGAGCAGATGATTTCTTGCTGAATCAGCTGGCCTGGTGTGGACTCAATTTTTACAGCTGTCTCAGCCCTTCATTCTAGAGAAGTCTGAAAATATTTAGCAATGACTCAAGGTCTATGGTAAATTATTGTTGCATTTTTGCAGAAACAATATTGTTGCTACAGCAGTAATTCCAATTTCCATTACAAACTTGTGCGTTACTTATCTAGCTATGTGAAAGTTGGCATTAGAATGAATCCATTTTTGTTAATTTGTATTTTGTTCCATAGAAAATCTCTCTTTTTTTCAATTTAAAACCTATTGGGTATTTTAAGACAATCATTATCATATTAAAATGCACCACTTATGTTTCTCAGCAAGCTTCTATACCAAAACAAAAAACTAATCCTTTCCATTTATTGGGAATCAATCTGTAATCCTGTTGGGTTGGTGTAGTTTTGTTTTTTATGCCTAGTACAAGCTATAAACATTTCAGAATGTCCGTTTCAGAAGTGTAGGTTCTAAAATCTATTTATTTTTTAGTATTTCATGATTTATTGTATCCAGTTTTTAGAGTAATGGTGAACTAAGAATTGCTTTTCAATATATCAGTCTAATTCTGCCACTCTTGCTCATGCTATAGATCTTATTTGCATATTTAAGTGCCAATCTATATTAATGCTATCAGTATCAGAAAACATAGGCCCTATGTTAATTAGAAATTGACCTGCAGTGGAGCACTGTAATAGGATGACTTGGCCTTTTAGGGCTAGAGGCTTTGGGCTAGTCAACCCTGTTCAAGTAACCCTTCCCCACTACACCTGTGCAGTATTAGACTTAAAAAAGAAGGAAACTGTTGGGTGCTGGCTGGGAAGTAGGATAGACAAGATGTCTGGTGACGGATAAGGAGACATGAGCTGATTAGGATCTACAACCTGCCTGATAACCCTGGGTAAGGGAAGAGTCTGCTGGCACCTGGGTAGTGAGGTTGAAGGCCAGGAACTGGGTTGTTTTGGGGACAGTTTATTACGGTGGGGTCCAGCCTGCAAAGAAGGAGGCTTAAAGACTAAGTCTGGCTGGGCTGAAGATTTGGCTGTTTTGCTATTTTCTGTTTGACTAAGTGAAAGACTCTGAGGCTCTGAAAGGGGTTGGACTCTGTTATGTGGCTTGTCTGGAGGACCAGGTCATGTCTATGGCCAGAGTGAGCCATAGAAAACACTGGGTAAATTGAGGCACATCTGCTGCAAAACCACTTCCAACCAGGAGGGCATATTCCAGGATGTCACCTCAAAATTCCAATCCAGAACACCAAATCCAAAAATCCTTTCAGCTCTGTGGAAATTTGGAATCACATTCAGCTCTGGATCCACTTGGTTGAATCTCTTATGTTAACAGTGTGGTTGCAAGACAGGAATACAGTCTCAGAAATTTCACACTCTAAAAGGATGGCTGAGTTCTTCTGCTGTCCCACCCTGTTAGCACATGTTGGAATACTGCAGGAAACTGCTGGTGGATTCCTGCTGATTCATTGCAGAAGATAGAGTTCATTAACTCCACTTTGGGAAAAAGACGTAGGATGGGATTGGCTTTTTGGACAGGAAGAACCTGGTGTCTGAGCTGAACAGTCCTCAAATAGTCCTCTTCAGCCAAGCTTGAAGAGAAGGTTTGGGCTGCTATTTATGTATTTGGTATTCTTAGTTGCTTTGAAAATAAAAGCAAAACCCAGGAAAGAGATGAGCCCTGACCCTATGCATCGTGTGAGGAATGTTTTGGAAGGAATAAAAACCTCCTTGTCTATATTTAAAGAGAAGTTCTCTTTAGCTGAATAATTCTTTAGTGATGCTGTAGAAACAATGTTTAGACAGCTGGTGCTCAGTGACATTATCACACAGCTACCTAGTGCTCTCCCCAGCTGTTTGTTGTATTGTATTCACTTTTTGTGTCTCATCTTATAATTACTTACTTTGCATGTTCTTTGCAGGAGGGACATTCTGTACAGTGGGGCTCAGGCTTCTAGATGTAATAAAAATAAACATTAGTAACAATGAGAGGCAGTGGGCTGGAAAGCAGTATTCTCTAATAGTTATTTAAGAAAAAACACAGAATAGACTAAAGCCTATTGATATTCTGACTTAAGTCCTGATCCTGTAACTTGTTCTGTATGGCAAGGCCCCCAGCTGTGTGGAGTCCATTGAAATCATGTATGAGCAAGACCTGTGACTGACATACTGTAAGATCCAGGACTGAGGTCTTAATGATAACATTATTATGCAGTACACCATACATATTTCATTCTAAACATCAGTCTCTTGGGTTTAAAAAGATGGCAGGTGTTCAGTTTAAAGACACCCTCAAGAGACATGTCACTCTACAGACAATAAAGTTTTATTGTTTTACCAAAAACTTTGTCTATTAATAGCCAGAATTAAATACAGTCATCACTGATAGTGCTAAAAATACAGTAGTTCTTGAAAGTTGCTGAGGTATTAATGCTCATAACTTCCCATGTCAATGGGAGGTGAGGCCATACAGTGCTGTGAAGGATTTAGCCCTCAGTTGGGAAGATTCACGGTTGTGCATACAATAACTTCTCCCAAATATCAGACAATTGTCTTAAAGATGCAATATTTACTGTCCACAAAAGGCATACGTCAAGTGTGACATGAAGACATAATTCCATTGAATTATTATTTCAGGTTAAAGGCCTTCGTTGATGGAATAATGCTAACTGTAAGGATACAGGCACTAGAACCTGGGTCTGCAGAGCCCAAGACAGCTGATGTTCCCACAAATGCTAACAGGAGATCACATACACATCTAGTCAGGGAGTACTGTGGAGAATAGACTCTCTCCAACAGTACCATTGAAGGGAGCCAGAATGACTGTATACTGTGGCCCTGATTGGCTAACCACCCTATTTAACCCTGGAGGGTGCCCCAGGAAACTATCTGGGCAACAACACAGACTTTGGGCCATACCCTGCTGTGACTCCAGATTTCTGACCTCTGATCCCAACCTGACTCAGATCCTGACTCTCGTCTCCTGATTCCAGCTTGGTACTAGCTCTAATCTCCGGTCTATAACCCCATCTTGACCTTGACCCTGGCTCTAACGAGTCCTCTAACCCCTGCTTGCCAACTACTATCCCTGAGGAGTGGGCTCTGCCCAGCTGTGACTGCTAGGCCAGACCGCCTACGCTATGGTCCCTTACACTAACAAGTGCCACAGGATCCTTTGTGAGGCTGTTGCATCTAAGATGTCATTGTTGATACGAGGAAGATCTTTCTGCAGAACAGTAATATAGTATTTTGCTGGGTACATCTCTTCTCCAAGATGGAGCTGTAAGCCTGAAAAGAATGTACCCAACAGGAAGAAGATAATCTTCTCCCTAGCCATGCCTTTGGGGAGAATGAAAGGAGAGAGACAGACACTCTCTCCAACAGCATCTGCCCTTCAAAGGTAATTTTTCCCCCTTATGCACCCTAAAAAACTCAAAATGAAAATCTCTTCATGTACCACCTTGATATGAAAACTATGAGGAACCTCTTGGGGACCATTTCCTTCGGTCCTTTACATATATTTATTGGCCCTGGTGTTTGCTCCAGCTGAATACTGCTCTGCAGTCTGGAGGTGCAGTTGCCACACTCGGCTTGTTGACACGGAGTTGAATTTGGCCACTTGTATTAGTGGCTGCTTGAACTATACACAAACCTCCTGTCTGTACTAGTCCACATAGCTCTGCCAGATCTTCAGAGCAATGTTACTACTAATAAGTCTGTGTGGAGAACTGTGACAGATGAAACCCACCTATTACATCTCTGATTGATGCCCAGTCTCAGTCAGTAAACAACACCCAGTGCCAACTCAAAGGTCTGCTCATATTCAAGGGAGAACTCCCACTCCTCCAGAGTGGGGTGTGATAACACAGCTGATACCTCAACATCCCTATGCTACAGCAATTCACTCAGTCTTGGACAAGAGCCCTTTACGATGCATGGACACTCAGTGCCCCCAGTGAACTGAAAATGATGTCCTTACAGAGTGGAAGTATCATTGGGAAAGAACATAACACACTAAGTAAACTCAGTGATCCATTGCTGCACCTGCCTCTTTGTCCACTTGCTCACAGGTCCTGGACCTGGCTCAGTAGATTTCTTTCTGGCTTGATCAGAGTTGCTACAACCATTCACTGGCACGATCTGGCTTCCTCCCCACATTGTGATTGTGGGGCAGCACTGCAGACAATAACTCGCATAGTGGAGGAGTGCCTAACCCGACAGCTGAAGGGTTGTCCACACATCTAGCCACTTTCGCTACAGAGGCCATCCTCTGGCTATGAAACTTGGACACTGAAATTTGTATATGAAAGAAGATGATGAACCACACTTAACTGTCCTCTGGATCATGTGACTGCACAGAGTTGACGGTAAGTGGGTATCATGCTTCTTTAGAGCTGGATTCAGAAGAGCCAGGATTTGACCTTAAAGTGCGGTTCTACCTTCATATCCAGACATGCTAAAGTTTGGAGATTTACAAACATATTCATTTAGGGCCAAAATTTAAAAAATACAGATGGAATTGCAAAAAAAAAAATTGCTGGCCAAACATATACCTATGCTTATTTCTGCTCTCTCCTTTGATGGTGCAAAAAAATTAAAGCTGGGTTGAAGATTTTACCTTAGTGTCACAAGCTCTGCATGATCTGTTTTGGAAAGGTCAGTATTTGACTAAATGTAAATAGATTTAGCAAAATGCACAGGGGACCTGATTTCCTATTTAAATGAAGGCCACAGCAGTGTAAACGGGCCTTAGTGTAAATAAGAATGAAGCCCAAATGCTCATAAAGGCCAGTCGTTGGTCAGGGCATGGTGACTTTAAATGTAATAACTTGGGTCTGAAGTTATGTAGATGTTTAGTCAGTGATTTATGAATTGTTTTCCAAGTCCATTACCGTGCTTGTTTTCACAGTACTATAAGTATGTGTGTGTGGCTCTGTACAAGTAATGGCTCTGATATTCACAGCCAGCTTTTCTCATCTCTCAATGACACTTTTGGAAAATGCATTAGGTAATTTTGGTGTGGCTATGCCATTTTAATGACCCACAATTGCCCCTAACTTCCCTTAGGCTCTGAAAATCATGTGCAATCATACTGTACATAGAGCAAGAAAATATGTTTTAGCTAAGTCATTATACTGATGGCTCTCCCTAGACAAGAAGTAACAGCAAACATGAATGAACTTTGGATAAATGTTCAGATGTCTCTAGTAGTGTGTGGAGATTCCATTCAGTCCCTAGAAAACAAAATTAGGGACATCACAGTTAAAAATGTACGGGCTGAACACTGTCAATCTTTTGATCTAGTAATTCCTCCCAGGCCCAAATCTACACTTAGGCCCCAGTTCTGCAAGTTGCTTAAGCACGTGCTTCATTTTAAGGATGTGAGAAGTCCCACTAGTTTTACTTAAAGTGGCTTAAAGTGAGGCTTAAAGTGAGGTATGTGCTTAAATACCTTGCTGAATTGGGCCCACAGAGATAGAAGGATAGAAACAAATATAAGCACCACTGAGTATATACATGTGCAGAGGAGCCCTAAAATAGTGGTGAAGCTATTCCTATGAGTCTTTCAAAAAGCAGCCCCAGCAGAGACACCTGTGAATATTAGAAACCTGGTCCTGTAGCTGCTTTTAGTATTCTGAAGAATAACTTAAGTGTGAAATCTTCAACAGCTTTAGGCTTATAAGGTGTGCACACAGCATATTATTTCTCTGAATGAGTAATAAAAGCTATACACTACGGAAGTTAAAGATAACTTTCAGAAATGAAAGGGTAGTATTCATAGCTTCTATTTCAGCTTATTGTAAAATGGCTTATGAAACTGAATGATCAGCAAGAACTGAGATAAGTTGGTCTGTTTTTGTTTGGTTTCAGCATATGAAATTGTTAAAATATTCTAATTACACTCCAGATAAAAGGAGATACAACTACACCATGAGCAGCTAGATCATTAACTGCCTCTTTAGAAAGGCTGATCTTGAAATTCATTCAGGAAGCTTTTGGCTGAAGAAATTAAAGGCGATAATTTTACTCCTAAAAGAAAGTGTATGTTTCTAGGATTAGCTATAGAAAACCTTACTTTGAATTGCACAATCATGTTGCACATTAGCTGTATTTCATTAAAGAAAGGTAGATCAATATTTCTCATTGAAATGCACATTTCAATAACTTGTGCCTGTAAATAAATGAGGGATGTTTTTCTTCCATTCTTTCTTCCTCTTTTCTGATACCTATGAGTCTCAATTAGTGATGTACTAACTGTATGTGCATCTGCCTCACAAAATGTCTCTATTTGTACAAAAAATTACCCCATTCTTTAGCTCACAAAAGAAATTCTGATCAAGCTACATTAGTAAGAATCATAGGTAGATCAGTAAATAGGATTGAATGAATTCAAACACAATAAAAAGTATTTCATCTGCTTCTGACAGCTGATGGATTATATCAGAGGCAGACAAAATGCAACACACCCAACATGAAGTTTACAACAAAATAAGTAATTAAAAATCAGTCAACTTCCCTAGTTTTGCTGACAGTTTATCAAGAGAATTCAGTAACACTACAACTAATCTGAAGAGGAGAGAATGGGATGAGAATGAACAGTGCTGGTGGACTGGTAAATCTGATATTACCTGTTGGGATTTCAGATGCCAAGTTTAATTATTTTGGGGGTGAAACTAATTTTGAAAGAATGCTGTGATTGATTCTTTGACATACAAAAGGTACCTGTTTATTTTTTACCATAGCTTTTAGGAAGAAACATTTCTGAAATACAAAAACTATTTTTGGCATCAGGCATACAACCAAATAAATAAGAGCCAGATTCTTCTATTTTTACTAATGGTTGTTAGTACCTTACTCCATGAGTAAACCCATTGACTTCAGTGAGAGCTGTTGGGTGTTCAACATGTTTGAAAATCTGGTCAGTGCCTAAATATGGATTTAGAAGCCTAACTATAAACTCAACTCCCATTTAAAAAAACAAATCTTGGCTCCCTTTCCTATCTAAATCTAAAGCTATTTTCACTAGCTAAACTTCCTTTATGGCAAATATTTAAACCGTATTAGAGAAATATGATAGTTTTCCTTCCTATCCTTTTTTGAACCCAGAAAAATCCCCAATCAAGCAATTTTAGTTTCACTATGGAACTTTGAAAATAGACTGCAGTGGAACATTCTAGAATGGGTTGAAGCATATTTCTTTGCTATATTTTATAGCATGTGACAAGTGACATAATTGTGCTTTCACAACTCTGTAATGATTCCAGAATAATTAATATTTGGTAATGTAAGCATGGGAAGTTCCAGCCCTGCTCTGAATAAAGTAAATACATGTTATGTACACTTCAGATTTACCCCTTTCATGGAGTTTGGGTTTACAAATTACTTTAATGATAATAACATTCTCATAAAAATCAACCTAAACTTTTCTCCAAAATTGGCTTGTCTTCTCTGCAGGACCTCTCTGTCTTAGAACCTACTTGCTTCTCCCTCAGGGCCAGAGGAAATCTTTTATATCCTTGTTGGAACTAATTTATTCCACCTATTAGAATATGACTCAGCAGTAATTACACTACACTTTCATGTAGGGTTCAAGCTCCTGATAACATAAGCTCCTCAATTACACAATAGAAGAGCTCTGTATCTCTCTATGCAAGGTTCTAGAGTCTGCCCTCCTGCTACAAATAGATTTTAACCTGAATAAATAAAGCGTGTCCTTATTTGTAATTAAGTAGACACGCCGCATTACATTGCTAAACTGTGTGTCACTGACTTTAATTTATATGAGCAGCTTTTATATTATATTACAGAAAGTAATGTTACTGATCTGCTATGCAAAATTAATGAAATCTTGAAAAAAAAATCTAGGTTTTTTTTATATATACATTATTATTAGAAGAATGAACAGGAGTACTTGTGGCACCTTAGAGACTAACAAATTTTTTAAAGCTTTCGTGGGCTACAGCCCACTTCTTCGGATGCAGGTACTGCATTACAGATGCATCCGAAGAAGTGGGCTGTAGCCCACGAAAGCTTTAATAAATTTGTTAGTCTCTAAGGTGCCACAAGTACTCCTGTTCTTTTTGCGGATACAGACTAACACGGCTGCTACTCTGAAACCTGTCATTATTGTTAGAGTTATAGTTTTCAACAATCTAATAAAGTGTGTGAGATTTCTTGGTTGCTTTGCCACTCGATTTTATTTTTCCTCTGTAGAGAAAGGATTTTTTAATTCTAAAAATTTTAATAACAGTAACATTTTGGACTTACAGAATACTTTTCTTTTGAGGATCCCACTGCTTATTGGTTTTTCAGCCATAAATCAGACAGGATAATATGGAAACAATATGAAGCTTTCACACTGCCATACACAATAGATCATCTCTGTAGAGGAAACTGGAACAAAAAATAAAATCCCAATCTAAAATGTATCCATTTTTTCTTGATTTTTAGTCTTGGTGTATGTCCACTGATTATAAATAGTGGTGGGATCTTCCAAAACTAAAAACATCTAAGATCATATTTATCTCCTTAGTTTCAATAAATCATCTAATCAGGATGTACATGAGTATAATGCATATCCAACTGTGGGAGAAAATAGTGTTTTTGTATATAGCTGGTACAGGGAATCTCCAACAATTCATATTTTGATTAAGTCCTCTGAATCTAAAATCCATTCAGAAACAAACTTTGTTAATCCTAAATTCCATTTCTCTGAATGTTTCAGAAGCATCCGGAAAAATTTAGATAATCCAGATTTGCCTGTACTGTCAATGGCACAACTAAAATACTTGCCCGGTCAGTGTGATGATATTGTAGGTAGGTGTGATATCAAACAAAATATTGATTAATTTGGTGTGAAAATAAGATCTATTAACAGAACACATCTACACCTTTGTTCATATACATACATATAAAAATTTTAATACGAACAATTTTACCAGAATATTTTTTTCCAAGTGTCCAAGACCAATACTGGTTCGAATGAGTATTTGAGTGAAGGAGGAAAATTGAAGCAAAAACAGATTGCAATTTAAAATATGTGGTTGTTTATTAATGGGGAATGAATTACAACTTGGGCTGGGGAGGAGTACTTTTACCAACTAGCAATACTATCAGAGCAAAATATTCACACAATTCTAATTAAAATAGGAACAAGTGATCAATCAAAAGTATCACCAGAACAGCAATATATATGTGACTTGAAACAATCTATTTACATCCACCAACGAAGAACCGAATGATCTATAATCAACTGTTCACTAAAAACCAGAACAGACATACAAAACTGAGTAAACTGTATATGCGTTAATTAAATCCCATAAAATACACCAACTGACCACAACAGCAATTAATACAACAATTCGTCCCCTATATACTATACTTGAGTTTTGATACCAAGTAAGGGAGGAGAAAAAAGGAAGAGGCCAAGCAAACTGAATATTTACAAAAATTAAAATGCACATACCACACTCCAGGCACAGCTGACCAGCAGTACAGACATCAGGGGCATGACGAGATGTAATCCGAAATGACACGACACGAACCGGCTAAATCCGGAGGAGACCCTGGCTGAAAGGGTGATCAGGCCTTTCAGCTAACACTCCTACTGATTTTGGTGAGGGACATAGTTTTATTCGAAGACCCTTACTCATGCCAGCATTTGATTGGTCCCCAGCTCCTACACCAACCGGGTTCCGAGCTGGTGCCCTCTACGTCAACAGGTACTGCACCCAGCAAACTAAGTTTATGCACATGACACGCCAGTATTGTAGCACATGGTACCAATGTGACCTACAATTGACCAGACAGAAGGTTCGAGAATAGGCACATGGCACCACGATGGCGCACACGACACCAATGTGTTGCACACGACACCAATGTGACCTTTTGACCGACAATTGGCCATCCAGACGCCATGTCTGAGCATAGGGTTGCAACACAAAGTTGGAGGGTTGTTTTGTTCTATAAAGTGTTTGTCTTAGGCCCCAGTCCAATTCCCCATGAAGTCAAAGGAAAGACTCTCATTGGCTCAGTGAGAGGCGGGTGAAGGTTTGGAGAAAAAAAATGCCGGTAAAAGAGTATGCATGCAGCTGTCATTGACATTGCTGAATTCAATGGGAGTTATGAATGTATCTGGGGGAAGAATTGCAGTCATGAATGGGAAAGTGGTTAAAATAGCTTTTGATTCCCTAAGATCCTCATCCAAAGCTCATTGAAGTCAATGGGAGTCTTTCCATTGAGTCCAATGCACTTTGGATCAGGACCCAAGCTGATATATAAATGTAGCTGTATGCTGGGAGGTGTGGGAACCATATGGAAATGCTGGTTGGTGGAACATAAGGGAGGCTGGAAACAAAATATGGGAAAAAATCTTGGTAATTTATAAGTAAAAATAAAATGTTTCCATGAAGCTTTACAAAATTGTTTAGTGCTGTTGTCTTTCACTTAAAGCAAAGATGTGTGTTTTTTAGCAACTCCATGGACCATGGTCACAATTAAATTGTCATTCTTTACATACACTTACTCAAGCAGTCATGGGGGCGGGGGGAGAATTCTGTCTGACCTGTGCCCATGCAGCTCCCCAGCTCACTGGCCATTTGATGGTGCCATATCTTATATCCGGGGTTGCCCAGTAGATTAAGGTTTCCAGCATCAGTGCAGATTCAGAAATGAATTCCTTTTGTTACATCATGAAATTTATTCCTATTTATTGTCACTTTAAATCTTCACACACAGGATAATTTCCAACAATAAAATCTCTTAGCATCTGTGCGAAATGCTAGTTGCCACAAGAGTCCAGCCAGAAACAGCTTGATATATTCTGTTTCCATGCAAAACACCAAGATTTTGTTCCTCCTTTTAAAAGCACACTGCAGCCATGACCTATACATTGTTGTGAGCATAAAAGAATGAAAACCTTTCCTTGTTAGAATTCTGCAAGTCACATCTTTGAGAGATTAAGCTTCCCTATACAGGAAAATATCAGTCCTATGTTCTGATACAGTTCCACATAAACTAATTTTTATGAATCTCTGCATATCCTTTAAAGTAAACCCAAAGTTCAATCTAATCTAGTTGGCATCATCAAATTTTTTATACCATTACTATAATTACATTTGCACGCACAACTCAGTTACCAAAGATATGGATCGTTACCTGTGCAATTTGATTATGAAATTTAAATCAATATATTTTATATAATTACTGTTAAGGTTACAGTAAATTTTGTCACAAACCACATTATATATTACTGTCTTGGTTTATGCATTTTCGTAATTCACTTTATTTTTGGAGTAATTTCACTAAATGGGAGGACATGGCAGAGTAAATCATGCTTTAGCAAGTGAGGCTAAATAAATTATATAATGTATTTTGATTTTTATTATCTGCATGTGTGGTGTTGGGTTTTATGTTAACAAGGAGACATAATTTATTGTATTTTTTATATCTGTGGAAATGGATTTTCAGGAAGGAGTTTATAAAAGGAGATATTCAAGCCACGTTAGGGCCGAATTCTGTGCTGTCATAGAACCTGTGTAATCCCATTGATTTTAACAATTAGTTGTTCGGAGTGCAAATTAGTACAGATTTTTAGCTTTAAATCCTGAAATACTGATTTGGAGACTGTAGGATTCAATGAGAAGAAATGATTAATACAAACAGAATAATATGTTTATATCACACACTTCACCTACCACTTTGAAGATGGAATGTAGAAGCTTTTTAAAGGTACATATCTGTCTTCTAAAACTGATTTGGACCCGAAAGAAAGAAGAACATTATGCCTGAGACCAAATTCTGGCTAAATTGACTAAAGGTGATGCATAATTTCGGTCAGAATGCTTACAAATTTGTACTGGGACCAGGCTATACATATAGAAGAACCAAAGCAGTTCTTCTATATTGTGGCGTTTCCCTTGGGCCTTTAATAATCTCATTCATAATGAGGTGATTACTCAATCTCTCAGCTCACTTCAACAAACCTTTTTTTCTTCAAAATGGCTCCAATTCAGGAAAGCACTTAAGCATGTGCTTCACTTTAAGCATCGGCTTAAATCCCAGGATGTTTTCCAAAATTGGGGGGTTTTGTCTCCTTTAAAAATCAAATTATTGACAGAAACCGGAGGCACGCTCCATTTTTGGTGGGAGATCATGGCAAAATGTTCTAATGCTGTATATTTTAGTCCCCTGAATGTTATTGCAAACATCCTTGAACTGTTCTTTTATTTATTTATTTTTGCCCAAAGTCCCATCACAATCCAATGACAGTTAAGAGCTGAGATCTCCTGACCCCCAGCCCTGCAATCATTCTACATCATTACAGTTATACATTCCTGATGTTGGAGGGAAGCAATTTGGAACATCATATGTTGGAAACATTGTAAACATTATACGGTAGTGCTGCTAAGATCACATGAATTACAGTCCTGGCCATTTAAAATTCCTCCTTCATTGTAAGGGGATTCCTTGACCTATGGGTGATTTCCATTGCAAGACTAGTCTCAATTCAGTTACTGTCAGGCATGGTCAGCCACTAATCTGGCTGTGAGCATCCTGTTGGGCCAATTCCCCAGTACCTTACTCATGTCCTTACATGGGAAAAGTCCCCACTGACTTCCTGAAAGTTTTGCCTAAAAAAGGTACCACATTCTGACAAGGGATCTCCCAGCACCTCCACTCATAAAGCTGTGATTTGGATTTTTATTCTAAAGGTAATTCTGGCTCTCCTCTATAAACTATTCCCCAACAGCTTTATACTTCAACAGCCCTTGGTGACATCTTTGGCCTGGCACTGCTTTTTGTTCTGATTTTGTTGCTGGCCTTTTCAGTGTATTTCTGTATTACTCTGAGGCACATGAGCAGTACACAGGACAGTTTGGGCCCAATGGTTTATGTTTGAAAGGGTAGCATTTTGTTGTGTAGGATGATTTTTCCTTGCAGCCCATCCAAATATAGTCACACCAGCATGCCACACGCTAGCAGGAGGATGGACTGGAACATCTGTTAAGCCCTTTCCACCTCCAGCAGCTGCAATCTTTTATTTTATCATTTAAATGACATTCCTGGACTTTACAGCATGAATTAATAAATTATTCTATAGAAAGAAAAATATTATTCCTTAGGTTGTATTAATGCACTTTCAAAGGGAAATCTGCAGAAATCTACTCTGTTTGAATTACAACTGACTGAAATACCTTACCTGTAGCTATACAAATAGTGGCTGGTCATGGGAATAGATTTTCTTCATTGGAAGATTGTCTAACAATACAAATTAAATGAATATATAAAAGCCTGTTATAATTTCATTTGTTATTATTTATCTACATAACAAACATGAAGTAATAAAGAAAATAGATGGAGGACATTTCCAATCATGTACAGAGGGAGTGTCACAGGAAGAGAAATCAATTTTTCTTGTTTATCACCTCTGTCCACTTGTTAATTCTTATGGTTTTAGCCTTTTATCTGTGATCAATATACCATTAACATCAGAGATCATGGCACACAAAACCAGGTTCTATTATTATGTTGAGTTGTATGTCAGTGAGCCTTGAGCCATTCAGTCATGACTTTGACCTGCAAGGTCACTCCATGAAAAAGCACATATTGGCAACAGAACAGCTACCTGTGGCTAAAATTGGATTGCTATGCCCTAGCCAAGTCTAGCCCTTATTTGAGCCAAACTGCGACAAATATTTTTGTAACTGAAATATAGTTGGCATATTGAGAGCATGCACAATTCATACAGTTTGAAATGTCTGGGAGAATATCCACTGGGATGAAAATCTTCCTGCTCAATAGAGATTTTCATTTATTGCTTTATCATTTTAGGATGTTGCCTGTTCATAAGGTAGGTTTTAGATACCTTGGGAAAGATTGGCCCTTCCATGTATTGAATAGACATTTCATGCTAACTAAGCAGCAGTAGTGGAACTCACCTGTGTATTGCATACAGAGATTCTTCACTAAAAGAAGTGGAAGTAAATGAAGATACTCCAGGTAGATTTAATCAATATGGAAAAGTGCTGGCTCCCATCCTGTACAACACCAGGCACCCTCCATAGATCCATTGCTGCACCTGTCTCCTTGTCCACTTGCTCTTGGAAAGGTGACTTTATGCTACTTTTGCTCTCTCCCAGTGCTCCATTTTAGTCCAGTCCCCAGGAATAATGCAGAACAGTCTGAAGGCTTCTCTACATTACACTGACTATCCACAGTCTTCCTGGGGCTATTCCGGTCTCTGGAGATTACTAAGGAGTAAAGATGGCTCAATAACACCCCGTACACTTGGCTTTGTGAGGGGTGAAATAGAGAACCTACTACATAGCCTACATCACCAAAGGAATCCCCTACACTGGAAGAATCTTCCTGTTGCCTTTTAAACCATGTGTAAGGGAACTTTGCAGTTCCAGATTTAGAAAAGCTAGATTCTCACCCATTCATGTTCATATCCTAATTTTTTTACAGTAAAATCAACTCAATTAGTTTTTTTCCCAACATTTTCAAACTGTGGTGCTTAATGCTAAGCACCTACATCCAGATCCTCAGGTGCCTGATTTCACCCAGTGCATCTCAATAGGGACCTAATCCAGTCCAGTCCCTTAGGATTGCCCTAAACTGTGTAGGCTGCCCACAGTCCCCAAAGTCTGTTGTAGTCACTGGTGTATTGAATCCTGTGTTGGAATTTTACACTGTCACCTTAATTACTAAGGGGTTTCCTAGTTCTGTTAGCAGGCTTTGGGGCTCTGGAGGGAAGTTTGTGATCAGAGTCAGTCTCCTAGGATCCAACCTGCAGCAAGGTAGGGTAGACTGTGCCTCTCTGCCCTAGGGAGCAGCCTACTTGTTTCCTCTGTGTTTCTGGTTCTCGTGTATTGAAGTTCTGGATTTTAAGAAACTGTATGTGTTATGTTATAACCTTGAGAAATTCAAAATATAAAACACTTTTTCAAACTTCTCTGTTTGCACGCCATGAACATAACAGTGATTGCAAGTACAATAGCCATGCCCTAGATGTTGAGAGTAGGTGTATTGTAACAGGCATTACATACTGATTCTGCAGTGCCTGGTGAGTCTCCTCCATTAAGCCAATCCTGAAGTGGCCAGACCCACGGGCTTTGGTGCATCCTGGCAAGATCTAGGTTTCCAAATCTGGATTTAGGTGCCTTACTGTAGGCTTTCAAATGTAAACATTTTGACCTTTGTCTATTTGCTCAGATTTGAGATGGATGGGTCATCATGTCATCAGCATGTACTCCAGTTCTATTGTCTGAGTTTTAGTACATTTATTGTTAACGTATATCATTGACTAGCAAAGGTAGGAAGACTAAGAAAAAAATAACAAAGGAAAAAGGGGCACTCCCCAGATATCTACTTCAGTTTAAGATAAATGTTAGGGCTCTTGTTCCATTTTAATCACTGTGGTTGAAAGAGGATTTTACAATAGTTTTAATAAAAGCCACTTCTTAATCTGAACTTCCACAGTGATGCAAACATTTAAATAGTACATTCAACTTTGTTGAACATCTTTGCATGTAGTGAAATGATAATGGTTTTATGCTTCAAGGGCATATTTGTCTTATGTTAAGCTCTCTTCTTATATTAGTGAATGCTAATCTATTTTTAATAAAACTAGTCTGGGCTCAGTTGATTAAGGTATGGTAGGTAAGTGCTGCACAATAATCCAGAATGCCTGATAAAACCTTGTCTAATATCTTGGGATCAACTTTAATTAAAGAAATAAAGGCCAGATCCTCAGGTGGTGTAAATTGGCATTGACTTTAATGGTGCTATGGCGATTTTCATCAGCTGAGGTCCTGGCCCTATGCATCTGTGACAGGACATCTTAAACTGGTTTATTCTTTCAATAGTAATGAAATGTTTCCTGCTTCTTTTCATGTAGAACTGCACGTTTATGAAAGGACTGGAGTACATATTAATTAGGGATCAGGTCTGCTGCTGATGTAAATTGCAGTGATTTCAATGGAGATAGGGCCAGCCCCAAAACGGGTGTTAATTGGCATGAGGATCTATATCACTTTTAAAGGCTCTTTAAAATAAAACCCTAGACTTAAACTGTGTATGCATGTGCCATGACACTTTGTAGGGCTTGTATATTTAACTCATTTCTAGAGTGCTTGCACCCATTACTCCATTTCTATATTCATTGGCAAGCAGAGGAAAATTATTTTTTTAGCTGTTTCCACTGTGGCCCTCAGAATCTTCTCCAGAAAGTATCTCAAAATGTCTGCAGTTAATAATTCCAGTTGCATGTGATAACATCAGTTTTGCCTTTTAATAATTACATGATAGAATGATAGTTTGATTACTGTACACATGAATAAAAAGCTGCCTGCTAAGCTGCATGCCCAATCATTTCTACAGATTTTCATTCCTACAGAAAGTGGATAAGATAAGTGGATATTGGACAATTAGACCTCTTTAAATGAGGACTAACTAGAGAGCTACAATCTTAACTTACATACACTCTTGTGCCACCAACAGGTACTATACTATACCACTTATTATGTAGTTCATTTTGTGGATATTAAATTTCTGTCTGAGAGTGAGCAGCATGTGCAAATTAACATGTTTTATCATTATATGGCCTAAAGCAGGGATCGGCAACCTTTGGCACGCGGCCCACCAGGGTAAGCCCATGGCGGGCTGGGCCACTTTGTTTACCTGCAGCATCTGCAGGTCCGGCTGATCGCAGCTCCCACTGGCCGCGGTTCACCATCCCAGCCCAATGGGAGCTGCGGGAAGCAGCGCAGGTCAAGGGATGTGCTGGCCTCCCTTCCCGCAGCCCCCATTGGCCTGGGACTCTGAACCACGGCCAGTGGGAGCTGCGATTGGCCGAACCTGCAGACACTGCAGGTAAACAAACCTGGCTAGCCCGCCAGAGGCTTTCCCTGGCGGGCCGCATGCCAAAGGTTGCCGATCCCTAGCATAAATCATCGTCTCATCCTCTGAAAGAGTGCTGGGAACCAACAGATAAACCAGCACTCTGATTACTTAAATGCCAATTAATTTTCCCAAGTGGACCTGAATGCCTAATTAGTGGATTAGAATCGGCTGGGGAAGACTAAAGAGCAAATTAATCCATTAGCACAGTGTGTAGAATCATAGAATATTAGGGTTGGAAGAGACCTCAGGAGCTCATCTAGTCCAATCCCCTGCTCAAAGCAGGACCAAACACCAACTAAATCATCCCAGCCAGAGCTTTGTCAAACCGGACCTTAAAAACCTCTAAGGATGGAGATTCCACCACCTCCCTAGGTATCCCATTTCAGTGCTTCACCACCCTCCTAGTGAAACAGTGTTTCCTAATATCCAACCTAGACCTCCCCCACTGCAACTTGAGACCATTCTTGTTCTGTCATCTGCCACCACTGAGAACAGCCTAGCTCCATCCTCTTTGGAACCCCCTTCAGATAGTTGAAGGCTGCTATCAAATCCCCCATTACTCTTCTCTTCTGCAGACTAAATAACCCCAGGTCCCTCCGCCTCTCATCGTAAGTCATGTGCCCCAGCCCCCTAATCATTTAAATTGCCCTCCGCTGGACTCTCTCCAATTTGTCCACATCCCTTCTGTACTGGAGGGACCAAAACGACACAATACTCCAGGTATGGTCTCACTAGTGCCGAATAGAGGGGAATAATCACTTCCCGCGATCTGCTGGCAATGCTCCTACATAGGAAAGTACAGAAAGGGAGGTTGGGCAGAGAGGCAGACTAGTGGAGCCAGAACCATGAAGAATCTCTGGGTGGAGAGACCCCTTCCTCTCCTCAGCAGAGGACGAACTGATGTTGTAAAAGCTGTGGTGTGGGGGTCAGTCAGGTGGTGGGAAAGCAATTGCATGGTGGTGTTTAACAACTGACCGTGTCAGATTAGTTTATGTAGGCAGCAGAAGACAGGAGCAGGACTTTGTCAGTAATGCATGCTTATGACATTTCCTTGGGATGAATACAACTATCTACACAAAATACACAGTCCATTACTGGACATTGAAACAAAAACTTTATTAACAATATAAATCAGAGACAACCAGTTTAAAGTCCAGAGTCTGTCATATTTAATTTAATTAAAGCCCTGAGTAAACACGTGCATCTAACTTTGTAGTCCAATAGTCACCAAAGGCATGCTCTGGTGAACTGGCAGAGTGGCTGAGTTCCAGAGGTCAGGTGCTCTTAAATGAATATGCCTCATTTCTGGTCTTGAACAATGAAACTCCAGGCACAAAGCCCAAGACTAAGCAAATACATCTTATCTGCTCTGTTGGGAATCACAGACAAAAGCAATCGGTCACATAGCTGTGTTAATAAGATTCAGAATGGGTCCATAGAGTGAAATCCTATGAAAGTCAATGAGCAGTGGCATACTGTCCACATATGCAGCTCATACATTGCATGCCTCAGGACTGGCTGTGTTCACAGGACAATTCCATCCGGCCCCTGAATGCTTATAGAGGATGCCATTTTATAGGACAGCATGACCTCTCATGCACTATACATGCATGCAACTGTAGAATGGCATGCCTTACTGAAAAGACATACCACCACTTCATTAGGGCCTGGATTTCACCCTGAATGCCCTTACATAATTCCCCAAAGAATTAATAGGAGTTTATGGCACATCAAGGGGATAACATATCTCATGATCTCTAATAAGGGTACATCTACACTACCAACAAAAACCTCTGCAGCAGTGAGTCTCAGAGCCTGGTTGAAGTGACTCAGACGTGCAGAGCTTGTGCTATGGAGCTAAAAGTAACAGTGTAGACATTCCCACTCTGGCTGGAGTTTGAGCTCTCAGATCTACGGGCAGGGGGCGGGTGGGCGGGGTGGGAGGTCTCAGAGCCCAGGCTCCAGCCTTAGACTAAACATCTACACTGCTATCTTTAGCCTGTAGTGTAAGCCTGATTTAGTTTACCTGGGCTCTGAGACTTGCTGCTGCAGGGTTTCTTTTGCAGTGTAGATACAGGTGTGCAGATGCTGGTAACCTGTTTAGATATTTCCAAAACTACCTAAAATGTTTGACCACTGTCTAGACATACGCTGGTACAAATACAATACAGACATGGCTATATGCACCTTCTACATTTTTCACTATCTAATGCACAGTAAATTCTACTTTATCCTCCTTTTATATACTGCACTCTGGAGCAAAGAAGCACACTTAGATAAATAGTGAGGGAAATGTTCACTTTTCTTATGTTAAAAGAGCAATCAAAATAGTACCAATTTTGTTTAAACAATTTTGTCTATATCCTAAGATTAATATAAATGTTTTCATGATTTATTTCTTAATCCCAGTGACATGTAATGCCATACACATTTTTTAAATGCCAGACAAAACTAGGCAAAGACTTCCTTGTCACCAGAAATACATAGAGAATTCTCAGGTGATAATGGCATATTGCCGTTTGGCGCTTGTTTTCATTGTCTGTGAGTGAACATATATACCTTGCAGCCCTGCGTGTGTTGTTATGTAGGCCCTGATCCTACAGTTGGCTTCATGCAGGCAGACCACTGCACCTGTGCAGAACAAAATTGAAATCAAATGCAGTATTGGGGTCCTACCCAGCACTTCAGTATAGAATATGCCAATTATACATATAATGGGTTACAGGTGCTAAGAATGAACTTTTAAATGTTTCTATTTTTACTTCATTCAATTTTCATTCAGCATCAAAGAATTCACAGCATTATATACCCATACCCTTAGATACATGGTTTTTCTTTGGAGTGGTATGTGTCTGTGTGTGGGGAAGCTTGTTTCATTTTTCTGAGCTGTCTGATGCTGTTTAAAAGAAAAAATGATTGCTTCCTAATAATCCTTTCATACATCTGGGTTGACAAGCAGAAGTTATTTACAAAAGAGTGTAATATCAAACAGTACTCCTTTTCTTTCTGATATTCTGACTGACTTATTCCCACAAATTTTATAAAACAGATTAACTAGTTTTCTTGTGCTCTGTAAAATAATTATCTCAAGCACATTAAACAAGATACAGTAAGAATAATAAGCAGACGGAGAACATGATTTCCCGCTCATCTCAAATGCACCTTTCCATAACCAGTCCTCTGCCAACTCTTTATGCTGTGTGGTCTTGATGACATGTTTTCCAGCATGGTACAGCTAATGATGGTATGATGTTGAATCAGTACATTGTATTTAGCCAATAAAAATATGATAGAGTGGATGTTGAATGTATCTGTAAAGAACAGTGAAATGTCACCTGAGGCCATGACTCTGTAAACTGCTACTTGTGGGCAGACATTTGATGTCAGTGGGGCTCCATATGGCCTAGGGTTCCATCCTTGCAGGACGCTTTGCAGGATCATGGTCTCAGGCTGTGGCATCAGGTTTTATTGCAAGGCTATTTCTCACTGTGTGTTTTTTTAAAATGTATTTCCCATTTGATTTCATAACTTGTTCCATACAGTGTTAACATCAAACATATGAAGCATTTATCCGGTAAGCTTGAATAATCCTATGCAACCTTAAGATCAGGCAGAGCATTTTTACATATATGGTGAAATCCTGGCTCCTATGAGATCAGAGAGTTTAAGGCCAGAAGGGACCACCAAATCCCAGGCCACTAGTCTGACCTTTTGTATATCACAGGGCAGCAATAGCACCCACATGCTAAACCCAACAACAAGAATTAGACCGAAATATTACAGCCACCAGGAGACCAAATTATTATGTGCCCCAGACAAAGAATAGGAGGGACCAAGGTGCACCGATGCTCCCATTGACTTCAGTAGGGTCAGGATTTCACCTCAGTATCTTTGGGTATGCCTACACATGGAGGGAGTGGGTGATACTTGTGCTAGCTCTCATCAAACTTGCACACTAAAATAATGTAGCTGCTGCAGTGGGAGGGGCTAGCTGCTCCAAGGACCTGCCTCGGGTCTTGGACGGGTACGCATTCAGGGTGACTAGCACCCCTCTCCCCCAGCAGCCTGTGCTGCCATGGCTACATTTTATTTTTAGTGCACTAGCTCAGTGAGAGTTAGCATGTGTATGTCTCCTTGAACTGGGACTCACAACTCTAGGTCCAAGTGATGCTCATTTTCACTAAATCTCTTTGCCCTACTCTGGCAGATTAAGATGGCCTGAAAAAGGGAGTAAGCTACAGTTAAATTCATTTTACTGCCAGTGTGGTGTCAAGATATCTTAATGTATATAGGACTCTGACCCATACAGCTCAGACCTATGCAAAACACACCTTTTGTTTTGCATAGATCTGAGCTATAAGGCCAGATTCCTAAGAGGCTTAGTGAAAACGAGACTCTACCCCTACCAGTTCAATACTAATTTCAGCGTTTTGGGAGGATGACAAAGTCATTTGGTTGCTGCCTGACTCTCCACTCAAGCTTGTTTTTGAATGTTTTTTCACCTTCAAACAATGTGGAACATATTTCTTAGACTAGAATTGAGTAAATACTGCTTTAAATTTTCCACAAATATTTGTTCTTCACTTCAAGTACATTGTGCCTGTTTTGGGTTTGCTTTTCATTAAAATTATAGCAACAATGTATTGACAGGAATGATACTGGAAACTGATTTTTAAGAAAAATTTGCAAAGTATACATGGAAAGTAAATTTGGAATTCATAATTGTAAAAATTTAATTCTAAGAGAACATACCAAGACATCAATCTTGCAAACACTTAAGCACGTCCTTAACTTTACAAGGTGAATAGTCTTACTGAAATCAGGTCCAAAGTGACCTACATGCTCAATCAGAACAGCATGACTTTCCAGTTTTGAATATCACATTCTCACATAAAAACTGCTTGTGAAGAATCTACAGATCAAAAAAATTACTCTCAGAAATAAGTATTTATGAATATTTTAAAATAAATAAATCTAAGAATAATGTGATCTGTTCACAAATTATTTGCAAACAGAAAATGAAGCAAAAAACCTCAAATATATTATTCATTTTGAATTATTCTCCCAGCTCTTAAGACAAGAAACCTACATTGCTCAAAAGCATAATTGTAGGGGAGGGGGAATATTTGAGGGTCTGATACTTCTCTTTGAGTTTGTTCTTGATTAATGCCTCACAGTACTTTTTCTGGGGATAAAGACATGATATATGAAGTTAGAGCTACAATCCCAGGTGAATGCAAATTTGAAGCTGGCTTGTCATCATTCACATAACGTATATTGTAACAAGATATTTTAATGGAATATGAAAAATATGGCCAGCTCCTTGAGGGTTGCACGTTAGACATACTGGGTCATGCACACCTTTCAACATTTTCAGCCCTAAGTGCCACTATTAGATTTTAAATGCTGATTTTTACTTTATCTAATTATTTAACCATATAAACATCACATGCTTCATTGGATGGATTATGAACCTGCAAGCACTCCACAGGTGGGATTTCCAGGGGACTCAATAGACTTTCCATATTGATAAAATCAGGCCCTATATTTCTTGAGAATATATTTTGACATACACTCATTCATAGCAACTAAAAATACTTTGTGTTCCTAATTTCTTTAGGTATAGCTAGTTAAACTACTTGTTGTGAATTTGGTTCCTTTGCTGATTAGCAAATTATTTCTGAACAGATCCTGATTTGCTTTAAACAAATTTGTTATGGTTGCTGCTTCGGTTGTGCCCTTTGGGGGATAGTTTAGGCTGCCTAGATAAATTGGAAAATTTCCATCCCTTCCAGGGTAACAGAGTCCAAATGAGGGTCGAAGGCTTTATCTATCTCTTCCCCTGGGATCACAGCCTTCTTGGAGGGTCTGTCAACCTTCTCCCTTCTCTAGGATACCACAACAATGCCCCCTGCTGATCCCTGAGAGTCAAAGGAGTTCATGCCCTCCCTCTTTCATAAGCTTCAGCCTTGAGGAAATCAAAAAGGAAACTGGTGTGATCAGTAACACTTCCCTGCTCCTCTGTTTCCTAAAGCTACTTACTTTGCTTTATTGCAAAAACTCCCCCCACAGGGTAGCATGCCCAGCCCTCTGGCTGTCATTTTCCATCTGCTTTACTGGCTTTTTCAAAAATTACTCCCAAACTTCACAGATCTAGCGCTCCTACCTGTTTCTAAACCCACTTTCAGTATAGACTCATGGCAGGTCTCTTGCACTGAAGAAAAGAGAGATCCTCATATCCCTGCCCAGGTAGAGGTGGATGGGGGCATGTAACAGCAGCTAGGAGAAACAGAGTAGTGGGTGGAGTAAGGGTTGAAACAGGCACAATTAAAGTGATGGTGACAGTGACATGATGATGATGGTTGTGGGTGGAAGTGACGAACTTGGCAGGGTCACTGTCACCATCACTTTAATTGTGCCTGTTTCAACCCTTACTCCACCCACTACTCTGTTTTAAATTTGCTGTATGTGGTTGTTATGCTGGTTTCAATATAAAGCTCAGGCCATTTTTGGACTTCATAATACATCCGCCGTCATGGGGTCAATTTGCTTTTGTCACTTTCTTTTAATAAAAGTGGTAGGCCCATAGACTGAGTACTGTGATAGCAAACTGTCTCCGAGACTGTGCTGAGCTCTGTGATATGACTTGGGTTTTATAAATAATTGAAAACAATAAGTGGCAGGAGAGCCAGCGGCGGAAAGCACACTGCTCACCGTAGTCTATCTGTGAGCAGCTCCCCTGGACTATATAAAACCAATAATCACCAGCCCGTCTTCCTTGGGTACTATAAAAGCTAAAGATCCCATACTGCCTTTCCTAAATGAAAACTAAGTAATTGGCAGCAGTGACAGCTGCTGGGATCATGCCACTGACTGTCTCTGTGCTCAGTGCTTCTCGCCTCTCCTTATCCCCACCACCAGAACCAACGACCAATATATTGCAAACGTGAATGATTGGTGTTACTGTAGAACACAAAGAACTCACTTGTTGCCTTTTAATTGAAAATAAAAAGCGGAAGCAGTGCCAGCAAAAATGCTGTTAATGAGGCACACTATGGGGCTCTGATTTCAAAAGCTGAAATTTGCTTAAATCAAAATAATAAGGAATAATTCTCTAGGATGCCACTGAGAATTCAGACAGCCCTTGATGTTTCCCTCCATCCCCGTCAAGCTCCATACATTGCATACCTCCTAAATGGAAACTTACTACCTACCTCACCAACTGCTGTGAGAATTACTAATCAGTCAATTTTTGTGAAGTGCAATGAAAATGAAATGCTCCCCCTAAGTGCTAAATACTGTTATCTTTTCACAAACTCCTTCTCCCCCTCTAGCCTTTCATCCCACACTGCTTCCTTCTTCTCACTGTATTGCTATATACTTCTGGGATACTGAAAATATATGTTTAAAACTGCAAACCAAACGGAGGCTTCCAGCCCGCAGAGTGGGCTTTCCTTAGGGAGCCAAGGTCCAATATGTCACCTGCATTTCCTGCTTTTGTGCAGTATTTGCCTGACAAACTTTTCCTAGTCACTTTTATAGAGAACCCCTAATGAGACATTCTTCTCCAAAGTTCTCTCCCATACTAAAATGCCTCCAAGCAATATCCCAAACAACAGTTAACTACCTGACCTCTTACTTTGGGATTGACTCTTAACTATCTGAGTGTATGGCCAGGCACTTACAACCATCCCAGGGGACACAGGCTCCCTCATTATGTCCAGTGTGACCCTTTGTTCTTTGAACAAAGACAAACAGATTCCATTTTTAGTTTGGAACCTTCTTCAGATTTACTGATGCCTTAACCCCTAGATCGCCATAGTGGTGGGCTGGATGGCACATCTTCTGTTAAAATTCTACCTCAAAATTGAAGGAACATTTGGGATCAATTCCCTGCTTCTAATGGAGTCACCCTTTCTCTGCTTATGCATAAATCATCCTATCTCACTGCCCCTGTTTCACTGCGTTGGAGGAAGGGCCCCCCTACCCTCACGGCTCCAGATCTGGGGAGTAGAATGGGGCATTGGCAGTATTGCCAACCCCAAATGTTCAAAAATCATGAGTCAGGCTCACCAAAAATCATGGGATTGGCTTTAAAATCATGAGACTGTGTATAAATAATAGATGTGGTGTTCTTTTTATTTACCTTCTGCTTTTTGAGACTTTAGGGTACACTGGGGTCACATTTTGAAGCTTTCTCCAAAACCACGAGGGCTAGAAACTTACTTTTTCTTTAAAAATGAAGGCTGAAATCATCACAGCCACCTGGCTCCAGGAGCTGGAGCTTTAAGGAAAACAATAATTATCATGAGACTCAAGATAAAATCATGAGAGTTGACAACATTGCTTTGGCATAGGGGAGTTACGTTTTGTCCAAGGCTTCAGCTTGTCCCTGAAGCTCTTAAAATACTGTACTTTTAAGAGGGTTCCCCCCCCCCCCCCGCATTTTGGAAGAGGCCAGATTCTACCAAACAGCAGATATTGAAAAACATGTTGATTTTTCCCAGTCCCCTATAAGGTCTTCATTGCTAACTCCTCTTCTAATTACACACCTCAAACAGTATGCCCATGCTATCAATCCATGGCATGTATGTATGGCTATATATTTTTCAGGAGTAAAATATAAGCATTTCTGGCAAAGTATAACAGAATAGAAGTTTCTGTGGCAAATCCTATTGACGCCTTCCTTCATTGTGGTTACGAGAAAGTGTTATTGTTTAAATGGGACAAATTAATTGATTCCCCATTTCCTCCACCATCATGGGAGAAGTTGCATGTAGGAGCCCCGTGTTAAAATACTGGCAACACATAACTGGATCTATGTGAGTTCCCCTGTAGAGAAATTTAGTCAAACTGGTTACCAAGTCAGGCCATCCCTTTAGCATACCCATTAATTGGTCCAGACCACAATTATTAACCTTAATGACTTGCCATTGTATCTGGTCTAGGAGAGACATGCTATGGACCTGTCAGAAAATGGTGGATTCCACATCCACCTAGTGGCATTCCATGATACAACAATTTCCATAATAACAACTTCATAAAATCAAACAGAATTCATTAGCTGTACATAGAAGGATTCCTCAAATGTTCACATCTGGGAAAAATCCCAAATTTGAACTTTGATCTTTCCTTCAAAAGTCACCGAAAGGTCATTAGCCAACAGGAAATCTGCATAGTGATAAAGGAATGATGATTAAGACAAGGCCGGCCCTTTATTGATTTCAGACCACACTCTGCAATTAAAATTATAATCATAAATCATCTTGCAACTAACATTTGAAAGTCAGAGCTACGCTGTTGATAGTCATATCTGCCCAACGGGTGGACGGCTGTCAACAAGCATAATGTAATTACTCATATCCCTAGTTTGTGTGAAAATGCTTTTACCGTAATAGCTTTGAGAGATCTTGTTTAAACTTCTGAGAGTGGTTAAGGTGTATATTCACTCAACATTAAATAACTCCCACTATAACACTGAACAAACACATTAGTTGGCAGCCTGGGCAATTATTTAGTACAGATACCATCAATTACTTCATTTATGTGATAAGCTCATGTCAGTGGAGCATGTACTTCATAATGAATGCGTGTACAATCAGCCCTAGTTCTGCCATTGTAGAGTTATTGCTAATCTAAAGAGAATTTGGGAAAAAAAACATTCCAAAGAGATTTTCTTTTTCTTTTTAATTATAAACTCATGTTATAAAACAACTGGGCAGCTCCCTCCTGAGGAGGTTTATAAGCACCTAATTTCATTAGGACACAGCAGCCAGCCCCCGTACAGTTACTGGTTCCAAAAAGTCAGTTGAGACTGAATAATGCCATGGTAGTGCTGCAGCCTGAGTGACAGAGTTAAATTATCATACACAGCAGTGACTCAAATCATTTACCCATGTTAACATGAAATAATATAAAAGCATGGCCATCATCACAAGTGATTGGCTAAGGAGGTAGTTGAAAGGTTGATAAAGGGCACCGCTTGATTGAAAGACTTTACTAACTGAAGTAAAATTAATGAATTTGGGGAGCTTTGTTAGTCACACCAAAGCCTAGGCCAAGATAAAAACTCTAGCCAGGATGGTGAGTTTTAAAGTCATGCAGGCTCCCCTCAGACACACACTGCCACCACACTAGAAGGCTACTACCAGCACTGTAGAATGGTGTGTGAATAATAATTCAGAGAGCCTTCTTTTGGATTTTTAAATGAGTTCACTTTTTCTGCGGTTGTACCCCTTTCATGTTTGCTATCTATGAATATTCTAGCCAATGAGTTTATTGGCCAATTTTAAGCAAAAATTGAAGGATTTTTGGAAAAAAGCGAATTATGAGCTCTATAACTGAGAGTATTGTGTTAGGTTATCTATTCAGAAAGCAGAAATATACCGTGCAACCTATGTGTTCAATCTAAATAGCTCAAATTTTAAATATGGGAATAAGCACAATTAACTACTTACAAACAAGCTAAAGATTAAGAATTATTTGCAGACGTTATTTGGCAAATTCACTGAATAAATTATTTGTTATGAATTATTCACCCAATTCTATCACTTACCCTCCTCACCAAGCATTAAAGCCATCCGAACTTGAGCTTTATTGTTAACTGCCATAATTATGAATTATAATTAATTCTTAACCTGTTGTCAAGAGACTGCCACATGACTGAAATGACTGCAGCATTCCAAAGATATCAGTGACACAGATAATTCCCTTAACACAGAACATGGCATTGATGTAGGCTGACAATGAATCATTGGGAACAAGTAAAGCAACATAATAATTTGCAACTAAAACAATTAACATTTGAAATGTGAAATTCTTCTGTTCTCTGCAACCCTGAAAACAGTGAGTTGCTGAACTTGAGTAGGGTGGAAGCAATGACGATTGGGTAGCACAAGGAAAAGAGAACTGGTTACTTTTGTCACTACATCGCCTATCTCCTTGTGACAGCTGTTAAAAAATGTGCCCAACATTATTTATTTCATAGCAAAGTGCCAACAGAGCTCTGAGATAGGATTCTGCAAAGGATGCCTGGTCACTGGGGGGGAGGCCTGCCAAAAATATTGTTTTTAATTATAAGAGATTGCTGTCCATCATGCTCACACCACTGCACACAGTGCTGGCCTACAAAGATCTTGGGGCAAGGTTAGTGAGATATGACCCTTTGCAATACAACCCACATTTAGCTGACTCCTCTTAAACAAGTGCATATGTAGGAATGGAGCCTGTATGCCCATTCAACCTCCTGCTGCAGAAGCTGACCCCATTTGCTTCTTTCAGCCCTTTCTGACTTAAGTCTTTAGGGTGATTTTATCAGGTATTGTTTATACCTGTTTATTGTGTCCTTGCTGTAAGATTATTTGCTTGGAGACAGTTAAATTCTTTTTCCCAAGTGTGATGCCCTTGGTATGATAACTCCAGTTGAGATAATCTTGTCACAGTAATTGCTGCTGTCATTATCAGTATTAAGATTCATTTTTATTTCTTTTTGTGTCTATGTGTCTGCTTAGCACGCCTAATCAGGCTATTTGTGATCTGAGCCTTCTGGCCATATGAAATTCTAGAGTCCCACAGAAGCTTCATTCATTGCATATCCAGAGAAGTGGTATCATTAAACCCTCAAGAAACATAGTTACCGATGTAATTAATGTAATGAGAAAAGGTCTGATTATGGTTAAAGACATGCATTCTAAGATTTACTGCATGCTGCTGACTATTTTGTCATGTCCAGGTAGGCAACAATTTAATCAGGTGCCCTACCCATCTCTTATGCAGAGGGATGGTCTCTGAAACCAGGCTAAGAACACTAACTACTCTGTAGGGTAAAGAACAGATCAAACCTTTTTTCAATAAAGGCCAGATTACTCAACAATGAGAATAAAGGGTTAGCAGTGATAAACAGGAACAATCCCATTGACTCCACTGAGAGTCACTGCTCACCAGTATGGTGACATTCATACTCTGTCCCTAGCCATCTTTAAATAAACACCGTAGGAATATTTAACAATAAACACTTCTCAGTTTACTGAGGCCAAAAGATTTGCCTACATGCCCCTTGGGTGCTGTTACTTGTGTCAGTATTGCCTGAACGTGAGATCCTTGGAACGTGGCTCAATATTCAGCTTTTCCTGGTGCATCAGTCATCACAAAGGTGTCCAAATAAATTGCACTGGGGTTGACTCCTCCCATTCTCTCCAGGAACTCTCAAACACTTCAGGGTTCTATCACCCCTGTCAGCATGACTCCAGTCTATCCAGCTTCTCACTTGCTAACCCTGGTGTAGTCTCACTCCAACTAGGACAGCTATGGCCTTTTTGCCACTTCCCAGGTGACCCCAGTTTAATCTGGTTCTCACAGGTCTGGTCCCAGCTGCAGCAGCAAATCCTCCGGCATGTGAGCCAACAGAAGAAACCATCAGCCCTGTTTATGACAAAGTCCCTACTAGCTTCATTACTTGCAAAGGACTCAATCATCTTGCAGCCTTTTATAAATAAAGATGAGGGTAACTGGTTTAGGCGAGAGCAAATTCTTCTCAGAAACATCAAACAAAAAAGACCTGTTTATTATAAACAATAATTTCACTTAAACAGCAACCACTTCTGGGTCTTACAAAAGCAGCCAGTTCAGTTCCTCCCTTTCCCTTACAGATGACAACAATAATCTCGTCTTTGGAGGCTCATCTGCAGAGGATCCTCTAACCCCTGCATCCAATAGTCCTCTATGTTATGCAGAAATGACTACCGTGACTGAAAAAAATCTAATAATTCCGCCCTTTCCAGGTTTTGACTAAATTTTCTTTCATATTATATTGCAAATGTTCATGCTGCTTTTGGATCATTCAGAAGAGATTAGCTTCATAAACATAGGAGCTAGACATGGAGTATAGTTTTGCTCCCATTATAGTAAAAAATATGTTTTTTTCTATAATGTTAATTTCAAAGAGAATAGATTCAGGCCTCACAAATCCAGCTAGGTCACCTCATCTCTCTTCAATATTTTCCTCTATAGACTATTTCCTAGTCTATAGCTTACATTTTCCAGTCCCGTTTCTTGGTTTCCATTACATGCACGCATATTTTAAAAATCTAGATGGTCTGCAGCATTCTTGTCTTTTCCTTTTTTCCCTAACATATACAGAACATCCATGCCAATTGTAACTGCCCTAAATACATTGCAAAAATATTAAATATTAGTCATCAAATACTCCCTTGTTCAAAATTAACCAGAGTAAGTTATTGGACACTTCCATTCTTTAAGAACACCAGATAAAAACAAATAACCCTTCAAGCCATGCTTTCTATTTTAACATAAAGTTAAAATAATTCCAACAGAAATAATAACTCCTTGTTGTGGTTGTTGGGAAAGATGTCACTACTGTAACATTTGTTTTGCAAGAAACTAGTAAATAGTTAAAACTACCTTGAATGTTCATGGCTGTGCATGTTGCTTGACTGAAGTAGCAAACTAATTTAGTTTCACTTGTGATCTTGCAATAATTTCTGTCAATCAGGCTGGAATTAATGAAAAACCTCAATCTAAACAGAAGTGCTGTGCAGCGTGTATAATGTATACACTCATTGAAAGAGGCTGAAAAGATTGCAGTCACACAATTAGGGTAACATTTGACAGCTTTAATCACTTTGAATCTCTTCACATCACTTTTAAATGTCAAAACTACCTCCAGAGGTCTCATCAGAACAAAGCATTACTTAAATTGCAAATGAAATGATCCAAATTCAGCACACCATTATTAAAAATATAAAAAAGCTCCACATTATTTTGTGGGAAACATTCACTTTGACCATGCAATACTGAAATGAGCAAAACAGGAAACAACGATAGTTCTTTTTTTTTTAATGTGGTATTCATGCTAAATTCACTCCCCATTAGCATGTCACAGGATGTTATATTCCCCACTATGTTATGTTACCTTTCCCAAGCAACTTAGAGTCTTTGGTTCGATATGAAAATTATGATTATTTAAATCACTAAATCCTTGTAACTCAATGACAACAGAGCCATTGCTGAAAGCATGCTTTCATACTGATGTCATGTATAAAAGAGGTTTTTTTGTCTTTTCCATTTGTTTTGTTTTTTCTCAGTCCCTCTCCTGCCACATTTAGGGAGGCTAACTGTATGGTATATTGCAATCTTTTCTGTATTGTTTACTTGTGTACAAGTGACAGGCAGTGAAAGGATCTAATATTTTGATATGAATCCTATTATATATTGTTCTGTATGTAATGTATGAGTCATAAGCTTTAATAATTTAAAGCTACACTATCAATTAGAAGTCCAATCTATTTTTAAAAAAAAATAATTAAAATAGTTCCGGGTTTTCCCATGTCCCTGAGACCTCCAGCCAATTTTTGTGGTTTTATAATCACATTCTCCTTATATATATTTCTCTTCCCTTTTGCTCTGTGAAAGTCCCACTCAAATATGAGGGGAAAGTGACAAAATAACAGAATATTCACAAACAAACAAATGAGTTCAGAAGAATTAAGGTGGAAAGAAGTCTAAACACAAGAGCTGCTAAATGAAATAGGAATCCAAAAACCTTGTACTATTAAGAGGAATAAGAACTCTCACTGGAGGTTACTGATGTGATTGCTGCTGTAATGAGCCAGTAGAGCTTTGTATGGCACCATCATATTCCTGGCTATTCTTGTGGTTAGGCAAGGAACTAAGAACTAGAAATTCGGGATTCCTCTGTGGCCTTTGGCAACTCTCTTAGTCAAAATTTTCTCAACATTTTGGTTCTCAAAAGTGCTGACCACCCAGAGCTTTGAAGTTGCCTTCAGTGTTTTCTCATCTCTGAAAATCAGGCCACTACATCAGGTACTTAAGTACAAATATAGCTATCTAACTTTAGGGGCCCAGGTTTAAAAATGTCCTTAGCTTATGTCTGCCTCAGTTTCCCTATCTGTAATAGTGGAATAATAACACCTACCTTACTGAGGTGCTGTGTGTAGCTTAATTCATTCATATTTTCAGAATGCTTTGAGAACCTCAGATTGAAGGTTTGATCTTCAGTGCAGACCATGAAAGGTGGGAGTGGAGTAGGGAGAAAAGGTCTTTCTTTAGGGACAAAATAGGTGTGATTTGTCACTGATAGACATTTAAATAAGGCCTTCCTCAAGGGCCCAGGATAAGCATTGCACCCAGTCTAAAAAGGCTTTAAGAGCATCTGGTTCAAAAAGCTGACCACTTACATGTGGACTTGTAGCCTACAAACACCACATGCCATATGTCTGTTAACAGGTCACTCAGTTGCGTTTCTTTTCAATCTGCCTCAGTGAGTGGCAGCTAGTTTTCTCGCTCAGCAAGCAACACACAGCATGTGCTGCTTTGAACAAGCCTACACTGCAGGGAATATTTTGCAGAAGCTGCATGATGAGATTACCAAGTGCTTACTCCTTGCTCTCTTTGTCCTTGGGTTTATTGCCTCTAATAATGGGGCAATATGGTGCATGCCATAAAGATCAGGTTATTCAGTCAGGAGACATGTTTGCTACGTTGCTTTTAATATATTTCCTAAGCAAGCCATTCCTTCCTTTGGATCCAAAGTCAGCAGTCACTTTACCTGAATATTTTAGCAGATGGTCATACACTGTGAGAATTTGCAAACACAGTGTGTCCTGCCTGGGAGGCAGTATGACATGGGGTGAAATTAGTGTTGCCCCACTTTCTAATCGCACAAAACTGAAAACCCTTGCCCTGCCCCCTGCCCCGTCCCTTCCAGAGGCCCCACCCCTACCCCGCCTCTTTTCCCAGGGTCCACCCCCTGCTTACTCCATCCCCCCTCCCTCTGTGACTCACTCTCCCCCACCCTCACTCACTTTCACCGGGCTGGGGGTAAGGGGTTGGTGTGTGGGAGGGATTGAGGTCTCTGGCTGGGGGTGTGTACTCTGGGGTCGGACCAGAAATGAGGGGTTCAGGGAGAGGGCCCCAGGCTGGGGCCGAGGGGTTCAGAACATGGGAGGGGGCTCAGGGCTGGGGCAGAGAGTTGCGGGAAGGGGCTCAGTGTGCAGGCTTTGGGCGGTGCTGACCGCAGGCAGCTCTCAGAATTGGCGATATGTCCCTCCTCTGGCTATTAGGCGCAGAGGCGGCCAGAGGGCTCTGTGTGCTGCCCGCACTCACAGGCGCCGCCCCCGCAGCTCCCATTGGCCATGGTTCCCGGCCAATGGGAACTGCAGAGGCAGCATTCGGAACCCCTGTGGCCACGCCTGCACCCAGAAGCCGGACATGCCGGCTCCTTCCGGGAGGCGCACTGAGCCAGGGCAGGCAGGGAGCCTGCCTTAGCCCCGCTGCACCAGCGACTGGACTTTTAGTGGCCCGGGCATTCCGGTCAAAAACCAGACATCTGGCAACCCTAGTGAAATCCTGGCACCACTGACTTCATTGGGGCTCGGATAATACCCACAGAGTATTGCTTGGAAAGTCATAAAATCTGGGTTATAATTCTCATTTTATCACGGCCTCATTTTGTGATCTTATCTGAATAGTCACTTAATCTCTGTTGGCCTCTCTTTCTTTATCTGTCAAATGGCCATAGAACATTAATATTCCCCATTGTATTGTTCTGTGAAGACGTGCTATATAAGTGCAAGGAATGGTTACAATTATCAAGTGGTACTGACCAGAAAGGATCTGATCTTCTATTAAGCAAGTGTACACAGTTTCTGGATTTGAGCTATGGCAGCCATTCAAGCTAAAATCTGCTTGTTTACTTTCTTTATCTCATAGTGTCACATACAGTAGCATGTTTGGAAAAAAAAGTGATGTGAATGAAAAGTCCTCCCCCAGGGACAAACACTCTAATGTGAATATATATTATTCACTAGCTTGTGAGCAAGAGAAAGCAATTACAGCAGAAAGAAGGAAATGCAGCAGCAGCATCAGTATTTGATGTGATGCAGAGCAAAAGCGTATGGGTATTGAAGGTCAGGAGTTGGATAAACTTAATATCAGTGGTAGTGATCAAAGGCCTAACCAGATCAGGTTTGATTGTGCTTGGTGCTGTACACCAAAGTCCATGATTGAAAGACCTTATAATATAATTAATGATTTATTAGGAGACAGGGTTTCTGTTGTGGGAAGCAGAACCATAGATGGACACATAGGGGGCAAATAGACATCGCTTGTCTGCTCATTCCGATGTGAATTCAACATTCCAGAAGCAGCTTTGAGTGACACAGTGCTGGCACTGATCCACAGTACAGAACAACTAATTTGCTTGTGGCAAAAAAAATACTGTAATGGTAAAACAGAGTTTCCAAGAATGGGTTAAAAATGAGCATGGACTCAGCAAACACTGTGCAAGAACAAAACAAATGGCAAGAGGCGTTGGCCTACAATACCCCGTACTGTCTAGTGTCAATGGCACTTGCAGAATGTATCTTCTGACTCTGTATTCACTATGTATTCCATTTATTGATGCTATAGTCATATGCCTAAAGGACAGATTTAGAGCTTACAATTAAACAACCTCCAGTTTTAATGTTTTACTTTACCTATATACTTCAGCAAATACATCTATAATGGACTTGAATAAACAAATAGACACACCACTTACCACATTTGCTTGGTGATAAAAAGCTGTGATCTAAACCAACATAAGGTCTGGTCTGAGCAATACCAGCAATGGAAGCAATGTTGGCAAGGAAAAGAAGCTATACTCTGTTCCATTATGGAAATTCTGGCTCAATGTGACCCCCACATTCCTTCTCAATATACTCTAAAAAAAATGTCAACTATGTCCCACTACCAGGGAACACTGCAGCTACCAGGAAACATTATTTTCCCACTCTTACTTACCCGAAAAAAACTACTGAGGCAGTGACAATTGACCACTTTATGAGACACCAAGATCTAAGATTATTGTGCAGTATGCTGTCTTTCATGATGATGCAGCAATTTTGTGCACATATATTTGTATAATGCTATTTTTTTTCATACCAGTCCATCCATCCATTCACCACACTGCTGATTGCAATATTCTACATCTGCTACTGTATGAGTAATTTTTTTGCTCTGTTAGTATGGTATTTTACATCTTTTTTTTAAGTGTACAAAAACTCAGCTTCTTACCACTCAATTGTAATTCAGAACTTCTCGAAGAACTGCAAAAGACAAAATTATTAGCTAAAGAAACAGGCATCCCCAAGGCTGATTTCCTGGTGAGGAGGGAATTATTTTAATAAGTGTGAGAAAGAGGTTTAAAAATAAATCTTTCCCTCTGGGACAAGAACTGAGCACAGTATGAATCAAAGTTCTAAAGTAAACTAAGCAAGATAGACTGTTATACCGTTTAGTGGACCAGCTTCTAAATGATACTATACAGGCTTTCAGGATGTAAAGGACCTTTCTTCAGGGACGTATTATGGATATCAAGTTAAGGTTATAACCTGCTTCCATTACAAAGACCTATGTTAGCCTCCCCTCTAATTATGATTTGGACCCAAAAATTGCCAGTTACTCTAAAGACAAAGGAGAATATTTCCATTAAGTTTGAAGATAATTTATTACACAGTCTTTCAGTCAGAGGTTATTTAACTATTGCCCTGATTTGAAATTTTGACTTTTGTCTAACATTTCTTTGTCTCCAACTAAATCAAGAACAGTTTGTTACTACCCATTCCAACTTTCTATTAAGTTTGAAGTAACTGAGAATGCATGCACTGGCTCACTGTTAAGAAACCAGACTGTAATTAATCAAATTTCCTAACTGTTTTGGAGGTGGGTAGCGTTGAATTCAATCCTCCTCCCAGTGATTTCATTGGGAAGGTTTTTTGCTATGCATTTCAGGGGGAGAAAGATCAGATCTTTGGGTATGTGTTACCCTCTACTGGATAGTTGCAGGTTAGAGAGTATATGGGCCAAATTCTCTGTTGTGTAAATGGGCATAGCGCCATTGAATTTAATAGAGATGTGCCTCCTGGCACCAGCAGTGAATTTACCACTATAGGTGTGTTTCTGTAGTCACTAGAGTTTCCTTCTACACTCAAGTGATATTTGTGAAGTTGAAGGATGTTGACTTTGGTTTTAGCTCCACCGATGTATATAGTTTCATTAGAGATGTGGTATCCTCTCCATAGTTACAGATTGACTTGGATTTCCTTGTAATTCCAAGAAGAAAATATATATATATAAAAACTCCATGATAACATAATCTGTCAACCACTTTGGTCTGTTGTGGGCTGTTGCTTCCCAGTTACTGTGGTCAACCTGACAGGCTTTCAAATTTTACTTCAGTGTGTCTTTATATAATTTCTACTGGTCACCATGTAGATAGTCATTGGGCCAGAGAGAAAGAAAAAGAGACTTGGATTGACTCTGTGGACCAGTGTTTAGGGAACCCACTTGGGAGGTGGGAGATCCTGGATTCCACTGCTCAGCCATTCTTTCATCATTTATCCAGAGTGCAACAGCTTCAACAGGGGAGACTGAGGGAGCCCACTGGTAGAATATCCCATAACTCAGTGATTAGAGAACTCTCTTGAGAGGTGGGAGCATCTCGTTCAAATCCTTTCTACTCCCTGGCAGAGTGGGGAGAATTGAACCTGTCTCTCCCACATCTCTAATCACTGGGCTAAAAGTTATAAGGTGGGCAGCACCACCCCTACTTCCTCCTTCCAGCTGGATTTTGAATGGGACCCCATCCAGTAGGCAGCCTCTGAGCACACCTTCCAGACTGGGCCCTGCACACGGCTTCAGTGACCGAAAGCCTGTCTTCCCCTGATTTTTGACTTACTGTGGGGCTTAGGCAGGAGGTAGTTATCCAGATGCCTAAAGTGAGGCAGTGGTATACATGCCCAGAGGCACTTCAGGTATTTCTACTCTGAAAAACAGGTGCTGAATGAGTTTAGGCACCTGCAGGGTTCAGCATATGTTTTGTGGATGACAGTGGAGCCAAAATGGGAATTAGGAGCCTAAGTCTGGGATTTTGGCACCTTCATGACTCCTATCACAAGAAACTAAGGGTTTAGGTGGAAAGATAAAAAACTCAGTGGAACTGATTGAAATTCATAATTTCTGTCCGGTTGGAAATTCCAAGATTCTGAAATTTGGGTTTGTCTGGAATAGGAATGTAAAATCAAAATCTCAGCATTTTTCACCAAATATTTTGCTTTGATAAGGTCCATTGAAATTAATGGGAGTAAGGCACCTAGGAACACTTTCAGGCACCTCAATACCTTTAAAAATCTGGACCATGAAAATGGGATTTAGGCAGTTTTGAAAATTTTACATGAAGCCATAAGATCAAATGAGGTCACCTGGGGAAGATTATAGAGAGGAAGAGCTAGCCAAGATGGTGTCAGCAGTACCAATGGAGGGAATGCAATGGAAAGAAAAGCTATCAGAATAGTCTGAACAGTAGGTAAGGAAAAAGTGTCTGAAGAGACTAGAGGGGACAGATAGCCAGATTACAGTAGGTAGGATACGGGAGATACCTGCTTTGAGGTTTAGGACAGTCACTACTTCCTCTCTAATTGTTAACTGTAAGCATGATGTGAAGGACACATTCTTCAAGTCCATGAAGTAACAGAACTCCAGATATAATGAAATACATAAAATAATATTAAATCTAAGCCAAAAAAAAATAACAGCCAGGAGTAAACTATTCCGCAAAACAGGCTTCTAAAACCACAGAATAATGGAGTGATTCCTTCTTCAAAACCTTCAGTGCAGGGACTAATGACTATCTCCTAAATCCAGAAATTTTATTTCCCACTCCTCGATGACAAGATCAGGCCTAGTTCTACTGATTTAACCAACTGGGATCCAAGGATATTATCCACCCACCCTTATTCCATGAAACTGTAACTCACTGCTAACTTGAATGCTGTCTAGGAAGCTCCAGGAAATAGCTTCAGACTCCGTTAAAAGGTAAATTAGAAATCAAAGCAACCATGCACAAACTAATCAACAATGTAATATAATAATCATTTCTCTTTGGTTCTAGTTATGTATGTGTAGTTAATAGAAAGAATGAAAGACACTGCTGTTGCCTCATTCAGTAATATTACTTTCAGCTGCAAACTACACTCAGCTGTAGGCTATAATAGAGTTTGTTTCTAACAGCTCTTGTTAACCCAAGCCTGGGATATTTGAAGTAATTCAGCGGGTGAACTCCAAGGCATCATTACTGTTAGAAAATGAAACAGAGTAGAAGAAAGGCCTGAGAAAAAACTAAAAGAAACTAATTCTATAGAGGCATTCACATAGACTATAAAGATTTGCTCTGGCACCCTCTTGCCTCTCCCATGCCAAGCCCCTAGAAAACTAACCCCCAAAATTTCTCCAGAAGGAACCCTCTCCTTCACAAATCATTGTCATTATCCATCCAGTTAGCAACTGACTAAGTGTAGATGCAGGATATAAGTGACAGGTCCATCAGGAGAGAGGGTTAATAGATTATTACTATTTTAGTATGCATTTATTTAGTCATAGGAAAAGGAAATCACTGATACGAACTAGGATGAAAAACAAACCCAGCCATGTCCTGGGGAGAAAGCATTTTTAATGATTGAATTTCTTCATCTCAGCTCCCCTGCCTGTAGCATCCATCTGGGATGGACAATGTGACAAAAGTCTCTTCCAAAAATTAAAATGTGAATGCTAAATACATTTGTGGAGGGAAAAGTAAAGCTATACTCCCCTTTAGCAGAGCAGCTGCCATCCCTTCTCTCCAGCTCTTTTCCTTTTCTCTTCCCACTGTGCAGCATTACTTAGTGTAGGGTCTGCCAAACGGGAGGTGAGAGATGCTGGACCCCCTGAGGATTGAGAAAATGGAGGGGTTGACTGTACACATTGAACATGAATGGTAGGAGGAGATGCTATTCTACTCTTCTTCCTTTCTGCCATCTAAAGGTATCTTCTAAAGCATTGTATAGTGCTTTTGAGCGGGGGGTTGTGGGTGAGGGGTGTGAGAATCAGTAAGCCTGGGTTCTATTACCCACTGTGTGACTTTGAATAAGTCAATTATTTTGCCTCAGTTTCCCCATATGTAAAACAGGGATATTGATACTTATCTGCTTTTGTAAAGAGCTGGTAAGACCTAGGGATGGAAGGCACCATAGAAATGCAAAGTTTTCTTTATCAGAGTTGGGACTGAGATGCAAAATTTGATTCCAAATTTAAAAGAGCAAAGTTTGATTCCAGCATTTAAAGCAAATTCTAACTGTTGGGGGTTAGGAGGAAATCTTACCCAGGGACAGGTTATCTCATAACTGCCTACTGCAGGATTTCTGGCACCTTCCCCTGGAGCATCTGGTACTGGCCACTGTTAGTGACAAGATACTGAATTCAGTGGATGCCTGGTGTGATACAAAATGTCAGTTTTGTTCCTCATTTTCCCAGCGTTTGAAGCTATTTGGTACAAATCGATCTCTAATTTGTATTCATTAACTCATATACTTATTTGTGAGGAGATTCCTATGTTCATAAACCTCCCTCTATAATTGTCTTCATGTATATGAAAGAAAACCCTACAGTGATAGACTTCCCTCTCCTCCAAACAGATTCTGGAGGAATAAACACAATTCATAATGTGCAAACCTGAAAAGGTTTTGTTTAAGACATCCTTATTATTATTTATTTATATGACAGTAGAAGGCCAGAGGTAACAATTAAGATCGGGGCCCCATTCTGTTGGGCAGTGTCCAACACCCAGATAGACCAGGTCCATATCCCAAACAGCTTGCCATCTCATTTGAGAAAAGATGCTTCAGGTGAGTAACAATCCAAAAGGAAAGGAGGGGGGAGTGAGGATGAGGGTAATTAAAATAAGATCATTTGGTTACAATGGCCAACTATTGTTTAATTTAACCATCTTAATTTAAAGACAGATCTATTTATTTATTTTACTAAATAAATGAAATCAGCTGTCCCCCCAATAGCCATCCAAATTAGCTAGCTGTGGTTGGCTGGTTTTTTTGTAGGTGTCAGCTCTTGAGAGGGCAGTTGCCTTATGGATCAGGGTTGGGGGTGTATGCATTCCATGTATAAGGAAGAGCAAGGAAGACAGCCCTTAGACATTTTTGGGGAGAAGCAGACAAATGAGCTTTCAAGGCTGGCATCTTTAAAGTGGCCAAGAGGGAGAGGGACACATAGAAAGAGACAAGAGCAGATAAAAAGGGTGAGGCAGAGTAGGAGTGATTCCCAGTTATGGGCCTGAATGAAGGGAGGATAGCAATGTTGTCAGTGATATAGACGGGAGGGTGAGGGAAAGGTCTGGGAAGAAAGAATAGGAAGTTCACTGTTGGTCATGTTTTATTTAAGTTGTTGATGAAAAATCTAGGGGGAGATGTCAGAGACACAGACTGACATGAAGGATTGAGTGGATGGAAACAAGTGTAGATTGGAAAGGTGGTATCAGTATAGAATATAGATGATATCAAAGAGTTTGTGGATGTTCCCCTGAATTTCTTGGGTTGGCAAAACGAGACTGGAAAATCTTGCTAGTAAAGACTTTGCTGCAAAATATCTGATACTTTTTTCCACTCACTGGAGAAATAATACTGTAACATTTATAAACAGAACAAACAATGACCTATCCTCCTGGCAATAATCAGAATGACTTCCTGCTGCTACTCAGGCAGCTGTTCCTATGCGGCCATGTCAGTGTTGGAAGCATCGCTTTTGGATGTGGCAGCTCTGAGAAAGAAATAAACAATCTTGGCAGCACCAGTCACTGTAGCTAAATGCTGGCAGACATCTTAAAAGCCACTGATAGTGTTCTCCATATTACACCATCTCCTGGCTTCAGAGAAGTCGGGAAAACACTGACCATATGCAGGTTTGAATTATCACTATGCAAACTGTTCAGAGTAAATCTTGAAACAAGGCAAAACTCTGCTGGTTTAGGCTTTTATTACAAACTTGATGTTAAGCCAAGGTTTCTGAAAAGTTTTACAAACCTTTTATGGGACCCTGAGCACGGCTTTACACAAATGTTTTATGGTTGTGTCAAAACCTCCAGAAACTTGTGTTTTAACACAAAATCAGGTGGAATTTGGCAATATTAGCTGCTTTTTGTTGGATTAAGATGAGCCTGAAACACAAAGAAACATTCAGGAAGTGCAAAGCCATGGGTATAAAACTGAGAAAAAGATCTGTACGGCAAATATCTGTCTATCTCAGAGATATTGGATTCTGAATTAAAACATTTGTCTAGTGGAGTTATCTTGTGCTGAGACACCAGAGAAAGGTGGTTTTTTTAAAGAAAAAATGCTGAATTCAGGAGACTTCAGGATAATTAGGTGAGCATTAGTCTATTTATAGCTCTGTTTCACTCTAGTTGGAAGATAATTTTATAACTAAGAAGCTTTCTCAAAGTAGGATGTGGAACAGCCGAGATAATATTTTCTGAAATACAGATATATAGAGGGATGAAGAAAGGCAGAACACAGTACTACCATATGGAAACCCAGGGACCTCACATGATACCATCTCCTAGTCCTGCAAAAGACTTTAGTGTGACTGTTCATGGGCATATGTGCTCCCTTACATCAATCCCTTTGAAGGATGTGATTGGCAGACATCACTTTCCCAACTTTTCACGCTTTAAATATTTTCTCATAAGTCAATTCTTCATGCACCTTCCCCCTACACACTAATATTTGTTCTTCTCTGAGCATCCTCCAATTTGACTACACCTTTCTGGTGTACCCAGAACTGTGAGAGATATCACAGGTGCAGGCTCACCATAGCTGTATAGAGAAGGACTCATAACCCCCTTTCTCTGTGACATGGCTACAGTAACAAGCAGCCTTATTTGCTGCCATGTTGAAATAAAAACTTATTTCTAATTTTCTATCTAAGTTTGCAACTGCTTTTTAGCTTTCTCAACCCTGTTGAATAACAGCATATACCCAGCGAAGGCAGATAAACACAAAAATACTTTTGCTGGAAGGCTGCAAAATTACACTGTTTTATTTCTTAGCATACAGAACAGTTACACATAAGAACCAAAAAACAGAGAGGGAGGAGGAGAGAAACAGGCTGCTCCCTGAGGCAGCAAGGCACAAGTCCCAAACCCCCTGCTTTTAAGATGGCTCTTACCAGACTGACTCTGATCAGACAATTTGTTACAGAGCTCCCTAACTAGCCTGCAAGAAGGACCAGAACGCGTCGCTCACATATTAAAGCGATAGCTTACGATTCCAAGACAGTCCTCAATACACTACAATACTGAATGTACTCTCTGGATTTTCACAAATGCTTAAAATCATCCCTAAAAATAGCACGTAACAAAGCACCCTTAACATAACTTAAAACCGCATCTAAATTAATTCACCGCAGCCCAATTCAATACCATGCACCAACAGAAGCCAGGCAATGTAAAAGCTCAAATCACACTCCAACAATTTCCCAATTGTGATTCCCCTTCCCCACGCCAGTTTTGAAATACTTGGGGTGGGGTGGGTGGGAGGGTGAGAGGGAGAGATGAACTATGCAGCAAGCCTGGAGGTCAGCAGATTCAGGTTCTTTCAGACCAAGGGGAGTAACCAAATGTCAAAGCCCCAGGGCCCTCACAGAGAAAATGGTCACTATCCCCTTCTTGTTCGTACTGAGCAGAATAAAAAGTGGCTATGACAGACTGACAATATTCTGTACTATCCTGAGCAAACCGTACAGAATTAAGATAAACCTTGTTGAATTAGGGTTAATACCTTTGGAGTACATTGTATTACAAATACAGTTGTGTATGTGTGACTGACGCACTGTATGTTCCTTCTCTAGTATGGGGGATGCTTTAATGGACGTCCTCTGTTAGGTATACCAAGGCCACAGTGTTCCCTACCTTCATTGTGTTATTCCCAGCACAGGCAGGTTGTCCAGGACACCTGCTTGCTTCAGAGATGGTTAACGGGTGTAATTGCTACAGTTATAAGACACTACAGAACTTTCTATGCAAGCCTACTCTATTCTCAAGGTACAAAGCACAATAGAGAAAACATTTTTAAAACAATGAAAAAAATTATACGTATGCTAAAAAGCTTACCTGAGTTCACCCCAACCTGGATTCTGGCAGGAGCAGTCCTTTAACTCCCCACCCAAGGTGATTCCTTGTGGTTACAAGTCATCACAGCTTTAGCTCAGAACAAGCACCCAGTCTTATGGGACCTCATGAGGCCAAGTCCTTCCAACCCTACCCTAAGGATGGGGCCTTCCATGAACCAGGATCCAGTCTGTTTGCTGGATCAGGAAAAAGGCCATCAGCCAGTTTACAACCAGGCTATTTATGCAAAAATACTTCATTTGTTTGTTGATCCCTGGAAAATCCAGTTTGAACTAGTATATGCAGACCTCTGGGGGGCAGGGGCTTCAAATGAGTCAGAAGGGAGAGACACATGGGTCTCTACCCAGAAAGGCAATAGATGGGGAGCTGGAAGCCAGAGAGTGGGTGTCCTTGTTGTTGGCCCAGGCAGAAGAAAAACAAGAGCAGTTACCCTGAACTGTGAGAGCAGCAACATTTGCTGAGTACAGAGGGGATACAGCACTAGCCTAGGATTTAAGAGTCTGGGTTCAGTTCCTGACTTGACTGTGGACTTCCGGTGAGAGAGAACTGGGTAAAACAGGACTTCCTGTGAGAGACACCCGCTGACTTTAAGTCCCAATGGAACTCCACGTGATTGTAGGTGCTACCTGTCCAGAGCAACCTATAGGACAGAGGCCATGCTGTCAGTGATTCATTCAGCTCTCATTCTCTTTAGTTTAAGAAATCCCATTGCCATTCATGTTCGGTTAACAATTAGAACAAGTTAATAACAGCAACTGTGTGAAAAGCAAAAGTCCTGGGTTCGGTTCCTACTGAGCTTTATAACTTTTGACGTTACATTTTCATTGTCGTTTAAAAGTTCTATGTATAGTCTACTTGCACATACCAAAGTGGAACTGACTTTCTCAAAGTTTATCAATGAGAAACAGCTTGTTTAGCAAATGGAGCATCCTCTTCTCGATTATTTTAGTGTTGTACTGTGACTCTTACTATGCCATCCTTTAATTCTTATTTCATGCCTGAAATTTAAAATTAGATATGCTCAGGAACTTGGCAAGAATGCTTCATTTTTAAAATGTTCTCTGGATTTCCTCCTGATAAGCACTGTAAAGTTTCGGCTGGGATTGTATCTTAAATGGTTGGAGGGCACACTTTCAACATTTAAGTGAAGCTGGAGTTAGGATAAAGAGTGGCCCAATAGTAATAATGAAAGGGGCATTTCAGTATCCTGGGGGAAAGGAACATGTCTGGTCATCTCAATTTTTGTTGTAAAGGGTGATAGCAGAAGATTTTCAGCACCTGGCATTTATAAAATAGCTTATATACAGTATTATCAGCAGTCTCAGCAATATAGAGAGTAAGATGCATCCATTGTATATCTTCTATCTTTAATAAGCTTCAAATGGGAACAAATATTTTTCTAACACATATTTATAACATTTATTTGGGAAGTTACTCTCTACAGGAAAACCTTTTGCTTATGTAACTTGACAAATCACACTGAGATAAGAGACAATGTTTAGATTATAAATAAATCTTGGTTGCATACAAAATCTTCTCCATTGCAGATGTCCTTAAGCATTCCAAGGGGACCGGATATCTATCATTCCTTTATATACTAATACAAATGTGTCCATAGAAGGACAGATTTGTCAACCATGTTCATGTGCATAAATCAGTATATTTTCAAAAAATACATTACTAACTACAAATATTAGATATCAATACTTAAGGTTATAAGAGAATATTTCATTTATACACAAGTAAATTTCAATTCTGCACATGTTAAAATATCACATTTCCCTTGAATGATACTTGTGCTCTTTGGTATGTTTTGGAAATATAAAGAGATTTGGACAGCTATAGGGGTGCTCACATAACCATTTCACTGAAGTATTAATTGTTAATAGTTAGTGTTTCATTTATTATTGAAGCCCAAGTTTATTAAGACTCCTCTCTGAACAATCCTGCAAGTTCTGACAAAAAAAAATGACTTCATTGCATTTCTTGAAAGAGCTGTGTGCAGGTGTATGCAGAACCTCTACAGATCAGGCCACAAGTAGCTTAACAACAGTCATATGGGAAGTCAGTTTAAAACTAATAGAAATAAATACATATTTACAGATTGAACAGTTAATCTGTGGAACTCATTGTCACAATATATCATTGAGGGAAAGCACTCACAGAGATTTCAAAAAGGATTGGCTTGTTTCTGGATAATGAGCATATTGAGAGTTACATAGTAAGGATTAGAAAGAAAAAGTCCAGAAGAGATTTTTTTTTCTCTTCGGGACATAAACCAACCTCTAGCTGAGAGGGTAGTTTACTCCATAATTTTCCACCATAGGGGTTTCTATTCCTTATCTGAAGCACTTAGTTATGGCCACTGTCAAAGATAGGATGCTGAACCAGGATTCCTGTGTTCCTACTTAAATTGATTGGTTCTATTTTAATTCGGATTCAGGCAAGTTTCATGCCTTTTGTTGTCTGCATGGGTCTGACAAAATAAGTATTCCTATTGCTGATATTTCAGGATATAAAGTGATCAGGGGGTGATGATGAACTTTCCTCTCCATAGTAAATGATATTGCACAGTTAGGTTCACTAGGTTTGATAGAGGAGGGGATGGATGATTTGGGTGGTTTATACCTTCTTCTGAAGTATTCTCAATTAGGTGGATTTTCTCCACACAGTAGTCCATAAAACAAGAGGCTTCATAAAAGGTGGCAAAGATATATCTAACCTCTGAAAAGCATTCTGAGCCCTTTTGGGGAAAAAAGCAAGGTATATTCCAATCCAAGTGTTTTCTTTACAGCCGTGAACAGGGCCGGCTCTAGGTTTTTTGCCGCCCCAAGCAAAAAAAATTTTGGCTGCCTCCCCATCCCAGCCCTGGGCTCCTCGCCGCACACCCCTGCTGCCCCAGCCCTGGACTCTCTCCCACTCCCACCTGCACCCTCCTGCCACCGCAGCCCTGGGTCACTGGTAACTCGCTCCCACGGCAAGTCATTCAGCAGGAATTTTAGATGTGCACAGAACACAGTCAGGATTGGTTCCCGCATGGTTACAGAACTGCAGTAAAGTGGAACAATTTTCAGCTTGTGTGATTGGAGGATATCTGGATGCATATTATAAGACTACATATTCAGATTCAGACTAACACGGCTACCCCTCTGATACTTGACACCATGCAAGGCACTGCATTTAGCCGTATGGCATGGAAATCTATCAACCTCATGAAGAAACTTGCACAAATACAGACAGATATCATCTTCCTTTCCAAATGCAAACGGACGGACATCATACCAAATGGACTGACGGTGAAAAATCCATTGCTATCTACGTACTGCACAGATCACAGTGAGAGATTATGTCATACACTATCAAAGAAACTGAGGAACCACCTGATCAGCATCCTATACAGCAAACAGAAAAACATCAAGAAAGAGCTCTCCAACCTGGAGACTTTCATAAATAACCAACCCGCCACACAAATGGACTTTACTAAAATAAGACAGGAGATCTACGTTACACACTTCACCTCTCTACAAAGGAAAAAGGACCGTAAGCTGTCTAAAATCCTACCTGCCACATGGGGCCACAACAGGGGTACCCCTAACTCACCCAGCAATATCGTCAATTTATCCAGCTACACACTCAACACAGTAGAAGAGTCTGTGCTATCTCGGGGACTCTCTTTTTGCTCCAGTACCCCCATGAACATGATACAGTTCTGCGGTGATCTGGAAGCCTACTTTCGCCGCCTCCGACTCAAAGAATACTTTCAAGATAACACCGAACAGCGCACTGATACACAGATACCCTCCTACCAACAACACAGGAAGAAGAACTCCACATGGACTCCTCCTGAGGGTCGAAATGACAGTCTGGACCTATACATAGAATGCTTCCACCGACGTGCACAGGCAGAAATTGTGGAAAAACAACATCACTTGCCTCATAACCTAAGTCGTGCAGAACACAATGCCATCCACAACCTCAGAAACCACCCTGACATTATCATCAAAGAGGCTGATAAAGGAGGTGCTGTTGTCATCATGAAGAGGTCTGACTACCAGAAGGAGGCTGCCAGACAACTCTCCAATACCAAATTCTACAGGCCACTTTCCTCAGATCCCACTGAGGAATACACTAAGAAACTGCACCATCTACTCAGGACACTCCCTACACTAACACAGGAACAAATCAACATACCCGTAGAGCCCCGACCGGGGTTATTCTATCTACTACCCAAGATCCACAAACCTGGAAATCCTGGACGTCCCATCATCTCGGGCATTGGCACTCTCACTGAAGGACTGTCTGGATATGTGGACTCCCTACTCAGACCCTACGCCACCAGCACTCCCAGCTATCTCGGTGACGCCACTGATTTCCTGAGAAAACTACAATGCATTTGGTGACCTCCCAGAAAACACCATCCTAGCCACCATGGATGTAGAGGCTCTCTACACAAACATCCCACACACAGATGGAATACAAGCTGTCAGGAACAGTATCCCTCATGATGACACAGCACAGCTTGTTGCTGAGCTCTGTGACTTTATCCTCATGCATAATTATTTCAAATTTGGTGACAATATATACCTCCAGACCAGTGGCACCGCTATGGGCACCCGCATGGCCCTACAATATGCCAACATTTTTATGGCTGACCTGGAACAACACTTCCTCAGCTCTCGTCTACTCACGCCTCTTCTCTACCTACGCTACATTGATGACATCTTCATCATCTGGACCCATGGGAAGGAGACCCTGGAAGAATTCCACCATGATTTCAACAGCTTCCACCCCACCATCAACCTCAGCCCGGACCAATCTGCACGGGAGGTCCACTTCTTAGACACCACAGTACAAATAAGCGATGGCCACGTTAACACCACCCTATACCGAAAACCCACCGACCGCTACGCCTACCTTCATGCCTCCAGCTTCCACCCCGGACACACCACACGATCTATCATCTACAGCCAAGCGCCGAGGTACAACCGCATCTGCTCCAACCCCTCAGATAGAGACCAACACCTACAAGAACTTCACCAAGCACTCTCAAAACTACGATACCCACACAAGGAAATAGAGAAACAAATCAACAGAGCCAGACGTGTACCCAGAAGCCTCCTGCTACAAGACAGACCCAAAAAGAAACCAACAGAACTCCACTGGCAATCACCTACAGTCCTCAGCTTAAACCTCTCCAACGCATCATCAGTGATCTACAACCCATCCTGGACAATGATCCCTCACTTTCACAGACCTTGGGAGGCAGGCCAGTCCTCGCCCACAGACAACCCACCAACCTTAAGCATATTGTCACCAGCAACCATGCACCGCACCATAACAACTCTAACTCAGGAACCAACCCATGCAACAAACCTCGATACCAACTCTGCCCATATATCTACACCAGCAACACCATCACAGGACCTAACCAGATCAGCTACAACATCACCGGCTCATTCACCTGCATGTCCACCAATGTTATATATGCCATCATGTGCCAGCTATGCCCCTCTGCTATGTACATTGGCCAAACTGGACAGTCACTACGCAAGAGAATAAATGGACACAAGTCAGATACCAGGAATGGCAATATACAAAAACCTGTAGGAGAACACTTCAACCTCCCTGGCCACACAATAGTAAAGGTAGCCATCTTACAGCAAAAAAAGCTTCAGGACCAGACTCCAAAGAGAAACTGCTGAGCTCCAGTTCATTTGCAAATTCGACACCATCAGATCAGGATTAAACAAAGACTGTGAATAGCTATCCAACTACAGAAGCAGTTTCTCCTCCCTTGGTGTTCACACCTCAACTGCTAGCAGAGCACCTCACCCTCCCTGATTGAACTAACCTCGTTATCTCCATACTGATTTATACCTGCCTCTGGAAATTTCCATTACTTGCATCTGAAGAAGTGAGGTTCTTACCCACAAAAGCTTATGCTCCCAATACTTCTGTTAGTCTTAAAGGTGCCACAGGACACTCTGTTGCTTTTTACTGATTCAGACTAACACGGCTACCCCTCTGATACTTGATTATCCTACATAAATGAGGAAAAGTTGAGGTGCCTTTATTATTCTTTTGTTCCACTCTTTCTTTCTATGGGGAATTTGCCAATGCAATATCACTGTCTTCCTTCTAAACAAACAAACAAACGAAAAAGGCAATGGCTGTTGAAAATAGCAATTCCAGTCCTAATAACCACTGGGAAGCATTTCTTGCTCAATTTTATCCTACTTTTTCTACAGCAAGTTACAGTGGATCAGTATATCTGATTTGGGAGAAATGAAGTAACAACTGTCCAAACTGAGCTTGAGCACTCCTGAATTTTGAGGTGTTCAAATCTGGAAGGCAGGTGCTGGGGGCAGGACTGTGGCTCCGCGCGGGAGCACGGCAGCATGTATGCAGCAGTGTGTCTGGCATTGCGCGGAGCCAGACACGCTGGTCTGAGTGGCATGGTAAGGGGGCTGGGGGGTTGGATGGGGCGGAGGTTCGGGGGGGCAGTCAGGGGCAGGGAGAAGGGGTGGGTTAGATGGGTCAGGGGTTTGGGGGGGCAATTCAGGAGACAGGCAGTGGTTGGATAGGCATGGGAGTCCCGGGGGTTTGTCAGGGGACAGGTAGGGGGTGGGGTCCTAGGGCAGAAGTTGGGGGGGTCTCAGGAGGGGGCCAGTTGGGGACAAGGAGAAGGGAGGCTTAGATAGGGGGTGGGGTCCCAGGAGGGGGCAATCAGGGGACAAGGAGCAGTGGCGCTTAGATAGGGGGTTGGGTCCTGGGGGGCCGTTAGGGGCAGGGGTGATTAGGGGACAGGGTTGGATGGGTTGGGGTTTCTGTGGGGGGCAGTCGGAGGGAGTGGATGGTGGCAGGGTGGGGCTACCCTCCCTCCCCGTGGAGTGTCCTATTTTTTTAATGTTAAAATATGGTATCCCTACCCTGCCCAGGGCAGCTCTCCATTCACAGCAGGCTGCAGCATGAGGTCTCAGCTACCTCACTCCCTCCCCCTCTTTCCTGTTGGTAGTGGCCAAGGGAATGCTGGGAAATGTAGTTCTTTCCCTGCTCCAGGGCTGGCTCTATAGGCAGGGAGCTAACCAAAGAACTACAGCTCCCAGGGCCCCCTGTTGGTTCTCAGCTCCCATGTTGGATCCTGCCGCCCCTTCAAATGGGCTGCCCCAAGCACGTGCTTGCTTTGCTGGTGCCTAGAGCCACCCCTGGCCGTGAACGTATGTCTAGTTTTCACCAAAGACAGCATGTACTCTAGAAAATGTCCATCCTCTGACATAGCTGCAGTTGTTCTGGCTGCTTTAATTATTTAGTATTAGTCACAAACTAAAGCACACATTTGCTGTTGGGTAGATCTTGTTCTAATTGGCAGAGGTGCTCCTGAGTTTCACTGAAACTTGTCTTGTATTATAAAATGTGAAATATTTACAGAAAATTGTAAATATTTTCGAATGTGCTGTATGTTTCTTACCAAGTGAATGCCATCATTTCACCCTGCACAGATCTGATGTTTGTCTTACTCCATTCAGAATAGAGTGGCTTATTAATAGAGTTTGGCCAGACAAGGTGTCTCTTCCTTTTCAAAATACTTACATTTACAGTTTGGGCATTTTTCTGCTTCTAGAAATAGGTAGCATAAAAATCCCAAGCAGGTATGCAAATATGTCACAGATATTTCTGTGCTAGCCTGGCTATATCCCATCTATAGCTTATGGAGCCTTCCCTTCTTCGTCTAGAGTGGATATCACCACTTTCTTGATGCGTTCCCTCCAGAGTATCAAATGTTCTTTAAGACTTTTATATGGCAATCAATAATTATCAGTCATACACTTACTGCAATATTATCAAACCCTTCCATTGTTCATATATACAGTCTGTCAAGCAGCTGAATGATGTGATTGAATTGTATGGCATCGTTTTTCTATCTGTCAAGTTTATAAGGTGATTTGGAAATATGGGGCCTACACACTGGTGTAATTTCATTGACTTCAGTGGAGTTGTTAGGATTTATATTGGTGTGAGTGAAAGACAATCAGACTATTAAACATCTAGAGCAAAAGAAGTACATGGCTAGGATATTATGCCACCCTTTACAGACTGACTATCTAGTCAGATAACTAGCTCCTTTCAGAATAGAAGAAGTTGCTGTACTGCTTGGACATGCCATGTCAACCTTACAGTTAGAACTGAGCTGTCCAAAAGCTCACTAGATCAGAATTGATATGAGCCTTGATCGTCTGGAAATATATGGATTGATTCTGAGAGATGCTGAGCACCCTCAGTCTGCTCCTGCTAAAGCCAATAGGGTTTTGGAATGCTCAGCACCTCTTAGGATCAGGCAAATAATAAGAATGACAGATAGGGCAACTTCCAGCAATATCTTTGGGAGATCATACTGCGTTAAATGTATGAATGGTTTAGGTATTGTTGTGGGCCAGGAACTGTATGTACTAGATGAGGGCAGAGTTACCACAATTCCTCCAGGAAGAGAAAACAGGAAGGCAAATCATTCAGGTTATAACACCTCCAGAGATGTACCACCTCTTGGGGAATGCTTATATATTCTGGTTTAAACTTGATTCTCCAGAGACCAACAGACACAGAAAGGACTTTTAAATAAACAGGCTGAGATTGAACTGTCTCAGGGCCTTCTTCTGGTTCTGGATTTAAGATGTATGAACTTGTAACCAAGGGGAAAATCCTGTTCTGGGTTTCAAAGGATTAAAGTCCACCAGAGTCCTATATGTGTGATACACATACACTCATCCCAATGCACTTGCTTAGGAGGAGCTGTGTGGTAAACTATAACTGTGGGCAATACAGGGTCAGAACCTTCAGGGAGAAGGCAAAATGCAGGCACTGGCCTTTTAAGCAGTCTTGTTTGAAGCAGGTGTCCTTGATAGACTACAAAGGGGGGAATATATGCGCAGTTGGCCTGAAATTGTGACAATGAGAACTGGATTTCTTGAAGGAGTTTAAGAACTTCTTTGTTTTGGTTGGTTCTGAAGTGCCATTTTTTCACAGTAATTCAGTCTTCGCTTTTTGATCCATCAGAAACCATTAAGGTCAGGAAAGATGCATACCAGTGAAGGTGAGCTGAAATTCTTGTAAAATAAATAAATTCTAAAAACTCATCAATAGACTACACAGGCACAGAATACACTACACATTTTTAATTAAAGAGCTGAAAATCAGTTCTTCCTTTATTAATTTCTTTATATTGTTAATTATAAAAAACACGTTATTGAGCACCCAGCTTGTGATCCATGCACTGCCACGTAACTTGTTAGTCACCACAATCATCTACTGATCTGCTATTCACACCCCAATAAATATCTTCTGTTAAACACCACAATCATGAAAGGGTCCCAAAAAAAGATATGTCATAATAAATGTACAAAAGCCATCCTTCCACCCCCCTCTCCAAATGCCCTATACAAGAGATCGGTTTTGCAGTGTGTCTGGAAGATTAAGAAGTACAAGTTCTAGTGGGAGGGACCAAGTGAGGAAGTGAATTGTAGTCTATAATGGCTGAGCCATTACAAACATTGAATCGATCTCCCCTTATAAGTATTCTCACACTTCTTATCAAACTGTCTGTACTGGGCTATCTTGATTATCACTTCAAAAGTTTTTTTATCTTACTTAATTGGCCTCTCAGAGTTGGTAAGACAACTGCCACCTGTTCATGCTCTCTGTATGTGTGTATATATATCTCTTCAATATATGTTCCATTCTATGCATCCGAAGAAGTTGGCTGTAGCCTACAAAAGCTTATGCTCTAATAAATTTGTTAGTCTCTAAGGTGCTACAAGTACTCCTGTTCTTTTTGCGGATACAGACTAACACGGCTGCTACTCTGAAACCTGTCATTATGCAAGGCACTGCATAGCCATATGGAGTGGAAATCCATCAACTTCATGAAAAAACTCATACAGATACAGACAGACATCATCTTCCTTTCCAAATGCAAACAGATGGACATCATACCAAAAGGACTAAAGGTAAAAAATAAATCCATTACAATCTACATATCACACAGAGTATGCTGAGAGACTGTGTCACATACTCTCAAAGAAACTGCGAAACCACCTGATCAGCATCCTATACAGCAAACAGGAAAAAATTAAGAATGAGCTCTCAAAACTGCATACTCTCATAAAAAACCAACCTTCCACACAAACTTCCTCATGGATAGACTTTACAAAAACGAGACAAGCTATTTACAACACAAACTTTGCCTCTCTACAAAGGAAAAAGGACACTAAACTATCTACTGCTACATGCCATAAGGAGCCACAACAGTAGTTCCCTTAACCCACCCAACAATATTGTTAATCTTTCCAGCTATACTCTTAGCCCAGCAGAAGAGTCTGTCCTATCTCGGGACCTCTCCGTTTGTCCCTCCAGACCCAAAAACATGATACAGTTCTGTGGTGACCTAGAATCCTACTTTTGACATCTTCGACTCAAAGAATATTTCCAAAACACCTCTGAACAGCATACTAACCCACAGAATCCCCCCTACCAGCACTACAAAAAAAAGGATTCTGCGTGGACTCCTCCAGACGGTCAAAACAACAGACTGGACTTCTATGTAGATTGCTTCCGTCAATGTGCAAAGGCTGAAATTGTGGAAAAGCAACATCACTTGCCCCATAACCTCAGCCATGCTGAACACAACGCCATCTACAGCCTCAGAAACAACTCTGACATCATAATCAAAAAAGCTGACAAAGGAGGTGCTGTCATCATCATGAATAAATTGGAATATGACCAAGAGGCTGCTAGACAGCTCTCTAACACCACATTCTACAGGCCATTATCCTTTGATCCCACAGAGGATTACCTAAAGAAACTACACCATCTGCTAAAAAAACTCCCTGACAAAGCACAGGAACAAATCTGTACAGACACATGCCTAGACAAGGGGTATTCTATTTGTTACCCAAGATCCATAAATCTGGAAATCCTGGATGCCCCATCATCTCAGGCATTGGCACCCTAACATCAGGATTGTCTGGTTATGTGGACTCTCTCCTCAGGCCCTACACTACCAGCACTCCCAGCTATCTTCGAGACACCAATGACTTCCTGAGGAAACTACAATCCATCGGTAATCTTCCAGAAAACACCATTCTGGCCACAATGGATGTAGAAGCCCTCTACACCAATATTCCACACAAAGATGGACTACAAGCTATCAGGAACAGTATCCCCGATAATGTCACAGCTAACCTGGTGGCTGAACTTTGTGACTTTGTCCTCACCCACAACTATTTCACATTTGGGGACAATATATACCTTCAAGTCAGCAGCACTGCTATGGGTACCCGCATGGCCTCACAGTATGCCAACATTTTTTATGGCTGACTTAGAACAACGCTTCCTTAGCTCTCGTCCCCTAATGCCCCTACTCTACTTGCGCTACATTGATGACATCTTCATCATCTGGAGCCATGGAAAAGAAGCCCTTGAGGAATTCTATCATGATTTCAATAATTTCCATCCCACCATCAACCTCAGCCTAGATCAATCCACACAAGCAGTCCATTTCCTGGACACTACTGTGCTAATAAGCGATGGTCACATGAATACCACCCTATACCGGAAACCTACTGACCGCTATACTTACCTACATGCCTCCAGCTTCCACCCAGGACACACCACATGATCCATTGTCTATAGCCAAGCTCTAAGATACAACCGCATTTGCTCCAATCCCTCAGACAGAGACAAGCACCTACAAGATCTCTATCAAGTATTCTTAAAACTACAATACCCACCTGCTGAAGTGAAAAAACAGATTGACAGAGCCAGATGAGTACCCAGAAGTCACCTCCTACAAGACAGGCCCAACAAAGAAAATAACAGAACACCACTAGCTGTCACATTCAGCCCCTAACTAAAATCTCTCCAGCGCATCATCAAAGATCTACAACCTAACCTGAAAGATGATCCCTCACTCTCACAGATCTTGGGAGACAGACCTGTCCTCGCTTACAGACAATCCCCCAACCTGAAGCAAATACTCACCAGCAACCACACATCACTGAACAAAAACACTGACCCAGGAACCTATCCTTGCAACAAAGCCCGATGCCAACTCTGTCCACATATCTATTCAAGTGACATCATCATAGGACCTAATCACATCAGCCATACCATCAGGGGCTCGTTCACCTGCACATCTACCAATGTGATATATGCCATCATGTGCCAGCAATGCCCCTCTGCCATGTACATTGGCCAAACCGGACAGTCTCTACGCAAAAGAATTAATGGACACAAATCTGACATCAGGAATCATAATACTCAAAAACCAGTGGGAGAATACTTTAACCTGTCTGGTCATTCAATGACAGACCTGCGGGTGGCTATTTTACAACAGAAAAGCTTCAAAAACAGACTCCAACGAGAGACTGCTGAGCTGGAATTGATATGCAAACTAGATACAATCAATTTAGGATTGAATAAGGACTGGGAATGGCTGAGCCAATACAAACATTGAATCTATCTCCCCTTGTAAGTATTCTCACACTTCTTATCAAACTATCTGTACTGGGCTATCTTGATCATCACTTCAAAAGTTTTTTTCTCTTACTTAATTGGCCTCTCAGAGTCGGTAAGACAACTCCCACCTGTTCATGCTCTCTGTATGTGTGTATATATATCTCCTCAATATATGTTCCATTCTATGCATCCGAAGAAGTTGGCTGTAGCCCACGAAAGCTTATGCTCTAATAAATTTGTTAGTCTCTAGGGTGCCACAAGTACTCCTGTTCTTTTTGTAGTCTATAGAACACCCTGCTAACAACTCCATGTTTAATCAAGGAAGCTGCAGTTTCACTGTCACCACTAATTTTAACTGTGGTCCCAACTATTAAAGGGTTTAAAAGTCAAACCCAATACTTTCCATTCTACCAAGGAACTCGTGGACTGTCAGCACAGTTCATTCTGCAACAGCTTCATTTTTCTGAATTGCCCCTTTGTACAATGCATTATGGTAGTCTCTTCTTGAGGTTGCAAGGGGATGCATAAGTGTAACAGGGTCTCCAACCAGAAACATATCACATTCACTTTAACAAAATTAAAGAAGAAAATGGCTTCACTTGGCCATACCGCTACTAGATCAACTGCAGCCATAACAAGATTCCTGAACTTCGAATTTGCATTGCCTCATTCCCTCACCCAGGGTTGCTTCTCCCCCAGCCTACCAACATCACTTCCATTTTCTCTAGCATGAACTTGAGCTCTTTTCCTATCCTCTGTCACCACAAGGTTTCTGTTCTACACTGTTAAGACTGGAGAAGATAAAGACACAGTTCTGGATCTCATCAGAGTACTGAAGAAAAATTAGTGCATGGCTCCTCATTAACCTCCACAGGAGCCTCCTGTACACACTGAACAGAAGAGGGGAGAGACAAAACTTGTGGCACCACCTACAAGAAGACTGTTTGGCACAGAAGAACAATTGCCAATAATTTTGCACTGGATCCTCCTTTGTGAAAGCTGATGTAAAGGAGTTCCATCCACTTCTGCTCTGAACTCTGTGCACAATGTTGATATCTCATAATCAACATAATATGTATAGTTTGAACATGAGTTCAGGGATCTATATGTTTCTCCTACAAGAGTTGATGATCTCACAAACAATCAATGCAAATAAACGAATGCAGCTTTAAGTGTCTGAAGAAGAAAAGCATAGCCCTGAAGTTGGGTCGTAGCAGGTAAAAAACTTCCAATTTTCTTATAAAATGTATGTATTATGACTGCCCATGAACTTAATTAATGATTTAGGGTCAAGTCCTCAGCTGGTGTAATTGGCATAGCTCCACTGAGGTCAGTGGAGCGACACGGATTCAGACCCGTTGGAGATCTCTTAACTTGCCTTGTAAAAACTTTTGGGAAATCTTTAATAGAAAGCCTGCCCACTTCTGTAGTTGTAGAGGCTTAAGTAGGTCAGCTGTGTCTTTTCAGTTCCAAGTTAGACTGTGGAATCTTCTGAGGTTTAGTCATTACTATGGGATAAATTCCAACCTCAAATATTTGCATACAATTCCCACTGAAATCAGTGGAAGTTTTTCATATAAATAGAATTTGGGTCTCAGGCCAGAAATGGACACATTTTCTTAAAGGTAGCAAGGGTGTGTGCATTCTTTTTTCCCGTAATATTTTTCCTTCTGCAACTCCATACCATCAGCTTTTTCTCTTACTATTTGTGGATGCTGTGTAAGCAACACCCAAATCACTGATTAAATCTATTATTATTGCTTTAGATTGTCCCGTGGGGGGGGGGGGGGTTGCACCAGCTATTCACTTCTCTAAATTAACCTTTCCAGTGAGTATTAGTACTGTGCAGTAGATATACTTTCACAGATATAGAGAGTGAGCAGGCAGTATGGCACAGCCAAAAAGAAGCAACAAGTTAGGGCTACTGATGAGCTTTAATGGGTTTATAAGAGACAGAATTGATTATGGAAATGAAGATTTTTATTTACATTTGGAAATGATGTACTAAATTACCATTTTTCCTTTCTGTTTAGCTAATTTATCTTGTTGGTAATCAAGTACTGCCACAGCTAAAAACTAATGTATACACTCACGAGAGAGGGCATTCTTCAATGTCTGACAGCATTATTAATCACAAGCTGTTAACACTATGTAATTTACAATGTAATGTCTTAAACATAACTATAATATATATTACTTAGAAATGGGTCAACTTCAAAGGTTCAGTTTAGCCGAGCATCCTAAAGCTCTGAAGACTATCCAAACACATCTACATCTCTTGGAGCTTGAAACTAGACAAGAAATCTGAGATGAGAGCCTTCCAAGGGGGGAGGGATAGCTCAGTGGTTTGAGCATTGGCCTGCTAAACCCAGGGTTGTGAGTTCAATCCTTAAGGGGACCACTTGGGGATCTGGGGCAAAATCAGTACTTGGTCCTGCTAGTGAAGGCAGGGGGCTGGACTCAATGACCTTTCAAGGTCCCTTCTAGTTCTAGGAGATGGGATATCTCCATTAATTATAAGCTTGCCTACATCTCCTGGCTGTAGCTGGGTTAGAAATAGATAAGTAAACATTTCTTGCTACATATCAGTGTTTCTGCTTCCACCCAAAACCCAGAGGCAAGTAGAAAAAAGGGGGAAATAATATTTTAGAAAAGTAAATTCATTGTTTGTGGAAGAGAGTGTCTTAACAGAGCTGAAGACTAAAATTCACTGTCTAAAGTAAGGGGTACATTGTGTGCATATTATGTAGTGCAAGCTTCTGCACTCTGTCCTAGTAATGTTACTTCAGCTTTGAGCTTGAAGGGGGAGGTAGTTGAGAGCAAGTTAAGGTGCACATTGTGGTGGTAATTTTGTGATGGGGACACACAGTCTATCATGCACTGTCTGGGATAAGGCTACTGGCTCCACACTGTTCACTGAAGATGGCAACACATTTTTGTCCCTAGCAGCTCAGTCAAGTTTTAAAACCAAAGATCTTGACTCCTATTTTTGATCTCACAACACTGTAAATCAGGAACAATTCTAGTGATTTCTGGTGTACAGCTAGAGTGAGTGAGATTAGAATTGGGTCTGTTGGTGTGAAAGGCACCATAGTCCATTAATTCCCTAACATAACCAAATGTTCCAAACCTTTTAGAATAGTTTTGAGTTCAGAGTGAATATCTGAGTGGGTTGTTCACATTTTATCCCAACTTATCTCTAATATCCACAGAAGAGTTCTTCTCAGCTGCAACTATACTGTACAGCAGTGTTTCCCAAACTTGGGACGCCGCTTGTGTAGGGAAAGCCCCTAGTGGGCTGGGCCGGTAGGTTCGGCCGATCGTGGCTCCCAGTGGCCGTGGTTCGCCGCTCCAGGCCAATGGGAGCTGCTGGAAGTGGCGGCCAGTACGTCCCTTGGCCCGCGCCATTTCCAGCAGCTCCCATTGGCCTGGAGCAGCGAACCACGGCCAGTGGGAGCCGTGATCGACTGAACATGTGGACTGGGCAGGTAAACAAAACCGGCCCGGCCCACCAGGGGCTTTCCCTACGCAAGCGGCATTCCAAGTTTGGGAAACACTGCTATACAGGATATCGTCAAACTTGAAACTCTAAAGGTTCTACTCCACCAATCACTTCTCATATAATGGAAATTATAGTCACATTGAGAGAAATCAATTATAAAACTCTAATTGACTTTAATAGGAATTCAATAAGGTCTTACATATTTTAACTGAATTTTTATAAATATATACATATCTCTCAATTGAATTCCTTGTTAACATCTCTCCGCACTTGTGCAGTATCACAGTTTACAGCATGACTAAATACAAAAGGGTCAGATGAGTGTGTCTCTGCTATGCATCTGAATTTTAAATGCCCCTGAGGATACCAAGAACAGTTTGAAGTAGCATCTGTAAAACATACATTGAAGACTAGAGAAGCTATCCAGACTGCCTGCACTGTAGGTAACTTAAAGACACCCAATGGACACCTCACCACTGCCAACTATTTGCTATATCTCCACCAGAGCTCTTTGGGAAAAACGAATAAATAAATAAATAATAGTATTTCACACAATGCAAAACTGGAAAAAAATTGTCCTTTTGCCAGTTTTATGAAATCACACAGATCTGAGCTTTTTGCCAGAAAAAAAAGTGCTATTTTGCGAAGGTTTAAGCCAGATTTAGCAAGCTAAAAATTTCTTGCCGTCTGAAACAATCCCCAGTCCCCTGAAAACAAAGGTCTGTTTAAATGAAAGAGAGAAAAAAAATCCAGGGGCCTCACTTAACTATTTTGAAGTCTTGGTAACAAGGATTTTAATGGAAGGGAATTGTTCATACTGCAATCTAAATTTAATCCTGCTGGGGTGTCAGATTGAGGGGGTTAATGTAATAAGGACAGCTGGCAATAGATTCACTCTAACTTCTTTATTGCAATGCTTCTACAGTATTATATACGTCTCTGTGGTACTATGCAATATTCAATCTCCTATGACCAGTCCATCTAGATTTGTTTTGCAGTGAATCATCCCAAGATTCCTTTAAGATATTTTTTTCTTTAGCAAGGACAATATCTTTTTTAACCCCTTACTTTGTACAGTCATGAGTACTTTTATGAAGATTTTTTAGTCACATGAGAATGTGTACACATCTGAGATCATTTTCAATAAACACACAATTTGCATAGTATTCTAAGAAGCCAGTTCACCAATTAGAATATATACAGTAAGCACTAGTACAAAGCACTGTGGAGCAAAGTTCACTTAAAAGGACAGGACCAGGGAAGTAAAAAGTGCATCAGTAATGCAAACAAAATCATTGAGGACATCCACTGAGACAGTGACCTAATTTCCCACAACTCCATTTGGCCTTTGCAGGGCTCTTGGAGTCTCAGAATGTGACTCTAGTGACCTTGTGAGTGGGTGCATGCCCAATAGACATTTTGGGAGCCTTTTTCTTCTTTGGGCCAAATACTGGCCAACAATCATAGCCACATGCAGGTTTGGAGCAATGGTGAAAGGCAAAATATGGTAACAGCAAGAGGAGATCATCTCAGAAATGTTCAGTCATGCAGGAAGCCTACGCATCTTGGGATTTTACCTGGAGCTATATTAGCAAAGACCTAATTCCAGAGCTTCTTTTTGATCCTACATTTGCAATGTAAATAGCACTGCAAGAGCAGCCCTGGAGTACTCACACACAGCTTATAAATTGTACTTCTTCTTTCAGCAGGTCAGGCAACATATCCATAGACTGGAACACTTGAATCATTTTACCAGTACATCAGGCTGCTAGTGTTGAGAGGAACACAGAATGTGATGTACTTTTATCCACCTTGCCTTGTTTTGCTGCCCTCCGTAGGGAAAGTGCTGGCTGGAGGGTCACCAGAATCTGGCTTAGACTAGATTCCTTTTCTGGGTAAATTGTCTCCTTTGCCCTTTGACTTCTCTCTCCTCAACCTGTTCTCTGTTGGTGAAGTCTGTGGGAGGTCTGCAGAACTTTTAGCCTGTTCCCACCTTGTGTTTACCCAGCACCTTGCTGTGAAGAATACATTGTTCTCAGAGAAGCTAGCAAGATCCCTTCCCTAACAGGAGCTGCAGCATTCACTTATCAAAACACAGTAAAATTGGATTTCCTTCACTCAGTATCAAAAAACCTCTAAAAATGTCACACTTCATTTAGCTGTTGACATGAACATGTATAATTATAGCATAACAATTCCAACACATATGGATGCAAAGACAGAAACAGGGTGCTTTCTTATTAGAGATTGAAGACCTCCGTGCATAGTTGCCTACTTCTCTTCATCTTTTGGGATCTTTACCCAGAGGATCTCTTTCCATTCAGTTGTGAATGATTTCCAGATTTCATCTAAGCTTTCTGTTTTATGTGCAATTTTTTTAATGTCGTTGTTGGTATTAAGTCTTAAATCTGGTCTCATACTAATGGCCCTGCATTAACTTTCCAGTGTCTGAGTATAATGTGGGCATAAGCTTTCATGGGTAAAAACCTCACTTCTTCAGATGCATAGAGTGAAAGTTACAGATGCAGGCATTATATACTGACACATGAAGAGCAGGGAGTTACTTTGCAAGTGGAGAACCAGTATTGACAGGGCCAATTCAATCAGTGTGGATGTAGTCCACTCCCATTGGGCCCTGTCAATACTGGTTCTCCACTTGCAAAGTAACTCCCTGCTCTTCATGTGTCAGTATATAATGCCTGCATCTGTAACTTTCACTCTATGCATCTGAAGAAGTGAGGTTTTTACCCACGAAAGCTTATGCCCAAATAAATCCGTTAGTCTTTAAGGTGCCACCAGACTCCTTGTTGTTTTTGTAGATACAGACTAACACGGCTACCCCTGATACTTGAGTATAATGTGCTTTGCCATAATTAAGCTTAAAGAGATCCTTTCTGCCCTTCATAGCGAATATCATCTTTTGAAAATTATGCTAGTTCCATAACATAGATACTATTTTTTTATCCATGGTTTTGATTTGATCACTTATAACCTTATGTTTGCATATTTCCAAAACATACAATAATGAGGGTTGGTTGCAATATATTTATAATTACCAGTGCATATTCAACATCCATCCCTATCTATACTCTGTCTGTGGTAGTGGTATCTGAGCACCTTACAAAATTATGTAAATCTATATTCTATTATATATATAACAGTGGCATGATATGTCATTTTTAGTAAGGCATGAACTTCTACATTTGCATGTAAGGCATGAACTTGCAGATAGGGTGAATGCAAGGTCACTCTGTGCAGAGGATACCATTTTGTAGAATGTTTCCCTTTACCTCTGCCCATTATCACAGACTAATTTAAGTTTTCACAATGAAGGTGTTCTGACTGGAAGGCCAAGAGAAATGGTAACAGGTAGAGCATGTCCAAAATGTCCTACGAAAACCTTTTTCAGTGGAAAATGCCTTTTTGGACAAAATTAAAATGCATATGAAAAAAAATTGGTTTAGTAGACATTTTTCATTTTGACTATTTTAAAATGAATTTTTGTTGTGAAATTTTTCATTTTGGTTTGATGGGGAGTGTGAATAATTTGAACAAAAATATTGTCAGTGTTAGGCCTCAAACTTCCAGAAGCTTCAGAAAGCAAGCTTTGCAAAATTTAGCTGAAACTTGTGGTCAGAGTCGCTGCAACCAGACAATGCTTTATCCTATGTGGTGAGATAAGGTGTGGCCACAGGCATAGTTTATAAAACTACATTACCCACTTTTAAAACAATAAGCTACATGACACATAACTTATAAAACTAAAACAACAATTGGATATTAAAGCAACCACAATAACCACAGCAAACATTTGGCCCACCCTGATTGGTTGGTCTGTTTTAAAACATGGCCGACAGATAAGATAAAAAGTATGAAGACACAAAACTGAGTGTAAAAAGAAGAACAGGAGTACTTGTGGCACCTTAGAGACTAACAAATTTATTAGAGCATAAGCTTTCGTGGACTACAGCCCACTTCTTCGGATGCATATAGAATGGAACATATATTGAGGAGATATATATACACACATACAGAGAGCATGAACAGGTGGGAGTTGTCTTACCAACTCTGAGAGAACAATTAATTAAGAGAAAAAGACCTGCGGGTGGCTATATTACAACAGAAAAACTTCAAAAACAGACTCCAACGAGAGACTGCTGAGCTGGAATTGATATGCAAACTAGACACAATCAACTCCGGTTTGAATAAGGACTGGGAATGGCTGAGCCATTACAAACATTGAATCTATCTCCCCTTGTAAGTATGCTCACACTTCTTATCAAACTGTCTGTACTAGGCTATCTTGATTATCACTTCAAAAGTTTTTTTTCTCTTAATTAATTGTAGTCCACGAAAGCTTATGTTCTAATAAATTTGTTAGTCTCTAAGGTGCCACAAGTACTCCTGTTCTTCTTTTTGCGGATACAGACTAACATGGCTGCTACTCTGAAAACTGAGTGTGTGTCTCGATCATAAGAGAAACCTGACCCACACCCCCTGAACCAAAAGGACGTGCACTTCTCGACTGTCTGTACCTGGCCAGTGTGGAAAATGGCCGACTGAAGGGTAATGTATTTTCGGATGAATGCAGGATATGATCATGGAGTAAAGAAGTCTGCTTGCTTGAGCAAATTTGATCTCAAGTTGTATCGATATAGTATAAAAGATAGTAGTGTCTCAGGTTGTATTAATACTGCAGTGTTAAAAGTAGTAATAAGTAGCTAATGCATAATATTACCTGTACTTGTGCTTGCCTTCAGTATAACTTGCCATTTATTTTAATCCTTATTCAGTGCTGGTCTTTAATCCTGTTTTTCTTATTCTGTGTTGCCTTTATAGTCAAAAGTCATTACAAACCTTTTTTGAGGAATAATTAGTAGTTTTAATTTTCTCTTATGTGGGCACTACTCAACCTCATTACATCTGTGTTGGGTGGTGGGAAGTAGCGATCACCCAGGGTCCCATTAGGGCCCTGACGCGTGTCTCCTTCTTCCTTCATCTCTGCAGGGGGAAATAACTTTCTGCTACATCTCTTTGCCTCCTCTGCACCCCCAGTTTCTAGTAGTAAAAAGTAAGAAAAGGAGAAAAATAAGTTTATTCCCCATTAAAATGAAACAAACATTTTAAAATGTTTTTGAAAAAAAGACAGTTTATATAAAAATAGTTTCCAATTTTTTCATCAAAAACAAAACATTTCAAGGTAAATTTTGAATAAATTGACAAATGATCATTTGTTTCAAAAAATTTCAGAAAGCAATTTTTCAACCATCCACCTCTAGAATGAGATATCACTAAGCCTTTCTTAGTCTCCAGGTAAGAGGTGCAGAATGTTGACCCGGGTCCCACATTGTGATCTGCTAGATTACTTCCTTATGCCTGCTGAGGATCTTACTTCAAGGGGGCTGTACACATGTGTAAGAGTTCTGCACTAAAAGATCCTCATGCAGGATTAGTGCCTAAATTGGTAGCAGTTAAAAGTCAGTACCATCTGATTGCTGTCTAGTTTCTTATAGGAAAGATATTGGTTGTCTCAGTCTGGTTCCTATGGGACAATTGTCCACCCCACAATTAGCACTAATTGATACCTGCAGGATAATCTCAGGAAAGAGAGAGAATGCTGAATTCACACAGAAACTGAAAGTGGTCCGGCCAGTGTAGATTTGCAGCACACTGGGAGGAAAGGTGAAGAAGCTTTGACTACCCATTCTATATCTGTCCAGTAAAGCAATAGAGTATTTCAATCTTGGAGCTGTCTGTTACCTTTCACAAGCACTAAGTTCTTTTATTTTTTTTAGCTTACTATCTGGAACAGTATCTTGCACTATGTGCCGGCATAAAAACTGGGTTACTAGCACTTCCAAAAATGTAAGTGAGAACATCTGTCATGGCTTGACTATAAACTCCTATCTAATTTCCTATAAAATTAAAAATTAGAGGCATGATAATCCAATGACTGGATATTATTCCTGTGGTCAGTTTATATTAAGCCAGTTTCCAGGAGAAGCTGCACAGAGTCAGTAATAAATCATTATTCATATTCTGCTCACAGACACAAAGGAACCAGCCCTACAGCAACATTCTGCATGTTCAAATACATTAATTAATTTTCTTTAAAATAATAAAATTATATTTAAATAAATAATAGTGGCCTTGGTCAAGACCAGACCTACTGTAACTAGATAATGATGCTTGGCTGGATGACAAGTTTGGCTTTGTATAAGCATGATATTTTTTCACAATAATGTCAATGTATTGTTTTTAATGTTGTTGTGTTGATGACAAATGTTGTGAAGTTACCTAGCACATACTTTTTTTTATAGCTTATTTGCTTGTATGTTTGGCAGTTGGAGAGCAGAGAGGAATAAGTAAGGGAATAAGAAAATTGACATTTCTCAGCATAGCTCACTATATAGTGCATCAGGGATAAGAAATTAAAGAAGGAAACACAAGGCCAAGAGAATATTAAACAATAACAGCTTTTATGCTGGTCAGCCATATTGTAAGTCCCAAGATAGTAGGAACTATTGTTTCCCTTACAGATTCCAGTGTTGATTTCAGCTGAACAACCTGTGCAAACAAAGTGTGTTTCTGTTACAAGATTCCCTGGGACTTTTTTTTGGAATTCTGGCATGGCAGAAGGGAATAACACAGCATAATTCATACAAAAGCTCAACAGAACCTGCACATTTCCATTATTGCTGATATACTTGTCACATTTGTACCATTAGGTAATTATCTTTTTAATGTTGATACAATATCTATAACAAATTCCTTGATTTTTTTATTGTGCTTCAGACATTTTGCCCTCTCAAAGGCATGATACACAAGATTTTGTAACCTGAGAAAATGCAAAACTATTGCTGAGTGACCCTTTCTGGAAGAAACGTAAGATGACACAGAAGACATTTATGAGAGTATTGTGTTAAACACAGTTTATCCAATTATTGCTACCCTACTTCTTTTCCTCACTTTTGAACTCTGCTTTACTTAGCTTCTTTTCAATGACTATCCTCTGCTTGTATTTCTTTTTCCTAATCAAGGAGGTGAGATGTTTGCCCTAGTAGCCTGTGGTTGGTAAGCACACATCTTCCACCAGTGATGGCTTTGTGTGAATTAGGGTTTGAGCCAAATGGCAAGAGTCCATTGACTTCTTTGGGCTTTAATCAGGGCCCAAGAATTCCAGGTTGGGCCATTAAGGCTTGATTTGATATTATTGAAGTCAATGGAAGTTGTCCAGTGGAAACAGAGGTGGATCTTTTGCTCTTAAGTTTTTACCATCTCCAGTATATATAAAGAAATTTTATTGGAATGAGCCTTAGAGTTCCCTGAGTCTTTGAAGACTTGCATAAATCATTGAATAATGTATAACTGATACCATATTGAAAAGGAATTTCTTATTCATATGTTAACAGGTACTCATGGCTAACAAGGACACTAACACCACTGACTGTTCTTTCACATTAGTGCCATCGTAGGTATAACTAACAAATGGATGATAAATTTAATGTTGTTTGTATATACCATTCTATTTCTCTCCAGGTGTTTTTATGGAATATACAATCTCAGTGCTTTCCTCTTCCTGATCAAAGTAATGTTTGGCTGATCAAGGAGTTGGAAAAAGTCCTATTTTCTCCCTTGATGTTGCAGTCATCATTACTCGGAAAAAAGATATGTACCATACTTAGAGCTGGATTAATCTTGTTGAAATTTCTCTTTGGAAAATGCTCACAAATTCCTTTTTGGGAACAGACATACTAACTACATTGTAAAGCAAAGTCAAGATGACTTTATTGAGGAGGCTTTGGTATCCATTTTATTTACAGTGCATACATAAAAATTCCCAACTTTTATATAAATTGCTTGAAAGATTATTTTCCAGGTGATGGGGGAAGAGAATTTGAAGAAAAATTAGGGTAGGAACTTGCAAAAGAAAAAAGAAAAAGGCAGATGGAGCAACTGGGACACAGTAGTTAGGCACAGACCTTTGAATTGGTTCCATTCAATGTTCTATTAATGGCTAGATTGACTTGCCTTGTGACCTTCGGCAAGTCACTTAGACTTTCTGGAGCTATTTGTTCACCTTGGGTATTATCTTGCAGGGTGTTGTCAAGTTTCACTTACGTTTCTAAGGCACATTAAGGTCAACTGAATTCTTTGAGGGCCAGATCCATACCCCACAGATATCAAGTAGAGTCTTTCACTTTATCAGTTTGACTTCAGTAGACTTTGGATCAGATCCTGAGTAGATTGTAATATTATTAATAATATCAATTAACCTTAATCACAGAAAGATGTTAGAAACTGCTTCCCAGAATTACAGTTTTAGAAACATCTTTCCAACAGCTACATTAATGTATATGCTTTGCAGTGAGTGATGTTGCATTAAGGAGTATTGTGATTTCAAGGAGAGATTTGAAGGAAGAGTTGGTAGACACAGGACAAATAGATTTGGTTAACATTATCAGATTATTTGTGACAGAATAGAATGGCATCAATATAAGGTTACTCATTACTGCCCACTGATTTTATACGTGCTGTCACAAATAATCCAATAACTTTATCCACATCTATTTGTTCTATGACTCAGTGTCACACTGATAACTCTTTTATGTCAAAGCTCTTTTTATTTTAATCTCAGACATTTCAATATCCCAAGGTGCAAACTGCAAAATAGCTATCCTCTCCATTTTGCTCTACAATAAAGAAATAGTTTTATTTATTAAAACAGGAGAAAAATAACACAATGTAGGGTATTTTTAAAGGGGGAGAAATCCCATTGATTTTTCTGTAAACTAATATGTACTCACTGTAGAAGTATGAGTTATGCATAGATATACACAGATCATTCTCTAAAATCAGCAAGTAAATCACAACTTTCCTCAGATTTCTCATTTAAAATGTAACCCAGAGTACCTAAAAAGCTCAAAGCAAAATATAACATAATATAATTAACACCATTTTCAATATGTCAGCACTTCTTTTAGTTTTTGTTTTCCCATTGGAACAAAAGCAATGTAGGCAATTATTTTAAATTAGGTTTCGTGGGGATATTATTTGTATAACAGAAATAGGTTTCTCTTTGTAATTAAGTTTAATGTGTGTTGCTCTAGAGAGGAACTGATCCAGTTTTGAAAACACTGGGTATCTCCAACTGCAGGTATGTTTGGAGGTACATAGGCACAGTAACTGGCAGGGGCATGGTAGAGCAGCAGTTTAATTCACCAGCATTTTGTTAGACTTCAAATTCTGGCTGTTCTAAAGAAGTCTGAAGTGGATGAATCTGTCTTTCACAACACCACTGTACATTATGGAAAATTATTGATTAATGTGGCTGGTTCAGAACCAATTAACATAACTTTGATTCATTTAGTTTCTGAAGTAAGCAGATTTTTACAAAACTTAAATTTGCTTTTTTAAAATAAATTCTTTGCTTGGTATGGCTATATAGCGCTTTTCATCAAGCAAAGAAATCTTTAGTGTGCTAACATATCCAAATATTTACAATAATCCACAACATGTTACTGCATAAATGGCAGATTTAAAACATAGGAATTGCCATACTGGATCAGAACACTGGTCCATCTGGTTCAGTATCATTTATCTGACCATGGCCAATGTCAGGTGATTCAGAGGATGTTGCACAATACATGATCATGGATCTGTTTATAGGGAAGCTTGATTGTATTCTTTGTAGGCTGGAGATGGGAAATGTGAGGGAAAGAGATGAAAGCACTGGTGGGAGAGATGAGAGTCAATAGAGTAAATTGAGGGAAAGTCTGAATTAGGTTAGAAGAGGAAGACTGGGGAAGGAAAGAAGACAGTAAAAGGATAAGTGAGTAAAAGAGATTGTGAGAATAGGAGAAGGCTTTCAGTTTGTTTTCTTTGTGTTAGGGGAGAAAGGATAATTTATCAATGAACTGGATGATGGGATTAATTTCACAGATGACACTAAAATGAGGGGAGAGGTAGATATGCTGGAGGTTAAGGATAGGGTCCGGAGTGACCTAGACAAATTGGAGGATTGGGACAAAAGAAATCGAATGAGGTTCAACAAGGACAAGTGCAGAGCCCTGCACTTAGGAAGGAAGAATCCCATGCACCACTACAAGTTGGGGACCGACTGGCTAAGCAGCAGTTCTGCAGAAAAGGATCTGGGGATTACAGTGGAGAAGCTGAATATGAGTCAGCAGTGTGCCTTCATTGCCAAGAAGACCAATGGCATATTGGGCTGTATTAGTAGGAGCATTGCCAGCAGATCGAGGGAAGTGATTATTCCCCTCTATTCGGCACTGGTGAGGCCACACCTGGAGTTTTGCGTCCAGTTTTGGTCCCCCCACTACAGAAGGGATGTGGACAAATTGGAGAGAATCCAGCAGAGGGCAACAAACATGATTAGGGGACTGGGGCACATGACTTACAAGGAGAGGCTGAGGAAACTGGGGTTATTTAGTCTGCAGAAGAGAAGAATGAGGGGGGAATTTGATAGCAGCCTTCAACTACCTGAAGGGGAGTTCCAAAAAGGATGGAGCTCGGCTGTTCTCAGTGGTGGCAGATGACAGAACAAGAAGCAATGGTCTCAAGTTGCAGTGGGAGAGATCTAGGTTGGAGATTAGGAAACGCTATTTCATTAGGAGGGTGGTGAAGCACTGGAATGGGTTAGTTAGAGAGGTGGTGGAATTTCCATCCTTAGAGGTTTTTAAGGCCTTGGCTGGGATGATTTAGTTGGTGTTGGTCCTGCTTTGAGCAGGGGATTGGACTAGATGACCTCCTGAGGTCTCTTCCAACCCTAATATTCTGTGATTTTATGATTGCGTCAGGGAAAAGGCCAAGTAGTCATAAAAATATTTAGGCTTAGAATTTGACTTAAGGCAGCTCTGGGCAGCAGGTGATGTATGATCTGCACTAACCGAACTGTAGCTCCTGAGGCATTTTTATAGAGACACTTCGGACTTGTAATTCCTTCTCTGTTTTCACTTTGCTCCACTAGGGTAATAATTTGTTGTTGACTAATACCAGCAGCAAATTACAGTATCCTCTCTGCTGATGATTCACACTATTTAAAGAGTAGGAGGTACTGAGCCAAAGCACCTCTCATTCCTGGGTCCTCACAGAACGTGCTCCGAGGAGGGACTAGGCAGACATATATTATCTGCTCACTCTTCCATCCTCAGATATAAGGTCTGGGTAGCCCATGGGTGTAGGAGGTAAAAGGGTGGTAGTCTTTCTTACTTCCTTGTATTACCATATATTCCAAGTCACCGTCTAGCCCAGGGGTGGGCAAACTATGGCCCGCGGGCCACATCCGGCCCACGGGACCATCCTGCCCGGCCCCTGAGCTCCTAGCCCAGGAGGCTCCCCCCGGCCCCTCTCCCGCTGCCTCGGCTCACTCGCTCCACCGCCAGTGCAATGCTCTGGGCAGCGGGGCTGTGAGCTCCTGGGGAAGCACAGCTGCAGGGCTCAGCCTGACCCAGTGCTCTGTGCTGTGTGGTGGCAGTGGCGGTGGCATGGCCTGGCTCCAGCTGGGCGGCGCAGCTGTAGTGCCGCCAGCCACCGGTGCTCCAGGCAGGGAGCAAGGGGGGTTGGATAGAGGCCAGGGGAGTTTGGGGTGGTGGTCAGGGGGCAGGGGTGTGGATAAGGGTCGGGGCAGTTGTGGGGGAAACACAGGGTTGAATGGGGGCAGGGGTCCCCAGGGGGCAGTCAGGAAGGATGGGGGGTTGGATGGGGTGGCAGGGGGCAGTCAGGGGCAGGGATTCCAGGGGCAGTCAGGGGACAGGGAGAAGGGGTGGTTGGATGGGGGCAAGGGTCCTGGGGGGGCCCTCAGGGAACAGGGGGGTCGGATGGGGCAGGAGTCCGGGGGGGGCAGATAGGAGGTGGGGGCGGGCCATGGCCCCCTCCCCTAACCGGCCCTCCAAACAATTTACGAAACCCAATGCAGACCTCAGGCCAAAAAGTTTGCCCTCCCCTGATCTAGCCCTTCATTCATATATAGTGTTCTCCAACTGAGGAGCATAAAAGTCTTTTACAAGTGCTGTTAGCCCCACAGCATCCCTGATTTATATCTGAGGAAAATGAGGCACAGTGAGGCTAGGTGATTTGCTCAAGGTCACACAAGAAGTATGGCAGTGATGAAAGTGGGAATCCAGGTCTCCTGAATCACAGACTTGCACCATAACCATAAGAGCAGCCTTCTTGCCATCTCAGTAGCTTTTGCATTGCAATCTAAATTGTGGAATACTCTGCAAGGTGCTGAACACTGTTGTATTAATCTCAAAGTAATAAATGGGACCAAAGCTGGTGCTACGCATAAGCACACTAAGCAGTTGCTTAGGGCCCCGAGCAGTTCAAGAGGCCCACCTATTCATTATTAGTATGTGTTGGGGGGCAAAATATTCCTGCTAAGGGGCCCGAATGAGCTAGCACTGGCACTGCTGTTGACACAACGACACTCTTGACTCCCGCCGACAATGATAATAGTTGAGGGGCTTGAACACCTTGAACAAGGTTCAGATGCTTATGTGGATTATCTGAACTTCAAGAATCTGCAAAACAGAGCTGAAACTGTCACAACAACAGGGTTTTTCATGAGTTTTCCAGCACTCCTACTTTCTGTTTTGGCCAGAAATACCAAAAGAACAACATTTCTTGTAGTGTTTTATGTCTTCTGGTTCTGATCTTAGCTGGAAATTGGGAGTAAAGCCGGGGGTGGGAGAAGGAGTATCTGAACATATCAGAACTTTAAAGGTTGAGTTTGAATTCAGTTGTAGAAATGAGCAAAAGAAGGCTCAGGGGCTCAGGTTCTTAGTTTTTACAGGGATAGACCGGATATTGTGAACACCAGACATTTGATATCAGTAGTATTCATCTTCATATTGGAGGCAGCAACTGGTGGAAAGAGCACTGAATTGGGTTTCACAAGATCTGCATTCCATTCCCAGCTCTGCCACTGGCCTGCTAGGTGACCTTGGGTAGGTCACTTCACCACTCTGTGCCTCAGTATCCCCATCTGTGAAACAGGGATAATGATATTGATCATCTCTATTAAAGTACTTTGAGGTCTACTGATGAAGAGCACTGTGTAAGTGCCAGGTACTGTTGTTTTGCCTCCATGCATAGGCATAGTCAGGTTGACTTTAATTTGGAAGATTTAGAAAGCCCTTCCAAATGCCACATTCATTCTTACCAGCAGCATGGCTGCTATTTATTAGGAGTTGCCACTGGCCACTTTTATGTCACAGACAGAGCATCTCTCCGAATATTTCAATAAAGTTTTACAGGTTGTAAATTTTTTTATTCAAACCTAACTTTATTGATCTATTCCCCAGAGGACCAGCACCCCATGCAGGTACTCCAAGTTTAAATGATTTATACTATCCTTAAGAAAAAAGTCATCAAGACTGGTAACTCACATGCCAAGTTTTTCTCTGAGATCTGAATCTATCAATGTATTAAACACCAGCTAGTGCATTACCCTATAATGGAAAGCATTGCACAACTTTATAGCATTATTAGGCAGCATGTTATAATTGGGTGATGCCTCCATTTAATGTGCAATTTATTTTATTCAATATTGATAAGATTTAATGGGTGAAGTATTTGATTTAGGACTTTGATATAAATGTAGTGTCTTAATTAACAAGTGATATATCTGACACAGTGAATAATGCATCTGATTTAATAGAGGATGCACTATATCTACAGCTGAAGGTGATTGGTCTTTTTAGTGAGAGATTAATTCATTTCAGAAGGTGATGTATCACTCTCAATATGAACTAAATCAAATGTATAAATGCAATGTTTTTTTCAGTCTGTGAAGTAGCACAAAGAACAAGTTTGCCCTCAAGTGGACTTCAAAGGCAGATCATGCCTCCAAGGCAGAAGCCAGGTTGACTCAGTGCAGTGTAGGTTATGCAGTCAACGCACAGTAGGGTGGAGCTAAACAATAATAAGCTACTTCCTTTCTAATGTTTTCTTTACTTCTTAGTAAGAAAAGAACACTAAAATAATGATTGGATTACAAGTAAAAGAATAAAGTAATAATGTGTATAATAATAGTTCTTAGTAATGGATGAAGGATTCAAGGTGTGAGAACAGTACATAAAATGGAGATGTTAAGTTAGCATGTGGAAGGAGCTCGGGCAACTTCATAAATTGTATTTTGCTCAGGTCACAAATGAAATTAATTTGGAAGTCTCAGTGTAGTTTCCTGGGAAGAGTTTTCCATATTGCTGTTTTGGACAATGTGTGCTTTTCTACATTAATTAATCTTCATAATACCACTGTGTTATCTCCAGTGTAATGATGGGAAATTGAGATTGGCTTGACGAGACAACAGAAGGTGTCAGTGTCAGAGCTGAAATTAGAACATGGAAGTTCTTGATTCCCAGTCCAGCACACAGACTGATAGGATGTTTTATCATGTTAAAAATACATGGGACCTACATGGAATTCAAGCACAAGAAGTCCACATTCCATTTCCACCTCCCCTAATGTAAAACTTCTGATTTCACACAGTGTTCTATCAAATCTTTATTTTCCTTTCCACAGCTCCATAGATTCCATACTCATCTGCTTTTAAAACACAGTTATTTGATAAGTAAAAAGGACCTAGGTTCAGGACAATGCCAGAAGGTCTTTTAAAATACATATTTAAATCTAAAATATACTAAAGGTTCATTTCTAACACAATGTGAACATAATAGCCATCCTACAGGTGCAGAATGCCCTAGTTAATTTAATATTAAATGTCTAAATGTTTGATATTCAATCAGCAAAAATGGCTGGATATGCACCAAAAATGTGTGTATATAAAGAATAACAAACCTTCTGCCATACTCTCCATTCAAAATACAACACACAGAAATACAACATGCTCACTAGCAATGAGGCACATATATGAAGTAAACGTGGTATCTTCACTTGAAAACGTACAAAGACTCTTGTTAATTTTCAATTGCCATATTTTCAGATTGGTAGATAGCAAAAATTATGCCCAGTTTATAAACAGGTACTGTAAAACTAGCAACAATAAAAAAAAATCTATTTTCCTTAACATCCTTTGCAAGGTTTTTGTACACCTTCACCTCAAGGAGAAACTAACATCAAGAACAGAGGTGGTCAAGATGTTGCAAATGTCAAAATCATTATCAAATTCCAAAATTAAAAAAAACAGAAAAATTTTCAACATTTATTTATTCATTCTTCTCCCCCCACCCACCTCTCACCTCATATTTCAGCTAGCTGTAAAGCTGGTAAATGTTTTCAATTTTTGAAATTTTCAATGTTTCAAAATTTGAAATAAGAAAGGGGAGAAATCAACTTGTTCAATTTTCATCCCTAGTTTTTGACCATATCTGATAATTCAACTTTCTACTATATTAACTTACCTTTAGGGCATTAGTGAAGATGTATTGACATAATAAAGATTAATAGCTACAGAATTAAAGATATTTTCTCTTATAAAATTTGCTGTACATAATCACACCTTTGTAATAGTATAAACTGTGCAGATATGATCAGCAAACCCACAAAATTAAAAGTTTGAGAGAGAACTTTATTTTCTTAAATGAAACAAATGGAATAGTGTAGAAAATCGGGTTATTTACAAATCATGGTTCTGACAGTTTGACACCCCATCTAATAATAGCAAGGAATCAAAGATCTGCTTTATGAGACAGAAAGATCGGAAAACAATCCAGACAATCCAGAAGCAAGTATATAATTCTAACCATCTCACCCCTATTTGCTCTATTGTCCTATGTTTTCCTAACAGATCATTTCAGATCATAAAAAATAGTGTGGTTACCAACACTTAGTTCTTTGTTGCTATGTATTCAGGACATTCTGCTCCCTTGTCGGTGATGTCAATATTATTGACAGAAGTGATCAGAAGATCAGAATTATGTGTAATAGCAGATATACACATTTCAAGAGTAAATAAGCCAAGCTGCTTGAGATATTAGTGTCTGTTCTTCCCCTTCCCCACCTCATGCTAGTAAGCACAGTGTCATAGAGTTTAAGGCCAGAAGCAGAATTAGTAAGGAGATGAGGTAGCATACGATGGGCTACCTCTGCTTCTGCTTCTGCTTAAGATGGCATAGGGTAGGAGCAAAATAAACAGAGTTAGGAATGTCTCCCTATGTAGTAATTTTCTGCTTCATTCTTACACAAGGGGCTGTTTCTGATCTTTGACATGGAATAGGAAAGCAAGGATCTGTGTCCACGAAGGATAGAATTGATAAGTAACACAGTTTTATTTGTACAGTTGTGCCAAGCCCAGTAATATTGTTCCTGTAACTCTAAAGTATCAGAATAAAGACTGAACTGACAATTTTACTTGGGCCATATATTGAAAAAAAAATTGTTTTTTACCCAAGAGAGTAGAATAAAATAGAGTTTGGGAGAAATTATCATTTGCACCCTCTTCTAATATCGTAGCACCTTTTGGTTGCTTGCAATTGTCCTACCATTGACCAATCAGTCAATAGGAGCGGCAGGTGTTTATCCTCTCAGGCTACTATTTTAGTTGACAAAATATGGATTTGCATTCCTAACATTAAGAACCCATGGTTGGAAATGTTAGCCCTAGTGTCCTGATTTTCAAAGATGCCGAATACCAGCAGCTTCAATTGACTTCAATATGATTTCTATGTGCTCAGCATATTTGTAAACTAGACCAGAAATATCTATACCAATGTCAATTACATCAAGTTTATGTTGCTGGAATTTTATGAAATAAATTCAAGCAATGAAAAAATGCCTTAAAGTGTAAATGGTGATTTTGCTTTCTTCTCCTCCCCACTTTTATAGTAGCAAATGATATTTTTTTCCAAATTATCATAGGAAAAAATAGATGCGTGGCCATATGTAAAAGCTTATGAAAACTACAGTAGTCCATTAATCTTACTTTGCAACACGTTAGATCTAATAATATAGTGTCAGAATGTTTACTTTCCTGTAAATTACTCAATTTTTAGAATATAAAAATGAGTATCTAGCAAGTATCTCTTCTTCCTGTAGTCTGCCTTAATAAAGCTGGTTTTCTAAAGAACTTGCTCATTGCACATTATGTTCGTAGGTACACATAGTACTTGAGTCTCTAGAAGTGTTTTTTGTGCTGAGATGTTAATTATGGTTGATCAAAACTGGTGATACATTGTGCTGATAAGCACTGTACAAACAAAGTGAGAGACAAATGTAAATGGATAAGACAGACATAAAGCAGAATGAGAGGTGAAGTGTTTTATTCAGGATTATGTGGGAAGACAGTTGTAGAGCCAGAAACTGAACCCAGATCTCCTGATCCCTTGGCTAGGGCCCTAGTCACTAGACTACTGATTATTTCTTAAGAGCCTTTCTAAAGCCAAATGGATGTGTAGCTGATGGGTCTGTCTACTAAAGTCCTCTGTGTAGCTTGGCATAGACCACAGCATGAATGGCTACACAGCTACTCTGCACCCTATTGTTGAAGTTCTCTCCAACCTATGTGTAGGTTCCCAGAGATAAATCTCATCCATTTGGGCTTTGTATAAGGGATGAAAAATTGATCCCGAATATGAGCTTCAGGATTTGGAACATAGTTTTTATTGTTAATAATGCTGGCATCATAAGTCCTGTAGTTTCAAAATAAATTTAGGAAAGATGGCAATATTGTAATTGCATAATATCTCTAGTAAAAGCTAATTGTTTCTACACATGTGAGGATTTTTATGTCAATAATAGCACATTTTTTTTGTGAGTAAGACCTGCATTCTCTGGCTGCATTTCCCCATCATCTTAACAGAGCTGAATCAAGAATGATGGGCACGTTCTGATTTTACGCTTTGAACTTGAAAATGTAATGGAAAAATCCTTCTGGCCATGGAGAAAAGCCACAGTGTGCCATGTACATACCAGCGAAAATCAGATAGGACCAGTAAAATAGAGAGCTGGAAAATGAAGTGAAAAGGGAAGTTTGTATATAGTGCCAGTTTTATTTGTCTTTGACTTAGCATGACTTTAAAGCAGTGGGGAGTAGAAACTATGTAATGAGTGGGAATATTTAAGACTGTATATAAAAAAAATCAAATAAAATGTATTAAAACAAAGTTACTAAGGAACACAGAAGATTCTAAGCAACTAGAAATTAGGAAAAATAATTGATAAACCTATTAAAGAGAAATAATGGTGAGGGGAGTTAGAGTACAAAGGCTGGCCAGAGTGACCTGAAATTAAACTGAGAAAAAGGGATAAGGTTCCCTTTAATTGATGTTTTGCTTTCTTTAAGATAAAGGTTATACTATGGCATTAGGAAATGCTAATTTCTAATTGCTGAATAGAAATTATGAAAAGTGTTTGTTTTGATGCAGTTCAGTAGTTATATTCAGTTCTGACCTCAGGTATCCATACCTCCCTACAAAGGGAAATGAAAAATCTTGAGCTATTCCCCTGGGCTGACTCCATCTCTCCTAGCTGATTTCTCTCCAGCATTTGAAAAAAAGAAAAGATGTCAAATTTGCTTTTCCTTTTAAGTAGGGAAAGTAACATATCCCTTTCTTCAGTCAAATTATGACAGTGGTAGGGCTCTTGAATTTATTCACGGCAGTCTTTGCAACCTGCCTAGACCTGAGACATCTCTCTAGCCTGACTTTTTTTACACTTGCTGTCCCCTTACTGTTTACACCACCCAACACTTGTCACCAACTAAAGTATTGAGATAACTGAAGCAGGCCTGAGGGCCTAAGAAATCTTGACAGAAGTGAGGTTAAGTAGGCACAGTGGTGTGCTATCAGCAGGGCTACTAAGACATGTAGGGTTCACTACAGTTGAAAAAAAAATACCACAGTGATTTTAACAAACTTACCATAAAATGAAAAAAATAATCCTCACATTAGAAGCAGACAAGAATGATCCTCTCTGGAAATGTCTCATTAACCAAAGTCCTAGAAGGCTTGCTCTATGTGTCATACATGATGTGCGGCCAGTCTAAACAGAGATAGGATATCTGATGTTGCAGTCTATATGGTTTTATAAAAACATGCTAATGAGTGAATATAATGTAACTGGAATATGCTTCATGCAAAAGGTCTCTTGTAAGATATCATTACAAAGCTTATAATCTACTGAGTGTGATCATCCTATTTGTATAAATGTACCACTCTTGTATCTGAAACTAGAAATATGAAATATAACTCTGAGGGCCTATTGTAATTATGCAAAGTGTGAGCCATTAATGGTGGTTTGAAATCTTGATGACTCCCATTAACCAGGACCATTGTCTGCAGATGGCTCTGTTTTATTTGTAAGTCTTCCTGTATACGTGTGTGCTGGCAAGTGGGCAATGAAGTCTTGCACTGACATGTGATCATGTCACCTGAACTGGAATCCATCTTTAACCTGGTGCTTTTCCATTGAGAAAGGGGGGGTGGGAACCCAGAGAGGGACAAAGGATTCCCGCCCTATGCTAAAGATTTATAAAGGGCTGGAACAGAACAAAGGGGAGAGAGGAGCCATCATGAAGAATCCCCTAGCTATCACCTGAGCTGGAACAAGAGCTGTACCCAGGGAAAGAACTGTACCCAGGCCTGGAAGGTGTCCAGTTTGAGGAAAAAAATTACTGAAGCATTTCTGAGGGTGAGATTATCTGTATTTAGTTTGATTAGACATAGATTTGCACGTTTTATTTTATTTTGCTTGGTGACTTACTTTGTTCTGTTAGTAACTACTTGGAACCATTTAAATCCTACTTTCTGTATTTAATAAAATCACTTTTTACTTATTAATTAACTCAGAGTATGTATTAATACCTGTGGGAGAAAACAACTGTGTATATCTCTCTATCAGTGTTATAGAGGGCAAACAATTTATGAGTTTACCCTGTATAAAGCTTAATTTATTTGGTAAAACGAATTTATTTGGGTTTAGACCCCATTGGGAGTTGGGCACCTGAGTGTTAAAGACAGGAACACTTCTGTTAGCTGCTTTCAGGTAAACCTGCAGCTTTGGGGCAAGTAATTCGAACCCTGGGTCTTTGTTGGAGCAGATGGGAGTGTCTAGCTCAGCAAGACAGGGTGCTGGGGTCCTGAGCTGGCAGGGAAAGCAGGGGTAGAAGTAGTCTGGGCACATCAGGTGGCAGCTCCCAGAGGGTTTCTGTGATCCAACCCGTCACAGGGTGAATGTGAGTTTTTTCATTTACTTTAACGGGGCCAGGATTTCACCCCTGGCATTTGGATTCAGAGCTGAACTTGAAAGTGCGCTGGAACATTTGTAGAAGTGGCGGGGTTGGGGGTGGAGGGCAAGGCCAAAGTGGCAGAGGAATTAAAATACTACTTAAATATCCCGCTTAGAGCACATATGTTTCTTTTGTTAAAAAGTGGGGGACATGGCCCCTGGTTCTGGCACCGGTTCATTATATACTACAGTGTTGGGGACCTAAGACATTTGTGTAATGATAACTTCTACAAAGACTGGGTTTGTTGGCATTAAGGGTTTTTATTCTCCCCATTGTAGAGATCTGTGAAGTTTTGATCTTATTCTAACCTTCTGAAAAATACTTTGCTATTTTTATTTAGAAAATAAAATGAATAATAATCAATAGCCAGCCAATGCAACTGAAGGAACAGACTGAGAAACTTTTACTAATGTAAATAGTCCCTTTGAATCCAGTGAGTCTACCCAGTGTAAATTCCCAGAACTGGGCCCATAATCTTGCAAGTTGAACTGTTCAATCAAGGAAATCAGCTCTTGACAACTGTGTCATCTAAGATGCAAGGATCGACTGCAAAGTAGTTTCCTCATAACAAAGTACTGTGATTAACAATATACTGTGTAGTAGCAACTGCCTGTGTAGTCATTAAGTAGCCCTTGCTTATGTTCTGCATCAGAACAAGAGTGCTCAGCACTTTGCAGCCCTTACTGAAACTAAGAAAATCTTTGGAAAACATAATATAGAATAACTAGAGAAATCGCCTGAGTCTGAAAATATGAAGATAAAGAATGCTGTCACCTTCTTGGGTCACCCTGGCAAATTTTGTTACAAGTACAATACATTTATTATTGTCTCATGACAAAAACTGGCTATTTTCCCATGGGCTCTAAAAAATCCAGTCTAATTCCATTTATCTCTCAGGGACTTCAAGGCAGGAATATTTGGAATATTAATCAAAAGTAAAAATGTGGGAATAATTTTTGTTAGGATTTTTTTCCTGGATACCATCTTGGATTTTACAGCCTAGTCAGAAAAGGATCTCTGGTTGCATCCTTACATACTGTCATGCTAAACAAAGGAGGTTGATGCACTTGACTGCAAATCCTCTTTATGTTTTGGTTTCCTGCATGATATGAAAATATTCTGTGTTAAAAATAAGAAAAATAAAATATGCCAATTTAATCTTGCAAAATAAAATCTTTCATCCTTTTTATATTGTAGGATTTTTTGCTCTGTTTCATATAACTGCATATTTCAGTTCACTATTGAAGTTTATTACATGAAAAGTGGTACAATGAGTGATATTTTATCACTGTTTAATTATCCTATGGTAGCCCTAAAATGCCTCATTCTCTTATATACTAAGTCTGAGATATGATGTGCACAACAGTAAAAGTTAATCACACAAGCATTCATTTAATTATATATATTATTTAGCAGTCTCGGTCTTATTTAAAATTCTACTGTTTATAACTCTTCTGTCTACACTTATTTTTAATAAAAACAGGAAATTAAATTTTGCATCTTAAACCATGCTAACATTTTCCTTAGGAAAGAAATGAGAGATTTTATAAGGAAGGACACTTCATTGTTAATGATTTCATAGCTGGAAAGGATAAAGCTATGCTCTTCTTCTATTAGCTTTTCTTATTCAATTTCCCCAAACCTCGTGTCTATACCAGTGACCTGAACTATGAGAGGTTATTTACAATAGAATTACCAATACTCTTGAAAATTCAAAAATTCAAAACTGAGCAAATGGCAAAGGCTTATGTTCTCAGGATATATTTTATACAGTGTTCTTATTGGATGCTGTAGAATTCCCAGACAGAAAACTTGCTAAGCTGAAGATAAGGCTGTGATTAATATTAGTCACTAATGGGGGGGAGGGGAGAGAGATTTTGAAGAAGATTGTAGTTTAAAGACAGATTGATTGGCTTTTGGTAAAGTATTAGCTGGGAGTCAATGATTCTATTCCCATCTCGGTCACAGGTGTCCTGTGTGTCCTTCAGTAAGTCATATCTTTTCTTTGTGCTTTAATTTTCCTCTCTGTAAAATGGGGTGATGTGAGACTAAGACACTTGAATTATTATAGGAGCTGTAGTTGTAAGTGTGGGCAAAAAACAGCTGTGAATGGTGATTGGGATCTGTGATTTCTCCTAAGAAAATGTTAGCAGAAAAATAATTGTGACATACAACCTATACTGTCACTTTTCATTTTGAAGGCTATTTTCACAAATAAAAGGGATAGGGATTTTTTGTTTTTCAGAGGTGCTGGACATTAACCCCCCCCCATTGTACTGTATGTGCTCAGCACATCTGAAAATGAGGCTATTCATGCTTCCTTTTAAAGCCTAGGTCTACCAGATCTTTGGCAAAGTTTAAAACTCTACAGGGACTGAAGGAACATTTGAGCTTTTGAAAATTGATACTGCAGCAACGTTTGCACCTAACCGTATCCAAATTTAGTCCTGTACACTAATCTTGTTAAAAGTCCTTAAATAAAACAAATTTCAAATGTGGAGAAAGTAGTTTGAGACGTGACTTGAACAAAAATGCTAGAAGAAATTTCAAAGAGTGAAAAATTACAGCTATGTTTTCCAAGTGAAATTTAACTTTGAAATTAATGGAGAAAGGAGACAACATCAAGGAAAAAATGCCTTCCTTTTGGCCAGGGCCGGCTCCAGCGTTCTTGCCGCCCCAAGCAGCCAAAAAAAAAAAAAAAAAGCTCTACCGCCGCTGTTTTATTCTTTGGCGGCAATTCGGTGGCAGGTCCTTCCCTCTGAGAGGGACTGAGGGACCCACCACTGAATTGCCGCCGAAGAGCCGGACGTGCCGCCCTGTTCCATTGGCCACCCCAAGCACCGGCTCTGCTTTTGGCTCTATTTAAAATATACAAAAATGCCAAATTTACTTTAACATAATAAACTAGCTTTCAATCCATGCTAAATCTTGACATCTCTGGATGGATTGCTGAAAGGGAAGGAAAACTACAAATTTCAACTGTACTCCCCTACAAAGGAAACACAACATATTCCATCTTTTACTCAGAAATAGAAATAGTGCATCGAATTATATAGCCCAGAGCTTATTAGCTAACTTCAGTAGCATAAGAGAAAAGAGAAGGAAGAATTTCTGTGGAAATCAGGTGAAAAGCTTTTTTCTGAGTGAGGAGAAATGTATAAACATAAAGGCCTCAATGTCATAAAAATGAAGGAACTACTAGTGATATTTATTAAGACAAAAACCCAAATTAGTCCTTGTATCACCCAGTGAATTCAACTGGGATTACTGGAGACACAAGTGTGCATCTGAAGAGACAATCTGCCCCCTTCATAAATTATTTTGGGCCTGAGTGTCAGATGACATACACTCAAAACTTAAGCTGAAGCCAAAGCTGCTGAAACCCAGCACCTCTTTAAATCAGGCTCAAGGTCATGGGATACTGCATCAAATTTATGATGATAACATTGTGATAATTTTGCAGATAATGGTAATATCTGTTTTCTAGAAAGGAGGTTATTAGTGCCACATGCCAAAGAAAGTTATCCAGTCTCACTTCTTTTTCTCTTTGACAATCAGTTTTCATAAACAAATCATGTGTTTCTCTCCTCTTGGAGGAGACCTTCCATTGATTGACCTGCACACAGACAAGTAGATGGCAGAAGACTCCATTGTTAATTTGAATAAGAGAATTTTGTTTCCAAGGGATCCACAGACAGCTCCTCTGGTGGTTCCATGTTACCAGTATAGAGACCAATATACCTTTCTTCATTTTAGTCATTCTGCATTCTGCAGAGAAATAGGAGAGAGAGAATAATATCCATTCAAAGAGCTCATGCCATTTTATGAAGATGGCAGTAGACTTAATATGTTTTATGGCCTAGTTTATCATCTATGACTGGAACTATTACCTTGTCTGAATTCTAGGTGAACAGCGTGAGCCTGTTCAGCCGTAATGAATTATTCACTTCAAGCATGCGTGGATGAGTGTGAAAGCTGAATATCCATTACTGAAAAACATCCAGCTAGGGATGGGTGAATTATCCTTTCATCCACTTCTGGTTCAGGGGCTCAGTATTTGTTTCCAGTTTGGCAGCTGGATTTTCTGAAATGATCCCTCATTTTCAAATACATCTTTATTACAAATAGCTGGAAGAGATTCTGACTGAGCGCCAAGGTCAGGAAGTCTCACTCTTCCCCTCCTGCCGCCACCACCACTGTGTGACAGGTGTATGCAACTGCTGTGCTGGACCATAAAAGGGTAATCCCATCATACAGTCCCCTCCCAAGATTTGTCAGGTTGTCATAAATCATATTTCTTCTGTAACTCACTCAAGGTTGGTAGTGTTCTAGTAGGTTTTACTGACTTGAGATAAAACTATTTTCATGCTGATTACACAAAACATTTAACATAGTGAAATATTGATCTAGCAATGATTGTCTTTTGTCTGTATGTATACGCATGTACACCATCACACCCATAATACAGCATAAACCCAAACTTGCTTTCTAGATAAATTTTACTAAACTTTTGCTTTGCTCCACTCTAGACTTTAAGAATGACGATTTCCCTCTCTTGGCCATCCAACTGTAGCTGCATCTAGCCATTCCATTCCACAAGGTACAGAATACTCCTAAATAAATTATTGTAGCGATCCCTTATACTTTAAGACCCAGAAGCTTGATGCTCTGCAGAGAGGATTCTGACTTAACTGGCAGCACTGGGTTTTATTTTCCACTCCCTGAATTTTAATGTCAAACTATGTCCTTGTGGAATGAGAAATTTGGGGCATTACAAAGTATGATAATTTACAATTGTGGATAGCATTTGCTTGATCCATAAATAAAAAAATAAGTTTTGTTTGTTTGTTTGTTTTTAAGAAAAACAAATAGGTTTAAGTATAACCATAATCAGGACTTAATTATACCTTTCCCTTGGCAGTACCCAATGCGTATTCCATTTATATAGGATTATACAGGAAAATGTTTAAAATATATTTGGCTGTAACTTTAGAGGAAAATAGATTTCAAAACAATTCATGTGTGTTCTGCTCTGGCAATGCTACTGACTTTGAAGGATTTACAATATATTTCTAATGTACATAGCTGATAAAATAATAATTACTGATATAAAACTCACCTGTCTGCAGTAGTGTAAATGTTTTTAACATCTGTAGTTGTTCTTTATTGGTGATAATGTTAACTCAAACTGATAATGGGTTGGGTTGCCGTAAAAGGTAAGACAGTCTGTGGAATAACAAATTACACCTTCACACCTGCATTTGGAATGAAGTGAAACATTTAGGTTTTTATTCCACTGGGACTTGTCTTGCAACTCTAGATTATGTGAATTACATGAATTACATTCTGTGCATCTAAGAATGCTGAGGTCAGGTGAAGGGTTCAGCTGAATGACAAGAGGGAAAACTTTATTCCAAACTTCAAAGTAGAGTTGTACAAAGTTGTCTAGTGACCAAGCTCGCTATACATATACATATAGTACTGTCATACCAGTACCTGAGAGAAATGAGAACAGAGTTGGGAATCAGGAACTTCTGCATTTTAATGACTGCTCTGATGGAGAACTACTGAGTGGCCTGGCTCAAGTAACTTTACTGCCTCAGATTTCCCACCTGTAAAATGGAGACAATATGGGTTTGCTGCTGATACCTTACACATGTGAGCAGTCCAGTTACCCATGTGTGCAAGTGCTTCCAGGCCAGGTCCTATATGATTACTTTTCTCACTTAAAGCTTTATTTTTTAGTAGTTTACATTTAACACAATACTGTACTGTATTTGTTTTGTGTCTGTGTCTGTGTCTTACTGATTGCGTAATTCCAGTTCCAAATGAGGTGTGCAGTTGACTGGTCAGTTTGTAACTCAGGAGTTTATAACTCTACGGTACTCTCTTCTGGTGCTTTAGTTCCTATAAAATCTCTCACACTATTTTATTTTATCTTGCATAGAATCAGAGAATATCAGGGTTGGAATGGACCTCAGGAGGTGCAATAGAATTCAGGAAATCACCACTTCAACAAATGAACTGTCAGAATAATTGGATATCAACTTGTACCATGCTATGAATGCTAAGCCCAGTGGCCACATTACAGCAGACTATGAACTGAATTACGAACTGAAATACATCACAATATGCCTAGAATGGCATTTGGGAACAGGTGACCGCAAAGCTTCTCTGGCCTCGTGCAATTGGTCCTTTGACTCATACTGGACCACAACCTACAAAATTGTGATCACTTGGATGAGTTAACTAGGGACAGAGAGTCAGGTAAAGGGGCTTCTCACCCAGATTACTTAATATCTCCTGTAACAGCAGTCACTCAGCCATTATGGATTAGGCAATAGATCAGCATTTTCATTGCACACCCAATGAGTACCCAGTTGATACCAAGGAAACTGATCCAATCAGTGGACTTCATTCAAAGCTGAATCTCGGTCACTTTTCAGCTGACATTCCTGATGCAATTCTACCCCCCAACATTCAAGCTATTGAACTAGTCCAGAGAATTCCGCAGCTCGACACTGAGGGACTGTCAGCAGCCAAACGCAGCATTATCAGTGATTTACCCGGTCATCATGGATTGATATCATCTGCCTGCAAGAGATGCACATTGCTATCGCAGAAGCAAACTACTTCAAGATAGCCAGTTTCAACTACTGTGCTACATCCAACAAGCCAAACAAGGCTGTGACACCTACATCTAGTCAAACATTTCTGATGTCACTCTGCGCTTACATTGACTAGTGTCTGATGTGATTCAGGTGGGAGCTTTCCAGATCACAAATGTTTACACACCATCAAATGTTATCTGGGACCAGCAAGTTCTGCCAACACTAGCTCTACCAGCTGTCTACACAGGTGACTTCAACAGCCACCATCCTGAGACAAACTGGTGAAGTGGGTATCTAACCATGATCTTGCCCTCATCCATGATGCAAAGCAGAGAGGCACCTTTCACTCAGACAGATGTTCTTATGGATGTCATCCGTGGATGTTCACTTGCAACATGCATCATGCCTGGTCTTGGAAGACTTCCCACACAGCCAACACAGACCTTCTATTATCCTACAACTCCCAGTCTCTAGAACCTTTAACAAGCCAAGATTGAACTTCAGGAAGGCATCACACAGGTGATCTAGAAAAAAGTATTGTCTTCATACCATTACACATAATCACAGTCAATAAAGTTTCAGTTGATTCTGAGGAGCCATCTTCCAAGTTCCTGGTGCATCCATACTGCATGGCCACCTTCCAGTCTACCCACTGTGCCTTGATGCTGAATGTACTAAACTGCTCAGTCAGTATGAATCCTTTGGTGATCCAGATATTGCTGATAACTTAATGGAGTCTCTGGATGCTGCTAGATGGGCATGACAGGAAGATACATCTTAGAATCTAGACATCATTCAAGCTGGAAATACTGGAATTTAATTCATCGTCTGGATACAGCTCAGCAACATACCAAGCTGCCAGCTGTCTGCTAAATGTGTCAAAGGCCCCAAATGAGAAGCATGTCAGATGACAAGTCTATGACAAATGTTGTTAATTCCGTCAGAGAAACATGACTTAGCAATATATGGCCACCAAGTTAGACAAAAGTCTGAATGATATTAGGAGCTGCACTGTTGCTGGCTATGACAATACATTGCCAAAGTTCTTGAAGCTCCTCAGGACTTCTGCTCACCAATGGCTGGAGCAGTTCTTCGCACGAGTGGTTAACAAAGGGTGACTTCCAAAGAGATGGTGAATATCAAAATCATTGCTCTCCTGAAATAGGAAAAGACCCACATAATGTTGCAGCCTATTGATCAATATCTCTGTTGCCTGTGCCATTCAAGGTGCTGAAGCATCTCATTCTTCAGCGCATCTCCCCAGAAGTGGAGTCAATAGTCAGCATCAAGCAAGGAGAGAGAGGTTTGAGCACCTGTGATCAAATGCTAGCTTTGACAACATTAATCAAAAATGGTTTTCAGAAAAACCTGAAGACAGCATATGACACAGTCTGGCACAATGCTTTCAGAGTTCTCTTTGAGCTACTACACTCTGAGCTCAGAGATTTTGCACAGAAAGTAATTTCCCTTGGGGAAAGTGACTTCATTGCTTATGAAAAGTGAGCCCTACCCCTATCTAAACCCACTTTTGTTTGCTACAACAAGGCAATGCTTTAAGGGGCATAGAATCCATCTTAAAATAAGTCTCTCGTGTTGTTTGCATTGTCCTATTCCACTAGAGTCTCCTGGGGAGACTACATTTCATATCCTTACATGAAAGCACTATTCACATTTCTTTTATCTAGGATGGACTGGAGTCTACACAACTGCTCTATTTTATCTGATATGAAAATTGATTCTATTGCTATATAAAGAAACTATGTTTCTCATAGCTACCAGATTGCATTTCCTCATGCCCTTAGCTGGTATATAGTCAGACGATCTGGTTAATGCTCATACTACGCAGCCATTTTTGGTCATCACTGGCAGTCTTGTTAAAATCCAATGCACTTGTAAGAGTGTATGTGTTCCACTCTGCATTACAAGGTATAATAGCTGGAGTTGAGCTTCTAGAAAGAGTCCATTATTAGATCTCAATATAGTAATCATTGTTGCTCATTCAAGAAGATACAAGCTCTCCAACCACCTGGAGTTTAATTTCTTTTAGATTCTGTTTGACCTGAGTAGCATAGTGTTGAGAGCTGTATATTTTGAAAGAGCATATGTCTGTGAAGTGGGTTCAGTTTCTATTTGTGTTTCTGCCTACACTACTACTTCTCTCTCTTATTGAGGCATCTACAAGTTACTTACTCTTCAGCAGAGTGTAGGGAGGAATATGTTTCTAGATTTGCAATAGACTGGTCTACAAAAAGAGTTTGCCTTCTATTGCCTCATATCTGCAATGCCGCTGATTAGTTTGAATGCCAATTGATGGTAGCATCTAAGATGCCACATCAGTAACTCTTGCAAAATTCTGACATTTACTGACAACCGCTATAGGAAAGGTGAATTTATTTGGGCTTTGTACCAAGGTAACAGAATTTGGCCTTCAATCCAAGACTGGGTCCAGCAAGGGAAGAATCCAGAGGAGATGCTGGGAAAGGAAGGCTTATATGGAGAGCATAGAGCAATGAAACAGATTGCAGATGGTACTTAATTTTTCAACTGTTCCCTGTATTTCCTATTTTAATTTATTTTGTTTATTGAATTTGTAAGTTAGTTTGAGTCTTAGTCATGCCTTGAGTAAAGGGCAGAATGTAACTGTGGGACTCCAGGCACAGTCCAGGCATCCCTGTCTTCTCTCTTGCTCCAGAGGGAAAATAGTCAGAGCTGGCCCTTTATTAGGCATTGATTACTGCTCCCCAGTGCTGTGTTAGCTGGGTTTTCCTGTGTTCTGATGGTTGGGGAACCAAGTCTCTGCCTATTCTTCATCTAACTGACTGGAGAGCTACAATCCAGATAAACCAGCTAACAATGGCAGTAAAGACATAGCAGAACAGGCTTCAGCACAGGCTAATCACCTGAGTGGAAGCCCTTTGGGCATGCTGATTAGTCCTCAGGTCTTTGCCCCCATGTCTTCATTGCTTTTGTTACCTGCACTAGCTAGATTAAAGCCTACTTGTGCTACAGTCACATGTTAAACTTCAGTGTAGTTGTACCCTGCAAGCCATTTTTTCCAATTCATTAATCATTCTTGTGGTTCTTCTCTGAACCCTCTTCAATTTATCAACATCATTCTTGAACTGTGAACATCAGAACAGGGCACAATATATAATAGTGGTCATCATAGTGCCAAATAGAGGGTTAAAATAACCTCTGTACTCCTCCTTGAGATTCCCCTATTTATGCATCTAAGGATAACATTAGCCCTTTTGGCTACAAGATCAACCCTGGAAGCTCATGTTCAGCTGATTATATGCCATAACCCCCAAATCTTTTTCAGTCGCTGTTTCACAGCATAGAGTCCCACATCTTTATGCATAGCCTACATTCTTTGTTCCTAGATGTATAACTACATTTGAAAAGCATATTGTTTGCTTGCACTCAGCTTACCAAGAGATCCAGATTGGTCTGTACCAGTGACCTGGCATCTTTATTGCTCCCCCCAATGTGCAATGAAATCATTTGTGTCATTTGAAAATTTTATGAGTAATGATTTTCTATTTTCTTCTAGATCGTTGATAAAATGTTAAATAGCTGAGGGCCAAGAACCAATCCCTACAGGACCCCACTAGGTAGACATCATCTTGATGATGATTACCCATTTACAGTTACATTTTGAGCCTCGCAGTTAGCTAGTTTTTAATCCATGTAAGCATGTATGTTGATTTTGTATTGTTCTATTTTCTTAATCAAAATGTCCTGTAGTACCAAGTCAAATGCCTTACAGAAGTTTGAGCATATTACATCACCACTTTTGCCAAATTTGCAATCTCTTAAAAAAAATCTATCAAGTTAGTTTGACAGGGTCTATTTCCCATAAACCCGTATTGATTGTCATTAATTATATTACCCTCCTTTAACTTTTCGTTTGTAGAGTCCTGATTTATTATCCTGACTTTTATTATAGAGTTTCATATTTATCCCCCATGAGATCCAACTAGTAGAACTTGCTTCGGGAAAGAGCAGCTGAGGATACAGTTTCTTGCTGAAATTATTATGACGCAAACTTACCATCTACTGTGAAGACAGCTGCTTATCAGACTTCTGAGTCAGAAGCAGGGTGTCCTCTGTGTGGAATACAAGCTGTAGTCACACATGATGTGGCAAAAGTCATGCTAGTTTCACATCCCAGCTGTGGCTCTCAGGCTAGCCAACATTAAGACTCAATATGCAATGAAATCATTCCAGAACTGAAGTGATATACATTACAGTAAACAGTAACACTTTAAAATAATTGCCTAATCAATAGTAATTCCTTTGGTATCTTTTAAATAGCATTAATCACCATGAACTCATTTGGTATTAATGTGAATGTCGCAAGTACCGGTACTTCAATTGGATTTCCAGTGTAACTCAGGATTAATTACTTCAGTTAGACCATTGTGCTAAAGTGTTACCCAGTAAATATGCATGAAGAAACCATAAAAATAATGAAGTAAGGAATGGAGCAATACTTTACTTATATATGTAAAAGTGAATTCTTGCCTTAGCAGTTGACACTTATTAGTAAAGATATATGTATTTTCCCAGTGAGACTATGGGGGCTTGTTCATCCCAGTGTGAATCAATGGCCAACACTAACCTCATCTCTCATTGCTATGGTGAATTTTACTCCTTACCAAGATATTTGTTCTTTATATGCTACAGAAAATGAATTGCCAGAAAATTATATATTTTGGTTTTATGTGCTCATTTACCTTTCATGTGCCTCGATGTTGAAAATAAAATGTTTCTTTAAAACATTATTTCCTGAGGTCAGACAAAGCAACTAAGCTAGTTTGAAGCTAGCCCATGTAAGATGAACTGTAAGGGTCCAATATTTACCAATATTCTCAAAAATGGAATTAAACACATTTGGATAATTCTAGTAAACTCCCTGAGGATCAGTTGTATAATTTTGTACTTCTTTGTCACTCCATAATATACTTCTAATTAGCCAGTTACAAAATAAGGATCCATATACATCGAGAGATGCTGGGCAAACTAAGCACACATGACTACCCAAAATTCAGACCAAACGTGCTTCACCTCCGAAATACTTAAGGACTTCTCTGTATAGATGTTAATCATTCTAGCAATTGCTACATGCATCCTTAGCATCTGTGATTTCAAAGAGTGTCCTTCTAACCTGGTTGCTAATTGCATTTCCAACTACAACCCAACTTCAAACTCTAATTTATTGTTCAAGATAGTGGAAAGGTCACCATCACCCCTCTACAAGAAAAAATGTAACTTGTATGAAAAATGTCAGTTGAGCTTTAAATTCCATTGTATTACAGAAATTACACTTAGTTTCAGGTTTCCAAAAAATCTGCTCCAGCTCAATACTACTTCTGGTGCAACTGGATCTTTCAGAGACAATTGACACCATCAGTCACATAATCCTCCTTGATCATCTGTGGACAATTCTGATCCTTTGTCACACAACCTTAAGCTTGGTTTGATGCTTACCTATCATCTCTCCCAGATGGTTTCTACATGCACATTAATATCTGCCCATGCAGTCGATGTTTCAGTATGCCACTTGACTTTTTTCTGTGTCACTTGCTTTTCACTGTCTACATGTTACTTCATAGTGCTCACTTTCTAGTGCATTTCACTTCTGGTCATTTGCTCCATACCATTTGTAGAGGATGTTTTACAATTTTTTTCTCAGTTTTTCTATTTTAAATGAATTTAGAGTCAGATTTTCAAAAGTACCTAAGTGATTTAGGTGCATATGCCCTCTTGGCTTTTTATGGGACTTGTGCTTCTAAACCAAGTAGGTGCTTTTGAAAATGTAATTTTAAGAGCTGTAGAAAGATTCCAAATTGAGGCTGTCCCAGGCAATAAAAGAGGAAGTGAGGTGGGGGATTGAAGAGGATATGGAGAAAGATCTGGGAAGGACACAAATTTGCAGAGTTTGGGGCTTCTGTGTGGAGATGACAATAGATAAACCAAGAAGAAAAAAATTGAAGGAATGGTGGGAAAACTAGAATTTAAGTAGGAAAGAAAGATTAGACAGTATTAGGGGTGGGATTTTCAAAAGTGCCTAAGAGATTTAGGAGTGCAAACCCCATTGATTTTTAATATGACTTGTGTTCCTCAATCACGTAGAAAAATCACTTGGAAAATTCCCTGCTATAACTTGGTGGTATCTTTGCATATGACATTGCAAATGGATTAGAATTAGATGAATACCTAAACTGGATTTGTTTGGCTCTATTCATATGCCTTTTGTGTTTTCTTCTTGTTAATATTCTCATGAACAAATTTACTGGCAGGAATATTCTTGAAAACTGCCAATTTTAAATGAATACTAAAGAATATTAATGGAAAGCAAATTCTGTACATGTAAATGTATGTATTTTCACTGCAAACCTGATTCTAAAAGTTACACTTATCCAACCAGGGAGCAAACATTCCATGTAATTTGTGTCCAGTCAAAACTGGCCAACACAGCTTGAATCTCAAATATCAAATGCTTGCAATAGTGAATATCTACAAACCAAGAGTTATATATACATTCAAGGAAATTATTAGTGGCTTTCACACAATTAAATTAAATTATTTTAAGCTGGGTGGTTTTTTTTTTAGTCAATATGGGTTGTTGCAGAGTCATGGCAAATGGCCTCAAATATCTCCTATGCTGATCAACAACGTGTAATCAGAAGCATAAGCTTTCGTGGGTAAGAACCTCACTTCTTCAGATGCAAGTAATGGAAATCTCCAGAGGCAGGTATAAATCAGTATGGAGATAACGAGGTTAGTTCAATCAGGGAGGATGAGGTGCTCTGCTAGCAGTTGAGGTGTGAACACCAAGGGAGGAGAAACTGCTTCTGTAGTTGGATAGCCATTCACAGTCTTTGTTTAATCCTGATCTGATGGTGTCAAATTTGCAAATGAACTGGAGCTCAGCAGTTTCTCTTTGGAGTCTTGACAAGTCAGATATCAGGAATGGCAATATACAAAAACCTGTAGGAGAACACTTCAACCTCCCTGGCCACATAATAGCAGATGTAAAGGTAGCCATTTTACAGCAAAAAAACGTCAGGACCAGACTGTTAGTCTCAAAGGTGCCACAGGACCCTCTGTTGCTTTTTACAGATTCAGACTAACACGGCTACCCCTCTGAAACATGTAAGCAGCTTTTCTTAAAGAAAAGTGGCCTAATGAAAACAAGAACTATCAGAAATCATGTCAGAAAGTCTGTTCTTGCAAGATTTCCAGACTACTAGATTTGGATCATTTACTGAACCAAACTTCCAAACCTTTTGTGGTTTGTTCTTAAACAGGTTGGAAAGGGATTTTGATATTGAATGGCCCAGAAATATTGATTTCTTTTCTCTGTCTTAATTGTTATACTTTGTCTGCACAGTGCTTTCTCTCCATTGGCTCTAGCTAATTTAGAGTATAGTCTAATCCATAATCTATTATGTCTCCTTAAATCTCTTGATAAAATACCCCATTGATTTAAAGATCTCCGAGCTCTGGTCAAGTGTAGTTCTGATTTTCTGACCTCTTCACACTACTGGTGGTGACCTGAATTAACTGCATGATTATCGGAAGGTAATGCAGTCACATTAAAATGAATTAGCATGCAATTATCAAGGGAGTTACAGTACTTCTAATTAAATGTTATTTCATGGAAAGTATGAAGAAATATGCTTTCAACTGTACATTCAGATCAGCAGCAGCTGCTGCTGCTTTATATAACATGTCTATGGTACCAACTTCTAGAAGAGATTTGGAAATGCTGAATCAACATCTGTTTTTAAATCCCAAGTGATTAAATGATTAACATTGCTTCTAAAAATCTTTATTTTTTCAAAGCTTTCTGACCAAAGTTGAGTGAATAGTACTGCTGAAAATCTTTCCCAAATATTCATTTAACTTTTTTAATGAATTCACTTAGGTCATCCTCAAACCAAGCCCCTTTTGCATTTATTTTCTGTAAACATTTGCATGATTAAATTTCATCGGCAAAATGCTCATCGAAAGTGAATTTCAAAGTTGTATGTACATTGTTTATGCAAATCAATTTTTTTAATTCTCTCATGTGAGTATTCATGCCATGTTCTTGCAAATTTATTCAATCAAAAAACACCAATAAAAACCATGTAATTTTTAGCTGACCAAGCAAAACTAATCAAAAGAATTCACATAACAGATGATATCAAAAGTTCACAGAGAACTGCTTGAGTTAAGTACATTTACAGAAGAATTAATCAAATTTTGAATAAAGGCAAAGAATTTGTGAGCAGAAAAAGGTTAAGTTTGTGGGATAAATGGTGAATTGCATGTTATCTGTAGTATGTCCTGTGTAGCCCACTCACTAAGGAAATATGAGGGTGCTCCAATGGAGTTTTGATATGTCACAGTTCAGGGCAACTGCACCTGTATTCCCCCTCCATGGTCCAGCAAGGGCACCCACTCTCAGGCTTCCACCTCCCAGCCACCCCCATTCTTGAACAGGGACACACCTCTCTCTCCATCCTGATTTAAGTCTTTCCAGTGAATTCCCCAGCAAAGTCAGACTGCCTTTCAGAGACTGTAAACAGTGTAATTCTCCACAGTTGTTACCACACAGCTTTTTCTAAACAAGCATATTTATTCTTAAGTTAAAAGCATTACAGAGAAAACATATTAAAACAATAAAAAAACCTATATGCATTCTAATAACCTTACCAGAGATCAACCGCGGCTCTGGCCAGCGAGCAGTCTTTCAGATGCCTCTAAATGGTTTTTCTATGGACACAAGTTCATAACAGTTGTTAGCTCAGAACAAGCACACAAATTGCTCCAAGTCCTTCCAACTCTTCCCAGGAAGGATTTGCCTCCCTTCCCCTCCCCTACCCCACCCGACCCCTTGGACAGAACAGCCTGTCTATTTGACCAGAAAGAAGGCCCTGAGTCACTTTTAACTCAGGCTACTTAACCATAAGTCCTTTCTTTGTCTGTTGGTCCCAGGAGAATCCAGTTTGAACCAGTATATGCAAGCCTCTTTCCAATTTTGGTAGTTCTCTGGAGGCATTACAAAAGGGCAATGTTAAGGTTCCTCAGGTAACATTAACTATGCCATTTCCTGTGTTTTGAGTGCTTGAATTTGACCTTAACATTCATTTAATGTTAGGTTTTTTGCATGGAGAATTATTCAACTGTAGCTTTTGTTCATGGCAACATTCAACTTTAAGATCGCAAAAAATGTTGTTATAAATAACCATGTTCATTTTGCTCATAAATTTATTTTCTCAGAAATTCTCCTGGTATGTAGTTGATGGAAGGGAATGGGTATATAAAATATATATTATTAGGAAGTTCCACTATTCATTGAAGATTTCTATACTCTAATAGCAGTCTCTCACTGCTATTGAAAATGTAATCCATAAGATTGCAGTGTGGCTTTGGTCCTAAAACTATAACCAAAAAAATCAGAATAAATCCGAGTTTTAATACTAGAGTTTTACTGCACACTTTCTTATGTGATACCTGATTCAGGAAAGTACCTGCTGAATTTTAAGCATATGCTTGAGTCCCATTGACTTCAATTAGCTATAAGCACATGTTAAATGCTTTCCTCAAGCAGGGCCTAATTTAGCCTATTTTAAAGCCCAGTCCCACAGGCATCACCTACGAGATACTGACTGCTCCCCCTCAGCAATGACTGAAGTTGTGGATTCTCAGTAACCCATAGGAAATGCTCAGCATCCTAAAGAATCAAGTTCTTAGTACAGATCACTTTGTGTATAAGTATTCTAGGGCAATGTGATCCACCAACCTTAAATTATAAACATGCAGTAGTGTGTGCTATTACAAGTGGTGTCAACAAAATGCAGAAAGCTAAATTGTTAGTGATAATGGAACCCTCTTCAGTTTGATTTTTTTCTGACTCAGTTACAGTACAGTATTTTTGTGATGTCAAAGCATTTTTAAAATCTGTGCTAAAGTGCCCAAATGGAAGTATTTATTTCTCCAGTGTATATACTTAAACCAACATGGCTGAGGAGATGGAATAATAAAAATAGCAGAATGCATTCAACCATTTCATGAAACAAAATTCACTGGAAATGCTTACATGCTTGAAAGAGAAACTAAACTTAATCAGAATTTCACTTCTGATGAAAGAAAATCATATCTTTGTTTACAAGACAAAGAGATGAAAAACTGACTCATTTTACTCTATGCACACTGCTCATCTCTTAACTAAATTGGATACCATTGGCCAGATTCTTAGCTGGGGAAAGTTGGCGTAGCTCCATTATCTTCAATGGTGTGATGCCAATTCACCCCAGTTCATGATTTGGCCCCATTGTTCTACACCTTACTTGAAAAATACACAAATAATGTCTTAGAAACAATTAAATAGTTTGTTGATATTCTCTGTAATCCTCAGTTTTACACATTTTGTTTTCAGACAAATGTGATATGATCAGAAGACTTTTGGAAATTGGAAAGTACTCCAGTTGTCTAGCCAGCTTCCATTATGATGGTTGAATTCTTCTTGGCAAAAAGAGGTATGAGTGGTGGGTGTTTAAATAACTGTCTTTAGCTAAATTCTGGCTACATTTTTGAGGTTTTCCTCCTAGATCTATTTCCATGCATCCAAAGACTTTTTTCAAAGACCATTTTAATGTTTTTATTTTACAGGTGAAGCTCATTAACCTTTCTTTATATTACAACTGCTTATTACCTTTCCTTTAAAGAGCTATACATATTCGAGGTGCTTCAATCTGTTTCCTGTTTCTCACACTATTACATGTCATTATATACACTACTGTGAAGTGTTATAGATTTTTCTTTCCTCTGACTATATTATTGTTGACTATCCTAATTCTCCCCAACATAATGGTATGAAGCTTTACTCTAATAACAAAAAGCAGACAAGTCACACAGTTTTACTGCTAAAATTTATAGGAAATGTGAGAGGAATATCCATGTTTGTTATACAATTGAAGACAGGCTAACACTTTGTATGAAAAGATCCCTTAAATATGGAAAGTTCTCCATTTGGGAGGAATTGGAAATATTAAGCCAGTTCAGTTTAGAGATGGAGGTGAATAAAACAGAACATAGAGAGTAATAAAATAAAACATAGAGGAGATAAATTGGGCACTACTATTTACCCTCAGAACAAGGGGACAGTCAATGAAACTGCTAAGCAACAAATTCAAAACTCATAAAAGGACATTCTTTTTTATATAACACATAATTAACCAGAGGATCTCATGGCTACAGGATATTTATATGGATAAAAACATGCACTGTTACTTTAGAACAAGATAAAATGTATACAAGGTGAATAAAACTCTTATGCTTCAACTAATAAACTGACACTAACTGATGGAGATTATGAAAAAAACCTTCCTCTATCCGTAGATAATTGTCCATTAGGTGGATTCAGACACTTCCTTTGAAGCATCTGATATTGACCACAGTTGGAGACAGGGTCCTGAACTAGATGGACTGTGGATTTGATCCAGTATCACAATTCTTATGTAACGTTCAACTTCTGGAAGTGAAACTGAGCTGCTCAGCTGTCCCCAAACAAAAACGCTGCTTCTTAACCCTCCTGAACTTTAGAAAAGTTTGGCTTCACATTAGAATTTCACAGCTCCAGCCCTTCTCTAGAAAATACCTCTCCTGAGTCAGTTGAATTTTGTTATCTTAATGTAGTTTGCACTAAGTAAATTCTCAAAGCAATGTTTTCCTCACGGGATTCTCACAAAGGTCTCAGATAGCAGATTTTAGGTGCTTCTGGGAAAACATTCTTGCATGTTGTATAGTTTGAATTTTGGAAACCAAGAAAAAGATACAAAAGGAAAAAAATGGCAGAAGAAGTTTGTGCCGGCAAATATATCAGGGCCTGCCTACCAGCAGATAGGATGGTAAATAAAATTGCTAGCACAATGACTTCCAGTCCTTAAGCCAGCTTCTCAGTGTTGATTAGGTGGAGCTATGCCAGTTTATACTAGCTGAGGAGCTAGCCCCACATGAGCAGTTCAAGTCTGAATTTGCTATAAAACAAAACAAAAGCACCCTACTGAAATGAAGGCAGCTTTCACAGGAGAGAACGAATCTTGCGTATTTTAAAAGACTCTCAGTGTGAAGCTAAGCTGCATAAAATATAAATAGGTGAGGTTCTTTTATCAAGCAAAGGGATCCACAGATGGAATTGTAATATTTGCTGTAACAAAAGTCTGTTTACATTCTCTTATAAAACTACCCAAAGAAATTAATAGAACAGATAGTGGATGCATTGTAAGTAATCAATCACCATTGAAATTAGCACTGTCAGGTAAATCATTGATGATTGTGAATATTCCCCAAAGGTGCCTTTTCTTGTACAAACTTATGTCACCAACAGACACAAGGAAGTACCTCTCTCAGGGCCGCCCAGAGGATTCAGGGGGCCTGGGGTCTTCGGCGGCGGGTCCCGGAGTGTAAGGACCCCCCACCCCGCCACCTAATTGCCGCCAGAGACTTGGAGCGGAAGAAGCTCCGGGGGCCCGGGCCCCGCGAGAGTTTTCCGGGGCCCCCAGAGCGAGTGAAGGACCCTGTTCCAGGGGCCCCGAAAAACTCTCGTGGGGGCTGCTGCGGGGCCGGGCCCTGGGGCAAATTGCCCCACTTCCCCTCCCCCCCAACCCCCCGGACGGCCCTGACCTCTCTTCCTCTCAAGGCAGTCCATGCAGCGTGGCTTGGCAGCAGCTAGGTAAAAAACATAAAGGCTCTGGTTTTTACCACTGGTTTGGACCTCAGATGGTCTTCCAGGATCCAACCTAACTCCCATTAAAGTCAATGGGAGCTGTTCTATTGATTTTAATGGGAGCTCGATCAGGCTCCTAGTGCATTGTTCTTTCTCTCTCTGTCGCTCAGTCATGATTCACCTCCCTTTCAGCTGATCAGTTCACAGCAGGTCTAATAGATAGATATGCTGCCTTTGAGCCTACCAGAACACTTAAGCTGTTTGGAGAATTAAAGATTGTCAAGAAGGCTACCAGAGAATTGCCAGTCCCATAGGTCCTGAAAATGAGGTTTACAGTGGATAGGAAAATTGGGGATTAAAGTGTGATACAGAATACATAAGGAAAAGGTTATTCCAGGAAAACTCCGACTTTCCTTATGTGTAACATGAACAGCCAACTAGACAGTTGAAATAATTATTTCAGTCAAAAACACTGTACTTTGGAGGGTTGAGAGTCCAAACTGTAATTTCAGAGGATTTACATGTATATTCCAAAACACCTAATTTCAGTCAGAACAGGTTCTATAATGCTTCCAAATCTTCAGCCCCTGAGGACTTTGTGTCATGGGGTCCAAACACAGTAAGGGTGGAGTGAAGCACTAGTGTCATGTTTACTGCTCATGTGTTGGCTGGTGTAAAGTTCTGTTCTGTACTGACTGGAAGTTCTGACATCATATTAATGTTAGCTCCTTGGGAAAACAGGTTATTTCCCTCCTGCTCATGGCCCTGTGCGGTTCACATCAAGGTCCTACCTTCTCCTGGTTGGCAGAACTTCCATCTAGTATTTTTTTAACTCCCTCTACAAATACCGCCCCCTCCTCCCCATTTCTGGACATGCTCCCTTTTCTCCCCTGAATCTCATGACACTGCACTCTCCTGCTCCAGCTGGCATACCATAAGTGGAGGTAGGATATAGTGTACAGAATCTTGGGCAAGGGGGCCTAATCTAATCAGTGAACATGTCTCATTGTCCTTATATGGCTATCCCTCGGGGTCCACATTTGGGAGGTCATGGGGAAATCTTTTCTTCATCATAATTCTGCCCCGTCTTCCTCACCCTTCCATTTTAATTGACTATTCTGTTTGTTTGTTTGTTTGTTTGTTTATTTTGTGTATGAGAGCTCTTGCTAACTGGTTCAAGACATAGGTTTGTATTTTTTAAATAACAAGCATTCAAAAAGTTTAAAAAAATGAAATTTTAAAAAGGTATAGCACAACTCTGATGAGCCTATGGCCAGCTTTTTGCCCCATACAACTATGAATCTCTATATACCTATAAAGTCTTGGCAGTATGTTTCTCTGCAGGTTTCAGAAGCCCAGTTCATAGGAGGTGTGTGTCAAGCAATTTTCATAATTATTAGACTTCTACAACTTGGAAAAGTTTTATGACAAGTATAAGTGCAAACTCTTTTGATTTTTATCACACAATGAGCAGATGCTGATATGTTGTATGCATACTTAAGTGATGTATTATTTTATCTGCCTACGCATAAGGAAGAAGGTTGAGAGATATTTTGGGAGCATTGCAGATGGCAATTAGCAAGCAAGTGTTTAGAGAGCTGTCATAATATTCTGCAGATATAGGTTCCTCTATCCTGTCTGTGTCATTGGTCCAGTTTTGTGACTCGGTAGCACAGTGATCATAGCAGTCAAGCAGGCACCAAAAGAGCTTTTAAAGTAGAAAGGAACAGGATGGTATGTTCAAAAGTATTGCTTTTCTAGCCTCCAGATCTGTCACTGAACTCACCTGGGATGAACTGGATATAAAACAGTGAAAGCTTTGCTAACTACACAGAGCTCAATAGTTGTGCCAATACCTTAAGGAAGCTTGGAATCAACTATCAAAGGCCCACCTTGAGCACTGAATCAATATAATGCCTCCTGTCTGTCAAGTGTTTATTCTTGGCAAACAGGATTGCTTTGATGAGAGGGGTGTTTATGTTCTCACTCATTAAATAACTATATATGTGATTTTGCTTTTATATCTGCATTGAACATTTCTATGTTAAACAAAATTTAGGGACTAAAATATCTCACCAGCATTCTGAAAACATTTGGGTCTAGCAGTAAGTAACTTTACCAGTTTATCCTATACAACCACTAATGAAGGCAGTGAGGAAAAATGATAGATATTAATTCCAAATATCTATATCTTCCTACCCCAAACAGTGTGGTGAGGTAGCCAGAGTGGCCTCTAGTCTTTTGCTACCATTTCCTCCATGCACTGTCATTAAGGGCGACCCCTTCACACCTCACAGTGTAATGTGAGCCTCATTTTTCAAAAATAGTTATGCAAGCAATTGTGTGTATGTAATTTACATATACAATTATCACAGCCCTTGTGTAAAAGTCCTATAGAATTTATAGAAAATGATAATGTTCTGTAGGTTTTCAGACCATCATATAGAATTTAACAAAATGTTATCACTATAGAATATTGCTATAGAATAATTTTAAACTGCTATAGAATAATTTTAAAATCTAACAAAACACTTAGGTATGTAAGTAGGCTCAGGAACTTCATTGGGACTACTCATGTGTCTAAGTGTTTTGCTGAACTGATGCCTAAATTCTACAGAACTTTTCCATTTGAGAATTAAGTGCACATATTGAGTTAATATGCACAGAGAAGGTCAATCAAGTGCCTAGCTGGACAATTGCACATGCCGTTGCCTAGTTTGTATGCACAATTTCAGTGACTGGGTGCACAAATTGGCGATCACTTTGTATATGCAATTATGTTTCTATTTTTTTTTAAATCAGGTTGCATATCTCTACAAAGAAATCACCGCTATACAATTGGGGTGACAATATGATAGATTCATTATGTTCTGCAATAAAAGGCCTATTAAGACAATATAAGGTGTTTTTCCTTCATTGAAGGAATATTTTAAATGCATTCTGCTATAGTTCAAAATGCCAAGTATTATACATGCAAATCAGATTGCAGTGCTGTGTGTGGCAAAGGGGAAAAAATGGTGACAATGACAACCATATCAAGATGAAAATTCAATGCTGATCAAAGATACACAAAAATAAATCAACAAAATACCCAATAGCTGTAACAATAACATGGAGTTCAAAAATCTGAGGTTAATACACTTCCAGGCAATAGCCCACTTAAGGATTTTGAAGACTATCAGGCCCAAAACATTACAGATCATCATAGTAAATACCAGAGATAAAGTCAGAGTTCTATAATAGGCATTGGATGGAAAAAGTTGGACAGCCAGAAGAAACTGCAGATTGCTTCACAATTTGAAAAGTTACATTCAACTGTACAAAGATGAAATAATTTCTTATACAGTTACCAGTAGTGTGCTGCTGCAGGAGAAAATTTCAGTATTGACAGCATGGTTAGAAGAAGATATCAATACAGGGCAGAGTAATGTACCAGTTCTTCCATTACATTCATTAACTTTTTCAATATTTTCTTTTTTCCCCTCTCTTATTACCAGAGTTTTTATTCAGCTTAAGCTACAGTATGTAGGCCAAATTGGTATAATTGGTATTTGGTAACACTGCTCTACAGCCAAAATGCTTCTGAAATAAATGTAGTCAAACTTTACTAATTCTGGGTCACTGAGAATGAAAATGATGCTTAAAATTCTTGATTGGCTCTAGTTTTCAAGATATGCTATTGGGTCAGTATATACGACCCTTGACTTGGGAATGGCGGAGGATAAGTGAGTTATAAAGGGAAGGGATCTCAATTTAAACCAGAAATGACTAAAATACATCTTTGACTGGATATATGAATAAATCTATGACTGGGTTTGGACAGTACTTGCTTTTTAGGCAAAACAATGAATGATGCAATCTGAAGCTGGTATTGCGTCATACATGATATGAATTGCATCATGTTATTCCTAGAAGTCATGGATGATGCAATCATAACGAAGCTTACATCACTCTGCTGAACAAATTGCCCTATATCAGCTCTAGAAATCATACAGTGTCGTGCTCTCTTATTTGTCAGTGTTTGATTTTGCAAAGGGACACATTTCTGTTTAGCCAAAGAGAGCAGAGATGTCTCGTACTTGTGTGAACAGTGCAGATAACTTCTGTTATGTTTGTAGTGAAGTGACTTTTGCATCACAAAAGTGCAGTATAACCATTATGGTTAAGAAAGCCTATCACCTTTATTTTGGCTGCAAAATTGGAGATCAGGACAAGAGGTGGGCCCCACACATATGCTGCAACACTTGTGCAACAAATCTTTGCCACTGGTTGAACAGGAAAAGGAAATCTATGCCTTTTGCAGTGCCAATGATTTGGAGAGAGCCAACAGATCATACCAGCAATTGTTACTTCTGCATGGTGCCTCCAGTTGGGAAAGGTGTGTCAAAGAAGAAAAAGTGGACTGTGCATTATCCAAATATTCCATCAGCTATACGCCCAGTACCCCACGGAGAAGGACTGCCGGTTCCTGATGCACCAGAATCATTCTCACTTGAGTCAGACGAGGAAGAGGAAGAGGATGAAACTTCTGGTCCTGAACCATCAGTGTCACAGGATCCACATTTTCTCCCATCCTCCTCCTCTGAATCACACCTCATAACACAAGGTGAACTGAATGACCTTGTCAGGGATTTGGAACTACCCAAGAGTAAGGCAAAGCTGTTGGGCTCCAGACTACAGCAGTGGAATCTCCTGGCAGGTGATGTTAGGGTTTCCATGTTCCGTGACAGTCAAAAGGATCTTGTCCCATTCTTCTTCATGGAAGGTGATCTTGTAGCCTGCAACAACATCGATGGTGTGATGGCAGCCCTCAACGTCGTTCACGATCCAGATGAGTGGAGACTGTTCATTGATTCATCGAAGACGAGTCTTAAAGCTGTTTTACTGTATAATGGCAATATTTTGCCATCAATTCCAGTTGGTCATGCAGTTCATATGAAGGAAACCTACGACAACATGAAACAACTTTTGAGGTGCATAAACTATGACCAACATCAGTGGCAGCTTTGTGGCGATTTGAAGGTTGTTGCTCTCTTGCTTGGTCTGCAGACTGGATACACAAAGTACTGCTGTTTTCTCTGTGAATGGGATAGTCGTGCAAGAGATTCCCACTACATCAAGAAAGATTGGCCACTCCGACAGTCATTGGAGCCTGGGAGGAAAAGTGTTCAGCATCCACCACTTGTTGAATCAAGGAAGATTTTGTTACCACCCTTACACATCAAGCTGGGTCTCATGAAGAACTTTGTCAAGGCCATTGACAAAACACAAGCAGCTTTCAAGTACCTCCGTGGAAAATTTCCAAGGTTAAGTGAAGCTAAGATAAAGGAAGGTGTCTTTGTTGGTCCTCAGATTTGTGAACTTCTTCGAGATGATGCATTTGACTATGCACTGCGTGGCAAGGAAAAGACGGCATGGAAAGCCTTCCAGTTAGTGGCAATAAATTTTCTCGGAAACAACAAGGCAAACAACTACAGGTTGTTGGTGGAAAACCTTCTCAAGGCATACAAAAGCCTTGGTTGCAGCATGTCACTAAAGATACATTTTTTGCACTCTCATCTAGATTTTTTCCCACCGAACTGCGGAGCAGTGAGCAACGAGCACAGTGAGTGATTTCACCAGGACATTGCAACCATGGAGAAACGCTATCAGGGCAAATGGAGCCCATCAATGCTTGCAGACTATCACTGGACACTGACAAGAGATGCTCCATTTAATGAATACAAGAGACAAGCCAAGAAGCGCCAAGTAGACACTGAATAGGACTAAACTATGTACAAAATAGTTGTTTGCCTTTTGTTTCATAATAAATTGTATTTATATAACCCTTTTGCTGATTTTTAAAGTGTTACATAAACAGGACAAGTGAAATATTATCAGGTAAAGCAACCATAAACACAAGAAAAGACCTAGGTTTACAATTTATGATTAAAACTCTACTATCTACACAATATACATAGACATAAAATGTAAAAACTTAAATATCTGAGAAACAGTAGCCAATCAGTTGTTTTAATTGTCATATTTGAATTCAGCACATCAAAATACATAATAAATAGCACATTTTATCTCTGAAGCAGACGACTTCTCAAAAATTGTAGACCAGTGTAATTGGTTACACCACGGTGGTCTCAGACGGTTCTGCCTCTAAATCAACTGCAGTATCCTGATTATCGTTAGATTGAGAGACCCAATGAGCACATTAAAACCAGCTTGAAGTAATCATCTTTGCCTGTATTAATACCTTTATTATCCAAAAATCACTGTCAAAAACACTATAACAAACAGACAATAGAGAGATGTACAAAATATCCAGCATTAGTACTTTGATCACTTATGTCTTTTGGTGGGGAATCCCAGAACAGGGAGGGTGATCATCAGGTGTTCGTCAGTCTGGCTTGTCCTGTTGTGTCCCACAGCCCATAAGCCGGATAACACCTTTTATAACAGGTTACACTGATGCCCACTGGAGAGTATGCATATTTATGCAGAGACCATCCTCTTTTCCTTATCTGAGTTTCCATATCCTACTAATATTGGGGTTCTCATTAACTATTTGCATTTTACTCATGAGCATTTACGTCAGTTAGTTGCTATGGCATTTCTGCAGTTGAACATCTGCAAATTCTGCTTATACTTATTTCTTAAGATCGCTCAAAATATCGAAAACTTGTGCTTTGCAGTTGCTGACTGAGCCCATATCAGCATTTTAGCTTATTTGTTTATTGCAGCATTTTATCTTGGACATGGAGTCACTATTGGTTAACCCCTTATTTCAAGCTAAATTCAGGTCTTGACATTGATCAGTTTGGTTAAGCTAAATATCGTATAGGCCTGAAGGTCTTTGCATTCTTGCTTTAATCAACATGAACATTTCTTATCTTTTACTTTTATAATATGGCTAACTAATATGACAGGCTACACAAGAACAGAAAACATCCTTTCAGAGAGAGAGCATCCTCAAAATGATCTTGTGCTCAACTTTATTCAGTTGTCTGGTTAGGGAACCCTGTGGCACCATCTCTTCACAGCAACCTCACTGTTGGCAGTATTTCTGATTTTCTGTTCAAAGCAAGCCTGACAAGGATCTTGTTAGATCTTTGGCTTCTAGAGGATGACCAAGTAGCAGAAGGAGCCAAGAGTACATTTTTCATTTGTGCTTGACCAGAACAGAGCACTCCTTTCTTTTGGATGGACACATGAGAGCAGTTATAATATATTACTCTATAGTAGTGCATTCTACCTACACTTTAAGATCACTTGGAAGCTTAAGCTAGTGGAGGATTTGATTGCTTCTCCATTTAAAGGTATTTCATAGGTAACCCCACCTGCTCAGTGCGGTACTCTGTCCCCTGTAGTGGTGGCTAGGCTACATACACAGATAGATATGTTTGTTACAGCTTTGGATAACAGACCCAGCTTGTTTAGCTCAGGCAGTAGTGTCTTATGGTTTTCAAACCAGACATGCGAGGTTTGATCCCTGCTGACAATTACCTTTCCAGGGGTGTGGCATTCCACATACAGTTAGCACATTTGTCAATACTCTGTAATCAGCTCTAACTTCAAATGAACTATGGAGGGTGTTTAAATTGTTGTGTGTTTTAGACCAATAAACTCTGAATGGGTTGGGACAATGGGATTCTTAATGGACTACAATAGGTGGTAGATCAGGCTGTTGGCACCTACCTAACTCAAAGACCATCCCTCTTCCCATGTGATACTACCCCAGTTGAGATTAGTGAAGGAGCTCAAGCTAAGGCTAGATCTACACTATGGGGGGGGGGGGTCGACCTAAGATAAGCAACTTCAGTTACATGAATAGAGTAGCTGAAGTTGCGTATTCTACATGAATAGAGTAGCTGAAGTTGTGTATTTTAGCTTGATTTACCTGGCTGTGAGGACGGCAGCGAGTCGACCGCTGCCGCGCTGCCATCGACTCCGCTTAACAGCCCTCTGGTTTCAAAGGGAGGAAACTCAGAGCAGGGCATTTTTTCAAAAGGTTCCTTGACTCAAACTCATCCCCCCTCTTGGTGTACCAAAGCCCAGGTTTATTTAACTTTAAGGCATGGCTCATCTATTGTCTCACCTTTCTGGATAGGGGCTGGGTTGTGGAATGGGGGGGTGTTGTTATTTTGTACAAGTCTTTTTTCATTACAGGATGGTTTTCTATGGTCAACTTGTTGTGGACTTCAAAGCATTTTTAGTATTTTAAGTGTTGTAGAAGTGCCTAGAACCATTTGTGATAAGTAATTTGACCTTTAAAGACAGAAAAAAAACAGGCTATACCATCTTATTTTCTCATCGCCTGCTTGCTACTCTTTCTTTCATGTTTATGGAAGTGCAAAAGTACAATTTGTTAAGGTCCACATGAAATGCTGTATCTTACACAGGAACTTGTAACCAATAGAAAGGAGTGAAAAGACCAAATAATTAGTTAAAAGTGCAAAGATCCATATAAGGTATTTTCATTTTTTTAATACATCAGATCTTGTGCGGAAATCATAAACTCCCCACACTGACATGAAAATAGTGCCAACAATCCCATTGTCTGTATGCTAAGAGAGGAGTAGTTCATAATTCCTGAAGCCCTTGCAGCAAAGTCAGGAGTGAGAAAATATAACTCATATTCCAATTCCCATCTTAAGTTTCCTCCATTCTCTTTGTAGTCTCAGGGCCAGATTCATCCTTGTAGGACCATGAAATGGAATTTTAATCCACCAAACTCATGGAGATAAATATGCTGGCTGAAATGCTACCCTCCTAAGTTTTTGCCTTGAGAAGGCAGCTTTATTTTATGGCTGGGAGTAAAAGAGAGTCTTTTACTGAGGCTTCGTAGGACGTATGTTAATTGTGAATTTCTCAGCCAGCCTAGACCTGCCTCATTCTAAGTTAGTCACGCTCAGTTCTGGCTACATCAGCGAGTGCCAGGGAGTAAAAACCTTGTACCTTTATTGGTAGGCTTACCACTACTGAACATCTGAGTTGTACCAGCAAGGTGAATTGGGCTTCAGAGCATGAATCAGGCCGTTGGTCTTTCAATTTCTGAATCATGCTGGTTCTCTGAGCACCTAAACCTGCTTACCAACTAATGGGGTATTTTGTTGATAATCTGTCTAGCTGCTAAACTGTCCTCTTTTCATGCTGCTTCTTTCACCCTCAAATTGCACAAAATATATGTAGTTTAGCTTTGCTTAAATTACATGAACTTTTGAAAGGAGAGAAAAAAGTCTACAGTTCATTCACTTTTTTACTGCCATTTACCACAGTAACCTATAGTGCCCCACACAGTAGGTAATTTTAAGTAAAGGATATTCTATAGTAAAGGGAATATGTTACTATTCAGTAAATATTACTGTTGTGGGGATTTTTATCAGACCTATAGTAAAAATCATTTGGGGTTAACAATCATGTAAAACTGGTATCAGCAATGTACCTCTGCAGAAGGTTACAAACCAAAGCAGAACTATTTCCTATTTCATGATATTGACAGGTGCACTTTAGAACCAAGCTACCAGACCTTTCAGAGTAACTTTCCTATTACAATCATATAGCTAAACACCATCGTTTTAACAATAAGGGCTTTTATTTTTCTGCCAGAATTCAAATCTCTGACAAACAGCTCTGAAAAGAGGTAAATGCTGTTACAAAACTACAAGCTGCCTCATCTAAAATAATTGTGTTTGTGTAAACATCATCAAACAGGCTTCTACTTGTTCCACAGTTTTCTTTCTCTTATCAATGAGTCCTGAGACCTGGAAAATAGAGTGCAAGTCGGAAATACAGGAGAAGGACTGTGATTTTTATCGGTAAAAGTTGATGCTGAATAAAAATAAATTAAGCAAACAGTTCTCTCTAAACGTTTAATCTAGTTAATTAAAATCCTGGCAGGTAAAAACTCTAGCAGCACTAGAAATGTTATCCTTTTTTCTTTTGTTCTTTAGGTTGCAGAGAAATAGTTGAATGATTAGGCTTCTGGTGAATTTGTTATCCTAAACTGTTTTGTCAGTGTGTCCTTCTCATGCATCCTGGTACATGTTTCCTCTTATTAAGCCACAATGGAAATTTCCAGAAGATCCTAATGATGCTGCATGCATAGCACCTGTCAGTAGGAATTCTGTAATGTAAACCTTAAAGGCTTTGATGGAAACCTAAAAGGAATACAAATTTGCCAATGCAGCAGTCCTGTTTGTAATATCTAGGGGTCTGTAAGATTTCTATGATGCTGGAATTTTCTTTCCCCCAGACTTTGTGGGTCAGGGAAAATTAGCTTTAAGAAGTTAAGAGCAACTGTAAATTGAGACATTTCTTTGGCATACAGTTATCAATTAAAAAAATAAATTTTGCATTCAGCTATGAAACATTCTTGATTCCCCATGGTTCCTTATTCTGAGATACTATAAAACCCAAGCTCTGTTTTCATTTGGTCAGTGTGAGTCAAATTTAATATAGTCTGACTGTTCCACAAAGACAAAATTGATTGTATTCCCTAAAAGATGAACACAGAAATACTTGCCATTTAATGAACTCTGTGCTTGTGTAATGCATTGCAATGCATTGAATATATGTTAGTTTAGAACACTTAGTCAAACCCATTCTAATTGAATTTACCATTTGAAACCTTGACTTGCTGCTAATGGTCCAAAAATAGACAAGTCTTTTTTGGAGTATTTTTTTGCCTACAGAATGCCATCTATTGATGTTTTCTTGAAGCAAATGCTTGTCTTTGTCTATCAGTAGACTTTAGATGTCAGTTTTTGAGGTACAATTATAAGAAACCGTCCATTTAGAAAAATATATGATTGACCCCTGTAAATTAACTGTCAACATCTAAATTCTAAAATTGTGCACAATCAGCCTTAATAGGATATATGCAAATGCTCAGAACGCTGGTATGAAACTGTCAGGTTGGTGATGTTATTTTAAGCCATGCATGATGTTCCCTCTTCCCCCTCTCCCATTTATTATTTTTTTATTTATTTATACTCCAAATAAATATCTTTTTGCCAAGGCTGCCTGTCTTGAGGGGAAAGTGGGGTATACTGCTGACATTTTCAGGGTGCCAGTGTAAGGCGTCTTTTCTTGCTCCAGTGTATTATATAATCATCTTCTTGAGACCTAACATAGAAGAGAAAAGGTGATATTAAAAGAGGGAAAGGAAAAGCGTCTCCTGTAGGCTTATGAAATCAAGGCAGTATTGTAGAAATTAGAAACAAAAAGAGAATAGCAACTGATTATGCTCTAATTTTTAACCAAATAGGAGTCCAATTTAGCAAAGCATTGCAATGCAGCTAGAACTCACTATAATTCATAAGGTAAAATACGTGTGTAGCACTGAAGCTCTGCATGATGATAATGCATTTTGAAGGCTTTTATTGCACATGAGCTTTCCCATCATTCAGGCTGATGGAGAAAAATTTTGATCACTTGTTCTTGGGCAGCTGGGATTTTACAATTGGCTGTCTGGAAATAAAGGGCCAGATCCTCAATTGGTATAAATCAGCAGAGCTCAATAACTTCAAAGGAACTATGCCAGTTTCTACCAGCTGAGAGTCTGGCTCCAAATGTGGTTGTCCCAATTCTAAGGATGTTGTCTCATTCTCTGAAGTAAATTAAAATGAAATAGTGTTGCTTCTGAGATTGTCTAATGGCATTTTGCTGCAATCTGCTTTTGTACAATTATACTTTTTAGGGTCTTATTTTTTTCTCTTTTTTTTGTTTTTGGATGTTTGATTATCACTTGATCTTATGCTTAGCTTGTCTTTGTTTTAATAGAAACTGCAGAGCCACCAACAGTCTGAGATGGTCTGTGAGTCTAGACTGAAACTGTAATAACTTGTTTTAAATTCAAGTAAGAATTTATTCAAAATTCAAGCTAAATAATATTCTGGATAATATCCGTCTGGTATGAAATTTAGATCTGAACATACAGAATGTCACTTGTCCACTCCTCCGCTGATTTCTACTGTTGCTGTTGTGCCCATGAATTTGTTTTGTTCCTGATCCTCCTTCAAGACAGTGGAGAGTGACCTGAGAATGCTGGAGAACCTCTGCCCCTGGGCCAGTTCATTTACATTTGCATCAAGTTCTGCAGAATGCCACTGCCATGAAGACGTCTCCTTATCCTCTTCACCCAATATTTGCATAAAGAGGCCTAGCGCATTATCAGTTTCTACATTGCCATAATAGGCCAGTTGCTTTTTTTAATCATTAGGGCACTCTATGAAGTTAAAACACTGTAACCATGAAAATAGTTGTTGCTCTTGTTTCATGAATCTGGCTCCATGTTCAATAGCAGCTTCAAATGCATAAATCTATTTTTTGCACAAATTTGTCCTCTGAAGTCCCAATAATAGAATGTTAAGGGACATCTTGATTACAGTCTATAAGCATCAATGTGGGAAACAAATATTTAATAATGGGCTCATCAGTCTATCAGAGAAAGCTGCAACCTGATCCAATGGCTGGAAGTTAAAGCATACATTTTTAATGGTGAAAGCAATTAACCATTGGAACAATTTTCCAAGGGTCACAGTGACCATTTTTAAACCAAGATTGGATATGTTTATGAAAGATTTGCTCTAGGAATTATTTTGAAGAAGTTCTATGGCCTGAGTTATACAGGAGGTCTGACTGGGTGATCACAATGATCCTTTGTGGCTTTGGAATCTATGAATATTTTCTCCTTCTCAGCTGACATTTCTAAGGACAATTTTTTGTACACGGGGGCCTAGATGTCACTGCTACGGTTTCTAGCATAGCAATTAAACCTTAGACAACAAGGGATGCTCTTTCCTTGAAAGATAAAAGACATTTCAGCCACAATGGTGATTAAGTCTATCATAAAATACCCACAAATGTCTCCATTTCTAGTCATCTAAACTTGGATGCCACTTGGATTGTGACACCATCTATATTCAAGCCAGTCAGTTTTGATTTGAGCTCTTGTGCCTCAGTCCTTACAACTATCAATGCTGGAACTCATGCTGGCGTCAGTAGGTCTGGATTTATTGGCATGGGCTTGCAGGTTTGCCAGAAAAGGAAATGGGACTAGTGGACGGCAACAGGGGACATGGCATTTTAAGGGCCAAGGGCCAGCCAGCCTAGTTTACTAATCAGATTTACCTGGGAAAGAAGCAGGTGCTGCTTATAAAGAGCCAAAGGAAGCTTCAGGAACAGCGTGTCTACAGAGAGAAGGTGTAGGAAGGGACATTTTCTTGCAGTAGTCCCTGCATCAGGGAAAAGACTCCAGGAAGGAAGGCCTAGGGCTGCAGCCATATGGCCCTGTCCCATACAAGGGGCAGGAAGCTGAGAAAGAGCCCAGGAGGGATATAAGATTGTTATTAAATCCAGGGTGGTCAGACACTGTTTATATTGTTGCTTTGTTTTGAAGGAAGACTGGGAACTGATGAAGAGCCTGGACTCGTAAGGTGGCAGAGCCCAAACCTTTTAATTTACAGTACTAAACTTTATTTTGTGATTTGAGTTGCCTCTATTAATAAATGACCCTATGATATGGATGTTGTTATCCTAAGAGAGTGTTGGAGAAGTATTCCTGAGGAGCCTTGAGGAGAAGGTAAAAACGGAGGGTGGGATGCATGTAGGCCCACCCCAGGCCAGGAGGCAAGATGGCAACTGTATGTCATGGACCTATTAGAAAATATGTGACTTGCCCTGCACAACATATACCAGTTTGTCTGGCTTGAATATAAAGTGCACCACTATCAACTTCTCAAACAATCTGTGGCTATCCAAACAGAAAAGAAAAAAATACACACACACACTAAAGATCTAACTATTTCTAGTTTAAAATACAAGTCAGGTTCAAACCAGTAGTGTTTTGAAATGTGTTTGAAGTTGAGTCAAATCTTGTGAATAGCTCTAGTTAAAAGGGAGTTTGGAGGTAAAGAGTGATGGTTAATATTACATAGCAATCCATAAAAAAAACTTTTGAAAGTTAGCAATTTCCTTTATCATTATAGAACCTGTTGTTTGTTTGAATCAGTGTTCAATAGACTTCTTATTAAGCATGTAATTGTATATACAAATATCTCTATTTTCCATTCGTGCTTAAATTGCTTGTAGGTAAATATTTCCATGTATTTTGTGTGTAGTTGCACCTTACTGAGTCCTCTTGAAAATATGTCATAAGAGTGCCCATTAGAGGGTGATTTCATTTTTATAAGTTACAAAATTATATGTGTTAAATCTTTGAACATTTGTAAAAATGTAATCAAGACTTTGCTCTTCTGAGAGCTTAATTTTAAAAATATATATTGCACATAAGAATCTTGCTGATATTTCCTTTTAATAATTTTATAATATCTCTTTGTAGATTACGTAAGGCCTTTGAAATCAGTGGGAGTTAGACACCTAGGGACTTTTGAAAATCCCACTAAGCACCTATTTGCATCTTTGGGGGACTAAATACATTTTAAAATCTTACTGGTAAAGACTAGTGATTGTATTAACAAAAACTGGTTGGGATTTTACATACATAGTAGCAAGAAAAAAGAATACTGGGATCTGGTTATCTTGAAACTTGTGTCCAGTGGGAAAGTTGGAACATTTCAATATGAAACAGATGAACTTAAAAATCTTTAAATCTCTAGTTCAAAAGGTCTCTCTTCACCTGACCTGTGGATGAAATTACCTGCTTAATTAACAAATTTGAAATTGGTAATCAAGTAGGACTTTTAGACCTCAGATAGCTATCAGTATGCAGTGGCTGAACATTCCTGTTGTAGGAAATTCTGAATTAGGAATGACATAACAAAACTGGGTCTTGGTCTTCATTATTCTCTTGGGTATAAAGCGTTATAGAAACTTTGTAATTATTTTTGCCTGATTTCAAATCTGAGGAGAAATTAGGTTTGCAGTCATTGTAGGCTCTGTTTGGAGTCATGCAGTAGACTTGGCTCCCCAGTTACAATGAGAGATGAATAAAACTTTCCCTTTCAGTTCCCAATCTATCACCTTCAAAGTTTGTCCTCAAAGCATGTTTGCACATGTCCATGTTCTTGTTGGTTCTTTCAAATGCTTTTGTGAGTTTGTACCAAAGTGAAGGAAGGAAACTTTAGTTTGAAGCTATCCTTCCTCCCTTTGGTTTGACCTGCAGCAATCCTTGCCAGGTCATAGCACTAAGGAAAGCAACTAGAGCGTTAATTAGACTTGTAGTGAAATCCTGGTTCTGTTGAAGTCAATGGGAGTTTTCTCACCATGGTTACTGCTACTATCTAGCACAGTGTTTCCCAAACTTGGGATGCTGCTTGTGTAGGGAAAGCCCCTGGCAGGCTGGGCCAGTTTGTTTACCTGTCCCGTCCGCAGGTTCGGCCAATCGTGGCTCCCAGTGGCCGCGGTTCACCGCTCCAGGCCAATTGGAGCTGCTGGAAGCGGCAGCCAGTACTCAGCCTTTGCCGCTTCCAACAGCTCCCATTGGCCTGGAGCAGCGAACTGTGGCCAGTGGGAGCTGCGATTAGTCGAACCTGCGGACAGGGCAGGTAAACAAACCGGCCCGGCCCACCGGGGGCTTTCCCTACACAAGCGACATCCCAAGTTTGGGAAACACTGGTCTAGCACATGCTGGGATGGGGGAGAAGGCAGAGCTCTCATCTCCATATCCGGCAAGCAGAACTGGCCAGAGGAGAGAAGCACATGGTATATCCTCCTAAGGAAGTTCTGCTCTTCTGGAGTGAATTGCCTAGACTATTACAAATTATAGAAATACATATTTTTTTAATGAACCTAAACACTGAGCCCTCAAAATCCCTGGATATCCTTTTCTTAAGTTCATCAGAACTGTATTTTGTGGATAACTGCCATCTATCAACCCTACGCCAACCCAAAGTATTAATAATGCATCATGGAGGTGAATGCCTGGCTGCAAAGATGGTGTCGCCAGGAGGGCTTTGGCTATTCGAGGAAGGACTGCTAGGCAGAGATGGCGTTCACCTTTCGAGGAGAGGAAAGACCCTATTTGGACACAGACTGGCTAACCTAGTGAGGAGGGCTTTAAACTAGGTTCGACGGGGACAGGTGAGCAAAGCCCACAGGTAAGTGGGGAATATGGAGACCGGGGAGATGGGTCGGAAACGAGAGGGAGTGTGGGCTATATTGGCAGAGAGAAAGGAGGGTCAGGACAAAACTGGGAGGAAAGATCAAACAAGTATCTTAGATGCCTATATACAAATGCGAGAAGTATGGGGAATAAGCAGGAAGAACTGGAAGTGCTAATAAATAAATACAACTATGACATTGTTGGCATCACTGAAACTTGGTGGGATAATACACATGATTGGAATGTTGGTGTGGATGGGTACAGCTTGCTCAGGAAGGATAGACAGGGGAAAAACGGAGGAGGTGTTGCCTTATATATTAAAAATGTACACACTTGGACTGAGGTAGAGATGGACATAGGAGACAGAAGTGTTGAGAGTCTCTGGGTTAGGCTAAAAGGGGTAAAAAACAAGCGAGATGTCATGCTAGGAGTCTACTACAGGCCACCTAACCAGGTGGAAGAGGTGGATGAGGCTTTTTTTAAGCAACTAACAAAATCATCCAAAGCCCAAGATTTGGTGGTGATGGGGGACTTCAACAATCCGGATATATGTTGGGAAAATAACACAGTGGGGCACAGACTATCCAACAAATTCTTGGACTGCATTGGAGACAACTTTTTATTTCAGAAGGTTGAAAAAGCTACTAGGGGGGAAGCTGTTCTAGACTTGATTTTAACAAATAGGGAGGAACTCGTTGAGAATTTGGAAGTAGAAGGCAGCCTGGGTGAAAGTGATCATGAAATAATAGAGTTTGCAATTCTAAGGAAGGGTAGAAGAGAGAACAGCAAAATAGAGACAATGGATTTCAGGAAGGCAGATTTTGGTAAGCTCAGAGAGCTGATAGGTAAGGTCCCATGGGAATCAAGACTGAGGGGAAAAACAACTGAGGAGAGTTGGCAGTTTTTCAAAGGGACACTATGAAGGGCCCAAAAGCAAGCTATTCCGCTGGTTAGGAAAGATAGAAAATGTGGCAAAAGACCACCTTGGCTTAACCATGAGATCTTGCATGATCTAAAAAATAAAAAGGAGTCATATAAAAAATGGAAACTAGGACAGATTACAAAGGATGAATATAGGCAAACAACACAGGAATGCAGGGGCAAGATTAGAAAGGCAAAGGCACAAAATGAGCTCAAACTAGCTACGGGAATAAAGGGAAACAAGAAGACTTTTTATCAATACATTAGAAGCAAGAGGAAGACCAAAGACAGGGTAGGCCCACTGCTTAGTGAAGAGGGAGAAACAGTAACAGGAAACTTGGAAATGGCGGAGATGCTTAATGACTTCTTTGTTTCGGTCTTCACCGAGAAGTCTGAAGGAATGCCTAACATAGTGAATGCTAATGGGAAGGGGGTAGGTTTAGCAGATAAAATAAAAAAAGAACAAGTTAAAAATCACTTAGAAAAGTTAGATGCCTGCAAGTCACCAGGGCCTGATGAAATGCATCCTAGAATACTCAAGGAGCTAATAGAGGAGGTATCTGAGCCTCTAGCTATTATCTTTGGAAAATCATGGGAGACGGGAGAGATTCCAGAAGACTGGAAAAGGGCAAATATAGTGCCCATCTATAAAAAGGGAAATAAAAACAACCCAGGAAACTACAGACCAGTTAGTTTAACTTCTGTGCCAGGGAAGATAATGGAGCAAGTAATTAAGGAAATCATCTGCAAACACTTGGAAGGTGGTAAGGTGATAGGGAACAGCCAGCATGGATTTGTGAAGAACAAATCATGTCAAACCAATCTGATAGCTTTCTTTGATAGGATAACGAGCCTTGTGGATAAGGGTGAAGCTGTGGATGTGGTATACCTAGACTTTAGTAAGGCATTTGATACAGTCTCGCATGATATTCTTATCGATAAACTAGGCAAATACAATTTAGATGGGGCTACTATAAGGTGGGTGCATAACTGGCTGGATAACCGTACTCAGAGAGTTGTTATTAATGGTTCCCAATCCTGCTGGAAAGGCATAACGAGTGGGGTACCGCAGGGGTCTGTTTTAGGACCGGCGCTGTTCAATATCTTCATCAACGACTTAGATATTGGCATAGAAAGTACGCTTATTAAGTTTGCGGATGATACCAAACTGGGAGGGATTGCAACTGCTTTGGAGGACAGGGTCATAATTCAAAATGATCTGGACAAATTGGAGAAATGGGCTGAGGTAAACAGGATGAAGTTTAACAAAGACAAATGCGAAGTGCTCCACTTAGGAAGGAGAAATCAGTTTCACACATACAGAATGGGAAGAGACTGTCTAGGAAGGAGTACGGCAGAAAGGGATCTAGGGGTTATAGTGGACCACAAGCTAAATATGAGTCAACAGTGTGATGCTGTTGCAAAAAAAGCAAACATGATTCTGGGATGTATTAACAGGTGTGTTGTGAGCAAGACACAAGAAGTCATTCTTCCGCTCTACTCTGCTCTGGTTAGGCCTCAGCTGGAGTATTGTGTCCAGTTCTGGGCACCGCATTTTAAAAAAGATGTGGAGAAATTGGAAAGGGTGCAGAGAAGAGCAACAAGAATGATTAAAGGTCTTGAGAACATGACCTATGAAGGAAGGCTGAAAGAATTGGGTTTGTTTAGTTTGGAAAAGAGAAGACTGAGAGGGGACATGCTAGCAGTTTTCAGGTATTTAAAAGGGTGTCATAAGGAGGAGGGAGAAAACTTGTTCACCTTAGCCTCTAAGGATAGAACCAGAAGCAATGGGTTTAAACTGCAGCAAGGGAGGTCTAGGTTGGACATTAGGAAAAAGTTCCTAACTGTCAGGGTGGTTAAACACTGGAATAAATTGCCTAGGGAGGTTGTGGAATCTCCATCTCTGGAGATATTTAAGAGTAGGTTAGATAAATGTCTATCAGGGATGGTCTAGACAGTATTTGGTCCTGCCATGCGGGCAGGGGACTGGACTCGATGACCTCTCGAGGTCCCTTCCAGTCCTAGAATCTATGAATCTATGAATAAGCCTCTAAGACTATAGGTGAATTTACTAGTAAACCTCTGCAATCCATGCAACTATTATCTTTCAAGTATAAGAAAATCCCTCCGACCCCCATTGTCACCTTTGATTAATTATTCTCCAATATTTGACACATGATAAAACTTCTCCTTTACATCAAAGTTAAATTGTAAATAGTCACTCTTTCTGTCTGCTGCATACCAGGATACGGTCCCCAGCTGAATACATAGGATGTCATACAATCTCCGTGTTCTGCTGTTGTCACAAAGTACTGTGCTCTTGGGGCTCACGCTGTCAGCATGAAACTTCAGTTGAATTACATTATTGAATTCAATTAGGAACTATATTTTCTCTGCCCAGAAACTGACACATGTTGAAAAGGTGCAGTCTACATGATAGAAACACTAGTAATGTGTATTTCTTACTGTTGCTGCCAATGTAAATTTAGACACCTGAAAGAAATGTCTACAAGGAAAACAGGTTAAAACAGAAAAAGTTTCACACAATGCCTACGTGTACAAATTTATGTTAGAGTTATTTTTTCTTTCAAATTCAAACTTTTAGTGTTACAAGACTTCCCAATACTTAGCATTAATGCAAAATATAGTATCTACTTGCTATCTATATTTGATCTTGGGAACTTGTTTCTGGAAAAGTGCCCAATATGACACCAATAGGAGACCATAAAACCAAAAGAAACACTTCCTCAATGTGCAGGTATTTCAGCTTCTTGATTACTTCACCTTCGTAACTTGCCAAATAACATTAGCAGAGGCAGGAGTAAAACCTAGAATTCCTGATTCCAAATTCCCTACTCAAGGCACTAAACAGCACAGCCTCTCTTAAAATTACAATGGAATTAAATCAGTTTGAAACATGATTTCTTTTGAATGTTTATAAAATAGATTGTTCTGCCACTAGTGAAAACATTTGTCAGGTGTTTGCTTTGCATCTTTTCACAGGTAATTAACATGCTGATTGGGAAAAATCCTGTTCTCATTTCTTCTCATCTCTCCCCTGCTCCAGCTCTCCATCTTGGTTGCATTTCAGTGTCTGGTTAACTTCTTGGGACATCTCTAGAGAGATCATGTAGAGGGTTGCCTTTTTCAAGTTCCTGGAAAATTAATGAAAACATTCTTCAGTCTATGAAATGGTGGATGTATTCTGGACTGTTTTTATATCATGCTTTTCTTTTGAATACTCACAGCTTTGATTTTTGGCACTGACGGGAAGAAATACACTTTATAGGTCTCCAGATCCCATGTCTCTAAATTGAACTTTCTGAAAACTGGCAATTTTTGTGCAGAACATAGAGATTGAATGCAAGGCTATAATTCAGTTTTGGTTTTCTGCTGATGACATAAACCACAAGAGTCTGTTGGTTTATGAACACCAGCAGCAACTGTACGTACAGACTGAATTACTGCCTGTGTATTTGATCAGAGATAATGTGGTGTTGTCCACAATCCAAAGATATTTAATTCCATTTTCCCATTTAACTATAAACAACTAAATAAAGGGTACTAAAATCAATTATCTTTAACAAAATCATAATTGCTATTTGGTTTTTTTTAAGTGAAGTTGGTGAAATACCTAAATCCAAATTGCAGCTATTTCAGACTTAGAGATATTAAGAAGGTTAATTTTTGTTCTGTGGTCTATGACTAGGGTAATACAAATAAAAAGCAATAATAATAACAGTACTTAAAATACCTGATCTATGTGAGTGCCACAGTGTCACATATAGTATTATCCCACTAAATGAACTCTCCCCCTTCAGAAAGTGACTTTTCTAAAACTAAGTGACTCACCATTGACTAACACTGTTTGGTTGGTGCTGTGATATCCCTCCTCTAAATACCATTAAGCTGGATGATGGCATCACTGCATAGCTGGCTGAAATTATACCTTAAGTTACATAATATAATTCTCTAACTGCCTTAAGTTACATAATATAACAGCTCCCAGGAAACAAGTGTTCTAGAGTTTATGTTCTTTACCAGCTCTCCTGGGGTTCAGTTCATCTGTGGGTCTCGCTAAATCAACTACTCAGGTGAGAAGTGCTACCTACCAATCACACCCAACCTCTTTACCCCTAATGGCCCTGGATACTTACCTACAGAGATAATGTTTTTTATTATTTCCTGTGACTTTCAGCTCAAATGGGTTCTCTCTCTGAAATAGTCAATACACAAAGACATAGGCGGTAGTCCTAGCAGAGAGGGATTTTTGGCGGAATTTAAGTGGGAAGATCAAACTTATATGATAAACGCAATGTATCCCATACTTTCTCAGTTTATCACGTGATTATAGCCATCATGTGTGATAAGCAATTGCATATTTGTATAATATATCTGAATATTAAATTTCATAGAATATTGTTCATATCTTGTTACTAGTTTAGAGTTTAATAGGTTCTTCTCCATGACAGAACAACCCTAAAAACTAATAAATAGTACAATCGATTGCTGAAACAGGAATTATCAGCACAACTCAATGCAGTCTCAAATTCCAAATCCTAACTAGGTTTGGAGATAATTTCTATAGCAAATGCTATTCATTTCATTTCACCTCTTAGCTTTTTTATTTTATTTTATTATTTATTTATTTTTTAAATCTCGCCATGTTCATGAATTGTAAAGAAGAAAATACAGAGAAGTGAACAAAAATCATTTAAAATAATTTTGGGCTGTGTAGCTAATAAGTTACTGTTGTTCTACAAGGGTTACACACCAGATGTGTAACACAGTGAATTAAGCCTGGTCCTGCAAAAATCCAACAAATTCACAAATTTGATAAACAGATCATCAATGTCAGGTTGTAGCGACTGCAGTAGATGGAGTTCAGACTAATATAATTGAAGAGGAAAGCTGTGATTTCAGACAGCTGACAGTCAAAAAGTCAAAATGAATTCCATTTTGGGGACAATCTTTTACTTTTTGAATGGCAAAATGTTTAACAGTAGAAAGTTGACATGGAAGCCCAATTCAGAACTGTGAATTCTCCAGTATTATTATAGATCAGTGTTAATGAAGGAGTATGTCTTTGGACTGAGTTTGAGGCTGCTAGACTGTACAGTATAATGCAAGCAAGCATATATTATTGGCTTAATCCTACAAGTTCGTTGGTGTCCTCAATTCCACTGAAGTCAGGGAAAGGTAAGGATGCTCAGCATTTTGTCTTGATATTGAAGATAAAATTATCAGAATTAGAAATATGGTGGTTTGTAGGACAGATGCTTCTCTAAGGAAGAAAACTATAGAAGACTGTTTCTTATTTGTGTGAACAGCCTGGACCTGCCCTTGGATTTTTTTTTTCCTTGGGTCTCCTTCTCATTTTCCCCAAGCAACTCCTCTCCTATTATTATTTATTTGTATTACCACAAGGCATAGGAGCCACTGTCATGGACAGGTCCCCATTGTACTAGGTACTGTAAAACACAGAACAAAAAGCCAGTCCCTACCTCAAAGAGCTTACTATTGAAGTATAAGGCAAGAGACCACAGATGGATAGAGACAGATAGATGGGGGGTACAAGGAAACAATGGTCAGCATGATAGGCAGTGATCTCTGCACACCAACATCCAAACCATTGTCAAGGGTTTTGTAGGCATCTGGGAGAATGAGAGTTTTAAGGAGAATCATAAAATCATAGCATTAGAAGGGACCATAAAGGTCAATGAAGTGACTTAATGGATGTTTACAGGGAGTTCCTCCAAAGCATGAGGGGCAGCATGGGAGAAAGCATGAAAGTGCTTGTTTGAAAATTTTACCAGTGGTCAATGGAGGCCGGCATCATGGGATGACTGGAGGTGGGAGTTAATCTCTTGATACTGAATGACAGATGATAGGTAAGACTATGATTTAGTCATGTGTATTTTTAGCAAAAGTCACAGACAGGTCATGGACAATAACCAAAAAGTCATGGCGAGTCACCTGTCCCTGACTTTTACTAAAAATACTCCTAGCTAAATCTTAGGTGCTGATGGGGGCGTGTGCTCCTGGGGTAGATGAGGGGTGGCCTGGTGTCAGCCGCTGCAGTTGCGGAAGTGATGGAGGTTCCAGAAAGTCACAGAATCCGTGACTTCCGTGACCTCCGTGAAAGATTTGCAGCCTTAATGATAGGTAGTGTGGAGGTAGGCCACAAACAGCCTTGAAAGTGAAGACAAGTACTTAATGTTTACTGTGGTAAAAAGGTAAACTGCTTCACATTATCCTGCCCATGTGTCTCAGTCAAGACCTGCTACACTTCTCATATTCTATTCCTCTGTCTCAATGACTTAGTCATGGAGGCTCTTGGCCAATAGTATGATGTGGAGAAAGAACTGAGCAGAGTCCTGATTCAAAGCCCATTGATGTAAGTGGGAGTGGATGACCAATTGTACTCATTTTCACTGTGGAAGTTAGAAACTTTGAACTTGTATGAAATAACTTCCTTCATTCTATTTCCAAAAACATTTGATTTGAACTCTCATTTCTCACTTCTTATTAGAGAAAAATTGATTCATGGGGCTGACAATAAATCATTCTGAAAATACCACAATGCATTTGAAAAAGACGGGTCTTCTGGTTTATGGTAAAATTGATCAGGAAAGCACTCAGATTTAACTTTTCATTGAGAAAATTGTTCAAATCATTATACATTTCCAAGGTAGTATCCACAAATCTTAAAAAATCTAAAGTGAATCATAGATTTGTAAGGTTTGCAAATTCTCAGCTTGTCTAAAACGGCTTTGTAAAGGCATTTTTGTTAAGATGCAGTTGTCTGTTAAATTGCTGAAAATCATTCAAGAGAGAATGGCTCAACCTGTTCTTCCATCAAGTGCCAGTCACAGAACATTGTTTCGACATAAATACTGATAATAGAATTAGGATATTGGAAAACTATAATTCCTTCCAGGGTGCCTGTAATGTCAAAAATTGTAGGAGCAGTGTAGCCATAGGAATCCTGAGATGAAATTATGAAATTACAGTCTTTAAAATGCCCTGGAAATATATGCTTTTTGTATAATAAGAACTGTAATATTTTAGCCATTCCCTTGCTGCTGCTCACTCCCCTCCCATGAAAAGTACAATGCTCATTAGGAAACTGAAAAACATTAGGCAGGTGTTTGGAAAATGACTCAAAGTGATGGCAGTGAAAAATATAACATTATATTGAAGCCATTACACCATCAGATAAGTAAGTTGCCTTTATAATCTCAACCACGAGATAGCTTTTGACAGGTGTGAATATAAAACTACTAAATTATAGATTAGCAGAACCTAGTCATCATCACCTTAAGTATGTTGTAGACCTTTCTAACTAGATGTAAAAGACATACTCCTTGTATTAAATGTCAAAGTAGCTAAACAAGCTAATGCACTGAATAACAAAGAATAAAAGTAAATGTCAACGATACTGTAAAGCTACTATTTATTTTTTTCCCCCAGGGCTTTCATAGAGTCATAATTGTGGAAGTAAACTCAAGAAGGTTAGTTGATAGGAACCCTAAGGACAAGTAAGAGTTCTTACAATATTCGTAGTTGACAAGAATTATGTAGAATAGTCTATTTTCCTTTAGCCTCCTTTCCGCATCCCAAAATGAACTAGTGGCCATTAGGAAATTGAGAGCCACTACGATTTTTTTCCTCACAGTTTGATAATAATAGGAATGATGATATTGGGTTAGACAGTGGTATTGATGACACTGCTTCGTGTTGAGGGGCAGCCTGGAGCCAACCTCAGTTAGGAAACCTCTTCAGTAGACTTTTCTAATGATATGTAAAAGAAATATTCACTAAGGTAGCCAAATAGGCCACTAAAACACCTGTACTTCTAAATTTTGCAGTACTTAGCATTTGAAATAGCGACTTTCATCTTCCAACCACTTTATAAACATTACGTTATTAATATTTGTCAAGGACACAGATTTATAATGAGTGATGTTGAGGTGAGTTGACTGTGTACATTGCTTCATTATACTACATAATTTTCTTATCACTAAATAGCATATTGTATGTTACTGGCTGCCTGAAGAAGGATATGCATGTTTCTCTAGAGATGATGGTTTTGAATCTCAAGATGCATGATATAAGTCTGGGGAGGACAAGATCTTCAGAAATTTTGTACGAAGACAAACTAAGTGGGCCTAATAGCATATTTATACTGCTGTACTTGACTGTTTGAGGGTTTAATCTCTCTTATCAACCAACTGTTAATAAGAACTGTAAACTTCATCCACCTTACATTTTGATTAAATCCAACATTATGTGCAGAGTTGCCTCTAATTAACTAACTGTTGACCTAATGACCACTAGAGTGATATTTAAAAACCATCAGCCTCAATTCTTTTCAGCTTGCCCTGTCACCATGACAGTAACAAATAATGTTCATTTCCCCTTGGCTGACATACAGCAATTTTAAACAATCCTGTCCCATTATGTTATGCTACGTGAAAATGATAATTTCATTTAGGAAATGAACAGTCTTCATTTCTAGCACTTTGAAATTCTAATAATTATGTTTAAATTATTTCTGCCTTAAACTGTGAGTTTAGGGTCGGCTGCAGTGTCACTATATCACTAATGCTATATGAAGTACTTTTTTGCTACAAAAAGATGGAAAGATATTTCTTCTGTTAAAGATTTTAACATAGCGAAAGTAGTAATTAACTGACATCATGCTAGACTCTAATGCAATGCCATTTTAGTTGCCCTTTCTGATATAAATCTATTGTAAAGTTCATATTGAACCGATGAACCTATTAGACTTCATGGACACTGCTCATTGTATTGGCATTAGCAAATATGTTGCAAATCTGTCACTCACTGTCTGCTTCCATATGAGAATAGTGAGAAATTACTAATGCTCTGCAGGTCACCTACGAGTTAATTATTACCCATAAAGTGTCAGGTAGAAAATTCCCGCCTATTCAGAAATTACCAGTGACATAGAAAAAGTAAAAAGAGGATCTATGCCAACCGGAGTTTAACATACTGGTTTCTCTGAAATGGAAAATATAGGCTAAGGGTATGAGATATGCCAAGCTTTAGTGGTCACTTGAATTATTATCATGACTGCTGTGGGATAGTGTTTGAATTTACAGTGAGATGCGTTAACCAGGAATCAGTGTTTCCATAGCAGTTTTAAAACGGATTAAGCAAATTGCCCAGTTGGTTTGCTCATTTGTCACACCAGTGCAAGGATTCCATTAGCACAGATCCAAGCTGGTTAGACTGGAAACACAATATATCACTTTGCCAATTTCAAAATCACTTGGGAGGTATGAACTGTCCAATAGAGGAATAGGATAAGAAAAGGTGTGAGTAACTTTTTTTACATGCTTTATTGGATCTGAACTTTAGAGTTAGACCTGTAACAGGGTGGTTTGCTTTTGGGGCTAGAGCGCCAACCTGCTTACAGAATAATCCCCAGCTGAGGGGAATCAGGCACTTCTCCATGAAGAGCAGAAGATGGCTGCAGTAAAAAAGAGAGCTAGGCAGGAAGCTCGGAGCAGGAGGGAAGCTATGGGGAAAGCTCTCCAGGCAGGGAGGCCTGTGAGAGACCCTGAATAAGCAGAGAAGTGACTGGGTTCCCCTACTGGCTCTGCAGAAGGGGGCGTACAAGCCCATTCTAAGAGTTGTTGAGCCCAGTAAAAGGGGCCAGGGGCTGCAGGCGGAGCTGAAGTCAGGCAAAGGAAGAGCCCTAGAGAAGGCGGAAGGATTTTTGTTTCTGTTAAAGACATTTTTACTTTTAGTTTGGGACAACTGGGAACCTGGAACGGGCAAACAAAAACAGTGACTCAGCTGAAGGGCTGAGTTACCAGGCAGAGAAACTGGAAAAACCTTCAACAGGAAATCATACCCCAGTGTGAAAGCTGTGAAACCACATCTGGCCCGAAAAGGCGCTTAACAATGACTGAACTCCATTACAAGGCTCCAGTCCCTCAAATCACTTTAGCATGTGAGTAACTTTAAGCATGTATGTGGTCCCATTGGCTTGACGTGCTTTGTTGGTTTGAGGCCTCAGTTACCTAGAAAGATTTTAGAATCAAAATTTCAAAGGGAGAGGACATAATTGGTTTCAGAGTAACATAATTGGTGTACCTGCAAAAATATGTGCTTCCCAGTTGCACCCACAGAAATCCACATTTGTTCGTGTATGGTAGATCAGTGAACTGCACACTTAACCCATGATTTGTATATTTGTGCATTGGTTGTGTGCGAATGCATTTTTTATATGGGCTCACCTGTCTCTCCCAGTTTAGGGCCCCATTATCTGTTTAGGAAGGTTTCGTGATTAGGAGAAGGAATAGTTGTTTATATGGGAGAAGAGGAAAAGTAGGTGGGAAAATGTGGGTCACATATTATATTAAGATTTCATTTAATAATAGCTTATAAAGGATCAATAAATGTATAGATGTGATGAGCACGTATAGAAGCAAGTGGTATGTGCTATAAATTGTTATAAACACATCAGATTATAAACAATGGTTATAAGACACCAGCTAACCCATTGGCCTCCTATAACAATATAGAATAATTAATAGATTCCAAGGCCAGAAAGACTGTTGTGATCATGTAGTCTGACCTCTTGTATACCACAGGACATAGAATTCCCCCAAATAATTCCTAGAGCAGATCTTTTGAAAAAATATCTAGTCTTGAATTAAAAATGGTCAGTGACAGAGAATCCACAATGACACTTGGTAAATTGTTCCAATGGTTAATTACTCTCACATTAAACATTTACACCTTATTTCCAGTCTGAATTTGTCTAGCCTCAACTTTCAGCCATTGGATCACGTTATACCTTTCTCTGCTAGATTGCCCATTATTAAATATTTGTTATGGTAGGTATGTATAGACTGTAATCAAGTCACACCTTAACCTTCTATTTGTTAAACTAAATAGAGTGAGCTCCTCCAGGCATGTTTTCTAATCCTTTAATCATTCTTGTGACTCTTCTCTGAACCCTCTCCAATATATCAACATCTTTCTTGAATTGTGGGCACCAGAACTGGACACAGTGTTCCAGTAGCAGTTGCACCAGTGCCAAGTACAGAAGTAAAATAACCTCCCTACTCCTACTCAAGATTTCCCTATTTATGCATCTTTGGATCACATTAGTCTTTTTCACCACAATATTACACTGGGAGTTCATGTTCAGCTGATGATCCACAAGAGCCCCCAAATCTTTTTCAGAGTCACTGCTTCCCAGGATAGTGTCCCCCATTACTGTAAATATGCCCTATGTTCTTTGTTCTCAGATGTATATATACATTAAAATGCATATTGGTTGCTTGCGCTCAGTTTACCAAATGGCCTAGATCACTCTGAATCAGTGACCTGTCCTCTTCATTATTTAGCACTCCCCCAATTTTTGTGTCATCTGCAAACTTTCTCAGTGATGATTTTATGTTTTCTTCCAGGTCATTGAGAAACCAGTTTTAAGCTGGTTATTAAAACATCTACCAATCATTTATTAATCCTTTATAAATCATTTATACCTGGGACCTTAATATAATCTATGCCCAAAATGGGCTAATCTCATTTTTTCATCATATTTAAACAATGTTTAATCTTTTGTGATTTCTGTTTGGGAGTCCTCTAAGTGTAAAGTATTTAGTCCGTTCCATGCCTGCTTAGTACCAGACTATGGTTTAGAATTAACCCTGCATGTGATTCGGTCTAGGAGAGCTGAAGAGAACTGCAGGGTTTCAGGACCTTTATACACAGCGATTTAGTGTGTGGCAAGCCAGGGTGTGAATCTACAGTTCACTAGCTTGCTGCACACTAACTCTCTGTGCCATCCCTGCTATCACACACTAGAAGTTCCATAGTGTGCTTTGATGTACTGCTGTTTGAAATGGAAGTATGTCAAAGCACACTACAGAACTTTTAGTGTATAGTAACAGGGTCCACATGGCAAATTAGTGAGCGGGAAGCTAGCATACTGTAGATTCTCACCCATGCTTGTCATGCACTAACTCGTCCTGTAGACAAGCCCTCAGTCTGTGTCCAGCAGCCTTAAGAAAATCACTTTTGCATTCATTATGGTGGAGCCCCATCTCTTGACCACAACAATACTTTATTGGCCATGCAGCAAAGACAGACTTCATAGGGAGCAGCTTCTAACTTCCCCAACTGCTAGTAGAGTAAGTATGAGATGGGGAATATGAGGGTTGAAGAGATAAAAAAAAGCAAATCTCAGGATCCAACATACATGAGCACACACAGGAGTGGCATGTTTTTCATTAGGGAGTACTCATCATAACATATGACAAATGACATCACTGGGGAACCATTAGATGACCCGAATTGTCACAAATATCTATGCATAGTTTTGCACAGAATTTTTTTGATTCAAGTATCTAACTGCTTTGAATTGCCTGCAAAAAAAGTTACAGGAAGAATTAATGTGAAACTCTTCTTGTTCCTGTTTTACACTAGTGTCCCTCCCTTGACTTCAGTGGAGTTATTCCAGATTAACATTGATTGAATCAAGGCTCATATCAATTTCTGAATTAAAGTGAAGGAAGGGACATTGTGCTTATCAGAAAGGTTTTTGCTGTTGCATATAATCAGTTGAAATGATAAATGAGTACATTGTCTAAATTAATACAATAGTTGCATGCAACCAATGTTATCTCTCTTCAAGGTAACCTTAATTTATTAATCCATTTTAAAGGGAAAATCTATTTTTTCCCCTGCTGAATAAGTCTGTTTTAGGTGCATTCAGATTGGGAACACCACTTTCTTCATTCCATGTATGCATTTTGTCCTTGTGTACCCTTCAGGTGCCAGATAGATTATTGCTCACATCAGAACAGGAATTTGATTAATCACTAGATCATATGTTTTATTCAAAAACAGTGCCCTCCATACTTCATCCAGAGTAAATTAATGAAAAATTCACATAAATTGTGGAGCATATTTTATTAACCTGATTTTGAGGTTTGTTTGTAGCTTTAGAATACTCGCTACAAATCAGGAAATAGGAGACTACATTTAGAGTCTTGATTTCGGATAAGTAGGTCAAATGAATACAAATGTCACTAAAGTCTCATGGCAAATTAAAGGGCCACATGAATCAGCCTCAACACATAAAACATGAATTTGGCTGAAGTTCTTGTACTAATCATGATTTTCAGATTTGCTTCACAGCTTGGAGTCTATGTCATCTGCAGAGCATTCTGCCCTCTGGGTACAAGGCTTAGACAGGTACATTCTATGCTAGGAGCATGACATTAATGGCAAAGCAAAATTATGAAAACTCCATATTTTATAAGCCTAAAAGGCATGAGTCTGGAGCCTTCAGCAGAGTTTATCCTGTATAAAATGGAGACAAATGTGACAGAATAAAGGCAAAAACCGCCAATCACATTCATATGTTAACACCCAGTTTATATAATCTACTCTCCCTTTGGTATGTTGATGTCAGTGGAAGTTCCATATTATATAAGGAAAACAGAATGTTGAGACTGAATATTAGCATCTGGATCTGAGAAGAAATGTTCACCCTTATATAGTAGGAATGTCTTCTATTAGGGCTGTCAAGTGATTAAAATATTAATTGTAATTAATCGTGCTGTTAAACAATAATAGAATACCATTTATTTAAATATTTGTGGATGTTTTCTACATTTTCTACAATGTGAAATTTTAGAGCCTACAAGTCCAATCAGTCCTACTTCTTGTTCAGCCAATCGCTCAGACAAACATGATTGTTTACATTTGCAGAAGATAATGCTGCCTGCTTCTTGTTTACAATGTCACCTGAAAGTGGGAACAGGTGTTTGCGTGGCACTGTTTTAGCCGGCATCCAGGGCCAGTGCAAACATTTAAGGCAAACTAGGCGGCCGCCCAGGGTGCCTAGTGGTTGGTGGCACCTAAAAGCCCACTCAGGCGAGGAGGTGGAGTGGAGGTGAGCTGGGGCAGGCGGGTGTGGGGAGGGCCGCCTGCAGTAACAGGGGGACGCACAGGGGAACCGCTCCCCGCCCCAGATCACCTCCACTCTGCCTCCTCCGCTGAGCACACAGCCCCTGCTCTAAATCTCCTCCAATGGACACCGCAAGCCTGGGAGGGGAGGAGAATTAGAGCGGCACCAGCGTGCTCAGCGGAGGAGGCGGAGCCAAGGTGAGCTGGGGTGGGTTCCCCGGGCGGGGTTAGCTTCCGCGGGGAGTCTCCCCGGGCGGGGTTAGCTGCCGCAGAGGGGGGGGTCTCCCCGAGTGGAGTTAGCTGCAGAGGGGGGGTAGCTGCTGCGGGGGTGGGCTCCCTGGGCCGGGGGGGGGGGTGGCGGGCTCCCCAGGTAGGGGGCTGGGTTAGCTGGGGGAGGGCGCAAGGTGGAAGTTTCGCCTAGGGCGCAAAACTTCCTTGCACCGGCCCTGCCGGCATCGCAAAATATTTACATGCCAGATGTGCTAAAGATTCAGATGTAAGCAGAGTCAGGATGAGCTCTACCCTGACATCTGGTGGTGAATTATGGCGAGTGTGGAAAAGAACTCCAGGGGCTGATCTTGTTTGCATCGGCACACCCACCTGCCTGGCATGAAACAACAACAACTGAAAGTGGTTACTTTGGCTGGTGTGGGATCCCCAGTTTTCTCTGTTATTGGGGCAGGAAGAATAAAGTTTTGTTACCCTGATTCTGTGAATCAAGGCCAGTGGAACTGTTGTATGACAGAAGGACTGAGTGAGTCCTTCACCATTACCTAAGTAGCACTTGCTTGACAAGGGGCATGGGTTACAACTCCCAGTGAATGGAGAGAGGATTGGGACAGGTATTTGTACCTGATGGTATGGGTCCCCTCTGAGGGCGTGACACACCAATTGCACTACCTCCTCTCTCCACTGTTGAATGTCAGAGTTAACTTTGATTCCATTAGGAGTCTAGTTACAGGCTGCTGAGCTGAATTCACTTTGGGCCAATGGTGCACTAGCACGGGGGCTCCCCTACTATGAGTTGAAGTTGCTTAGAGCTGAAATGACAAAAGAGCTAAAGTTCTTAAGAGCTGAGATCACTGAGTGCTGTGTTAACTAGTGGGGGAGCCTGAAGCTATATTGCTAAGCAGCTGGCGGAGCAATTTGTGGGGCTGACTGGAGGAGCAGTGAGCGGCGTGGGGCCGGTTGGAGCAGCCCAAGGAACGGCGAGTGGAGCTGTTTGCGGGGATGGGTGGAGCGGAGCAGCTTGTAGAGCGGAGCAGTTTGTGGGACGGTAGGAAGTGGACTGGCTAGTGGTGAAGGCTGTGGCGGAACCCCACGGAGAGACAGCCGGCCGGCCTTGGATCATGTAAGGTGCCCCTTAACACCCTGCGTGCCCCCCCCTTTTGCTCTGGGGCTGCACTGACCAGGGACAGAGACTTTGGGGTCTGTTGGACTTTTGGGACTTTGGGTGGTTGCTGGACCCAAGAGACTTTGGGGGTGTTGGACTTTGGGGACTCTGGGTGATTTTTGGGTTGCTGGATTTAAGAACCCAAAGGGAAAGGACACAGCCCAATTTGCTGGGGTGGGTTTTTTGCTCATGGTTTGTGTTACGAATCCTGTTTGTGGTATTTTTCCAATTTAATGCTGATGTCGTTTACTTCATGTCGTTTACCTCGTTATTAAACATTTTCTGTCACACTCAGACTCCGTGCTTGCGAGAGGGGAAGTATTGCCTCTTAGAGGCACCCAGGGGGTGGTATGTAATTGTCCCAGGTCACTGGGTGGGGGCTCGAGCTGGTTTTGCATTGCGTTATTGAAACGGAACCCACTAGATACAGAACCCGGCCCTTGTTGCTGCCAACTTAGATGGGCAGAAGGGTTACACATATGTCCCTTCATGCTTCAACCACCATTCCATAGATTCATAGATTCATAGATTCATAGATTATAGGACTGGAAGGGGCCTCGAGAGGTCATCGAGTCCAGTCCCCTGCCCGCATGGCAGGACCAAATACTGTCTAGACCATCCCTGATAGACATTTATCTAACCTACTCTTAAATATCTCCAGAGACGGAGATTCCACAACCTCCCTAGGCAATTTGTTCCAGTGTTTAACCACCCTGACAGTTAGGAACTTTTTCCTAATGTCCAACCTAGACCTCCCTTGCTGCAGTTTAAACCCATTGTTTCTGGTTCTATCCTTAGAGGCTAAGGTGAACAAGTTCTCTCCCTCCTCCTTATGACACCCTTTTAGATACCTGAAAACTGCTATCATGTCCCCTCTCAGTCTTCTCTTTTCCAAACTAAACAAACCCAATTCTTTCAGCCTTCCTTCATAGGTCATGTTCTCAAGACCTTTAATCATTCCAGAGGACATGCGTCCATGCTGATGAGGGGTTCTGCTCGATAATGATCCAAAGTAGTGTGGACCGACACATGTTCGTTTTCATAATCTGAATCAAATACCACCTGCAGAAGTTTGATTTTCTTTTTTGGTTGTTCAGGTTCTGTAGTTTCCGCATCAGAGTGTTGCTCTTTTATGACTTCTGAAAGCATGCTCCACACCTCATCCCTCTCAGATTTTGGAAGGCACTTCAGATTCTTAAATCTTGGATCGAGTGCTGTAGCTATCTTTAGAAATTTCACATTGGTATCTGCTTTGCATTTATTTTGAGAGTCTCGAGGATGGGGCTATAGGAGACCAAAAGGGTCCAGGCTACGATGATTGGCAGATGAGGAATAAGGTGTCTCTTGGAGGAGTGGTGCCTCAGGGAGTGGTTGACGAAGAAGCTCGCAGTTCCTAATTGGACTTGATTAGGGGCGATATCCTGCGATGAAGCTGGCCTTGATCATTGGCTAATTTGGGCGGAGGTTGGCGCGAGGAGGATGGCGCTTCAGGGATTGGGTGCGCTGCCGCATAGGGACGGGGTTCTGATTCCAAAAACAGAGTGGTGAAGTCTGGGTAAGTGGTGCTGGTCACGCCTGTGCAGTTGGATCTGCATGTGGAAATATGGTGCTCATCAAGGATTTGTGAGTCAGAGGCGGGGGAGTGCCGGGCGGGTGGAGCAGGGCAAGCCCCGGACCCTGCTCCCCAGCGGGAGTGCTGGAGCGGGGCAAACCCCCGACCCCACTCTCCGGTGCGAGTTTGAGGGCCAGATTAAAAGATCTGACAGGCCATAGTTTGCCCTCCCCTGGACTAGAGAAAACATTCCCTAGCTATAGAAGCCCATATCCCCCTACAATGAAAAAACTAAAACTAAAACCCCCTTCTTCCATATGACACAGAGTTAAATCAAGAAATGCATATACAGAACCTGATGTCCCTCAATGTAACGCATGCCAGGATCCTTGAAGTTGGTGCCACAATGTGGCCTAGTGTTGTAGGCACAGAAGTTGCAGCTAGGCAATGCCTGTGCACTTGGTCTAATGAGCCAATAACTCAATGTTTCCATTGGCCAAGTCACGTAGGTCCAAATTGTCAAAAGTTTACATAAATGCTATGTGCCTAATTTGAGACACCTTGGCTCTAATTTTCAGAAGTTCTGAGCTCCCAAAACTCAATGGGACATGTGTGCTTAGCATTGTGAAAATCAGGCCCAGAAGTTGAGGCACCCCATATTTATGGATATTTTTAAATTGTATTGCTAAAATCCAGATGTGTTTGGATTTGAGTGACACAACTTATTACTACTGAACCACTTGGATGACCTTGCTGCTATATGAACCATATGATTGTAAATTAATATTGCTTGAAGTGTAGAGAGATTGTTTATTGCTCATCATGAAGCAAAGTCTTGCTCTATTGTTATTCAGCATACAGAGAAGTTTATGGAAGTCAGACCTGCCGAAGGAATGTCAGCATTCATTTATGCAATAGATTATTTTAGGCATTTACATATGCTTCTTTCCATTCACCACTAGACTTGAGACCACCAAATTTATCCACATCTGGCATCCTGAGGTATCCTACATATGATCTAAAGCTCACTCTCCAGTTACCAATTCATTTTAGGCAACCCAGGTCAGGACTATACTAGGAATCAAGCAGAGTGCCCCAGGGGTCGGTGCTGGGGCCGGTTTTGTTCAACATCTTTATTAATGATCTGGACGATGGGATAGATTGCACCCTCAGCAAGCTCGCAGATGACACTAAGCTGGAGTGAAGGGTTAGGGTCCAGAATGACCTAGACAAATTGGAGGATTCGGCCAAAAGAAATCTGATGAGGTTCAACAAGGACAAGTGTGGAGTCCTGCACTTAGGATGGAAGAATCCCATGCACTACTACAGGCTGGGGACCGACTGGCTAAGCAGCAGTTCTGCAGGAAAGGACCTGGGGATTACAATGGATGAGAAGCTGGATATGAGTCAGCAGTGTGCCCTTGTTGCCAAGAAGGCTAATAGCATATTGGGCTGTATTAGTAAGAGCATTGCCAGCAGATCGAGGGAATTATTCCCCTCTGTTTAGCACTGGTGAGGCCACATCTGGAGTATTGCGTCCAGTTTTGGGCCCCCCACTACAGAAAGGATGTGGACAAATTGGACAGAGTCCAGCAGAGGGCAACGAAAATAATCAAGGGGTTGAGGCACCTGACTTATGAGGAGAGGCTGAGGGAACTGGGCTTGTTTCGTCTGCAGAAGAGAAGAGTGAGGGGGGATGTGATAGCAGTCTTCAACTACCTGAAGGGGGGTTCCAAAGAGGATGGAGCTCGGCTGTTCTCAGTGGTGGCAGATGATAGAACAAGGAGCAATGGTCTCAAGTTGCAGCGGGGGAGGTCTAGGGTGGATATTAGGAAACACTATTTCACTAGGAGGGTGGTGAAGCACTGGAATGGGTTACCTACGGAGGTGGTGGAATCTCCATCTTTAGAGGTTTTTAAGGCCTGGCTTGATAAAGCCCTGCCTGGGATGATTTAGTTGGTGTTGGTCCTGCTTTGAGCAGGGGGTTGGAGTAGATGACCTCCTGAGGTCTCTTCCAACTCTAACCTTCTATGATTCTTCTATGATTCTAGGAATCAGGAGACCTGTGTTCTATTCCTTGCTCTGCTGTGTGACTTGGGACAAATCCCTTAAACACTCTGTGCCCCAGTCTTCCCATCTGTAACATGAAGTTAACGATATCTAGGATAGTTAGGATGAACACAGCCCTAACTTGAGACTATTGACTATTAGCATTATTGTATTTAGCATAACCCTAGCTGTATGCCTCAGTCAGCCCTTGAAAGCAAGAAACTTCAAATCCTGAGATGGCACAAATGATGAGCCCATAGAATATTTTTAGACTTCTGTATCAATAAGTATTATGTATTTGTGTGTTCCTGGCTCACAGAGGGGTCCCTGTGAAATCTGAAATCACTAAGGGTGATTAATGCGATATCCCAAGCTAGTTATGCAGATACCCTGCCTTTAGAGACTTGACCTCTTGGGAAAGGTGCAGTGACTGGTTTTACCTGATGGGAGGCTGGCAGACAAAGCAAGATTTTTGGTATAAAGCCTGAATTTATCCTGACAGAGGGGCCTTCCTTTTGGAGGGTGCCAATTCTGCTGAAAGGTTGGAAGAACTTCAGTGTGCCAGGGCCCATAGACTGATGGATGACTTCTGTTACATTTAGTGCGCATTTAGACCCTTGTATTGTTTTATATGTTTTTTTCCTGTATGTTCTTGTCCTTAAATAAATGTACTCTGATTTGGTTGGTCACTGATAAACCATTGTCATTATCGCTGGAGCTAAAAAGGTCAAAATGAAGGGCTGAGTTAGTCAGACTTGCTGAGTTAATCACAGTGAATTGCAGCGATGTGGCAAGTCTAAATCCCTGGTCTGGAGAGAAGGATGAGTTCCTGCCTAGACAGAGTTGATGGCTAGAGGCCTGAGACCTGAAAGGGCATTCCTAGAGCACACCATGGACAGGGTCAAAATCAATGATGAAAAAGGACTGTGTGAAAGCTAGGTATTGTTTTTCTAATTTCCAAAGACGTGTATAAGAAATCGATACTCCCATTGATTTTATTAATAATAATAAATAATAATATCTAGTTCTTGTGTTGTGCCTTTCATTACCAGATCTCAACGCTCTTTACAAAGGAGGTCAGTATCATTTAATAGGAACATGTCATCTCTCTTGTAACTTATCAGGCCTCCTTCAGTGTAACATATGAGCACCTCAAAGACATAAAATAATTTATGCACATAACTATCTGTGCGGTAGGAAAGTATTATTATCCCTATTTTACTGATGAGAAACTGAGGGGGTGAGAGTAAGTGGCTTGCCCAAGGTCACACAGGAAGTCTGTAGCTGAGGCATGAATTGTCCTCACATCTATTGAGTATCAATTCAGTGCTTTAAGCAAAAGACCAAGCTTTGGCCCTGTCACTAAATCCCATAAGCTATGTTTTGAAAGTGTAATGGTGACTGCAAACCTACTGAATTGGACAGAGAAGCTAGTTTCTGTCAATGGTGATATCTAATATGATGTATGGAAGACTATAAATTACTTTTCTTCTCCCAGACAAAAAGACATGTAATGGAGGTCATCCAGCAGACAAGACGCTACCTCCTGGATCAAGATGCTAAACATTGGAAGGGGGTTAATTAGCTCCTTAACAACCTTTTTCCACACACACAACTTGGGAGGATGAATATTGCCACTGACACCAAATGAAGGTCCCCCCCACCAAGGACTCTAGAAGAGGGGATTGTTTGATATAATAAACCAGAACAACTGGAAGGATACCTTTGTAGGGGAGTCTGGTAAGCCAGCCATATCAAAAGAATTGCATCCTGGACCAGGATTTGAAAGACGTAAAGGAAGGAGAGAGAGATTGCAGAGAGACAGAAGGGAGAAACTATTTCAGGCTGTGCTGACAAAAGGGGGTCAGGAAATTGACAGATTTCAAGAGACATATGTTTTTCTTTTCATTTTACTGTAACTCGGCTGAGAAAAGAAATCTTTTCTAGTGTAGCTTATGAGAAGTTTAACTTTAGATCTCTTACGCAGTTTCTTTTGTTTTACTACTATTTTCTCTCTATTTTTAATAACTCTTGTTTTTCAATAAACTACTCAGAATGTTTTTTTTCATGCAGTCTGCCCCAAAAGAAAAAAAGGGGCCGGCCTTATGGGTGGGCCAGCCGGGCAACTGCCCAGGGGCACCATGGTCAAGGGGGCACTGTCCGGCAGCGCAGAGGTGTGCACTGTCAGTGTAGAGTCAGAAACCACTCCTGGCTGGCAGGGGAGCGCTGCATGCAGGGGTTCCCAGATTTCTCCGTACTTCCTTCTGATGGAGGAATGCTGGGGGGAGGGGAGAGGGAGGTGAGTGGTGATGTACAGATACTGCTCCCCCCAAAATTCCCTTGTGCCTCCCTAGGTGGCTATGGGTGGGTCGGGGAGTGAGGAGCAACACTAAGTGCTTTGTGCATCCAGGTCACCTTTCCCACCTGGGCTGCTGCTTTCCTATCATCCCCTTATGCAGCTCAGGTGGGGAAAGTGATCTGGATGCTGGGAGCCCTGACGTTGCTCCTTGCTCCCTCTCACACAACCCCCTAGGGGTGCACAAAGGGGCAGTGTTTGAGGCGGGCAGTGAGCAGCAATGCCAACTGCTCTGTGCATCCAGGTCACTTTTCCCACCTGGGTGCTGGTGGGGGGCGCAGGGGTTAGGGGCGCAGCAGGGAGGTGCAGGGGTTATGGGCAAAGGGGGCACAGTGCACTGGTTAAGGGTGCAGGAGAGGGGCAGGGGTTGGGGCACAGAAGAGGGGTGCAGGGCTTATGGGTGCAGGAGAGGGGTATAGGAATTAGGGGTGGAGGGGTTGGGGTGCAGGAGGGTGGTGCAGGGGGCACAGTGCAGGGTGGGGGGGAGCCTTGGGAGCCCATGGGGGCCTGGGGCAATGGGGGGTATCCCTGGGGGCCAGGGGCAATGGGGGGGGACTCCGTGCCCATGGGGGCAGGGCCACCAAAATACAAGTTCGCTCAAGGCACCATTTTCCCTAAGGCCGGTCCTAACTCTAAGGGGAGATAGAAAATATTTGGAACCTTTAATCCAATCAACGTCTCAATCAGAGGGGTGTCCTCTCTCCAAAGACAAGAAAAGACTAAGAACCAAGGAGGAGACCCAAGTTGGTGAAGATTTCAGGGGATAGTAGTGCCTAAATCCCAAACAACTAGTTTTGGAAAGTATCTGGGTAAATGCAAACTTATTGGACTAAAGTTTAATTCAGGTACCTAGTATACCTTGTTTAAGATGTGTTTAAAAATATAACTAACACTGTAATGTAAAACTGCTATGTTCACTAGCAGAGCCATAGACAGACATTCCAACTGACAAAAGATTTCAAGATTTCAAAATTTTGACTTCATTCCAAATTGGAAGGAATACCAAACATTTGAAAATTTTCTGTGAAGGAAAAATCTGGGGAAAAAAATGTTTCAGGTTGATCAAAATGTTTCATTTAGATTTTAACTTTTAATTGTGCATTATGTATCATACAAAAATTTAAAAACTTCAAAACAAAGTCATTTGAAAACAAAAAAATATAATTGTTTTTTTCGAAAACATAAGAATGGGTTGTTTCAACACTGTTGGAATTCCTCCCCACCTCCTCGTTTCTTCTGAAGTGAAATTCTATTGAAATCGATCCAATTTTGCAAAGCATTTTTACTCCAACAGAGTATTCTGCCGAAATATGGTTCCATTGAAGTTTCCCTGACCAGCTCTGTTCATAGTGCTGTTTTGCCTCAAGTTTTCTTAGAATTATAGTAAAACAGACCAAAAGGAATATCCATGACAGTTTTGCCCTATGTATGCAGCAAAGAGAACTGCAGGCATCAGTGAACTGCCACCAGAAGATAAGATGGAGATTTATAGCTAAATTGGCTGTAGTTATGCAAGGCAGTGTCTGTGAGTGTAGAAGCAAATGCTTCAATATTCCTATACAGATAGCTTGTTAATGTCAGCAGCAGTCATGGTCTTCACTCCAGTACTGGCCTTTCGACCCCTGGGGAGAAATTCGTCTTCTCTTCTGTCAGCACATATTAGTAAATCAGAGACAAAAAGCAGTAATAGAAATGAGCATAGCACTGACCAATTAATAACTCAAGGGTAAAAACTGTAATGTGACGTAAATTCACTCCATCAGCTCTGCCAAATCATTTCTGTTCTGATTGCTACAAATAATATGACTGTAAGCTTCATTATTACTAAGAGGGAGAATTATGAGCAGCCAGAGGCATAATCTGTCTGTACTACAGACCAGAAAAAATATCTCTAGCTGTTTAAAACTTGTTATAATTAGTACCCCAATGACCAAGGCCATTGAAATCAGTTAATACAGATTTCCTGCAGAATCTACAAAATGTACTTTTATCCAAGGATTGTACCACATTCCCCTGAAAATAAACCAAAAAAAAAATCCCTTTACAATGAAATATTTGATATTTCTGTTCATAAATGAAATTACAAAGTAACCTCTTATTTTTTTCATTCCTGCAGTATTATTCAGATACTGAAATAGGGGTGAAATCCTGTCTTCTGAGACATACAACCTCCTTTTTTCCCTGTACTTCATATCTGTAGTATGCATCACGAACTTTAGTTAATGTTTTCTTTTTAGGGTAGAGTCTTTACAGTACCCAAAATAATAATTTCTTTTGTGCTTGGATAAAAAATATTTTTAAATGAATAGATAATAAATTATCCTTGAACACTATTTGCTCTTCAGTAGGTTTACCCATCTTTGTCCTACATACTGAAAGGTCATTTGTCTACCAACAAGCACCATTTCAGCAAATGAGGCTTGATCTTGCTCTGATTGAAGTGACTGGCAGTATCAGGCCAATGGTGACCTGATCAGACATCAACATAACAGCACATACATGGTGTGACAGACCCAGACCAGTGGGGTACAGGAGTCTGGTAGAGGGCAAATATACTGGTCACTGGATGAGTAGTTTTCTGTTCCCTGAGTGACCAGAGAAGGGGCTGCACTAGAGTAAACAGGAACCTGCTAGAACCAGTTAAGGTAGGCAGGCTAATTAGGACATGTCATAAACAGATAGTTAAGGGCTAATGCCTCTTTTACCTGTAAAGGGTTAAGAAGTTCACCTAGCCTAGCTGACACCTGACCAGAGGAACCAATGGGAGGACCAGATGGTTCAAAGGGAAGGAGAAAAGTTCCCTTTGTCTGTTGAGTTTCACTTTGGACCGGAGTGGGAAAGCTCCAGAATTCAGCCTCTTATTAAGTAGTGAGTATTAGTAAAGGAAATAAATAGGTTTATGTTTATTTCTTTGTAACCTGTCTTGTGCAATTAGAGGAATAGTCAAATTGGGTATTTGGGTATTTTTGTGTGTGTGTGTGTGTGTGTAACTAAGGGTTTGCCATGGGGAACATCCTCTGTGTTTGGAATCTGTTGTCTGTGAGTGTAGCTGGTATGCTAATCTCTTTCAGAGGGTTTTCTTTTACCTTTCTTTTCTTTAATTAAAAGGCTTTTTCTTAATACCTGATTGATTTTTCCTTGTTTTTAGATCCAAGGGGGTTGGATCTGGATCCACCAGGAGTTGGTGGGAGAAAGGAGGGGGGATGGTTAATTTCTCCTTGTTTTAAGATCCAAGGGGTTTGGATCTGTATTCACCAGGGAATTGGTGAAGAGTCTCCCAAGGCTACCCAGGGAAGGGAATTAGCACACTGGGAGTGGTGGCAGCGGACCAGATCTAAGCTGGTAGTTAAACTTAGAAGTTTTCATGCAGGCCCCCACATCTGTACCCTAAAGTTCAGAGTGGGGAAGGAGCCTTGACAGGACACCTGGAGCCAATTAAGAAGAAGCTGCTAGAATCAATTAAGGCAGGCTAATCAAGGCACCTGGGTTTTAAAAGGAGCTAACTTCAGTTTGTGGTGCGAGTGTGAGGAGCTGGGAACAAGAGGTGCAAGAAGCTGAGAGTGAGAGGCTGTGCTGCTGGAGGATTGAGGAGCACAAGTGTTATCAGACACCAGGAGGAAGGTCCTGTGGTGAGAATAAGGAAGGTGTTTGGAGGAGGCCATGGGGAAGTAGCCCAGGGAGTTGTAGCTGTCATGCAGCAGTTACAGGAGGCACTATAGACAGCTGCAGTCCACAGGGCCCTGGGCTGGAATCCGGAGTAGAGGGCAGGCCCGGGTTCCCCCCAAACCTCCCAATTGACCTGGACTGTGGGTTCTTCCAGAAGGGAAGGTCTCTGGGCTGTTCCCCAACCCACATGGTGAATCTCTGAGGCAGGAAAATCCGCCAATAAGCGCAGGACCCACCAAGATAGAGGAGGAACTTTGTCACAATGGGTATTGATAGGCCAAGTGGAAAACGACCACTACCCCCAGTCCTTGGTAAAACACAGAATGGCTTTGCAATAGCAGACCCTCCCACCATCTTTATATGCTCTTGTGAGATCCCGACCCCATGTGTGTCCTTTCCACTTGTAGTATTTCTGTCTATCTGCCCCCCACACACACACACAAACGCCTAAATACATCTTCCCCTTTCACTTTGAGTTGGCTCTTCCTTCCTCAAGGAGAGAAAAGGGGTGGTTTGATGTCCACCTCCTCCCTACCAATGAGGAGAAAGAAAATGGGCTTCCTACAGTCCAGTCTTTACACTTCTTTTAATGACAAGAAATTGGAATGTCATGTCTCATATCCATTGCCCAAAAGACGAGAGAAAACAAGTGGGGGTGGGAGGGCTTTTCATGGCTTACTCTTTGTCTTCCAATGAAGAAGAAATTTCGTCAATACTTTTTAGGCCATGCTTCCTCCACTGCAAGACATGGGCCTTTTCTCACTAGAAGTGTGAGTCTCATTCTGAAGTGAGTCTAAGCAAACATAGGGGGGGAATTATCTGAATCAGAATGAGATAAGGAAAACATAGGTGCAGAAATATTTTAATTTAATTTTAATCTTTGATTTTAGACAAATACTATTTAAATGGGTTAAAGAAGCACCAATACAGTAAGCAGCGTTGACTGCCACAGTTCATAAACAGCACTGAGGGCCTCACCATTTTTCTCCTCCCATTATCCCAGAGTCAAAGTCTATCCGTCACAGACTTTAAAAAGAATGTATCATGCTTTAAGCATCCCACCAGAATGTCAATGTCTCATGGAGTTTGAACTTAAGGAAAAAATATAAAACCTACATGCTGTATATTTATTTACATTTGTGAAATACTAGGCTGAATCCCTTTGAAGCAGAACCAGTTTAAAAGACAGGGCTCTGGTGCAATTTACCCATTTTATACAGGAAGGGCAAAAGCAAGCCTCTAACAACTGTGCATTATTTTGGTACAAAATGCTTTTGAAGAATACTGTCTATCAATGTACAATCAGAATGGATTCCCAATAAGCCAGCTTGTTATTCTGTTTCTGTAGAGCACATCAGGCTCGTTATTCTGTGTCCGAGAGAATCATTTGGAGGCAGGCATTTCCCTGGCTGATATTTTGATTTACAGACTGTTGCACAAAAGTTCAAGGGGGACAAAAAAAAGATGATATGGTGAAGATGAAGCCCATGTATCTGCTCTGTGTTTTCTGTATGGGGTTTTGAATTATGACAGCAGCATAGCATGGACATGCATGGATTGTGTCAATGCTGAATACTTAATTCTCTACCCTTGCCAACTGTGAATCATCATGACTGTGATTGCTTTAAGGAGCTGCCTGATGCTGAGGAAGTAGAAACATAAAATTCCCCACCCAACCCTGCACTGGTGAGCAATAACAAATCCAGTCTGAACCACTGCCTAGCAACCACTCTATGCCTGGAAGGCTGGCCTCTCTTTAGGCAGCCCTGCTGGATATGCCGCTTCTGCTGTAGCATAGAGGCGCTGAGCAATGTGAAGATGCATGTGCATGCACACACAGTCTATGGTGAACAGCAGTGAGGCAGGGCTGTCTAAGCACTGTTGGGAATCCTGAGAACAGAAGATTATGTCCTCTGATTAAGACCGCCATGCCACTGCTGGTAGATACAGCATGGACCTAGAGATGTCTGGGAAGAGAATACTGAGAGGGGACATGATAACTGTTTCCAAGTGCATAGAAGATTGTTACAAAGAGGAAGGAGAAAAATTATTCTCAACCTCTGAGGATAGAACAAGAAGCGAAGGGTTTAAATTGCAGCAAGAGAGGTATAGGTTGACATCAGGAAAAATTTCCCATTAGGGTAGTTAAGCACTGGAATAAATTTCCTAGGGAGGTTGTGGAATCTCCATCATTGGAGATTTTTAAGAGCAGATTAGACAAACACCTGTCAGGGATGGTCTAGAATAGGGATCGGCAACCTTCGGCACATGGCCCATCAGGATAATCCAGGCCACGAGACATTTTGTTTACATTGACTGTCCTCAGGCACTGTCCACAGGCACGGCCCCCTGCAGCTCCCAGTGGCTGCGGTTCGCCATTCCCAGCCAATGGGACCTGAAGACAGTCAACGTAAATGAAATGTCTTGTGGCCCGCCAGTGGATTACCTGATGGGCCGTGTGCCAAAGGTTGCCAACCCCTGGTCTAGATAATACTTAGTCCTGCCATGATTGCATGGGACTGGACTAGGTGATCTCTTGAGGTCCCTTCTAGTCCTATGAGTCTATGATGATGATAAGAGTAGTTATTCATAATCACTTCTGCTTACCTTGTTACATTGCCGTAAGAGCATAATGTAACCATCAAACATTTCTATACTATATGTCTGTCGATGCTGGTTTACCTACATGCACCTAAAGTTTGGGTAGTAGTTGGATTAATTGTCTATTTTTGAAAATTGTTTGAAATACAGGGGATGGAAACTCTGGCAGTTTACCCCTATGTGGCAACTCTGACATTATAAGGACCCTACTTGTAATCATAAGGCACTGAGGATCCCTGATCCGAAACCCTGCTGAGCCCATGTGGACTACACAATCTCAGAGCCTGAGACAACCATCTGTGGGATGCTTGTTGCATTATGGAGTATAGACTTCAAACTTTCCACACCATCTTTGTTGGGGATTTGTCCTATGTAGGGTTATTAGTGATAATTTTCATACCCAGTTAAGTATTTGGAAGCCGGGGGGATGGTCGAGAGAGTAAGGATAGGCTGTCTATGCGTATCCCCCCTGGGAGCATAAGAGAGTTTTACCTATGTTTAGTTAAAAGTGTTCTTTCAAGCCTGATAGCGGATGACATTGGTCCCAGGCATTGCCAACTACACATATATTCATATGTTGTTATAATTTGTATTTTTTTCTTTTTGTTATAGGGGCTTCTGTGGACCTCAGGCTACACTTGATACAACAAAAGATTTTATTCCAAATGTTTTTGGCACTACAGAGGTTATACAAGATAAAGGCCTGATGCTTGTTGGTGCTGTAAAAAGCAAAAAGGAACCCTGATGCACATACTATGGGACTATACAACAGTCAAGGTATGGAAAGCAGTGGACACCAGAATTAATATAGCAGCCAAATCTCAGCCAACATGTATATCCTAGGTTATTTATCTGCTAAGTTGGGTTTAACTCTGCTACAAAGACTTTAGTTCTTGAAGGCTGCAATGATCACCAAGCACATGATTTTACAAAAATGGAAGAATAGATAATGTTCAGAATACAGCAGTGGTATTCAGACCTGTCTTAGTTAGCAACCAAAGAAAGAATAGCTTATTACGGTAGATAGTATTTATATGAATTTGAAGAAATTTAGACCCCATTTCTAGATGCACATGGAGAAAACTGTCCAGACTGCTCAAAGGATAGCAGACCTTCATTCCTCCTAACTCCTCCTTTTTTTCCTTCCCCACCCCAACCCCTCCTTCCCTTCTCTGCCTATTCATATGTCTTTTCCTATTTTATTACTGTTATCCCCACCTTAACGTGGTATGCCTATGTAGTATTTTCTGGGTTTTACATTGTCTGGTCTTGCAGCTTTGACAAGATCTAAAATTGCATCATTGCATAATTCTATTGGAGATCCCGTGAAGCATGCAGTATTTGACACACTCACACACACACACACACACACAAACCAACAACCTGTAAGTCATTCACCTTTTTGTGCTGTTCATTGTCTCTTTATGAAAATCAATAAAAAATGAATCCCTCTCTCTCCTCCCCCCGAAAAAAAACCCACCTTTTTTCTTTGAGTTCCCGCATGATCTATATATTCTTTTAGCTGCTGTTTTTTTCTGGCCTACTTAGGTCTAACTGCTATTTGTGTTTTCTGAAGTCTCTAACCATTTAACTTCCCCCAGCTCTTGTTTCCCTTGTGTATTCTTGTTTTACTCCTATTTCGCTCTGAAGTCTCCTGCTGCTTAGCTTCCTCTAGCTGTTGCTTTTCTGGCTTATTTTTGTCTCACTGCTATTTGCAGTATCTGTGAAAAGTCCCATACTGTTTAACTTTCTAATAGTGGTTGTTCCTTGACTTATTTTTTTCATTTCTTGAATTTGCTGTAAAAAGTCTCCTGCTGTTTAGCTTCCTCTAACTGTTGCTTCTATCGACCACTTTCATCTCCCTTGTAGTAGATATTGAGTCTCTAGACCAAATTCTGAGGTGAGCCTAGAAGAAGTCTAAGATGATGCAATTTACATTTTGTTCCAGCCTCTTAATATATGTATGACACCAGTTTAGACTCTTTTAGATTACTATCTTTCTGACTTAGATTCATGCCTATTAGTTATACACCCCAGTATGTGTCATATCTGAATCTGGCCCACTGAGTTTAAATTGGTGTAACTAGACACCAAAAGAGGGAAAACAGAGAAATGTAGAAAGAAAAAAATCGAAAAGACTATAAGACGGCGTGACTTACATTAGTTTCCATGCATTCTTTCACCCACTACTTTCATTTATACCTTCTAACACCTTGTTCTGGTGTGTAAACTGTACCTATTTATACTCATTGGCACTTGGTAAGTTGGATGTAAGAAGGCCTAAATGAATCTGGTTGTAAGAGAGAAGAGATTACAATATGCTATGAAAAGCAAATGCACTTCATGTTTTTTTTTTCTGTCCACCCAGGCAAGAAAGAAACATTGTCATGACATAGTTTAGCTTAACAAACAGAAGGTTATGGCATGACTTGATTACAGTCTATAAGTATCCACAGGGGGATAAATATTTTAAAATGGGCTCTTCAGTCTAGCAGAGAAAGATATAACATGATTAAATGGCTGGAAGTTGAAGCAAGACAAATTCAGACTGGAAATAAGGTGTACATTTTTGTCAGTAAGAGTAATTAACCATTGGAACAATTTACCAAGAGTCATGGTGGATTCTCCATCACTGACAATTTGTAAATCAAAATCTGATGTTTCTCTAGAATATCTGCTCTAGGACTTCGGGGAAAAGTCCTATGGCCTGTGCTGTACAGGAGGTCAGCCTGCATGATCACAATGGTCCTTTTTGGCATTGGAATCTATGAATAGTTGCACTATATCTGTGATTCACAATTGTATTTGAACATGATTTTTTTCATAGCAGAGGGAGGGGTGTATGTATGAGTGAGAAACTATCTTGTTGGCTTCAGTTAGAACTAGTTGAAGAATAGTAAGAAGGCTCATAAAAATTACTAAAGATTTGTTTTCAAAAATTTTCAGTGTTTTTTTTAAGGTTTTTATTTTCACGTTTCAATGCAAACATTACAATACAAAAGATGAACTTTATAAACTTTACATTACCGTCTGCATCATATAGTATAGCATTAACATACGTATGCAAAAACATTTTTAAAAATCAGTATCACACTATAAAATCAAATAAATTAATACTTTGCAGTTAACGGGGGTACAACATGGGCAAAGCAGGGAAGGGAAGTGTGAAAGGACGGATAAGAGTCAAGGGGGAGGAGTTCTAGACTGGTCACTGGGCCCTGGGGTGTCCTTAGTCAAATGTTTCCAAAAATGGAGCCCAGATTTCTTTAAACTCATATAGTTGATCCCTGTGGGGGAAGGTGTTCCCTCCTTTAGCTGCTAAGTCAGAGAGGTCAGAATACCCTTGTTCTGTGCATGGATTTACTTTTCCACATCTAAAATCATTCACTGTGTGATCATAGCTTCTCTCAGAAACTATGAATGCTGTACTGATGAGAGGCTGAAATTTGTGGGTAAATATCCTAATATGTAGTTCTGAACCAATGTTTGATGCTAAGGCCCAAAATCATTTTAATTCTAGTGTCAACTTGTTTCCACAGATGTTTAACCAGAGGACATTCCCACAACATGTGCAGAAGGGTGCCATTATCTTTACCACAGTGCCTCTGTGACTGTGTACTTGAAGGAAGAGTTTCAATCTTACATAGGCTTTGCAGTATCCAATACATTCTAAATACTTTGTTAAATTAAACAGAAATATAAATCTATAGAAGCAGTCTTGAATTGTGTAATACAACTGACCACTGAAGATGTTCCAGCTCTTTTACCTAGGCTTTAGTAATAATCTTCAAGAATCAAAGTCCTTTTTCATGAAAAAGGATGTATGACATAGGTCTAGGGAGTTTGTGGAGTGTCTACTACACCCTGTACTTCAGTGATATAAGGCAGTCCCAGGGTGTCCAGCCCAAAGTGATAGGTCAATAAATATTTCAGCAGTATGTGTTGCCATTTTGCTGTGGCTGTGAGGTTGTACTAATGTTGTAGGACTGGGAATGGAATTATCTTCCCATTGTCAACCAATTGAGACTCTCATAAAGTCTAAACACGTATTTGCCAACACCCAGGACCAATGCTGCCCCATTATTAGGCATTGAATAGAACACTTGTAACTAAACACAGCTAAACCTGTCTTACATTCTGGTGGGACAGGCCTAGGCAGCCTGCCACTGCTCTGGGTCCCCCCGGGAATCCAAAACCTGAAATGGGTATGAAAAATGTTCCAGATAACTCCATATGGGATACCTCCCCAATGTGCGTTTTTCAGAGGGGTATGTCAGTCTATGAAATCATGTAGCATGCATGGGTTCAGCTAGGTTCTGGTCAGGGTAATCTCTGCATTGTGATTACAAATAGGTCCTTGTAATCTCAGAGTTCCCATCCCCATTTTAAAATCATTTTCAAACAATAATTAATCCAAAAATTATTACCCCAACGTTAAGTACATGTAGGAATACCAGCGTCCCCAGACACACAGGGTGCATACTAATCACGTTTGATGGTTGCATTATGGTCTTGCAGCAAGATAAGTAAAAGCTATTGTGGGTAGCTGTCTCTAGGTCCATGCCACAGGTTCCCACCAATGATGGTGTGGCATGGTTTAAACCGGGGGGCATCCTCTTCTGGATTGAAAATCATGGGAGGTGGGGGGGGAGGGGAGCTGCCCTAATGAAGCTCTCATTTTCCCTTGCTTGGGATAGAATGGTTTCTTTGGTTCTGAACCTGAGGAACTGGATTACGAGGGCTCTGGGTTTATTCCCAGGGTAGGCCTTGGAGCCAGGGAGAGAGCCTGCAGCCATGTTTTTGAGCAGAGTCAGCACACTCTCACTGTCCTTGGTGGCGGACATCTTGGCTGGGGGAGTCTCTCCTTTTCTGAATTTGCATGTCCAAGAGGAGCTTGCTAATGCTATTGAGCCCCCTCCTGGCATCAGCATAGTATAGGTGATCACTGTGCCATGTTCTGAGGCCTCCTCTCCACAAAACATACTCTCCATTTTAAAGTGTTCTGTTTTTTTCAGTGAAAAAAGGTTAAACTGAGAATTATTCTATTTTCTGCGCCGACCGCTCCCCGCCCCCACACTCTTTCAATGTCAATATTAAAATTAGGGAGAAAGGTGCTGAAAGGGGAGGAGAGGGGGGGAAAGGGGAAATCCAAAAACAAAACAAAATGTTTTTGTTGAGAAATCAGAAAAAGTCTCCAAAAATGTTTTAAAAGGACAGTTTTCATTGGAATAAAAAAGAACAATGAAAAATCTCAACCAGTTTAACTGGTGATAGACCGGGTTACTGTGCCTGTTGTCAGCAGTGCAGAAAAATACCAAAGATATCTTGGAGAAGTGAGTGAAAGTATATGTTGGAAATAAGGCTGCAGCTGTTAATGGTGATGTTGGCTCCTGGGAGTTTGTAGGAAGAGGTACAGGGAGCTGATTTTTTAGTTGCCTATAATTTACTAATGTAAGAACAATTCATTGGCACCACAATTCGGGCCTACCTTTTGTGATGCTAAAATTGGAAGGTAAGTAATGTATGCCTGAAGCAATCACAAAGATTATTTGCATAATCAATGTGGCACTGAATCCAGCCTATGAAAGAGAGGCCTTTACTCCTTGCAACTAACAGCAGAAATGAATCTACACTTCCAAAGATGAATTATTTAGCTGTCAAGATTTTTGACAGCATCACAAGTAAAATGTGTATATATTTTCTTGATAAAGGGACAACCACATGTACAGATGCAGTTACGGCTTGAAAGCATATTCTTAACTATTGAAAAGGTCTTTGAGTGAGAAAATTGTGTGGCTTTCAGTTTTAATAATGCCCCAGCAAAGCATGAAGCAAGAAACTCAAATCACTCAGAAAACCTCAAATTTCTTATAGCCTTAAGTGTCAAGGGCATTTATCGTGCCCTTGATAAACACAAGCAACTCTCATTGACATCAATGCGTATTCCATGCACAGATCAACAAAAGTATTTTTCCTTGCCCTGCCAATTCCTCTGTTTGTGAGCAAAAGCAGTGGGAAAAGGTCACATAAAGTAAGCCGCAGCAGATGTTGAATATTTTTGCTGGTTTCAAGAACCCTGATTTTTTTTTTGATGCAGTTTTGCTGTTTTTCCATCAAGAAAATAGTTCTTAGCTAAAAGCAAACTTGAGCAACCCAAAGAAGTGAAACTGAAGGTTGGGTATGAGGGAAGAGTTCAGAGCACTAATGAGGTAGGTGCCCAACTCCCATGGACCTTTGTGCCTTTGAAAATCTACCCTTACAAAGTCATATTTCACTTGCTCTGATGTTTCATGGGCTGAACATCAGCCAGGTGATCAGCAGAATGAAAGGAAGAAGGGGGGGGGGGGCGGGTACTGTAAGCATCAGAAATAGGAATAGGTGAATGTGGTATGGTAGCCATGTAAGAGACAGAGGAAATGAAAGAGCAGCTGGATCCAGGGCTCTTGGTTGGGCCTATTTAGGATGGAAATTGTAGAAGGGCTTAGCTCACCTGCAGGTTATTTGTGCTCTACTTGCAATTATAAAAGCCTCACGGGGGCAGTCAGGGAGAAAGTGCCAGCAGGGGCTCTAACTAGAGAGGCAGTCCTCAGGAGCATTCTATCAAAAATATTTCCCTAGGCATTTCACTTAGTAAGGGCTTTAGCTACAGAGGAATTCCCCAGAAGCATTTTGTCTTGCAGGAATTTTACTATGGAGGTGCTCCTCCAAGGCTTTTTTATTATTATTTCCCCCAGTGGAAGGACTTATTCATGGCATAACATATTTTTGGTGAACATTAAAGGTTATTTTGTGTTTTCAATAACCCCCTCAGAGAATGATCTTAATCTTGGGACTAACCATCTGTGACAGTGGAACAGTTCAGGCAAAATAAAGACCATCTTTTAAAAAGATGAACATGCATATTTCCTAAACCTCTGCACATCTGCAAACCCATACTTGAAGTGCATCTTTCTGAAGGGTTTGAAATACATGGTAATTTTGAGTGCCTTCTTTTATGTGGACCTCGGTGCTAGAAACAGCAGTTCCAAGGTTAAATCAGAGAGAGTTATCAAAGTCCAATTATTACACAATTGTTCTAGGTGGCTACAAGCACCTCTGTTATGTTGCACTTAGCTGAATCAAACCAAAGAGTGTGGAATCACAACATTAGAAAAAAGTTGGCTTAAAGAGGAGTTGCACCCACTGATGCTAGGACTGAATTTGGCCCCCTGTTCAAACCATGCATCCTATATGTAACACAATAACCATAACTACATAAAATGCTTGACATTTATCTCTGCTCAGAAAATGGACTAAGTAAAACATCACTTTATTTGACAAATGTCTTCCTTATGTGTATTCCAAGCCAGATTCACTGATTTTAATGACAAAAAATAGTTTATGCTGCTTTTAACTCCTCCTATCCTTCCAGAGCCAACACAGCTGGATTCTATTTTTTTTAGGCATCATCAACAAAGTTGTTTACTAAATCCCAATTACTTACACCTGTGCAAAATCAATGGATTTGATGTGGAAGCCACTGAACGTTGTGAAGCCTGGTACACTTTCAATGTCCTTCTTACAGTCAATTTTCAAAGTGGAATCACACTTTTTAAAAAAAGCAGAGGATACAAACAAAAAAAAGAAAAAAGAAAAGAAAAGAAAATCTAAAAGCCACATCGGTTGCTTAAAAGACAGAGTAACCTCTGTAATTAATAGCTATGGAATAGTATTATTTCTTTTATCTTACACCAGGGGTCGGCAACGTTTGTCACGCGGCTCGCCAGGGTAAGCACCCTGGCGGGCCGGGCCAGTTTATTTACCTGCTGACGCGGCAGGTTCGCCGTCCCGGGCCAATGGGGGCGGCGGGAAGCCACAGCCAGCACATCGCTCACCCGTGGCGCTTCCCGCCGCCCCCATTGGCCCGGGATGGCGAACCTGCTGCGTCAGCAGGTAAATAAACTGGCCCGGCCCGCCAGAATGCTTACCCTGCCAAACGTTGCCGACCCCTGTCTTACAGTTACAGAGATTTTGTCACTATACAGTGTTCTAACAAAGGTGGCTACAGCTGGAAACAAATTGCTGTAACTTGTGTAAGTGTTTGGTCAAATAATAAAATGTCTATGATGTGAGGTATGTCCTTTGCCATGGCAGTATAGCCCTGTCTATACTGCAGCTTGGAACAAGCCTTCCAGCCTGGGTATATAGACTTGCACTAGTGGGGTTAAATCTATCATGTTAAAAATAGATGTGTGGATATTGTGGCTTAGGCTGTCAAGTCTAGGGGTTTGAGTGGGCTTGAGTACCCAAGTCACAACGTCTACAGTACTACTTGTAGTACATTAGCTTGAGCCCTGCTGGCACCAGTCTATGGCACAGCTGTGGCACTAAAGGCATTTGAAAGGCAGAGCGGACAGCTGTGTCTAATGAAAAGGGAAGCCATAAACAATTAAGGCCTGCTGTGGTTTGAAGCTGTGTTTTTGAGGAGGAGGAGGAGGTCTTCCTAAATAGACAGAAAAGGTAAGGGCTGGCTGTGTGTGGGTTCTCCTTTGTCTTTAGTAGTATGATGCCCCTTTACCACGAGGAGGAGGAGGAGGATTTGGTTGGTCTGGTTAAGTCATACTGCAAAAAAGGTAGCTATGTGCTAATAAGCATCTCCTAGAAGGAAAACTATTTGAGGGGTGGCCTTGTTTTTCCCCCTTGGGTTTGCTTGGCTTTTCCACCCTGGCTTAAAAGGATTGATGAGTCTGTGCTTGACCTTTACGTTGTCCTGTTTGTTGTAAATTGAAAGACTGCCCTTGTGATGCTGGCACTTGCATATGCTGAAGAAGGACAATGATGTGTGAGCCTGAAAAGTGTCTAAAAGTTCAGGGGCTTAATTCTCCTGTTTGTGGTCAAGTCTTCTTCTATTCTTACTTGGGCAAATAACCCATTGAGTTAATGAGAGCTTTCCTTACTGACAAAGAGGATGTAGGTGATGTAGGCCTGACAGATTTGACACATTAAAAACAAACCTTGAAAATATCCACTTTAACATTAAGCCTGTTTCTGAATTCTGCCTGTTTAATAATGTCAGGTATTGACCTGTCGCAACATCACCATTTTGTCTTCTGCAAAACAAGCACCAAATAAAGCAGCAAAGAAAGTATTGTGGGAAGGGGAAACTGTTTCTTTAAAAATTAAAAATTAAAACCAGTCTCCTAATGAACAGGATAGGTTTTTCCTTAGGGAACCCTTAAATGACATGTAAAGTTTGTCAGTTACCCCCTCCTAGGTAATCACTAGGAAAGAGAATGGTTCTTAAAGGCTTTTTTAAAGATTTTTGTCAATAACTGCAGTATTTAACATCCACTTAAAAACAAAACCTTTGCACATGCTACTTACAGTCACGGTGGGGTGCCTGTATTATTGTGACAGTACAGCCTACAAAATCTGTTTTAGTAATGCACGATATTGGTGAACATAGACTTTAAGATTCAGTTTATCTAGGTTTGTGTGAGCCTGTAAGCTAACAAGAGCTTGAAAACTCCAGGCAAATCATGAATGAACTCCAATAAAATGTACTAGCTTCATTGTACTGGGTGCATTCCAGGGGTAGGCAGAAAGAGCCAGTACACTGCAACTCTCTCTCTCTCTGTTCACTGGAAGTTCTTGGGGGAGGTGGGTGGCCAGATGACCCCTTCCCCTTTATTTCTCATTGTAAGAATGGAACTCAAAATAATTGCTCTCTGAAGTGTTTGGATATTTTATTTCTTTATCTTGGTAAAGATGTGGTATCGTGAGATTTCTATCCCCGTTTTGTAGACCATGGGTCTGGATTGTTCAGATAAGGCCTGCATAACCATTTGAAAGTTTGGATTATTATCTGAACCAAACCTAATCTACAAATCTTTTGAGGTTTACCCATCACCAATACTCAGGTGGTTAATTAGCAGAATAGGTGTTGATGTTGTCAGAGCAAGCAAAAATGAGTCCCCTTTCAACTTCTGAGTTGCTCTTGAGATTTTAATCACTACTTTTTTCAGTGGAAAATTACTATTCATAACAGTCCTTTCCAGCAATCTTTTAACCCAACCAATTGTAACTCTTCAAACAAAGCAACCATAAACAGTCTTCTATCTTACCAATAAGGGTCTAACTCTCAAATATATTTCTAGCATATACCAGGTTCTCCTTCGCATGATGCTGGTCAAGTGGTGTAGGAGTTCTTTTTTTGTTTGGCTTTTTGTCTGTTTTAAAGCCTTTTCCAGAATAATGGTTCACTCCCATAGACCATTAACCCATTACAGCCTCTCTTTTATGTAGGACGGATCCAGTGGTTGCATTGCCACCCTCACAACAGTGGTTACCCTGACTGTGCAAATCTTTTGCATTATCTACCATGATGAGACAACTGAAAACTAGCGTTGGGTGAAATGCAAAATGTTTAGCCTTTGTGTTTACTTGAATTCATGACTCTTGGAATGTGCTAAATTTGGCTGGAATTCTCACTATAAGTTTCCTTCTGAATATTGTGTGTCTCATACTTCTCATCTTGGCTGGAAATACCATGGGAACAACTTTTGTCCTGGTGTAATTTTAAGAATGTCTGGTCACAATCCTCGCTGAAATCTGGACATAGGAAAGCATGTGTCTGTATAATATGTAAAATATATAATATATTACTGCAGGACCAAAAAAATAATTTGTTTGGTTCTAAATATGGGTATAATTTCAGCAAAACTCTAACCTGATCTCATGCTGACTAAAAATTCAGGCAAGATCACCACATCCAATCTCGATTGCTTCCTTTAACTCTTCTGTTTAGAAAACTATTGATTTGTCTGTGCGCAGAGGTGCCTCATCTGATTAATGAACATCCTATCTAAATTACTGTAGATTGATTAGCCATGAAAAGTGGGTTGTGTAATATCCCTGAATGCAAATAGCTAGTATCTATTTTACAATACATCTCAAGTTGGTGTATTTTGCTGTAGCACAAAATATAGTGAAAACAAGTATATTGATTCACATTAAAGTTGATTAATCTACTGTAGTATAATTTAATTGTCTGTAAAATTGGTTGCTAAATAGAAAAAAAAGTCATTCATTATAATTGTCTCTGTTTGAGTATAGGAATGATTTTAGTGAGTGTTAAACAAATCCCAATTTTCCAAATACATATTAGAACAAAAATAATGCCCTTTACAAGCAAAAGAAATACTATATCAAATTGTAACAAATGGCTGTTCACAGTATCAGTTTAGTTAATTATCAGACTTCACTTACTGTACTCATCTGGCCAGATTTAAGTGCAGTTTAAAATGAAAGAATTAATTATCAATAGGAGAAAAGAGTGCCTAATTGAGAATTGTCAACCTGCATCTTCATCCTCAACAGAAGAAAAATGGACCTGATCAGAAAATGCCAACTGTGGCTATCTTTTCTAACTTTCATTTTGAAGCAGTAAGCAGTAGACCTACTTAGAAAGCAACTGCCAAAGCTATTATCTGCCTTTCACTTGCAATAAAAATGCATTGTATCCAAATGAAAAATGCTAGGTTTCATCCCCCTCTTCGCAGGGAAAATCCTTGGGCCAATTAAAAAAGCTGGCCTACAGATCCATTCAGTCATGCACTTTCTATGGAGGGACAATATAACACCAGGAAATGGTAAGCACCAACAAAGAGAGAGTGAAAGAAGGCTCATGTGAGCTGCAAATGGAGGGTAGGGGGCAAAATTAGCAAAAAGGCCATTGGAAAGGCTCTGATATATACACTCTGAAACCCTGCACTAACTCGGTTTGCTGTTCAATGTGCATGTAAGATACATACTTTTCCTTCTTCACGAACACCATGCTATGGACCTGGTTTCCCCTCTTCCCCCCCATTTGCTTTCAAATAGAGGAGCAGGGAAGGACTTAAAAAACAAAACAATTGGCTCACCCCAGGCCCACTTTCACTTACAAAGGAAGAGCCACCACGTGGCACAAGAATGACTTGGCCTAGGAACTGCACATTGGTGACACCGATTAGGTCTCAGGGAGAGTGAGCACACAGGATTATTTTAATTCTAGTTTGTGAAAAACTTTACAAAGTACGTCCAGGGCTCCAGCAGATTTGCCAACAGCCTGATGTAAATGAAGTAACATCCCACCAGAGAAACTCTCTTGATCAGCTCTCCGTGCCTCCTTCCTTCCCCACAAGGTTGGGGAAAGAGGCACACCTTGCACCATGGCCTGAAGGAGAGGAGATTGGGCTATGTGGGGCCTGGGTTTGAGAAAAAGGAAGGATGGGAGGAAACCCCGCATTTCTTTGCCTATAAAGGAAAATCCCCTGTCAGTTCTCTTTATCTTAAACTGACAGTACTTCAGCTTGAGCTCTTCCATGGCAATTTGGTACAGGGAAAGAGAAGCAATGCCTGACATAGGCAGGTTCCAGCTCATTTTTATGGCCATATAGGGCCAATCCAACACATTAAACTACACCCAGAAATCCAGAGCTGGCATCCTGTTTGCTGCTGTGAGCACTTCACTTAACCAGCGGCATGCTGCACAAGTTTCCCTTTCTGGTTTTATTTATATCTGTATTCCACATGATGCATTACAGTAGCCTGATCTTGAGGTGACAAGTTGTGGATCGCAGTAGCGAGTTTATTTCTGAGAGAAAAGGTACAATCTGTTGACCAGATAGAGACAAATAAAAGCCATCCTGGTCACTGCTGCTAGAGCACCAGGGAAATTACAGGCTCCTCAGGTTGAAAAGGTGATGGCGTGAGTAGCTAAAAAGCTATTCAGCTGAGGCTATGTTTAAAAATCCTTTATTTGTACAGATAACAGGTGAAATGACCGCAGCAGTCTGCCAGTCCTTCTTTGAAAGAAAACAAAATCTAGCCCAAACATGCCAGCCATTCTGCAAGAGAACAGTGGCATGGAAGGGATGACAGAATCACTTCACATATTGACCTGGATCTCAAAGCTCTTGATGATATACGTACAGCAGCACTAGAACACTGCCAGTAAGGGGCAGCAACCACCTGGCACATGGTGTGTGGCATGCAGCTGTCCCTTGAACGGGAAAGGCAACAAAAACATGGGTGCTAACTTCTGTAAAAATGTATCACATCTACACAATAGATGCCCATTCTTTTTTTTTAAAGTCTCAGCATAGCAAGTCTCTGAGTTTAAAAATATCTTGTCCATTTATGCCACACGTAATTGCAGTATATTCGTGGCCTTGGCTTCAGCTTATCAAACAGCAATGCAACCTCTCATTAATTGTGCATGGCTAGTGACTCTCACTAGCATCAGACATGCACTAACTTCAGCAGTCTCTTTGTGAACACTAGTGGTTCTGCGAAATCTTAAAATTAAACAAAAACCACCTTCCTGGCAGTAATTAAACAGTAACATTCAGTTTGTTTTCTGTGCAGCTGTGATAATGTGTTTGTGATAGAGGGATTCTTTTGTTTGTGCTAATTGTTTAGTTGGAATTGTTTGTATGTACATCAACTAATGCAAATCCCCTTCAGTCTGTTGCTAAGCAATTATCATCACTGTGGATATTGTAAAATGGTAGCTATATTAAGTCAAAAAGCAGGGGAGAGATACCTTTCCTGCAATGCATATAAATATTTCTTGTATCTAGCAGTTCCTCTTCTTAACAAGCTTAGCTTTAAAAATAGAAATTAATGTTTGCATCCTAGATAGAAAAACTGCAGAAAGTAATATCTTGTAATATCTACCAAGTAATCATCTCACTGGTTTCAGTGGGTGGGTGTTTGTGGGTGAGAGAGAGCTCATGTTGGTTTATTCAAAAGAATACTTGTTCCCAGATCTTTCTTCTTCAATCCATCCATGCAATAAATACAGCAGAAAGAAATTTTTTAAAATTGATTTCTCTAGGCCCTGACAGTTTAATAAGAAATCCCAGGTCTCAGGTAACTCCCTATTATAAATTATACAATACAAGTCTCTGAAAAGCACAGGCAGGCTTCAGACTAAGAGGTTATCATCCTCACATAATCAATACTGCAAAGTAAAAAGATTACAAAAGTTACATCCTGGAAACGGCCCAATTAAATTATTCAATATAGTGTCAGAATAAGACAATTTATGTCAGTTTTATGAATGGTGAGTATTTCACATGCCTAATCAGAGAACTGATAAGTGGGGGGAGGGAAATCTCTCCCTTTCACAACACACACTTTTGCCCATGATTTTTGCCTACCTACTAGTTGATTGACCATGTACTAGACTTCTCTCCTGCACTTGACTTTCCAACAAATTAAATAACTCTCTTCCTAAATTGTTACTTGTGGCAGTAGTAGTTCAGGCTACTTCTGACTTACCATAGTCCAAATCGAGTTAAAGTAGTAGCGTTTTTATAAGGCTTGACAATGAGTATCATAAATATCTGATGTTTTTAATTTACTCTTATTACAATATTTAATCTCTGATTAAATATCTTTTTCATAGTTGTTAAATATGGTTTTAATAATTGGTATCTATTACATAGATTTTAACCTTCAATAAATACGTTTATAAAAAGCCATTAGTGCGTATATATTTAACATTCAATAGCTTTGTTTTTTTCCTGAACCAAAAGCATTAGAATAAATATCTCTGACAGTCTTAGTGCAGTGTAGGTTAAAGACCAATTGAATATTCAAAACATATTAAGTGGGATTTAGAAACCATAATTTTGATATGTATCTATTACACAGCCACTCATCTTCAATAAACAGGTTATTTAAATAGATTACTAATAAGCAGTTGGTATTTATTCAACATACAGGAACTGCCTCAATGAATAAATTGCATATTTGGTAACTTTATACTGTATCTCCATTTTCTTGCGATGTTAGAAATGCTTATGTTAGCAACATTGGCACCTCTGCAGTGTTAACACCCAATTATCTTTGTAAATTATTTCACATTATCACATTAAGCAATAAAGCATGACCAACATAACACTGTTAGGAGTTACAGCAAAAAGGATCAATCCAGGGATTTTTGAAAGGATGTGGTTCACCCAAAACATGCCAGTTTTTAAAACTGGCATTTCAAATAGCTGCTTACTTAAATCAATTTGTAAAGAGTTCAGTTTCTTTCAGATTGTGTGTGTGCTGTAAAGCAGCAAAAATGCTGGTCAACACTTCATTCACAGACATTGTGGATAAGAAGCAGGATGAATGTTCTCCTACCCATGTTAAATGTGTGTAACGAAATCTGGAACCAGATGCCTCATGGTCTTGGATTTTGATATAAATCCAAAATTTGGGACAGGTTTGTGAATCTTTGAGTGATCCTGGAAGAACTTTACAGACAACATAGGTGGATTTATGGAGTCTGGTAGAATGTGGAGTTGTTATGATGGGCCTGATATAAGCCCAGTGGAGTCAATGAGAGTTTGACACACATTGGCTTAAATGTGTGTTTAAGCAACATTCTTATTTAGCCCAGTTTCAACTCAAAACCAGGCAAACCCTGTCAATTTTAGATGAGTTTGATTTTTTTTTCCCCCCAGAACTTAAAGTAAATATAAGGTTTATATGAATCTTCACTGATCACAAGGGCTGCATTTCATGCATATTCTGTTCGTGGCATACAAACACTAGTTAGATTAAAAACATAGAATTCTCCTTCTGAAAGGTTGCAAGGTAACAGAACTTTATTCCTTAGAATCCAGAATCTTAACATACACAAACCAAAAAAACAGAGACATAGCAAACTTCTCTCGGCAGAGAGACACAACTGAACCCACTTTGTACTAGGCTCAATCTTGTGACTGACTGAAGACCCAGATTGCATGCTTTCCTACACAGCCTATTAGCCTGAAGAAGAACCAGGAAACCTCTTATGTTTAAAGTGATGGCTTGTAACACTAACATAGTTTTCAAAGCACCACAACACATCTGACACCCACTGTGCTTGTATATATTGGGTACTAGTCACAATCTTGGAAAGTAAATTAATGTCTCAGGGATAATTCAGTATGTCTTTTGACATGTTGATTTTTAAAAAAATTGCTTTTAAAATGTGAAAATGCCTTGTCCTTCATATATTATTCCATCTTTCAAATGTATGTGCTAGAGCTACTGAAACTCAGTGACTGGGCAGAGTCTAAGGCCTTGGCTACACTTACCGGCAAGTTCGACGGCTGGAAATCGAACTTCTGGGTTCGACTTATCGCGTCTAGTCTGGACGCGATAAGTCGAACCCGGAAGTGCTCGCCGTCGACTGCGGTACTCCAGCTCGCCGAGAGGAGTACCGCGGAGTCGACGGGGGAGCCTGCCTGCCGAGTGTGGACCAAGGTAAGTTAGAACTAATTCGAAATAAGGTACTTCGAACTTCAGCTACGTTATTCACGTAGCTGAAGTTGCGTACCTTAGTTCGAATTAGGGGGGGTAGTGTAGACCAAGCCTAAAGGACTCTACCAGATGTATTCCTTGTTGCCCTTTAATATACTGAAAAATCACTGAGCATGTTTCCTCCCTAACCCCATTATGTAAGTTCCCTTGGCAAAAGGGTAGAGCTCCCTGTTGCCAGGAAAAATTGCTCCAAACACTAGAACAGCTGATAAAGTTGTCTTGAGTATTGTCATTCCAGACCGAATGAGACTGTAGAAAGATACTGGGGGGAGGCGGAGAACAGGGGGTGTTTTGTTAACCCAAAGCCAAGAAGCAGCAGAAGAAATAGACCGTTATATTAGAGCTGAGAACTCCAGCATCCATGTGTAACTCTGGAGACACTACAGATTCCCTAATTTATAGACCGGCTCATTTGTGGGACACATGATTCCAGCTTACAGCAGAGATTGAGAGAAACAGATCCAACAGGAGAGAAATTATTCCAAATACCAAGTGCAGCTGAACTGTTCAGGGCAAGGATCAAAATAATGATGGCCACTAGTGCAGAATAATTACATAAGGTCAAGATAAAGGAATCCAGGAAGCAGGACAGAGATAGACCAACCGAGAACGGTCCAGTGCATATTCTATGGAAAATAATGCAGAAAGAAAAATGCCCAGCCTATGGGCAATAATATATGGGACAAAGGAAGGAGAACCACGTTGTCTGAATGCCACAGCCACTCTGGAAAGAAAAAAGCAGCAGGGTTTGAGATAGAGACTTCCAGTGATGAGGATATCTGCAGGCTGAACTTAACAGAATCAGACTTGGAATTGGAACAGTCACCTTAGGGCCCTGTCCAAAATTCGACCAGAATTTAAGGACCTATTTTAAGGAGATGGATGCCTATAGGGCAAGTCGAAAAAATAGGTCCCCATGTGTAGTGTGTGACCTGCATGAAATTTGGGGAGAGAAGCCTAGGTTGCAGGAGGGAAGAGTTGGGACGTCAGTCTGTGTACGTATGGCTTGGATTATAACAGCAGGTGCAGCATCTCAGTAAATAATTCTCTTAGTAAAGAGACCGTTCAGTTCTCCTCTCATGTTATCACCGTGTTCAATATACAAAACAACAGCCATCTGAGAGCAGAAAAACTGGTGAGGGAGGAAAAGAGCAAGCCCCATCCTCTTTCCTGATGCCTCTGTTTTATAGTTGCTCTCTCCTCCACCTAGTTTAGACTAGCTCCTCACTCCACTATTTCTACACCTTTAGACGTGCCATTCTAGGCAGCCATAAATTTTAGTTTAGAAACCTCAAGAAATCAAGCTCTCACATGGTATTAATTGACATCCTAGCTGAATTAAGGATGGGATGGATGTGTAGATAGAATTAGGGTACCTTCTAACTCCTTGAAAGAGGTATTCCCTCAAGGTTAGAACTTGGGATGTATATGCAGGGAAGCTTGCACTAGTAGGCCCAATGCTATATCTGTGCTGTGAATACATGGAGAAATTCATCTTCTAGGGCTATCATTTTGGAATCTCTCTGAAGCACTGAATTCACTTAATTCTATTTATTTATTAAGAAGAGAAAACTGTATGTTCTGCTCAAGTCCTAAGTGAATCTTGTGGTCATTCTTATCCCAGACGGTTGAGCCAAATCTATTTATCTCTCAAAACACAAAACCTTTCTACTATTTTGGAAAAGTCCTGTAGAATTCAGAATAGACTGTATAGGTGTTACTTAAAAAAGAACCTATAGAACTTAATGGAGAATATCCTTTCTGTATTATTTAATAGCCAATTACATCCAGATACAGAATTCTGTAAGTTAATTTAAAAAGACATATGAAGGTTCCCATTCTCGATTAAATTCTGTAGAACTTTTCAATAAGGTTTTAAGTTTCAGGCTAGGAATGAACCTGCTGACAATGCTGCTTTTCCAGCACCATTTATAGCAGTTCTGAGGATGAAAGCACGGGGGCGGGGGGAGAGGAGAGTGAGAACATAGTTCGCTGGTGTAGCACCAGAGACATTGTTAGCAGGCAAGCTAATGAATCAAAATAACTGGGAAATGAACAAAAAAGTTTAAGGTGCTAAATTTCACCTGTTCTTACAGACTTGGTTAATGTGTACCTTGATAGAATTGAATGGATGTGTGTAGTGAAATTAATATTCCCTTTTAATCACAAATAAGGTAACAAACAGCTGAAATAGATCATAACATGAAGGACTCAGGAAAAGAAGGAAATTTGTATTCAGAATGAAATATTCCCTAAACACAAACAACTCTTGTCAACAAAAGCTCCTTTGGAACAGAAGACACCACCTGGTAAAGGCTGTTTCTCGTTCGCTCCTTTGATAATTACTCAGTCCTTCATTTGCTATTTCTTTTGATTTCTTTGCATCAGGTGGCTGTTACAATGTGTTAATGGGCGTCAAGCAGAGCTGTTCTTTATGATTAAGGGTTTGGCCTTTTGGAGGGGGGGTGGCTTTTTATTTATTGTTATGGTAAAGTTTTGTATAACTCCATGTGAAGTTTGTGTCAGTCACAGGCCTGTATCCAAAATTTGGTTGACTCAGTGACATCAGCAAGAGTTAATTTGGTGAAAAGAGTATAATAAAAATAATCCCTCCTCATCAAACTGCTTCTCACTTCTCCCAAAGTATTGCCCCTAACCTTAACTACTGATTACCTGAAACTAGAAGGCCCAGATCTTCTTTACCCTGGATCCTCCCTGACCTTGTTACAGAGTAACTAATTGCTTTCTTCCTGAACAAGCACATCCTCCTCTTCACAGGGTGGGTATGAGCACCAATCTTTTTTTGCTTCGGCAGTTCGGGCCGGAGTCTGAGTGGCTTTTTTTTTTTTTGCTTGGGGCCGCAAAAATGGTAGAGCCAGCCCTGAGCGTGTTTATGCCACTCCCAGCTGGTGATGGTTCAGGGCTGAGGAAACAAGATTGGAAATACTGTAAACCTAAGTCTTGCATGGTAGCACACAGCCCTAGCAATTAGTTCCCTGACTCTTCAAGAGACTTGCATATGTGGGGCACTTTGCAGGACTGGAGGCTAGGAAATGAATCTACCTTGAATGAGGCCTGTCTTACAATTTAAACCAACATTTTAAAGGAATACTTCATATCACACAGTCGTCGTGCTACACCAGTTTCAATTATGTGCCCCGCTTTCTCTACCCAAGTGTGCTGGTGGTCTAAGAATGACAGCACCGCCTCTCTGACTACCTAATCTATCCATGACCCTGGCCTCTACTATAATACAAGGAGAACAGCATAGGGTAATATGACTTTACAAATGCCTAAATATAGGTTTAACACTCAAAGCATTATCTAAGGTACTTTCTCCAGTAACCAATATTCATTCTGTAATGAAGAGTTGAGAAAACAAACATCATCCCTCCTCTGCCAGGCAAACTGTACTAGTGATAATTGCAGCAACACTAACCAGAGTGACACTTATAGACATGATAGATACACAGTTGGTTCATTGAACTTTAGTTCTGCATTTCTTAGAGGCTTTTCTGTTCTGATAATAGTTAATGTTACTCATGGGTCTTCCCCCTCTCCCCTCCCAGAAGACACACACATACATACATACACACATACACACACACACACACATCTATATACATGCAACTTGCAGTTCAGCTAGCTTTTCTAACTGCTTAACCCTTTGCTGATGTCTGTCATATGTTGGCTAACCTTAACGTTTATTTTTAGTATTTTATTTTCCTAGCATATTCACCACCACAGGTGGTATTTTATAAGGCTTGGCTATTTTTTGTGTATGTGTGGGCGTTTAACATTACTGCAGGCTTGCGGAGGCTGTCATAAGGGCTTTGTCCTCTAATGTAAGCTGTTTTGTTGCCACTTTAATGTTAATTGCATGTTTCATTGTCCCTGTCTAAATGGATGTTAGGAATGTGTCTGCAGTACTCCTTTCTCTTTCCTTGTAATAGTTAGGGTCAGAATGCATTTCTAAAACATTCAATGTAGAATCTGTTTTGAAATCTTTGTAAAAGGGAAATGTACAGATGAGCTGCTGAGACTGAGTTGAAACACCCTGGAAGAAATTCTAAATAAGACTGAAATGAAGCCAAGCCTGAAACATTTCCAAAACACATTTATATGCATATTCAAGGCCCCATGTATGCTCTGCACCAAGGTGGATATAAAGTCTGCTACATTTGTCTTCCTCCTTTGAATGCCATGTGTTTACTTGGAGCCATGCCTCCTGGCACAGAGAGCTCATTTGATCTAATAAGTTAAGCGATATCTGTTTGAGTCTGCTCTTAGATGGGAGGTATCCAAGGAAAACTTAAGTGCCTGTTGGAAATGGTATTGAATGGATTCAGTAGGTGGCACTCTACTCAAAATTGGACCTGGCCTTGGTCAGTTCGTGAAACTGGTCTAAGTTTTGAATTAGGCCCATATTTTGTTGCCAGGTGAGTTTCAGGGACTGGGGCTAACTTGGTTCTTCTTTGAGAGATGTCCTTGTGGGTGATCCACTCCAGGTGCTGGTGCATCCTGCGCCTTTGCTCAGAGATTGGTACAGCAGTATCCGCACAGGCCACATGCACATGGGGCCCGCCTCACGCGCCATTGGCGCCTTAACAGCGCATGTACGGCCCTGACTCCTCAGTTCCTTCTCTACTGTCCCCGACCTGAGATGGAACTCAGTGGTCCCGCTCAAAAATGTTTCGCTTTTGGATAGTTAGTTAGTTTTTGTTAAGATAGTATTTTGGTCAGATGAGTTTTATTTCCTTCTACCCTTCCTTCTTTAATTAAAAAAAAAAGTACTTTTTTTCCTCCCATTTTTTTCCCTCAGGGGTTAGTTAGGAACTTTGTTATGCCTGGCTCCCCAGGCTTTAAGAGATGCACTAGGTGCAGAGAGGCCATCCCCATCTCTGATGGCCATTCTCAATGCAGCTGCCATTTGGGGAAATCTCAGGTCCCCCCAAAATGTGCCCATTGTAGCAACCTCAAAGCCATGGCACGAAGGACAGAGACCTGAGGCTCAAGTTAATTCAGATGGGAAAAGTCCCTCAGACCCGTCTTTGATCCAGGTCAGGAGGGCTCTGTCCCAAGGAGGGCTCATAAGTCCACCAAGGACAAAAAACGGCCAGCTTCATCAGCTCACAGGGACCAGACTGCCTCCAAATGGTCCCCGAGCAGGTCTGTCTCATACGTGCCAACCACACCACTGCTCAGCGCATACAATGCTCCGGGCACCTCAGGCGCTGTCTGTATTCCAGGTGATGATGATATGAACCACTCCGGTGCTGAGGCCAATGGCTTGAAGTCACCTGCCTCTTTTACCATGGCATCACCTGGCCCCGCAAAGGACTCTGCGCCTCCTCAGGCACACTTGTCTGTGCCACACACAACCGCTATTACAGCCTCGGCACCGACTCCTCAACCACCTCTGACGACGCACACAATGCCATGCCAATCAGCACCAACCGACCCTGCTGTCCCGCCGCTGACCTCAGCACAGTATCCATCGGCACCGTCTATATCGGCAGCGCGTTTTCTTCACCAAAGGGATTTGCTTGTTTCACCAATCCTTGAATCTCCTTTACTGGGTACCAACATCTCACCAGGACTGTACCAACAATTATCCCCTCTCACTTTTCACCACACCATTCCTCCCCACTCAACACACCTACTAATGCTGGAGCAATAAGATGAAGGTCCTCATATGCCAGAGACTTACTAGCCTGGTATGGACACCCTTGAATGGGACCACCCATGCTCTTCCCGGGACAGTGGCATTATTGGAGCCCATGGGGGTCCTACAGGAGACATCACACCAGTTGACATAGCCCACGTAGAGGTGACACCAAATCTCCTCCTCAGCCCTCACACACCTCTGTGATGGACGTATAGGAGGAACCTGCAGTGGTGTGCACAGAAGAGGTGCCCCATGATACCTCTCCAAATAACAATAACTCATCTTCCTCACCTGATGAGGCTATTATACTGCTGCCGACAACAATAGCAGACGATTTCACCCACATTCAGGACCTATTTAAAAGGGTGGCTAGCAAGCTCAAGATCACTAGAGGAGGTGTCAGAGACTCAACATGAATTGACAGACCTCTTGCAACCTGCGGCCTCCTCCAAGATTTCCCTCCCAATCAACGGAACGATCGTGGACCCGAGCAAGAATATATGGCAAACCCCAACCACTATACTCCTGACCTGCAAGAGGGCAGGTCAAAAATACTATGTCCCCTCCAAGGGCTCAGAGTGTCTTTTCACACCTCCAGCACCAAACTCGCTGGTAGTAGAAGCGGTGAACTAAGACACAAGCAACATTTCTGGCCTACTCCCTTGGGCAGGGACAGTAAAAGAATGGACTCATTTGGCCACAAGGTTTATGCATCTTCAACACTGCAATTCAGGGTGACCAACTATGCGGCCCTCCTAGCCAAATGACCATAGAAAGTACAGGAAATTCATGGAATTTATTAATGGCATTCCAGAAGAAGAGAGACTGCAATTTAAGAGAGTGGTCTCAGAAGGACAAATAATTTCCCACATGGCACTTTAGGCTGCCCTTGATGCTGTGGACACCGCAGCCAGGTCTACTGCAATGGCTGTTGTTATGCATAAGGCTTCATGGTTCAACACTTCCTCTTTCCCACGTGAGCTACAAAATACTGTGGAGGATCTCCCCTTTGATGGTGAGAAATTTATTTGCAGAAAAGATCAAGGAGGTTCTGCACACCATGAAGGATTCCAGAACTACTCTGAGATCTCTAGGCATCCATACACCGGCCTCTAGAAGGAGACAACATAAGGATCGGCCTCACCAACACCTGTGATACCCAGCGTACACACAACAACAGCCATATGATTAGCATCACCGCCAGAGACCTAGGCCTCAACGACGACACCCCCCACCATTAGCAGTGTCCCAACCTCCTCCACTCAGCAAGCAGATTTTAAGCCTTGGTCAAGGGCATAGAAGACCTCCCACCCACTCCAGTGCTCACACTAATTACTCAACCCTTTGCTCCCATTTTATGACCACTGGTGAGCTGTCACTATGGACAGATGGGCCCTAGAGGTTATCCGATCGGTCTATACCATCCCCTTCTTGTCCATGCCCCCCCACCACCACCCGCCCCGCTCCGTTCCTCTTCAGAGACTCCTCTCAGGACCACTTGTTCCACCAAGAGGTACAAAATCTTCTGCAACTAGGAGCAGTGGAGAGAGTACCCGATCAGCACAGGGGAAAGGGGTTTTTACTCCCACTATTTATTTATTTATTTATTTTTGACAGAAAAGAAAAGTGGAGGATGGAAACCCATTCTTGACCTCAGGTGACTCAACAAGTTTATCAAAAAGCAAAAATTCAAAACGGTTACCCTAATGACCCCATTATTCCGGCGCTGGAACAGGGAGATTGGTTTTCAGCCCTCAACCTGCAGGATGCTTATTTTCACTTAACTATATGCCCTGCCCACAGACATTTTCTCAGATTTGTTCTGGGAACAAGCCACTACCAATACAGGGTTCTACCCTTTGGCGTCTCAACAGCACCCCGCATCTTCTCCAAGATCCTTGCAGTGTTTACTGTACACCTCCAGAAAAAAGGAATAATAATCTTCCTTTACCTGGATGGATTGACTCCTCAAATTGCAAACTCGCGAGGAAGCCATCCAATCCACACAGATGACCATCGACTGCTTCCAGGGCCTTGGCCTGCAAATAAACACCAACAAATCCACATTAATCCCTATTTAACATCTGGAGTTCATAGGTGCGCACCTCGACTCCACAACTGGCATCATGTCTCTTCCAACCAACAGATTCATCAACATAAAGAATCTGGTCACTAAACTGTGAAACAGCCCACCGGTCATGGCTCATGATTGCCTACAACTTCTAGGCCACATGGCTGCATGCACTTTTGTGGTCAAGAATGCATACCTGTACTTGCGATGCCTACAAGGTTGGCTAGCCACACTCTACAAACCAAATGTACACAGACTAAACAAACTTCTCACCATGCCTACCAAGGACTCACTCATATGGTGGTCTCAGCCACACAGCCTCTGCTCCGGAATCCCATTTTTACAGGAATCCCCTTTGATTATAATGACTACAGATGCATTCCTCACTGACTGGTGGGCACACATGAGACACCATACCACTCAAGGCCTATGGACCCCTACAGAGACCTCACTACATATAAATCGTCTTCTAGAGCACTGAGCAGTCCACAACACTTGTCTCGACTTTCTCCCACTCATCAAGAACCAAAAGATCAGGATCATGACCGACAACATTGCTTGTATGTTTTATATAAACAGGCAAGGGGAGTTCGATCCCACTTACTCTGCACCGAGGCTATGAAACTTTGGAATTGGTGCCTCCAACACACTATTGATATCTCCACTTCATACCTGCCCAGTGCACAAAACACCACAGCGAACGAGCTCAGACGATCCTTCCTGCTCGACCACGAATGGGAAATAAACAACACCATCCTATACAACATCTTCAAAATCTGGGGTTCTCCACAACTGGACCTGTTTGCGACTGTGACCAACAAGAAATGCCCCAGATTCTGCTCCAGAGAGGATTTGGGAAAACAGTCCATGGGAGATGCATTTACGATCAGATGGAGCGACAACCTACTATACGCATTCCCACCGATACCACTCCTACACGAAGTAGTATTAAAGAGAGGGCCAGGATCATACTGATAGCCCCTACATGGCTCAGACAGCCATGGTACCCACTTCTAACACAGATGTCCACTTGTCCACCAATCTCCCTCCCCCCCCACTCCCAAACCTATTGTCCCAATGCGGGGGCCATCTATACCACCCAAACATAGGAATGTTCCACCTCAAGGCATAGCTCCTCAATGGTTCTCCAATCAAGAACTAGGCTTCTCTGAGCAGGTGCAAACTGTACTATTACACATCAGGACACAATCTACACGTACCACCTATCTCCATAAATGGTCTAGGTTCACGGCGTGGTGTTCAGCCAGGCAAACCGCTCCTACTTCCGCACCTCTTCCAATCATACTGGACTACCTTCTGGAGCTTAAACAATCTGGGCTCTCCGTCAGCTCCGTCAGCTCCATCTGGCAGCAATCACAGCATTTCACCGGAAGATCAGTGACACCGCTATTTTCACCCACCCTATCGCAAAAAGATTCCTCAAAGGCATGCATACCCTGTACCCAGACATCAGACCACTCACTCAACCATGGGACCTCCACTTGGTCCTCACATAGTTAATGCAAAAGCCATTTGAACCACTAGCATCCTGCTCTCTACTACACTTTTCTATGACAGCTGCATTCTTAGTGGCAATTTCACCCGCCAGACGCATAGGAGAACTTGGAGCCTCTCATGGCTGACCCACTGTACACTGAGTTTTAAGGATAAAGTCACGCTCCAAAGGCATCCCAAATTTCTCTGAAGGTGCATTCGTCCTTTCACCTCAATGAACCTATCCATCTACCAACCTTCTTTCCTAAACCTCATGCAAACACTTTCGAAGCAGCAATGCACACACTTGATGTGCACAGAGCACTGTATTTTTATTTGGCTAGGACTAGGCCATTCAGGCACCAATGATGCGTGAGGTAGGAACCACGTGTGTGCGGCCCGTGTGGGTACCGCTGTACAAATCTCTGAGCGACAGCGCAGGGACACACCAGCACCTGGAGTGGAACACCCACAGGGACACTCATCTTGAAGAACGTCAGTTACTGCACAGGTGAGTAACCTCCTCTTATTTTGAATATCTCTGCATGCTACAGGAACATACACTGCACTGGCCATGCGGACTGAGTGTTCTGTCTTTGCATTGCCCCTGGCCACAGGAAGCTCAGGGAGCAACAGGCAAAGTCAGATCATACTCTGATCACTGCTGACATTAGATAAAAGCTGGAATAGAAGACAAACCCCCTCCTATAACCCTCCTTCCCTTTCCCTCACAGCAGACTTGAAAGGAAGTACAGGGCATTTGAAGTGGTATCAGAGGGTCATCACAGCGACCGTAGGGTAGTATTATTATAATGTGGATCCCAGACAACACAACATTGGGTCCTTATGCAATGGCTCCACCACTCCTTGAGGTGGCAGTGGTAGAGGCTGATTGGATGAACAGTCTGGTGAGGGACCATTACCACTCTTCTTTGGACAAGCTGAACCACAGCTCCCTCTTTTCATGAGGGCCGGGACTCCTGCTGGAGAAGGGAGGACTGAGCCCTATCTATCTGATCAGATTAGGGTGACCAGACGTCCCGAAGATTGGTCGGGACGCAATTTGTCCCGATATCCACCGGAAGCGCTGTTTTTTGGGTTTTTTTTGTTTTTGTTTTTTTCTCCTCCACCGGCGGGACTGACTTGGCTTTTTTTTTCCCCACCCCCTCTCCCCCACGTGTCCCGATATTTTCTTTCCCTCATCCGGTCACCCTAGATCAGATGACCCTTTTTGTAGTGGTTTCTGCCAATAGCAGCCCTGCAAAACTGTTTTGGTCTGACTGTAAAAACCTCTGTTTAGGTCGTGCCCAGAGCAGTGGCTTTCAGAGTTAATCCATTAGGACAAAAAGGGGGTAGTTTATACTTCTTAATGCTATTGTTTCAAGCTGTCTGCAGACTTCAGCAGATATCACTGCCCCTGTTACATGTGACTGAAGTGTCTGAGCTTTTCTTTATACTAGTTAGAATGTTTTGTTTTCAAAATGAAAGCTGAGATTATGTTGTCTTCATGTGTCTCCAAGAGTTGGAGCTCTCTGGGCATAGTATCCAGCCTTAAGGGCTATTGGGTCCAGGGCATTGCGAATAGAACTAGTTTTCAAATGACAACAAAAAAGAGAGGTGGTTTGGGCATAAGTCTGGGAGATGAGAATGCCTGAGTGCTTTGCAACTTTGGATAAGTCTGTTTTTTTTCCCCCACCTGTAAAATGGGGGAGATACTTACCTTACGTGAGTGTTAGTAGAACAAGTCAGAATATTTTAGATGAAATGATATTTCAGTAAAATATGCTGTTTTGTTTCATGGAGAGGGTACCCCCCCACCCCAAGAGTGAGATGGTAACTGATGCTCTAGCCTGGTGGTTAGAACACTAATCCGAGAGGCAGGAGACGTAAGCGCAAATCCCTGCACTACCTCTTGCCAGACAGAATTTTTCATTCCAGATCACACTGAGGTAGGCAGAACAGGCCATATTCTAAGCACTAAACACTAGGTTAGATAGACCAGAGAGAGTGTTTGTCCTGTGCGTAAAAGCCTCCCTGAACTGGAAAGCTAGGGCTTCGATTCAAAAACAGATGTCAACACAACTATTTGGCAAAACAGTTTAAAGGCTTGGTTTTGTTCCTTATAGGAACATGCCTCAATACCAGAGCTAACTATTTGAAGTGTTACAACCTCATGGAAGATTAAAAGTGCTATTAGAAGGTGTTCCAACTGAATAATGGTGGCACAAAGCATACCCAGCGTAAGCATGCATTGCAGGGTAGCATGATTGTTCAGCTTTATGGTTGGTGCCTAGGTATTAGAGAGAGGGAAGAAGGAAATAATCTTTTGGGCTTGGTGGTTGAAAGTAAGAATGAAAAAGACATTTTAGCATTTGTGACTTGTAAATCATATACACAGTTTATAGGTGGCCAATTTGTGTGCCAACCTCAGGCCGCACACTTTGAAAAATTGGTGACTGGCAGATGGTTCAGCTCAAATTGCACCCTTCTGCCTCTCCAATGGCTCAAGCCAAGTTTGTGGGTTCTTGGTTCCAGATTTGTGTCTTGGGAAGAAAGAATTGAGATTAGAATTTTTCTCCCCCTTCATCCTTTATGTGGCCTGGCTCTGTACCCAACTCCTAGAATGGGATTTGAACTCCACGATCTTCTGGCACACAAGAGGGGGTACTACCAATGACTGAACTAGGCTTGTGTAAGGCAAATACATAACGCTTCCCAGTGGTACCCAGAGTTGTGAGGCACCTATCTACCACCTGCTCTTAGTGTGAGAGGGCTTGTTGTCCGTACCTGTCATGGGTCAGCTCCCTGACAACCCCGGCCACAGGCAGCACAAGTACTCCTATCTGAGCCCCGTAGGATCTGCTGTCCATCTGCAGGTAAGTGATAGGCACGCACCAACCCCTGGACCTTCCAAGTGTCCCTCTGAAATGCCCAGTCCCTGTTCCACCGAACACGCACAGAACTCGGACTCTTCACTCCCAAAGGAAAAGTATACCCCAACTTATTAGTTTTACCTGCGGATCATCTCTGCGCTTAACGCACAGCACTGACACATATTTATAATGAACACAAGAATGTTTATTATCAAAGAACAGAGATTCAAATGATAGTAAGTAAGTCAATATTAGAAAGAAATGGTTACATATAAAGCACAAGCATAATATGCTTGCTAGAGCCTAAACTTTTACTCACATGACTGTCTACTGCAGGATAGCATACCTCAAGTCCTTTTCCTGAATATTTTTCAACCAGGATGGCTGAGACATTCCCCTCCCCACCTTCATAAAATTAAGCCTGCTGGTAGCTTATCTTCACAGATGTACCTCCATACCCCCAGCTATGCCCCTAAACGTTCATTGCCTTTAACCATAACTAAGATAATCCCTGCTGCTCTTTGGTGGGTTATTTTTTTTTCCTGCAGCCCTTGCCAGCTATTGATTAGCAGTTGACTAAATATGCAGATAGACTTCCATTGTAAGATACACAATGATCAATTAGGGAGATAAGTCGCTCACCATCTGTCTCAATGCATACTACCTCTGAGTGAATTGCCTTTAATGCCAAGGCCTTAAAATCATAATTTTTGGTGTATATATCCATAATTCCTTACATATGATCTGCACATACACTGGTCAACATTGCAAAAATGTGACATGTTTTCATGACCACTTTTGTTGAACCCAGGTGATCCCTATAACCTTATATACCCCGTGCCCTCTGTCCGTGGGCATCAAGAAGTCCTTGGCTCACACTCAGCTACTGCCTCTCACCTTGTTTTTTAATCAGCAAAGTACAGAATGTCCATTTCTAAGTAGCCACAAGAGTTAATGTTTTTAGCTTTGTGGTTCTGTCTCTAAAATGTAGGTATGTTTCCAGAACACACTTGGCCCACTGAAATAAGAGCACAGTGAGACTTTTTAAAAATGTATAAGATCACCCTCTTCACACAGTCTACATAATATTGGGTTTAATGCAAGTAATGGTGAGGTCTTTGTTCCAATGTTAATTAATAAACTCATTGGTATTCCATCTTCAAAACCTCTATTCCCTTCATTACCTAACCATGATGGGAATATGCAGCAATGACTTGCATTGTACAAACCCGATTCCCATCTTAAGGATTACAACATGGAAATGAGCTATCCATAAATATTAAAAATTATCTACTTCTCACAGATGTTCACTCTGCTTATTATCTGCAAAAATTCTGGATCAAATGTTCAATATGAATATGTTAGTATCCACTAAAGATTGCTTTTGGCAGACTATGTGTTGATATCAGCAGGAAATAAATAAGAAAACCATTAAAAGGTATAAAACTTTAAAACAATAGCTTAAAGGTGTTTTATAAACTACAGATGGCTTATACGGTTCAAGTGGATGTCTGCTGTAGAATGTGAAGCAGTGAAAACTGGGGGAGGGGGGTGGGAGGAATGAGGGAATGACTTGGAAATAATGGTCCTGTAAAATATGTTGTATTTAAAGTACAGATAAGCAAAATGGAAATTGCCACTCTCTCCTTGTACAAATACTGAGACTATACTAGCATTTGTTGCTATATCACTTAGAATGATATAAGTGTTGTCTATAGTATGTGTTGTGTGAAACCTTTGACTCTTTACACTTGCAAAAAAGGTCAACCCATGTACACCACACACACAAAGCATTTGCCAGTAGCTGCTCATGAGCTTTCATCACTGACTTTGCATGAATATAATTTATAGGTCATAATGGAGAGGGAAGTTGGAAGGTCAAAATAAAAAAGGACTGGGTGCAGCAAATTTTCACAAACTGAATTATTACTAGCAGTTGCGCAAACCTTCCTGGATCTGAGCAAAGCATGTAGATAAAACCACACTGCAGCAATACCAGCTTAAATGATTTCATTAGATCTCTCAAGCTAAATAAGGTTGGACATGAACACTATTGAGATATACTGTACCTCTACACATTTCCTGTTTCTAACCACTACTAGTTCATCTGTACAGTAGTAATGGCAGGAGTGTTGGTGTTGAGTAGGACAGAGCCACACTGAGTAAGTTACATGGAAAAGGCAACAGTACCCATTGTTTTAACCACTATACCATCTAGTCCTGCTTTGAGCAGGGACAGATGAGACAGTAGCTAAAATGTTGGTAGCTGACAAATCCCTTGAGTACACTTGTGCTCCTACTTGCGGACCTGCATTGGTGGTAGCAACAGTAGGAAAAGAAGGAATTGTAGACACAGCATGTACCTCCCCCCCAAATGCTACCAGGTGTTAGAATATAGATATTCAGGCCTGCTTGTAAAGGCCTGTGCTTTAGGAACTTAGGTGTATTTTTATCACTTAGCTAGTTACGGGGTATAAAAGCCAAGAATCAAAATCACAATCCGTCTGTGTGTGGGCCTTTTCTCACTAGGATAGTCTGAGGCCTTGTTCTTTGACTAAGGCCTTTGGCTAAGCAACAGGGGCAGCCATAAGCTGGGAAGCCTATGGTCACATCCTCACCTCCCAAACTAGTCACATTGAAATAAGGTGCTATTGGGCTGTTAGGAAGACGATCCTGTCCTGATAGTGCCCATCATCACCAGATAAAGAAACAGCTCTTAAGATGGTTAAAGAAAACTTAGTTTGATAGCATCCTGACTGGCAAGAAATCACTTCTCAATGGTTGTGGTTGTGAAACCTTCATTTCTGTATTGTTTTACCTTTATGGCCCCTACTCTTCTATTGTTAATCTGTCTGGTTCTCTAATTGTTTCTGTCTGCTGTATAATAAATTTTTCTAGGTGTAAGTTAATTAGGGTAGTGGGATATAATTGGTTAGAGAATTATGTTACAATATGTTAGGATTGGTTAGTTAAATTTCAGTAAAATGATTGCTTAAGGTATAGCTGAGAATATTACTATATAAACTGGGATCAAACAGGAGGTGGAAGGGAAATTGAAATCATGCTTGCTAAGGGGGGGAACAGGAATATGAAATAGACACAGGCAAAGCTCTGGTGTCAGAGCTGGGAATGGAACACTGGGGAACCAACTCTATGGGCGTATAGAGAGAACCCCGACTGGTGTGAAGGGCTTCGGAATATGCTTGCTTGGAAACCAACCCCAATAAACATTGCATTGTCTGCGCTTCAGACTTCTGGTCTTTTGCTGCTTGCTGTCTGCGTGACAAGAACCAGGGAAGTGGGAGGGTGAAGGGAAAGCCCTCTAACACCAGGTGTTGAGGAAAGTACTACTGATATTCAATAGGTGACACTTTTCCCTCTAAAGAAGAACTTAACCAATGCCATAATATAAAATTAGGGTACCAGGCCCTTTCTTGGATCAGGTGTAAAACCATTCTGACTACTTTCGGTCATTAAAACCCAATGCCACATATCTCAGGAGTATGGTGAATCTGCCACTTTTCCTAATCAAATTCAAATATTGGTAATTAGTCTCCCTTGCCATTATTTTCTGGCTTCATTTCCTTTAAACTGGTTTGTCTTCATCTGATGGTGAGTGAGATGAACTCTATGTTATATAGAGTTTACAGCTCTGTAGACGTGAGGCTTCCAAAAAGTGTACGGCCTATCTGGTAAATTTAGCAATAATAACTTGAGATTAACCTGAACCAGAACACAAGATCTGAGCATCTCTGAACTTTGGGGAAGTTTGGATTGGGATTCAGATGTGAAATCAGCTGCTAAATCCTATCTTTCCTTATTTTAGAGGGACAAATGCTAGACCTATGGAAAGCCAGAGTAAATCATCCTTGTACAGAGTACTACACAGTAGGTCACTGGGTCGTTTTACAGCTCTTTAATAGCTACTGAAGTTTGTGCTATAGTACCATGGTAGAGGTGGGGGGAGAAGCAACATTCTGGGGAGAGACGGAGGGAAGGGGAAGTGTAGAAAAGCAGTCTTAATTTTTATCCTCCTTCCCAGAAATTACTTTAAAGAAAAGCTTATATGTTAGAGGTAATCACTGGACATGTCAGCCTTTGTAAACCAAAGAGTTTACCAAAAGCTGATATTATTAAAATTCTACATGCACACTTAATTTGCCCCACCATCTCTCTGCCTTTGACCTCTTGTCTGTATAAGGAGGCCAACACTTCCACTCAAATACTATGGAGATGGAGACCACACAAGGAGGTAGGCAGAATTCCTAATATCATGGTCTCAGTAGTACTGGTCAGTGTAGAATTCTGCGACATGGAGAGCTTCTGTAGTATTGTAACAGGGTGGCACAAGCAAGCCCTACAATGGTATTTATACTTATCGTACATAAGCAACCTCTATATCTTCTATAAACTGTAAAATTCACTAAATATCCTGCTTAATGATGATGTACAATAGGCTTATTAGGTCATAGAGCTATACTAGGAAGAGAGAATTCTCTCTAGGTAATAGAGCTGTAAGTTTGCACACACAGTATATTACAAATGTTCTATTCCCTATCAAAAGCATGTTATACAGCAGTCTCGTTAACAATGCTAACCTGTCATCTTTGTAGTAATTTTATAGCTTTTAACATTTTCAAAATGCTGTACAAAATAGTCAGTTAATCCAAAATCACCCCTAAAGTCACCTAGCATTACTTGAATCTTCTAGTAGTTCCATGTTTACAGCTAATTCATGGCCCCATTCTACAGTCCCTGAAATGCTTTCTTCTGCAATATGATATAAACTTACATCTATGTTGTTTTAAGGGCAGTTAATATTTCATTATACAGGGATTTCGACTTTCATCAGCTGGGTTCCAATTTTGTAACTCTTCCAATTTAAACACAACTGTGACTCTTCAAACTTTGCAAATCATAAAAATATACAAGGGTTTTGTTAAAAGGAGTGAAAAGTTACAAGGGTCTATTTCTGAAGCCAAAACAATGGGGGGGGGGCATAGACAAAATAGCATGACTTGGCTTACCCCAAATCTCTACTGGAGCAAAGAAATGCCAGATAGATGCAAGACCTCGAGCGCCATGTGGTTGTACATCTTATTAATCAATACATTTAGATTCTCAGACCTAGGTGCCTAATTTTAGATCCCTAAAGAAATACTTGGACACCTAAATAAAGTGCCACCATTCTGGGGTGTTGAGAATCTGCAGCCATCGCTGACTTCAATATCTTAATGTGAAGGAAAGTACTATCCTTTTAAGGGACAGGCTGGAGCTGACAACCAGGACAGCATGGCTATAATCTAGGATAGGCTATTGGAACAGGAAGCTGAGCAGAAGAGAGGTGTCTCTCTCTTTCTTTTTCTCTCAGGCTACAGGAGACTAGCCTGACCAGACTCAGAGACTTTGCAATCTCTAAGCATGGGAGTTCTGAAGCAGGTTCCTGAGGTAAGAGCCTTATGAACTGTATTACAACTGCTCTTTCTCTGAGACCTTATTAAAGGGGCCACACTTATTTTGTTAGTTTGGGGGGGGGGGGGGGTTGCCCTGCCTCCACCCTTGTTTGGATCCTTTATTCTTACCTAACACAAAAGTGTCTTTCTTTCAATCTAGCTTTTCTCTCATCAGGACACAAAACAATCCTCTTATTAATAGATATTGAGATATTGGGCCAGATTCTCAGCCCAACTCTGCTTGCAACAGTACCTTGGCAGCACATGGAAAGCTACTGAGGGTAGAGTATACGACTGGGGCATGGGATGGGGTGGAAACATCTTTTATTATTGTGATAATTTTTAAGACTAACTTTTTTTCCAGGAATTCTGGATAACTGATAGAAATATGCTAAATCAAAACATCCTATAGTTGCAAAATTAATTTCTGTGGAGCTGCTACATAAATGTTGACTTTCATCTACCATTGTATCCATTGTATTTATTTTGTCTCATAATTTATGTTGAAATTTCTTCAATACATTCACCTTTTAAAAAACTGTCCAGATTTAAAAAAAAAAAGAGGGGGGGGGGAAGTATGTGTACAGTATATTGTGACAGAATTCAGGATTGATTATGTCTTCCAAAATGAGTGAACAAGAATAGGATATTTCACTGTGTAACAAGAAGAAATGGAAGAATAAAGCATCCCACTTTAATTAAATTAAAAAATAACTAACAAACAAATACAACCTCAGGCAAACACCACGGTTTAGATTTGGCATTTCAGCAGTGATCAAGACCCATTGGCTTCAATGAAATTCAAGCATGTACTTGTATTTTAAATATGTGCATAAGTGTTTGGGTTTTTTTTTTTCTGAATAGGGATGGGCCTGACACTTCCTTTTAAAAAACAAACAAACAAAAAAACCCTCTCTTTCAGAGCAGGGGCAAAGAACCAAAAGGTTAACACAAGTGCATCAATTGATTCAGCAGATTGTATGTGGAGTTGGTACTAAACTAGTATCCAGGATGGTGTTTCAGGCCCTGTGCTGCACTGCTGGAGGTATAATCTCCCCCATAAAAATCTAAAACTGAGGCCATTGTGATTTGAGGTTGTTAAAGATCCCAAGATTCATGATCTGATGTCTCTGCCAAATTTCAACATATTAAGTGAAAATCATTCTGGGTGTAATTCCACTGGAGTCTCACTAAAGTTGAATTTGTACGCAGTGTAGTTGTAGCTGTGTCGGTCCCAGAATATTAGAGGGATAAGGTGACTGAGGTAATGTCTTTTATGGGACCAACTTCGGTTGGTGAGAGAGACAAGCTTTCAAGCCACACAGACCTTAGTCCAATAAAAGACACTACTTCACCCACCCTGTCTCTCAAAAGATGAATTTGGCTTTGGCTCTTGATTTATTTACATTACCCCGTGGTAAAAATTAGAGCTGGATGAGAAACAGTTTTCCTGTTCTAGTGAGAATTTGAGATTTCAAAAAAAAATTCCTATCCCCAATTGGGGATTAAAAAGTCAATCTCAAAAATTGTCACTAAACAAAACTCGGAAAAATCCAATCAGGTTAAATCAAAACCTCTTGCTTTAATTTCAACCTTTATTTTAACTACAAATCAATTTCAATTTCAAAAGGACTTCATTTCAACCCCAAAAGTGGAACTTGTTCATTTTGACAATTTCAAAACTGATTTTTCAAAAATTTTGAAATAGAAAATTAATTGAAACCAATCTTGTCCCATGAAGTTTTAATTTCTACAAATCCGCATTTTAATGAAAAACATTTTGTCAAAATTTCCAACCGGTTCTAATAATTAATCTTCTAGTACTGTAGTAAAGTAAGTGTTTTATTGCATTGCAATAAAAAAGTGATATTAGAGATGGCTGCGTTTCACTGTCGTGACAGAAATGGTGATTCCTTTATGTACAATATGAAGAATAGTCAGCAAGCTTTGACATTCTTTGGAAGGAAAGCTATAAGATACACTTTAGATACTAATTATAATTTAGTACATTTATTTTGTAGCTTTCCTGTCTCTTTTAATTGCAAGTTAACAGCTGTAATAATTAATTCTACCTGATTATTATGGAAAGATCATTGTTAGCTATTTGAATTCTTCAGCTACGTTAAAGTGTTGTTACATCATTTTCATCCTCTACTCCATGGATGGATTTAGTGCAGTGTGCTTAATTTGTGCCTCTAAAAATATAAGCTTTACATATTATGAGGCAAAAAGTTTTGGAGGTAATAGAATCAGTAAAAATCTATTGCCTCTTCTTGCTGCCTTTTGTCATCAATATCCAAAACAAGGCAGTATCAAATATAGCTGCTGTCTCAACCTCATCCTCTTAATGGATCTCTAACGACTTAGGCCTAATGTTCCATGAAGCAGTACACTGTGTGTGTGTATGTGTGTGTGTGTGTGTGTGTACAGATGACATTTGTATGTATACTAGACAATGGAAATCTCTGCATTATTAGTGCCCGATATATAGTAACCTAAATCAATTTGCCATTATGCAGACTGGGACTAGCTGATGAATGATACAAGATTGCTTATGGAAGGATTGCACCCCTCTGAGAGCTTCCCCTCTGAAACAGGGCAGCTCAACACCAAAATATGGCACTTGGTTCTGTTACTTCAGACTGAAACTTGGCATCGCCTCTCATTGTGATGAGATAATATTTTTCTAAAATAGCATAAATAGATTCTTGGCCTAAATATGCTTCCCCCTGAATTAATGTGTTTTGTCATTGAATTCAACAAAAGATGAATTAGGCCCAATGACTTCAATTGTGAAATTCAGCATAGGAGAATATCCTGGAGGACCACAGAAACTTGTAAGTCTTCAGTAGAGCAAAAATATTTGTGTACATTTCTTAAAAGAAGCTTTTCGGGATCTTAGCCCAGGGTTTGAACATCTGGCTTTCGCATGTGTGTGGAGAGAATGTCCTGAACATAGTTGGGCATGATAGCCATGTGAGCAATTGCAAAGTCATGTTATAAATAAAATGCTGCATGTGATTCTGCAATTTGTCATGCTGTTTTGACCACCTGCCCTGCTCTCTCCCCATTAATTCTATTTCCTTGGGGCTTAATCTAACATTCTAACCTTCTTAACTTTATACATCTGCTATGTGTTAAGGCAACTTAGCAGATAAATGTTTCCTCCTTTTCTACAAATGTGGAACTTCCTCCTAAAATGCACATATATGTGCAAGGTCCAGAATAAGCAAGATGGGTCCTATACTGGTGTTGGGTTCAAAGTCTCGTCTCTCTCAAACCTCCAGGCCTGGAAATGGGAGCTTTGCATCATTGGGAAGGTGACATTCACAGCTTTTCATAGGAGTAATGCATTGTATCCTAATAGCCCTGGAAAATCCTGCAATGTTGGATCTTAAGGCTGATGCTGGGATTTTTTATATATAGTATTATATAAAAGGCTATTTTAGGTCACTTGTAGAGTGAGCCATAAAAACCCTCTGGACCTTGTACGAAGTTGAGGTAACTACTGCTTTTATAGGCCAAGAGATAAAAAATAAAATAGCTCTACTCAAATTTAAAATAGCTCTCTGTATATGCCATTTCAGAAATCTCTTACAGACTAAATGACAACATAGTATAGATGTTACTGCACTCATTATGGATGACTTGAAATATCAACCTGTATGAGTGGTGCAGTCATTCTAATTATTCCTGCAGATGGTGTGTTTTATCAGAGGAAAATCTGAACATAAACATTATATCTTGGTGTTGTCCAAGTGATCAATTGTAGGGCCAGAGGCATGTGATAAATTCAACTTATCCTGCACTTTTGTTACCTCACTGGTACTCTGCCCACTGTTGTCTGATCCGCAGCTCAGGCAGGTATGGGGGAAGTTTTTCAGTTCCTAAATTCAGTTATTTGACTAGATAATTCCCCAGTCATTCAATGTGGTGGAGAAGAAAGGGTCAGGGAGGGAGAATGCCATTGGGAAAAGATACTAGGCAAGCAATATAAGACCACATGGAGATAGATGTCATTTTCTAACCTCCCTTTTTTTTTAATTGGGGAGAGAGACTATTGCACCATGACTTGAGTCTGAGAAGTATGAGTCTTGTCATTAGCTATGACAATGTCTAGCCATTTGAGGGAGTTGATTATTGCTTAGATGTAATAAGATGTGATATTTAGAAATCTAAGGGCCACAGAAATCAAACACTACAGCAGTATCCCTACATGAATCCATATTTGTTTATACCCTCATTCTGCAGTGTGTTTCACGATACGTACCCTGAACATTGCATTTGGTGGGCATTTGGGCATTTTTATATATAAAAATAAATGCTGAATTATATAATTTTTTAACATGAGTAGCTCAATTGTGCAAAGACAAAAACAAAAATCTCATTGGGATCCTTCCATGTGATGCCATTAACTCACTGGGAAAGGCTGGAAGGGAAAGTTTGTAAAAGAAAGCTGCAAACTTCTCCACAAGCCTAATGAGGAGAAAGAAAGACAAATGTAGAAAATTAACCCAGTGAACTCCCTCTCTACCTAGATGAGAGAGAGGTCCTGGCCTTGTCCTTCCGTATTTCTGAAGAGTTCAAATGTTCAATCTGGTTTGGTTAACCAAAAAGCCTAAATTGAGTAGTTACTAACTGAACTGACAGTCACTATTCACCCAGAATTTTTTTGTCTTAATTTCAAACATTCCTAAAATGTGCTCTGAATATGAATAACTGTTAACAGTTGCAATTTAGCACTTTCCAATGGCTTTACGTAAAATAAGAACATAACCAGAATCTAAACCTAAAATCCATACTAAATCATTTTTAATAATTACTTTAAAGTATGAGGTTCAAAATAACTCAGAGGTACAGGTGGTCTTTTGTTTTCTATGCTCCTCTTCGTTTCCTGACTTTTGGCCAGGATAAAAAGTGCAAGTAACAATCATGGCATCAAAGCTATTTGGGGGTGGGGGGTGACTTAGGCACCCAACTCCCATTGACTTTCCTTCTCACTTGACCAGAAAGACTCTGTTTAATTTCTACAACTAACACATTTTGATCCAAACTGTTGAATTGTCATCAGTCTTTGGAATTTCTTGAGGTTCCTCCCGCCTTAATGTGAATTATTGTTAATTTGTGTAACACTGATTATGAAAATCTTTCCTCTAAAGTTCTTTTTGAATTGTGCTGTGACACAACTGGATTTAGCCAGTTGATTATCTCTGGATTTTAGTGTACTTAAAGTTGGGGCACTAAACTTTCTTTACTAAGCCATCTTGCTCGTCTATATTCCCACTTGTATTATGCTGAAAGATACCAGCATCGGGCATCGTCAGTTATTGATGCACTGGAAAAATTTCTGGAAGTGCTGACTTCTGGAGTGCTAATAAAAGATGGGCATCTCAACCTCAACAAGATCAGATCTGTGGCTAGTACCAGATGCCACAGAGGAAGGTGAGAGTAACCTCATAATGGACAACTATAAAATAACCTGCCCTAAAAGGAAGTTCCTTCCCAATCTTAAAATGTTATTTTGGGGAGACTGTGAATACTGGAAAAGATGAGTCTTGAATGATCATACTGATGGCTGTTTGTAATCTTAAACTCTCTACTTATAAATAGTTTGCTGTTTGTGGCAATTCATATACATGATCATATCTCTTAGGATGTGCATCTTAAGTTATAACGATCCAGTATTGCAATGTTAGCCACAAAGATGACTCCCATATCTAAATGAGCATATCCTCTAAAACTCCACCAGTCCTGGAAAAAAAAATAGGAACTCTGTGTTGTTCAATAGCATTTATCCTGCAAGACTAGAGGAATTTTAGATCCTGTTCCATGATTATGGTATGGAATTTTGAGACTCAAGAGGAGACAGACGTGTCAATCTGCTAACAGGGAGTATGGAATATTTGTCCTCTTTGTCGTCCATCTCTTTCTGGCTGTTTTGAAAGTCTGAGAAAGATCCTACAGTATCGGTTTATTGTTTCAGCCCTCTCCCATTATTACCAAGTGTGCCAAGCAATTTTGGGGATCATTCCTTAACCACCACTCTCATTAAATTGTCCGAGACTTGGGCTCCACAAGTGGCGCATGCAGTGATTCAAATTGTCTCATTGGCTTTAGAAGTTGCTTGAAGGTTAACCTATTGCATTTATTTTAGCCAAAGTATTATTCCTCTGAGCCTTTTACATCCTTCATTTATTAGTGTTGGGAACAACCTGATTCTAACTGCTACTACTCACTTTCCAGAATTTGTCCATTTTCTGTACTTGCCTCTTTGGGATTCTTATCTATCTATCGGAGTAAATGGAGGTGAGGTATCTGAATCCTGGCCACCCATTATAATACCCTTAGTCTCGACCCCTGGGTTGAATTAGGCCAATTTTTGCACTCTGGTCTCCATAGGGATTTGTCTTTACTCCTCTTAGGGTAAAACTAAGAGCATTTGATATTGAACAGTAATACATAATTCTCTTAACTCCTTTGCTTTCATCTCTTCAACCTCTCAAGTTTTGTCACTGGAAGAATAGAATTTTCAACCGATTCTGAAAACAATAGGCTCCTACTGTCCCCGCAGCCATTGCTATCATTCAGCTAACCACGATTTGTGTGTGTGTTGGGGGGAGAGAGGTGGAATGTTAGTATTATATTGTATGGGTTTCCAATTGCTTATTTCTTCAACACTGGGAAAGACGGGGTTCAATGTGACTGCGTATATTATTCAAAAAATTCATCCTTCCATGTCCAGTCAGTCTAATGTTGAAGCTCCCAGTTTAGAATATCTAACTGTTTTGTACTTAAATTATGATAACCCACTGAGCATGAGGGATAGGTAGTGCCAGCAGAGCATTCTATGACTACCTTTATAGACTTCTCCAACTTGAAGCACTGTATAGACCAAGGATATTTTCACCCAAATCTTTACTGTTCCTAAGTTAAAAAAAAAAAATCAGTACAGCTATTCAGAGTATTTTAAATGGTTTAAAGATTTTTTTTCTTAAGTGTGTATTTTATTTATTTATTTTTTTGTCTGGGGTGTCTAGTCATGACATGCATAATTGATTGATCTGATCTTATTAATGACAATGGGATTGAGCTCAAATACAGGCAGATGATTTAAACTATTGTTCTCTTTTTGCGGGGGAGGGGGAAGTATTTGAGGCTTTCTAGTCCTGTAGTGACTGAAGATTATTGCAGCTTACTATATAGTAATGGAAGAACACTTTTAATCAATGTTGCTCTTTGTGCTCAGGATAATGGAAATGTGAACTCCTTTTGAGCATATTGGGACATTGACTTGAAACACTGGCTGATGGCCATTGTTTGCAGACACTGTGAATTTAGAATACCAATAGGATGGGATTTTTTTTATTTTAATGATGACAACTCCATAGTGTTTGAATCCCCATGGTTATTTTTTAGGTATGCACCTGCCTACCCAAAAAAACAGGGGTAGTGGATACACTTGAGACCATCTCTAAAGAAAACAACTGGTGAGCTCCATTAGATGTTATGTGACCATTATCTTTTAAGAATTAAAAACTGAACAGCAAACCGAAATGGACAGCCATTGTGGTCAAGTCCAATGGCATTTTAGTCTCCTGGGAATACCATTCCTGAAACTGAGCCATGTAACTTGTAGAACTGTGCAAAATGTTTGAAAAAGAATCTAAAACCAGATGCAAAATGCTTGGTTTAGGGTTGTACTAAAAAGCCCATACTTAGAGCATGTACCTGAATAGCACTACTGAGCTTTAGAGTTTTTCTTTTGGATTGGCAGGCTGAGATTTTCAAAGCTATCTAACAGATTTGGATGCCAATTCCCATGAAAATGAATAGGAATTGCATGTCTAAATCCCCCCAGGAAGCTTTATAAATGTAAGTCTTAGTGTGCATTTCTACAAATGTACAATTACCTCTACAAAATATGACTAATATCTCAAATTGCAATAGCACTTAGGTGTGGTGAGGACACAGGAAAGGAAACAGAACGCCAGGTTTGTTGGTAGCCAGAGAGCTTTACAAGCCTCTTGCAAAAAGCCTCCCAGGAAAACTTTCCTGGGGTTTTTATTTTTCTCCTTGCTTTGTTTACAACACTTCTTAGTGGTTACATTCTTGCGCATAGAAAAGCCAGGCAGTATACATGCACATAAGATAACGAACCCATCTCTTGAGCGCGTGAACACCAGCTGCGAGGGTACAATTAAATCAGCCAAATAAGTTTCCCAAACACAAACGCTGGATTGAAGGTCACTCCTGCCTCGTTGCCATGGGGGCAGTTTGCCGCGCCTGTGGGCTAGCGATTCGGGAGCTATGCGTCCCTACACTTAGGAGCTAGCTAAAACACAACAGGGCCCTTTAATGCTACGAGCAGTACAATCATATGGGGGGTAAAAATCCCATTTTAGAGCATTTGCGGAAAGAAACTGACTTCAATGACAGAGGAAAGACTTAAGCTTGACAAATTTTGATGCTATCCCGAATTGGGGCAAGTATCCAGACAGACTGCGTACTCTGGATTACCATTTTCCTCCTTACTTCAGCCTAAATTATTACTTGAGAAGTAGATTAAAAAAGGATCCAACCAAAGCTATTCCAATGAGATCGAAGAAATATAGACTAATGTTTTCAAACTTCTGATTTCCGCCTCACTTCTTTCTCATTCAATTTCTCTCAAATCATTGTGTCACATATTGTAAGCTTTTGAAGTAGGTTTTATAGACTGGAAATCCATTCAGATGTATGTCCTGGGCTTGAATTTGGTCTCCTGTTATTGCATCTTTGTATTAGTGGCTAACCAAAGTGCAGTGATGCATTTTCATTCAGTGGGAAGATTCCACTGACTTCTCTAACATGTATACTAGACAGCTGGTATTTTCTCTCTTCCTGCAATGTTACCTGCAGCCTCCAGCTGCTAGGAAGCAATGACCATTTCCTTCTCTCTGCCTTTCTGTTTTCTTCAGCCTTGTGGCACCAGAGGAAGAGAAGAAGTAAGGGAATGATATCTTCCTTCCAAAGGAGAATGTACAGCCCTTGTCTCTCCAAGTGGTAATTCATCCTGGGGTATGAACTAAAGCAGAGAGAGGTGGAGGAGAAGATGACCTAGAGTGAAAGAGAGGAAAGGGTGTAAGATGGGGAATTGAAAAAAGTTTATTTGGAGAGATGAAGGCAAAGATTGAAGGCTGGGGTGGAACATGAAGGGAAGATAGGGAGAGATGGAGGTCAGGGAATGTATTGTGAGAGTGAAAGGGGACAAGGAGGAAAAACAGAACATGGAGTATGGAGAAAGAGACACTGGAACAAAACTCCTGTATAGACCCCTTGCACTCCTTGTTTGGGGAAAAAAGTGGTGATTATGGACAGTCCATCCATGTGCATTCACCTCTCCTGGCTCTTCTCTATTGGGGATTCTAACTTTGGTAATGTAGATGAGGCCTTAAAAGCAAGGGGGATATGGCCAATCCTTGAATAAGGAAGGGCCCTATTTCAGCCCACAGACTTTTCTGGTGCTCCAGAATTCAGGGGCAACAGACAGTGGGGAAAGTATCCCAGCCACGCTATCTGCTGCAGAATTCCTCTGGGCAGAGTTTGATTTGAGTTTTCCAGAGGGAAGAAGGTTGGGTCACAGAGGACGAATATGATGCAGATTATTAAAACAAAGAGGTGGCAAAATAGCTTGAAGAGAAAAGAGTCAAAATAACAACATCTTCAGGAGGCCATGAAAGAATAGACTGAGAAAAATGTGGAAATTTTTAAAACAATTATTCAACATTACTGGAAAGTTAGAAAAAACATTGAAAAGCAATGACCTTCTCATTAACGAACTAGGGAAATGTAAGGTGGGAGCATAACTGGTTGCAAAACCATTCCCAGAGAGTAATCATCAGGGGTTCACAGTCAAACTGGAAGGGCATATTGAATGGGGTCCTGTTCTGGGTCCAGTTCGGTTCAATATCTTCATCAATTATTTAGATAATAGAATAGAGAATACACATATAAATTTTGCAGATGATACCAAGTGGGGAGGGGTTGCAAGTGCTTTGAGGATAGGATTAAAATTCAAAATGATCTGGAGAAATCATCTGAAGTAAATAGGGTGAAATTCAACAGTGACAAATGCAAAGTATTCCATTTAGGAAGGAAGAAATAATCAGTTGCTCACATACAACATAGGAAATGACTGCCTAGAAAGGAGTACTGCAGAAAGGGATTTGGGGGTCATAGTTGATCACAACCTAAATATGAGTCAACAGTGTAACACTGTTTGGGGGGCGGGAAGAGGAAGCAAACATTATACTGGAATGCTTTAGCAGAAGTGTTATAAGCAAGACATGAGAAATAATTCTTCCACTCTACTCTGTGCTGATTAGGCCTCAACTGGAATATTTTGTCCAGTTCTGGGCACCACATTTCAGGAAAGATGTTGACAAATTGGAGAAAATCCAGAGAAGAGCAACAAAAATGATTTAACCGTCTAGAAAACATGACTGATGAGGGAAGATTGGAAAAAATTGGGTTTGTTTCATCTGGAAAAGAGAAGACTGAGAGAGGAACACACAAAATGTCAAGTACATAAAAAGTTGTTATAAGGAGGAGGGAGAAAAATTGTTCTCCTTAACCTCTGAGGACAGGACAAGAAGCAATGGGCTTAAATTGCAGCAATGGCAGTTTAGGTTTGACATTAGAAAAAACTTCTATTTTTGTGTACTGTACTGAGAAAATATTTGGCCATCCTTTTTTTCAGTGCTGTGGTCTTGGCAGAACGCATTCAGTGACTTCTAAAAGTAACTTTGTTGTACACAGTATTGAATTTAATTTCTGAAATGAAATCAGTTGCACATATACTTGCTGATAAAAACACACAGGCTACTTGTACTATTATATGCAGTGGTGGTGTGGCCATATTGGTCCCAGGATATTGGAGAGACAGGGTGTGTGAGGTAATAAAGCATGAAAGCCACCAATAGAAGTTTGTCCAATAAAAGATTCTCACCCACCTTGTCTCTATAGTTATACTATTAAAAATTTGTTTTAAAGAAATCTTTGCCAACTCATTCCCATGTTGTCATCCCACTCAGTAATCTATTTCCCTGTCTTCATGCATCTGCATTTTGTGTTTAAATGGAAGTGACTCAACCAATGAAAGCCTGATAGCTCCCTTAAACCTAAACTGGGGCTTTGTTGCAAGCCCTGTCTACTGAGCAGTCCAGGAAACTGCTTGTGACACAGTGCAATATTTCTCTTTCCCCCTGCCTCGCTTCTGCACCATGCACATGCCCTATACCTGGCACAGGGCACTGGCACAAGTTCATTGCACAGCACTGGGGGGACAGGTGGAAGTCAAGGTTCCGTCCCTTCCCAATACCACACAGTGTGGAAGGGGGACCCATGGTTCTGTGGAAGCAGCTTCCCTCCACATTCCTACCAGTTATGCAGGTAGTTGGCACGGAGGGGTAAAGGGGGCCCAATACACCCCACTTATGCCTTTGTGTGAGTACACAGAATGGTCTATGCTGTGTCCTTAATTTGAAGGGGGGAGGAAACAATCATGGAATTGAAACTCGGTGGAAAGTCATTTATCTGTGTCTTTAAACAAAATGGGTAAGGCATATTGTAAAATTCACTCATGAGCTGTTAGTTTGGGATTTTTAAAAGTGCTAATCTATATCTGTGTTTGCAGAGCTGTCTATTCAGTTTGGAAACTTAGTGACACTCAGATAAGACAAATCGGCTACAGCTCAGCAACAAACATTCTCTTATTGTCATTGCTCAGCAGAAAACACAGTATTAAAATTGCTGCAGCCATCTCTTAATTTTTAAGGTAGGCTGATTAAAGTGGACTATCCGCACTCCCCAAAGCCAAACGGAAACCAGCGGATAATGCAGGGAGCTTGATTCTGTAATCAACATCAGTGAAAATACTAAAGGCAATGGAAGGTTGTGGATCTGGACTCGGGGCGGAGGAGAGGTGGGGGAGAAGGCAAGAGGACTGAACTATTCAGTAAGAAAAGTTACCTGCTATGAATATCCATTACAAGGTAAAAGCTACCAGCTACTCAACATGCAGGTGCAGTGCTGATGCAGAAGTGAACAGTATATACCATACTAACTAGCTCTCCTCCTCCACAGGCTCATAACATCCAGTTACAATGGGAAGAGTCACCAGCGTATGAAATTCTATAAGCAGGGAACAGAGTAGCGTTGCTAGGAAGGGGTTGTTGTGGAGTGAGAGAGAGGGGCATTGTCTCTCCCTGTCAGCCTATAAGGAACCAAAATGACTATCACCATTTATGTCGACTTTTATACATATTAAAATAGAAACAGAGCCAGATCCTCAGCTGGTTTAAATGGGTGTAGGTCTATTGACTTCAATAGTGCTATGATTATTTACACCAGCTCAGGATTTGGCCCTCGATTTTTATATGAGGAAATGTTTAGGATATGTCTACATGACAGCTGGGAGCGAGCGTCCCAGCTCAGGTAGCCAGACTTACTCTAGTGGGGCTGAAGGTAGCTTGCTAAAACTAGTAGTGTAGATGTTTGTGGCTTGAGTGGCAGCGTGGGCTCTCAAGCTCCCCACCCCCAGCTCCCTTGGTCTGAGCTCAGCTGGCTAGAATGAGTCTCCATCAGAGCTGCAACATCCACGCTGCTATTTTTAGCATGCTAACTTGAGCCAAGCTAGCGCAAGTCTGACTTCCTGGGCTGGGATGCTTACTCCCAGCTGCAGCGTAGATATACTCTTCATGCTTTGTCTTTGCACACACACATTCTGAGATTTGTACATGAATGATCCCTAGAGGATGTTGCTGGGGCTCCAGAGGAGGGTAGGGAGACTGGAGAGGACTGGGGATTCAGGATTTCAAAGCCTTCACCTTGAACTACTATAGTAACATTTGCTGCCTACTGGCTTTAGCTCCTCCAGCCAATTATCTTATTGTTGTGTTGTTGTTTGTTTGTCTGGGCTCTGGCTCCCTTGGTTCAACAGCTGCTCTGGACTTCGTCCCTGGCTCCTATGCCTAGACATCTTCTCCTGGACACCTGCTTCTTGACTCAGCAGCTACTCCATCCCCTTCCCTGGATCCCCTGTCACATGTTTCTCGTGCTCCCATTTGGATGAATTTTTCCCTCCATTCACTGTGTAATCCTCCTATACATACATACAAATCATTGTTCAGAATCATTGCATATCAAAACACTTTGAAATGAAATGGCCCTCATGGCGCCCTTATACTGGGCAAAGCAGATACCAGCTGCTGGCATCTCTTACTACTACCACCTGCCCAGCTACATTGGCCTGGTACCTGTCCCCTTCCTAAACTCCTGCCAGGTCGGAAGAGGATGTTCACTGCCTAATAGTGTGGAGATTCCCTGCCCAAAATTGCAAGCCCACTGATTGCAGTCAAGTCAGACTACATGAGCAAGATCAGAGTTTGCCCTGTTATGTCACTTTCCAAAACTGCAGTAATTGGTTCAAAAGAAGGTTACCTTCTAGCTGATGTAGTGTAAACTCACATAAATACAATGAATTAAAGTAAAATAGTTAAAACAATTTCCTAAAAACTAGGAAGCTTTCAGGTAAGGCTTGATCCTCTATCAACCAGCTACAGAGCTACCTTAACTCTATTCTCCTGGTCCTCATTGCAATGGGGTATTAAAGGTTTAATCCTCAACTGCGATTTCCATTATTTTGAGGGTTTGTCTCAGACTATTAACATCATTTTAGCCAAGTGCTTCTTATGTAAATTATAGGAAAAAGTGGAACATGCAATTACTATATAATTATTCATCCATACTAATACCAAATGCACAATTGAACATATGGCAGACATGTTAAGCTGTATGTTATGCTAATCTGTGCATTCTGTTTAGCTCACCTAATTCACTATACGGTGTTTACTATACACCACTTTCCTGCAGAAATCCAGGAAGGAATTCTCTGTATAAAGCTTCAAGTGACTAACAGAAGGGGAAAACCAACATACATGCTTTTTACTGTTACTTTTTCCTCCATCTCTTCTCCAGCCCTTGGTGTGTTTGTTTGTTTAATCCACCAGTTGTTGTTTCTGCAGTGACCTAGAATGTAAGATCTTTGGGGCAGGGACTGACCTTTCAGTGCTGCCAACTTTCCTGATTTATTTTTTAATGCTAATGTTACAGAATATTCAGGGAAAACAAATTTTGAGCTCTTAAACATTATTCTTGCCAGAAATTGATTCTCATATAGTTGTGGAATCCAAGCCAGTTCCAAGTGACCTAAAAGTCTAATCAAAACAGCATGAAATTTGAATATTCATAAAGAACTGTTGTAAACAAGCAAGCCTGTACAGAGCCAATTATTAGTATAAAATAATTTAATTTCAAATGTATTCATTTGTGAAATGTAAGTTGCTCATAGGTAATTTTCAACTGGAAAAAGCTATCTACATTGTTCATTATTTGCTTAGCTCTAGTAGACATTAATAAGTCAACATTTGCCAACCAATACAACATAGCATTTAATATAAATCCCAATAAATAAGTAAGCTAAGGTACTTGTCTGTGTGTTCTACATCATTTTTATGTACTTAAAGATACAACAGAATTAGTACCAAACACAGCCAACCTACTGCCACACAATGTATAAGCACCACAGCAAATCAGACCACTCAGAAGCTTAAACATCCCTCCAGCATTTCCCCACCCTTACAATCTCCATTTTTAAATGTCTTTGGGGAAAAGATAAGCTTTACAACATGTCATGAAAGTCCAGCTATAACAGACCAAAATGGGAAGCAAATTGCAAAGACTGGCTCTGACAGAGAATGCCCAGCCCGCAGCCCCTTCTCATGTTAAACCAATACGGTTTCATTTCAAGCAGGTCTTCTGATCTCAACTCTGACAGTACAGCATGGGTAAAAGAAGTGTTCTTTCTGGTCATTTAGGATTTTATACGTCAAAACTAATGCCTTAAACGTCCCTTGGAAGCCCACAGCAGCCAGTGCTGATTGTAGAGTACAGGTTGAATGTGCTTGTGGTGAGATACTCCGCTTACCAAGCAGGCTGCTGTATTCTGTATTAGCTTCAGTTTCTGGATGACTTTAAACTGCAGCTTCAGAGATCATTGCTGGCTCAACAGTAGAGTACAGCAAAGACATGGCTAACTGTTACAAGGTCGTCAACCGAAAGGAACAGTCTCAGCCTCCGGGCCATACAAAAAAAATATTTTAATGCTACGCTGGCTGTTGCTGCTATGTAACCTTCTTCTAGTACATCAGTTGGCCCCCTACATTGCAAACCAAACCAACAAATGGTGCAGACACATACTCAATTAGAGAGACCAGTGTTTGTCACCATTTCCTCTGATTGCTTTCCCAAGCCAACCACAATCAATTTAGTCCTGTCTGGATTACAACTGGCCCAGCTAGCTTTTAATGCCCTGATCTCAGCCAGACCATGGTTGCCAAAGTTATTTCCTGTAGCAGGCGTAGGGGAAATCAGAGATATCTTACACACCTTTTTTTTTTTTTTAAATGACAATCCCTATAGTTCAGGCAAACTTGATTTCTGTCAGTCATCTACCTTGTCACAGGATTCCAGAACAATCTCTGTTCAGAACACACGGGGACAAGGACTTCTTCAAAATATATACCTATTGTAGCCTTGTTTATGTAACAGAAATAACCTCCGAGTAATACCCTAGAACTGAGCCATACAGTTATTTTGATTTAACAAACAACTTCTTTGCTTGCAATGTTTGAGTTCTGGATACATTTGCTTCTTCATGTACTTGATGCTGCTACTGTATAGGGTTATGGCTTATTTAAATACATCTTTCTTAAGGTTTTTATTTCAGAGCCACAAAAAAGGCTGTCAACTGTTAGTTTCTAATCCTTTTTCATCCCTCTCATTTACAATCTGAGAAAGAATGAACTACTGCATACCTCCTAGTGTGTGGCTGACAACTAAAGATGAGCAAAAAGTAATACTTTGTTATTAGCTGGCCTAGAGAGAAGTTTTGGGGGGTAACCAGTTATTGACCTATCCAAGTAAACATATTTAAGAATTCAGTGGTTGTGGGGAGCTCAGACAAGCCACAGCATGAACCCTTCAGAAAGTGTTCAGAATGCTTGTACTTAAAGATTAAATGTATCACCAAAACCAATTTTTCCCAATTTGTGTCTTATTTCACACACAGTCTAGTTGAGGCTCTGCTCAACTGTGTGTGGGTAAAAGCCAGGTATACAGTTTAAGTAGTTCTCAGATGTCACAAGTGCACAGCCAAATGAGTACCCTGTGCTCCATCAAACTCAGGATGAAGATGCTGCTGTGTTATCTCAAAGACCTATAGCAGTGTGTAAATTAAGGCTTGTTTTAAAATGTAATAGCAGCAGACCTCATCCTGCCTTACCTCTCTGTCTGTCTCTCTCTCTCTCTTTCTTTTTCTTTTGTGTTTGTGTGTTTTTGTAGGAGCAAGTGTTTCAGATTATCTAATTTTAATTAGGATTTAGTTAAAGTATGGACAGGATTAAAGCAAAAGATCTTTGCAAAAAGAAAAAAAATGGTCAATTGTGGACTATTTGTCATGGGCACTTCTATTCTGCATGTTGATAGAGAGAAGAGGATTGTTTTCCAACATGAATAATGGGAACAGATGTGCTTTTCAAGGTTGCTGCTCCCCTAAACTCTTCGAAGAAAAAAGTTGAAAATGTATTTGAATCTCATTAACTGTAAACATACATGGTTGAAATAAGCTTTCACTGTTAGGTTTAGTAAAATTTAAAGATTTCTATTCAGCATCTTAATATAGACCTAATTTGGAGGTGCTAACATTTTTCTCTAAAATGTTTTCTCTCATTTGCATTGCTCTGTTATCTTCCTTAGGAAATCAACATGTCATGGGATGTGTTAAGTCTGATTGTATTGTTTTCTGAGGTCCCTCCTCTCCCCCCCCCCCCCCGGCAATGTTTTAATCACCTGTTTATTCTAGCTACACGGTGGTGTATCATTCTTATTAAAGTTTGCAAGCTGAATCACATGTGTCACAAATCCTGACAGTAAATAATTAAAGTATTTAAATAAACGTGTATATGTATGGTAGTTCTATGGTTGTACAAATTTGTAGAGCAAGATTTTATACTGATCTATAATTATAACTGCCACTGACTAGCATGATCCTTACTGAGTCAGATTAATTTACACATTAAGCAGCCATCTGTAGAAATTTTCATAGTAACTTGTTTGCAATGCCAGAGCTCACATGGGGATTTGGGGGAAGGGGAACTATCTTGGCCTCTAGGGATTTTTTTTAACACTGCAGTCAGATGCATTTGCTGTGAACAAATTATTTCAGACACTGACATTTTTCCCCACCTCCTTCACCCCATCATAATTTTGGCTAATGATCTGCAGAGCCATTACAATATTTTGCATATATAATGATATAGCAATTGGTAAACTTAGAATACAATTTTTTTTTATTTTAAAAAGTCCTTGGCTCTGTGTTAAATATCTTAGCAATGCTTATGAACCAGAACAGATTTGCTATCATCTGTATTCATAAAAGATAAAAATTCTACACAGTCTGGCTATAGTAAGAAACATATTGTAAGACTGTTGATGCAAATTGTCTCCAAAAGAGAGTTACAATTTCAGTATACTATATAAGACTCTTCTTATTTACCAGTGACTTGTGGATGAGAACCACTTGTCTACTAAAAAGAGAAGCTAATAAAGACTTCACCTGATTTGCAGGTGATTCATAAGAATTATGTTTAAATATAGATTGCACTCATACTACGTTAATATTAGCAATACATTAACCCTGCATTAGGTCCTCTTAAATAGAATGGAGGGGTGTGTGGAGTGGCGGGGGAGAGAGAACAGAAAGCCATGGGGAGTCAAGTCACCAGCCTTCTGTTCCTGGCTCTGACCTGTCATGTGACCTTGTGCAAGTCACACCATCTTTGTGCCTTTCTTTTCCCTCCAACCCTTTCTCTATTGTCAATTGACTGTCGTTTCTTCAGGAGAAGGACTCTTGTCATCTGTTCTTACAATGTCTTGCACAATAAGGTCTTCATCCTGATTGGGGAGCTCTTGGAGGTAATGTAATGCAAGTAATAAAAAGGACCTGTTTAATGCAATAGCAAAAGCATGGTTGCCTGCCAAACTAACACTCAAAAGTAGGTTCTCTTGTTGGTGGATGGTGTCTGAGTATACAACAGAATATTCATGAGGTTGATGGTCAAGGAAAAAATCTTGAATGTGCATAGATTGGAGGTAAGAATAATATAGATCAGGGGTCACAGGCGAGGGATGTGCTGGCTGCAGCTTCCCTCCTGCCCCATTGGCCCAGGACGGCGAACCGCGGCCAGTGGGGGGGCCGCGATCGGCCAAACCTGCTGCGTCAGCAGGTAAATAAACTGGCCCGCCCCGCCAGGGTGCTTACCCTGGCGAGCCGCGTGCCAAACGTTGCCGATCCCTGATATAGATTCTAAGGCCAGAAGGGACCATTGTGATTGTTTAGTCTGACCTCCTGTGTAGCACAGCCATAGAACTTCCCCCAAAATAATTCCTAATATATATCTTCTAGAAAAACATCCAACCTCAATTTAAAAATTGCCAGTGATGGAGAATCCACCACAGCTCTTGGTGAATTGTTCGAATGGTTAATTACATTCAGCATTAAAAATGTACACCTTATTTCCAGTCTGAATATATTAATCCACTTTCCATTTTTAAAATCCTTTTAAAACAGTGCTACGTTGACTTAGAATCTCTTAAACACAATTGGGTTTTTTGGAGAAATCTAGAATTGCAGCCAGTTTGCTCACCTTCTGGCATATAGTTATTTCAAAAATTATGGCATGCGTCTATTCAGACTATTTGAAGGAGAGACAATCTGGCAGCAGAGCCAAAAGAGAACAGCAGCCGATAGGAAGAGAACCTAATAAATGAAAGCACAACCAGCAGGCCTAAAGGGAAAAAAAAAAACCCAGACACTATGAAATAGAAATGGCAATGCCTATATGACATGAAAGAGTCTGAGTTAAAATTGGTGAGGAACAGAAGAGGCCTCTTCAATGTGATATTAACTGAAAAATTCATCTGAAGTCTTCATAGTATATTCAGTGGAGGAATCTACAAAACGACTTGATACTGAGTGGTGCTATGCAGGATTTTCCTTGATGTTTGGAAGTAGACCCCACTCCTTAGATTCAGCATGAGTCAGGAGTCTCCCAATCAGACTGAAGGTGATATTTTATGAGATTGTCCTTTTCTGTGGGACACAGGATTTCATATCCATCCCTTACAGGGACTTCCTATCTTGTTTGGTGTTTGGGAAATCTGGCCATCTGATACTTTTCCTTAGGTATATCCTGCATGTTCCAAGGGGCTTCTGATCTCTATTGCTTGCAGTTCATTATCTCCTGTTTCAGTACTTAACAAGTATATTCACAGAAGATAAGTGTGCATGTTAAATATGATGCTGTGACCATGATCACTAGGAGGTCTACATTGAGAATGCTGAATCAGGGCAAACTGCAAAGTGGTGGTTTATTCTATAATTAGATTTATCAAGTCAGTAACAAAACAGCTCTGTAACACTTTACTGGTTACCAAGAAGTTCCCTTTAAACAATCCAGCCTTTGGTTCCCACCCAGACAGCCAAGTCTATATAGTGAGGGTTATTTAAAACCTTATTCACCATATTTAAAGTTCTACCAATCCCAAGAGATCGGACACTTTACCCACCAGGTCACTAAATATTTCAGATCTTATCCAAATACACACTTACAGCCAATTCTTATTAACTAAATCTAAGATTTATTAAAAAAGAAAGTTGCTGTGGTTAAAAAATCATTATACATATAGATATGAATAAAGTTCTTAGGTCAGTTTCATGGCAAAGATGGTGAGGTTGCTGATTTGTAAAAATTCTTCTAGAATCCGTGTAATAGGTTATAGTCCAATAGGCAATCCATGTACAGAGTTTGTTCAAATTCTTCCATGAGAATTTTCAGGGTGGATTCAGAATAACCTGGAGGCCTCAGTCCTGTGGGCTTAGACTTTCCCCTTCAAAGTTTAAGCAGATCTGAGATAAAACAGGATCAAGCCTGACTTCCTTTATAGCTGAAGCAAGCTGTGGCCACAGCAGGGCTTCCTTGGCTGAAGAACAGGTAATGTATATTGTTGCTTTGAAGTTAATCTCAATTAACCATTCAAACAACAGGACATAGGTAGTTTACTACAAACTTCAAAGAGAAATAAAGACAATGATATCATTACACCACAAGTTCCATCTGTTAATATCCCCTTTTGATCTCTGAATCAATAGACTATAGTAACGAAATATTATAAACAAGAATAGAAGATTAGCATGTGCAAGCTCATTAGATCACATTGTTAAACATCTAACAAGATATAGGTAAACACAGGAAAATACAATTAGTATCTACTTCTGATTCTCTAGCAATACAAGCCTTCATTTCAAGAACTCTAGTCCATTTTAACATGGCTTTGCTAACTATCTACAAGGAATGGCCCTGTTTACCATTTAAATATTTTTTCTAATATGTCCTTAGAGGTTGGGGTTTTCTGGATCACTTAGCCTACTAGTTGCTTAACCCTCACTGGCTCAGTGTCATAGATGCTAACTGGGGGGGGGGAGGGAGAAGACTAAACAAAGCAACTAAAGGTCACACAATTCTTGGGAAGCAGTGTCTCTGAAAAAGATACGTGGAGGTCATGGCAGATAATCAGCTGAACACTAGCTCCCAGTGCAATGCTGTGGCTAAAATGGCTGTGAGATCCTTGGATGCATATATAGGGGAAATCTCGAATAGAACTAGAAAAGTTATTTTGACTCTGAATTTGGCACTGGTGCGACCACTGCTGGAAAGCTATGTCCACTTCTGATGTCAACAATTCAAGAAGGATGTTGATTAAATTGGAGAGGGTTCGGAGAAGAGCCACAAGAATGACTAAAAGATTAGAAAACATGTCTCATAGTGATAGATTCAAGGAGCTCAATATAATTCTTCAAAGAGAAGGTGAAGGGGAGACATGACCACAGTTAGAGTACCTACATGGCGAACAAATAATTGATATGGGCTCTTCAATCTAGCAGAGAAAAGTGTAACATGATCCAAGAGTTGGAAGTTGAAGCTAGACAAATTCAGACTGGAAATAAAGCATACATTTTACCAGTAAGAGTAATGAACAATTTACCAAGCGTCATGATGGATTCTCCACCACTGACTTTTTTTTTTTTTTCTTGGATTTTTATTTGAAAGGATACGCTCTAGTTCAAAGGGAATTATTTTGGAGAAGTTATATGGCCTGTGTTTTTATATGGGTGGTCAGACTAGAAGATTAGTGGTCCTTTCTGGCCTTGGAATCTATGAATCTATATATGGTTTAGCAAGGAATCTATATATGGTTTAGCAAGGAAAAAACATAATACGTCTAATGATATCTTTTGAAGACTTCTTTGACGATTCTCAGTGAATGTCTCCCTGTGAAATGATTTTTCAGAAGGATTTTTGATTAAATATCACATGACTGTCTCTTGTTTTTTCTAAAAGGACTGAGGGTAGAACATGGGAACTGATATATTTAAGAAGTAGAAAATTCTGCCACAGTTATAGGAGCACTTGTCTCACAAATCATGGCTATGATCCTGCATCACTGAGGCTGGATCCAGGGCCGCCCAGAGAGGAGGACAAGTGGGGCAATTTGCCCCGGACCCCAGGCCCCGTAGGGGCCCTGCGAGCCCTGGCCCAGCAGCAGTCCGGGTCTTCGGCGGCATTCTGGCGGCGGGGGGCCCTTCAGTCGCTCCGGGTCTTCGGCGGGGGGTCCTTCAGTGCTGCCGAAGACGTGGAGTGACTGAAGGGCCCCCCGCTGCCAAAATGCCGCCAAAGACCCAGACCGCCACCAGGTGAGTACAAGCACCACAGCTCCCCCGCTTTGGCCCAGGCCCCCTGAATCCTCTGGGTGGCCCTGGCTGGATCAGTGAATGCAGGCTCCTATTTAAATATTAGTCTTCAATCCCAGAGGTGCTGAGTACTGCAACTTTCAGCAATTTCCATTGAAATCAGCTGGAGCAGTGAGTGCTCAACCTCTCTCATCAGGCCCACTGTAAGTTCGCAGAAAATTACTGTAAGAATGGATTTTAAGAGGGTCTTAAACCGCTGATAGAGCAGCATCAACTGTGTGAGCATTTTTCTACTTTTCTCATCTCATAATATTAGGATATATAGCTATATGAGTGGAAAAGAGATCCCTTAATGCTTTCTGGGTCAAACTAACCAGGGACCTCAATTCACCCTCTTCTTATTGTGTGGTGTGCAGTTCTGTACACCCTATCATTTACACTTCTGCTTAATGAATTTGTACACACAATCAGCATTGGCAAATGACTTGCATGTGCAAATTCTATTATCTTCATGCACAAAATTAGGGACTATTTGAAAAGCTGGCCCTTAGACTCAGGCAGAGCAGAAGTCTATGAGTTTAGAGAGCACCTTTTAAAGAGAGATTACATAGCTCTTCATTTTAATCCACATATTTTATGAAAAAGTGGGGAGTGGGAAGGAAGGACAAAAATGGCTCTATTAACCTTGCATGGGGATCATAACAAGCTTACCCCTTAAAGGCTGAAGAGAGAATTTTTGTTAAGAGTAAGCTTAGTGCCTGGGGTTTATTCAATTCTAAAATAATATGTGTGTGGGAGGCTAAGCATTGTTTTGTGATGGCCGTGGATTATGTGTTACACTTGGAGCTACTTTGGTTGCCATTATACACTTGACAATTACCATTATATTTGTAGCACTGTTACCAAGATGGTAATCTACATTCTAAGTATAGGAAAAATGTAAATAGTGAATGCTCTTCTTAATTGCAGTGGGTGTCAGCTACTTGGTGATAACCTCCATAAAGATCTTGCACTGGCATATATATAGTGCCTTCAAAATATGCATGTGCATGCTCAAGTCACACTCTTTTTATGTATAAGGAGCAGGGAAATGAAAGTAAAATGGGCAGTTACAAAGGAGGAATTAAAAAATGAACAATTGCTTTATCTATTTAAGGGATAGAGCGTATCTTTTTAAGACAAAACCCCAAATAGGGTGGTGTACAGGCTCACCCCGACAATGCCTCATGGCTGTATTAGGTGGCGGGAATAGTAATATATGCACACTCAATAAAAGGATTTTGGCTTTCCAGCCAGCGCTAGTGGGTGGGGCTGAACTATCACCCCATCCACTCTCTGCCTACATGCTTCTGAGATGAAGCATGTTTGGTTGTAGCCCCTGCACTCAAGTGCCAGGACCCACAATCCAATAAACTCAAAGTCAGGCTGGGAGGTGGGAGGACAATTTTTATTCCATCCTTATTCCCCTACACCCCCCCCCACACACACACACACACTTTGAGCCAATTTGGCCAGAGTTCAAGGAATTTCCTATTGTGAGTGTAAGAAAGTACAATGAACTGCAGATATTGAGGTTATCTCAGGAGAAACTAGCAAGATTTTGAAGACTACTTATGTGGTTCTTTGCCTGTGCACACGTCTTGCATACATTGATATTTGAAAATATAACCCTGAGATTATTAACCAGCTCTCACAGAAGTAACCATTACTGTTGCTGAAGGGTAAAAATATAGGTAACTCTAAAAGAGAGAATTAAAAAAACTGGTCCTAGTCTGGGTAAATTAGGAGGACAAGCTGAAAATTTAAACCTGTATAACCTATAAATCAGATGGCTCAGAGGGGAATTTAATTGCTAATCATAAAATGTAACATGCTACAGATAGGGACCTGGTGTGACTATTGTCTACCTAACACAGAATGTTTACAGTATGCCCTCTTGCTGCAATGTCTAAGACACTGGAAAGCATTTTTTCCCTTACCTAAAAATACTTGCAAGACAAATGGCGGGGGGTCACTGCAGTCTTCCAGAACCAATAAAATGGTATCCTACAGGAAAGCAGGATTAGAAAAGTGCACATTAATTTGTCAAATGTGTGTGTCTCTTTTATTAAATCTAAACTTTCTCAGCTCTTATTTTGTTTCATACTCTACTTACATATACACAGAGAAATTCATTTGGGTGACAGTTTAGAGACTTGCTAAAGAATTGCAATAAAACTAGAAAATGTAAAAGTCAGATTGTGTGGAAGAGATTTATTAATCTAACTTTTTTAATTTAGTTTTCTTGGGAGAAATTAAGTGAAATACTAAAACTTGACTCTTTTTGAACACTCCCTGAGGTGACTTCCGACATCCAGTATCATAAGGCACTTTGGCAAGATAGCACTGAGTAGTTTTTCTAAGAGTTGAGCTGATTGCCCTGGGTTCATTCTACTCTCCTAAGGCTCCAGTTCAGGAAAGAATTTAAGCACGTGTTTAAATGTAAAGCTCATGCTTAAGAGCTCTCCCAAACTGGGATGTTTTTTTCTCAATCAGGCCCCTGATTTCTAATGTCAGGTGTTTGGTATAGCATTGAAAGACCTAACTGGATTGCAAGCATGGTTGTCAGAGTATAAACACAGTGGCAGCCATATTTCCTTTCCACCTGCGAGTGAATTTAGTGATCATGAACATATATCAAATAGCACTGTGGTGATGCAGGCACAGGACAGGCAAAAGACCTGCTGGTTTCCCATACACCTGTTGCCAATATACATCTTTTATTTATTTATTTATTTATTTTATTTAACCGGTGGTAGCCTGTTACTCCATTCTTCAACTTCACTTGAGCAGAGACTGTTAATTCTACTGAATTATATTTAATTGTGTGGTGATATTTTACAGACTTATGTATTGTAGGTGACGCAACTACAATGTATGGTTACCCAACTCTTCCCATTATAAGACACTTTTATAATTTATATACTTATAATTTTGCCAAACTCTAACCATTTGGGCTGAAATTTCCCATGCCAGGTATCTGCCTTGGGCTGATTTTTAGTTTTTGTTCTTTTTTCAAGTTTCAGTGAACGTTTTGTCCATGTAAAAATAAATAAAATTCATACAACCATTTTGTTGAGTAGCTCTGGCTCCACGGTTTGGCATACTTCCCTACATTTCAAGTGGCTGATGTGGGACACAGCGCCACATGTAGATGGAGGTGCAGACATGCCAAACAATTGGCATTGTGACCTGATGTGCAGGGTCACAACCCCACTCAAACTTTGGGTTAGGATTATCACCTGGCCGGTATTTGACCAGCCTGACTGGTGGGTTTGTTTGGGGTTGTTTGTTATTTTTATGGGTTTGCCAGTTGCCAGAAAAATAATTTAATCTGCTGTTAACTGTTTTTGTTTCACGTGGGTCTAAAGATTTGCATTATTATCATAATACACTGGGGTATCTAATGGTAAAAGTTTCTGTGCCCAGCTAAAGTGGCTGCAGCGTTCCCACTACAATTTAAGCAATAACAGATCAAAACTGTTGAAAATACATCAGTTGTCTGCCCACCAACACACAAGTGCATGTGTCAGAAAGCGGTTTGAGTCATGCAAGAGTCAGGTGATGTGTGATGTTCTCAATCTTATCTATATGTGTTATTTCTATATACTATAAGTGGCTGTTGAGCAGGGGGCTTGTGTAGTTGCCTTGTAGTTGGAGCTGGGGTGTAGTGGACTTGCCTTGTGGGGGTAGAGGGGTGCCGTGTTTTTTGCATTTCAAAGGTGATAACCCTGTTTGGGGCATGCAGGCCAAACTTGAGTGGCACTTCAACCTTGTGCGCCAGGTCACAATGCCATTTGGTTTAGGTGCCCTCTCAAACTGAAGGCCTGGAGCAAACTGCTCTTCAACCAGGACAGGTGGCTTTGAGGGGTCAAAGCAGGGCAGCCTCATGAAATCCGGGACTGTGGGGAGGTCTTGTTTGGAGCAAGGACTTGAAATTTGGCAGGAGGGTCACCGTGGTATCTGCTGTTCTGTGACAAAAAGGTACACATTTTGAGTTCTGGCCCAAGTATAAGTCTTTGAAAAATCTCAGTTTGCACATTCTCAGTAGAGACATTTTAGAATTTGGCAGCTAAATTCTCCAGGAGCACTGAGCATACTCCATTATGAGGCTGTAAGGGCTGAGGACTTCCCCCGCAGTTGGCACAGTGGCCTCTGGCTGCTGGGAATAGCATCAGGCATAGGAAATGAAAATAGGGGGACTCTTTTTGTTCTGTGTTCTCAATGCTTCCCCTGCTTGTGCCTGAATAGAATAGAGAAGGAAGTGACCTGGCTTGGAAGCAGAGCGGGTGAAATTTGGACCAGTGGTGGCAGAGGGAGTAGATTGGGGCAAGGTTCCTGAGGGGGCTGGGCAGCAAGGAGACTGAGACTGGGAACCAGTGGAGAGGGGCAAGTTACTGGGGTCAGGCTCAGGGAGAACAGGGGCATTAGAGGCTGTGACCACTAGAGTATGCTCTACACACACTCACACACTCTCTCTCTCTCCCCCTCCCTCTGCACCTGGAATGGAACCCACATTTCCTGAGTCTCGCTATTCTTCAGCTGCCAACAAATATCTGTGAAACCCAGTGGCAAACTGTGCATGTGTCTCTTCCCCTTCCCTCTAGTGCTTATCCACATAGCAGCAGAAGATTTTCTTACTCTAGGGATGGAACCTTTAGACCCACTGCATAGACTTCCACCACTTCAGCTAACTGAATAGCAGAAGTCTGTGCAGTGGGTTTAAAGGTTCCAACCCTGTTGATGACCCATAGAGGTCTCAGTGTGATTCTACATGATGGAATTTCAGTTCTTTTTAGTTTGCTGTCATAAAACCTTAAGAAATTGCACATATGAACAGGGGTCCTGCGGGGAAAAAATAGTATGTGATCATGTAATTAAAGACTGTACCATAATGTACATGCACATGGGGCTGAAATAAGATTATACAGACAATCTTAATGCTGGCTCGACTGTAACATTAACATTATTTTAACATTGCTTTTTGTGTGTAATTATTTAAATGCAGTGCCATGGGTGTGCATGACAAAGTAAGGACAACGATAAAACCACTATACTCACTTTCATTTATAACCTGATCTAAAATTTTGAAATCCAGTCCCCAGAAATATTTTTAAAATGGAGCAAATTTACTTTAATGGGGAGGATGGGAGTGATCTTAGCAAATTCTGGAAGCTTGAAAACAGTTCTAATGATGCCCATGATCACAGAAAGGATTCAGAGGTAAGTCTCTTATCCCTCATTTAAGAGGTATCAAGTACCCACAGCCCTCTGAATTAGTGTGAGTCATGGCTCCTAGGCACTCTAGAAAATTAGGTGAATAACCTTTATGTCTTAAAAAGAACAGGAGTACTTGTGGCACCTTAGAGACTAACAAATTTATAAATTTGTTAGTCTCTAAGGTGCCACAAGTACTCCTGTTCTTTTTGAGGATACAGACTAACACGGCTGCTACCCTGAAACCTGTCTTTATGCCTTAGTTTGTTAGTCTGTGTAACAAAGATGATAATACTAACTACCCTATAGTCCTGATGTGGTGATTCATTGTTATGTATTTGTATTTCCATAGCACCTAGAAGCCCCAGGCATGAACCAGGACCCCACTGGCTCACACAGAACAAATAGACAGTCCTTGCCCCAGAGAGCTTACAATCATTAGTGTGTGTTAAGCAACATGATAATGTAAAAGGTGCTATCAATCTGTTACATATTATAAAGCAGTGACTCCACTGAAGTCTATCAAATTGGTTCATATTTACAGAGAAGTAGCTGAGATAAGAATATGGTCTGCTGCAAAACTGCACCCAACAAGGAAACAGGGTTCTTTGTATCATTGGATTGGTGCAGGCAGATCGTTCTTGATTATTCACTTTTTTTTGGCATTAAAGGGAAGTACTGAGAGGGATGATACTAACTGCACTATATTTAAGTATTTCTTACTGGCTGTTCCTTTCTGTGGAACAGCATAAACAGGAGCGTTAGCAAGGAAGGAATGTTTTAGAGCTCAAGGAATGGCTCAGAGTAATGAGAGAGATCCTTTCTACTGTACCTTACTAGGCCCCTTAAAGTCTCTTTATTTGTTATTGAGCTGAGAAAAAAGAGCAAGAGGCTGAGATGAAGAAGAGTAGCTTTCATTCCCAGATTCCCCACCCACCTGCTGCAATTATCCTAATTCCCCATTCACTGCTTCAGGAGGCATAGGTGTTTGATTTATGCTTTCATTTTCACAGTCAGCCTACTTGACTGCATCATAGAAGTAGCATCTATAGTAACTTCCCATTTACCACACCTCTTCACAATCAGTTTGTTTAATGATTTTAAGGGACTTTTCACCACAAATAGCACTTGATCAATTAAAACTAGATAAGTACAAGTAATATAAATCCATTAGTTATTCCCACTCCTGTTGTCATGATGAGTAACACTTCTGCACTATATTTAGTGGCAGAAGCAGATGCAAAAAAGGACATACGACAAATGGAATGTTATGTCATTAGCTGTAGTGAAGTAAATAACAAAATACTCATCGATGGGTGGATAACCCCATGCAGGTTCTTATTCATGGCTTCTCTGAGTTATATACCCATACACCGGGTGTTTGAAATACATTCAAACAACCCTGTTGCACTTTTCAAGAAGGTGAATCCTTTTTTTTTCTGTCTTTCTCTGAATAATAATGATTCCTTAACCATCTAGGAATTTCACATTTGTCTTTGTGTTGCATGTCATGGCAATTCAGACTATCCTGGTAGAAGTGGGGATAGAACCTGGATCCTCATGATCCAAAAGTACACTTTAAAGGACAATTGGCATTGTCTGGTAGCAGGTAAAGGTCTATGACACACAGCTGAGCAGTTCTGATTCTACACAGTAGAAGGCTTTGAGAATGCATACATACTCACATAAACACATGGCTGTATTTTCCTAAACGTGCTGTTTGGGGAATTAATGTTTTATTTTTTTTTATAATTTTTGTTGCTCTGGTTCACTCCCAAGATAGAAGTTTGCTAAAAAATATATATTTAAAATGGTGATGTCAATGCAGTAAGCTGCAGTGATGTAGTCCATTTCAAAATGTCTGCTAAGTTTACAAAAAAACCCCACACAATTGTGTCAAGCTCTATGAAGTTACTGTGGTGAATATGATTACAAGTGTTTCTATAGCCAATGTAAACATGCCTCTTCCTGCAAGGCTGCTCAAAGTAATTAGTAGTGAACTGGCAGCAGATATTAAATATGTTGAAAAGGAAGAAGAGGCGAATGGGTGGTGCTATTATGCTAAAAGATTTTTTCCAATGCCAGCCAGCTATATTTCAACAATGGAAAGTTTGCTAGTGATTATTCTTAAGATAAGGATGCAAGGAATGAAAGGCAAAGCAGAAATAATAGTGGGCATCAGCTACAAACCATCTAAACAAGGACAACAGGAATGGAAAATTCTTGGCTACATTCTTCCTGGGGGATTTTAGCTGCCCATAAATCTGTTGGGTTATAGATACTCCCAAGAATGCATTGTCAGGGAGAAATTCATGCTTAAAAAAAAAGAGAGAGAAACCACTGTGGATCTATTTCATACTGAGGGGTTGGAACTTATTGGGAATGTGAGTAAAATAGAGAAGTCTAGAACCAGGGACCACTGGGTCCTTGACTTTGGTATAGTATGGGATAGATCTATTTCACAGCATGGAGCTGTCCAATAATATTTGATTTAAGGGGAGCAAACTTTCATGAAATAAGACACGTAGGGGGGAATCCTAGCCCCATTGAAATCAATGGCGGAATTGCATCCTTACTGAGTTAGTTGCCTGGAAGAAGACTGGGGTGCCACAATTAACGTCCTAGTGTCTTTTTTTAGGTTTCTCTGAAGAAAAAAATATGTAACAAGGGAAGATGAAATGGGCAATGTGGCTTCACAAGGGACTGGCTCAAATGTCAAGAAAATAATAATAATAATAATAATAATAATAAAATGCTATATTGGAAAAGAGGTGAGACAACCAAACAAGAATACAGACAAGTATTGTAGGAATGAAAGCAGGAAAAAGAGAAGAATGAGATAATGCTAAGTGTAGGGGTTAAGGAGACTACAAAAGGCTTTAACAGAAACTAAAATCCTAATGGGGGGGAGGAGTTTTCATATATAAAAAGGAAGATTAAATTAACGACTCAAAATTGCAAAGATGAACTTTTTTAAAAGTATGCCGTTAACCAAAAAATGGAAACAAAGCATAAAGAAGCTTGAGCATTTAGCAAGGAAGAGTTTGTAAAATTAGACTATTTCTAAAGAGCAAGTAAGGGAATACTTTGAATGTATGAACACATCTGCATCAACCAGCCTTGATGTGTATCCTTTGATACTAAGAGAATCCACAAATAAATGTATTGAACCACTAACAAATATTTTCTAAACGCCATGGAGAACTGAGAACTGCTGGAAGAATGCAGAAAAAAAAAGACGAAGCCCTGATTTGTATACAAGAAAATCAGAGTGAACATAGCAGTTACCATCCATGAAATTTACTTTATAAGACTCCAATCCTGCAAGTCATTGGAATTACTAATGTGCTTAACATTAAACATGTGTGTAAGTCTTTGTGGGAACTGAGACTTAGCCCAGTGAAATAATGGAACAAATAATGAGAGAAACCACTAACTGAGCTGGCTTTGTAAAGAAAATTTGTCCGATTAAACTTGGGTTTTGTTTTTTGTTTGTTTGTTTTTCACTTTTGGTTGAAGAGAATGCAATAGATATTCAGGATTGATATAGTCATGAAATCCTACTTGAAAACGTAATTAAAAGTGGCTTGGAGAAAAACACTGACTGTGAACTGAGCTTTCTGAAGGACCATAAACAAAGAGCAAAGATAAACTATATCATTCCCAATTTTTCCAGATTATTTCTTTGCACCCAGAGCTTGAATGATGACCATTTCTTTTTTTCTTTCTGGCTTACCCCTAGGTGTATGTGAATTCAATTACTAGATTTTTAACAAGAGGAATTGCTGTTTCCATCCTTCCCCACAGTGTCTCTCTTCCCACCAATTTAGGCCCTACTTATGCTTTGGAATCTGTTAGATCTGTAGAGCATGACCCCACTTGATTAACATTAACAGTGTATCTCTTCTTTTCTGCTGGTTCGCTTGTTGAGTGGGGAATTTAATGACCTGTTCAATTTGCATTGCTACCTGTTCCTTCTCTCTTTGAGCCTGAAATGTAATGTAAAAGTTTTGCAGAATGTGGTACTGCCTTCATGAATCCTTGCTATAGTTCATTGCAAATAGAGAAATGGGAAAGGAAAACTTCTTGATTCAGGTCTGACCTGCATTCACAAACCCAGGAGTGGTTGATTAGATTCTCCCCACAAGGTTGTGTGTGATGTGTGCACACGCACGCACACACACACACACTGACAGACAGTGATATATGCTATTTTTCCTCTGTCTGAATCTCTGAGAACATTTTAGACACCTGTTTGCTCTTTGTTTTGGCTTTAATACAGATTTCTGGCCTATGTCATGTGATGTCCAGCGGAGGGAAACAAAAATGATCAGGGGGCTGGAGCACATGACTTATGAGGAGAGGCTGAGGGAACGGGTATTGTTTAGTCTGCAGAAGAGAAGAATGAGGGGGGATTTGATAGCTGCTTTCAACTACCTGAAAGGGGGTTCCAAAGAGGATGGTACCTGATGACAGAACAAGGAGTAATGGTGTCAAGTTGCAGTTGGGGAGGTTTAGGTTGGATATTAGGAAAAACTTTTTCACTAGGAGGGTGGTGAAGCACTGGAATGGGTTACCTAGGGAGGTGGTGGAATCTCCTTCCTTAGAGGTTTTTAGGTCAGGCTTGACAAAGCCCTGGCTGGGATGATTTAGTTGGGAATTGGTCCTGCTTTGAGCAGGGGGTGGACTAGATGACCTCCTGAGGTCCCTTCCAATCCTGATATTCTATGATTCTATGTTTTCTAAAGTGACTCATTCTGAGCCACTGATGGCATGTCCAGTTCTAAAAATGCCATATGTGCACTAACATGAGCTAGGACATTGTTAAAGTTTCACGGTGAGAATCTGCCTTGGGAAAAACTATGGACTAGCTTCTCAGCTAGCATAAACTGACATAGTTTCATTGACATTAGTATTTTCAATCCTGAAACTTTTTGAATGTCAAGGTCTGCAAACACTTGGCGACAGAATCTGATGTAAAAACAAAATTGTAGCCCTGTTCAGGCAGAGTTTATGCAACTCAGATTATAATTACAGGTAGCCTTGTAAGTCACATTGTACCAGCATTAACTTTCAGTAACTTGGACTTGGCATCTAATACAGTTCTTCCCAGCAATGCAAATGCTCAGAGTGTTTGGTTTCTATTCAGATGTACAGAGGCATTGTTGATAAATAACACTGAGCCTCAAGTAAACCTTCTCCAAAATAATCTACAATATGACAAAATGAAGGCTACAGAGTCATTGAGATATTAAATATGAAAGACCTTTCCCATTTACTTACAGCATTCCATATAACAGATTTATTAGCAGTTCCTATCTGTATGGTAAATGATGCATAAATGATGGTAAAGGTGTGTAAGAGAACCATATGAAGACTCTCGCATAGTGAATAAATTAGTTGAGAGCCAGCTTTTCTAAGGGTGAATGGTTCCGCTGACTTGTTTAGGGCATATCATGCAATGATGGATGCAAAATTGCAGCATTTTAGAATACCAGCAGTTCAAGGGAAGAGTCCAAATTTATGAAGAAATATATTCTTATGCTAATCAGCCAAACACGTGGCTTCACCCTCGCCCTGCAGGAGAGAGTCATTTTTTTCTATTGCAAAGCCAGAAGAGATGGAACAAGGCACCTTGTGTGCACAACAGGAGTTTGCTTTTTCTCTGTGATGCTGTCCAGACAGATTTTTTTGCAGTCTGTGTGTGTGGGAGAGGGAGAGGGGCAGGCTTCAATTTCCACGTGAAATAATGACATTGTAACCAAGCCAACATTCCACTGAGCCTTCTGCAGAATTCCTAGCTTACTCTGCACTTCAGCCCACTGCAGTTTCCATAGAGCTTTTATAATGTACATAGGGAAAATGTCAATTCAGATTTACAGGCAGCAAACACCTTTTTTTGATGAAGCATCCCATGTACTATGTACTAGCTGGAGGTGTTCTCTTCTCCTGCTTGACAGGGAACAATGACATGACAAGCGGGGAACGAAGGAGCTTTTAACTACTTTAACGTGCACAGCATTGGCACTCACTGAAAAGTCATTTGCCTGTTTCCCTATTTTTTTAACAATGTCTCTTTCCTTTGACCTGTCATTACTCCTGTAATATACAATTTTGTCTTCTGTTTGTAATTTTCGGCTGCACTGGTTTCAGAGGTTCCAAATGATCTGTTCCTATCTTACCAGGAAGAAGATAAGAGGATGTATATCTAAATAGCTTACTTTTTCTAAAACTTAAATAAGGTTCCATTTAATATACCACCAAAGTTTCTGCTCTTGTTGCTAGGTAAGAATCCTTTATGTGTGTCTTACACAGTGTGCCCTCCTCCATTTCATACCCTTCCTTGGAGTGAGTTTGGCTTAGAGGCATTTTTCATAAGAGAAAATTATCAAGAATTGCTTTAAATTGCATTCTGTCAGGCATTGTGCTGGATGTGGGGGTGGGGAGAATAAACAAGTCATTGTCCTTGTCATCTGCGGGAGAGAATTGTTTTTAGTTTATTAAATGCATGGCAACACGGAGTTCCACTTTCAACCAAATAACATACCCTGAGCTAGTATCAAACACATTCAGTGACAGTAAAGATAAAACTTAAGTATCTGTAGAATTTCTACCATTCTTGCATGCAGTTTATTTTTCAAGTTAAGCTTTCAAATATTGAAAGTTCACATTCAATGCTTTGATCAAAAATGATAAATGAACCACTGAATTAGAAGAAGATGCTGCTATTATTTTAACCAGTAAACTAACTCAGGGTTAATCTGGGTGTTATTTAGCCTATTGAAAGTGTTTTGAGTGAACATATGGTTTCTATTGTGAAATCAAGGCACAGTTTTAACTATGAATATAGATAATTACCCTTTGGACTTTAAACATTTATATGTGTCAGGTTATGTTGGAGCATTTTTCATGGTCAATAGGTTGAAAGGTTATAAAGTTGAAAGCATACATTGTGTTTAGGTAAAACTATCTCCTGAAAAGATAATACAATTCACTACTGCTCTCTCTTGGAAAGAGCTGGTAATAACAGACTATTTATTTAAACAGGACATCTTATGGAAAAAGGTTTTAATATGAGAATTACAGGAATTCAACCATAGTGTGTGTATATAGCTTTTATAGCTGGTTACTGCAGTTTAATTAGATTTATACCCACAGTATGTTTTTTAAGTCTAATAATACTAACAATAAAATGCATTTGATACAAGTACTTTTTAAATATATTTTTGTTTAATGCTGTTAGCATTGTGGGTATTGCTATATCCTCACCAATATAGCCTAGTCTTGATTTAGGCTTGAATTATGGCTGAGTATTACTCCTAGAATGTAGCCCTTGGCAACAGCCTCTTCCATCGAGCCAGACATTACATCTGCACTGATGATGTCTGTGGGACTCAACCGAATATGCTCCGAGAGAGTGCTGATGTTCACATCTAGTGGAAACTGACTCACAGCACATAGTGCAGCAGATCAACCTGAAAGTAAACCTTCAGGGGTCTAGATTGTCCCCTAATGGGGGCTGCTAAAAGACTCCTAGTAATGATCATCACATTTTCTTCTGTCCAGGGGCTTACTTTCATTAGGAAAGAAGTGAACTTCTACCCAGTACTTTACTTCTCTTATATTTCACTATATACTGTGGCTATTTCTCTGGCAGAACAAATACTATGTAGTATACAATCTTGGGGTTGTTGTTTTTTTTTGGTCTACCATAAAGGCCAATTCTCTCTCTCTCTCTCTCAATTCTGTTGTAAACAAATAGGTATTCATGCCCTTTTTGACGGGTTTTCCATTTTGAGGTCAAAGGGGCATAAGTGTAGCTTGTGAAGAGACCGTATTCAGTATAGAAAATGAAGTGAATCACCAGCAAAAATGTCCCTTCTGATGTTATGCTCCTATGCTGAGAGAAGGCTGAAGTTAATAACTTATCTCTAGTTCATGGTTGCAGGAAGCACATATTTAAAGGGAGAAGAAAGGTCAGGACCAGTTCTCTGGAATCCCCTATTTTTCTTTAATTCCCATTACAGAAAAGACTTATAGGCTTTCATAGAAAATAATGTTTCTGTAGGTTTTGTAACACAATCTATAGAATCTGAGATATTCTCTCTCTGCCATACAATTCTATAGGCAAGGTCAAAAACCTATAGAAATAATATCATATCTCTATTGAATTATATGGGGGTTTAGAGAAATTTGTATATCCCTCTTCTGTTTTCATCCCTATTCTATAGGGCTTTGAGTGTCCTCTCTCAAAAGTCTTGTTAGAATTATCTGTCCTGCCTGGTCTGATATCTGGAGCTTAGATGCTAGTCACTAATGTGAACTACACCTTTTCAGTTGGTGACTGAGTGTGCTACCTCTTCAAAACTCCCAGACATTGCCAGCCTTGCAAGTGATTGACCAGAAACAGCTTTTAAAAAAAAAAATCAACATTCCTTTTTAGGTATTTCATGTGCATTAACAATCAGAGTAAGATAGACTGTGAAATATATTCCACAAGAACACCCAGCACCTGAACAAACAAATAAAATGTTCGTTTCTGTGATTTAATGCTCTATATATGCTCATTTTCTTTCTGCCATATAATATAAATTTCTAGGCATTGCCTCATACTTTGCATAGGGAGCCTACTCCCTCCCACACACCAGAGAAGAACAATAAAATGCCCCCCACCCACCACCACCACTGTGTAATAGCAGCCATTTTAACTATGGCCCGACTCTCCTCCCATCACCGCCTATGCCCAAAGACTTAATACGGATTTTTAGCAGTTTTATAGAACTTCACTTGTTCAAAAGACCCTCTGCTGGCTCTTTACACTTAACTCCTTTCTTGGCCCCAGAACTGCTTCCCTCATCTGCTTCCTTCTACTACAGCCTGATTTCCCCCCCCCCCCCCCCCCCCCCCGTGTTGCTTTCTTACCCAGCCCTTTCCACTGTAGTCTCTTACCCTCCTGAGATCTGGGAATGACACATAGAATACATTGATAAGAGCCAATACCTGATACCCAATAATAGGGCTGAGCAAAATTTGGAATTTCCATCCCATAGGAAATTCTGATATTTCAACATTCATTTTTGCCCTGGGTCAGAATAAAAAGTTGAAATATCGAAACTTTTAATGGAACAAAAAGTTCTGAAAAATTTCTACTTGGAAATAGTAAAACATTTCATTTTTTGAGTCAGTTCAGTGCTAAACTGCATTGTCTCATGGCAGTTATAAGTTCAGTGACCATGAGCTACCCAGCTGGACTACATCTCCCATGAAGCACTGCAGCCATGTGATCACACCATTTCAGTCACCAGTGTTACATCATGGAAGCTGTAGTCCAGCTAGGGAAACCAACCCATAGGAAAGAAGGAGGGTATCAGGAATCTAAAGTACACTCTGTAAGCAGTGCACTCAATAGGAATATTCAGTTTGCAAAACTTTTTGAATCCATTCAGTGAACCAATGTTTCCTTTCAGATTGAACTGACCTGGAACAAAATAAATATTTAATTTTGATTTTTCTGGTGGAAAATTTTAACTTTTTTGATGATGATGAAATTTTCCTATGGAAAAAATTGGTTTTGCGGAAATTTCATTTTCAGTTTTTAAAAGTTATTGAGATGGAAAATTCCTGACCAGCTGTCCCCAAAATCTATTTGAATTAGCTGGGGCATCTTGGTGCTTCTGTGAGATAAGGGGCCCGATTGTGCTAGGCACTATACAAATGCATAATATGAGATGGTCCCTTCCCTGAAAAGCTTACAATACATAGACAAGACAAACAAAAGGTGGGAGAGGTAAACTGAGGCACAGAGAGGTGACGATCACAGAGCAGGTTGTTACAGGGCCAGGAATAGACCCAAGGTTTTAAAAATGTGTATTTTACTGCTCTTTACAAATTTCTGTTCACTTTTTCCCAAAGATCAGTCTTTTTTCCTCTTTCCTCATTCAAGAAGCCCATCTTCAGTTGTACACATTTATTTTCACATTTTACATTTTCTCTACATTCTAGCCTCTTTCTTTTTTGCCCCCATCAGAGTCCATACGCCACCCCCTTTTTCTCAGAACATCTCACTCAATCCCTAAATCTCATCTCCTCTATTCTGTGTAGAGTTTTATACCATGCCTATCACCATAGTCTGTGAACATGTCTCTTCCCTAATGAAACTGGAAGTCTGTCTGTGCTACCCCAGTCCTCAAATTGCTCCTTTTTTATTTTAAAAAGTTACTATTTGTATTGCGGTAGTGCCTACAAGCACTAATCAGAGACCAGGCCCCTATGTTGCTAAGCACTGTATAAACAGATAACAAAAAGATGGTCCCTAAAGCTCTTATAATCTATGTAGTGCAGTGTACAAACCAGGGATGTGGGGGAGAGAAAGTAACCCAGCCTTCCTCTGTCCTAGTTTGTTCCCACTGGTTAGTGTTGGAGGTGAATCTGGAAAGAAGTGGTAGTGATGATACTGCAGTGTGTGCATGTATTCCGTGACCCAGCTGATCATAGGGGTGTCAATCACACGATATTTCAATGGATGGGTTTATCCCAGCAGTGTCCATCTCCTCTCCAAGACCCCCATTTTACGGATGGGGGACTGAAGCATGGAAAGGCTGAGTGATTTGCCCAAGGAAGTCTGCGGTGGAGCAGCAAATTGAACCTGGATCTCTCATATCCCAGGCCAGTGCCCCCAACCATTGGACCCTCTTTGTCTATAGAAGACAGTGTTGAAAATCAAAATCGTGAGAGTACCCTCCATATGTTCCAGGGAGCTTTCCCCATACACCAAAGCTATGCTTATGCTTTCTGGTAAATACCCCATTTACAAGGTGACTATCTCTCCACTGAAATGTACCTTCAAGAAAGATTTTTGTTAGTGAATTTCCCAGTCTTCTAAAAAGAGTACCAGAAATTTAAATCAGATTGGTGTATAGGGCCCACTGGAGGGGAGCTTCTGTGCACACTTCGGTGCCCACTCGCTATAACTTGTAAAGTATGTATTCCTTAATCCCATTCCTTGCTCTCGACAAGGAGGTATACATTGTTAAACTACTGAAAGAGGGTACAGCACATTTATATTCATTCCCATTTCTCTGCTAATAAGCTCATATTTCTGATAGTTTGACTGAGCTCGCATTGTATTCCAAATCCAAAGCTTCCTAATTAAAGTCCAATTCCAATATTCTTCATCAGTCACTTCTTGAGATGTACTTCTGCACACTGCAACAAAAGATATTTTTAGAAAATATGGGCCACTTAATTCCCGTTAAGTTTGCTATAACAGATGGTATAGTTATTTGATTTATGCATTCACCTTCACGTGGCCCTGCTGACTGCCAGGTTTTTTTTTTAAACTCAAACTCTTTTTTTGTTATGCATTGAAACTTCACCCTTTCCATTGCATGAAATATTGGTTTTAGTTAGAAAATCAAACTGTGTGCAATTTTTGTGTTATTGAAATTGTGCATGGACTGGTGATTAATTGTATTGATCACATTCTCAGCCTGATGTTCAGGGCTCATTACAATAGCAGGAATTCTGTGAAACACGAATCTTAACCAGGTGTGGGTCTTTAAAGTGGCAGTGTCCAATTTAAAGACTTTAAAAGGTTTGTATAAAAATTGAAGCTTTTATCTACTTTCCCTTCCCAGGATTGCAGAGATGTGATACAAACAGGACATTGTAGCTTGCTCATGAAAATCACTCTCATCCATCATGTGAAAAAGCAGTTCAGAATTGTTCCTCCCTGGAGTGGGATTAGCTACAATATTTCCAAGTACCTGTGCCCATAGTACAGTACTTCCATATCCAGCATCTTCAAAACTTTCTGTGGACTAACACCAGAATGTAGTTCATAAAGCACAATTTACATTACTTACTGAGGAGTATGCTGTGTTGGTCACATGATAGTAGACACACTAGGTGGGTGAGGTAATATCTTTTAGACCAGTGGTTCTCAAACTTGGGCCACCACTTGTTCAGGGAAAGCCCCTGGCGGGCCGGGCTGGTTTGTTTACCTGCCGCATCCGCAGGTTTGGCCGATCATGGCTCCCACTGGCCGCGGCTCGCCGCTCCAGGCCAATGGGGGCTGCAGGAAGCAGCACAGGCCGAGGGACATGCTGGCCGCCCTTCCTGCAGCCCCCATTGACCTGGAGATGCGAACTGCGGCCAGTGGGAGCCGCGATCAGCTGAACCTGCAGATGCGTCAGGTAAACAAACCAGCCCGCCAGGGGCTTTCCCTGAACAAGTGGCGGCCCAAGTTTGAGAACCACTGTTTTAGACCAACTTCAATTGGAGAGAGAGACGAGCTTGAACAGAACTCTTCTTCAGATCTGGGGAAAGTACTTAGAGTGTCACAGCTAAATGCAAGATGGAACAGATTATTTAGCATAAGGAGATAAATACTGATTTCAAGGGACTATTTAAGGTGAAGTGGTCCGTTAGCATCTCTCCAGTCATAGGAAGAAAAGAACCTGAGGAGTGGGAGGAAGGGAAGGAGGTTAAGTGGGTTTTAGATTGTTGCAACAAAGTCATAAATCCAGTGTGTCTGTTGAGTTCATGAGTTTTAGTATCTAGAAAAGTTATGAATTTGAGCTTCCAGGTTCATCTTTTGAAGGTGTTGTGCAAGTTTCCTTTGAGGATGAGGACTGAACGGTCAGATATAGAGTGATCGCTTTGTGGAAAGTGTTCACCCACAGGTGATATGGCGATAATGAACTCACACAGCAAAATGATAAAAGACAAAAAATACCATATCACCTGTGGGTGAACACTTTCCACAAAGTGATCACTCTATATCTGACCTCTCAGTCCTCATCCTCAAAGGAAACTTACACAACATCTTCAAAAGATGAGCCTGTCTGGAATTTAATTTGATATACCAGACATTCTTGCAACTGTATTTCATATTATACCTCAACATTTGACATACTGAAATTTACAAATACAAGAAAGAAGATGACATATGGCACAAATTATATAGCATATTGGTGTATAGACCTTAAAAGGTAGATAAATTAAGGCATTCCATCATCAGGTAAATAAGAAGGAGAGAGAAATTAAGAAACCTAAGCAAGGTAAGAGACGATTTTCTTGAAAATATGGTTCTAATCTGAAAAGCAACTGTGTAAAATGGTACCACCTTCAAGTGATCTGCTACCATGTATATTCAGTTATATCTGCTTATTTTACTGACAAATCTAGTTACTGATGTGAACACTGCAGAGTCAACAAAACAGCTATAAGAGAGGGAGGATTCTATTCTGGCTCAGGAATAATCAGCAAAATAGTTTAACTGAATTCCAGTTACAGGACCAAATTCTGCTGTCATTGGAAATGTAAGAACATAAGAACGGCCATATTGGGTCAGACCCGTGATCCATCTAGCTCAGTATCCCATCTTCTGACAGTGGCCAGTGCTGGATGCTTCAGAGGGAATGAACAGAAGAGGGCAATTTCAAGTGATCCTCCCCTCTTGTCAAGTCCTAGTTTCTGCCAGCTGTGTTTGACTACAGTGAGATTGCACAGGTTGTAATATTAGCAGTATATATTTGTTTTACCATAAGGCCTAGACGCCCTAGTCATGGCGGACCCAATTATGCTGAACAAACACAGAACAAAAAAGACAATTCCTGTCCCAAAGAGCCTGCAATGTAAGTGTAAATTGAGAAGCAATAGATAGATACACACAGGAGAATATAAGAAAACAATGAGACACAACATTGGTGAGCTGCTAGGCAATGGGATCAGTGCACCAGTAGCCTAACCATGCCTATTAATAGCCTTGAAAGTGAAAGGTTTCAAAATTTGACTGTCAGATCAATTGCTTGTCTCTCTTGGAGCCTGCAAGCTGCAGGTCCCAAGTGCCGAAGTTCCCAGCTCTGATGGGGCTTTTAGGGTTTCAGGCTCCCAGCTCCTTGGCAGCCTGCCAGACAGTGTGATGGGAAACCAGGAGCCTGAAAGCTGAAATGCCAAATCCTCCATCACTGGTGGGACTTGCAGGATGCCAGCTCCTCCACCGCTCACCAGCTGGGATCCTGTAGCCTGCCAGGCAGGATTAAGAGGGATCCAGGAGCCTGGGAGTGTGGTTTCTCTGCAGCCAAATCTCCCATGGTGTGCAGGGACTCTGGCTCCAGGTAGCCTGCCATGCATCAAACATAATTTGCTTGTCTTCACTAGAGACAGAGAAGTGCTGTGTCTTGGAGAATTTCTTTCTTTCTTTTTTTTTTTTTTTTTGCAAACCAGAAGTATACCAAATTTTGAAATATTGACATTTTGCACAAAATGGGATTAACTTTCTCCCCACAGCTCTAGTTAAGACAAGCTGCTTATGTTGCATCAATGGAGGAGAGGGAACCAGTGGATGGATACAAAGAAGAGGGTGGCATGGTCAAAGCAATGGGTTAGGGAAATATTCTTTGCAGCAGCATTCTGAATGGACATGAGCTGGGCAAGACTGCATTTGTCAAGACTAGAGAAAAGGATGTGGTAATCAAGAGTCTGAAGAGAGTTTTAGCAGTGTGTATCAATTGGAAAGGCTATATTTTAAAGATGCCATGCAGAAAGAGCAGACAAAATATAAACATGACCTGGGTGTGAAGACCTAGAGAAAGGTTCAAATCAAAGAGGATGTCCAGGTTACAGGACTGAGTGACAGGCAGGATGGTGGTGTTGTCTAAGTGGTCAAGAGGAGGTAGAAGGGAGAATTTTGGGGAGGTTGTGGAAAAAGTTCTGTTTAGGCTATCATGATCTTAAGCTGGTGTCTAGACACCCACAACAAAATGCTAGAGGGACAAGTTAAGATTTTAGTTTGTGACAGAAGGAGACAGGAGTAGAGATCAGTGAGTCCTCAGCGTTGAGATGGTAGCTGAATTCGAGTTTGTGGATGAGATTATTCAGATATAAGGTATTGAGGAAGAAGAGAATGGGACCAAGGAAACCATGGAATGTCTTGCAGAAGTTGGAGGGGGATGAGGAGCATTCTCCAAAGGACACACTGAAAGAGCGATTAAAGGGGTGGAGAATAACCAGGAGAAGACAGAGTCACTGAAGCTAAGGTTGAGGAGGGGGACAAGGTTTCAAGGAGAAGAGCTGTCAAAGGTGGCTGATAGGTCGAAGAAGTTCAGGATAGAGTAACGGTTCTGTGCTTTAGCTAGGAAAAGGTCATTAGAGACTTAGACAAGAATAGTTTCAGTGGATTACAAAAGCCAGAAGCCAGTATGGAGAGGATATATAATCATAGAATGTCAGGGTTGGAAGGGACCTCAGGAGATCATTTAGTGCAACCCCCTGCTCAAAGCAGGACCAATCCCCAACTAAATCATCCCAGCCAGGACTTTGTCAAGCCTGACCTTAAAAACCTCTAAGGAAGAATTGATTCCTGGAGGACCTGCTCCATGATTTTTCCAGGGACTGAGGTGAGGCTGACTGGCCTGTAGTTCCCCAGATCCTCCTCCTTCCCTTTTTTAAAGATGGGCAACTACATTAGCCTTTTCCCAGTCATCTGGGACCTCCCCCAATCGCCATGAGTTTCCAAAGATAATGGCCAATGGCTCTGCAATCACATCCGCCAACTCCTTTATCATCCTCGGATGAAGCGCATCCAGCCCATGGACTCGTCCAGCTTTTCTAAATAGTCCTGAACCACTTCTTTCTCCACAGAGGGCTGGTCACCTCGTCCCCATGCTGTGCTGCCGAGGGCAGTAGTCTGGGAGCTGCTTGTTTGTGAAGACAGCGGCAAAAAAAGCATTGAGTACATTAGCTTTTACCACATCCTCTGTCACTAGGTTGACTCCCTCATTCAGAATGGAATTCATATATATTGGAATTGGAGGAGCGGAACTCCAGGCCATAATTGTAGACAGCACATTTAATGAGCGCTAAAATGGAAGGAAGAAGGGGGAGAGGGAGCTAGAGAAGCAAGTGGGGTCAAGGGTGGGAGGTTTCAAGATGTGAGAGACTTGAACTTGCTTGTATTGTGAGGGGAAAGAGCCAGAAGAGAGTGAGTCGTTAAGAAGAGGTGAAAGGAAGGGAATGAGAGTGAGGATGAGGAAGACCTGGAGAGGGGATCAAATGGGCTTGTAGGGGCAAGTGGAGAGCTTGGAGGAAAAGAGCTCTGTGACGTGAGAACAAGAGGTAAATGAGCTTAGAATTTGGCCCTCAAATGTGTTACAGGCTCAGAGGCAGGAAACGCAAAGCTCACCTTTCAGATCACAAGCTGATATCCCCAGCAAGCCAGTCTGCCTAAAAGCCAGCATCTGTGCTTTGCTTTCTCTCTGAGAATGATGGCAAGTGATCACCCAGCCCTTTCTGAGCAGAATATATTTATTCAGAAATGAAAAACATTCAGAGAAACAATATCAAAATAAATAAATGGACCTACACATATCAAAAATTGGTCCAAAATCTGTCCTATGGGGCTCTAGCGGGCCAAAATCCTTTGAACACTTCAGCAAGGATTGTGTCATCCCTCACTCTACACCCACACACACCCCTTTTGGACCAGATATTTGTCTTTTTGCTGGATCAGAAAGATGGCGACTCTATCAGGTTGAACTCAGCCTTTTATACCAGAAGTTCTGCTTTGTCTCCCAGCCTCCTGCAAACCGGTAAAACCAGTCCATCTCTCTATCCCCTGGGTTGGTTGGGCTTCAAAGACTGGCTATCTGCACAGCCAGCCTTGGGATTTTTGTATTAATCACTCCCTACTGATTCCAGGAACACACACATACATAGTCTGTACTGCTAGAGAGGACTTATGAATATTCCATGGGCTCATATGTCTGTGCCATTTCAATATAATGGTCTTTGAAGATAAGCCTCTGTTTGTCATGTGTGTCTCAAGTAGTTTCAGAGGAAATATTGTATTAGCAAATTGACCTAGGTCACTTCTAGGGTGACATCTCTATAAAAATAAATACTAGGGCATAATTTCTAAGTGTGATGTCCTTTAATATGGCAGCTGCCGTGATTTGGAAGTAGGTTAACTAGTCAAAATACAGAATCTTTCTAACCTACCATGCCACACTGAATCGCTCTGGCTTTGGAAGTACCTACAAGTTTGGTCTATTTTTCATAGTAACTGTTCTACACAACTAAGGCCTGTGCACTGCACTCATTGGGTATGTCTACACCACAATTAAACACCCATGGCTGGCCCGTGTCAGCTAACTTGGACTCATGGGGCTCAGGCAGAGTAAATCTTATTCATTTTCTAAAGGAAAACAAGAAAGGACGTCAAATTGATTTGAAACAGAGGGGGAAATTATTTAACATTGCTATCTTGAATCCATTCATATAGGACTCTTTTAAAAAATAGACATTTTCCTTTTACAGGACTCTACAGTGGCTTACTGTAATGTATATGATTTATCCTGGTATGTTCCTGTGTGGAAGTAGGTCTGTATTTCAGAATTAGAATTATACTATAAAAAGAATTAATTATAAAACCGGGACTTCATCTGTGTGCTTTACTACCTTTCCTTTTAGTGACTGTTAACACTTAGAGATCATGGCTGGTGGTGTTTGCATATGTTTTAAGAAGGTGCTTTTATAGAAATATCTCAGAATTAGCATTTGTATCATGAGACGCAGGAGTTGCCATGGTAAGTGCACATTTTTTAATTGAATAGCAGACTAATAGGCACATAAAATCCACATAACTTGTTGGCACAAAAATTGCCTCTCCTGAGGCTGCAGTCAATTAAATATACTCCTTTTCTGAAATATTTTCTAAGGGTTTTTTTTCTCTGATTTTGTTTAGATTAGCGATCTTTTCTTTTCTTTTTAAATAATACATCTTGGAGGTTTTCATCTCTTTCCTATTCTTTGCAAAGTCACACATTTCACAGAACAGCATAACCAAGAAGTGCCCATTACAAAAGAGTATTTTTCTTTAATTGCAAAAAAAGACCAGATAATTTTGGCTTAGTTATGTGAGTTTGTGTTCAAGTGAAAAATAGCATGAAACTCGTATAACACTGCTTCCTGTTCAGACAAATAAATAGAAATTGCCATTTCATTCCAAAAATTGCATTGTAAATCAAATACACTATAATTTAATCCCAGTAATTACCTGAAACCAACTAGCCCAAAACATTTTCAGCTGTACAGAGCCTATGCTTTTTACTTTATTTTATATTTTTCTTTAGCTGCCTGAATCACGGACCTTAGCTGGGGTGAACTGGCATAGCTTCTTTAACTCCAGTGGAGCTATGCTGATTTACACTAGCACCAGATCGAGTCTTATGTTTTTATTCTTTTTTCTTGACAATGTCTCCAAATTGTTGGGGTTTTTTTGTTGTTGTTTTTGCATGTTCCTTTTGCTGCTCCATTGATGTCGCAAACACATCAGTGTCTATACACATTACGCTTCAAAAGTGGATGTTCTCTGTGATTACAATCTGAGTATCTTGCGTCTCATTCCAGATTTTGAAGATTTTCTTCTGGTTACATGGTTTTTCACATAGAAGCATGTAGATAGGTGGTTATTTGCTATTTTTAGAGCCCAAACTGACAGATTTTCATGTAAACGTATTTTGTGAAGAATGCTGACCCGAGAGCACTGGGGTTGGACCAATAACAAAATTCAAGACCACAGGAGGCGAGCACAACAGGATATCTATCCATAAGTAACCAGACCTGCTTATCAACAAGAGGAGAGTTTGCAGGTTGTTGTTTTTTCCTGGCAGTGACAAAGAGTGAGTAGAATTTTAGAGATCCTGAGAGCAGAAAATAAACACAAAAGATAACTCTGAAGAAAGATTAAGGTGCAGTGCACTTGGTCTGTTCCCCTGCACAAATCAAGAGCAATTTAAAACCATAATGACTGGCAGTTTTCCACAGCCATCCAGACTCTTATCCTGTTGTAGTGCAGAGTTCACCCACCTTTGGTGTTTTGCTTTGATTTCTGTGTTCATTTTTTATGATGAAAGTAGCCCTGTCTTGAGGGAACACGAATAGTTCCTTCTGAGTAGTTCAAAGACACCTTTAACAGCTTGGAACAAAAGGAAATTACTGTACAGATCAAGGGATTAGAAGGAAATGTTTTTACAGATTTAAAATAAAATAAACAGCTATTGATAGATGCATGGTACAGTAACAGTTGTTGCCAGTCCATATATAATCTCAGCACAAATCCACCCCTGTTTGTTATGTTTAAGCCACATTTGTTAAGAGGGACAATGGACAATACACTTTTAAAAGTTGTAAAATATGGAATGTATAGCAAATAGCATTGGAGCATGGAGGATAGAAATGGTAGACAACGTATTTACTTATGAAATCAATATTTTCTAACAGTGTAGTGAGAGGTGCTAATATTGCTAAATTGCTTGTTATTGCCCCTTTGGCCTGAGCAGATAGCCAATGTTTGGGGGCACTGCAGCTTTCTTTACACTAGGAGAGGGCATTGATAGTATGAGTCAAGTATGTGAATTCTTGTTCATTTACAAAAAACATATGGAGAGTACTGTTTCCTGAACACTGTAGAAACAAACAGCAGGCAGGTACCTTACTTAGAAATTCCCAAGCCCCAAAAGCTCTGTGTCTCTGTTCCCTCTCAGGGACACACTCACTTCACTCCCTGTCTGCTGGCATTTTCCTCCACATGCAGTTCACAAATGATATCTCATCCCTGTATTTGTAATCAAGGAACGCTTTCAACCAATATAATTTTGGTTCGGAGTAGTGACCATTCCCTTGGGTGGGGGCTTCTATTGTTTCCAGCAATCTCACTACATAAAGGCACTTAACTGTTCCTTCCATTAGCCTGAAAAAACCAGGCTTTAACCAGGTCTGTGATTATCTATAAAGAGGTGCTTGATGGCAGCCATTGACACGTTCCATCATAATATTTTTATGATGTAGCCCACCCAGCACAGTGGAAATTACTTTGTGTAATTTCAGGGTAACAATGGAGGGTGGTAATAATTAGGTCCTTTGAGCACACATGCAGAGAGGGTAAAAGAGACAAATGATGGAGTTGCTTCTAGTCCCCTATAAAGGAAAGTGATAGTTATACATATTCTCAGCTAAAGAGCTATCTCAGAGAGTTTTGGAGGTGGCCCCAACATTTTGGGGTAAAAGGGTAGCCTATATTAGGTCCTAATCTTCAAATGATAGCATGTGTGTACAGGCTATTCATTGCAGTTGGCTTTGTGTGGACATCGCCTGCGGGTTATAAATTACAGAATTTGGAGCCTTAGATTGTAAACTCTTCAGGGCAAGTATCATGTCTGTCTATCTGTACTGTTAGGAGTCTAGCAGAAATAATAATTGCCTACATTCTGGGAATGACAGGTACAGCAGAAAATAAACCACTTTGCAAAGAGTCTTCTCTCTTTCCTTGGGAAAAGCCTCTATAGAATTGAATAGCAAATGACAGCCTTTCTATAGAATTTTTGTAAAACCCTCCTATAGAATTTAATAGAGAATTGTATCCCCTGCTTTGGGGTGTGATTTCTTTTCCAAAAGCATTCAGTGTTGACCTAAGTCTTCTCTGATTGAAGTCAATGGGAGTTTATCTTTGATTTTAGTGGAAGCATGTTAGGTGGATACCAGTCACCCTGGATTTCTATGGGATGATTTTAAAAACTCTCTAGAAAGGTTACCATTTTCTATTCAGATCTCCAGGTTATTAGAGCAATTTCTATATGGCCTTTTTTGTTTCATTCCCATTACATTCTTAGGTGTCTTCTATAAGAGTACAGATGGGACTTCAAAAGCACCTAAGTGACCTAAGTCAGGAGCATAAATCCCTTTTCATGAAACTTCTGTTCCTAAGTCCCTCTGGCACTTTCAAGAATTCCACCCTATATTTCCATGGCTTGTAGAATATACAATTTTACTTTTTACTGAGCATAATTCAGTGCAAAAGATACAATATGGATCTATTCTCCACTGACACTTGTCTGATAGAGACTGGGAGAGAGAGTTTTTATAATAATGCTGTGCTGTTTATAAGCCCTAGAACTATATCCTCATATATCTTATTTCCTGTTGATTTACTGTTCTGTACCTAAGTTGTTACCAAACTTTAACTGTTGGGGTCCAGGCCTGGCTGCTATACAGGGGTATATGCACTAGATGGAAGCAGGGAGGAGGTACCGGGTGTACCCACAAAGGAAGCAACAATGACTTGGCACCATATACCGTCGGAACACAAGGGATTCTCTCTTCTTTTTTGTTTCCTTAGGAAGAGGGTGCTGAAAGTCCCACATCTGGACAGGAGAGTGCAGTGTTCCCAACTTCTGGAATTTTAATGCGAGTCTCACATTATTGGTCTTTTTCTTAAAGCCCCAGATGCCAGAGTCTCTGCTTTATTTTTTTTTAAACATGGTTATGGGCGAAACCCTGGCCTCAATGGCAAAACTTCCATTAGATGCAGAGAAATACTTGAAAACAATCATAAAGTCACAAAAATCAGAATACAAATAAACAGCCTCAAACATACAATCTTGTGATGTTTGGGGGCCTGCCTCATGATTTTGAATGCTTGGGGTTGGCAATACTCATTGTGTGGTCATATCTTCCCCAGTACCAGCTAGCACAAGGAGACAGCACAAACCACTCTGTTACACAGGTGTGGAAACTGCTGAAGATAAAAGCTCTCCCCAAGACACCACTGAGGCATTATGCTGGCTTCTGCATCACACCGGCTTAGTGGCTTCAGCTACCACCACCACTTGCATGGTGTCCCTTATTCCTTCCTCTCAGTCCTCCGGCATGGCTAAGGCTCCTTAAGACATCAAGCCCTTATTGTAGTTATGCAGGATGCTGTGCAGCCACAGAATCTGCCATGCTTTGGAAGAGTTGTTAAACTAAACAACTTCTGCATCTACTGGTGTTCATTAGCTTGCATGTGGGAGATAACATTTTAGTAGCACAAAAAGATATTATGAACACTTGTATCCTAGCCAAAGTATCTCATTCATTCTCTCTCTCTCTCTCTCCCAAATTAACACTCTTTTTATGCTGGAATATATTGAGTTAAACTTATTTATGTGCCTAAAACTGGCAAAAACTGCAAGGGGGGGGGCGGGGCGTTAGGAATTATCTTCCATATCAGACAGATTACCATCAGGAAAGCACTGGTGCCAGTGCTGAACTTCCCAAATGTTAATAAGAATGATCATTTGCTGTTTTAACATGTGAACAACAATCTCTCTGTACAAAGCAATTAGGCCTTGCCTACACTACCGGAGTAAGTCAACCTAAGTTCCGTTACTCCAGCTACTTGAATAACATAACCGAAGTCGACATAGTTTAGGTTGACTTACCATGATGTCTTCACTGCTCTGTGTCAAAGGGAGTCGCTCTCGCGTTGACTTACCTTACTCTTCTCGGCAAGCTAGAGTACCAGAGTCGACCAGAGAGCGCTCTACTGTCGATTTACTGGGTCTTCACTAGACCCCCTAAATTGACACCCACTGCATCGATTGCAGCAGTGTCGATCTCTCCAGTAGTGAAGACAAGCCCTTAATAGACATATGCATCCTGACTCTCCAGACAACAAAAGACAAAGTTTTCAGATCAGAATGAGATCAAAGAGAAATGAAATGTGGAAAGAGAGAGTTAATACATATCAAGCTAGATATGATTTCTATGTATACTCAAGGCCTCATATGGCCACCCTCTGACACTGAGTAGTAACTTGCTCAGTGAAAGCAAGTGAAACTTAACTGGTCCTGGGAGCTTCATCAGGAATACTTCTCTACCTCCACTCAGCACTTCACTGGTTTAAATGCACCAAAGAGACTTTAAAGGCAGCTTCTTATTGTTTTCAAAGGTATATCTAGTTCTACAATCATTTAGCATATCTACAGCATTAATAATGAAAGCTTACTCAGGAATCCTTCTGGTGACTGTGGTGGGGTATACCAGACCCACGTAGGCCCCCTGCTGGAGGCTTCCTAGCCCTGCCACACCCCACCCTAAGAAAGGGCAGTGCAGAGTGTCCTCCAAACTGCCTAGAGAGGCTGTGTCCACACAGCCAATCAGGGCCCAGCAGCCTAGTATAAGAAGCATTGCAGGGCCAGAGGGAGTTCAGTTCCTTGCTGAAGCTGTAGGAATGTGAATGGTGTGTGGCTGGCTGATGGAGCTACAGAACCCAGGACAAGGCAGCACTGCCAGAAGCAGTGAGAAGGAGCCCTGATTTGATTGCTGGGACTCCATTAGGACAAGGTCCTGAGGTAAGGGTGAAGATGGCGTGGGGCTGCGGGGAAGTGGCCCAGGGAATTAGAGAAGCTGTGCAACATAGTGAAAGGGACACAGCAGACGGCTGCAATCTACAGGGTCCCTGGGCTGGGACCCAGAGTAGTGGGTGTGCCCGGGTTTCCCCCCACCCTCCATTAGCCACTGGGGGGAAGTGGCCTGGACATTGAGACACCCCAGATGGGGAACTGAACTGTAGTGGCCCAGCTGGAGAACTGTAACCAGGAAGCCCCAAGAGGGCGAAGACATTGTCCCTACTCTGGGATAGAGCAGTGCCCCAAGGCTCCCTGCCTGGAGACAGAGTGAGTGTGCAGGTGCACACACTTGGCCAAGGGGGTGCTCACGAGAGATAATTGCACCCTGTTACAGTGCCGTTCACAGTTAATGCACGAATCTGGGATGAAATCCTGGCTCAGTTGAAGTCAATGGCAAAATTCCGTTGACTTCAATAGCACTAAAATTCCAGCCTGGTTTCTTGGATGCCTAAACCCAAATCCATTTGTTAGATAAATTGATGCATACTAACACATTATTCCAAATGTCCTCTAGAGCATGGGCACCTGTGTAATGATGACCCACATTTGCAAAAGTGACAAGTTTGGATCTTCCAGTTTTGGAGTGCACATCTTCTGATTTTCAGAAAGTGCTGAGTATCCATCTTCTGAAAATTAGACCCCTTTCAGGTGTTTCAAGTTGGACTCCCAAAAACGGACTCACACAACACCAGTTGCTACTCCTGAAAATTAGTGCTGGCAAGTTTACCAAGACAGTCTTAGCACAAGGAGTCCTATAGCATATAATTTTTGATCAGGTAGCCTTTCGGCTGTGCTAAGAGTGAATGTTGGTACCACACTCCTTCCCTCACTTGATGACGAAACCAACAGACAATTATTACAATGAGTACCAGAAATGTAAGCAATGAATAGAGGAAAAAATGTTGAGGCATTTCTTGCTATTCATCATCAGCATAGGATGCCCCAATGAATGGATGGCCATTCATTTTAAGTCACCAGGCCAATAGGGTTGTATAGAGTAAAATGTAGCTCTTTATATCTATAATGTTAACTCATTTCTGCTTTGCATGTTGAAGTTTAGAGGCAGAAAAGAAAAAACCTTGCCCTCATTTTGGGGGTGCTTTCTCAGACAGTATTATTTGTAAGGGGTTTTTTTTGTACATTATTTTTAAAGAATTTTTTTTCCCTTTTAAAAATAATTCTGAAATGTCTTTTTTATGTAATTACACCAAAGGACAGATATATATCATCTAATGCACTTCCATTTCATAGAATCATAGAATATCATGGCTGGAAGGGACCTCAGGAGGATATCTAGTTCAACCCCCTGCTCAAAGCAGGACCAATTCCCAACTAAATCATTGCAGCCAGGACTTTGTCAAGCCTGACCTTAAAAACCTCTAAGGAAGGAGATTCCACCACCTCCCTAGGTAACCCGTTCCAGTGCTTCACCACCCTCCTAGTGAAAAAGGTTTTCCTAATATCCAACCTAAACCTCTCCCACTGCAACTTGAGACCATTACTCCTTGTTCTGTCATCTGGTGCCACTGAGAACAGTCTAGATCCATCGTCTTTAGAACCCCCTTTCAGGTAGCTATCAAATCCCCCCTCATTCTTCTCTTTTGCAGACTAAACACTCCCAGTTCCCTCAGCCTCGCCTCATAAGTCATGTGTTCCAGCCCCCTAATCATTTTTGTTGCCCTCCGCTGGATTCTTTCCAATTTTTCCACATCCTTCTTGTAGTGTGGGGCCCAAAACTGGACACAGTACTCCAGATGAGGCCTCACCAATCTTGAAAAGAGGGGAATGATCACGTCCCTCGATCTGCTGGCAATGCCCCTACTTATACAGGCCAAAATGCCGTTAGCCTTCTTGCAACAAGGGCACACTGTTGACTCATATCCAGCTTCTTGTCCACTGTAACCCCTAGGTCCTTTTCTGAAGAACTGCTGTCTAGCCATTCGGTCCCTAGTCTGTAGAAGTGCATGGGATTCTTCCATCCTAAGTGCAGGACTCTGCTCTTGTCCTTGCTGAACCTCATCAGGTTTCTTTTGGCACAATCCTCTAATTTGTCTAGGTCCCTCTGTATCCTATCCCTACCCTCCAGCGTATCTACCACTCCTCCCAGTTTAGTGTCATCTGCAAACTTGCTGAAAGTGCAGTCCACGCCATTTTCCAGATCATTAATGAAGATATTGAACAAAACCAGCCCCAGGACCGACCCTTGGGGCACTCCGCTTGAAACCGGCTGCCAACTAGTCATGGAGCCATTGATCACTACCCGTTGAGCCCGAGATCTAGCCAGTTTTCTATCCACCCTATAGTCCATTCATCCAGCCCATACTTCTTTAACTTGCCAGCAAGAATACTGTGGGAGACCATATCAAAAGCTTTGTTAAAGTCAGGGAATAACACATCCACTGCTTTCCCCTCATCCACAGACCCAGTTATCTCCTCATAGAAGGCAATTAGGTTAGTCAGACATGACTTGCCCTTAGTGAATCCATGCTGACTGTTCCTGATCACTTTCCTCTCCTCAAAGTGCTTCAGAATTGATTCCTTGAGGACCTGCTCCATGATTTTTCCAGGGACTGAGGTGAGGCTGACTGGCCTGTAGTTCCCTGGATCCTTCTTCTTCCTTTCATTCATTGTGAAGTGTCTGAGTGAGAGAGTAACTTGCTGCTCATAAAATAAGGGATTTAACACTGGGTTAAGCCAGGCTTAGTGCAAGCAGATGGTGGTAATATTTCCACACACAATCTTAGCACACTATGTGACTCCTCTATATAGTCCTACATAGACATCCTATTGTGCCAAAGGGTCTGCAACACAAATCAAATAAATTTCTGGTAAAAAGGTTTGTGCTCTATCACAGGAAGGTCACGCAGTCCAGAGGAATCCTTGGGTAACTAAGAACCTTATATCTGGCTGAGCCTCAAAAATTAGAACAGCAGGGCCTTCTGCATCCAGAATACACTTGAATGGATATCAGGCAGTTCGAAATTATGCCAGAATCCAGACCAGTACCTGACCTGTCCTAGAATCAGGAGGGCCACCAGATGGCCTACAGTAGAGCTAGTTGGGAACCTGAATTTCCATTCAGTGGGAAACTGACTTTTTTTCAAACAAAAAGCCAAAATTTTCTGCAACATGAAAAATATATTCAACAAATTGTTTGATTTTATTCATTTTGTTTTGTTATAAAATATTAATTGTAATATATTATAAAGGTCAAAACAAAACATTGTGACTTCTTCCTGTTGAAAAACTTTATCAGAACTAACATATTCCTGAGAAATATTTTGATTTTGACAAAACTGATTTTTTTGGACAAACTGTTCCAATTATAATTTTTTTGACTGGCTCTAGCTTAAAGCCATCCTTACATCCCACCTTCTGAGCTGTGGTCATAGTGCCGAATCCAGGCCCATACGGCTATTAGACATTAGGAAGATGATTCCACCAAACTCATTTGTACTAGTGAATCAACTAGAATTTGAATGGGAATCTGTGGAGATAAAAGGATCACTGTCCCCCTACACGCTGTCTCATCACTTCAACCAGGTTTTTTTAGGCATTTTATATTCAACGTATATACTTACCTATGAAATGGCCCATGGTGGATGAAGAAAGTCTCTGCTTCTTCTTAAGCATCTGGAGCATCTAAAATTTTCCCCACTTTTCCTCTTGAGCACAATATTGTACTATAATTACAACAAATGATGTCTTTATGTAATATGCCACCTTGCCTGTCAATTTGTCATGAAGTGACAAATGACAAATATTTGCACTAAATATTTTTAACATAAGTAACTTAAACATGGTAAGATAAATGAGATTTGTTACAAAATCACATTATTGGATACCGAACAAAATTTTATATCGCTTGATGTAAAATGACCAAGCTTGTCAGATAGCAATGAGGAATATTTGTCAACAGCCTGATGATGTTTGAAATGTTCACCACTCAAACAGAATGCATGATTTTTCACCATTGATAGTTTGGCCATTTTAAAGTCCCTTTTCTTCCAGTATATCAAGCAAATTATTTGCCCAATTTTGTAATTTGACAGAATTAGGCCCTGATCCCACAATTAGCTCTATGCAGACACATCCCAGAGCTATGCGGAGCCCAAGTGACATGAGTGGGTTAGCTGCAGGGATCTGCCTGCATCGGGGCAGTGAGTTGTATGGGCCTGTGGTGCCCAAGCTCCAGAAATTCAGGACCCCAGGAGTCCAGCTCCACCAATGCTCTCCCACATACGCCTCCCCTGAAGCATCCCCCACCCCTGCCTGTCGCCCCCGCACACCTCCCTGAGTGTCCCTGCCTCACCTGCGCCCTGCGCAGCACGTGGCTTCCCCTGCAGCTCCACAGCTGCACTCCCTCATTGGCCGCTGCTGACTAAGAGATCCGCGCCAGTGGCAGGCTGACTGCTGCACCTGCGGAGGGAGGAGGGGTGGAGGCGTAGCAGCATGGCAGCCCTGCCCCCCCAGCAGGTGACTCGGAGGGACTCCTGAGCAGCAGCCTGGGGCTTGAGTGAGTGCCGTGCTGGGGGCAGAAGAAGAGGAGAGGGGGGCCTCTCCCCTGGAGCTCACTGCTGCTGCTGCCGGCAGGAAGAGGGCTGGGGGGAGTCCTATTCTCTGGCCCCAACCCCAGGGCAGCCTGCCTGCTGCACCCCAAAGTTTGAACTCCTCATCTCTGGCCCAGCCCCATCCCAGAGCCCTCCCCCCCCCGACCCACTCCCAAACCCCTCAGCCCCCACATTCTAACCCTGTGACCCAGCCCTGAGCCTCCTCCCACACGCCAAACCCCTTGGCCCCACCCCATTAATTTTGTGTAATAATAATCAACAATGGATAAATTCTTAATAAAGTTACCCAGAGGAAAAGGACAAAAGGGTAATTCATCAAGTGATGGCCTTGCAAACTGAAGTGATACAAAAGAAAGATGCGGAAAATCTAAAAGGTAAGAAAAGGAGTTTTCATCTGTGGCGATCAAGATTTACGTGGTTGGAGTACAATAGCGAATTAGAGAGAGCTTTTTGCTTTTGAGGGGTTCCAAGAGTGTTTGGTGGTTTCCGTATTCAAAAGAGTATTAATGACGTTGATATTTTTAGTTAAATAATTTTTCTTATGATAGTGATATTGTGCAATATAGGGAAACTTTTAACGCTTACTGTTTCCAGTCCATTTTTACATTCTTTAAAAATATATATATATCAGCTTACAAGGCAGGTGGAGAGGGGGGTGGGACTTGGACCCGTTCTGGGCACCACCAAAAATTATACAAACCTGCCGCCACGGGCCTGCGTAGAGATGATTGCAGGATTAGACTTTAGATTGCCAGCATCCCAGGGCAGACACTCTGTTTTTTGCTGTGTGTGCACAGTGCCTAGCACAATTGTGAACACTACCAGAATGCAAATAATAACTGGAATGCAAAAACTTAATCTACTCAATGAGCCCCCAGGCATTAGTGTCTAGAGAGACATGTAGGTGGCAGGCAGCTGGTATTGTGATGATCCCTGTGGTAACGTAGACTGCAGGTCATCAGAGTTCAATTGCACCGTCTACCGAAAAAAATACAGAAACCCCACCTGCGTCCTCCTTCAGGAGCATGGTACTTGAGTAATACATTGCAGCAGAATGTAGCTAAGTCCCAACACCTCTGAGTGCTACTTTCTTGAAAATACTTTACAAGCCTGAGCACTTTTGACTTGATATCATCTAAACGATGTCAAGAGCCACTATGTAACCCAGGCGTATACCATGTCCAGTACTATGCTCCTAAGAATTAAAGGCTGGTTATGTTTTATGACTTGTATAAGGCAAACAACTTAAAACATCTGGAATTAGTCAACAGCTGCTTTTAAGGAATTTTGACTTTACATCTGGGCCTGAATATTTTCACTTAACTATAAGGATAATGCTGGATGTAAGAATCACATCCTGAGATCACTGCACTTTAGTGGTGCATTGCCACACAGCATCTTTAGCTTTAACACACACACACTCTTATTCTGTCTCTCTCCATCAATCTCCAATCTATCTCAAATACTGAAGAATCCTGCTTCCTTATGACAGATTTCTCGCTTAGGTATTTGCAGCATAATGACCTAGAATTTCTCCCTTGCCATCTTTAGAATCAATAACCTTAAAATAATATTGCTGCTCCCTTCTGAATGCAGGTCTGAACATGCAATCCAATGAGAGGTGAATATACAGGAAAAAAGGTGAAAGAATACTTCTAACCACAATCAAACTGTCTCACTGGAATTGCAACACAGGTTTTCTTTTTATAATTTACAGGTGTCAGAATGCAGGCAAACACAGGGTTCTACATTTTCCCATTATTAGAAGTATCTTAAATTTGCACAGACGTTTTCTGTTAGACTTACAACAGAATGTATTTCCTTTACTTGCTGCCCAGCCTTTCCCTTCAGGTTTAACCCTCATTTTGGAGCACTTTGTGCTAACACATTTAAAAAAACTTCAACTTCACCACCTTAACCTACCCTTCTGGCTGGAGATGCTGTGCTCTTAAAATGACAAATGACTGTCACCACACTTAGAAGCAGTTTCAGGGATGAGGATCTCCTACCAAAGGTCACCTGTTATTGTGCGAGATGGGTTAGTGCAGTATTTTTGTTAGATTGGAGCTGCAGAGTGCACCAACAAAGATCTTTGGAACAAATCAAGGTACATTAACTTTTCAGCACAGCAAGTGGGGAAATTGGGCTCCCCACTCCCAGTATTGCCAGTAAGAGTCACTGCACATCAATAACTCTTCATACAAAGAATAGAACGCTTACCCCCACCTAAATCATACAGCTTAAAATGGGAAAGCACTTCAGCAATGGCACAACATTCTATTAGAGATGCTATCATTGTGCTGGCCAGACAGGACAAACATGGGGGTCTCGGTCCCTAACCTTGCTATATTTCCAAAGCAGTACACACAGGGATTTAGCCCTGTGGTCCCCATTGATGTTACTGGGAATTGGGTAGCTAATCTCCCCAGACATTTTCTTTAAATATCGATTATAAGTTTGTAAGCATATGATGCTGTATCTCATTCCCTGGTGTCTGATTATGGAGTCTACCATTGTCTGTACCCTTCCAATTGTTCTCTGTACCTTATCATCTTACCATTTATGGTGAGGTATAAGATATATTAGGGAGATGAGGATATGTAATATGAAAGGTTGAGAAGAAACATCAATGAGCCTTTTATCAAGAGCCAGTTCCTCCCACATCCTCTGATTTAAGATTATGGAAGATGCTATATAGTGAAAATACTTGATCCTGAAAGATACAAAACTAAATTCTCCACTTTTTTTAAATTCTTTTTCTCTGTGGTTAATCTCTGTCTATACTCTGAAAAGGGGCTGGGTTCCCTGTTTGTTCCTCAGTAATTTCATATCTGATTTCTTCCAGTGTGTTTAACTGCCAGTCATACAAACTCTACCTGGCATACAAAAGTCAAAGTGGGTTCTTTCATTCTCCCATATCATTACCAGTTAACTCTGAGCCCTCTGAGGTGTACTATATGTATAAGTAAGGTACAAATGAGACCATTTCAAAATGGATGAAGTTAGTTTTGATGATGCATGAAAAGAAAAGATTTTTTGTATCCAAATTTGATTTTGCTGGTCTGGGAATTAGAGTGAAAAAAAAAACATGTAAATTGAGAACATTTCTACTTAAGACAACAAAAATAGAATATCATGATTCTATTTGTAGTCACTCATCAGAGTACAACTACACTAACCCAGTCTTGGTGCCAGGGAAAACTGTAAAAGGAAATGAAATTACATGGTCTGAATGGCTGCTGTGCCAAGTTTAATCTTCTTAAGGGCGAACTCCGCAAAAGAGAGGCTTAATATATTTTTGCCTTGCATTTGTGCATGGAAGTTCAGTAATTGCACATGCAGATGAACAATTAAGCAGGCATGTGACTTCTGCATATGAGTGCCCACATCAGACCCAAAGTTTTTAAAACAAAACCTGGTCTAGATCCTCTGTTCATTAAATCTGTATAGTTCTCTTCCACTGAAGATACTGAGTCAGATCCTCAGGGGATGTAAATCTGCAGAGCTCCACTGGCATTAGCAGAGCTATTCTCATTTAAGACAGCTGAGTAACTCACCCTCATTCTGCAATATGAAGATTAGCATATGATATTTTTAGGGGTGTAGTCTCTCTCTTTTATAGACACTGTGGTAAAAATCACTTCATTGTATGGTCTGTCTTTATTGGGATACTTATGAGAGAGCTGTCCAACGATGAAGGATGGAGTAACCACCACAATGAATCAAACTGCTCTGAATCATCATGTCTAGCCTTTATTTCTGCAGTATCTGTGTTCCGCACTGTCCTATCTGACAGCTCCATACTCAGATTGTTAGGATCTCAGGTAAAGTCACAGCTCCAGAATCTGAGTAGTGCTGTAGGTGACAAGAAATCAGCCTGAAGTTCAATGAGCTTGACTGTCAATCCAACCTGTTTAATGTAGAAAACATGCCCAGATCTGGATATGGTACAAAAAATGAATTATAGACATTTTAACACAGATGTCTCATCCCTTGTGAAAGAGTTTTATGCTTGTATAATACTATAGGTATGGTGGGGACAGCTCTTGAGTCTGGCTGATTTATAATCTGAGCAGGACCCAGAGGGCAAGGAGGGGCTGTAAACTACCACCTTTGGGTGGGGGGTGGGAGGGAAATTCAACTACTAGTACAAAGTACAGTGGCTGTAAATTGCACCCACTGGTAACAATCCTCTGAGGTCCATTACACAAGCAAATGATTGCCAAAGAATAGCAGCACTGTAGCCACATCCTCTACCCAGTAGAGTCCCTTGATGCCCACTGCCCAATAGCCTTTGTCAGGGAAGGGTGACATAGAACTAGCTAAATCTCCATGGATTCCTCCATACCTGGATAATCCTCTTCTGCTCATTTAGAACAGCTTTATAGCTCCTTTGCACCACTGCACTGGCACAAAAGGGCTTATCAAGGGCCAGGATCAGATCCAAAATATACCTTCAAAGCCTTAGAAAATGCAAATGAGTTACTGCATGAAGATCTTGCTTTAATTAAAAGAATCTAATCATTCTCCCCTGAACTATAGCATTCTTTTTAGCTTATTTCAGACTAAGTGGTTTAGTTTTATATTTTACAGGCCATTAGAGGACAGCAGCAATTTACAGCAATAGAGTGTAACCAAAGATCATTCTCAGAATTGTCGTCTTATTACACACAGTTGGGCTACAAGCTAGTGGAGAGATAGATGAGTTCGCAATTGGCCAAATGTATGGAAATCATAGAGCCCCTTGTGTGTACCCCCCCCCAAAAAAGAAAGAAAGAAAATAAAAAGTACAGCACATGGTTTTAATTAGAAATCTTCAGATAATAAATTACAATAAGCTGTGACATGTAGGAAAAAAGAGCTCACTGCTACTATAGCCGAAATATAGGCCATTCCACTGCAACTGCATCATGTTACGGTTATATTGAATTAAGCCCCGTGTATCCCAGAGTCCTGTAATTGATTATATTTGGTTCCTTTTTTTTTTTTTTTTTTTTTTTTTTTTTTTAAGGAAAAGGCCAAGATTAGTGATGGGTGAGCCTCCAATGGTTTAGAGGTTTGGATCAGCTCTGATTAATCCTAAAATGTCTGGCCGCCTACCCAAACTTTGATATATTTCTCCTCCATCCTCGGTTCTTCCCAGGCTCCCTGTTTCTCTGCTGACCACTGCACTCTGATGCATCCACCCACTCTTCAGCACACCCCATAATTTTTGCCCCTCCTTTTTGTTCTCCCAGCCAAGTCCTTCTCTCTCCCACTGATTTGCATATTTCCATCTCCCCAACATTAGAAATCACCTCCCCATCCTGCTTCCCAAACATGATTGCTTCCCCAACAGTGGTTCCCATTCACTGTTCCCTCCTAGGCTGCTTTTCTTTCTCTTTACCCCATTCCATCAAAACCTGGTTCAGATCCTCAGTCAATAGCGGATTTACCATGGAGCCACTGGCGCCATGGAGCCGGGCCCACACTCCAGGAGGGCCCCAACCAGGCCCACTCTTCTCCGCCCCCCGCTCTCTCCTGCGGGGGGCAGAAGCTTGGTGCTCCTGGCAGTGAGGCTCCTGCTGCAGTAGGGCAGCCAAGCTCCCCCTTCCCTGCCTCTTCTCACAGCGTGCTGCGTCCCGCCCTCCCCCTCCCTGCCACCGATCAGCTGTTTGCCGATCTGCTGTTTGCCGGCAGGAGGGTGGGGGAGGAGCACAGCCGCAGCATGCTCACCTGGGGAGAGGAGGCAGAGAAGAGGCGGGGGTGGGGGGTGGAACGAGCATACCTATTCTGACTGCAGAGCTGCACAGCCAGGCTGAATAAAGAAGCTGCTGCTCAGTTCCCGGGACTTTGCAGCTGGACACCACCTTCTGGGTCCTAGTGCTGGTTGAGCTCCCTTCTGTGTACTGGGATCCATCTGTCATCTTGTACAACAGTGAGTGCCCATGGTGGGGCAGGCAGGGCAGGGGAACAGAGGCAGTGGGGAAGGAAGAGGGTGGGATGGGGAGGAGATAGAGTGGTGAGGAAGGGGCATGAGATGGGGAAGAGAAGAGGATAGAACAGGGATCGGCAACCTTCGGCACGCGGCCCGCCAGGGTAAGCCCCCTGGTGGGCCGGGACAGTTTGTTTACCTACCACATCCACAGGTTCAGCCGATCACGGCTCCAGGCAAATGGGGGGCTGCAGGACGAGGGATGTGCTGGCCGCGGCTTCTCGCAGCCCCCATTGGCCTGGAGCGGCAAACCACGGCCAGGAAGGAATGAGGAGTGTCAAAAACTCTAGGTGTGAGAAGATGCCAGAACAATACATCTAGGATAGTCAGGACATTGAGGGAAAAAGGCTAGAGAAGGAAGGTTCTAGCTGGGTTCAGGCGAATGATGGAGAAGGATGGGGACACTTAAGGAAAAGAAGGAAGTTCACTATTGGCCCGATACAATGTCCATAGAAGTCAATGGGAGTCCTTACACTGACTTCAGTAGACATTGGATCAGGCCCCATATTTGCTGAAAGCAGATTAACGATTTGTGATGTTCTGCTGTACGACATGCTTGCTGCAGAGGACAGATACATTTTGTCTTTTTGATTTGGAAATTATTTTGAGTTATATTAATAGATCAGAAACATTCAGTAACATCCCAGGTACGGAGAATGACTTTCTTTGGAACCAGCCTAGCTCAAGTCCAAACAATTCATGTTGGGGGAGGCTATCTTGTTACTTGCTTGATAGATCCCAGTTTGCATGTTGGCTAAGGTAATAGTCAAGATACACATAAGGTGCAGTTCTGCCCCTCCTACTCATGTTGAGTTGAGGTTTTCATAGTCAGTGTGCTGACTAAAGAAGACTAAGTTGAAGCACTGACATCCTAGCAGTAGGTGCCAGGAGAGACTACAGCTATCCTGTAGTTCAGGAAGAATCTCTTCCTTGGCTTGGTCTTTTGCCAGAGAAGCTGAAAATAATATCTGTTTAACTTTCTGAACATTCTTTTACCCATCACACTTCCCCTAAATATCTAGATATTTGGGCACCTTTCCATTAGGGGGTACACTGCAAACCATGTTGCTATATTGGATATGTGAAGAAAAACTTCCCTTTCTAACTGGATTCCAGTCAGAAATATTGCCATCCCATTATGTGGCTACTTGCCCCACACAAGCTTCACTACTGTACCATTTAATAACTGGTGGTTTGGCCCATTGCTATTCAAAACCAAAACCAACCGCAAGTACACTTTATCAAATCTAAGCGTTTTGAGATGCAGGTTCTTCTGCTTTCCTTTCATTCTTGTTTGTCTCCTTCACAAATGATTGCTGCAAGACAGGTAGTCTCTCTATGAGAAACACAATAAGAAATATTAAACAAAAGTTTGAGTGTCTGTCAGCGTGTCCCCTTAGGACAAGCTGCCACATAATAGCTGACGTTGGCCGTGGCTCCACGCACTCCTATGCTATTTGATTTCATATGAGGCTCAGTCAGTTGCAACTGGCAGATATTATTGCAATATTGGAGCCCTGTTCAAAGTAATGGTAGATACTGTCAGTATGAAATAGTCCTACAGTATTCGGTTTTTGTGCACTTTCAGTTCAGCAGTACAATAAACTATATACATTGTCGTGTTCCCTGCATTTAATTGACAAAACATCTGGAAAGTGGTACAGCACAACCACTCTCCAGGTAAATTCGCACACACAACTCCAATAAAAATGTCATGAGTACAAATTAGGGATGGGCCACTTCAAAACCTTTAGTGGTCTGGGTACAGATCTAAAAGCATGGAACCTGGGTGTGAAATTTCATGAGAATATGCATCTTGCAAAATGTTCTGAGCACATGTAATTTCATGGTATTTTTCAACATTCAGCCTTGGAAGGAAATAGGAAATAGTGCCATTATGAAAATGAACAATGAAGTTTAACAAAGCTTTTAGTAATTCAAACTAAATTTCGTATTAAATCTTAACCCGCTTGGTTCCTACTATAAATGTGTAATTTCTTGTTGGTGCACCTAAACATTTTTGTCAGCTTTGTAGTTAAGTACATTCCAAAAACTGATTGGTACTAAGATTCCCTGTGGTGATGACCAAAAACTGTAAATCTCTGTCCTTATTTAAAATCGTTTGTGGTACAATGTTTGGTTTAAAATTATGAGCTAGATCCTCAACTGGTAGCTTCATTGATTTCAACCTCCAATTATATGGGTCCAGATTCTGAAACCCTTTGAAGTAAATGGGATTACTTGATCAGTATGTTACTAAGTGACTAAGCATGGCATAATTGAGTTGACAGTTTTTTTTCCCGTTCTTAATTTAATTAGATTAAATTATTGAATATATTTTTTAAAATGAGTGCTTAGAGCAATTTATCTGGCCAGTAAACCAAAAACAGACAAACTAACCTACTAAAACCATAGCTTACTACACTCTCCAGTGATATGTCAAGTATTGCACTTTTCAATGGTCAAGCTGTTTTTTATGGAGCTTGTTTGCTTTGCTTTAAAACAAATAAAATAATGTTACAAATACCATCTACCTTTAAATCAGCCTTTATTCTTTACATTTCATCAATTTTGTTAAGCTGCTTGTTAACTATGAAAGGACTCAACTGTATGAGAAAACCACAGCACCATGTTGCATTTCATTTTTGTAGCAGTAGATGGAGGAAGGATATAAAGATATTAGAATAGCTAATAGTTAATTATTCTGATGAGAGGAAAAAAACTAGGGCTGGACAACACTGGTGAAAAGTCTGGTGTTGGGTGTTTTTGTGATGTTTTTATCAATCTATTTGGTGTAATTTTTTAGGTCTCAGTTTTTCATTTTTACAAATTGGCATTATATAACATGGCACATTTGTAAAATACTAATATCTGTACACAAACACCTACCAGTTCAGGTGCGATGGAAATGGTGAGAGACATATGCACAGTAGTTTTGCTTCAAGCAGTTTTGCTTTAACCCCCTCAAAACTCACCGCCTATTGCCCTGCGTACCGTGTACGTCCAAACTGAGATAGCAAGATATTGGCAGATGAAAGAGAAACAACTCCGCCCAGTCTTTTTCCACGGAGGGGGGCACTGAAGCATAAGTAGACAATAGAGATAGTTGGAAACAGAAGTTCTATTCTCTGGGAAATTCCAACATTTCCTTTCATCCCAAATTGGAATGAAATTTTTAAATGAAACTTCTGAAATATTTTGTTTGGGAAATATTGAAAGGATGATTTGTCTCTCTCATTGCAATTTTATGTTGTTATAATTTATAATACAAGAGTTGAAACGTTTCCTCATTGAATTGTTTAGATAATTTTCCCTAGGAAAAATCAACAAAATTGATTTATACCCACAAAATGTTTCTATTTCATTGAACTGGCATTGTCTGTTTCTTCACAAAATTTTCAGCTAGCTGTAGGGGACAAAAGTTCCTTGGCAATTCTCACTGAGCTATTGGAGTGGATGAGATGCATGCTTTATCCTGGGATTGCATATTCTTTTTATGAAAGCTGCCACCTCCCATGGCTTTCATGATTTATTCTCCCACTTTTGGATAGTGCTTTAGATCCATGGATGAACTGTACTCTACATAGCCAACAGAATATGCTAAAGAACAAATGTGTGGACATTTATTTGAATTTTGTATGAATTCTATTTGTTTGTCCGCAGGGCCGCCCAGAGGATTCAGGAGGCCTGGGGTCTTCGGCAGTAGGAGTCCTTCCGCTCCGGGTCTTCGGGGCACTTCGGCGGCGGCTCCCAGAGCGAATGAAGAAGCTCCAGGTCTTCGGCAACGGGTCCTTCACTCCCTCCGGGTGTGTTTGGTGGCACTGAAGGACCTGCCGCCGAAGACCTGCCGAAAACTCTTGTGGGGGCTCCTGAAAACTCTTGTGGGGGCCCCTGTGGGGCCCAGGGCCTGGGGCAAATTGCCCCACTTGCCCCCCCCCCCTTCCCTCCTCCAGGCGTCCCTGTTTTTCCGTACACATCACTTCTGTTCTCACATTCAAGTGAGTTTTAAAAGCACAGTCATGGAAGAAGTTTCAAAGTCATGGAAGTAAGTGTTTGCAGGAACCTGAAACTAGTTGTGATGGAGATGTTTGTGCACATACCCAACCATAGAACAGAACACCCATATGACCAATCATAGCTAAATAACGTAGGTTGAAGGTCAAGTATAAAGTATCCGTCTCAGAGTGAATTGTTTCCTATCAGTCCATAGGATGAAAAAAATTAAAATAAATTTGAATAAATGAAGGGAAATTGTGATTTGCTCTCAGACTGTCTGTAAGCAGAAAAGAGAAGCTATGTCTGTCTGGAGTTTCTATATAGGTGCAAAGCATTATTATTTATTGTTAAGGGTGCTCTTGCCTCCTCTAGAGAGTCTCATTAGTGCTGATCCCACCTGTAAATGAATGGTTTTAATCCAGCTATTTTATTTATGTATCGGCATTTCTATGTTTGTTTATCAGGTGCCCTTTAAATACATTATGCCACCTTCTTCAGAAAAGTAATGTTTTCATTGCAGATGGAAGGATCCCACATCCACTTTCTCAGGAAACAGAGTTCAGCTAATGTTATTCAGTGATTCAATGACTGTCTGTGTGCACAGCAAGGAAGTAACCTAAAGCTGTTCTTTCAGCATTAGCATTGTTAGCTGAATATTTCATCTTCAAATAGTTTAATGAAAACATATCAATTAATCTGATTATTCAACTCAATTGAATTTTCAATTGAATATGAAAATAGAAAGTCCCCTGAACCTTAGGTGATGCTATGTTATTTCAGATCTTCTCAAGGGGAATCTATTCAACATTTTAGATGTCTGTACACAAATGCAAGGAGTATGGGGAATAAACAGGAAGAACTGAAAGTATTAGTACATAAGCTAAATTATTATTCAATTGGCAACACAGAGACTTGATGGGGTAAGTATAATGACTGAAATATTGGTATAGAGGGGTATAGCTTATTCAAAAAGGATAGGCAGGGAAAAAGGGAGGAGGGGTTAATTATACATAAAGGATATATACTCTTGTACTGAGGTCCAAAAGGAGATGGGAGACAGACCAGCTGAGAGTCTCTGGGTAAAGATAAAAGGATTTAAAAAATAGGGGTGATGTCATGGTTGGGGCCTTCTATAGACCACCAGATCAGGAAGAGGAGGTGGATTTCTAAAACAAATAACAGAAATATCCAAAACACAGGACCTGATTGCAGTGGAGTACTTTAATTACCCAAACATCTGATGGGAAAGTAAGATGGCAAAACACAAAATTTCCAATAAGTCTTTGGAATGTATTGGGAACAGCTTTTTGTTCCAGACAGTGGAGGAAATAACCAGGGAGACAACCATTTTAGACTTGATTCTAACCAACTGGGAGGAATTGGTAGCAATTCTGAAAATGAAAGGCAATTTGTGTGACAGTGATCATGAAATGATAAGAAGGAATGAGAGCAGCAGAAGAAGGATAATGGATTTCAAAAAAGCAGACTTTAACAAACTCAGAAAACTAGTAGGTAAGGTCCCATGGGAAGAAAATCTAAGGAAAGGGAGTTCTGGAGAGCTGACAGTTCCTCAAGAAGACAATCTTAAAGGCACAACTGTAAACTATTCCAATGCAATGGAGATATAGGAAGAATAGTTAGATACCAGTATGGCTCCATCAGGTGCTCTTTAATGACCTGAAAATCAAAAAAGAATCCTACAAAAAGTGGAAAGCTAGTCAAATTGATATGGACAAGTACAAAAGAACACCACAAGTATATAGGGACAAAATCAGAAAGGCTACAACACAAAATGAGTTACACTAGGCAAGGGTCATAATAGGCAATAAGAAGAGGTTCTTTAAATATATTAGGAGCAAGAGAAAGACAAATGTAGGTCCTCTGCTTAGTGGGGATTGAGAACTAATATACCTATCTCATAGAGCTGGAAGGGACCCAGAAAGGTCATTGAGTCCAGTCCCCTGCCTTCACTAGCAGGACCAAGTACTGATTTTGCCCCAGATACCTAAGTGGCCCCCTCAAGGATTTAACTCACAACCCTTGGTTTAGCAGGCCAATGCTCAAACCACTGAGCTATCCCTCCCCCTCATCAAGAATGCTGAAGTCCTTAATGCCAATTTTGCCTCAGTCTTCTCTACAAAGGGTTAATGATGACCACATACTCAACATAATTAATATTAATCAGGGGGAAGGAATGAAAGTCAAAATAGGAAAAAATACAAGTTAAATAATATTGAGATAAATTAGATGTATTCAGGTTGTTGAGCCTGATGAAATTCATCCTAAAGTACTTAAGAAACTAACTGAAGCAATCTCAGAACCATTAGTAGTTATCTTTCAGAACTCCTGGAGGACAGGAGAGGTGCTAAAAGGCTGGAGAAGGGCAAACATAATACCTATCTTTAAAAAGGGGAACAAGGAAGACCTGAGGAATTATTGACCAGTTAGCCAAATTTGAATATCTGGAAAGATAATGGAGCAAATTATTAAACAATCAGTTTATAAGCATATGTAGGATAATAGGGCTATAAGGAATAGTCAGCATGGATTTGTCAAGAATAAATGTCACACCAACTTAATTTCCTTTTTTGTTGGGGTTACCTAGTAAGTAGGGAGAAAGCAGTAGACGTGGGCTTAATCTGCAGCAAGGGAGATTTAGGTTAGCTAATAGGAAAAACTTTCTAACTATAAGGGTAGTTAAACTCTGGAATAGGCTTCCAAGGGAGGTCATGGAGTCCCCATCACTGGAAGCAGGGATGGTCTGGGTTTATTTGGTCCTGCTACAGAGTAGGGGGTGGGACTTGATGAATTCTTGAGGTCCTTTCCATCCCTACATTTCTATGCTTATATGATGATTTTAAGATTTCACTAATTCACCCTTTAAACCTCTTGGTTTTACGTTATTCAGACATAGGTCTTTTTCTGCCCTGACAGGAACAAAAGAAACTAGTATGGTCAAGAGGTTCACAGTGACTTGACCTGGTTTATTCAGACAAGTATGAATGCAACAATTATTATTCTCATTCATATTGCAGTAGTACCTAGAAGACAGCCAAGTCATGACCCCATTGTGATAGGCACTGTGCAAACATATAGGAAATGACAATATCTGATCAAAAGAGCATACAGACTAAAACAGGGCTAGAACAAACAAGCTAGTTAGTGTGGAGGATGAGGAAGACAAAAATACAGAACGTGTATAAAGGTTTCTTTCTCTCTCCATGGCTTGTTTGATACCCTTAATGATAAAGTTCAGAAGATATGTCTACTCTGCAATTAGAAGTGTGATTTGCAGCTCTTGTAGGCACACCCACTCTAGCTTTAATCTACCTAGCATAGCTATGACTACACAAGCTGTGATTCACACCCCCAATTGCAGTGTAAACATACCCTAATATGCAAAGTTTCAGCAGTGTAGCCAAATTCCCAAGATGTTTCCTGAGTCTACCTTATTGGCTAACTGGACAACACTGTTCCATAATATAATATAGGATTTAGTAATAATACTTAGACTTGCAATTTAAATTTTCAAAGATGTAGACATTTCACCATTAGCCAACTGATAGTCATAGCCTCATGCCAACTCATAGACATAATGAGTATTCCTAAATAAGAAAGTTATCAGACATACTGTCTGGATGTTTACTGCCATGCTATTTTCTAATCACATTTCAACTTGAACTTAAAATATATTTGCTTTGCTGGTACTCATACCCCTTTTGTGTTCATTTTCTGTAGACATTAAAGAGATCAATACAAATGTTCACAGTAAGCAAATTTAAAGTCTGCATGCATGAGTAATAGCAGATACCAAAGTGCCAAGTTGTGAAGATAAAGTTATTCTGGGGATATTAGGACTTGGCTATTTGGAAAATAATTTTCTCTGTCCTCTACTGCTGTCATTATGTGCTTGTGATGGCCGTACTCATGGCTGTGAGTTACCTTGTTATCACTCTGCCATCCAGCAAGAGAGAGAGACTTGCTGATGTTTAACTGGGAATCAGCTCTCTGACACCTCCAGTCTGTTAGCACCTAAACAATCTCTCTTTGGCTTGCAGGTTAACAATAGATCCACCCCAGTCCCTGTTACAGAACAGTAAACCCTTTGCCAACTGATACCAATAGGCCTCTGTGTCTCAGTGCTAGTGACCAGCAAAGGTAATTAGTATATTTTACATAGGGCAATGTGTAACGTAGCAGTTGACAGGTTCCCTAAATCCCTCAGCAGAAGCTCTTACATAGTCAGTTAAATGAGCCAGACAAGAATCTCCCAAAGCCTTTGCGCGCACGCGCGCGCACACACACACACACACACACACACACACACACACACACTTGCTTCTTTGGGGTAATGATAAAATGTTGCAGACTAGTACATGCAACACGTTTGCTGGAGGAAATAAGACATTGCCTAAGACAGCCAAGACCCAGCAGAGAACTGCAGCCAGTACCAAGACTACAGCAGCAGGTGCCAACAGAAGCAGAGGCCTGGACTTGGGAACCCAAGCTTCCGCAATAGAGAGATTGGGGCTGGGGTGGTTTGGCTTCTGAGTTGATTGGTCTGCTGATCAAGGTGACTGTTGTTGATAAAACTGAGTGTTTGTACTGATCATAGCAGTGGAGTGATTGCTGGGTGAATTCCTGCCTTTGCAAAGGCTATCAGAGGGGTCTCCACTGCCAGGCAAGGGGGGGGGCGGGGAGTCTGGTACCCACTACTAGTAATGGAAGCACCCACCTGACCACTATTTCTGTGCACATGTGATGAAAGATTGAAATTTTAATTAATCTAGTTTAAATGATCTGCACTCATCTAGTAAATGTAATAGCAGCCTAATATTTATAGGAATTATACTTTTTTGCAAGGGCTGTGAGGCCTAGAAAAGAAAAAATGTTAATATTTTCCCTAATCCTGTTTATCAGGTACCTCTTCCTAAACTGTTGCCTCTTGTTGAGAGATTCAAAGCCCCCCCGTGAATTCTTTATGCCCTCCTCCTCCTTATCTGAGTCATACTCATCCAATTAGGGAATCAGAAGTATACCAGGTGACTTTTTAAAACAAACCAACAAAGCTTGAATTTTGCATCTTGCCTGTCAAATACCTTGTCACACAACAGAGTTTTTTAAAAGAGTCTATGTAACTTCGAGCAATGAATGGATACATTTGAGGAAATTGCACTTTACCTGCAGATACCATCATTAAATGGAGACAAAAATTTCTCAAATGAATTATTCACTCTGAAATATTGATTTGGCTGTAATTTTTAGAAGTCCTTCGACTGAAAATATAGATAACATCTGTCTCTTTTTAAAGCTTTGTGTGAAAATGATATCATCTTTGCTTGATGAGCTTGTTGAGATTTAGATCTTCTACTCATAATGGCAAGTAAAACCTTGAATACATGTGGCGGAAACTTAAATTTTTGCTTGCGTCTGCACACAAGCATGTAAGTTCCCTTCCTCAACTCCCATGTATATAAAACATTGTGGTACACACACACCCCATGATTTGTTGTTTGGTCTGACCATATGCACAGTGTACATTTTTCTACAGATGCTGATGTACTGCTAACAATCACAAAATTATGGGGAATATATCAGCTCATATTTTTCACTTGAATAGAAAAAATATAATGCATAATACAGAACGTAGTAGTATAGCTATTCAGTACAGAATGAGTATAACAGAGTTTGCCCTTTCATAGTCTGATCCAAGACAATTACAGGCACATGCATTGCTGCTGCCATAAATACTGGCCCGGCTTGCACTTTAGTGCTATGAACTGTAAAACAGATATCACTTTAAACTTTCATTGACAATAATCAGGACTGAGAACAAGACATTTTTTGGAGAATGAGTTAAAGGCCATTTGGCCCATCACAGCTCATTCCCATGCACTCACTTCATTTCCATCTCTCCCTGCCCGGACACCACCTAATTGTTTTTTGAATTACAGTGTTTTACCTCAACAACCTGCCATTGTTATTTCCACAAGTTCACCATTCCACTCAGTTCAACTGCAGAACTTATGGCACTTAAGAAAAAACACTTCCTGACATCTAAGTCATATCAATTTCTCTCTCATTTCTATGCATGCTCCTTGATGTATCCTGTGTATGAGGAAGAAATAATAACTGGTATCCTTCTCTACCTCTCTCTGCTTGTCTGCTTTAGTCTCTTATTGTAGCCACCCCCTTATCTTCTCCTCTGTCAGTTATGCAGGTCTCATCCACCCATTTGTCAGCTTCTTCCAAACCATGTCCTTTATGCATGGAATGCAATCCCTGAACTAATCTACAGGGTAACTGCTCTCTCCTCCTTCAACTCACTCCTCAGGACCTACCTTGTCATGTCCATGAGAAATCAGTCCTTCAATAACTGTATTGTTGTGTGACGCTCAGGGTTATCTAATCTTATTTCTTTAAAATGGAAACCACGAGAACCTTCATCTTGTACAATAGTTAAATGATGAAGCCACATGATCTTATGTTTGTTATCCATATCTTCCCTTCCTCTCTTTGTTTCTTCTTGTCTCAGATTAGACTGTAAAAGCCATTTCTTACTATGGGCTTGGCCTAGCATAGTGGGACCTCAATTCTGATTAGAACCGCTAATCGCTACTGCAGTGCAAATAAATGATCATAATAAGCTTGAATCTCCAATCTGTCAAAGTTATTTTGCACCAGGAAGTTAATCAAAAACACTGGAGAATTCCTCCTGTATCGGGGAATCTCCACCAGGATAACGATGGCAGAGGCTGTGCGGCCTCCTGTGCTTTTCTCCCCCTAGTGAAAGAAGGGAGGGGCTCTGTTGAGGGCAGGAAGAGGCATGGCAGGAAACTGTGCAAGGCACAGCGAGGGTCTTTCTGCGGAGTCTCCACAGGGGTAAGGTCCCTAAGGGAACTCATGTCAGTGGCATGTTAAAGCCGCCAGCCTGGAGCTGTGCTGAGAATCAGAGAGCTGTGAGGGGTTCCATCTCTCCTCTACACCAACGTAGAGCTCAGACATAGCAGAGAATCAAATTCCATATTTATCACTTTTATTACTGACAAATTCCCTAGATATGATTTGGGCCCTCTTTTTTACTAGGCACTTTACAAACACACAAGAAGAGACCGTCTTTACCCTATGGAAAGCCATCAAATAAAAGGAATTTGGGGCCATCTTAACAGGTCTTATTTTTTAAAAGTTCAGATGGAAGAATAATAGATGTAAAGCAAACAGAATGTTTTTGGGAGAAAGAACGCTGGGACTCCACACTAATGAGTCTCTCGTTCAACATGTCACCTGCAGTCTTATGCTGGTGACTCTCCCTGATAAGGCAGTATTTCCATTTAAGAACATTAGAATGAGATTAGTTGGAGCTGAATTTGAAGTCCTGGCAAGGTTCCTATTGAGTATGCTGTTCTGCGTGTTAGCTGTGTTGCTGGAGCTCTCCAAATGATCTGTGAGGCAAGCAATTCTGTCAGCTTACCTCACACATCCAGTGCAAATGAGCCTAGAAGGGGAGAGTTAAAGTAACACTGACTCCAGATTTCTTCATTTTCACACCAGCCTGTGGCCAAAGTCTGTTCCTCTACTCTCCTTACTGCCTCTGTGCTAGTCTATCACATGTACTAGGAGGAGGGGGAACTGCTATTTTAGATACAGATAAGGAGGCATGGATATGTTTAATAGGATATTATGCTTAGCAAAAATTAACAATCTATCTACAATCCTACCAGCTTTCCTCTCTCTGTGGGAAACTCTGCCCCCTAGAAATGTCACTGTACTAATGTTTACCATGTCTTCCCCATGCCTCCTAGGGCCATTATCCCATTCAAGCATGCCCTCATGCCCACATAGAGCCCCCAATCACAATCACAGAGCACCTTAGGGCCTGTGTCTGTGCTCATTTTACTAACTCTTTGGCCTAACTTCAGCATGAAAGCCCCTTGGTTTAGGGACCTTGTCTGTAATTTCCCCAGTAAAGCACAGTCTATTTGCAGAGCTGAACTGTAACCACTAGGGGCAGATATGTCTCAGACCGTTCATAGAATCTAAACATTGCCAATGAAACACTTGACCTGGATGTTTTTTGACGTTATTTGTGGCTCATAATGTAGACACAGCTGATAGATTTACAGTCCCTGCAGACAATCTTCCAAACTCTGCTCTGGCTCATCAGACTTATCTACTCTGGTTTCTCTTCCAGCTGTTTCCTTTTCAAATGTTTTGCTTTCAGAGGCCCTGTGGTGTTGCAGCTGTCAGAAAGAGAGGAGGAAAAAGCAAGTGAGAGAAAGGAGGAGGGGAAGTAAGTGAAGGAAAACAAAGAGGAATGATTTTGCTGCAAAAAGGGGGAGAAGGGTTTGGGGACAGATAGAGACCTAGAAGCTTCAGAGCAGAGAAGCATCAATTTGGGAGCAAATAAAAATGAGGGTTATAGGTCCCTGGATGCTGAAAGAAGAAAGATCCTGGAAGAGGAAAGAGAAACTGGACCCTGAGATTAGTGAAAGAAATGAAACCCTTAGAGCAAAGGGAGAAGCACTGATAGCAATAATTTAATATCTTTCTCCTGTATTTACAATGCCTGTGTGGGGCTGCAAAATACAATTTCTTTCTTACCAGTTTGTCCTTCATTCAGCAAATATTTTGTTTGGCTGCCTTGTGTTTGCTGATGCTGGCTCAGAAAGAGAAGCAATGCTGTCAGACCTGGAAACAATATTAAACAGATTAACTGATGCATCAGGGTGAACTCGGATTTTGCTTTTGGGGTAATCACACTCAACGGATGGTTATTGTCATTGTGAGATGGCAGATTTTCATAAAATATGCTTAGAAAATGGGACAAGTGTAATCAGCATATCCAGTTTTCATGTTAAGATGTATACGCTTGTATTCACTGGAAGAATGGTGCTAATCATTGCACAAAAGCTGTCCAGTGCACATATGACTAATCAGGGTGAAATTTCCATTTGCTTGTTTATTAAACGCTGCATTGGGAGGTGTTACAAGGACTCCTTGAACAATATATGGAGAAAAAATAATTATGCAAGGTATTGTGATTGCTGGAAGTGGATACACGTATTCTAACTAATCATGTCACTGCCCAAACCAAGGTCAAAATCCCATTTGAAAATATATCTATCAGTGTGAAATAGGAAGCAAATTATCAAAAAGAATGTGTTCTAATAAGTCAATATGTGCCATAAACCAGAATTCATTCTTTTGGATGCCAATGCAGATCATTGGTTGTTAAAGAGTTGAGAGATTTCTCCCACAGTGAATAAGATGAAGTCTGTCTTCGAGTTAGAGATACAGTCATTTCTGTAAGTACCATGTGGGAACTCTAAGAGCAAAATTAACTTAAAGTGCCAGGCAACAGCATAGAATCCAAAAGCCTTATTTATAACCTTAAAATGAACTGCAAAAGTTTGGTTGCAAGTTAAAAAATATGGCTGGGGAATTCAAGTGAAAGATAAAAACTAGATGTTTGGTGTTAAATAGAATTAATACAGTTAGTATTTTAACAAACTTGCCTCTGTAGTATGGTCAGAAATGTGGGCTGCAGACTTCAGTTTCCATGTCAGAGTAATGTCACAAGTATCCAAAACAAAGGAGAAAAACCAGGGATCGTATCACACTGGCTAAGTGTGTCATGATTAAAATTGGTCAAGAATTTTCTGTTGAAATTATATTAGATGGAAAATGCAATGCCTGCAGAATCAAAATTTTCTGTGGGAAAATTTGGATTTTGCTGATTTTGTTTTTTATATTTTGTTAGAAAAACTAATATAAAATATTCCATTTTGGGGGCAAACTGATCACAATCAAGATAATTTGGTTTGTTGAACTGAATCCAAGCATTTTGTTTTGAGTCAGTTTGACATTAATCTAGGTCTGCTTAAGCTGCCACAGTGCACCATGTGAGTTGTAGTTCAAGTGCCTCCTTCCCCATCTCCTCCATAGGGCAAGTTCCCAGCTGGACTACATCTCGCATAATGCATTGTGGTCTGCTGCTGGTTGAACCGATGTAGTGCATTATGAGAGATGTAGTCAATATTGGGGGCTGACCCATACAGGAAAATGGAAGCGTGAAGTACCATGGCAGTTAGGGGACATAGATTGATGTTTAACTGATCCAAAACCAAATGTTATTATTCAATTCTATTATCAGAATCAGAACATTTCAATTCAGGCATTTCAGAACATTTTGTTTCAATACCAAAGGTAGCAATTAAATTATTTTTTTCTGAAGGTTCCATTCTGTGGGAAAAAAATAATATTTCAACTTTTTGTTCTGATTCAGGATGAAAACAACTTTCAAAAGTGTGCCATGGGACAGAAATTCTGATTTTTGACCAGCTCTAGTCATGATCTACTCCCCTCTAGACCACCAGATCCTACTATTGTTATTAGCTAGTGGACATACACTCAAAAATATAAGTGCTAAAAGTCTTTGCTTTGATGTTCTATTTCTAAAAAGTCTCTTATACTACACTCATCACCCTAGTCTCTAGGGTACATTGTCTACTGGTGAACTATGGGATGGAATTGTTTCCGAATTATTTCTTCAAATCTCTGTCATGACTATCACTCTTACTGGCAGAAAAAACAGGAAGTCTATAGCTCAGGAGTTGTAATCCTCTTCTCAGATCTTGTTAAAATAGAGCACTCATTAATAATATTTTAAACAACCACCATATATATTGAGGGTTTTGAATAATCAAACCCATCATTTTAAAGTTCTGTAAGTCACATTAATTCTCAGCAGGACTGGTAATGTCACTTCAAGGATAAGAAACCATCTGAAAGCTTCCTCAATACTTCTCTTATTCTTCATTAAAGGAGCTGGTGTGTTTTGTTTTTGAGAAACAGAACTAGATGCATGTCATGTAGAAAACTAACTTCAAAAGTACCTGGTTTCTCACCATCAATTATTAGAAGCCTCCAGGTGTTTAGTCCACCACCTTCTTACAGGAGAAAATTTGCTCAGGTTTTTTACAGATTCAGGAAGATATATAGCCAGTAAATCCAGTTTCAACCTCAAAGGACCTATTTGCTAGAAGTAGGGTGATGATTTTTTTCCTCCTACAGGCTGCTAATAATTGGGGGTTTATATCAGACACCATTTAAAACCTCTACAATTTTGTTTGGGCCACTAATTAACATTACTGAGTTATTTCCTGAAACAATGGAGAAACGCGAAGTTCTTTGTAAACAGCAAGTGGAAAGAATGTAATGGAGATCGCTGTACAAATATTCAAATGGAATGAGAGCAGAAACATGCAATATTCTCTTTATGACCACCTGATCAAAATGATGTTGCTACCCAACCATCCCCATACACACTCCATTCACCCATAAATGGGCTGAGAAAATATTAGGGGGCAAATTTGGTTGGATTCTCTGTAGTACTGAGCTCTCATATCTCCCAATGAAGACAAGAGAAGCTGCAGATACTCAGCCCCTCTGAAAATCAATTCAGAATTACACCCCTTCTCCATTTTATTTTTTCTCCAAGGTTTATTTGAGTTGAATGAATGCCAGTGCACTCTTTACTACTGTAGCTTAGAGGCTACAACCACTTTTAGCCTACCAGCCCTGTCTAGCTCTGCCTTCAGTATTTCTGAAGTTGTTTTGGCTCAAAGAGGAACTAGTGATTACAGAAAAAGCTTCTTTCTCTCCACATCGGAGCAAAGCTTTAACAAATGTTTCTTAGATTCCCTGCCCCTATGCTGTGAAGATCAGATTATTCCTGAGATACAGCAACTGCTCAACATGAACCAGCAGAGTCTGCAGAGCCCTGGCAGAAGCATGCTAAGGTCTTGGGGGTACTTCCTCTGTATTCATTTATAATGCAATTAAATAGAACAAATACTAAGGGGGAAAATGTGAAATGTTAAGTAAAATGGACACTATGTTACATATGTATACAAAAATAAGGGGGGATTTTTCCTCCCCCTCATACTTTTTATATAAAACACTTTTGTAAGTGGAATAATAGATGGTTAAAATATAAAATTATATAATGAATTTACTGGAATTGAGGTTAGAGTTCAAAACTATTTGCCCAATAGGTGGAAAATGTCATGTTGGGGATTTATTTATCAGCTAAAGAATTACTTGGCCCTTTTGGGTTAGCCACCACAAGTCCCTGAATTTGGAACCCTGTAAATCTCAGATCTAATCTCTAGCAAGACTAGCGCTTTTCATTTAAAGGTGTGTAGAAAGAATAGTAAATATGGAAGGTGACCAGCTTGGCTTAACCGTGAAATCCTTGCTGATCTTAAACACAAAAAAGAAGCTTACAAGAAGTGCAAGATTGGACAATTGACCAGGGAGGAGTATAAAAATATTGCTCAGGCATGCAGGAGTGAAATCAAGAAGCCCAAATCTCACTTGGAGTTGCAGCTAGCAAGGGATGTTAAGAGTAATAAGAAGGGTTTCTACAGGTATGTTAGCAACAAGAAGAAGGTCAAGGAACGTGTGGGCCCCTTACTGAATGGGGGAGGCAACCTAGTGACAGAGGATGTGGGAAAAGCTAATGTACTCAATGCTTTTTTTGCCTCTGTCTTCACAAACAAGGTCAACTCCCAGACTACTGCACTGGGCAGCACAGTATGGGGAGGAGGCAGGAGCGGCACCAGGGTTTTTGGTGCCCTAGGGGGGTCCTTCCGCGCTCCCAGTCGTCGTCGGCAATTCTGCGGCGGGGGGATCCTTCCATGCTCCCGGTCTTTGGGGCACTTCAGCGGCAGGTCCCGGAGTGAGTGAAGGACCTACTGCAGAATTGCCGCCGAAGATCCAGCGCACGGAAGGACCCCCCCGCCGCCAAATTGCTGCTGAGGGTGGCAAAATGCCGTCCCCCCAAATCCTGGCACCCTAGGCGAATGCCTAGGTCACCTAAATGGAAGTGCCGGCCATGGGAGGAGGTGACCAGCATCCAGGGGTGCTAAAGGAGTTGGCAGATGTGATTGCAGAGCCATTGGCCATTATCTTTGAAAACTCATTGCGATCGGGGGAGGTGCCCGATGATTGGAAAAAGGCTAATGTAGTGCCCATCTTTAAAAAAGGGAAGAAGGAGGATCCGGGGGACTACAGGCCAGTCAGCCTCACCTCAATCCCTGGAAAAATCATGGAGCAGGTCCTCAAGGAATCAATTTTGAAGCACTTTGAGGAGAGGAAAGTGATCAGGAACAGTCAGCATGGATTCACCAAGGGCAAGTCATGCCTGATTGCTTTCTATGATGAGATAACTGGCTCTGTGGATGAGCGGAAAGCAGTGGACGTGTTATTCCTTGCCTTTAGCAAAGCTTTTGATACGGTCTCCCACAGTATTCTTGCCAGCAAGTTAAAGAAATATGGGCTGGATGAATGGACTATAAGGTGGACAGAAAGCTGGCTAGATCGTTGGGCTCAACGAGTAGTGATCAATGGCTCCATGTCCAGTTGGCAGCCGGTATCAAGCTGAGTGCACCAAGGGTCGGTCTTGGGGCCGGTTTTGTTCAATAGCTTCATTAATGATCTGGAAGATGGATCTAGACTGTTCTCAGTGGTACCAGATGAGAGAACAAGGAGTAATGGTCTCAAGTTGCAGTGGGGGGAGGCTTAGGCTGGATATGAGGAAAAACTTTTTCACTAGGGTGGTGAAGCACTGGAATGGGTTACCTAGGGAGGTGGTGGGATCTCCTTCCTTAGAGGTTTTTAAGGTCAGGCTTGACAAAGCCCTGGCTGGGTTGATTTAGTTGGGAATTGGTCCTGCTTTGAGCAGGGGGTTGGACTAGATGACCTCTTGAGGTCCCTTTCAACCCAGATATTCTATTATTCTATGATACGTTTGAAAACCTATCATAGGGCTAAACATTTGAAATGGTGATTCTCTTTCAGGGGTGGTTCCTTCTACTTTCCCCCAGAGTTCCCCTTTTAGTGCCATGAAATCCATGGACATAGTTACCTAATTTTGATGGCAGAGCCCACACCAATTAACAGCTCTGTTTTGGGAGGGGAGGAGCAGGATTTACTGCCAGGGTGCTGGAACAATTTGTGTAGTGGGGGAGCTGAGATCCATTGAACCGAACTGTAAACCCTTGATATGATGGAAACCACTTCAAGCCAGGGGGTGCTGCCACATCCCCAGCACCTATGTCTACAGCTCAGGTTGTTTCCAATGACCTGAGGGCTGCAGATTCCTTTGCTGCAACATCCCTCTCTGAAGCTGAGGTGGCTCCAGGGCTGAGCGGCCAGCGTGTCCTCATTTGTATGAGATACAATCAATGCACTAGACCATTCTGTAAGAGATGGGCCCCATCTGTACATTACAGTCCATGTGCAGGATGAGAGAAATATGGCAGTCTCCACTATGGTGGCGGGTACTGGTACGAGGAGCAAAATGTCCTGTTGTATTCCCAGACCTCTTTATGTTTAAGAATACCTGAACGATTCTGAGTATGTTTTAACCGTATAATGCTATGTACCTGGCTAGCAGGGTCTCTGTCTGTCACACAGCTCTCTATAAAGCTCTCGCAGTTTGAAACTGATGCCCACTCTGGGTCTAATCCAGAGATCATTGGAGTCATTGGAAATGTTCCCATTGGGGGGAGCTTTTGAATCGGGCTCTCTGTGCATAATGGCACATGAGCCAAAAGAGTAACAGAAGGGAGCAACGTTCAATAGTATTTCCTAGGAGCATCTTCCGAGCCAGGATTCTTTATATTGCTCTTTAAGTAAGCAAAGAGTTTAATTCTAATCCAGAATATAGAGATGAATTCCCACTTCAATGAACTGTACTGGGATGAATGTAAATGCAAAGGCTTAGCATTTGGCAGGCTATCTCCCAAATTTTTTCAGCCTAACACTAATGAGTTTGATATTAGCATAATGTAACCACTACATTTCATTTCTAACCTGAATAATTAAAAATAATAATAAAAAAAAAACAATGTGAAATAGCTTGAAATGCAATCTGCCTGGACTTCAGCTGCTAGGAACTAATCTTTCTTGGCAAATTGAATTAAATACTGCAGTGCTAAATACTTTGGACCTGACTGTGCTGTCGGATGTGCAGGGTGCAGCAGTAGGGAAGTGAGGAAAAAGCAGAGACTTCAACCTCAAGGGCACTTGAACTGCAAATAAAACAGGCTGCCCCTAGATCTCTCTCTCTCTCTTGCACATGTACATGCTGGACTGTGTTGATGTGCACTGCAGCTGCACACAGAAGGGGCACTAGTAAAAACAGGCCATGTGTCCAGAAGAAAAATGAGTGGAAAAAGGGCATGGCCACAACATCCAACCCATCATGGCATGTTCCCTCTACTAAGGTGCGCATATCATTGGTTCAGCGAGGGGAGTAAGGTAAAGAAATGCTAAACTGCTTAATCCTCCATATTGACTGTGTACAGCTGTGCCTGGACCCATTGGAAAGCCACTTGCCTATATCACACACCGGAGATGTACAACTGAGAGAGAGAGAGAGAGAGAGAGTAATTCATAGTAGGTCAATGATGTGCTCGTGAGTCTAGTGAGTGTGTCTGGTACATCAAGGCCCTTATTCCTGAGGCCCTTAGGCACCATCATCATAGTAATAAATAAAAATAATACCACAGTGTGCTATTAGAATTCTGTTCCTGCCCAGCAGGCAGTGTGTGAAGTACAGTTATGGGATCATTATAACAAAATCAATCCATTATATTGGGTGGTGTAACAGTGCAAAGGCCCGGCTGCACATTAATGGTTTTAATTGTCAAGGTCAGTGTCACTGTTTCGTAACATTAGAGCTGCTCTAAACTTTCCCGTTTGCTGAAAGTGCACATCATGGTGTCACAGACCTTCACACTTCCATGAATTCTCTTAGGCAGGTAATATTTTTCTGTGCAATTTGAATTAACATGATTTAGCCTGTTGTTGTTTATGGTATCTGGGAGAAGTACATATGGATTCATTGTTTCAAGCTTTAGACTCACATTCTGTTTTTCATGTAGAAAGAATGAAGATCTGAAAAATACAAATGAGAGATTTTCCTAATCTGCTCCTGTGCCCCGCGAATAGCTTGCTGAAAAGTTATTTTGATTAAAAAGTTGTGAACCCATTTGGATGAAATAATGTAAAAACTGACCCGTGCCACACACACATACCTCTCTCTGTGGGGCCTTTTGCCTCTCTCAGCCATAAACACCAACACTTAAAGATTACACAAGGAGTTCTCGATCCATTTTCCTGACCTCAGCCAATACTGCATCTCTCAGGCTCCAACAGCCCTAGCCTCTTCCTCCTTTTCCCTGAATCACCAGTAATCTGCACAATAGGTGATCCTGATCCTCAAAAGATGACTTGTGCTCCATTCTTCTCTTTGAAGCCTAACTGATGCCTCCAACCCCTGCCTCTCTGAAATGCTCTCCCGAGCTCCTTTGATGCTTTCCTCCTGCACAAACTCCTAGTCAAACTTCTTAAAAACCTTGAAGATCTCTGCAGGGTCAAGCAGATGCACCTCCAGACTGCTACTGCTTTCACCCCAGTGTGCCATGGCTTTTTGCCATGGCTCTCGTGTTTGAATTTCATGTCTGTTCTTTAGTGTAGACTTCACCAGATTATAGAGGAGATTTTCCAAGGCATAAATAGAAATCCAACTTCCAGTGACTTCCAATGGGAGTTGGATGCCAACCTGCTCTTTGTGCTCTTAAAAATCTTCCCCTATCTCTAAAACAAAGCAGGCACAAGTGGATGGTTCTTTCATTTTAAAGTATTTCTAGAGATCATAAATTAAGCCTTATATAGACAGTTGAAATCTGGTGCATTCTGTAGTGGAAATATTCCCTAGAGTGCATTGTGCACTAAGACCCAGAACTTGCTTAATGCAACAGTAGTCAAGGGCCTTTGCTGATTTACTGCCAAATGCATTGGACCCCTGAGAATTTTCGAATGCAGGGATGTCTAAAAGGAGAGATTCCGAGGAAGAGTAGAGAAGACTGATGAGGGACCCAGATGTGGCATTGTCTAGTAGGCCTATAGGGAAACAAAGAAATGGAATTCTTATTGAGGATTCCAGAGAAAAAGCGGCTCTCTACTTTCTTTTCTCTTCCCTCTAATCTCAGGAAAGACTCCTTCAAGATACTGGAATTCCTCTACATTCCTGAATGACAGTACATTCTGCAAAATTACAGTGAATAATTTGTGATGAAATTGTGCACAATGTTAAATGCCAGCATTCTTTAAAAACATAAAATCTCATTTTCTAATCTGTTTTCTGTAGCTTCCATTGCCATAGGATCTAAATTCTTAATTGCACACTATTCTTTCAGCAAAATTCAGTTGTTCAAAACAGTTCAGCAGGTAAAGAGATTTATTTACATTAATCCAGTTAATTTGTGTTGGCTGCACAGCACAAAGAAATGGTGACTAAACTCTGACTAATAGGTATTTAAAAATCCATTTGGGTTACATCTCTTTGTTGCTTACTGCGTTCTGGGAAGTATGAGTCCTGGGCGACAGTGTCACATCTTGCAAAGTAACATGACTGATGCAATTCAGTTTGCTACATGGGGATTAAGACATTTGAAAGTATAAAATGTATCTATTGCAAAGTGTTCAACAATTTAAAATGTTTCCATGAATTTCTTAGTCTGGCTGGAGGAGTATTTGTAAGGATTCTCCCCATTCCTACCTCTTAACCTCAAATAGAAAAATCTCAAGAGTCCCTTCTGAATTCCTTGACATTGCTGAGCTTGGTATGGTTGAATTGTCCACTGAAATCAATGTGAAAGCGGCACATTTTGACCTGCAAGAAGATAAAAATGTGACTATTTTAAGAAAGAAAACCCACTTAGCCCCTTTGGTAAACTGCAGGAGCTGAGGGCTGTCAATGCCTGGCAGTCTCTACATTCTGCTGAACCATTTGGCACTGCCTTATAGAAAAGGGGTGGTTGTTTTCTCATTTGATAATCAAAGAGAAGGTGGTTGTTTTGTCTTCCATGGCCAGAAAGCACTGCACAGAAGTAAGAAAATGTTTGAATGTATGTGACAGACACTTTCCAGTTTTACTGCCCAGGTAATCACAGCAGTTGCTTTGGTGTTTTGGCTAATAAGAGATGCATAGTAAGATACAGAGACATTGTACAAACCCTGATCATGGTGGTTGGGGGATGGGGGAAGAGGGGGAAATCTTGCATAAAATTTTCTGGAACAGTAGAAAGACTGCTGATTTCCTTGCCCTCTTTTTTTCCTATAGTAGATACTGCTGTATGGGTGGGGTCCCTGAGATTGCCTTAATTATTACTGGCTGGCAAGTAGTAATGTATTGTATAAATAACCAGCTAGAACAGACTGTACATTCCAAGGAGAGACGTTTAATTGTTTGGAGTCTACCAGGAAGTCAACTCTGCCCTAATTTCCGATGTGATTCAATAGGCCATTTTCCAGAGATGTTTGGAGCCAGAATACAACCATTCTGATATGACCGTTGAAAAAATATTCCCATGATTATAAAACCACAGAGGGACAATTTGTTTGGGGAGGTGCACTGACAACTCACAACAAAAGAGTGAATATTATCAAGCTGATATTGTGTTCCTGAAAAAAAGAAATGATAACTTCTTGCGCACATTGGGCTGCATTTGGCTCTCAGCTACATGGGGGCTACTCCCATTCACTTCGGTGCTCTTGTGTAACTGAGAGCAGAATCTGGCCAATTTTCTCTGAAGTGTGCAGTGTTTATTAATGTGCCTCTATTTTTAAATCTCTGTACTGTCCAATTTAACTTCTTTGAGCAGGAATGTAACCTTACCACCCTGTCTGAGTAAAGAGCATGGTGTAGAATCACAACCTTGTGCTTTCCCCTGCTCTGGGGGGAAGTAAAGCCCTTTTGCTAGTACAAAGTACTCACCCCTCCCCATCAACTCACACCTACCCTCCTGTAACAGGGGAGAGAAGAAATCCCCCAGTGACTGCTGCCCCTACCCTGTAGGCTTCAGTGACATAGGTAGCCTGGGCAGGAGTGCAAGGAGGTTCCTTATGCACACTTACTCTCTGGCATAGGATGTGCATGAGGGCTCACAGCTGATTCCTTGATGTTCATTTGTAATCTTATAATTCCCAACACTTAGCATGGACAGAGCATTTTAGTCAAAGGACTTGACCACTTAACACTGGATTGGATTTGACCTATAACTGCAGTAATCATAACCCAATCGGTTGGATTTGTATAGGTCAGTCAGACATCTGTAAAATACAATGCGCTCTGCCCTTTCTTATATTGGTGAGCATCTGTTCATGTAAGTAGCCCTGCTGAAGTCCATGGAACCACTTGTGCAGTAAGGTGCTCCTCCATGTGAGTGATGATATCAGAATGTGGCCCAATATGTGCTATAGTTGCCATATACAGACACAATATAGAATGAAGTCTCATTATTTCCCTCTGTGAGCACAAAAGGACTTAAATGTTCCCAACTACTATGATTCCACTGCACAGCATGCTATAAAGAGGCTATGAACCCCTCCCTCCCAGAACCCTGCTCCATGGTGGCTGTCTCTGCAACAATGCAGAAGAGACCTGGAGAAAGGACTGGAGTGTAGGATTGGATCTAAGAGTATGTTAAAGAAAATTGCTTGCAAAGAGGGGTTGCACAGGGTTTCCTGGGTCTGAAATAATGGCCACATATTGGCCCTACTAGTGCCGTGATGCTGTGAGCAAATTATTGTGTCCATGGTCCCAGACCTCATCAGGGACCCCTTTGCAACCCTCAGTTATTCAGAGCTTGAGCTGCAGTTGAAGGATTAATCCACTGCTCTTATCCATTGCTCCTGTTCCTGCACACTGGGAAAAATCCTGCCCCTATTAAAGTCAGTGGCAAAACTCCCATTGTCTTCTAGGGGTCAGGATTTCACCCACTGTTTAACCTTTATTCTCTCCTCCCCTCACTTTCCAGCAAATGACTGCAATGACATGTTAGACTAGTCCCCACTTTTACATTTTAATCTGGAGAATTTGATCAGCATTAGCTCCAAGGATGCTTGGTAGGAGTTAAAAAATTTGTATTTGCCAAGTGTTTTACTGAGGAGAGGGGAGGGAGAGAACCTGATTTTGCTCTTGCTTAAATCAGTGTAAATCAGAAGTAACGCCACTACCACTAATTTATAGCACTAGGCTGATATAAGTGAGATCAGAATCAGACCCAGAGAGACTCTTGAAAAGACTGCTGCACCTAGGCAACAAAAGGAAAATGGCATATTGTAACACTCCTTCGTGAAAAAGGGGAGAAAAATGGCTGCGAGCCAGACCTACTAGGTAGGAAACGCAAGCAAACAGCTTATGTTTTCATGTTATTTTGTCATTCTTGGAGGGAGGAGGAAAGATTCCACATGCTGAGATAATGAAGCATTTTATCCAACTTCAATGATGTTCTATGAAAGCTTTACTTTAAAAAAACCCACCACCCACCTTTGTGTGTGTGTGTGTGTGTGTGTGTGTGTGTGTGTGTGTGTGGTTTGGCAAAGGCATTTCAAATGTAGATCCCCCTGTCAGCATAATCACTGCACTGCAGCTTGACTGACTTCATATCCTGTGTATATTTGGGGGTGTGGGTGGGGAGGGAAGTGGGAGGAAGAGTTGCTTACGGTTGTAAATACTAATAAGTGTGGTGTAAACCTCCCAGCTAAACTAAGCAAGTGTCAAGTCTTGGTGCTAACATTACCACTGTTATGATCCTCCATGCATTCTTATGACATTACAGATGAAAAAATGGAAACAATTATGTCAGAACAGAGATTATCAGTGGAACTTAATAACATTTTCAGTTCGCTCACTAAGTAACTGTTTCAGCACTCCACCAAAACAGTCCTTCACTGTGTACATTAGTCATAATGTGTAATCTTATTTCTACAGTGTATTCAGAAAGTTTCTGAAGTGTAATGTTCTAATGAACAGTAATATACACACTGTAATGTGTCAATATTGCTCTCTTTTTTTGAAGCAGTTGCAGAGTAATCAATACGTTCTAACATGTCGCATCAAAGCTTTTTGTTTGTCCACCAGTCTGAAGTGAGTGAGAGAGAGAGAGCTGTCATGTCTTCTAAAATTAAAATGCTTCACTTTTAAATTACTGGATGTCACTTCAACAAAGTCTTCAGTGTCTCTCCGTTTTCCTTCAGAAGACTAGTAACACTTCAGAAGCATCAAAAGCAAACAAGTTGGCATTTATGAATTTCTATTTAACATAAGGAAACTATTTGTTAAAGTTGCAACATGTTTTTCATCTTTTTACATGAAAAATACAAAGTTTGTAAAAGGAAAGAATTCTTTTAAAGGTTCCCTTAAGCCATCCCTCAGTGTGTAACAACATCTCTTAGGAAACCTGTATTTAAGAGGTTGTTTTTTTAACGAAACAAAGAACAAAGGCAACATTAAATCAGAGTAAAGCACAGTAAAAGTAGTGCTAGAAAGACAGCTCAAAATACTAAAACAAAATGTGTGAAGGATTTGTCAAGACACCATAGATACATATATAAAGGGGATGCTATCAAGCAGTTTTAATTCAATTTAACCTGCCTTAAATGTTAAACTTAAGGGACCAAAACTTGCTCCCACTCGAATCAGTGAAGATACTTCTCCAGACTTCTATGAGAGCACAACTAGGCCCATAAACTACTGTGCAACACCAATTATTTGAACGTCTCAGATTCATGTTCCAATCTGGTGTTTAGACCTGAACTGCTCTCTGAGATCTTGGATTCAACCCTGATCACAACCTTGAATGGCAGTGGCAATTTCCAGATCTGACTGGGGCTATGGAGGAAACACTAACAAAGAGGCAGGAGCCTACGGGTATGTCTACACCACAGTCCAAGGGGTGACTGCATTTTGGGTACACATACTCATGCTAGCTTTACCTGTGCTAACATGGCTAAAAATAATAGAGGTGGTCGCATAGGCTTCAATGTGAGCTGTATAAGTGTACGGGAGACCCCGTGTATGTATTCACGTTGCTAGCCCATGTTGAAGCATGTGCCTCTCTGACTCCACTGCTATTTTTAGGTGTGCTAGTGCCAGTAAAGCTAGCACAGGTCTGGCTACCCATGCTGAAATCACAGCTCAGTAGCATAGACATGCCTAAAGTGGGTCTGAGAGTCCAGAAAAAGGCAACAGTGTTGAGGGGCATCTGAAAGAAATTCAAGTTCTAAAGACAGTGGTCCCATGAGGAAGGTTGGGCCTCACAGGAAGGGTCAAGGAACCAGAGATGATTGTGGAAGAGGAGATGAACTGAATCTGAGGAAGATGAGAGCTAAAATTTCAAAATATTTCCATAGTTTTACAGAACTTAAAATCATTCATTCATGCGGAGATCTCCTAACAGATTAGTATTCATGTGATGAATGTACAAATCAATTATGTTTTGACAAGCACACATGATTGTAATGCAAATATGCTTGTCAGAGACATGATTAGGCCAAATCCTCAGGAGGTGTAAAATGGTGAAGCTCCACTGAGCTCAGTGGAACTACGTCAATTTACACCTGCTGACAATCTGGCCTTTTGTCTTTTAACATACTTTTGTGATAGTTTACTGAATGTGAATATCTCTGGGTTTAAGGCCCAGAGCCATATGAAAGGAGCAGAGAAAAAAGTATGCAATGGTTCCAATCCCCAGACCATGTTGAAACCATATGTCAATGAACGCTGTTAAAATTCCCATTGATTTTCATGGGAATCAGAATGGTGTCCCATATTAGTTTAGGTTGCTTACACCCATTTAGCTAGTAATTCTGTCTGGCTGAAGAATGCTTTCACTAAGGATTATATACCCCCCCCCCCTCCCACCCATACAACACACATGACAATTCCATTAGATTAAAGTTGTGTTTGTGTTCTTACACAACAGATGATGAAGATAATCCTTTCATGTCCACTATCTGTTAATTGGGATCCATAACTGCTTAGCCCAGGATGTTGGTTGACCAAGTCATGGCACCTGTGATTTGATTGGCCCAAAGGGGTGGTCTTGCCATAAAGGGGCAATATTTCCATTGGAGAGTACTTTTTCCCAATTGCCCCAGCTGTGATGGCATGATGGCAGTGCCTCCAAAGGTGGTGTTAGGAAGAACAGCAGGACTTACTCTGCAAGGGTTAGCTATATGTTAGCAGGTGTATCTGTCCCTCATTGCTGCATATCCTTAGCAAGGAAACTTTATGTAACCCATACTGTTTTAGACATCTAGGGACAAGACCCTCAGCTAGTATCAATCAGGGTAGCACCACTGAAGTCAATTGACATCAGCTGAGGATCTGTCCTCTAGATTTTTTGCTATCCGAAATGAGAAATCCAATTCTTCTGCAATTATTCAACAATCTTAAAACATTAGAGTAATGCTTCACGTCTCTGCAAAGGTAGAGAGATATGCTAAACTGGCTGCCACATTAGATACTTACCCTGTGGCCTGTGCTGTAAATGAAGAGGCTTCGCGGGGTTTATTAAAACTTGCTCCTCTTTATCAGAGAGCTACTAGAGCTGCTGGAGTAGCCTTTCTTGCTTATGGGAAACCCATGAGGAGAATATGAACTGGGAACAACTGTATGGTTGTAGCCCAATTCTTCCTATGCTTGCAAAAATCAGAAAGAAAGGAAAAAGTGATCAGGGGAAGAAATATTATAAAGTGTGGCTATGGCTTCAAGTTGCTCTGTGCGTTTTTATACTGTTACTTTGCTTTCAGGCACAATAAAATGCCAGTTATTAATACTGCAATTACCCAGCCTTATCGCTGCTATCCACACATACTGACTATGACTAGAGTTCTAGATGATATTGTTTTCTTTAGTGTGACCAAAGTGAAATTTAATTAGAGATACATCTCTCAAATGGACAAGAGAAAAATACAAGGATTAAGGAATTAATCCTAATGCTTAATTACATTAAGGTATTTTGTAGTTCTAGATGGGGTATTATTGACACTCTCGGTAACCCTATTCTGTTGATTCTTTTGTGACTGCACAAAGTGTTGTTATATAGAAAATATGTTATTCATTACATTACATTAAAAAGTAGCATAGTCCTCCTATCAGCTTTGTGTATGAAGCAGGAAGATTTAATCACCAGGGTTTGTTCTGGATCATAGCCGTTCCTGACTGCATACCATAAATTCAGATTATTGGAACAAAACAAAATGATCTACAGGTAATAGAAACAGAAAAAATGCACTGATAGAGAGATCAGGGAACTGTGACTAAATGGAACCAGGTAAGCTAAAAGGCACTATTTTTAAATACAGGAAGAGTTTTGTTAGTTTTTTTCAGGAACAACTCATGTGTCTATATGAACATTTTATCCAGGAGACCTACTAAATCTTAATAAAATTAATGCACTTTATTACCTAATGTATATACTTTCACTGTGGATTTTTCAACTGTATAAAAATAAGAACCATCTGTGGAAAAACAAACCTCAACTTGTTTGTGCAATTGCTTCTCTGTTGTTGTTTAGATTTCTAGAAAACAGATGCATGTTTTTCATTTGGGGAAAGTATACATCTGTTCTGCAGAATTATCTCCAGAAATCCTACATTTTCCAGTAGGGGTCTATTAAATTACATGCAAAGCTAACCAACTTTCACCACACCATCTACACATCTACACATGTGTGCAGGCATACACACACACACAAACGCAACAACAACAAATGGTAATGCTTACAAGTTGAGGAGTCCATTTACTCCGGAAATCTGTACGTTTTAAAAATAGTCTATAATAATTTAGTTTAGAGAAAGGAAGGAGAAAGTAGGGACATATTTACTTCTCTATGTGTGAGGGAATATCTGTGCAGTTGGAAATGTTACAGTCCCATATGGTATACGCTTTAACAGGGATGAAACCAATAAGGTTCTAAAGAAATTCCTGTATAGGGTTTAATAAAGAATGAATTCCTTTCTATAGCTTGCTTAAACCATCCAATAGAATTTTATAATAGGGGTATTATTCTCTGTTATTGTCTATGGGATGGTTTAAATATTTTATAGAGAGGTTATTATTCTCTATTAAATTTTACAGAAATTTTCCATCTGGGGAAAAGGGGAACTCATTCTATATGTGTTTAGAATGTTAACAGAACTTGGGATGTACTTTAAACCATGATACGGTACATTTTCCTCTGGTTTTTATTAGAAAACACAAGAGCTATAACGTTAATTGTGATGAAATGTGTGTGGTTTGCATGTTTATGTGCATTTCAGAAATCAAATTAACATATTTCCTCTGGGCTGGGGGACTTTATCATAAGGTCAGAAACACAAATCATAAAATTGGATTGACACTGCAGAATCTCAGTGCAGAAGGGATCTAAGAGTCCATTAAGAATTTGTAAACATATTCACTTGCTTCTTTCCAGGAGCAAAACAGTGCAGTTGAGATGAATTTTGGAAGTAAATTCTAAACAGGTGGACAGAGCAGCAGGCATCCGGCAGGAGGACATTGCTATCCAGTCAGAGAAAAAGAACTGCAGGGGCAAGGGGATGATGTAAATCACAGTTGCCAGGCTGAATATGTTCATTGCACATTCCAAATAGAGCAGACATGCATGGGAATCTAGAAATATGAGCTGGTAACTAATAGCGATTCTGGCTCCTGCATGGCACTAATGGCAGTGGAAACGAAAGCTGCCCATATGTGTTTCATTGCATAGCTCTGAAAGTTCTCATGGGGTGAAATTTATCTTTGTGCAAACTATGCCTCTCTTAAGTCCCACTTAAGCCCGTAGGAATAGCAAAAGGCTTATGCACCACTGAAACCCCACCTGAGTGGTGCAATGGCCTTGTGCTGGGCTTCTGTGTGGGAGTGAATTTTACTATTAGGGCTCAAAAATGGAACTTGAGTGATGCTTAGGCCTTGTGCGTTCTAGCCTCTGCACAGCAGTGAACTCCAACCATGGCGAACTGAGTTCCCTCCCATGTATGAACATCATGTTCTATTGAACGTTATTTTTTAAAATTAAAATTGGCATTTTGGAGCCTCCTGCTGGTGAAGTCTGCAGGTAACAAGGGCAGGATGGAAGGTCCAGGTTGAGAGCTCATTTACCTGTTTCCACGCAGCTTTAAATACCTGCGGAACCATCAGAGGAAGGGGAATGTTACTGGTGAAAATGGTGACTAGGTGAAAGTTCTTCCTTTGCTGTTTATCCTGCTATCAAAGAAGATGAATCTTTCAGCAGTAAAAGGGCTAAAACAGCCCTATTTCATTAAAGATGGGAGTTGGGCTGGTACAATCTACAGGACTGGGCTCATTGGGAGTGTTAGTGCCAGGCCCAAACATGACTCCTGAGGTCTTCAACAGCCCATAGAGGAGGCAGGCGTGTGTGTGCAGGTTCTTCTCTAGATGGAGGCTGTTACAACTGATGCAACTTGGCTTTGATGTCCACACAGATCAATAAATTCACTGAACAAAGCATCTGGGCTAGGAGGTAATTTAATTTTAAATTAAACTCAGGGCATTTAAGGAAATATGTGTGAACTGAATTCTGTTAATCCGCACTACCTGTTTGTATACACACAATGGACCTGAGCATACTCCCCCTGACTTCAGTGGGGAGAAAGAACAGGCCACTTATCCTCACTGCATTGTCTCGCCATCCCAGTATGCAGCAAAACCATAGCTCCTAAGCATTTTCACACTACCAATGCCCACTGTGCTGTCACCTGCAGTTCTAATGCACAGTAGTTCATTTCCTGATGCTTTCACTGCTCCGCTGTTTGGATGTCTGGGAGTTTGGTTAATGTCCTTGGCTAGTCAGTCACTGACAATAACTCTGCCTGAATGCTGCTCACCTGCTTGTCTGTCTATAACTTTCGGATACCCTGCCTGTTGTCACCTTGTCTATGTCTTTTCTCTCTCCCGTGCCAGCTGGCCTGGCTGGGGGCTGATTAATTGCTGTGGCGCTTTTCCTCCTCTGACTCTATGCCTGAGGCTACTTCTTACCTCCACCAAAGTCCAATGTGCAAAGCCCATTGAAGTCAGCAGAAATTCTCCCATTGCTTTCAGTGGGACTGGATCATGTCCAAAATCCCCAGGGCTTTCCCTGATGCTACAAGGATCATTATAGTGCTTAGTTCCATGTTCAAAATATTGTGCTTTTGTCCGTAGTTCTATCTTCCTAGACAGGTCTTAGTTCCTGGGGGAGCATCATTGTTGGCCATATCATCCTCAAGGAATCATCTCTCTAGCTGAATCCTTCCACCTACACAATATCCTACCATTTGATCTTTTTATTTACTTTTGCAGTGCCACTCCTGAGAAGGTGTCCATAAAGGCCATTTCTACTTTAAGATCAGTTTTCCTTGCAAGGTTTCTATGCTTGCTGAACCTACTTCTGTTGGGTGCTTTCCCCTTGCCAAACATTTCTGTCTGATGTAGAATACTTCCCTTAAAGAAAACCATCTCCCACTTAGGCACCAGAAAAAAATTGGCTACATTTTCAAAAGAGCAAAATGCACATTTAGGTATCTCAGTAAAGGTGCAAGATTCTCCACCAAGTTCTCCACACCGAGCAGCTCCCATTGAGCAAGATGCGTAAATGGGAGCTTGAGGTGTTTTGAAAACTGACCACAAATTGAGGGTGGTGAGCTCTTTTTGGAAAAACTGGCCACTTGTTTATGTATTGTATCTCCAGAGTACAATAGGATCCTATTAAGAAATCCTTTTTGCCCAGCCAAATATTTACTATGTTCCTTTTTTGAGGGGAATCATGATGTAATTTTTCCTACTTTAGTTAAGAGTCTGTCAGCATTTCCATTATGACCCTCCCTTTTAGAGGGGTTTATAACTGAGCTGTAAGACATGCAACATACTCTGAAAACTGATGGGCATTTTAGTCCAGAAGAGTGTTCCCAAAGCATTAATTTAATCAGTTGGGCTGTAATTAAGTTAGAGGAGAGCAGGGATACAAATGTTTTGTAGGTTTAGATGTTTGCCTTCTATTTAAATGTTGTTTTTTTTAAATGACAGGCAGTTAATCCATTGTAACACCTGCTCTGGAGCTGTTAGGATGTATCCTGGCATAGATCTTTGTGTTAACCGCTTCATAGAATGCATTACTACAATTCAGCATACAATGAAACTTGAACGAACATAAGGAAGCAATTTTTCCACTCAGTTACATTGGTGTAATTCACTCTGTGCCCTGGCTTACAGAAGCAGAGTGGTAGCATTCTTCCTGGCCACGTGGAAGTAGGCTGTACTGTCTCAGAAGCACGTTTCTCTTCCCCTGAGTTTCCTTGTGGGTTCTCCTCTGGATGTTCTTCTCGGGGTGGGGTTGTGATTTCCTTCTGTAGCACTGTCCCCTGCTCAAACCCCTGACTTCCATGTTGAGATCCAGGCAGAATGCTGTTTGAAACAGAATTAGCACTTGCTGAATCTCCATACAGTGACTACTGAGCAGGCACGGGGAGATGCCACCAATTCTGCCAAAGGTCCTGCTAGAGGCCATCCTGCCAAAGGGTAGAGGCAGGACAACTCCTGCTTCAGCAGATCCCCAGGCCCGCAGTACTAGGAGGCCAATCCTCCTGCCCACTCCGCAGCACCCCTCCCTCCCCCAAGCACCTTCTACTAGAAGTGATGTTGTTTAAAATCCAAGTTATTACGTTCAGGTTGTGAATGTTCAGAAGTGGTTTCTTATTCCCAGACCAACTAAGCAATAAAACAATTTGCCTAAATGGAGAGAGGTGAATCCAACTAGTAAATAATCACAATGAAGTTTGCATCTTTCGAGTAGTTATTGGTAAGAAAATACATAGCAGTTGCTTTTTACCAAATAGCATTGAAAACTATCTATGGACATGAGGCATTTTAAGGTGACATATAGTGATAACCGCCTGTCTCTCTTCCGGTCTGGCTAGCTTCTTTTGTTGGCACTCCATTCTCGGAGCCATCTCTTCGTAGAATACAAAGTCAAAGTCAAACTCAAGCTCTTGGTCTTCTTGGGATTGGACCTAGCTCCCTAACACTCTTTTTCACTAGGCATGTTGGCAAAAATATTTCCAACCTTGTTATCGTGTATGCAATAGTGGGGTGCTAGTGTAGACAAGGCTGCTGCAGGTGCTATTACTATCATGTTGTCTAATCTGGGGAAGAGCAGGTCTAGGAAAACATAGCAGTAAACACAATGGCAGACAGCAGTGCCTAGCATTACGACCCAGGGAGCTGAGACAATGTTGTTAGCTATACTGGAACACTTTTAAAGTTATGAAGGGCTTAAAAAAATCAAGAGGGGGTGTCAGGGTTCCTTCCCGACTCTGAACTCTGGGGTACAGATGTAGGGACCTGAATAAAAGACCCCCTAAGCTTATTTTTACCAGCTTAGGTTAAAACTTTCCCAAAGCACAAGTTCCACCTTGTTTTTGAACAGTATGCTGCCACCACCAAGTGATTTAGACAAAGAATCAGGGAAAGGACCACTTGGAGTCCTATTCCCCAAAAATATTCCCCCAAGCCCTGCACCCTCTTTCCTGGGGAAGACTTGAGAATAATATCCTCACCAATTGGTACAGGTGAACACAGACCCAAACCCTTGGATCTTAAGAATAATGAAAATTTAATCAGGTTCTTAAAAGAAGAATTTTAATTAAAGAAAAGGTAAAAGAATCACCTCTGTAAAATCAGGATGGTAAGTACTTTACAGAATAACAAAAGATTTAAAAACACAGAGGATTTCCCCTCTAGGCAAAACTTTAAAGTTACAAAAACAGGGATAAACCTCCCTCTTAGCACAGGGAAAATTCACAAGTTCACAAAAAATAATCTAACGCATTTCTTTGCTATTACTTAGTATTTCTGCAATACTAGATGCTTGGTCCAGATATGCTTAAGGAGATGTATTTTTCCTGCCCTGGTTCCTTACTGACTCGAAGAGAACAGAACAAAAACAGAAACAAAAACCTTCCCCCACAGATTTGAAAGTATCTTCTCCCTTTATCGGTCCTTTTGGTCAGGTGCCCACCAGTTATCTCAGCTTCTTAACCCTTTACAGGTAAAAGAGGAATTAACCCTTTTCAGGGTAAAGTGGGATTTTATGCTACCCTTAGGTGTATGTTTATGACATGCCCCCCAAATCACAGACGATGCTGGACAGCCTGCTCCACACTGGCTGTGATTTCTTTCTGGAGCTGTAGGAGAAAACAGAATTAACAAGACACAGCATAAAATCCCAGATGGGGGTCTGCATTTTGTACCAGATGGAGGATTTCAGAGCATGTGGCTTCATTCCTATATCTCAGGGATTGGCAACCTTTGGCGGGCCGGGCCAGTTTGTTTACCTGCCGCGTCCACAGGTTCGGCTGATCGCGGCTCTCACTGACTGCGGTTCGCCGCTCCAGGCCGATGGAGGCTGTGGGAAGCTGTGCGGTCCGAGGGATGTGCTGGCCGCCATTTCCCGCAGCTCCCATTGTCCTGGAGCAGCAAACCGCGGCCAGTGGGAGCCGTGATCAGCCAAACCTGTGGATGTGGCAGGTAAACAAACCAGCCCGGCCCGCCAGGGAGCTTACCCAGGAGTGTTGCATGCCAAAGGTTGCTGATCCCTGCTATATCTAATGGGTTTCAATAGCCACTAATATTGTTCTTGCAAAACTAAGGCCTGGTCTACACTAAAAGGTTAGGTTGATCCAGTTACATCACTCACGGGTGTGACAAATCCACACCTCTGATTGACATAGTTAAGCCAACCTAACCCCTCTGCAGACAGCTCTAGGTTGATGGAAAAATTCTTCTGCCAACTTAGCTCCCACCTCCCGGGGAAAGTGCATTACCTGCACCGATGGGACATTCCCTCCTCTCATCATAGGCAGTGTCTACATATGAAACACTAGACGGTGCAGCTGCAGCACTTTGGCTGTAGCATTTTAGGGTTTCAAGTGTAGACAAGCCCTAAGATACATCAACTTGAGTAAATTCTGTTACTTCAGAATATTAATGGAGCTCTGTGAGGATCTGCCAACACCATTAGTATACACGTCAATGTATAGTACCAAAGCGATGGGTATGGCATGAGTTTTCCCAGCCTTCAAAAAAAAAAAAAAAACCTGCGGTGAACCAGGAGACCAAAGGTCATTTAGTCTAATTTCTGTCACAAGAAATAGTCGGTAGATGCTCACAAAGGCTAAATTGAGGAAGATGAAAGGGAGGGTTTTTAAAAAAAAAAACAGATCATGTCAGTCCAGTCTTTTATAGAGAATTTATTCTAGTTGTTGACTAAAGGAATGCATATGAACTCATATTATCATACATTGGAACAAATTTAAAAAAATAATGCTTCACTCTCCAGCTGACCATCTTGAGTATGGAACACAATACACCTGGGGGAATTCTGTGCCAAATAATACAAAACTCTGCACCAAAAAATGCAAAATTCTGCATATTTTATTTGCCAAAATAATGCAATATAATCTCACCAGTTTCACTTATTTTGGTAATTTATTTAAACTACCATACAGAAAAGAAAATCACAATAACTGTTCAACATTTCCTAAACACATGAAATTTTAAGTTACAAATATTTGATAACCAATACCTTGCATTCCAGTTATAATCCTGGATTTTCAAGTAAATTACATTACTTTTATTTTGGTGTATGGTGTTCTGTAAAGTAGAATGTTGCTTTAAATTGCTCAGACTTTCACACATGAAAGTCATACAGTTTTGCTAATCATTGTCCTGCATTTTTTTTAAATGGGTAAGTAAAATAGATCCTCAGCTGTAATCTAACCCCCTTGTGCCTCTCTGGCACAGGAAAAAAAGCGAGAAAGCTCATAGACCTTCCTAGCTGAGGATTCTGTTACTGTCATTTACAATAAGGCTCCTTTACACCACTCTGGCAAGGTAAAGGAGCCTTCATTGACTAAGGGTACGTCTATACTTACCCGCTGGTTCGGCGGCAAGCAATCGATCTTCTGGGATCGATTTATGCATCTTGTCTAGACGCGATAAATCGATCCTGGAAGTGCTCGCCGTCGACGCCAGTAATCCTGCTCCGCGAGAGGAGTAGGCGGAGTCGATGGGGGAGCCTGCCTGCTGCGTGTGGACCCGCGGTAAGTACCTTTAAGTTCGAACTAAGATACTTCGACTTCAGCTACATTATTCACGTAGCTGAAGTTGCGTATCTTAGTTTGAACTGGGGGCTTAGTGTGGACCAGCCCTAAGAATGGGAACAATTAACTAACAATGGAAACATTAGCAGCCTGCCTGCTTAGTTGTTACATTTCTGCTCTGCCTCAGGAACAGAGCCTGTTTCACACAGCCCTATGCCTCCCAGCCCGGGATGCAGCAACAGGGAGGGACAGAGTATGAGTATCTTACACTCATTCGTACACATGCACGCCCAGCCTCCCTCCTTCCCCTACCCCTGTGATCTTCTCCCTGCTGACGTGCCCGTGTGTTCCCCACAGATTTCTTGGCTCCCCCATTTTCCTGCGGGGGAGCCAAGAAATCTGCAGAAGATATGAATTCTGCACCCCCGCAGGGGTGCAGAATTCCCCCAGGAGTAAACACAAATATATGCAGTGTAAATCTACTAGCAAATTTATTAAATGGGTATAAGCAAAAGATAAACGACAGTGGGTCAAGATAAAGAATAGAAACCTATAACATATCTCAGGAGGCAGTACTTCGATACTAACCAAGATTTTGGAGTGTCTTGTCATAACCAGGTGAAAATATAGCTTTATTTTTCATGTTGTTCTCTTCAGAATCTCTAAGAACCCTTGGTATTATATTTTGCCTCTCTTAGGAGAGATTCTGCTGTCTTCTGTCTCCAAATCATCCAGTTTGTGTTATCCAGGAATGACAACGTAACCCCAAAGGTATGTGGGGTAAAACATCTGACATTTTTATAATGGTTTATGGTTTCTTTTTTTTGGTTCCCAGAAAAAATAGTTATAATAATGTGCTGCACTTTTCTTTAGCAGTTTTCACCAGAGGATGTCACAGCCCTTTACAAACATGTGTACCCCAGCAAGGCAAGTTAGTGTTATCACAGCAACCTTTACAGATAGGGGAACTGAGGCCCTGAGATGACAATTGACATGCCAATGGTGGCAAAGCAAATTCAGTAGATCAACTGGGATCAGAACCCAGAAGTCCATTTCCTTAACCAGTCCACTCCACACATTTTCTGATTCACCTATTGTTATCATTTGAAACCTATTATGAAAAGTTAGAAATAATTAGGGCCAGACTAGAAAGGAATCTACAAAAAGAATTATTTGAATCCATCTGTTTGAATAAAGTTGAGTGTAGTCATTCAGTACTCTTAAAAAACCTGGGCAGCGATTGACCCAGCAGTGGTTGATTTATTGCGTCTAGTCTAGATGCGATAAATGGATCCCTGAGCACTCTCCCGTCGATGCCTGTACTCCATCGCCATGAGAGGTGCAGGTGGAGTTGACGGGGGAGCGGCAGTAGTTGACTCACAGGGGTGAAGATACCATGGTAAGTTGATCTAAGTATGTCGACTTCAGCTACGTTATTCATGTAGCTGAAGTTGCATAACTTAGATCGATTCCCACCCCCCTGGTGTAGACCAGGACCAAGGAATAAGAACTGGAAGGGCTATTTATAAACAGCAAGGTTAGAGTTTGTTTTCTTGATATCTCAAAAATGATATAAAAGAAATATCAAGGCTCAGTTAGGTTGCTGATGAATGAAAAAGAAAATCAAAAGTAGGGCAACAAGACTTATACAAAATCGATGAAAACTTTACCTGCTTCAACTGGCACTTTTCTATTGACTTTATATAATGTGGAAAACAATCTTAACAGAAATAGTAATGTACTGTATCAATAACTGAAAGCAGCACAAATTGAGTGCAAACAACATGAAAAGAGAAAGTCACCAGTCCACTTAGTCAATAAAGATCACAGTTTTCAGGAACATGCTTGAATCGCTGTTATTAATCAGACTCCCAATTTACAACAGATGATATTGTGCAGTTGATGATTGATAATCCTTTCGGGCGTAATGTCAGTTCTTCCTTGAACCATGAAGACATGGTTTGTGTGTGTTTGAGAACTCGTAGATTGGTGAACTCCACAGTTCACCAGCTGCCCAAATTACTTTCTATTGAGAAAAAGTGCATTTATTGGGGAAAAAATATGAAAACCAATTCATAAGATTTCTCTGTTCATTTTTGTGTGTATGGAGGTGGATTTACAACATATTGAACATAAACATAAAAGCTATTAGAAGCAATTGTTCTATAATAAAAACTGAATGCACATAATGTTGCTAGAGCACAAACATCTGTCACTCATGCAGACATCATCCTGTAAACCCATCTAACTAACTCCATTTTCTTTTCTGATTGTATCAGGGTAGCTTGAGGCATGACAGTGATTTGAGTGACAGACATCCAACCTGGAGCACTGCTATGCATACTTATGCTTTGTTTATGGGGCATCATCCCTCTTGAAAGATGTAAATTTTTAAATTTGCTTTTATTAAGAAAAGGAAATATAAAGAGAGGTCATTACCTTGGAATGCAAAGTCAGAGTTATTGTGGGTCTCTGACTTTCATAAAAATTTTACTAAGTTTTTAAATTGACTTTTTGGTTTTTTAATGAAAAAGAGCATGAATAATTTAAAAGTGGAAAGTGTTGGGTTTTTTTTTATTAGAATGCACTGTACCAATACAGCAGAGGAGACAACACTAAAGACAGAGCTTAACTTAATCCTTCTCCCTCAGACTTTAATTACAATAATGAAAATAGTTATAGAACCTCCATATTGAAGGCAGATTTTTCCCTACTTTCCTGTCAAATTAATGTTAGATTTCCGGAATGTAACCTTAATAAACTTAATCAATTAGATTTAATATCTGTATGTGTATTTTGAACTATAATGAAAATTGGCTAATTACTTAACTCCCCTAAAGACAGAGCACATGAGGTTTTTGCACTTAATGATATTAAAATCCCTTTTTAAAAAATTGTGCAAAACATTTTGTGTTACTCCTGTTACACATCTGTTATAACAAATCAATTCCAAACTCTGACATGCCTGTGAACAAATCAGCCACTGTTGCTTGTGGTATATGTATGAGATTCTAAATACTTACACTTCCATTTTGGTCCCATTTGACCATATCTTCGCTTTTTTGCAGTATAGCAGATGTAATGGGTCATGTATCCTGTATAAACAAAGTTTCTATCACACAATCTGAAATGTAGGCGAAATATGGTCCCTTGCCACTATAACCATGCTTTCTCTTTAATGTTACGAATCTGTAAGTTGGCATTCTGCATTATGTACCTATTTGTCAAGCAGCAAATTGATTTGTTCAAGTGAAAAAGAGAGAATAATGCACACTCTAATAAGCTTGAACTACTGTAGTGTAGTGCAAGAAGGGTTAGGTGCTTATTTTCTAAAGGGCACACTCTCATTTCAAATCCCTACCCCTTTGACAAATAAGGTAATTTCTACCTGATCATTGTTTTCCATGTTCTGGTTCCACTAACCTAACATCTCCGGTTATTCCATCACACAGGCTGGGCCAGACAAATGACTTTTTTCAGAACAGCATCCATTTTGTGTTTCCCTGTCATGAACTTCATTAACAATATTCTCAAAAGAAAAGAGAATCCTGCAATGAGTCCCTAGTGAAAACCCGGGAAATTGTCTCAACCCAACATAAAAAGACTGGGGAAGCTGTCTTAAACTAACCAGAAGAGAACTCCCTATAATAACAACAGGATCAACAAAACAAAACACTGAGCAGGTTAAAATTAGAATTGCAGTTTACTGGTGTCCTTTAATCCTGAATATTTGTTTTTATTTTAAAGCTCTTTAAAGTGCTTTAGATATGGTAGTGATGGGCTCTAGAGAAGATAGATAAATAACATCAATGAAAAGAGAGGCCGGCGAATGCTACTAGAAAGTCCTCTAAAATGATGATTACACCATAACAAAACCTGCTTAAAGGTGGACTTTCAAAACCCTCTAATATTGGCATGCTCAGTTGGATTCCTTTGAAATTCGGTATGCCTCAGGGGGGTGCTGGCTAGGGATCATTTGATCTTGGGATAGCAGAGATATAACCTCTAAAAAGAATAGCCATTTTCTAAAAAAAATTCTAGGCAAGCTATACCAAACTACTGATGTGATGAAGGTCAGAATAGTCTCCATCTGTCGAGCTTTACCCAAGTTACTGCATGGCATCCACTAAATCTTTGGGGGACCCACACTGAGCACAGTAGTTGAGAAAATGTACTTTTTTTTTTTTACAGTAAACATGCACCCATACAGAAAAACTGACATTTTATATGCTTTAAAGCTTGGCTCTTGTAAGTGCTCTGAAATCCACAGATTACTTAGTAATTTGGAGTGTGTCATAGAGGCATGGGGTAGTGTTAGTGAGCTAAATTTGGGATCACGTGATCAACAGACTTCTGAGTTACAGCCTGCCCTGCAAAAATGGTTTCTTTCTATGGTCTGGTACTGTTAAATTGAGAGGTTGAGATTGATGGCTGTGAACTCACCCCCCCCATGAGCCAGTATGAGAACAGACATACAGCATACATATCCCAGGCTTTAGGAGGGAGATGGAAACATCCATGTAGAGGAATGGAGAAGTTTGCGTGTCTCAGAACTATTGTTTCAGGTTCTATTCATCTCCCTGAAGTGTTTTAATTCAACTGGGAACATCACATTGAGATGAATGGGACATTTCATGCCTTTCAGAGCCTCCTATGCTGCAGATGGATGTGTAGAGGAGCCCTTTCCCTCTCGCCTTCCTGTTATGAAGGACAATATTCTAAGTGCTCTAAAATCTGCTTGCTTGCGCGGATTATCTTGAAATCTGCTATATAGTATAGAGAAGGCTTAGGAACTTAAATTCAGAGTCGTTTTAGCCAAGAATTCTGGAGATATAAGCCCTGAGGAAAAACTGCCATTTTTCAAGTTTCTAGGTGTATGGGTGTTGTGTGTGTTGTTTGTTTCCTGGCTTGCTTTTAGGCTTTTTTTTTATGCAAGGCTAGAGATCAAACTGTTGCTGTGATGTGGGTCAAAATGGTCTCAGTTGGTCAATTTTTACCCAAGGTAGTGAACAACAGCCACTAGTCTTTGTGAGGTCCAAACTGTAAATGGTATGTAAGGACACGTTCACATGTTTATGTAGATGTGCAGTCTGGAAGGATTACAGTGCACATGCACCAGTAAAGAAAAAAATAGGAGAGGGTTTCTATTCAACCACTTTATGCTTGTCTGGGTAGTTGGAGGGAATGTGCCAATGCCGTTTTCCCTGGCGCACCCCACCTCTGATGTGTCTATTTCAAACCTTTGTACACCTTTGCAAGAAAGATTTAATAACTCATGTTGCTTGCTACAAATTGTCTCTGTTATAATATAGCCCATGTTTATTTTAGGGGGATGTCTATTGTGAACACAGAGGAATAATCACCAGCCTGTGTAACCAAAAAATTGTGTTATATTGGATGAGGAGGAGCTAGAGACAGAGAGCTTTGTATGTGTGTGTGGTGGAGCATTTGGGCGGGGGACAGACACAGGAGAAGGGTTGAGGCTGGGATGAGGGAGGAATGAGGACTGATGGTAGGGAAGCCTGGGGTTGATTTTGTTTGAGAAAATCTGTATTTTACTATGCCCTGGGTAGGGATGGGAGAGAGTGACTACTTCCAGATCCCAGGACAGATTAATGTGATGTTTTGAAAGACACATAGCACGGAAGTCTGTAACTCACAGCACAGGTACCTTGACCAATGAAGGAAAAGAAATGTGTGCTGCAAGGGCTAGCAACGTGTGGATTTTTGGGTGATTCTTGGATCACAAGATCACAGAAGTTGCGGGAGAGCAAGGAGTACACTATGACTTGGGGATTGCTAATTTGGATGAAGAGATGTGGCCTGCAATGACATCATGTTTTGCCCACTCTGTAGCATCTAACTGGTGATTTAAGAGGTTATCATCTACTGGCCACTGTGGCAATTCACTCAGGTAAAACTGATCCAGGCCTTACTGTTGGTGTACACCTCATAAAATGTATGAGAGCAGATTTGGACGGTATCAAAGATTTGTGTCCAGGAGCTGTGATTATTTTCTCTAATTTGCCTGAGCATCTGAATAATTGCTACAGTAACAGTATGAAAGCTAGTAATAAGTGTAGGAAGAACATTAATCAGGAAATTGAAGGGTTCATGGCTGACCAAAAAGTGTGTACTGTTTGGCATAGAAACATTGCAAGCTTTGATGCCTCACTGTTACTCTGAGATGGAGTACATCTATTGGACAGGGATCAGAGGATCTTTTTCTCAAACATAAAACTGTCAGTATTGAGGAACAGAAACCTTTTCTGTGACTCTTCTTGCCAGCCCTGCCACAAACTCCACCCTCCAACCATCCTGAACCCTGAGCAGTAACACCATTTCACTGAATCATACTTTGCTCCAGGCACTGCATATTAGTCAGTTATAGGAATCATAGAATCATAGAAGGTTAGAATTGGAAGAGACCTCAGGAGGTCATCTAGTCCAACCCCCTGCTCAAAGCAGGGCCAACACCAACTAAATCATCCCAGCCAGGGCTTTGTCAAGCCAGGCCTTAAAAAACCTCTAAGGATGGAGATTCCCCTACCTCCCTAGGTAACCCATTTCAGTGCTTCACCACCCTCCTAGTGAAATAGTGTTTTCTAATATATCCAACTTAGACTTCCCACTGCAACTTGAGACCATTGCTTCTTGTTCTGTCATCTGCCATCACTGAGAAGAGCCTAGTTCCATCTTCTTTGGAACACCCCTTCAGGTAGTGAAGGCTGCTATCAAATCCCCTCTCACTCTTCTCTTCTGCAGACTAAATAAGCCCAGTTCCCTCAGCCTCTCTTCATAAGTCAGGTGCCCCAGCCCCCAATCATTTTCATTGCCCTCCGCTAGACTCGGTCCAATTTGTCCACATCCTTTCTGTAGTGGGGGGCCCAAAACTGGACACAATACTCCAGATGTGGCCTCACCAGTGCTGAATAGAGGGGAATAATCACTTCGCTCGATCTGCTGGCAATGCTCCTACTAATGCAGCCCAATATGCCGTTAGCCTTCTTGGCAACAAGGGCACATTGTTGACTCATATCCAGCTTCTCCTCCACTGTAATCCCCAGGTCCTTTTCTGCAGAACTGCCACTTAGCCAGTCAGTCCTCAGCCTGTAGTGGTGCATGGATTCTTCTGTCCTAAGGGCAGGATTCTGCACTTGTCCAATCCTCCAATTTGTCTATGTCACTCTGGACCCTATCCCTACCCTCCAGCATCTCTACCTCTCCCCCGAGTTTATTGCCATCCGTGAATTTGCTGAGGGTGCAATCCATCCCATCATCCAGATCATTAATGAAGATGTTGAACAAAATCGGCCCCAGGACCGACCCCTGGGGCACTCTGCTTGATACCGGCTGCCAACTAGAAATCGAGCCATTGATCACTACCCATTGAGCCCGATGATCTAGACAGCTTTCTATCCACTTTATAGTCCATTCATCCAATCCAAACTTCTTTAACTTGCTGGCAAGAATACTGTGGAAGACTGTATCAAAAGCTTTGCTAAAGTCAAGGTATATCATGTCCACCACTTTCCCCATACCCACAAAGCCAATTATTTCATCATAGAAGTCAATCAGGTTGGTCAGGCATGATTTGCTTTTGGGGAGGGATGGAGGGAGGAAGTTAACAGAACTAGAAATGTTTGTAGACCAGGGAGTGTGGATTTCTGCTTGCAGTGGGGGATGGAGGAAGGGCCCTGGGCACAGTACCGGGGAGAGGACCAGTTTGGAGGGGGGAATGTCATGAATGGGTCAAGGGCCTGGCTGGGGAGATGTGCTAAAGCAGGGCTGGTGCAGTCCAGCTGATTGTGGGGGCTGGCTCAGTATGCAAATTGTGGGACATGATATGTACAACAGCCAAAAAGTCTGCTAACTCCTATCAACAACATATCTTTTCCAGATTAAACCCTAGAAAATTCAATAGAAGAAACCCACATTAATGCAGAGTTAAGGATGCTTGGTGGTATGTCATCCCCTTGCAAAATGTTGAATTGAGCAAGACTCACATTTCTGAAAACTGGGCAATGCATAATTGAGGTTGCCAATGCCTGGAATCCTGTGGGTGAGAGTGAATGAGTTGTAAAAGGAGGTAAAGAGCCTGTACATTTCAGCAACTGTGGAGTTGGCAGAGTAAAGGTGTATATGTTAACAGGCATACTATGGCATTGCTAAAAGAAGGCAGAGTTTAGGTTGCTTGGGCAACCTTAACCATGTATTTCCTTGTTTTCAGAAGACTGAACTTTGCTTAACTCAGCATTCTGCAAGGGGACGACATACCACCAATCAACCTTAACTTTGAGTTAACAGGGTTTCTTTTCTTTTGAACAAGACAAGGATTCTGGGATAATTTCTCCATTATACTCTGGTCTCCTTGCAATGTTAAGATGGCACAAAGGACCTGGATTCTTGCTGTAACTCACCTGGTGAACTACAGTGCTCCTCAGTTCAGACGTGGTGAGCCTGTTCAGGGAGGGAAGGGGCAGGATAGACCATAAGCCAGAGGTGCAAGTTAAACCCTAGGCTGCTCCAATTCACACCGGGGAAGACTGGTTCAGAATCAGGGGTCATAACAGAATTTTTCATCCTGCTCTCCTTCCACCCACTCCATAACAGTGCTGTTCAGAGGGGAGAATCAAGCCTTCTAAATAGTTTCCTCATGACAGGAATCACCTTACCTGAGATACTTGAGGAAATAATCATGGCTTCTGTCTTGAAATATTTCTTCATTTTGAAGACCTGATCACTTTAAATTCGGTACTGAAAGGGCTTGTGCCCGACTGTCTCAGCACAACTAAGTGGCAGAACCTCCCTAAAACCTGAAGTAGAGTTGACTCTCTTGAAATGCACTGATTTCCAGATGATACAGAAGGGTAGACTGTTACTTCCTTCTTGTCTTGGATCAAACATTATTGCCATTATCTATTGTTTTTATTGTGGTATGGCAGACAGTGTCCAGCTGTGGTGGGACCATCCACACATAGTAAAAAGACAAAATTAGCATGTGATTATAGAAAGCAGGTGAGGAAAATGAATCAAATAGTAAAACAGCTAGTCAAAAATTATGCAAAATTGTGAATATGTCCTCCAATTTTGGGGGGGGGGGGGGGTCATGTTTTGAAAAATCACAATCATACCTAGAGGTGTCACATAAACTCACAGATTCCGCAAAAGCCCAATGGAACATAGAAGGGTAAATTTCACTCCTTTTGAATCTGTTATTTCTGGTTTGAGGGCAGACTGTGGGTATGTCTACACAGCAAATTAAAACCTGCACCAGGCCCGCGCCAGCTGACTTGAGTTCACGGGGCCTGGGCTGTGGGGCTGTTTCACTGCTGGATAGACTTCTGGGCTCAGGCTCACCCTGCAAAGGGAGAAGGTCCCAGAACTCGGGCTCCAGCACGAGCCCGAAAATCTACAGAGCAATGAACCAACCCTGCAGTCCGAGCCTTGTGAGCCCAAGTCGGCTGGTACAGGCCAGCTGCGGGTTTTTCGTTGCTGTGTAGACATATCCTATGAGGGTACAATTATGAGATTGTAATGAAGTTAGGAAATGGCACAGTTTAAATCAATCTTTGTCAGATGAATGAGTAAATGTCTGCTTAATTGTCCTCCTCTCAATCTTTCCCTCTCAGGAGGCTTTTATCATAATGCGAGTGTTAATTCTATTACATTAAATGTTTAAGAAGTTGTTATTTTCATCTTTTGTGAGGTGTAAGTTTTTGATTGACTGCTCAATGACCAGATTTTCCTTATTCTCCATTATAATAGGACTGTGAAAAAGAAAAGAAGTGGAATAGCCGGCCAATTAAATTACACAATAATGACAAGTTTAGGCCAAAGAAGAGTACATTTTGGAAGTTTACAAATTACTGAAACAAATGCATTTTCCTTGTTTGTGACAGATTGGATTGAAAACAAAAAATGGCACATGAATCCATTAACATGACAGCCCAATAAAAAGGCAGAGAAAAAAAGTTAAGCATATAAGAATACATCAAGGTAATTTGAAGTGATCAGAGCCAAATCGACAAAGGAATTCTTCCCCTCACAAATAAGATAAAAAACCCTAAAAAAATATTGCACATTTATTTCTATTTTCAACTCTCTGCTGGTTACATCTTCTAGTATTTCACAAAGGTTTTCACTGCTGTATCTTCTAAATCTCAGCTGTCTCTAAGGTAGAGGTGTGGGTCATACAAACAAGATTCAATTCATGACAATGGGTTGCAGTTAACATAACTGATCTTGTGACCTTGTTCCTCCTCCTGCTGTAATGCTCCAGTCTTGCTTTGCTAATGAAAGAGCAGCTTTTACCATCTAAAATGTGCCAGGGAAAAGTGATATGTTTATCAATAAGGAACAATATAGTCATACGTAACCTTGCTTGTTAAGGGTCCTGCGTTAGATCACACTTCCAATTGCATTGCTTGATCCAGTAACCCACAGGAGGGCTAATTTGTTGAGAATATAATGAAAAGGGGACAGGAGGGCTCTCTTTTCAGGGTAGAGTAGAATACCAAAGGTTTGAGGAGGTGGTTTTTGTCATTCGCTGTTTATAATGTCTCTTGTGGACAATGTGCTATCCATATGCTATACTTAACTAAGACTCTAAAGGGATCATTATTTTTTACCTGTTGTAAGTAAAATAAAATGTCACCTCATCTGAAAGTGTCTTAAAAGCTGGGGTATATTTATATGATCTCTGCAGATACTATACAAACTACAGTACCAAGAAACTTAGAACTGCCTTGTTAGCTAATTTATACAGCAATTTATATAGAAAAAAATATTGGTCCAGTCCCCAGATCTCACCAAACTGTGCCAAGTGAGATGAAAACAAAGGGGCTATAAACTGAGTTTTCTGCTCTCTGATTGTTGGTCCAAATGGGGGTTGAAATGGCCCCTGGCCTACTAGAGCAGGCTAAGGGCAGCTCTAAGTTATGATGCCTAAGAGAGATCCTTAGGAGCTGGCTGGTTATCACACTGGCTCTTCCCCCCAGCTATTCCTCTGGCTCACCCTGGAATGTCCCCAGTGCCAGCCACCTCTATGCCACCCACCCTTCTGCTATCTCAAGGCATTTGCCAGCTGCCTGTTAGAACAGCTCTCCACCCCTTTAGCACTGCCAGAACAACATAAAGGAGACAGAGCTGGGCCCAAAAGATGAGGCATCGTATTGCAGAATATTTTCAAACTAATAAATGCTTTGAACAAATATAGCACCTTTTATTGGAGGATCTTAGAGGACTTTGCAAAGATAAGCAAAGTATTTTTCTTCCAAGGTAGGAAATACCTAAGCTCATGGTTCTAAGCCACTGAGTCCATCAAGGGGTCTCTCATATCAGCCCCTGCGGGGGAATATATGTGATTGTCCACCCAGCACCACCTCTGCTCCAACAGCGGGTACCTTTTTGACTGTAGTCCATGAAGAAGCACTCTTGGATGGTGCAACCAGTTTCCCAGCTGTGCAGCAATTTGTCTTTCTTGATGACTAATTTGCTTCTCTCACCACGGATTAATTCTTCTTCACCATAGCATTACTTTCATTGAAGTTATTTGAAATAACAGGTAAAACTTTTTGTGAGCTAGCTTTGTTAGCAACTGCATAGCCCTCAGCTGGTGACACTTTAGGGCCTCAAGCCCCACAGTTTCTGTTGCATCTGAGAGATTCCGTTGACTCTTGTTCTTAGTGTTTGTGAACTTTGTGTGTTTTTGTCATATTGTCTATTTATCTCTCTGTTACTATCCACTTTGATCTTAGAGGAATGAAGAAGAAACCTTGTATCCTGTGTCTTGGAACGGATCACAAAGGGCTCCCTTGTAAGTTCTGCTAACAAAGACCTCAAGTCCTCCTAGCATCTTGGAAAGATTCTGCCAAAGGATATGCAAATTCCAATTTAAAATATTTTGTGATATAGTACAAAAGGGCCAAATGAGGATCCTTTTATGTATTCCCCCCAAAAACTGCTTGGATACCCTCTTCACCTGGGCTATAAACATCTCACAGAGTTCATTTGGCATCTACAAGTATTATTCAAAAAACTTTGCTTAGAAGATTCTGTAGTCTCCAACAGAAGCATGTCAATCTGCTGTCTGATGGCATCTCTCATTATTAGTCTGGTGGCTCATGACTCCAGTGACATATCAAGGACATTCAACATAAGAGAAGATTACAACTGAAACAAACTCAGTCTTTTCATGTAGGAGGTTTGCATGGAGTCCTCTGCATATATTCCCTAAGGGTATGTCTACATTAGGACTATAGCGGCATAGCTATATCACCATAGCTATGATGATATAACTGTAGCTAGGTTAATGGACCTTCTTCCATTGACCTACCAGTGACTACACTGGGCCTGGGGATTAGGTCAGCATAGCTACATCAACTGAGGTGTGGATTTTTCACACCCCTGACCAACGTAGCTATGACAACCTAAATTTTAAGTGTAGACCAGGTCTAAGTAATATAGGCTATATTTGACCTGAAGACAACAATCAAAATAGAGTCTGTCAGTATTACCAGGCTAGGGAAGATTAAAATCCTCTACCCACAGGAAAATTTCATTGGTTGGTTGTTTCAGGTTAATGGTTTTTGGAGACTGGGGTGTTTCACTTTTTCCTGCCTCTTTCACTATGTTGCCATTGTATTATAGAGATATTCCTGAGTCTCCTACTTTCCAAGCGTGTGTAATCTCCTAAATATTAATCTTCGGAGAAGAAAAAATGATTTACCTGTAATTGCTGTTCTTGGAAAACCATGGTCTATGCCAGTGGTTCTCAAACTAGGGCCGCCGCTTGTTCAGGGAAAGCCCCTGGCGGGCCGGGCCAGTTTGTTTACCTGCCGCATCCGCAGGTTTGGCCGATTGTGGCTCCCATTGGCCACGGTTTGCTGCTCCAGACCAATGGGAGCAGGAAGTGACGCGGGCTGAGGGACGTACTGGCCGCCACTTCCCGCCGCCCCCATTGGCCTGGAGCAGCAAACCGTGGCCAATGGGAGCCACAATCGGCCGAACCTGCGGATGCAGCAGGTAAACAAACTGGCCCGGCCCGCCAGGGGCTTTCCCTGAACAAGTGGTGGCCCTAGTTTGAGAACCACTGGTCTATGCTACAGTAGATGAACATCCACCCATCTTTCTCACCAAAGAAAGGAGAGCTCTGTAATCTTTTTTACCAATACATTATTAAATTTCATTTTTGGAGCTAAGAGGAAGGATTTTCATTTCCTATCTGAAAAGAATGGGTAGCTGGAGCACCAGTAAATTGCCTTTGTTATGCTGTAGTGGCTAGTTGCTTGGCCAAATAGCTCACAGGAGGTGTCCCATCTTAGTTGCGGGCAGAAGTATATAATAATGATGACCTGTTACAACATACATCTTCAGATCACTTTCTGCCTATGCCCATCTAAAAGACAAGGAACCTGACACAGAGGGAAAATAAGTGATTTGCCCAGAACAGTCAGTGGCATAGTCACTTATACAATCTGAGCTTTCTAACTCCCAGTCCCTTTTCCGAACACGGCACCACACTATCCTCATGTAGATGTTCCTTGAATTCTTTATTCATAAATAATGTTAGTTAGATGCTTACTGAATACTCAATTGTGTTTTTCATCGACTAAAGTGAGGAATATTCTTTCTCCAAGGCAAAGCTGATAAAGAATGCAAAAAGGCAATGCATCTCAATTCTCTGTCACTGCTGGCTTCTTGAACGTGAGCTGACACGCACCATGGACTTTGAAGATGCAATGATTGAATCTGTATAGAGTTTACAGGGAGAAAAAAACTTGGAATTCTATCATCAAACATTGTCCTCAGTAGTGATTAATACAGGACATTAGAACTCACCCTGGGTAACATCTCATGGTTAAATGTGTTAAAATAGTTATTGCTCTAAAATGCATTTTACAGGAATTTTGTTAATAAATATTACTAGAACATAGAAAACAATGTCAAAGGACAGTGTAATTGTACAGTGTATAATATAATCGATGCAGAGTGACAGGAAAGGCAAAAGTTTGCCTTAGGATAAAATTTTCCCACTAAACTGAATAAATAATAGAAGATCCAAAAACAGAAATGAAAATTGGAACATTGCTTACGATACATATTTTATTTATATTCAAATACTCTCAATAAGGCTAATACACACAATATTTTCAGAAACATCTGTTTCTCCCACCCATTCTCCATTGCTATTTTGTTATCATCCATATAATCAGTAATTGTAATTATTTCCATTATTGTGTGCTCAGCTAAGAGTTTAGTTTCAGTAGATTAGATTGAATCTAGTTTGCTTTCATTATTTTCTATTTGTTCCACTTATTGCAAATTGTTCTCCTTCTTGTAATTATTTTCCATTAAGCCCTTTGAATTCCATGAATCCTTTCTCAAAATACTCAGCAATGCACATTTAGAAACTAAATCCACTTTCATCAATATCCACATTCTTGTATTTTCACCATTAGATACATAGTCTAAACCTTACGCAGGTTTGACTCCTTTGTCTTGTAAGCTGGTAACTGAAAACTGCTTTCCTCTGCCAGCATTCTGTGGCTATAGGCTCATCTGCCCTTGAAATGCAGCTGCCCCAGTGAATGAAAAGAGGTTCTTTGGAATCATACCTTGTGGTCTGTTGTTTTCTGATCCACTGTGGTTCGGTTGCCACTGATCTCTGAGATGACACCACGTTTCTCTGAGAAAAATTAGCGAGTGCTCCGCACCCCCCGGCAGTCAAGCTCCCCCCTCCTTGCCTCCTTCTCCCCGCCCCGAGCATGCCACATTCCCGCTCCTCCCTCTCCCTCCCAGCACTTCCTGCCCCCCTGCCGCCTAACAGCAATTTGGCAGCACTTAGGACTTCCCAGGAGTGAGGGGGAAGACCAGGGACGTGGCACGCTCAGGGGAGGAGGCGGAGAAGAGGCAGGGCAGGGGCGGGGACTTGGGGGAAAGGGAGTGGAATGGGGCGGGAAGAGGGCAGGGCTGGGGTGGGAAAAGGCAGGGTGGGATGGGGACTTTGGGGAAGGGGTGGAATGGGTGGGGCGGGGCAGAGGCGGGAAGAGGCAGGGCAGGGGCGGAGTCGAGGGGGGGTCGAGCACCAATGAGTAGAGGGGAAGTCAGTGCCTATGTATAAAGCTATCTTAGGGGACCTCCAAAATATTCAGGTAGCTGGAATTTCAGTTTCTCTATGAAGTTTGGACTTGGGAATAAAATAAAATTTTGGATAATCAGAAACACAAATAATTACGGTTTGAATAACTGTTGTTTTGCCTGTAAAATAATTACCTTCATCATGGAGTGAGTATCCAACTTAATTAGGCCCAATACTGCAAACACTTGTACATGTGCTGCACTTTGTTTCCTTGAAGGATCTCGGGCTTTTCACAGTGTTAACTATGTGTGTGGGTCTTTGCAGGATTGAGGCCATAGTTGATGTCTGTAAAGTATTTTGAGATTCTCAGATGAAGCCACTGAATTCCTTTATAATATCATCATCATCATCATCATCAATTTTTATTAAAATATATGAATGTGGATACATATTTTCTTCTACCAGTTTGAGATGTATTATTGGTTGTACTGGGATTCCCCACATTAAACATAGGGAATATCTCTGAAACCAGAAACTTTCAGAGCAGAAGAAACTTTTCAACATATAACCCCTCTGCTTGTTTAAAAAAAAGAATATTACTATGGTTTTCACCTATCCTTCTCCCATTGCTTCCTTGAAGAGTAACTTAATTTTTAATAATATTTTAAATGACTGTAGCTGTTCGTCTAAAAATTGAACTTGCCAGCATTGGACTTCACATTTGTATAGCGCCTAGCACACTGTGGATGCTCACAGAAATAATCAATAAATAATAGTAATAATATATCAAGGAACTGGCAAGCATGTGCTAATAAGATCAAGTCACTACTATGTTGATCTAGGAACAGCTGTCCGTTATTCCCACATAATTTTAACAATGATTATTTGTTGGAAGGACCTTCAACAAGGAAATGTGATTTTTAAAAAAAAAAAAATTTATTATTATTATTTGCAAAGCATGACATCAGATTGCAATAAAACTGTGATAGAAGAGAAAAGTGTTTGGCCAATGTTGTTTCCGGGGACCAGACATAAACATATTAACCTAGGAGTTTTCAAAGTGACACAGAACAGCATGAGGTGGGCTAATTTACAAGTGTGAGTTTATAAAGAAGGATTTTCAATTTCTGTCCCATAAACTGTGCCACTTGGCAAAAAATCAGAATAGATTAGAAAGGATGGGAGGGAATGTATACATTTCCATATATCTTTAAAGGGGAGGAAAGGGCAATTTAACTTTGAGAGTGCTCTAAGAGGGTTAATTCAGGAGAAACTCTGCAATTTATTCTTACTCTCAGTAATGTTGGACCTTAGGGCTTGATGTAATGGAATGTGATTTAGAGTTCTGAATGTGCTAATTTTGTAATTCAGGTGTCCTGTGGAGAGGCTGTGTTCATGCCAGCTGTCTGGGGAATTAAATGCAGCTGATTTGTGTTGGGAAAATGTGTAGTTTTCTTCAGGCCTAAACTGTTGTAAAATTTAAACCAATCTGTTTTTCTCCCTATTTAATTCAAAGTAGGGGATACAGGTAGGCCCGAGGGGAATCACTGAGTGCTTCCACCATACTTGTTGGTATTTTACATAGAAAATTCGGAAGTTGTGCTTTTGCTAACATATAATACGATCTCCATGAAAGCTGGAGATCTCGTTATTACATTAATCTTGTTTTCCGCTTTGTTTTTCCCCTGGTTTCTATGTACTGTATTAACTTGGACCCTCCACACAGACTCACTTTTTTTCCCCAAATAAAAACTCGTTACATTTTTAACACTGGCTTTGGGGCATATTGTGAGCATGAAGCATTGCAGGGGCTAAAGATTAATTTTTCATAACAAACCCTTGTGTTAAATATTAATTTAATTTGTTTCCAGGAGAGATTCCTGAGGTGGGAAATTGTCTTCTAATGATGATTTGTACTGAAGAGTGGTTATTATAGAAAGGTGAGCTATATGTGGCTGGCTACCAAAGATGATGTGCTCAAACATTAGCTTCACAAACAAAGTTCAGTTTGCTAGATGAATTGTATAACATTGTGTGAGGTTATTTATTTTGAAATATTGCAAAATGTAGTTCTTGGAAATATTGAACTAATGGCGCTCCAGTGAAGCTAAACTGATTTCCACCAGCTGAAGAACTGGCCTTCCATACCTGTAAAGGGAAGTGACACCCCATCACTGGTTGTTTTACAAATTACTATGAAAATAGATACACAAGGGGATAAGGCAATATCTTTTATTGGTCCAATTTCTGTTGGTGAGAGACAAGCTTTTGAGCTACTCAGAGCTCTTCTTCCGGTCTGGCAAAGGTACTCAGGGCTGGTCTACACTACAGACTTAGGTCAATGTAAGGCAGCTTATGTTGACCTAACTCTGTCTACACTAAAGTAATTCACCTACTACACCGACTTAATAACTCCACCTCCGCGAGATGTGTAGCGCTTAGGTCAATGTAGTAAGGTTGACTCGGTGTCAGCGTAGACCCTGCACTGCTTACATCGAATGTTGCCTTTCAGAAGCCATCCCACAATGCCCCACACTGACAGCTAAATCGGTGCAAGCACTCCTGGTGAGGACGTGCACTGCCAACACAAGGAGCGTAGTATGGACATGTAAAACCGATTCAATTACTGCAGTGCATCTACATAATTTAGGATGACTTAATTTTGTAATGTAGACTTGCCCTCAGAGTATCACAGCTAAATACAAGATGGAACAGATAGTTTAGCATAAGTAGTTAGCACATATTCTAAGTGATCATTCAACATGAAGTGGCTCATTAATACCCCAATAGCATAGGACAAAAAGGGGGGTTAGAGGGTTACTAATTGTTGTAATAAATCTAGTGTCTGTGTTCAGTCCGTGGTTTTTAGAGTCTAGCAAAGTTATGGATTTAAGCTCCCAGACTCATCTTTTGAAAGTGTTATGCAGGTTTCCTTTGAGGATGAGGATTACTTAGAGAAAAAAGTGTTCACCCACAGGTGATATGGTGTTTTTGTCTTTTATCATTTTCCTGGGTCAGTTCATTCAACAGCATAGTGATTGTCTGGTTTCACCCGCATAGCTGTTATTGAGACATTTAATGCACTGGATGAGGCACACCACATGCTGTGATAGGCATGTGTACAACCCATGGATCTTGAAAGCTGTGTTTTGAGGGATGTTGATCATTAGAGCAGTGGAGATGTGTCTGCAGGATTTGCATCTGTTGTTCTGGCAGGATCTGGTGCTGCTTTGAGTTGGTGTGTCCTGGTCTGTGGGAAGCTTGGTCGCATTATCCCACCATAACACCTTGCCTGATAGGTGAAACTGGTTAACTTTCTCCAAACCAAAACAATGACATTACCTTGACTGGTTTCCTTTCTAAAACAGCTGCCCGGGAAAACATTTTTGAAGAGGATGGTACAAGAAGGGAGTTGAAGTCACCTTTTTATTTAGGAGAATAGTTTAACATATTCCATCAAGCGTGCTGCATTTTGAAATACAATGGAGGCCCCTTAAATACAAAATGTTGATGTATGGTGAAAAAAATCTCTCATGCTTTATTCCCTCATTGATATCCATAGTGATTTTACCATATGTTGCCTTTATGGGAATAAGTATAGGTAATATATTATTTTTACAGGTCCGTTCATGTAAACAAAATGAGAGAGGCAGAAACCTCACAGAAGTTAATTACACCAAAGCTTCACCAGAATAGCTGGGTCTTCCTACTATGGGTATAGAAATTTGTCTGTTCAGCTCACCACAGCCTGAGGACATCAGATCCAACATTCTACATATCCACATACTTTCACACAGGACCAGTCTATACTCATTGACTTTGCTAGTGGTGGGAAGTTATTTTTGCAATATGAAGGAACTATGAAGGCTGAACCATATGGAAGAATTGAAATGCCTTATGTTTCTTGAGGTAATGTTAAACGAGTGTTTAGGTTTATTCATATAGCAGATCTGACACTGATTATATTTCACTAATTTCTGCACTTTCTGTCATGTTTTTAATCATGCCATTGTTTCCCTATACAATAATTTAGAGGACATCAGGCTACATGTGATTTGAATAAGTAGGTATTCGCTGCTAAGACTCATCAGACAAAAGTTCGTTTCTGAGTAGGCAATGCCTGACACAGTATAATACAGGCAGCTAGTTTCATAATGGATCAAACAAAACACGAACGTTGCCCTTAATGGAAATCAAAATTGTTTAAAATTGCAAATGCATTTTTTTAATGAGACTAAGCATGAATTCAATCAATGATTGCTGTCTGACATGACTCAGCTTCGGAACTGTATTTATTGATTCATTTAGGCCTTGGCTACACTGGCAATTCACAGCGCTGCACTTGCTGCGCTCAGGGGTGTGAAAAAACACCCCCCCTGAGCGCAGCGAGTGCAGCGCTGTAAAGCGCCAGTGTAACCAGCGCCTGCAGCGCTGCACGCTCGCTCGCAGTGCTGCAAGCTATTCCCCTCGGAGAGGTGGAGTACTTGCAGCGCTGCGAGAGAGCTCTCGCAGCGCTGGCGGCGCGACTACACTTGCGCTTCACAGCGCTGCCGCGGCAGCGCTGTGAATCCGCAAGTGTAGCCAAGGCCTAAGTTCCAGCCCTTATTCTTGTTCAAAGCACAATAACTTTGCAGCAACTCACCCATTTCCTTTCATACCTCCTGTTATTGTGAAGCTGAATTTTAATTAAAAATTATCTGAATTTAATTCCAAACTGTTTGCTTCTTCCATCTTTGTTAAAGTGTCCAGTGAGAGAGATGGGAAGGGTCATCCTTGACTGTCCATTTGTACATTTCTCCCACATATGCCTCCAAACTTTCTTCCATGTAGCTCTTTAGGAATTAAGGCTCCTGAATTAAGATGTAAAGTCACTCACTGACATCTTCTCAAGATCCTATTCTAGCAGCCCCCGAGTTGCCTATAAGAAATAAGTCAACAAATAATAGCTAAGTTTGAAGGGCAGTCAGAAATTGATGACAGTATCATTTAGTTAAAAAAAAAAGCATGAATTATTTGGACCTTTCAAGTTGTGCATCTAGGACCTGACTGAATATCCATTGAAGTCACTGGAAAGATTCCCATTGACTTCAATCGGCTTTAGGTATTATCACTGTTTTGATTAGACTCTATATGCATTTTTTTTGTACGATTGCAGTTGTGTCACTTTGTGCTGTGGTCCTATCAGATCTCACAAACTAATGGAATTCCAGTGCTTAACCACCCTGACAGAAAGTTTTTCCTAATGTCCACTGTAAACCTCCCTTGCTGCAATTTAAGCCCATTGCTTCTTGTCCTATCCTCAGAGGTTAATGGAGTCAAACTAATGGTTGACCTGGAGTCCTCCAAGGACTACATTACAAATAGTAATGAGGAGTCCGGTGTCACCTTGAAGACTAACAGATTTATTTGGGCATAAGTCCAAATAAATCTGTTAGGCCTGGTCTACACTAGGCGTTTATGTCGAAGTTAGCGCCGTTACATCAAATTAACCCTGCACTCGTCCACACCGTGAAGCTATTTAGTTCGACATAGAGGTCTCTTAAATTCGACTTCTGTACTCCTCCCCGACGAGGGGAGTAGCGCTAAATTCGACATGGCCATGTCGAATTAGGCTAGGTGTGGATGGAAATCGACGCTAATAGCTCCGGGAGCTATCCCACAGTGCACCACTCTGTTGACGCTCTGGACAGCAGTCCGAGCTCGGATGCTCTGACCAGCCACACAGGAAAAGCCCCGGGAAAATTTGAATTCCTTTTCCTGTCTAGCCAGTTTGAATCTCATTTCCTGTTTGGACATTGTGGCAAGCTCAGCAGCACTGGCAACGATGCAGAGCTCTCCAGCAGTGATGGCCGTGCAATCTCAGAATAGAAAGAGGGCCCCAGCATGGACTGATCGGGAAGTCTTGGATCTGATCGCTGTGTGGGGCGATGAGTCCATGCTTTCCGAGCTGCGATCCAAAAGACGGAATGCAAAGATCTACGAGAAGATCTCTAAAGCCATGTCAGAGAGAGGATACAGCCGGGATGCAACGCAGTGCCGCGTGAAAATCAAGGAGCTGACACAAGGATACCAGAAGACCAAAGAGGCAAACGGACGCTCCGGATCCCATCCCCAGACATTCCGTTTCTACGAGGCACTACATTCCATCCTCGGTGCGGCCGCCACCACTACCCCACCACTGACCATGGACTCTGAGGATGGGATATTGTCCACGGCCGGTTCCTCGGACATGTTAGCGGACGGGGAAGATGAGGAAGGAGATGAGGAGGACGAGGCAGTCGACAGCGCTTACAACGCTGATTTCCCCGACAGCCAGGATCTCTTCATCACCCTTACAGAGATCCCCTACCAACCATCCCCAGCCGTTAACCCGGACACAGAATCTGGGGAAGGATCAGCCAGTAAGTGTTTTAAACATCTCAACATTTATTTTTAACAGAACAGGAATATTAAGAATAACAACAATGGGTTTCTCATGATTAGTTTGCCCTAGGCGCTTAACGTTTCAGTCATGGGCAGTGCAACTATTGAAAAAAAATCTAACAATGTCCGGTTTAGCATGATTGTTCTGCCCAAGCCGCTCTACTGTTTAGTCCCTGCCAGTGCAGCTACAGTAAAATGCGGTCTATATGTCCGGGGATAGAGCAGAAATCCTCCTGGGACATCTCAAGGAAGCTCTCCTGGAGGTAATTGGAAAGCCTTTGCATCAGGTTCCTGGGGAGAGCGGCCTTATTGGGTCCTCCGTGGTATGAAACGTTTCTGCGCCACGAGACAATCAAGTACTCCGGGATCATTGCCCTGCAGAACATGGCGGCATACGGCCCTGGTCTTTGGAGGCTTTCCCGAAGCATTCTTTCTTTCTCAGTGTCTGAGATCCTCATCAGGGTGATGTCGCTCATGGTGACCTGCTTTGAATTAGGTAGGGGAATGTTAGTGTTGGGACTGCTTGCCCGTTCCTTTACAGAACTGTAACCGCTGGTTTGCAGCCACGCGGTGGAGGCGGGGGCAGGTCCAGCAGCAGGGCACATACACAGTGCAATCACTAGTTACCCTGGTCAGTCTGGGAGGTGGTTTTCATGTTCTGTGGTGGGGGGTGGGTTGCTCTGTGACTTTTTGGCGGGGGAGGGCAGTTACAGATCTTATGCGGTGGTCCTTATGCAGGATCACAGAGCCACGTAGCAGGGGATCTGTAACCGTCCTCCCCCTGCCACAAAGTCACATAGCCCCCCCATACACACTGTCCCGATCAGGAGGGGTGACAGGCTCCATTGAAACAACCAGTCCACCACTGCGGAGCCTGTCAATCCTGGAGTTATGAAGCGTCATTTGCGTCACTACACTACACCCGCTCCCCACCACAGTCTGCGTCCCAGGTTTAAAACATTCCCGTGAAAACAGTAATAAAGAAAACGGTGTTCATTAACAAAGTAGAAGTGATTTTATTTCTAAACGTGTGTTGGAAGGGGGTGAAGGGGGTACATAACTGGAGAGGATAGTCAACATTAACTGGGTAAAGAAATGGGGGCAGGTTCAGCTTCTCTGTACACAAACTTAAAAGTCACAGGTTACCCTGCTCACTCAGGAACCTAGCTTTCAAAGCCTCCTGGATGCACAGCGCGTCCCGCTGGGCTCTTCTAATCACCCGGCTGTCTGGCTGGGCGTAATCAGAAGCCAGGCTATTTGCCTCAACCTCCCACCCCGCCATAAAGGTCTCCCCCTTGCTCTCACAGAGATTGTGGAGCACACAGCAAGCTGCTATAACAATGGGGATATTGGTTTCGCTGAGATCACAGCGAGTCAGTAAGCTTCTCCATCTCCCCTTGAGACGTCCAAAAGCACACTCCACCACCATTCTGCACTTGCTCAGCCGGTAGTTGAAGAGTTCTTTTTCACTGTCCATGTCACCAGTATAGGGCTTCATGAGCCAGGGCATTAGCGGGTAGGCTGGGTCCCCGAGGATGACTATAGGCATCTCCACATCCCCAAGAGTTATTTTGTGGTCCGGGAAGTAAGTACCTTCCTACAGCCGTCTAAACAGACCAGGGTTCCTGAAAACACGAGCGTCATGAACCTTGCCCGGCCATCCGACGTAGATGTTCGTAAAACGTCCCCTGTGGTCCACCAGTGCTTGCAGCACCATGGAAAAGTAGCCCTTTCTGTTAATGTACTGGCTGGCCTGGTGCTCCGGTGCCAGGATAGGGATGTGAGTTCCATCTATGGCCCCACCGCAGTTTGGGAATCCCATCGCTGCGAAGCCATCTATGATCACCTCCACGTTTCCCAGGGTCACTACCTTTGACAGCAGTACATCAACGATTGCCTTGGCTACTTGCATCACAACAACCCCCACGGTAGATTTGCCCACGCCAAAGTGGTTCGCGACTGACCGGTAGCTGTCTGGCGTTGCAAGCTTCCAGAGGGCTATGGCCACTCGCTTCTGGACAGTCAGGGCTGCTCGCATCCGGGTGTCATTGCGCTTCAGGGCAGGGGACAGCAACTCACAAAGTTCAAGGAAAGTTCCCTTACACATGCGAAAGTTTCGCAGCCACTGGGATTCATCCCAGACTTGCAGCACTACGCGGTCCCACCAGTCCGTGCTTGTTTCCCGGGCCCAGAATCGCCATTCCACAACATCCACATGACCCATTGCCACCGTGATGTCCTCGGCGCTGGGTCCCGTGCTTTCTGACAGGTCTGTGCTACTCTCAGACTTCAGGCCCTCACCGCGGTGCCGTAGCCTCCTCGCCTGACTTATCTGCATCTGCCTCTGGGAAAGGTGGATGATAAGCTGCGAGGCGTTGAGAACGGCCACAACTGCAGCGATGGTCGCAGCGGGCTCCATGCTCGCAGTGCTGTGGAGTCCGCGCTGTCACTGACTAGAAAAGTGCGCGAACTGATTTCCCGCCGGCGCTTTCAGGGAGGGAGGGTGGGAGTGATGGACGGATGACGACAGTTACCCAAAAGCACCCTCGACACATTTTTTTACCCAGAAGGCATTGGTGGCTCCACCCAGAATTCCAATGGGCAGCGGGGACTGCGGGAACACTGGGATAGCTGCCCACAGTGCACAGCTTCCAATGTTGACGCTTTCCCCGTTAGTGTGGACTCACAAAGTCGAATTACTGTCCTTAGTGTGGACACACGCGTTCGACTTTGCAATATCGATTCCAAAAATTCGATTTAAGTAAAATCGAACTACTCTCGTAGTGTAGACATACCCTTACTCTTTAAAGTGCCACTGGATTCCTCATTGGTTTTGTGGATACAGACTAACACGGCTAGCCCTCTGATCATAGGTGCCGACTCCGTGGGTGCTTTGGGGCTGGAGCACCCAAGGGGAAAAATTGGTCGGTGTTCTGCACCCACTGGCAGCTCCCCACCCTGCCTCCCCACCCCAGCTCACCTCCACCTCCACATCCTGCTTCTCCCCCTCCCTCCCAGCGCTCGCGCCATGAAACAGCTGTTTCACGCAGCAAGAGCTGGGAGGGGGGAGGGGGAGGAGGAGGAACACAGCGCGCGCGCAGAGAAGAGGGGGGGCTGGGGCTGGGATTTGGGGAGGGGGTCCAATGGGGCAGGGAGGGGGCGGAGTTGGGGCGGGGGGGAAAGTTGGCGCCTGTGCCTCTGATACATTACAGATAGTGGTATTGGTTATTCAATAGGTGACACTCTGCACACCTGCTTATCAATGAAGTCATGCCACAACAAGATGTTCAGGATGCTGTGCTACTGTAGTATGTGAACCTCAGCACTGACTGTTTGTCACTAAAGATCTCTGGGCACTTTGTACAACAGTTGTGGTATGAATTCTAGTGTCCTGACCAAATACAAATTGGCTATTACATTCTGCCTACCTAAAATTTCCCCTGCTGCTTCAGCTGAAGAGTATTCTTCATACCTCACTAAAGGTTTGTATAGTGTTACTGAGCTCCTGCATTTCACTCCACAGGTAGCTTCATTTCAGTTGTAATTAAGCATTCCTCAGCTGTTGTGGGGATTAATTAGATATTGTATGTAAAGCATGGCTGATATCCTAGATGAAAGTTGCTTCAGAAGTGCAAGCTGATGTTTATCTTATTTTAAGAACAATGTTGGATGGGATGTCATGACAAAACAATCTGATAACTGAAAGGGGTGAGTTCAGGACATAATTAGGTTAGTTTCCTCAGCTGCTGATCAGTTTGCAGGTTTAATCCGAGCCATTTCATAAGAGCTAACGTGTTTTGCCTTGAGCTAGAATCTTACTGTCCCTACTAATGATCACACCCAGAGGTTATTAATATTTGGCAACAAGTCTAGTTTTATTCAGTGACAGTAGTAGAGCTTAACCTTATTTAAGCCCTTTCTTTTTCTTCTGAGAAATTAATTTTAAATGATGCAGCCGGACTGAAGAATGGAGAATTTTATTTTATCCTCACTGTAGGATGGGAGAGAATGCATATTTATAACATGAATGGCAGACTTTTCATTCTCTCGCTCGCATACTTTGCTTACTTACTATCTGCTGCAAAACTCCATACTCTACATAACAAATTTTCTAGAGTTCCTTTATTTGTGGCATTCTGCAATCAATGCTCTAGTCATATGTGGTAGAGGTTTAACACAGGAATATTCTAATAGTTTAGACTACATTTCTCCATTTTCTCGCTCTGTGGTACAACCAGGTGAAATGCTAGTGGACATTTTAGTCCATATTCATCCTGTCCTCATTCTGGCTTAGCTGAAAAGTGTTCTGCAAGCTTTTCTACAGTGGTTCATATATTGATTTTTGTTATGTGTGTATGTGACCATGAGAGCCCATAATGCCAACTGGCAAAGGCCCCACTGCTCTGTACTGTAATTCATATCAGGCCTGATACACTCATTGCCCCAACACACTGTTGTCAAAATATATATCTCAAAGGTATCATGCAAGGTACCATATGTAAATTGGGAACACATTCGTCCTGCAAATCATTGCATGATATATATTCAGGTTCTATGCAAAGAGTTATAGATGTGACAGGAAATATGTTCTTAAAATGTGTTTGGGAGACACAGCATGAACCCAGCCTGCCCTAGAAAAAGGAACATGTATTTACCTGTCTGCCCAGCTTGGTTACAGGCAGTGGACAATGGAAGTACATTTGCAAATAATGTCAACAAAGCCATCAAGCTTAATGAGCAAGGGAGAAGACTGTTTAGCAATCATACTAGGGGATAGGATCTGCACCCCAGGAAAACCTCATGGCTCTTGAAACAGAAACAATAGACTTTTGGTAATATAAGTGGGGGCAAAAAGACATTTGAGTTATCCAGCACTGAGGGGATGATAAGGTACAGTACCCTTTCAGCCTACGAAAGCTGGATCCTACTGGCCTGAAAGCAAAGAACTGAGGTAAACTTGATGAGAGAAACTTGCTTAGTCAAAGACTGTAACTTGCTGAAATTAAGTTTTAGTCACTAGAAAGCATGTTTTGTTTTGCTTGTAACCCGACCTGTCTTTTATTCTTGCTTAGTATCACTTAAATCTCTATTCTGTGTTAATAGATTCTTGTTTTCTTACAAAACCATCCCAGTGCTGTGTATTAGAGTGGAATGAGAGTCCTCAGCTAAACCAACAGGCTTGTGTATGTTCCATCTGTTTGGAGACAGCCAAATTGATCATTTCTGTAAGTACCACAGTGAGAGGGACTGGACACTGCATTGAGATGTCTCCAGGGCACTCAGGAATTGGGGTTCACTGTTTGTTACCTGCAAGGCAAGGTTTGAACTGACAGAATCCTGAAGAATTTTTTTGTTGGCTGGTGTGTCAGGGAGCTGACGTGTAGCTTAGCAACAGCAAAACTCTCACTTGCTGAGACAAAGAGGGGTAACACAGTGGCTCACAATTCTGGGTGTCCTGAGCACAGTGTCACAGTACATAACACAGATAATGATCCTGACCTCCTTGTTGACATGCTTTGAGATCTGCTGATGAAAATTGCTATATAAGCCAAAAGTATTGTTAATGTTATTAGCAGCCCACTGTGAATCTTTGTCTCCTTCTAGTGGCTGAACCACATATACAGGTTCATGAGTTTGCTACTGCATAAGAGCTAATGGCCCTAGTTCTTTAGTTCAGGCAGTAATGGTTGATGGTTTTAGATTCAGAGGCCCCAGGTTTAATTCCTACAGACAACCCAACTAACGGTTAATTGTATGATTATACTGATTTATAATTGTTTTGTTAAGTAGTACTGTTGGAGCAATGCCATCCACATGTATGTATCTGTCCCTTAGATGGAATCTGCATGTGATTTTAATATATGGCACTTGTACTGTCTCTGTGCTGTTATGTTTGTGTTTTCCACAAATGTATAGTAGAAAGAACATTCCCTAATAGAAATGAGAACAAAAAAATCACACCTATTTATGGCTATTACAATCCATCAGACAATCCAAAATGTACCTGTTGAAATTATCTGCTTCACTTGTTGGTGAGATGACAAAAATCCTCTCTGACTACCCTTAATACCTCCCCCGCATCAAATTTAAACTTCTCCTCCCCTTCAAGGTCTTGCACACACCTGCCCAACCCTCCAACTCAGATCTTGTTCCTTGATTTTTGTTCACATCTACCTTATTCTCCTTCCCTCTGGCCTCTGTTTTCTTCTCTCCACTCCTGTCTTTGTGCCTTTTTCTATGATGTCTCTTTCAATCAATGCCTTCTTCAGTCCCAATTCAGTTGAACCAGGCCATCACCCTGGCTCAGCAGTCAAATGGGCTAGGAATGCAGAAATTGTACTTTTCCAACGATCGGAGGCAGGGAGACAGGACCAAAAGGGGCAAGGTTGGGGACACAAGAATGTAGGAATTGCCATGCTAATCAGATTAGTGGCCTGTATAGTCTAGGATAGGCCAACAGTGGCCAGCACCAGATGCTCTGCTCTCCAGACATGCAGGGGGACTGTGCTGCAGTGCCTACTCCTAAACGGATTTACCAGTAGGTGCAGTCCCTCTGTATACCAGGAAGCTCCCGGCACTCCTCCTGGGACAAAGGAGATCTGCACAGTGCTGTATAACCACAGCCATCCTTAAAAAAAAAAAAAATCTGGGTTGTTTTCTCTTACCATTGATTTTTTACACTTTTTAGAGAAAAAAGTTCTAGAAAACATCAATAAACCCATTGTGCCTATGAAATTTGTTTTGGTTTCTTTAAATTTTTATGGCTAAATGTGCCTACCTCATTGATTGTCTGAAGACTTTTTTCTCTGAACTCTTGCTCCATCTGATATTCCATAGTAGTTTCCTATTTCATGGGTATTTTTGGTTCTCTCTCTCACCAGAGTGAGACATTCATGCATGAGGACGTTTATTGCCAAATCAAGCTTGAAATGCCACTTCACTTTTGCTTTTATTAACTACTTTTACATGATGATCATCATCATCTTGTTCACTGTGGCTCAGCCAAGAACATTAGAGAGATGTCTACAGCAGATCACTGCAGTTTGAAGGGTTGTGTTTTCTCCCCTTCCTCCCTGACAATCTGTGTTTCACAGAAATACAGAGTGAGAGAAAATAATACCTGGAATAGAGGGGAGAAACCAAACAAAAGCACTGCTGAGCTCCATTATAAATAGGCACTCTAGTAAAAGGAACATCAGTGCAATTAGGGCCTGATCCAAAGCCCATTCAAATCAATGGGACCCTTTCCATTGACTTTAATAGCTTTTGGATCAGGCCTATGGTGCTCTTCTCCAGATTGGTATGCAATATTTTCTGAGAGATTGCCTTTCTAAGTGTGAATAACACTGCTGCACACAGCTTTGCTGTTACAGATATGCCACATTTTCTTTTGCTGGCATTGTCGTCTCATCAAGATTTGTTCTGTGGTTATTATTCTAAATCCAAAATGCTTTTGAACAAAACATCACCATCATCAACTAGGATCAGCTCAACAGTTATATAACATAACAGGCATGTCCTGGATTGATGTACCATAGTAATAAAATGACATTCTGGAAACTTGTCATTTTAATGCTCCTATACATATTTTATAGACTTTTAAAGACATTTTTAATTCTGATCAAAATCCTGTACTCATAGAGAAAAAAATTGGGGTCAGTTGTTCAGAATGCCTGCATGTTTTGTGGACACATATTGTAAAAGTAGGCAGAAAGATCAGTAAATAACAAAGCATTTCTCCCCACTACACTACCATGAATGAGAAGGTGGCATACAGTAGAAAGTGTTCTAATCAATAGCAACAACCTGTTCCTCAAATCATTATTTTGTATTGATTGTTGACACAGTAAATTGTGTCATGGCAGGATAGAATGGAATGTTACATTGGCTCAATGTATTACCCAAGAGAAGAGGCTGAGCTGGAGAGAGCTGGTAAACACCATACATTCACTGCATTCTAACACACACACACACACACACACACACACACACACACACACACACACACACACCCCTCTGCCAGCAGGGATGACAGCTCATTTCTTGCTTTGGGCTCCTGCTAGCTAGGCCTTCTTAAGGGAGTCATATCGCAAAATTGTTAGCTAAACTAAGCATGAAGGGTTTGATTGTGGTTATACAGCACTCAATCCAGGGCTGTGCAGATCTCCTTTGTCCCAGGAGGAGTGCCGGGAGCTTCCTTCCCTGCCCGGCAGCTCCCAGGTTGGATTTGCCCACCTGCCATGGACAGGAGTAGGACATGAGCTGTGGGAAATGCAAATGTTCCAGGCCTGTTCCCCATGATAGGAACTGGGATTTTGATGAAAATTTTTGAAATGCCATGTTCTTGCCTTGACCAGAAAGCTAGCATCCACCAGTACCTGGCTCATTTGGCAGTCTCCCAGCTTCCGTAGTGGGATGGAATTGTCCCATGGCAGCTACTGGATATTTGAGCATACAGAGGGAAAGCTGGCTATATGTTAACTAAACATTTAAGCCAAACATACAGCTAGAAAATGGTAAGTAAAGCTGGAGGGGAGAGGTGTTTAAGGATGGCAGCTTTCTTCCCTCTCCCGACCCTCCATCCTCTTGTGAAATTTTAAATTGAATTTGCGTGACATATTATTCTTCACTCACTTGATAAACAATGTGGCCCAGATCTTTAAATGGGGAGAGGGGGGCAGAGCCTCAGTAGACTGAGCTCCATTGAAATGAATGGATCTGTGTCAGTTAATACCAGATGAGGATCTGGCCCCATGTATGTAATTCCTACTCTGGAAAAAAAAGTGTTTACTTAAAACACTGGAATCAATCCATCCAAGTCACTGGTTGTCACGAGCAGTACAGTTTAATCCTGAAAAGAGAGAACAACAGAGCTAGCACAGAAAAGTGATTTATTGAAGTCTTGACAAAGAACCCCGCACACACTCTGTCCACCAGTTACTCATTTGGCCGGTTTCAATCCACATCTTGTAATAACTGATATTTAACTATGCTAAGATGATTATTCCAAAGTGTTTGTACCCATCAGGTTATATGTGATGCTGAAATTAACTGTGTACAAACGAAAACCAGAAGGTCCAAAAAGTGGGCTATACATGCTGTCAAACTACACTTAGCAGCATGACCTTTTGGGCTGCCAGGGTCCCCATGGAGATCCAGCATTCTCATCTGTAAGAAAGTTGGAGAAGGCAGGCAGACAAATAACCCCAGAGATTACAGAAGCTCAACACTATGCCAGGAAAAGGAGTTGTACTGTCCCTGTAATAACTGAGGAAAAGTCCTTCTCTCTCACAGTGGTGCTGTTGCCCTTAGTGAGGAAGGAGGCAGTAGCTGGTGCTCTTCAATGTTTTCAGAGTCCTATCAGTGTTGTGATCTGTTTTTAATGATGTAAAACAAGAAACAGTGGAAGGACTTACTATTTAATTGACATGATACAATTTTCCCAATTCACTCCCATTAGTGTATAATATCATATAGTGAGGTCAGGTTAAAAATCATGTATCTTAAAAAGCAATTGTTCACATGACTAATAACACTGCAGCAGATATTAAAGGGAAAGCAAAACAGATTTACTTTGCACTGTTTCTCCTGTTTGTTTACTTTTTCATTTCTCTCTGCTTTAATGGAGTAATCAAGTTCACATTTATTTATAGTCAGTTTCCTGTGCACTTGATATAGTATCTTTTTTAGAAAACATTTCTATGCCTGTGCATGTTCTAATGAAAAATCACTGGTTTTTTAGGTTCAGTATCTCTTCTGTTGACACCTGAAACTGGAAAATCCTATTTGATTTCAAAAAGCATAGCAATACAATATTTAGATTAATTTAGTTAACATTTCAGTGATTTTATTCCCAGTGACACAAAGGCAAATAAAGGGGCCATGGTGAAACATATATAGTTAATGTGTTTTTTGTTTGATCTTAGTCCTGGATATATTAGTTTCTTCTGATGTTTGAGTGGCATTTATTTGTTAGGTTGAAGGGTCAGAGAGAAAGTTGTGCATTGACCTGAAAAAATGTGCAGTGCTATCATGATGATGAAGAAGATAAAAGAGTCTCCTGGCTTGGGAAGTATCAGAGTTGAATAGGGAGTGTTTGAAGGAGAATGTGTCATAGAGACTAGCAGCAGGCTGAACAAAAGGAGGACGAGAAATGGAAGACAAGTTTATTCTTGGCTGAGTTGATTCTCTATGGGTTTTCACGTTTGGGGTTTTTAACAAAGAAAGGATCATTATCTGGGCCTCACAACTACTTGCATCTAACTTTTATCTCTTCTTCATGAAATGGGGTGGGGGGAGGGAGAGTTCTTTCAAGCAGTAGAGTGTTGAATAATCCAGAGAACAGATGGGAAACACACAGGAATATCCTTTCAGCATACAGCCTCAAACAATGGTCCTTTTCAGCAGGCAGGTAGGGGTAGCTCATGCCCTCCCACACATACATGGCTTCAGTACTCCCTGTGGGGTGGCTCCATGCCCTTCCCACATTAGCACCATTGGGAGCTGCCAGTGTTTGTGAATGATTTGCTACCCCATTTTGAACGTTACTCTCTGGAGTTTCTCTAGTTGCTATGCTCCAAATTACAGCCTGGGAGACTCCACTTCAAGTGTGATTTGGGTCTTTCCAAGAGTTCTCCATCCTCTGGAGTTTCGCTACTGCCAAAGCCTTAAAAAGCAGCATGGGTGGCGGGTATTGTAGGCAAGGGTAGGCTGTGCCTTCCCAAACAGCCTAGCATGGCCCTGGCCACACTCCGACCATAGGCCAAGCCTCCTCCTGTGGTTCCCTTCCCAGAGTGTTCTGCCGTGGCTGACCCAGGCTGGCTGGTCTGCCTCCTGCAGAAAGTCAGGGTGGCTTTTGCTGGGGCCACGCCGCCCAGAGCACTGGGGCCCAGAGCGCTGCCGCCCGGCGCACAGGGATGGCCGCGCCACATAGAACACCAGGACTGGGGCCTTGTCCTCTGGCTGCCCGGGCCGGGGACTGCGGTGAGCGTGCTCTGGGCTCCTGTGGGGAAGGGGAAGAAGAAGGGGTGGCAGATGGGGGGGAGCGGAGCCTTGGGCACAAGGGGAGGGGCCGGAGACTAGCTTCCACCAACGTCCGGGTTACCGGCCATCCATGGAAAGCAGGAAAGGGCAACTTCTTGCCTTCAATAGGTAGGCAGTGTCTCAGGAGTTGGGCAAAGCTATGAACTGAGTTTTAACTGAAGTACAGTAAACCACATCACTCACTCTTTCAATCTACTCTTCCTTTGCTATTCCACCTCTCATGACTTAGTGAGTAGTTCCATCCATTATCCATAACTCAATTATCACATAATATACACAATTGTGTATACTGTGGTGACAATCAGATATGTGTTCCACTCCCAAAATATTTAATTTAGAGTTGGGGCTACTAGATTGCATATCCTACAAACGCAAGCCATGAAAAACAGGTAAATCATTCAAAATGGTATCTACACTCTACTTAGCAATTTCTCCTCTCAGTCTCACCTTCCTCCCTTGCGCCACCCAAAGTTCATTATTTCCTTACTCATCCTGAGCCATTTTGAACTCTACTCCCCACCTCTTCCTGCCCCTTGTAGTAATAGGGCCTACAACATGGTGGGAAGGGAACAGACATAGTAAGGGGAAGACTCGCAGCTAAAGGTGTCTCCGGCACTGGGGCTGGCAGCAGGTCTAGGGAGGAAAGTCGCTGAGTAGGGTTCAGAATTGGATCACCCACATGACTCCTTGGCTCTTAGTGGTGCCTAGTCCCTTTGCAGTGTTCAGTTCTCCAGCCTCAAAGGGTAGCAAGCTCCCTAATCCCATGGTTTCACCTCCACATCCCCACACTCACCTAGTGCCTCTACCAAATGGAACATTATTTTCCTTATATTTCCCTTAACTGTTATGATCATTCCACTTCCCAGGATCAAAATAGAGCATTTTAGGATTGTTTATCGTGAACATCAAAAATTACAATTTAACAAAAATGGAAAATAATGTTACATTTGCATTGGGGCTCAGAGGAGTGGGATGAAAGATTGCCCATGGGCTTAGGGAGCTGGGCTCCACAGCAAGGCTGAGGACTCATGAGTCACAGGGAACAGGGAATCAGTTATATCAGAAAAGGAGAGTAGCTCTCTGATCTGAGCATAGTCTTTTCTTGGCATAGTTCTGCTACCATGATTTAGGAAAATAGCTTTTTGCATCTAAAGTAATATTTCCAAAGTGGTCCATGTCCAAGATGTTACCAGAATATGTGAGTGCACATTTGTGGAGTTTGGAGCTTCTGGAGACTGGAGAACCAGGACAAGTGCAAAAGTCAGAGCAAAATTTCAAACAAGAAGTTATGTTTAGCATATTTCCTCTGCAAAATTTAATAAATATTTACTATGGAAAATTCAGTTGTCCTCTGAAGAATTATTGTGCCAAATTTAGAGACTATTCAACAATTAAAGTTTGAAATGGGATTTTAGTCCTGATTTAAATTGCAGTCTCAGAGCAACTTTATCTATGGAGTCATTACCAACATCTCCATTATAAAAGTATGCATTTACCGTGCTGAGGATGTTCACTTTTAATGACATCCCATTTCATTGAATGCATGTTGAGCTAATGCTCCAATCCAGGGAGGCTGACGTAGCCTTCTAGTTCACGCAAAGGCAGAGGAGCTGCACAATGCACTTTTTAAAAAAATGGATAGCGTAAAAGAAACTTACCGTTATGCATATTGTATATTTTTAATTCCTTCGTGTCTTCATTTCCTTTGTTACTATTCTACCTCACTGTGGGCTGCCTATTGTATGTGTCCAATATCATGATTTGTAATGGCACGTTTATGGCATTGATATGTATTCAATTACTGTAAAATTGTTAATATTCGTGGAAAAATATTTTGCTCTTTTCAGCAATATGAAAATTGCTTTTGCCACATCAGATATATTTTCTACAAATTCTCATTAAAATAGTAATATTTTAACTTTATATAGCACCTCCCACCTTAGAATCTTAGGTTTTGCCATTGACTTAAGTGGGACCAGGATTTCACCCTCAATGTGCTGTTAAATATTTAAGCTGGCCTCCACAGCATAAAGAACTATGAAGTTTTAGGGTCTAGCATGAATGTCCCCCAAATAAACAAGATATGGAGTCATTTCTATGCTTTTAGAAAAAATCATTTGTAGATCTTTTTTCTTCTGTTCAGTGCACTGAAGAACAATTTCCATGATCACAAGTTTCCTTCTGTATGATGGCCTAGTGTGCAATTTCTTAGGCTTATCCACAGTGGCAATAAATTCCCTAAGAGCACATGACATCTGCCTGTGAGAGTAAGATTGTGCCTTATTCCATTCATATTGATGTCAAGTAGACTTTCACTGTAGATTTTCATTGGAGCAGGACCCATTTTGTTTCTTTCTAAAGTTCTCCATATTCAGAAAATTTTGGATATGTGAGGGAGAGAGAGAGAGAGATTAAAATGAAATCTCTGAAATTTAACTTTTCCTTATAGGCAGATTCCACACTCTAGTTGTGATCTGGGGTGACCAAGAGTATCTGGAAGACTCCCACTAAAGCACTGTCCAGGCTCAACGCTGCTTATCTGACAAGAGCAGAGCTGAAGGTGGTGTAGCTACAGGACACGTACAGCTTTCAGGTAAAGCTCTTCTGTTCTTCAGACATTGCCTGTGGTCTTGGAATTTGATTGTTAAAGAATTTGACTTCAAAAGAAGTTATTTATTCATCCTTATCAGAATTTTTCATTTGAAAATTGTTTTGTACTTTTTCTTCCATGCCAACACTCTATTCTTTATTTAAAAATGAATGATGGCAGTGAGTGGATGATTATTACAAAACGATGGTCTTCCCACCTGTTTAAAAACAAAGATCATCACTTTTAAAAATAAAAATTGGTGATCAAGGGGGAGAATGACTGTGTTCCTTGCAAATAGCAAATCATCTTTATATTGGTGTATTTGAGTAAAGTAGATGGCCCCAGCATATCAGGTTACGATTACAGTGCCATGTGACCACAAAAACCAGTGATAAAGCAATGGTAATTGGTAGTTGCTGCTACAATTTTCTGTGTTTTTTTTTTTAACTAATGGTTTCTTTCAGATATAGACCTTGCTTCCATGATGCACACCATTGCAACCTCAAGCATCAATTGCTGTGGTGCACTACTCACCTTAACTTAATCCAGACATTTAAACTGCAGGCTGCCTATTTAGTGGTGCTTCCTGGTGGCAGTTATATGATCTGTACTGGCTGTTTATTGGTTCCTGGATTGATTTAAGGCATTAATTTTGACCTATAAAGCCCAAAATGGCTTGGGAGCTTTCTACATGAGAGACCATCTGTCTCCTTCTACCATATGGCTACTGTTGTGATCAGCAGGGGTGCTCGACATGGATCCCCACAATTTAAAAGACAGAAGACTCCAAGTAAAGCATTTGTTGTAAGAAGCCCTCAAAATTAGAACAAGCTGTACCTCCTGGTCTAAAATAGCGTGGGTCTGTTAATCTTCAGGGCATGCTGTGAGCTGCATCTATTTGCACAGACTGTAGTGGGAGGGCATGATGAGGGTTAGATCTGTATGTGGGGTGGGGATAGTTCTGCTATGGACTCGGGTAAACTGCTGTTAAAATTTTTGTTGTTGTTGTAAAACAAACAACAAAAATTTAAATAGCAGTTTGTTTACCCTAGCCCCTTCACAGGGTAGCAGAATGTGCAGCTCTAATCCTCATCTCTTGTACCAAGAGCTAAAGCAGGGGGAAATCATAGAATATCAGGGTTGGAAGGGACTATCAGGAGGTCATCTAGTCCAACCCCCTGCTCAAAGCAGGACTAATCCCCAGACAGATTTTTGCCCCTGATTCCTAAATGCCCCCCTCAAGGATTGAACTCATAACTCTGGGTGTAGGAGACCAATTTGCAAACCACTGACCTATCTCTCCCCCCCCACACACTTTTTTTTTTCTATCTGAAACCTTGTCTGGCAAAAAAAATACTGATCCTGGTTAACTAAAACATTTAGTGAATCCATGTCAATTTTGCTGAATTATTTCGGTAGAAATAAAATCCAAAATAACAAATTCAGAAAAAATTCAATGTTATGTTTCAACATTTTTTAAACAAAAGGTTTAAATTTTTCGATTCAGAAAGACTGTTCTTTTTCAAAATCTCCTACAATTTTATGTTTAAAAAATTAAAAACATTAAGAAAGCACAAACACATTCTTATTTTCAGTTTTCTTTTTACTTTTTGAGTCCCTGAATTTTTTTTGGGGGGGGGGGGGGTCAACCCAATATGATTTTTTTGCCCAATTTCTCAGAACTGCCAGCAAACCAAAAGTAGCTCTACCCAGAACTTTGACTAGGCAATAGATCCAAATAACTGAGATAGTGATTTTTTTCTTCAATATACTACAATATGTGTAATTTCTGCAACTTGTAATGGAAATACTAATATTGTGCACTTTTTCTGTACATATAAAATCAACACATGCAAAACAAAAAGATACAAAACAAAAAGAATACTTGGATTGTAAATTCAAAGAAAGAAAATAATTAGTAGGATTGCAGTTGATAAAATGAGCAAAAGCCAGAATATCTATCCTGCCTGAATGCCAAAAATATTTTTGATTCAATCTGGTTTCTAATTGAAGATGAGAATAAAACAGATTTGGGAATGTCAGATTATCTCCAAGACTTTTTCCACATAATATTGTATAGAATTGCAGTTTGGCCATCATAGATGAAACAAAATTCTTTTTGTTTTAAAAACAAAAGTGGTAGTTGATAAAACTAGGGATTATCAAAAAGAGATTGAAAAACTTGTTCAACTTTCTTCAGAAGGAAATATCAAAACACCTGTAAATTGTGATCATCGAATAGGAATGACAAAAAGACAGTAGTGAACTGACTGACCAGAATATAAAACATAACTGTTAGCGCTTACCTTCTTAGCCCATAAGGAAAGTTGACTAAGACAGAATAGTAGATCAATCTGGTACAGGTGAATGTTGAATAATTCTGTCTTTCTGCAAGTGCTTTCCTGTAACTTTGGTTTTCAGAAGTACTTCTGTTATGCTGCTCAGTTGAACAGTTTGCTTTATATTTCTGTAAAGATGTTTATAATGCACAATATAAATTAAATCTATGTGATTCTTAACTTTTCTTTGCTGTAAGGGTTTTGTTGGACATGTGTCACCAATTCTATATTTTTCAGTATTCAGCAGAAGTGTTTTCTGAACAGAATATGATACATAAGGAACATAGCAGATTAAAGATAATATTTAAAAAACACACAAAAACATATATGAATGGGTTGTAAGTTTTGTGAAAATTTACTTTTACAACCTAAATTTTGAGCTAATTTTGCCCTGGGATTTAAGTAACTGAAAGAGAGATTTCCCTGTATTCTATATTTTTCAGTATTCAGCAGAAGTGTTTTCTGAACAGAATATGATACATAAGGAACATAGCAGATTAAAGATAATATTTAAAAAAACACACAAAAACATATATGAATGGGTTGTAAGTTTTGTGAAAATTTACTTTTACAACCTAAATTTTGAGCTAATTTTGCCCTGGGCTTTAAGTAACTGAAAGAGAGATTTACCTGTACATTTTCATGATCTATTGTATGGCCGTAGCACTGGATTTAAGTATTTAAGTTTAGACTCCAATAACTAAGCTATGTTCTATTTGTAAGTGCTGAGGTAAAGGTATTACACTGCAAGTGCTGTATATTATCTAGTCCAGTGTGTTGCAGCACTGGAGGCAATTGGCATAGACCCTCAAACTATTATTTGTGACTTGACTTTTCACAGCTGGAATGGCTATGGATTTGTTATTTGTAAAACATCCATGAATTTCACCACAGGCTTTTCAAGAAACGTTGAAGCATCTGTGAATCAAACTGTTACCCAGCTGTTCATTCACAACCTGCAGGTACTTCTAGCATGGAGTCCCTATTAATACTGATGGTTACACTGCACCCCTGATGAGCTCTTACAACATTGTTCTTCTCATACTAAAGTTAAAGGCATTTATTCCAAACAAGAAAAACAGTGTTGATTCTTCCAATAAAAAGTTCTTGCCAGTGTTCAGAGTTACTGCCAGTGTTTTGATGGCAACTATCCATGTTTAAATCTAAACCTTTTTTGCTTCATGTTTTTTGCACTGGGTCCTCCCTTCCAGGCAGAAACACCCATGGTGATTTCCCACAGAAAGAATAGGGAAAATTTCCAATAGGGAGGAAAAAAGATTTAGAAGCTGTAAAGAGTAAAAAATAAATGCCAGACTAAAGTTGTTTTAGAGCTTATCTTCAAAAGCACAATTGCTTCAGGAACCCTTAACAAGTAGCCTTTTAATAAAACCTTAGAAATTTTAATTTATTTTTACAGTGACATACATATTTTAGGCTTTAATTAAAAGCTCTTAGTGATAGTAATTTGAAGCATTGTAGTCACTCACGTATTTTTTTTTCAGAAACAAATTGCATTTATAAATCATTTGGTAAAGATTATATCAGAGATTTTGCTTGGGGAAATGGAAAAAAGGAAAAGGCTTTTATGACCTTGAAAAAGAATGAGTGCTAAATCCATTTTTGATCACTGTCTGCACACTCTCAGAGAACTGCTTCATCTTTAAGAATGTATCTTTGGTTATTTAAAATTAATAATAGGTGATACTAAAGTTTTGGAAGTTCAGAGAAGCATCCAGAAATTCAGATGCTTACCCATATCTTATCTCAATGTGTCTGGCATTGAGCTGGAAATCTCATGAGACAAACTTTCTTCTAAGATTTCCAATACTTCAGCTAGGCCAGAAATAGTACAAGAACAAACAATCTCATGGTAACTCAGGACTTCTGCCCCCAGGAAATATAGGGCATAATATATAGGAAATAAAGTTTTCCAGTTAACTAAAATGGGCTTTGGATGAGACAGAGAGAGGTTAACATCTATATGCTATAAGCAACAGAAAATAGGGTCTTATAATGGGAAACATTAAGCAGAGCTGGTAGCCCTATCTTGAGTTAAGGTTGCCTAACACTTCCCATTACAAGACACTATGTTCAGTTGCTTGTAACTTTGTCAAATTTTAACTTTTCATACTCCGATTTTCCATGTTGGGTGACTGCCTCAGGCTGAAGTTATTTAGAAAGTTTCACAAAAGTGGTTGAGCCATTTCTGAGAACGTGATTAAGGAAGAATATGTTGTTTTGCACATGTTAAAAAAAAGGCTTTTGGTTCTTTTGTTGAGAACTTGTAAGGCCTCCATCCTTCGGAACAGGATTCTCCAGTCAGAATCCTGACCCTACTGACTCTAAGGGGAGTTTTGCCACTGACTTCAATGGGGAATCAGCATTTCACCTTCTTTGTTTACAGATGGAAAGAAGATCACACCCCTTTATGTTCAGTCCAAAATTATCCTGGCTACCTCACATTCTTCAGGTGATGAAGGAAGTATAAAAGCGGCAGTAGTGATAGACATTTAAAATAGTTCCTTACCACTTGTTTCTGTATCATGTGACACTCTAATTCTAATAATGGATAGAAAGGACTTCTTTAGTATAAAAAAAGATAAGAGATTGGATTAAAATCTTCTGTGATATGCCCATTGAAACAGTGAGTGACCAGCCTAGTCAACTCTATACATGCCAATTCCCAGAGAAGGTTATTTGGAATTATAATCAGAAATAATAATAATGTTTCACATTCAACGGTCTTACAGTGCTTTAGACAGACAAACTTCATTAACTGTCACCATGCAAGACACTTCATTAACTCTGTTTTACTAGTGGAAATACTCTGTGATGATGTGAAGAATTAGTAACATTTATTAAAAGATTGAGATTTGTTCTTTTTGTACTTGCCTAAATGTTTTGTATTTTCTCTGACTGGTTGCTGATGCCCAACTTGTTACAAAAATATGTTTCTTATTGTATTATAAGCTCTTTGTTGCTTCATGTTTCCAGTCAGTGTTTGAGGCCATTCAGTATGGTCTTCACTGCATGTTTTGGCAAATTATAATACAGATTGGTAAAATCTGTTTGTTTTTATTTCTTGAAGATATGGATCAGCGATTCTCCCTCCTCCCACCACCCCAATCATTTGTGAAGCATTTTGGATCGTACAATTTTTGTAGGTCCCACATCTTTATTAAACTCATCTGTCATGCCTTCTGAGGATTCAGTTTTTGATGATAAAATAAGGTCAGAGAGGAGATTTCAGGCCAGTCCTTGAAACTCTGAAAAAAGATTTGTCTAAGCTTCTAAAAGCTGCCATAGTTTTAATTTCATTAACCTGATTATTTCTGAAAATTTATGCTTTTCTGATGAGATTTTATTTTCATTTTGGGATGTCATGTTCCTGGCATTAGGATTATCTAGTTCAATAGCAGGATTCAGGTGACTTAATGGCAATCCAGGATTATCTGGATTATTATTAAGTAATAAGAAGTATAACAGTTTCTCTTTTATTCTGCAGGGTTGAAGGCCTGATCCTGTTTCTAAATTCTGTGAGGGAACTTTATTAATAATAAATATCAGGTTCATCTTTAGATCTGAAACTACTAAGGAAGGCAGTATCAATATCCCCATTTCACAGATGGAGAAACTGAGGGACGGGGAGAGAAGTGACTTGTTCAAGTTCACCCAGCAGGCCAGTGGCAGACCCAAGAAGTCAACATAGGTCTCTTGAATCCCAGTCCAGAGCTCTATCGATTAGACTAGCCTATCTCCCATTATTACCATTCACCATTGGTATAAGTGGGGGTAGCTCTTTTCAAGTCAAAAGATTTCACTTTAGTATACAAACCAAACTTTGACTTGAAGTGACAAAGTTTCAGAGAGAATATGAACCAGGATATTGTTGGTTTTCGTGTGTGTGTGTGTGCATTTGTTTGTTTTTCCAATGAAAAGGTGACTTAAAGGGAGAATGTAATCATTTAGCTTTCTTCTGTATTTTGTTGTCTTTCAGTGCATTATCACCATTTCCTGTGCTGTAGCAAAGCCTTCAGTCAAGGTTCAACAAATAATCACTAATGATTGTGCTGAGCTGAGTTTGTGCAGTTCTTTTGTCTTCCAAAGTATCATTTTATAAGTTTCCATATTACTCAGTGAATCAAAGCCAGAGAGTAGTTCTGTTTACTCCTTTTAGAAGCTTAGGATACTTATAGAGACAGAAGCATCATTTTGCAGGTATTGTTTGACAAAAAACCTGCATATTAAGCCATTATTTGTACATTAGGAAGTTTTCCCCAGGTAGGCTTCATCATTTCAAGACATTTTGTTTTATGTGTTACTCCTTTTTTGTCTAATCACCTCTAAAATTATGAACACTCCAAGAACAATACATCCTGAATAGCAAAACAGCTTGAAATATTCATAACTAAGAATGCAACTGGTAACACGCATAAACAAAGTTGTTTGGAGACCCCTTTATTAATTTTTAATTTATTTTCAGTGAATTCCTTATTACTTCCAAATTCCTGTAGGGGATTCTGTTAATTAGTCATGTGTAAAATATTCATTAAAAACAGCTTCCTATTTTCTTCTTTTATTGCAAATTTACATTTCTAATCTTATAACCAAAATAAATGCCATTGGGTAGAGGGACTACATTAATTTTGATCAACCCCATTGAAATAGAAACCCACATAACAAAAATTATGGTAATGAAAAGCATAACAACATTGTGATACCATGTAAGCAGAAACAAGTATACAAATGTATAAATAATGTCTACCTGGTACAATTAAAAATAAACTAAGAGCAACATTATGAAAATATGATAAAGAACCCAGTTCTGTCACCATTACCCATCTTAAACAATATCTTAGCCCCACTGAAATGTATGAGATTATTTCCATACTAAGATACTACTCAGCAAGAGTAAAGGTCCAAGAATCAGGCAGAATCTGGTCCAAAGAAAGTGGGTAATGTTGCGGGAAATAAATTTCACTTTCAGAGAAATAATGTTTTTTCCTTTTAAGCTGTTAATTCAGCCTCACTTCAGTTTACCTAAAAATCAAGTGGGCAAAGGCCAGTCTTGTGACTTAGGCTTTGTCTACACTGTGCACCTTTTAGTGTAGTGTAGCCGCTACAACTGTGCCAGTAAATGGCACACAGTGTAGACAATGTTTGTCAGCAAGAAAGAGCTCTCCCGCCGACAAAAAACTTCCACCCCCCAATGAGCAGCGGTAGCTTTGCTGGCAGCAGAGCACTCCTGCTTACCAAGCGCGGTTCACACCGGCACTTTTTGTTGACAAAATGTTGTCTTTTTTTAACACCTCTGAAGGACAAAAGTTTTGTTGTTCAGTTTCCCATGTAAAGCTTTAGTTACTGGACTGGCTCTCAAGGCATCTGGGGTCAATTCTTGGCTCTTCCACTTGCTCCCTGTTTTACCCTGGGCTACTCAGTCCCTCTGAGCTTCAGTTCCCCATCTGTAAAATTGGGATATTAATATTCCTTTCTCCCATTCTTTGTCAGCCTTGTAGATTTAGGCCCTAATTCTGCAGTCACTCATGCATTTAACTTTAAGCACATGATTAAAACAACTGAAATCAGTGGCATTACTCTGTACTTAAAGTTAAATTACTGGCCATCCTTATTCTGTTGCCTTTTTACACTGGAGTTTATTATTGTTCCTTCCTAGACAGATGAACATGCAAAGCAGTTAGTTTTTCTAAGCATATTTGGCAAAAAAAAAAAAAATTACAAAAAAATTGTAAAGCCCTAGGAAGTTCTGTACTGCAAATCAGAAGCCAAATCTATAACCTGGCAAAGATCTACAAAAAATAGGCACTATTCTCTCCTCTCAACAGGGCATATCTCCCACTGATGTCAGACATATGGCTAATTTGCTAAAATAAAGCCGTCTGGTTTATTTTCTCTTTTGTTGTCAGGATGGCAGGCACTCAAACAGAAATTGTTGTTATTCTTGTTCACCATACGCCTTACTGGAGAAGAGATATTAAAAAAGCAGGGAGAAATTCACTAGCAATAGCACCTACTGTAGAGCAACAACTTCTGAGAGCATGAGTCATGGCAGCAAACAGGCCAAACCTGGAGTGTTCACCCTTTAATTTCTTTTTATACAAAATAAGTGATTAACATAACCTCCGCCAGGCAGAACAGACAGAAAAAAAGTCAGTCATAGAAGGGATTGGAATTAAAATAAATACAGCAAATGTAAAGGAAAAAAACAAGGTGTTGCACACACACAAAGAAAACTGCCACGCCAATTGCCAACAGATCCAAACTAGAACTAAAATGAGCGATGCAGGTTCTGCAATACAGAAACCAGATATATTTTTTTTAAATGGCTCATTAGGTCCTACCCTGCCATCTGTGTCTTTAGAGGGCGGTGGACATAATGAAACCGTCTGATTCTTGAACACAAAAGGCAGGATTTAGAGTGCTCACACAGGATTGATGCCTTCTGTATACCACAGCACATAGCTCCAGGAGGGCACCCTGCATGTCACAACATACAGGTGCTTTGGGGAATGGAGAGGCAGGTGGGTTTGTGGCTCTATAGGCCATGTGATTATTCCCACCACATGGAGGAAGAGCAAGCATACCAGTGGCTATTGCCAGGGCCGGCTCTGGCTTTTTTGCCACCCTAGGCAAAAAAGCCACCCGCCACCGCGGCAGGGGAGAGCGCCGAGCCGAGCCGCGGCCCGCTCTCCCCGGCGGCCAGAGCACCGGGAGCAGTGCGGAGAGCCCGGCCGGGGCTCTCTGCTCTCCCTGGCGACCAGAGGGCCAAGGGGAGAGTGGAGAGCCCCCGGCGGCCAGAGCGCCGGGAGCAGGACTGAGAGCCCATCTGGGGCTCTCCATTCTCCCCGGCGGCCAGAACGCCGGGAGGAGGGCGGAGAGCCCGGCCGGGGCTCTCCGCTCTCCCTAGCAGCCAGAGCGCTGGGAGGAGGGTGGAGAGCCCCCGGCGGGCAGAGCACCGGGAGGGCTCTCCGCTCTCCCCGGTGGCCAGAGTGCGGGAGCAGGGTGGCGAGCCCGGACGGGGCTCTCTGCTCTCCCTGACCAGCCGGAGCGCCGGGGGGAGGGCAGCGAGCCCGGCCGGGGCCCCGCTCTCCCTGACCGGCCGGAGCGCCGGGGGGAGGGCGGCGAGCCCAGTTGCGGCCCCGCTCTCGGACCGGAGCGCCCCGCCGCGCCGCCTCCCTCCAGGCGCCGCCCCAAGCAGATGCTTGGTGGGCTGGTGCCTGGAGCCGGCCCTGGCTATTGCAGCCCTGAGACAGCAGTAACAGCCACGTAGTATTGTGAGGGAGCCTTTCCTTCCCCCCACAAAAGCCTAGGTACACAGGCTGGTTATTCACTTTTGCAGTGTCATTCCCCCACCCCCATCCAAGCCAGTGCAAATTAATGCTGACTAAAGTGTTTGGGGGAGCAGTGGCAGACAGCTGTGCTACCAGAGAGCTGATACGGGGCAGAAGCCAATAAGTTCCATCCAGCCTCTGGAAAGTTGTATTCTGATGTCCCTTAGGAAGTTTGGTTGCCTTTCTTTGAAACATTTCTCTTTTCATGGTGTCATTTGAAAAATAATGGCACCAGAACCAAGCACAGTATTCTAGATGCAACCTCAAAAATCTAGTGTACTGTAGCTTTAAGGCCTCTTGTTTTCCCAGAAACATTCTATTGGCCTAAGTCTCCACCTCCCTCCATTTTGTGTCATTACTTGCACCCATGCAAAGTGGTACTAAAATTGAACCATTCTCATTTGCTAGCATTTTACACCCACAACATTTTACACGGGTTTGACTACAGAAGATGCAAAACAGTGGAGAATTAGTTCCCATTTATCCATCTATGACAGGGTGGGAAGACCCCGTCCAGTGCAGAGTGAGTTCACCCCATCCTTCAATCTGCCCTCTATCTCCAGGCCATGAGACCTAAGGGCAAGAGTTCATAGAGATGCCCTATATCGGCGGGGATCCATCCGCAACACACTGACCGGCCTCGGCACGATGGCTTGTTCCCCCCCGGGCTCCTTCCTACCTTGTCACTCCAGTCAGCGATCTGTGCATCTTCAGGGTCTCCGGGTTCTTTGGCCGGTGCAACTCCCTGTAGATCTGACCTCCCTGGGGTGTCCACAGGTAGTTGGGCATCTGTGTGGGTCTCGGCACCTCTGGCTTCTGCGGTCCAGGGTGCCAGTGGTTCCTGGGCAGGAGCCAGCAAGGATCCACAAGGCTTTAAGGCCCAATGGCCAGAGTCTATGGAATCGCCTTGCTCTACAGGGCAATAGGATCACGTAACTAACATCCGGGATAGCCCTGCTCTGCTGGGCAGTAAGGCCTAGTGGCCAGAGTCCATAGGGGTACCCCAGGGTTTGCATCCAGTAAGGCCCGAAGGCCAAAGTCAATAGAGAAACCTGGGTCTACATGGCAGTAAGGCCTAGTGGCCAAAGTCATTAATGATACTCTGGGTTCGCCAGGCCCTCCCTGCTCCACCAGATCTCTGCCCAGAGTCCTTGCAGTGGCAAGTGTGTCCACCACTGGGTCAGCAGGGATCCATCCGCAACACACAGACCGGCCTCAGGACAATGGCTTATCCCCCTGGGCTACTTCCTACCTTGTCACTTCAGTCAGTGATCTGAGCATTTTCAGGGTCTCTGGGTTCTTTGGCCGGTGCAACTCCCTGTAGCTCTGACCTCCCTTGGGTGTCCACAGGAAGCAGGGCATCTGTGTGGGTCTCAGTGCCTATGACTTCCGTGGTCCAGGGCTCAAGTGGTTCTTGGGCAGGAGCCGGCAAGGAGCATCCTTCCTCTCCAGCAGTCCACCTGAACTGAGCCTGGCTGCTCCCTCTTATACTGCTGCTACACCTGGAGCATGCCCGGTAGGGATGTGAGGCAGGGCTTCCTCTGCCCACAGTGAGAACTTAACCCTTCCCTGTTCACACCGTCACACCATCCCAGCACAGAATTGGCCTTTTTTCTTAATGGCATTAGAACATGAGGCCTATTTTAGCCACTATTTTCCCCATTTCACTGTCCTGATAATTATTTTCTAAATAAAACTCACAAAATGTATTTATAAGCTAGAACTTACTCTTCTGCCAGTGTGGAAATTTCATTTCTTGACTTAAAAGTTTATCAAACTGTGGTCCAACCAACATCCAGAGTCCAGTCCAGAGCCCTTTTAATGTATTTAGCATCAGTGCTTAACAAACAATAGAATTATTTATTGTAGCTCCCAATTCTAACTGCAGATTTGATCAATGATAAATTAATCAACTCCTTAGAGTCCCTGGAGGTTATATTGAGCAATGCTGGCTGAACTGAACATGACTCATCCTTGATAAAACACTGTCCGAAAACGACTCACTTTTATCACTTATCTACCATATCATCATTTTAACCCAGCAATCCATCTCCATTATCTCAGTGACTTGTGTTTTTATAACTCTTCTGCATGCCACAAGTGCTAAACTCCAGATTAATTTTGCCTACCATCTTTTCTTTATCTGCCTAGTCTGTTATGGGGAAAAAGCTGGTGAGTCAGTGCTCTGCAAACCTAGGTTAACTCTCGTATGAAATGCTTTCCACTCTAACTGGTGAGTCAGTGCTCTGCAAACCTAGGTTAACTCTCGTATGAAATGCTTTCCACTCTAACTGGTGAGTCAGTGCTCTGCAAACCTAGGTTAACTCTCGTATGAAATGCTTTCCACTCTATCAGTTGTCCATAAATTAACTCTTTTGGTATGCTTTCAAGTTCTTCACCTGAACAAGAGATCAGGTTAAAAGTTTGATAAGTGTCCATCATTCCTTTTTTTAAGATTGGAGCCACACTACATTTTCTCCCGCTCATGGGAGCTGCAGCATGACTTCCAAGATTTGTGAAGTATTATTGCTAATGGTTCTGCTAGTTCTTCAGCCCATTCCTTCATGCCCCAATGATGCATGCATTCTGATCCTATAGCCTCTTTTTGTTAACTTTCGTTAAATATGTGTTTGCACTCTCCTTTCTGCAGATTAGCTTTACATTTTCCCTTTGGTTTCTTGAATTTTGCTCCCAGTACATGCTTGGTCCTTATTCCTTCCTATTAAAAGCTGAGAACTATTTACTTAGGAGTTTTGCCATGTCTAAGTTATTGAGGATTGTTCTTCCTATTCTATTATTCAGAGGTCTTGCTTTATCCTTTGATTTTCTTTTCCCCTAAATATATTTTCCTTCTCTCTTCTTATTTCCCTTTACAACTACAGCTAGCAGGAGTTGATTATATTTTTAAGCTTCTTGGTTTTTTTCCTACAGTTCTCAACTGCTATCATGTAATTGCAGTTTTTTTAATCTTTCCCTTTTAAAAGCTTTATGTAAATCTCTTCTGTACTTATTAAACTTCCTTTTTGAAGAAGGAGGGTTTAATGTTTTATTTGAAATTCTACAGATACAAAATCCACATAAAGTAAAATGATAAATAACAAACAGTGCTAGCTACTCTTTACATCAGAGCGTGGATTTTGACAGGGGACTCCATAGGTCTCAAAGAAACAATTAAGAAAGTAAATGTGAAATAAAATGAATTATTCTTTTGGTAAGTTTACAGAGAATTTCTATCATGAGGCTGTGAGTGTGTGTGTGTGTGTGTGTGTGTGTGTGTGTGTGTGTGTGAACACGTGCATGCGCTTTCTCTCCTACAGAGAGGGAGACACTGATGTGGGGTGAGTGGATTTATACAGTCTGATTCTCCTCTCATGTTAGTGTAAATCAGGAGTAATTTCACTGAATGCAGTTTCTCTGGTATGAATAAGGGTAGAATGTAGCCCACTAGACCCCAGATGATGCTTAACACAGTGTTTCATGGTGTTTCACTAGGTTGTCCCATTGAATGTTGTCCAAGATAATGTTGTTTGCTTTATTTAGTAGAATATTATCTATTATTGGCATTATGATAGTGCATCATCAGGATATTTGAGCTAGGATCTCTACAACACAGTACCAATATGTGGTAACTTTTTAAGGCTATTGTCATCATGCTACAGTTATATGACTCTTTTGTAAATTTGCACTGAAGTGGAAAACAGTAAATATTTAGTTACAAAATGAGAGGAAATTATGGTCTTGTGGTTAAGGCACAGGACTGGGGCTAAAGAAATCTGCATTCAAATCCTGGCTTTGCCGATTTCCTGTGTGACCTTGGGCACGTCCTTTCATCTCTTGGTGCCTCAGCTCCCTGTCTGCCAAATGGAAATGATGGAACTTCCTTTCACTCGCTCTTTGTCTGTTTAGGCCCTGATCCTGCAAGGATTTACTCGTGCTTATTTTGACTCACTGTGAGTAGTCCCATTGACTACTACCCAATGGGACTACTCACAGTGTATAAAGCATGTACAGTATAAATCATTCCTGTGTTGGAGTCTTAGATTGTAAACTCATCAACTGTACATGTGGGCTTTTTTGTTTTTTGGGGGTTTTCTTCTGTTGCATCTTTAACTCAAATTAATAAATTTAATAGTATGTAAAGTGAACTCTGATTCACAAGATTTTTGGCATGGTCCTGTTTAATTTTAAATGGTACATCACAGTTACAAAGTTAGAGCTAAATAACTTTATTATCTGAAATTTAAAAAAATCTTGTCAGTTTCATTGAATTGTGCAATAAATGCATAAAATTCGAACTTTCTTCCCAGTAAATTTAATTTCCTTAAATGAGCCCATAATATCACCAGACAATTGTTTTCTTTCAAAAAGCAGATTGAATTTATTTCCCTTTTATGACAGAGCATTTTTTATGGAGTCCTTAATATACCATATCACAAAATGCTTCCCAGAGAGTCAATCATCAATCTTCAAATTATTTCATGTTACTGTATAATATACCATGATCTGTGCTGTGTTTGATATAACTTGAATTGTGGTTGGGAAGATTATTTATGGTTTGTACAGTATGGATTTTTAATGTTTCACACATTAGCCCTTAAAAAATTGCCTTTCGTTTATACTCTATAGATTTCAGCAAGTACAAACATATGGTTCTGAGTGGCCTGCCCAGCAATTTCTGATGAAAAGATGAGGCGGGAATTCTGAACAAGGGCAGAGATCCTGTTTGCCATTTTTCTTAAACCCCATTATAAAGTCTTTTTGTGTTTGTTGGGATTTTGAGGGTGTGGGGGGAAATGGGGGTTGTTGGTTGCTGTTTTGGTGTGTGGTCAGGGTTTTTTTTGCTTGGTTGTTTTTTGTTCTCCACTCCCCACACCCCACCTTTTTTTATGATGACAGGCACTGTAGAACTAGCTTAGGGCATGCTTATTATAGACTGTATTTTAAAACTGATTAAAAATAAATTCTCCATGCCTGTCTGAAACTTATTCCACAGAGAATCTTGTTTCATATCAGAGTGAGTAAAAGGATCTGTTGACTAGTTAACTAGGTTCACCTTTTACCTCAGCACACAGTTAAAACCCCATATCAGGTTTCCAGTACACTTCATCTATTATCCAGTCACACAGCTTTCACCAGTATAAGTCTTATAATGACTGTGGCTTTGGAGATTTTTACAACTTTTTTTTATTATTTATTTATATTTTAGCCTATCAAGTCAATCGGAAAGATCTTGGTACCATAATAAACAGACTTGTCTTTTCAATCACTCTGTAACATACAGCACTTGGCAGACTGTCAGATGCAAGAATGAAGAGGTAAGTTGCAGAATCTGCAGATTCCAGCCATACATGAGGGAATAGATTCTGGGCTTTCCAAGAACTTACAGAGAAAATGAAACTTGGCAGGACCCATGTGGAAATTCATTTCATCTGTTTTCATTTTACACTGTCTGTCATGGAGTTTTTGATCGTTAAATGAAAAAGAAAAATGAAATTTTGCCATATGCATTCTATAAATTTCAATTTAGCTATCAGGTGTCACACCTGCCATAACTCTATATGCTGCACTTCAGACAACAGACATAAATGTTTGTTTGTGTTACCTATATTGGGTTGTGAAGGTTTATTTATGGTAGTATTTGCAGTAAATCCACTAGTTTCAAACTGTTGCCATATAAACCTATCACTTGAAATAGAGAGAGTTGTGGTAGCTTGTATAAGAAACCTATTGTATAATGTTAATTAAATGGCAATATTTTCAATATTTATACTCTCTGCTCTTTTATTGAAATGTTCTGAGCCTTGAAATGAACTGTTATGACATTTTGAGCAAATTCCTGTAATACAATTTGTGGTGCAGTTTCACCTAAACTGACACAGAAGAGTAGTTTACACTTCCTATGGCTAACTAATCCAGCAGTACCTAAGGGAGATTCATCTCTGGGGGGTGGGGGTGGAAGTGGGAAAGGAGGTAGGTTTGCTGCCACCTTCCATCCCTCAGAGTTTCTATAGGGGTGATGGGGCAGTTTTAATTGCCCCTGGGCCTCAATAGGAGGATTTCATCAGTAAAAACTGATTACTGGTTGTGCTGAATGAGTGCATTCCCCATGGATGCCCAGGCTACGAAGTCTCCCTTGCCAGCAATGACCACTTGCTGCCCCCCAAGAAAGGGTAGTTTCTGGCTGCTTTCTGTCACTCCTCCACTAAATGGACTTTCCACAATGGGGACTTTGTCCCTAGGCTTCACCCAGTTGAGGTCATTGGAAACCTGGAATAGTATGCCAATGCACCACTTACATTCCATGTAATCCCTGATCTGAGTGCATGTGTGTCATTTCTTAACAATACCCGTGTTATTGGCCCTGAGTTGCTAATGGTCTTACAGGCTTTCCATCAGATACAGTAGTTTTGAAAAAGTGATTTGTATTCTAACCTCTGGGCTGAGATTAGAAATCCAGACGATTCACCTTGTTGAGAGAGAGAGAGAGAGAGAGAGAGAGAGAGAGAGAGAAATCCTCCGGTGAAAGTGAGCAGCTGTGGAGTAACTCATTAGGCACTCTAAGTGAAAGTTGTCCACTTTCTGATAAAATGAGAAACAGCTGTGAGGGACAGTCATCATGTGACTAATGTTATACCAGTAAGTTGGATACAGATTGTCCAGTACTGTCTCCTACACACAGAGATAAACACTCCAAGGGCCAGTAAATGATTTAGGCTTCATAACTTTAGCTTAATACAAGTTTGGGAACATATATAACAATAATGCCAAAAGTCCCCCATTAAGTTGGGGGTAAGGTTGTAATGTAAATTAACTTAAAGTTCAGGTTTTTCTTCATATTTCTCTCCATCCACAGGAGGTCTGACTGCACCATCCTATTCCATGTAGTAATATTGAACTTCTGTGCTGCAGTGATGTTCAGTTGTTGCCAGAGCAGCCAATCTTCTGCTGCTATATGTCCTTGCCCTCCCTGAACCATTAGGTGATAGCTGCCATGCCATCACATTATTAGTCACATACACATACCAACTCACTTTATGGATCAATAGCTTTCCCATGTGCCCTTCCTATGAAATCCATTTCTGTACAGAAATAAATATGGCATATTACGACTGCATCAGTAAGGAAAGCCAAAGCCCCATATATCTATTAATAAAGCTGTCAGGCAGTCAACTATTTCATGGAGTGTATCAACTACTTTGTTAGAAACCAAAAGATTTCATCAATTAAACCGCAATGCTTCATTCAAAGACCAGTGTTTGTGGCACAAAGACTGGATTCCAGTTATAAACTAATAAAGAAGATTTCCATTAGCACTTAGAGAGAATGCTTTCATGTTAGGCTGATTAATAGTACATTCTTCTTTTCCCCTGAGTGTCTTTCTTATTCTATTGAGACTACTGTGATGTGTCAGTATGAGCATCTTCGTTACCTTCTGATTGAACAAAGCTCTCTTAGACTGTCTTTGAAATCTTGAGGGCTTTTCATTTGAGACATTATTTTCTTAGCATGAACAAATCTTGTCATCCTAAACTGAGAAATAAACAGTATTTTATCAGAATTTTGGGACCAACCTTTTTCAATATTTACTCAAGTAAAATTACCATTGAAACTAATGGGTGTTCTACATATGCAAGAACTACAGGATTTGGCCCTGTTTAATAATACCATCTACTTGTAGCAAAGGTCCATTTCTATTATAAAATTCCTAGGTACAGAGTTTAGTAACTACCTTTCCACCTCAGGTGTTTCTAAGGCATCTATCAATGTGTTACAAAAAGTGCCTATCATCTTGGTACTTCTATGAAGGGCTTGTCTACATAGGGATGTTACATCAGAGTAACTTTAGTTTTTTCAACGTAGAGTGCCTTGAATCTGCACACAACCTGTTTTTAAAGCAAATTATTTGCCATCTTATGTTGCAGTAAATATTCCTGCTTGAAACAGAAGAAACTCCATTTCACAGAGAGTTTTTTTTCACTTTAAGGTTTGTATGGACATATTCCTAACTAATCTGCTTCAGAGCAAATAAAGTTGAAGGGGGAACTCCCAGACCTACTCCCAGTGCTGAGACAAAGCAAAGGAGATGCAACAGAAGTACCTATGGCAAGGGATAAGGACAGGACCTCTGGTAATGCTCCCACTACCTGCCAATACTATGAAGAACTGTATTTCCATTTTGCAAGCAATGCCACCACCACACCCAAGAATGATGTGGTGGACAGTTTTCCCCAAAGCATCCCAGACAGCACAGCAAGCATCCAGGACCCCATGGAAAGCTCCTTGACTCATGGGGTTCGACCCAGAGGATGTGACCTAGCAGATTCAGAGATTACACAAAACCCCCATGTGAGCAGCCATACTGAAACTGCCTTGGAGGACAGCTCTACCAGCAGCCAGCCTGAAAATTCTGCAGAGGGGAGCTGTACCAGTAAGCATGATGTGCTGTATTACAAAACAACTTTTTTTCTGGGTACTGGCTGTTCACCACCATGGGGGTGGAACTAGGAGCATCTCTGTGCATGCTCAATTTTTAATCCCCTCCCTTCCCTGTGTGCTCATACTGGCATCTATACCAGAGACTTAAAGCTTAAAAACATCATTTCCCAGCATCAAATCCCGTAACCATCAGCCATATTTGCTACCTCCAACCCCAGCTTCCTGAGTAGCTCCCTGCTTGTTCTCCTTCCCTACCCCCCTTCCACTGTGACCTTTCAAACTTTCCACCCTACTCTACTCAAGATGTCTGCACCATGGAGGTTAAAAAATCAAATGCATTGCATGGCAGGCATGTTTATTGTACCAGATACAGAAAGAGAAAAATCAATCGAAAAAATTCTTTGTCTTGCAATTTCATTACTCTCCTCAGTTTTTAGCTAACTTGAGATTTTATGAGGGTAAATAGCCCAAATCATGCTTCACGGACATTTCAAGATACATGGGGATTTTAAGCAATCATAAGACAGTCAAGGGTATTGGAACCCTCTGGGTTCAAAACAATTCCTGCAGAATTCTACTTATTTGTCATTTTACTTTATGCTGATCTGTGGATAGCATCAAAGAGAACTTAAGGCAAAGATAGTACTTTATTTTGGCTTGGACATTGCAACTTTCTCAAGACTGCCCATATAGCTAGTGTTTCCTTCCACTTCTGCACCAGCTGGGGACACCATCCTGGTAAACAGCAGTGCTGCATATCCCTGGTTTGCCCACTGCGTTTCTGAACAAGACCCTGCCAACATCCCCCAATGTAAAGACAGCCTGCAGAAATTCACATGCCTCCTGACAAAATATAGATGAATTATGAGATGCCAAGAGAGAATCATGGGAGTTTGAAAATTTGACTTAAAGTCCCAGATTTCCTTTAGGTTCCAGTGAGCATTCCTACAATGCACTGCATAGAGTTGAGCAGTGGTATACTACACCATGAGATATCTGCCCAGAATGTTGTAGTTAATTCAATCAAACACAGACCTATGTAGATGCAATGATTAGCAAGGAAAGTACCTTAAACTGACGTGACAAAGTAGTGCACACACTTCAGTTCAATATAGTTAATTTACTGCCCTTAGAGCAAACAAACTAATCCAATGTAACATCCCCATGTAGACAAACCGTAATACACTAATAAAAAGTCAAGCTAGTTTAGAATTTAATATGCAAGCCCTTAGCACAGAGGAATTTTTAAAGCAAATCTGGTTTAAATCATGTCACGTAGGCCCTTTATATATTGTATAGGAGTGCAAGGAACATTAAAAATTGTGGTTTCACTGAATCTCTTACATACATAACATAAAAATATTTTAAAAGCAATATTTGAAGTGCATTTTCCCATAGCGTAGACTAGTGAGTCTCAACGCTAAAAGGAATTAAATTACATGACATACAACATCACACTCTGATTTCAAACCTATGTAATAACTAGGCACAAAAAGGAGAGTTAAGGGATTAAATGGGGAAGCAGTAATCCTGAAAATTTTGTTTTTCTAGGTTTAAGTCCAGCCATTACCATTATTTTTAATATTACTTTTATGTGCTGAAGACTAATATCCTGTCTGAATAATGGCTTTTATTGAAGGAATTGCTTGTATGCTAGACATAGTCAGGACTATGGTTATAGTCACTTGATTAAACAATCTGGAAGTTTACTTAAAGTGACATTTTAAAGTTGAATTTTCCAATCAGTTATTTTGCCATATTCTTCCTCGATATTATTCAGTAAATACAGCATTCAAGGAAGACCATGAAATTACAATTTAAAGATCCTGATAATGGATTTCTTTTGTGCCATTTTTAGCTCTCATTACAATTTTTGTTGCAGGACTGACACTACAGACTTAGTGTAAAGTATATTGGGCTTCAAATTCAATAACTCTCTGTTAGGACACAGAATTTTGTGGTAACACAGGCACAAGATTAATCCACACTGATGACAGCCTTACAAGGCTATCAGAAACAGAAAACAGCACAAGATGCATCCATCGTATTGACAAGGACAGTAAGGAGAATGGAAAATGGAACAAAATTAGTCTATTTGCATGACAACCTAAGACTATAATCATATGGTTCCACTCAAATCCTATAGTAATGGACAAGAAGGAAACAGCATAAAAAAGATACATCATTTAAAACTATATTGTACCCATCGACCTTTCCAGTCTCAGTGTGGAAAGCATAAGTAGTGAATAAAAATTAATTTCAGCCTTCTAAACTAAGAGGGGATATACAGTACCACAACAATATCTGACCTCTTTTTCACAAGTTTGAATAAATCCATCGTACTGCATATTCACAAAGATGAGACTTTGAGGTTATATGCTCAGCTGGCATAAACCGTTGATTTCAGTGACCTCAGGATCTGTCCTTAAATCTCTAAGAAAACCATCTACATGATAAGGAGGCTTTGAAAATACTAAAACAAAGATGACATAAGACAGTTAGGAAAGGATTTTAAAGAATGAGGTTTGGCAAACAATGTGAAATATAAAAATCAAATATAAGCCCCCATCCTATATGCCTGAGTGGTTTCCCTGAACTAAGTGGAATTTCTCACATGCATACATTTACTCTTGTGCATAAGTGCGGGATTGGGGCCATAGTACTCTGGGGGTGGGGGGTGGGGGGTGGGGGGGAGAATAATAGTTTGAAGTCCCACAGGCTAGAAAAACATAATTGAAATTCAAGCAACTGCATCGGGGTGAAACAAAGGTTATCCAGATTATCATAAATATGGCTACAAATGTACTGTAAATCTGTAATTGTTTTACTTATTAAATAATTAAAACAATGCAAACTAAGAAATAAATACGAAATAAAGGTGATATCTTTATTGGAAAGCTCTTAAGCACTTTGTCTGTGGGTCAAAATTAGTGTTATTTTAATTTAGTCCTGAACCTTTGCACTTTCATATCCAAACGATGCAATCCCAATTTAATTTCCTTTTCATTTTGACTACAGAAATTTCTATGAAGGAAGTTGCATATGAATCGCTGCACATCTGCAAATTGCTTCCTTACCACCCCACAGACAAGCCACTGAGAGCTAAAAATTCAACAGCAATATTTACTGGAAATAGTTATTTTAAAATAGTTCAGCTGAGAGCTTTTGCATTAATCAGTGAACATTTCAGTGGAGACAGCTCAACCAGAACTTGAACAGTTTCATTATTATGCAGTTCTTTTGAAGGACCAAACCTGCAGCTCCACACAAGCAAAACTTCCATTGTCTTTGGCTTGTGTAAGGATTACTCCGTGATTTATTAGGTGGCTTGGCTCTCCAGGAACCTCATGCACGGCACTAATGTGAGACTGTCATAAATACGTATTTCTTGTTGCTTTTCATCATGATACTACAAAGCACCAGACAATATTTTTCATCCTGACTTTGGTAATCATACTTCTACTGATTTCTACAGCTGACTTGAAAATCACATAGACTGATGACCCAAAAGTTCAGGCAATTTATCTGAAGCTTCTGAAGGAGTCAAAGAATTAAGTATCTGAGCTACTATTAAAAGATATGGTGTGCTTTAAGAACAGTAATTATATCAGGGGACCAGTGGATGCTGAACACAGAGCACTTTAAAAAGAAGCACGGGGTAATATTGGGCATTAAAGATTGTTGTGGCTCACCTTTGTGCTGGGAAAACCATTTCACAGTATTTTTTGTAAAGAGTGATGCGTAACATGGCTAATGAATAAATGCACTGCACAGGCCTGCGAATCAGGAGACCAGGGTTCTAATCCCAGCTATGTGACCCACTGTGTGATTGTGGGCAAGTCACTTCAAGCCCTCCCACCCTTTGTCTGCCTTGTCTATTGAGATTATAAACTCTTCAGGACAGAGAGTGCCTCTTACTGTGTTTGTACAGCACCTAGCACAATCTTTGTTGGGGCCTGTTATAATAATTGGGCCTACAAATTTACCTTCAGTGTGAGTTCAACTGTGAAAAGTGAATGGAAGTTCATAAAAATGACACAATAATCTATAACAACAAATGTTAATAAGAAGAGATTTAAGGAGACAGACTGAATTAATTTAAATAGAGAGGTACTATTAATACCACTCAATGACTGTGTTAAATCATAATTGGAATACAAAAGGAATAGGGAACTAGAAATCACTGGACCAAAACTGATGCTTCAGAAATTAGGCCTAAATGGTGGGCAGAAAAATGAGAGGATGGACTGTTCCAGTGATCACACCTTTTGGGGTCCTGTGTCTCTTTCTGTCCCGCACTAATTTTCCCCCGTTCCGCCCCCCCCCTACTTTTCACCTGATCTGAAATCAACTGTAGTGCATGGCATCAGTGCAGCAAGATGAGATAGTCCATCCAGTTCTGCTTGGCAGGGGAGGAACCTGACCAGACCAAATGTCCCTGACCAGGGAAGCAAGCCGGTATCCAGAACAACTGCTGTTATGGCTGACCTGCCAGACTAAAGCAATCACCAACCACCCTGTATCCTGAAAAAATCAGCAAAATCTGCATTTCCAACATCTTTCCTATCCTATCTCTTCTCTCCCTTCAGCGTCTGTCTGGACAGGAAAGTGATTATCATTATTACCAACAGAAAATTGAACAACAGAACTAAACCTTTCTTTCCCAATAAGAGGGACTGTTTGACAGAATGAAAGACTTTACCCAATATTCATCCCCTTTAGAAAGAGATTTTAATAAGTTTTGATTGTTTTGCATAAACACTCAATTTGCGCATCAATGCTTTTTATCGTCTTTTATTTTGTTTCCCTTTTGTGTGTTTCAATCAATAAATTTCTAACCTTTAGTATGAAATTCCTAATGTGTTTGCCGTGGTGCTAGGTAGGCACAGGTCTCTGTATATGAAACCCCAAATGTTGTTTAACAGTATTTAATGTTGGATAGTAACAAGGTCATGTTTCGACCTATATATTCCATTCAAATAAATACGACAGGTCTTTAGACCTTCCTGTAATACAAATTATTACTCTTCGGAGTTGTCTGGAGAGTACCTTGTTGGTACTGCCCAAGATTGAGATCTCCAGTCTTGACTGTCTCTCTCTGACTATAAACATTGGACAATAACTTATGAACTAATTCTGAAAGAACTCTTTGCAGCTGCAAAGCTCACCATCTCTGCTATGAATCTGAATCTCAAGAATTGTGCTCATATCTGTATGTATACTGATCTTTTAACCAATACTGTCTCTCTTTTCTTTTTAACAGATTTTAGTTTAGTTAAGAATTGTCTGTAAGCATGTATTTAGGTAATGTAGCGGGGCGGTTACCCCACCCTGACCTGGGAGGGGTTAAAACAGCCCTGGGAAAGGGCTGCCCCTGGGAGCCAATAGGTTAGGCTGATTGGGGAAGCAGCCACAGCTGGGGCCACGCCCCAGTCAGGCCACAGCTGATCCTATAAAAGGCCAGTGAGCCAGGAGCTGACAGAGTCTCTTTTGCTGGGGAGGAAAGGGCCTGGCTGCCTGGGAGCTGAACAGGGTACCTAGAGTGGAGTAGGGCTGGGGGCCAGAGGAGCTGGGGAGCTCCAGCCTGGAAACCCCCCAGGCTGCTGGCCTTGGTAAAGGCTGGGAAGGGTACTGGGGCTGCAGAGGTGCAGCCCAGGGCAGGCAAGGGCAGCAGGTCCAAACCCCCCTTGCCGATAATGAGTGGTATAGACTGAAGTCTGCTCCAGTGAGCAGGGGCTAGATGGTGACTGGCAGTAGCCACTGAGGCGAGATGGAGGTAGAGGGTTGGGGGTTCCCCTGGGTGGGGAGATCAAGAGAGTGGGGGTACTGCCAGGGGGCAGCACCCAAGGTAAAGGGGTATGGGGGGGTTGGGAGGGACACTGGGGCCAGTGGCAGACGAGACACTGGCCTGAAGAGGGCGCTCTGAGCTGGAAGAGCTAATTCACAGGATGACCAGCAGGAGGTGCCGCAGGGGTGAGTTGCCACATCGCACTATTCGTTAATCTGGGAGGTAATGTGTCTGATCCTTTGGGATTCATAGAACTTTTTTATATGATGAACAAGATTTTCAGTAATCCTCATCATATTTGACTTGGGTATCTGGGTGGAGGCCTAAGGTGGGGTTACTTTAATGAAACTGTGTTGTTGGCTTCTGGGTAACCAGTGAGATATTATAGAAGCTGTTTTGTGCTAGCTTGGTAAATCTAAGTATTGGAATATCCACCAGGTTTGGGGATCGTCTGCCCCACTCTTTGCAGTTCACCGTAATTGAGTGACCTCAGTTGGCTCCCCTAGTACCCAGGTCACACCCTTACAAGGGGTTTTAAAGAGAATTTGTGATCATTTAGTCACTGATCATAAAATAGGTCAGAGATAGAGAAATTAGGAATAAACAGCCAGTTCTCAGGAGTATAAGAAGATAGTAATGGGCTCAAAGGGACGAGTGCTAAGCTCAGTATTTCTCAGTGTATTCAGGGATGATTTGTAACTGATGAAGTTCGCCCATTTTTTCCGTTTATAAGCAGCTTTTTGAATTGCTGAATGTATTCATGGTCTGTGAATTTCTTCAGTGAATAACTGAGAGCTGGGTTCTCTTGACTGCTATGGCCACTTTGCACAGGGTAAGGGGGCCAAAGAATCCTTAAAGCATGCCAGTGGAGAATTCCCCTCATGAAGGGGAGCTCTCTGCTGGCACAGATGTGGTGATGATGGCTCCACTACCTCCTGTGTCAGCTGCCCTTCCAACCTGGTGCCAGGGGAAGGCGGGAACATGTTAAGAATGTCCCAAGGCATGGTGTGAGCGGGACAGGGAAGTGGGGCATAGCAGAGCTCCTCTGTGCCCAACCCTCCACTGACATGGAATAAATTAGGGTTGCCCCGGTGCAGCCCAAACTTGTGCCAAGGCCGGGCCCCTGGGAATCAGGGTGTCACAACCAGCTCCGTGCATTCCTCACCTCCTCACTCCATCCAAGCTCGGCTGAGGCGAGTAGCAAATCAAGCCCTTAGTGTGCATAGCATTGATTAATTGTAAACATTTACAATATATGCTGTATTAATTGTACACCTAAGTCCCAGGGCAAGGCACTCAGACACCTGTGTGGCAAGTGGGCGATAAATGCCTGGGAAAACTGGAGGCAGCATGGCCTAGTGGATAGGCCTTGACTAGGAGTTAGGAGCCTGAATTCTATTTCCCGTTCTGCCACTGACCTTCAACAGTTCACTTCACTTCTCTGTTTTCCCTCCCACCCTTTGTCTGTCATGTCCATTTAGATTGACGAGTTTGTGTAATCAAGCCCTAAACTTGGGGCCTCTGGACTTGGAGTGGCGTTCCTGGCTTCACTATGACTGATTTGCACTTCTTTGGTGGCACACATCAGCTGTAATGTAAAGTTGGTCTCAAATTCCTCCTGTATTTGGGGTTCTCCGTGTGGCACATAGCTCCTGGAAGTGGCCCCCCACAGCATAGTGGTATTGGGAGGGAGGAGAAAAGAGCTGGAACACTTCTACCCTGTACAGCATGACTTTTACATGCGTACGTACAATTAGAATTTTGCTCTAGGTGACTATCTGTGAGCTTAACTTGAATTTTTGGCATGTATTTGCACTAGTAAATCACTTAAGTATTTGTAGGAAATGAAGAAGGAATGGTCACATATACCATCAAATGAAATTTGCTTTTGACTTGAAATGAATATTCATGAATAATTTCCTCCACTATTTGCTCACCTCTCATATTTAATGATCTGGGAGATGGGATGAAGAGCAAAGAGCTGAAATTTGCTGACAAGGCAAAATGATTTCAGTTGATATAAACCAAGGGGCAAAGCAAGGAATTGCAGAAGGAGCCAATAAAACATAGGTGACTGAGTAACAAGATATCAGATGAAGTTCAGTGCAGACACAAGCAAGGTAATGAACACTGGGAAAAAATCATTGGAACTACTTGCACATATTGATGGGCCCTGATTTAGATGTAACCTCTCTGGAACAGATCTAGGAGTTAGGGTGGGTATAGTGAATAGCAGCAGTCAGAAAGCAAAAAGGCTGAAATTCACCCCTGTGCAGAAAGCCAACACACGTCCTATGCACCACTTAGATCCCACTTAAGCCCTATTGAAAAAGGACTTAGTTGGTGCATAGGCCTCTGCACAGGGATCAATTTTAACACAGAGAATAAATGGGAAAAAATATCACTGACATTTGGCTAGATTCTACACTGATTTACACCTTGTAGTAAGTGATATAGTTGCATTCTTATTTTGATTAGTGCTTTCAAAATTTGAGAAAGTCAACTCAAAAAGTATATAGTCAGAATAGAGAAGGTGAAGAGAAGAGCAATGGAGATGCTTAGCGGCTTAAGGCATGCAGGAGAGATTTAAAAGCGTTCTTAGTTAGTTTGAAAATCAGAAAAGTAATAAGGGCCTATGTGATAACTTATAATACAACAGAAGCCAATCAGATGCTCCTATTTACTATCTCTGATCATAAAAGATTCTTCAGGCCATAACAGGATCCAGTAGCTGGGTCAGAGAAGATACTTTTTAACCCATAAGTTATAGTAACACGTAATTGCCTTTTCACTGAGTTCTGAAGGTCTGTTTGACATTTCCTATGTTCCAGTGCTGGAAACTATGGCAACACACTAAAGAATAAAATCTAAAATCACTATGACATTTTTTTTTAACACATCTAAACGGAACTAAAAACAGATCTTGTCTGTCAAGCTTTACACCAGGACATTTTTATAGCGGAGTTATAAATCCCTTGAAAATTGGGGTTTATTCTGGAAAGAATGGCAGACTTTAAGCTGTCATAGAGCATGGTTAATTATCCCACTGTTTGAAAGGTCAGAGTTAAACAATAATAGGGCCAGAAATAAATATTAGTTTCAGGTATTGCTCTAAACTACCAAAGAAGGGAGGAGATAAATGATGATTTAAAACCAAATAGCAAAGAAAAGCAATAATTTTTCAGGGAAGTCTTTTATATGGGACAGTGGCAATAAAGCAGGGAGGAACCAAACAACTACATGTGTTGAGCCCTGTGGAAGGGCTTATTACTAATAAATCACCACACTGGTTCTATACATTAATCATCATTTTAGATGTAAAAAATATATTTACAAAGTCCCCACACACACGCACACTCCACCAAACCTTTCAGGGCACTTCCCGAACAGTAATATAAGCAGAATAATAATTAACAAAGGGCTAGATTCTGCTGCCACACTTACACTGAATACTACCTTACTCCTCATGTCGTCTCAGGGCTTGTTTCACTGTAATATTAGCTTGAGATATAACACAAGTGTTGCCCCTAACCCAACTTGTTTGAGCATACACACAAGTCTCTAACTTGAGTTAGGTGGTACTTTAAACTCAAGCTAGCTCGCCACTCAGGGGCGTGGTTTGAAATTCAAGAGGTACTGAAGTTTGAACTGGTAATACAGTGCAGATGGAGGTGGGGCTGGAGGATTCACCCCTACACAAATCCTCTGGTTCTCTTCCTTATGAAGTGGTTGCTAATGCCATGGAGTAACCTTCGTGGAGTGTACTCATGCTTTATGGACTGGGGCCGAAATTCCTCCCAACTTCCCCTGTAGAGATTCCCAATGCACAGCTGTGTCCTGAAGCATTGAAAGAGAGGATGTCATACAGAAACAGCTTGCCTACATGAGCAGATAGTCCTGTCCAAATTATCTATCTGTTCCTGCATCCACACATCAGAGAATATTCTGCAGCACAATGGCCATAGGTTATTTTAAAAAATCAATCACCTTATAACCTTACCATTTTAACTTTTAGCGTTACTAACAGTTCAGTCTATCCTAGACCTCAGAGATGGAAAAGAACTATTTGGGTCTCTAGTCGATCTCTTTCTGAGTGCATGATTGTATTCTACAGTCTATAAGACTTGCATGTCATCGTGTGAAAAAAATAGGGCTAAATCCTGAGATCCTTGTTCAGTGTTTATTCATTCCTCAAGCCAATTGGAATTTAACTGAGTAAGGACTTCAAGATATGCTGCCTAGTTTGACCTTGTTTGAGAGCCAAGGTTCTAAATAAAGAAAATGATAGTAAAAAGCCAATATGGAATAACTGTGGCAATTTGGGATGGGATGTTGGGAGAGAATGGTCTAGATGGGCTAAGGCAGAGATTCTCACCTTTTTCCATACAGTGACCATATATCCCAACAGAAGAAATTGTCAAGACTCCTATTCCATAGTTTAGGGATTTTCCTTTCAACTAGCCATAAAGAAAGAGGAAGCGATCATGACCTCCCTGAAACTGTTCATGATACCATAATAAATGAGCCTTTCACCTCTCATTCTACAGTTCAAAATGAGTTCACTTCAGCAGTGACTAAAAGTCGTTACCGTCTGAAGTCAGTTCAGTGTTCTGTGTAAAATGAGTTTGTGGTTTCAGTCCTGATCCTTCTGCACAGCTGTCTGTATCACAAAAACCGCCACCACTGAACCTAAGGTTGGCACCTTTGTTGCCAGTCCCAGTAGAAGGTAAATGGTCATGGGAACTAAATTACTTTATCCCTGGAAGAGTTTGCTTGTGAGGATCCTTGTATTAATGCTTCCCATCCTGCACCTGGTCTGTGAATGAAAATAGAGGACTGCAATTGCAGGGCTCTTAATCTGGTTTTCACAAGCATTAAATTCGAATATAAAGCCTCATATTGTCATGTATTTTACTGGAGCAAAGCAAGAATGAGTAGAGAGAAATTGGCTTCATCCATTCAAATTTGCAGTCTCCTATAGTTGGAGTCAGCCATATAGGTTTAGGTAGGATGTGTGTGTTCATTGCTGGAGGATTGGCTAGGTACATCATCCCAATGGGTATATTCCGTCCTATTTGTCCCAGTGGAATATGATGTTTGCACATAAAATGAAAAGGATTCATAAGGCATTAAGATAAGGAGTGAGGGGAAGCAGGAGAAGCTGCAAAGACTGCTTCTGTGATAGACCTGTGTGTTCTGGGAAATTTTCTTCTGAATATTTTTCGTGAAAATAACTTCTGGAAACCCAGGAAACTCTTTATTTTGATGTGACACTAGCTACATTTTCAATTGTATTCAGATTTGTGTTGCCTGGGGAAAAAATGGCATAACTGCCCTTTTCAGTGACTAGATAAATGAAACATTTCCTAAGTGGCAGAGAGACTATCTGAATTCCTATAGTATGGAAAGGATTTGTTTTAGAACAGTTGAATTAGTTTGATATTTACAAAAACCGAATAAGAAGAACAAAGGCTTTCCCCAAAACATCTCAGTCCCAAAACATTTCCCCAAAGCTTCCTCAGACTGTTGTATTTGAATCCATTTCTTTTTGGCAGAAATCTTTATGGTTTGAGCAAGTTTGCATTTGTCAGGGGAAAAAACAGGGAAAATAAAAAAGAACAACTAGGATAACTCTTAACTATTGACATCAAATAGTCACCAGCTCTTTTTAGTTATTTCCGTAATGGAAACAGAGTGTGTGTGTGTGTCGTTGGTTGCATGCTGAGTTCTTTGCATATATAGATGAAAGTTTCTGACAGTGCTAGCATTGCATGTGCTGGAGCAGAGCTCTGTGTGTGTGAGAATGTGAGAAGATGGGACGTGTAAAAGTATATTGGAGTTGAGCAGCAGGTAGGCTGGGGATGCAAGGACCTTAATTGGACTTGGTAGGACCTCTGAGTCCCTGACACACATGCATGCTTAAAACCCAAGGTGATAGACCTTGCCTCAAAATGTACAATACACTAATATATTCTGTGGGGCGTGGAACACCCCTTGGAAAATGTTCAACTTCCAATTTTAATGTCTGATCTATAAATGGGAGCATTTGAAGGGGTAGGTCTGTTTAAATTTTTATATAATCTGCAAAACCACAGCTAGACTGCCTGTAGTCATTGACCTGTTGGAATCCTAGGTCTGTTGCAAGGTTCTTTTTGAAGGGTATTGGACACCCTAATTGTCTTCATTCAGTTGATTTCTAATTTTTTCTGATGTTGTAGGTGGTCTTTGGAATGAAACAATTGCTCTGTTTTTATCTGTTATGCAAGCTGACTAAGACACAGTCCTAGGAAGTGAGAACTACCCCCATTCATCATCAATGGGGTGTTAACTTTATAACATTGTCTACATAATCAACATCTTAATTACCTTTCAAAAACTTTGTAGGTAAATAAACTTCATAATGCAAAGGCTGGAACATATCCAATGATTTCTAAGAGCAGACCGGTGTCTTCCCATCAAACAAACACCTATTTATTTGAGAACTTTACAGTTTGACACAGGATAACTTTAATCTCTGTGATTAGTGATCAAAAATCAGAATTTAAAATTTAGGAACCCTCATCTGTACATATACATATGCTCATGCCTAACTAAGACCCTGATCCTGAATACACAAATGGGACTATTCCCCATGTGTAAAGTTAATCATATGCATAAATCTTTGTAGGACTAGGGCCTTATTTTTTAAAATATTCAGTGAAAACCTGCTAATCGGGTATATGCAAATATACATCTCTGGTAAAAAAAGACTATCGAGCTATTTGCCTATAGCTAGTTTAGTGGGACAATGAGTTGACTATTAAGTCTGTGCTTTACGAGAGGTTCCTTTATTTACAGGTATCGTGAGCGTGCTGCATGTGAAGGTAAGTTTGTTAACATTTGCAAGAAGAGAACATACATGCTATATCAGCATCAGCATATCAGGCGAGAGCAAGAGCTGCAGCTGGTCCTGTTGGCGTACGCTGACGATGTGCTCCTTGTGGTCCTGGGGCGACTTGGTACGGGTGGAGGCTTGCCAAGCCATCTACTCGGCGGCTTCCTCCGCCCAGGTCAACTGGGTCAAGAGCTCTGGCCTGGTGGTCGGGGACGGGTGGCAGGCGAGCTCCCTCCCACCCACACTTCAAGCCATTTGGTGGAGCACGGGTCTGCTGCTCTATCTCAGCGTTTACCTTTCTGTCACACATCCGTCTCCGCCGAAGAACTGGCAAGGGTTAGAGGGCAGGGTGGTAGAGCGGCTCTGGAAATGGACAGGACTACTCTGGTGCCTCTCCCTCCGAGGGAGGGCACTGGTGCTCAATCAATTAGTCCTGTCCATGTTCTGGCACCAGCTCAACACCCTGGTCCTGGTCCCCAGGCTTCCTGGCCAACCTCCGGACTTCAATACTGGAGTTCTTCTGGCCAGGATTGCACTGGGTATCTGCAGGGGTCCTCCACCTGCCCCTGGAGGAGGGAGGACAGGGCCTGAGGTGCCTGTACACTCAGGTCCACGTCTTCCACCGCCAGACCCTGCAGAGGCTCCTTTATGGTGCAGGTAGTCCGGCATGAAGCATACTGCCACATGCCTTCTTGCGCCGCTTCCGAGGGCTTTGATACGACTGGCGGCTCCTTTATCTCCATCTGAGAGGTCTTCCAGGAGACCTCTCTGGGCTGCTAGACTTCTACCAGGGCCTTCTCCGGACCTGGAAACTGCTCTTGGTGACCAGGTCCGTGGCAGCCACCGAGGGGATGGCTCTCCCTGCAAAGCCCCTGCTACACAACCCCCAGCTCCATGTGCAGGTGGCGGAGTCCCCCTCGATGTGCCAGAGGTTGTTCCTGGTGGAAGTCACCAGTCGGAGACCTCCTGGACTACGACCAGGGAGACTGGCTGGATGCCCTGATGCTCGCTTGGCACATGGGGCTCTCCAGGCCTCGTACTCCCCGGCGCATATTTCAGGAGGTGAGAGGCGCTTTACCGCCCACTGCTCATGTTTTCCTCTACCTGGTCCTATGAGAGGGCACACCCCGCCCACCCTCCACCCCAGGCCCTCTGGACCTTTTCATCAGTCCCCTACCCCGTAGATCTTCCCAGCCATCCCGCCCCGTTACCGTAAGCCGGCTGCACGAGTTGCAGACAGTTCGGTTCCGGACCATGCCACGAAAACATCTGTACACGCTCGTGCTCCACACCCTTCATGTCCTCACCCTCGTGTTTCACCCCAGCACGAAGTGGTGGGACCTCCTGCCACCTCTGGAGGGTGAGGAGCCCCAGTGGACCAGTCTATATTCCACCCTGGTCCTGAGCCCCACCGGGATGTCAGCTGGCGGCTTCTTCATGGAGCCGTGGGCACAGGCGTGTACTTGGCACGGTTCACTCCCCTCCCGGACACCTGTCCCTTTTGCAGCGTGAGGGAGACCCTGGCGCACGTATACCTGGAGTGTGTGAGGTTGCAGCCCCTATTCCGGCTCCTCTTGGATATACTATTGCATTTTTGGTTGCACTTTTCCCATCACCTGTCATCTACACACTCCCCATCCGTGGCCCCACAAAGTCGCGTGACCTCTTTGTCAACCTCCTCCTAGCCCTGGCCAAAATGGCCATCTACAAAACCAGGGAGAGGAGGTTGGCCGACGGGGTTTCCTGAGACTGTGGGACCTATTTCCGTTCCTCAATCCATTCACGCATCCTCTGGGCGGCATCCGCTGGCTCCCTTGACACCTTGGAGGAGCAGTGGGCGCTATCCAGGGTTCTCTGCTCGGTGTCCCCGTTAGGTTGTCCCCCGCAATTATTTGGAATCCCAGACATGTGGATCCTCCCCTTAGGCTGGGGGGAGGTCCTTAAGCCTACCAACAAGATCAGCATGGGAAATCCAGCCTGAGTAAACTACACTGTCCCAGGAGCAGGGCAAGAACTAGAGCCGCATTGAGCTTCATGTGGATTATAAAAACGAAGGTATATGTTTTCTTTACCATGTTGTCATGAATCATTTATGTTTGTTTCTTTATTTGTTGGGAAGTGGAAGAGATTTTTCAGCACTGACACTCCATGTCACCTTCTCACATCATTTATTTGAATGTCCTTTTCAAATGCACAGGGATGTGTATGTATGTGTACACACGCCCCTGCCCCTCTCTGTCTATAGACATGATCATGCATATATCGATTTAATATTTTTGACATCTCACCAATTTTTTCCTCAACAGATTTTGAAAACTATGACAGTGAAGATTTTGCAAGTGTCTATATTCTCATGTGTTTCACCTACTTTTCTCTTCTTATGTGACAATCTACTCCTTATCCCATATACTGGTAGACACTATCAGTAAATCCAGCTGGTTTAATCTCCAAAATGTCTCTGAAATCTTTCCTTTCCTTTTCATTCTCACCACAGAAATCCTTCCATCATCCTTGATTATTGCAATCTTATTCTCTTCAGAATCCAATTGACACATCATGCAGTTTTTCCAGTTCTCTGTTGCAAAAATAATCCACATCTCCCAGTATTAAGATCACATTCAGACATTCCTAAATCCCTGGCTCCCTATTGCCTACTCAATCTGATCTGAGTTCCTCATATCATTTTCAGTTCCCTCACAACCTATACCTTCTGTTCTGCTTTTAGCATCTATCTCCCTTATGCTCTCTGCACATCCAATGCCATTCATCAGAAGTTACCATTCCAACCTATGGTCCAACCTTCTTTGATTCTAATCTCTATGCCTGGGTCCAAGGTAGGGTGATCAGATAGAAAGTGTGCAAAATCAGGACGGGAGTGAGGGGTATTAGGCGCCTATGCAAGAAAAAGTCCTGACTATCAGAACTGTCCCTATAAAATCGGGACATCTGGTCACCCTAGTCCAAGGTAGCTCAGCAATACTGTCTGAGCTGGGATGATGACAGTATCCTAGCCTGCCTGGTACATTTCCTGTGTTGGCCTGCCTTTTTTAACTAGAAGCTGGAGACAAGAGACCAGTGACCATTTCAGTACAAGATATCATGAATTTCCAGGGAGAAAAAGGATGCCTGCTGTATAACGATCTTCCTAGTCAGAATAATCCATCCTTCCTTGCGTGCTTAGGCCTTGATTCAGCAAAGGATTTAAGCACACGTTTAATTTTAAGCACAGGCTTAAATCCTGTTGATTCACTTGCTTTGCTGACCAGGGATGGGATTATGACAATCAGCAGTAAACATGTGTCTAAGTGCTTTGGTGAATCAACCTTCCTGAATATGCCTTGCTGCATAACTTTCTGCTTCAGTCACATAAATCCTTAGAAATGCTGGCTCCTTCTACTCCTGACATTCCCAGCCATGTATTTGCCTTCCTGCCTCCTTCCTCCCTGTCTCCATGTCTTTGTTTTCCTCACAAAGCAGAGTTCAGTGGATTTCCTGTACTTTTTCTCAGGCTGTTACCCTTAAAGTGACAGAGCCTGGCAGCAATTAGGACCTCCCTCAAAATGAGGAAAGCAATAGGGACAAGAACAACTACAGACAGTGGGGGTCTTCTCTCAGAGATAGGTGTTAGGACTCTGACAGGGAACAGCCAGGGGAGGCATGCAGCAGCTTCTGAGCTGCTTATCAACCCCGTGCACCCCTCTGTCTGTCTGTTCCTCCCATCCTCTATGATTTGTCCAGTATTCCCCTGCTCCAATCTGTGCCACTGCTCGTGCCTCTCTACACTCTGCGACTGCTACCCTTCCAGTCCCTGGTCTGCTCCACCCCGCCCCCCTCCACTACCTAAACTGCCTCCACCCTCCCTGCCAGTGGTCTGTTCCGCATCTGGCCTGCCACCCTCCACCCCCACCATCTGTTGCACCACCGCCTCACAGTGACAATCTGCTTCTCCATCCCTCCACTGCCCTCTGAGCCCCTCAAACTACCCCTCTAGCCTACTCACCCCCTGATCTACTCCAGCATCCCCTCCATACCTACCCCTACTGCCTGCTTATTCCCCTGTGCTCTCTCATCTGCTCCTTATCTTCCCCTGCAGATCGGTTCCTCTCCTTCTCTACCCTCCCTCTCCAGCTCCTGAGTCACTAAAGGGGTTTTTTTTGGGGGGGGGGGAAATGAGGCTCGGGGTAAAGGGCAGGGTAAGGCCAGCAACTTCACTGGGGTTTCACATTCCTAATGGGCGTGTGCAGACACTTTGCACATGCTCAGACATTCTAAGGCAGGGCAGGTTCTTCTATTACACAGGGACTCAACACCAAGCACTGCATAGCAGCACCACCAATGAAACTACTCCCTCTCCTAGGTAGGTGATTTTGCTTCACAAATAAGTGAGGGGCAGGTGGAAGAAGGGGTGGGGGTTGGAAAGATGAAACTGAGGGACAACTTTGCAGGGGCTAGGTATGGGATGGAGTCAGTGGCAGCTGAGGGGAAAACTCATGGGTAACAGTGATTAAAAGTTTCCCAGAACTCTGGTTAGTGCTGCTGCTGCATTTGACTATCCCATCTCATCAGGGTAACCCCAACATCTTAAAGGCCATAAGTATTAACTCTCTGAATCCCTCAAGTGCTTGCATTTATTTCATTCTGTAATCTCTTCTGTAAAACCAATGCGATTGATTGTCTTGGTTAGGGATGTTCTTGGACTTCACTTCTCCTCTAGCTTTTTTGCTTCTGATATCTGAAAGATGCTCTGAACAGTAAAAATAAATGAGCAAGAAGATGAAACTTGGTAGGAAATGAATTGATTTGGTTTGTATATAGTTTTTAAACAAATATGTAATTTTTAATTTTTTGAGTTTTTCATGAAATTTTTATTTGTCCAGCAAAGCAAATTTTCAATGAACTCTTCAGGGGCAGTGAAAGTTGTAATTGTAATACTAGGCTAGCAAGTATTCAGCATGATATTTTGGTAGAGAGAAGCAGAATTGCAGGGGAAGAGAGTACCAAGAAAGGGCTTTATGTTTTGTAACTTTCCTTATGTCTTTCTAATGAGTTGTAAAGTACAAAGTCGGAAATGTTTTTTCCCTCCAGTGTTAGCTGCCTGGTTTTCTTAATTATATATATTTATGTCAGTGGGCATGTATAATTTTTTGTGAACTGTTAGTTTCCTCAAAGTCAGCAGTTCCTCTGTCTTTCTTTGTGTTGAAAACTATACAGCTTCTTAATTCAGGAATCATTTAATGGGAGAAAATAGAAGGTAGCCTTTTTGAACACAGACATGATATTTAAAAAGACTTCCTTTAAAATAATTTTAAAATGATAATGCTACAAATGTTGTTCCAGGGGAATTTAATCTTCTTTCAGATTGTTACTATGTTCTGTGTTAACTAGATATGGGTAGACATGGTTTAAAAATTGATCTGGGGAACTCTCACTGGTATTTTTCACCTGGTTATTGTTGGGTAGTTTGGATTACACTCCATGCATAATCCTGGATACAAAGGCAAGTATCTGCATCTTCAATAGGAAGGAGTAGAAAGTTTTGAAAATCTTTCAAAGATTTTTCCCACGCCACTATGTACCTTTTATGTTGATCATCATTTTAAGCTTGTTGAACACAGGTTCCAGTCCTCCAAAGGCTTAAATGCATACTGAATTTTGAGCATGTAAGTAGTCTTATGGAGTAAGTTTTGCAGCTCTATCTAATCCCATGTCCTGTCTTCTGACAGTGGCTTGTGCAAAGTGCTTCAGAGGGAATGAACAGAACAGGGCAATTTATTGAGTGATACATACACTGTTTTCCAGTTCCAGCTTCTGGTAGTCAGAGATTTAGGAACATCCAGAGCATGGGATTGTGTTCCTGACCATCTTGAATAATAGCCATTGATGGACCTATCCTCCTTGGAATTACTTAATTCTTTTTTGAACCCAGTTATACTTTTGGCCTTCACAATATCCCCTGGCAATGAGTTCCACGGGTTGACTGTTCATTGAGAGAAGAAGTACTTCCTTATGTTTGTTTTAAACCTGCTGTCTATTAATTTCATTGGGTGATCCCTGGTTTTTGTGTTATATGAAGGGGTAAATAACACTTCCTTATTCACTTTCTCCATACCACTCATGATTTTATAGAACTCTACCATACCTAAATCATCTCTTTTCTATGCTGAACAGGTCCTAGTCCTTTTAATCTCTCCTCTTATGGGAGCTGTTCAAAACCCTAATAATTTTTCCCTTCTCTGTACCTTTTCCATTTCTAATATATCTTTTTTGAGATGGGGCAACCAGAACTGCACATAGTATTCCAGGTGTGGGCGTACCATGGATTTATATAGTGGCATTATGATTTTTTCTGTTTTATTATCTATCCCTTTCCTAATGGTTCCTATCGTTGTTAGCTTTTTTGACTGCTTCTTCACATTGAGCGGATGTTTTCAGAGAACGATCCACGATGACTCCAAGACCACTTTCTTGAATGGGAGCTGCAAATTTAGACCCCATCATTTTATATGTATAGTTGGGATTATGTTTTCCAATGTGCATTACTTTGCATTTATCAATACTGAATGTCAGCTGCTATTTTGTTACCCAGTCACCCAGTTTTGTACCATCCCTTTGGAACTCCTCACAGTCAGCTTTGAACTTAAATATCTTCAGTAATTTTGTATCATCTTCAAACTTAGCAACCTCACTGTTTACCTCGTTTTCCAGATCGTTTAGGAATTTGTTGAACAGCACTAGTCCCGGTATAGATTCTTTGGGGACCCTGCTATTTACCTCTCTTCAATGTGAAAACTGACCATTTATTCCTACCCTTTGTTTCCTATCTTTTAACCAGTTACTGATCCATGAGAGGACCTTCCCTCTTATCCCATTACTGCCTATTTTGCTAAAGAGCCTTTGAGGGACCTTGTCAAAGGCTTTCTGAAAGTCCAGGGTACGCTATATCCGCTGGATTACCCTTGTCCACGTGTTTGGGTTTAGAATTCTCTCTAAGAATTCTAGTAGATTGGTGAGACATGATTTCCCTTTATAAAAGCTGTGCTGACTCTTCCCTAACATACTGTGTTCATCTATGTGTCTGATTGCTGGAACGCCCCCAGTTGGCTGGGTATGTCCTGCCCATATCTGAGTTTAGAATTCAGTATACATTTTAGAAACAAACAAACATGGTTTACATTTGTTTCAGTGTTTGTGTCCAGTCTGCTGGACTATGGCTACACTTCTCCGAACTGCAACATGACGTGCCATAAAGATGCGGCGTGTGAAGTTAAGGGTGGAATACAAGGTTGCTATTGCTTCCCAGGATTCACAGGAAATGGCATACTTTCCTGTCACGGTAAACATATTTTACCTATGTACATTGCTACAGGGCATGAAAAATATACCCAGTACCTATTAGTTTGAGGACTACATTTATAACCAGAATAATACCTATGTTGACATGCCACCAAGGCTAAAAAACTGAAGTACCATCCCTGGTAATTTAAAGTAATAGTGGGTACTGTATTTCATTGCAACTTGTCAATCAACTTTCTATCTAATATTTTAATGTCATTTACCATATTACCAAGTTGGACTTCATTCCACTTTGTCTTTTCTTTCCTATGATAGATAATTATATATTTTCCCCAAGTTACTTTCAGCTGTTTTTCCTTCTGTCCTCCTCTCCCCGCACTGCTCTGGAAAGATTACAAAAATAGAAGTACACAATTTATGGAAAGAATGGTTATATAGATCATCTACATTGATTTTCTGCCTTTTTCCACTGCTGCCCACCTCAGTGCTACCAACTCTCATGATATCTGATGTTTTTTTCCTAAAGCCCCAGATCCTGGAGCCCCGTGATTATGTGAGAATCTCAACTTTAATAAAAAAAAACTTTCTGTGGAGAAAAGCTTGAAAAAGTGAACTCTAAAGACTAATAAAACAGAAGACAAATAAAAGAGTCCTAAATACAATATTTTAAGCCAATCTCATGGATTTTAAGCCCATGACATGACTTTGGAGGGGCCTGACTCAGTATTTTTGAAGCTTAGATAGACAATACTGCCACTTCCACACTCCTTCACACCGATCCACTTGCACATAAGGCTTTGCAACTTTTCTAGACACCTAATATTAATAACTGATGAGCCAATGTTCCCCCTTTCGCCCCAGCTGCTGGAAAGGGAAGTATGCTGGGATGCCTAACAGGAATCTATCCCTTGTGGACTCCATCTTTCATAGGTATCTGATTACTTTGAAGCTTCCCTCACCTCTGGCCATATCCCTCTGGCTGCTGGAAGGGCTAAGGAATTTCTCTTTCTCTCTGTTCCCCTCTCCCATCCCAATCTCTACTCAGCATTCTGGGCTGTTGCAACATATGTGGAGAGGAAGGGAGGTCCTGCTACTCTATCCCTCTCTCTGCTTTCAGGCTGCTGCAAGTGAGGTCTCTATACTCTTCCTCTCCCCCAGCCAGGGCCGGCTCTGGCTGTTTTGCCGCCCCAAGCAAAAACAAACAAACCATGCAGGGCAGCTGGAGCGCGGGTGCAGAGGGACTCCCAGAGCTGCAGATGTGCCCTGGGCAGCAGAGTGCGCGCCCCGGCTAGTGGGGGGGGGAGGGGAAGAGAGAGAAGGGGGCGGCCAGGGCTTCCTTCAGCGGGGCGCTCGCCACGCGGCCCATCCCACCATACCACCTGCCAGGAGGGCTCAGCGCCGCTCCGGTTGGCGGGCAGGGAAGGACACGGGCTGCCCTGCTGGGCTTGCTACAGACCTGGCACTGTCTGGGGCAGACAGAGCGCGCAGCCCGCTCCCAGCAGGGCGCTCCCCTCCTCAGTGCTGCCGCCCCCTACAGGGCGGCCGGAGCAGCAAACCAAGAAAAAAGGGGGGAAAAAAAAGGTTGGAGGGAAGCCACCCCTTAGAATCTGCCGCCCCAAGCATGAGCTTGATCGGCTGGTGCCTGGAGCTGGCCCTGCCCCCAACCTTCATTTGTGAGTTGCCCTTTGCAATGAAGAGTTGTAGTGCCCGCCTCTGCTGCTCGTCAAGCTATGCCCAGCTGCAGCACTGTGACCTGATTCTTATCAGTTTTCACTGCTGCTCACTATGTCTTTAATAGCAGTCATGAACAGTAACCAGACTCTGGTCAGAGCTTCCCCTAGTGCACCTTGGCAAAGCTCTGAGCAGAAACAAAGGCACTGGAGCTAGCTGTGAGCAGAGTAAAGAAAAATCTCTGCACTTGGGAGCCCTTGATTCAGGTTCATAAGCCTAAAGGCTAGAAATTTACTTTCTTTTTATGAAAGCATAGAACTTGAAGGTGCTTGCCAGGGAAAGCTGCCTTCCCTGCATGTGTCTAGGGAACATTTAGGGGTAAATATAACTGATCAATTAATGAAAAATTGTAGTGACAAAAAACCCAGGTCACCTGAATCCCAGTCCAATGATCTATCCACTAGATCAGTTAATCTAATTGATTGCAATGCTCAATACATGTTTGCAGAATCAAGACCTGTATTTGTGAATAATTATTCAATGAAAAAAATCCAATAATTTAAATTAATATTATTTGCAGCTCACATTTCCTTCTGCCCCATTATCGTGTCACTTTGATATTTTTTTCAGTGAGGAGCAATTATGAGTCAGCAATTAAATTCACAGCAAAGATCCTTATCTCCTCTTTCACTATCCTTCCTCCCCAAGGTCTGAGGTATTTTGAATGTTTATATTTTGTTTACTTTAAAAAAATCCCTCCTCCAAAGACATAGAGATACTTTTGTCTTAAACTGCAGCTGGTGTAAATGGTAACCAATAAGTTCAATCATTCTCAAAGCCTCGGGATTGTTTAGCTGTATAGAGTTATGCTAAAGGCTTGTCTACACTACTGCGCGGGGTCGATCTAAGATACGCAACTTCAGCTACGTGAATCGCATAGCTGAAGTCGACATACTTAGATCTACTTACCGCTGTGTCTTCACTGCAGTAAGTCGACAGCTGATGCTCTCCTGTTGACTCCGCTTGCGCTCCTCGTTCTGGTGGAGTACCGGAGTTGATGGGAGAGTGCTCAGCATAGACGCGATAAATCAAACCCCACTGGATCGATCGCTGCCCGCCAATCCGGCGGGTAGTGTAGATAAGCCCTAAGTGTCAGGAAGCTGAATCCTTCAAAATAAATTCCTACAAGCGTTCAATTAAGGCAGCTTCCAGGCAGATTCATGGTGCATCACAGTGAAATCAAGACTGTTTGGGTATGTCTACACAGCAAAGAAAAGCCCGCGACTGGCCTGTGCCAGCCAGGCTTGTGGGCCTCAGGCTGAAGGGCTGCTTCATTCCTATGGAGACTTTCAGTCTCTTGCTGGAGCCTGAGTGCTGGGATCCTCCCATTGCATGGTCCTACAGCCCAGGCTCCAGCCCAAGCCCGGACGTCTACACGGCTATGAAACAGCCCCACAGCCTGAGCCTGAGTCGGCTGGCATGGGCCAGCCATGGGTTTTTCTTTGCTGTGTAGACATACCCTTAGAAGCCTCAGTTAGGTGAGACTAACAGTTTCCATAACAAACTACCTCTAAAACCACCAAAGTCACTTACCCTCCAGCTTAATAGGGCAGTTCATATGTGGGTATTCTTCCTGAAAGAGAGGCTGTGTTATGCATCACATTGTTAACAATGTATGTATTCTTATAATAGCATAAACAAGTTCACTCCATTTTAATTGGATAGGCTCTAAAAAGGATTAAAAATATAGTCAAGCTACACCTCATCATAATTAGGTTAAAGCTAAAAAATGTAGAGCAAAGCTGCAGTTGTTTAATGATGTATTAGATCTTATTGTTCTAGATAAAGCACGCAGCACAAGTTTCTACTGTTCCAGAGAAAGCTACACATTTCTCTTCAATTAATAAGTTTAGGCTTTTATGATGATAATTCAGTCACCTTCAAAGCAGACCATCAATCATGCGTTAACATAAGCATTTTTTCTAAATAGTGCATATAATGCCATTTTGTAAGAATTTTAGCCCTTTTTGTTATTTAGGAAGGTTGTAACAGTCATAATTACTGTCATTAACATGAATAATGTTGCACTGCGTAAGCCTATCTTCTCCTCTGTATTGCATCTTTCCGTTGATAACCAACCAAACCACAGTAGCTGTTTCTTTTGAAAAAGAAGTTCAAGCTCCATTTTTGTCTTCATGATATGATTTTCTCTCTGTAAAATGCTTTTAACATCAAAACACACCCGTTGTCAGTTTAATTCCAAGTCAGTTTATATAAAACTGTCCCTCTTTATTTAAAGGGACATACTCAATTATTTCTAAGTGGTTTTAATTTGTCTCTTTACACTCAGTTGCTTGTAACACCTTTTAAGTACTTGTAAAAATTATTTTCCTGCCAAGTCTGTCTTTTCAGTGTGATACACTTAGACATTTCCCTCTGAGTTTATTGTGGAGCACAAGGCAATATAGTCCTGTTACTTATTTCCTAGCACTATCATTGATCAATCATGAATCACTGATGTCAGCATACCTTAGGGAATGGGGTTTGTTAGTTAACTTGTCCTCTCTTTGCCAGCTGGCTAAGTGACTGCAGAGCACACAAAATTATTGGACTCACTGTGTCTAGATAAAGATACACATATATATGAATTTAATTTCCTGGTGTCAAAATCATGGATTTTAAAGTAATTATCCATTTAGAACCGTGTGGATTTTTTCCCACCAGATATCAGGCGTTTTCAATTAGGTCATGTTTTGGATCTTCAGGAAGCACGGTTTCATCCAATCTTGCAAACAGTTACTTCCATGGCTAGTCCCATTGTCTTCAGTGGGAATATGTGTAGGAGTGAGCATAGCTATGGGAATGACTGTTTGCTGGATCTGGCATCTTCTATATATTAGCATTACAATTTACACAGTGATAAATTCTGTCTGAATATAATCCTTCAGAAAGCTACAGATGAGTCACTTTTTCAAACTTTACACTACATTGCTGCAAATGCACCTTACATTTCTCTTGTTTCTTGTAAAAGATCTGTGTCTCTAACTCTCAATTTATAATATGACGCAGAGAGAATGACCTTACAAAAATGTAACAGTTTTCCTTCTAGGGCTCGCTTTAGGGGCAAATATAGTAGTATATTTTGAATATAATGCATGTGGCTTTAGCTGCATATTTCCTTCCATCTGTAATTGAACTTGCACAGCTAACATTAAGGTAAAGCATGAAGCTAGCATTACAGTAAAAATATAACCAAATAGGACTGATTTATCAGAGAATTAACTTCCTTTCATGCAAGATTTCTGTGGATTTTGTACAAACAAATAGAATATATCTGCCACTTTCATAAATCCTTTCCTTTATATAAAAAGGGTGACCTTTTTCTTTTGTACACAAAACATCCTTACAAGCTAAAGAGAACAGAATTGGCCATGTAAATTACATGTTGCTTGTAATCCTGACTTCCTCCATTCCAAAAAACTTTCAGACCTTTAGAGAAAAGCAGGGTGCGGAAGTGAAGCTTAATGGAAGTCAATCTTTTATTTTTAAAACAGAGAGAAAAATGGGCTGGCACCGTTTAAGCTTTCTCAAGCAGCTCTATCATTTCAACACTGGCTGCCTCTTGCATGCTGACTGCCAATTTGCGGCTTTGTTGGCACACTGCAGAAAATTTAAGTAAACAGTGTGATCACCGTGTTTACTTTAACTTTCTAAAATATGGCAGGAAAATGAAGCAGTGCTGTTTGTTCCAAGCAGGCAGGCAGGAAAAATAGGAACACAGTATCCCCCCCAGATTTCCTTTTAAATGTCCATTGAAAATTAGCCTTCTAAAAGATGAATCAATCTTATTTGTAAAATAGATGCAATTTTTTCAGACATAGTGAGAAGGGAATGATGCCATCAAGACCACTTTAAACTTTAGTAGGACACAGGGCTCTGAAAAGCAATCATGTCTCTGTTCAATATGCAATAGAGTAATATTTATCAGTTTTCTAGAATCACAGCCTGTGTAAAGTAATATTTTATGCCAAAATACAGAAACCTTGTTAGATTGTTGGTAATTTACCTAAATTCAGCTAAATCAAATTGAAAGCCTACTGGAAATCCAAATGTAGATGTATTATTAATGTGACTTGTTTTATTGAGAAGCACGGTGCTGGCTTTATGCCTTTAGCCAACTTTGAAGATGATCACTCCTGCAAGACACCAGGTTATCACCATAATGTGATGTTGTCATATTCCACCATCCAGCCTTCATGACAGTCACTGAATTCGTTTTGATTCATCAGTGTCCCTATGGTCATTAAATAGTATACTATAGGTGTATGGTTTCCAGAGAGATTATTTCCTTATAAAGTAACATGGCCCTATAAAACCACTGTCTCTAGTCATTTTATTCTATAAAAAGATGGTCTTTAGCAGCAAACAGTCTAGTCTAAATGCTGGCCCAGCAAAGGATAATTTTTGTTGTTAGCAGCAGATATGCATCATTAAATGTCACAAAGCTTTTACTTCTATGTTTACCAAAAAGTCTGAAACCACTGACGTAAAGGATCCAGTCCACCCACTTCTAAATCCATGTCACTGGTATCAGTAACCAGAAACCATAAAAGCCAAATTACAGCAGCTTTAGCATAGTGCAGAGTTGTTGGGAGATGATATGCATTAGTCAGACACATGTTATTAGGCTCAATATGGGGGTAATGGGGCAAAATTATTTTGCCAGTGTTATGCATAAGATCAGACTAGATCATCTAATGGTCTCTCCTGGCCTTGAAATCTATTAAACCCTTTTGCTCCATCATCCTGCAATGCACCTGCTCAGGATACAGCCATGTGATTGATCATGTCCTAGTAGTGCAAAGGTAGGAGGCACCATTGCTGACATCCATGCACGCAACTCAGAGTATTCTACACTTCCTGTGCACTGGCCAGAGGCTGTGGGTCTGTGAAGAAGGAAATTGTACAAATGTAATAGGGGCTGTCACTGAGTGTACTCACCCTGGGTCCCCAGCAGCATTGTGTGTACTCCTGCCCTCTGTAAGCCCATGTGCTGCCCTCTGTAGGCCACCATTTGGGTACTGCACTTCCTCATCATTGTCACAGCAGCTCACTGCAAACTGTTCCTCACACGAATAGTTATGCTGAGGTCAATGGGCAAGGACTGCTCACTTGATTAGGAGTTTGCAGTATCAAGTCCTCAGTCCGTTGTTCATGAAGATCTGAAGCCATGAAAAGCTTGGTACCGACACATTGTACTCCAACCCTAGCTTCTATTGAAAGCAATTTTATTTTTTTCTTTGCATTAATATTGGCTGACTTTGACATTCATATTATTAGGTAGGGTCCTCCTGGGAGACTGATCATCATTCTGGGAGAAGGGGCTAGCTGAGTGAAGTGTGTGAATAGTCTTGTGAATAAGGTGCCTGGCTTTGGTATACAGCACACGGATGTGGTTCAAGTTTTCTTTGTGCTTCTATTAAAATTCCGTACTTTTATGTAGTAAAGAATGTAAGGGATCTTCTGGAATTTGCTGACCTAGGAAGGTCAATCCTTCTTGCAGATCAGGAGGCTAGAAAGGCTGACCCGAAGCACAGCTCTGCAACATGGAGTTGTGAAGGAGTCCCAAGGGGTGATGTGTCCAGTCCTCTCCTCCACATGGGCTAACATTGGTTTAATTAGCAAACTGGAGGCATACTGAGCATGTGTAATGCCGACTGTCCCTAGTTGTCAGCGGCCGGGTTTGAACAGGGGCTCTCTGGAGCTTAGTGCATGAGCCTCCACCGCATGAGCTAAAAGCCAGATGGCTCTTAGCTAAGGCTGTAGAGCAGACTCCTTAATCTCTCTCTCTAAACATGGTCTTGGTGCCACTAGATGGGACAAAACACCACACCCAGGAGGTGTGGGGGTTACATACTTCCCTTAGCTGAGGAAGCGCGTCCTGAGTTTCAGACTCTTCCCAGTTGAAATCCCAGATGAGCCCCCACTTGTAATGCCGACAGACCCCAGTCGTCAGCGGGCAGGATCAAACCGGGGATCTCTGGAGTTTAGTGCATGAGCCTCCACCGCCTGAGCTAAAAGCCAACTGGCTCTTAGCTAAGGCTGTAGGGCAGACTCATTAATCTCTCTCTCTAAATGGTATCAGAGGGGTAGCCGTGTTAGTCTGAATCTGTAAAAAGCAACAGAGGATCCTGTGGCACCTTTGAGACTAACAGAAGTATAGAGAGCATAAGCTTTCGTGGGTAAGATACATCTGAAGAAGTGAGGTTCTTACCCACGAAAGTTTATGCTCCCAATACTTCTGTTAGTCTCAAAGGTGCCACAGGACCCTCTGTTGCTTCTCTCTACATGGTCTCGGTGCCACTAGATGGGACAGAACAACACACCCAGCAGGTGCGTGGGTTACACATGCTCAGAGCATTTTCAAAGCATGCCAGGATGCCTGGGCCGAGTCTATTTCTGCCCCCCGGAAAAAGGGCAGACGTAGACATGGTGCTGATTTAGGTAGCCACAACTTCTCCTGAAGAGTTCTGTATATGAGCCATCACAGAGGCTTCCGTTTTGTTCAGGAGCGGGTCCTATATTATTGGCTCCTCTCTAAAGAAAATATGTGATTCCGGATGAGCAATATAAAATCTGAAGAAGAAAATCCAGGATAGAAAAAAATATATTTGTTGAAATGTTTCATGCCTCTGATCTTGGGCGTGTTATCCAACATAGTTTCATTTTCCCAGCTGTGACATGGGAATGATCATATTTCCTTTCCCAAGGTGCTATGTGAGGTTTTGTTTATTAATAATTGTAACATGAGATCCTTTGATGGAGGATGCTATATTTACCTATCTAAAAGGCCAACACTTTAAAAGACAAATTATCTCGTTGTGTCTTATTTAAAGTGATGCTGTCAGGGCTGAGATGTTCAAAGTTTGACCGTCTGCATAAACTTGATTTTTCAAATGTATTTATTTATTTGTATTTCTGCCTACACAAAAAACAAAAATAAAAAACACTGCACTCATGTTATCAGCTCTCCCAAGCAGCCAACCCAATCTTAACATCTTCGGTGGCTGACTGGAGACATCAGAAGAAAACCCAAGATATGCTATGTTCATTGTGGATATGGATGTGCATGTGGTGTGAGCGAGCTCACTACATCGTACCTCCACATCTTTGCTGGCCCTGTTCTTGGGAGCCAACAGGATGAGGTAACTAAGAATTCATGTTAGTTTTAATCTGTGCTATCTGACAGGAACAGAGCTGGCAGTGAAGCAAAGGGACGTTGGAATGCAAGACCCTCGTGTGGGATTCCAACAAAGATGCCGGCCTGGATCTTAAAATTTTGTTCAGTGTATGTCATCCAACTCATTGGATGAGGGTTTTTTTAAAAATCTGATTATGGTTCATTCTTTCAGGATAAGCCACATATCTGCAAGGATCCAGATGACAGATTATCTGAAAAAGAACCAAGTGCATATATCTGTCCTCATACCAAAAGGCAGAGTGGTATAGTGAATAGGGCATGGAGTCAGTCACTGGACCTGGTTCTATTCTTGGTTCTGCCACTGACTTGCAGGTTAACCTTTGACAAATCACTTCACCTCTCTGTGATGTTCTGCTGAGGACACCCAGAACTGTCAGCCACTGTGTTATCCCCCCGTGTCAGCAAAAGTGAGCTTTGCTGAAGATTAGACTGTGTCAGCTCCCTGCCACACTGGCCTGTCTGCTTTACCAGCATACTCCTCAAGACTCTGCCAGTCAAACCTTGCCTTCGTGGCAATGATCAATGAACCCTAGGTCCCCAGAGACATCTCTGTGCAGTGCCCAGTCCCCTCTCACTAGATACTTAGAAATGATTAAGTTCACTGCCTCCAAAGAGCAGAGTGCACACCAGCCTGTTATCTTAGCTGAGAACTCATACGGTAATTCAATATAACAGCACTGAGATAGTTTATGGTCAAACTACGAATACGTTTATTAACAAAGAACAGAGATATAAATGATACGAAGCAAGAGAAAAAAGAGATAGTCATGGTTACAAACAAAACAAAACACATTTTCTAGAGACTAAAACTTAAGTTTAGCAAGTTACAATCTTTGTCTAAGCAATCTTCTTACTTGCATCAATTTACCAGCAGCCCTAACCCTCCTGGCCAGGAGCTCCAGCTTTCACAGGTTCAGAGGATGCTGTTCCCCATGTTCGCTAAGTGATGGATTCCTAAAACATCTTTTGCTAATATTACCCAAAGTCCATTGTCTCTGACGCTAGGGCTAGCAGGGCTTCCTGGGATGCAGATTCTGTCCCTGGCATGATCATTAAACTGTCTTTTCTCCCTGCTTGTTAGCTTGATGGGGTTGTTTACCCTATATGTAAATGTACTTTGTCCTCTGCCTGTTATCAGGCCAGTCAGAAAGGGGAAACCATATTCCTTGTCTAGGATAGGCTTAATGAATGCACTGCCTCTCAACCACATTTGAAGGACATATTACTAGCACAAATATATAACTCCCTGTATAAATAAATGGAGATATCCTATCTCCTAGAACTGGAAGGGACCTTGAAAGGTCATCAAGTCCAGCTCCCTTCCTTCACTAGCAGGGGCAAGTACTGATTTTGCCCAAGACCCCAAGTGACCTCCTCAAGGATTGAACTCACAACCTTGGGTTTAGCAGGCCAATGCTCAAATCACTGAGCTATCCTTTCTACCCCCCCCCCCCCCCTGTATGCAACCCATACATACATTGCACAGTGATTTTCGGGACCAGCATGTCACCAGTTTAGGTATGATTGCTAACAAGACATCTTTTTGATACATACTATGACAACAGTGTGCTGGGGACAGTGTCAGGCCTGATATGAGTTACAGTATGTTGGGTACTCTGCCAGTTGGCTTTAAGGAGCTCCCAGGGTCACAATTAAACACTTTTGAAAAAGCACTTTGAGATCTATGGATGAAAAGCACTATACACGCACTAAGTAATATTTATTATTACATACATTATTATTGGGGCCTAAACAGTTGTATTTGTCATTATTTCATCTTCACACAAAACAACAGTAGACAGATGGATGTGAACAAATTGAAAATAATTTGGCATGTTGTTTCTTGGCTAGGGTGCATATTTAAAATGGGAATAGGTCCTATGGAACAGGCTACTGTGAAGAAATGGTGAGATTTTACATGTTCTACAAGTTATGTATCTCTCAGATGACAGAAAAAAATCCTTTTTTGTTTGTTTTGTTTGTATTTTATTTCATTTGAAATCATGCTTTGAACATGAGTAAAGTTCAGTAAATGAATTTTCTGAATGGGCCAGAAGGAACAAAACTTCCTCTTTTCACATCTTTAATCATATCCCTACACTCTTCTAAATTGCTTCTGATAGCCTCTGAATAGAGCTAAAAAAAAGGTGGGTAGCTGGTGTGATAGAAAAGTGTTAGTTTCCCCTTCTCAGAAATGTTCCTAAACCTTCAAGTTGATTATCCAAATATGGATGAATACTTGTTTATTTAATTAAAAATGTGCTTTAACATTCGCCAAGTGTTGCTGACTTCCTTTCTCTAAGAAAGATCCTTTTCATCCTGCTTTGTGGCTCTAAAATCAATCAACATATTACATGTTTAGAGGATGTGGGAAAATTCATTTAAGAAGCTGTAAATGTATTATCTTAGAGTCTGCTCTACTTTGTGTCTACCAAAGATATGATTTTATATCGGTATCTCTAGTATCAAAAGTAAAGCGGTCCCAAGGTCCAGAAGTAACAAATACATATAACTAGCTTGTTTGTCTGAAATAAAGTGAAGGTATGTATTTCCAATATGTGTGTATGTATTAATGTGTGTATATTTGAGTATACACCTATGTTTGTGCGTATACAGATATGTATGAAATTGAATTTACATGCAATATATTCCCTAGAAAAATATTTGGAACAAAAATATGAAGTTATCTTTCTAACAAGAAAATGTAAAGAAATATAAAATTGCTATTGTTTTACTTATGTTGTAAGACTTAACACTTTCTTAAAAGATCAAATGTATACTGGGGTTTAATGGGAAGGAATTGCTTGCATAATTTCCATTACCTTTAGATGTTTAGATCCAGTACCTAGACTTAGACAGTAGTAAAGTTTGCCAACTGTTAGTCACCGCAGTTGTATTTGTGGTTAAGCAGAGAGCTGAGAAAAAAATGTGTTAGCTAACCTAGGATCCCATAGAATTATACATGTGAAAGAGAATGATATCATTTTTGTGCAGGTACCTTGCTGTTTTCTATAAAGTACCGGTATGTAAATTATTTCTCTATGTGTGGCTGGTCTGGTCTGTTCAATTTATTGTGTCCCCATTGTATAACTTATCTAGTTTAACATTAGAGGACTTGCTCTTAGTTTTTCCCTGGTATGAACTGGGCAGAGGTGGTGGTGTTGTGCATACAACCTCATTTGAAATGTGTAATTTATCCGGGATGATATGCCGGTGCACAATTTTTCTGTGTATGACTGTGAAAAATTGCCAACTGAGCTACTGGCAGACAGGACGTCTAACCCTGTATAAATCTTGTATGGATAAAAGACTTTAAGAAGTAAATTGACACTTTGGGCCTCTATTTGCCGTAGAAAGAGATAATGACATTCTCCAAGAAGATCAGAATCTAACCAAACATTGTATTCTAAATACAGAGCACAAAGCCAGGTGCCATTTGTGAAAATGCTATTGAGTGGGTGAGGGAACCCAAGAACTAGTTTTTTGCCCTGTATATTTTTTTAGGTACACAGATTTAATTTGGAGATTATGCTTTGAAAATAAAATTTATAGTATGTGTGTTTTTGGCTGATAAGAAATTGATTTTGTGACCTTGGTATATTCTAACTGAAATATCTGGCACTGGGTTTTGTGGCGGTTAGAGGAAGCCATATATGCTTGGAACCATATTATTTTTTCACCTTGAACTCTGCAGTTAATCACAACTGTAATCACTGGGTGGAAGGAAGCTGCTATTTTGATGTGGTACAAGGAAACTGAATAATCTCTGTTCATTGTCTAATGGGTAGAGTCTTATGTGAATACTTTGGGATTTAGAGCTAAGGTTGAGAGATTCATGATAATTTTAAAAATGGAGATTTGGGGTGAATTAACATTGAATAAACATGGAGGGACAAACCACAGCTACAATTGTGCTGGACACAGTACAAAGGAAGGAAACAGAAGTTTAAGGCTCAGTTGAGCAACATTATGATCCTGCTGCCTTTGTATACAGAACTAGACACCTTTGGCTGAGGCTCTTCTAATTTACACTCTCTGCTAGCCTCCCGCCCTCCCAACACCAGAAAACTGATGTAGTGAAAGGGCATCCTGACCACTCACATTCTTCTATACCGTGCCAGCAATAGAGAGGTGGATTGGCACTGGCGTAAGAACTTCTGTGTCAGTGGATTGCCTTGTGAAGAGAAGATCTCTGCAGCCCAGCGTAGGGGCAAAGTGCACCCATTGTATGGTATGTAGCAGCAAGCCTGCATGGCAGAAACCTGCCCAGAGTATTTTTCTGGTGGCTTTTCAATGTTATGTTTGTTTGATGTTGGGAGTGAATTTTTGGCCCTGTTTAGGTTCAGGCAAGTGTGACAATCTGAAGTTGTTGGTAAACCAATGCTGTTTACACAGTTGTAGTGGCCATGTTAGTCCCAGGATATTAGAGAGAGAAGGTGAGTGAGGTAATATCTTTTATTGGGCCAATTTCTGATGGTGAGAGAGACAAGCTTTCGAGCTTACACAGAGCTCTTCGTAAGCTCAAAAACTTGTCTGTTTCACCAATAGAAGTTGGTCCAATAAAAGATATTACCTCACCCACCTTGTCCCTGTAAACCAATGTGGCAGATAGTCTCATTATTTTAGTTATGATTTAATGTAACTCATTTGTTACCTTGACACCAGGATCTTGTTTCTTCAAAATAGAAAATTAAACTGGCTGAAAATCCTCCATAATAAATGGTTATTTGTTCAAAAACAGTCAAATCCAATCTTTATTTATGTTAGAGGTGTTCAATATAGAAAAATAGTTCTTTCGGATATGCATTGCCTTTTATGCTTTATTCATAATGAAAGCTATTCACATACACAGCTATCTAAATAAGTTACCTTGAGGGAGGGCATAAGTATAGATGGTGACTAGCATGTTTATATAGTTAATATTTATTTGTTGCAAACAGTGTCTGTAAAGGATTTGGGGCTAGTTTGTAGTATTTTGAAAGTGTAACAGATTGTTTCTCATCCCTAAGAAGCTGCTCTGCAAAGGCCAATGAATAGCCAAATTGCAAGAGGCCAAATAAAGGATGAATTCTGAAAATTCATTCCTGTCCCATCTGAGCAGAGAAACACCATTCTGCTGCCTCCATTCCACTCCTTTACACCACAGCATAAAGGGGGCAGAAACCACCAGCATCTCCCCAGTTGAGGAGTCCATAGCACGGGAGAGAGTCCCCAAACAGTTGCAGAGCTAGCATAGCTGGTGGCTGTGCCCTTCTTCCCACAGCCCACCTTTGTATGGAGAGGTCACATTACAACAGAAGCTTCCCTTCACTTAAATAAATCATCATGGAGAGGAATACGGGAGAGAGTGCAGAGCCTGTGGAGGGGTGACTGGATCTGTACTTATGCCGCTCCACTGGCCCCAAATTAGCACATAGTGTAGAGGGGAAGTGAGTGGAAGTTGAGACTGCTCAATAACGAACAGGATCAGGCCCCTTGTGTCCAGTCAAAAAGCACAGTAAAGTATTTAATCATTTATATCCACGGTGGTGCAAGCATCTGTCTCGAAACGGTGAGTGATGCAAAAATGTCAGTTTCACTGTCCTATTGTATAAAGGATACATCATGCATACAGAGAGAATTTTATCTCCATAACAACCACAGAGAAAATAGGAAAGGCAAATAGCTTCAAATGAATATTGACTTAAAAGCAGATTTGGGGAAAGTTTCTGTAACTTAACACAGCTTCTCATGTAGGTTAATCTGAATAGAAATGAACTTGGGTTGCAGCTGTAAATGGTGTGCGGCCCTGGCTCAGCCCCTTTTCATCTACCACAGTATAATAAGTGGGTGTCATGCAAATCTTGGTGCAGTAATTGTAAATATGATTAAGATTTGATTAGACCTAGTTCCATGATTAGGATCCTGGAACGTTTTAGTAAAGCCATCTTTAGACAAATGAGATCATAGTCTGCTTTTAAACATGCATCACGTGGCATTGTTATTTTCACAGGCAGGGCTAAGAGCTCAAACGTGTTATGGCCTAGGTGTGTCAGGATACGACAGTAGGCTACAAAAATGCTAAGTTCATTTGTATCACTATACACACAATGTCTAAGAGTGAGAGGGATGTGGCAAGGAGATATTGAGGTAATATTTACACAGCTGTGTTCTGCAAAGAAAACATTCATTAGCTGAACTTTTTGTACATCCTCTTGGTTTGCATGCACTGCCAAATGCTGCTTGCTGTGGGGGTGCTCCAACTGGCATCTGGGCTGGATTCTTTGTTCTCACACACTGGGCTCTCGAGTGTTGTCCCTAGCCTGCCTTTCATCTTCCACAAAAGCCTCTAGCTCAAATGTGGTGGTGTTTTATACCCAAGCTAGCTGGCCTGTCAGCAGGTACAGGCTGAAACTCGAGTGCTGTTGACAGCTATTAACAGAGCCACTCTGCTGTGTGGATACATGCTATGGCTTGTCCGGACAGGATTTTAGGATTCCCCCTTCATTTTGTTTAGAAACAACTAAGTCCCCCTTTTGCATTTTCTGGCTAGCAGAGCAGACACCTGACCTGCAGTGAGGGAACTCAGATAGTAGCTCTTGGGTCAGCTTTTAGCTGTATTCTGTGCCACTATGATAAGAAAAATCCCCTTTGATTTACTTGGTTTCCACGTAAATTATACTCTCCCTTTAGTGATAGGAACTACTGAATCAATAACAGTCATGATCACTATGATGATACTGTATGCCAAACTTCCATCATAAGTCCATTGAGGGGGTGCTGATGCTGACTATAATGTAATGGGGCAGTGACTTGTAGATGACTTTTACAAGCCACAACAGCCATAGAACATGTACCTATAGGTTGGGGCAGAGTTTCCAAAAAGTTGAGAGTGGAGCACTGTTGAAATCTAGCTCTTATTTAGGTGCCCAAATGGGAGTTGAGCTGTTTCGAAAATATGGTCCTGGTTGTGGGTGCTGAGCAATTGAAAATAAGAACATAAGAATGGCCATACTGGGTCAGACTAAAAGTCCATCCAGCCCAGTATCCTGTCTACGAACAGTGAGCAATGTCAGGTGTCCCAGAGGGAGTGAACCTAACAGGTAATGATCAAGTGATCTCTCTCCTGCCATCCATCTCCACCCTCTTACAAACAGAGGCTAGGGACACCATTCCTTACCCATCCTGGCTAATAGCCATTAATGGACTTAACCTCCATGAATTTATCTAGTTCGCTTTTAAACCCTGTTATAGTCCTAGCCTTCACAACCTCCTCAGGCAAGGAGTTCCACAGGTTGACTGTGCGCTGTGTGAAGAAGAACTTCCTTTTATTTGTTTTAAACCTGCTGCCCATTAATTTCATTTGGTGTCCCCTAGTTCTTATATTATGGGAACAAGTAAATAACTTTTCCTTATTCACTTTCTCCACACCACTCATGATTTTATATACCTCTATCATATCCCTCCTTAGTCTCCTCTCTTCTAAGCTGAAAAGTCCTAGCCTCTTTAATCTCTCCTCATATGGGACCTGTTCCAAACCCCTAATCCTTTTAGTTGCCCTTCTCTGAACCTTTTCTAATTCCAGTATATCTTTTTTGAGATGAGGAGACCACATCTGTACGCAATATTCAAGATGTGGACGTACCATGAATTTATATAAGGGCAATAAGATATTCTCCATTGTATTCTCTATCCCTTTTTTAATGATTCCTAACATCCTGTTTGCTTTTTTGACTGCCGCTGCACACTGCATGGACGTCTTCAGAGAACTATCCACGATGACTCCAAGATCTCTTTCCTGATTAGTTGTAGCTAAATTAGCCCCCATCATATTGTATGTATAGTTGGGGTTATTTTTTCCAATGTGCATTACTTTACATTTATCCACATTACATTTCATTTGCCATTTTGTTGCCCAGTCACTCAGTTTTGTGAGATCTTTTTGAAGTTCTTCACAATCTGCTCTGGTCTTAACTATCTTGAGCAGTTTAGTATCACCTGCAAACTTTGCCACCTCACTGTTTACCCCTTTCTCCAGATCATTTATGAATAAGTTGAATAGGATTGGTCCTAGGACTGACCCTTAGGGAACACCACTATTTACCCCTCTCCATTCTGAAAATTTACCATTTATTCCTACCCTTTGTTCCCTGTCTTTTAACCAGTTCTCAATCCATGAAAGGATCTTCCCTCTTATCCCGTGACAAATCTGGCCCTTCATTTTATGCCGTTGTGTGCTAGCAGTTTTTACTTTTGATTCACTTATTTTGAAATTTCAGAGACGCTTTAATTAGGGAGGGAACTATATGGATGAGTTAGATCTGCTAGTGGTAATGGCTCCTCTGCCACGAGAGATTCAATAATTAGATAAGCAGATAATCTCCTCCTTATTGATGAGATTTAGAAAATCATAAGGACATTATACTATTACAGTACAATGTTTAACATCAGTAAATGGAGAAAAAACATTCTGGCAATGTTTATCAGCTGCAATGCTCGTAGAGGGACATTTTTCTTCCTTTTGAACAGCACAACACCGAACATTTCCTACATCCCTCCTTGTTACATATGTTTACTTTTTTGGTGGTTAAACCCCCCATAAACCTGAAATTGAAGGCTTGCTATTAGAATACTTGCTGACAGCTCCATCAATAACATCCTTTCCATTAGTACCATCACATTGTGATTCATCTATTGTGCTCGATATAGTCAATGTAACCAGATGTATCTTCCTCACTTAATTTGGATCCACTTCCCCTCATTGGTGATTTTTTTCTTTAGACACTTTATCAGATCCCCACTATAAACCTGTGTTTATCTTCGGTACCCTTTTAGCTGTGGAATTCAGGGAGCCTGCAGAAAAACAGAGTAATTGGCTTGCTGCGGGCGAAGAGTGGAAGTGGCTGAAAGGAACGGCAAACTCCAATGCACAAGACAACAGTACTGCCCTTTTGCCTCCAATGGCTGCTATCCCAGGCTGTGGACTGGAGTTCCAGCTTCAATCCCTCGGCACCACTTGCATGGAATGTTAGGGCACTGGATCCGCGTAATCACCTCAGCCAGTCTGCTTCCAGCAAGAGCCTTCCATTCCAGCCTGTTCATAGCCAGCACAGAGACCCATCCTCAGGGTGCAAAATAATGTGTGGCCACTCTGTGCAGAACTCCACTTGAGAACTCCTCAGCACCATGTACAATAACATCGCTTTATTGATTTCAGTGGAGCTATGGCTGTTTACACCAGCTGAGGATCTGGTCCAATGATCTTCCCACGCTTCAGTGTAAGAAACAAAACCAAAAAAAAAAAAAAAAAGTGAGAAAGAATTAATTGAAATTTAACACTCGTTTTCAGAATGAAACATTCAAGCAACAGCTTTATCTGGTGAAACTGATAATATTGCTTGAAAACAAAACCTATGTTTCCTCAGATGCTGTTACAGTTAAACGTCTTCTGCAAATAATTTTGGCCCCTAAGTAATCTCTGCAAGTAATACTGGACACTAGCAATGATGCAGATCTGAAAGACTGAAAAATTAAATCTCTTTTAAAGTCATTGATTTAGTCCTACACCCTGTTAGGTGTTCTGATCCAGATCCTCGGGTATGCAGGAGCAGTGCTCAAGGCACCTAAAAGAGGGGGGCAATGGTGGCTTTTCACCCTCTTTCTGTCCCCGATCCATGGTGTAACTTAGAAAATCCTTAAAGCTACTCTAAATTTGCACTGGCTTGCAGGGCCCCACTAGGGATACCATTTGTCTTATACATTTTTTTTCATAATTAATCTGTATTTTGTTAATGGCCAGGTTAGACACTGTTTCTGAGAAGGCAATTGCAATCCTTAAAAGGTTGCTTTATTTTTCTTTCCATGCTATACTAATACTGAATAATGAACATATGTAGGAGTGTTTATACATGCAGTATACATCACTGTTTTGCTTTGCTACAATTTGATAAATGTGATAAACATCATGATTATCCTAACATGCAGAGTTTCATACAAACCCAGGGGGTCTAATTCAGCCCATAATCTGTTTTGGTTTTGCATGCTGTGTGGGCTACAAAGTAGAGGCGAGAGAGATTCCTGTATTTTCTCTTGGTAAATACATCTTATCTCTTTCTATATGCATGTGCAAATACAATAAAAATTATAAATGATAGCTACATTTCTTGAAATCTGCTGAAAAACATCAGAGATCAAAACCTTCTGGTAGAAAATTTGGATCAGTATTTGATTTATGAGGTACTTGACTTCCATAAATATATTAAAAAATCAGATTCCCTGTGGCTGAAATATCCTCTGCCCTGCACAAAGCTGACTAAAATGGCTTTGGACAGGGATATAAGCAAGAGATGCTGGAGAAGAAATTCACACATCCCAACCTACAGACAGGCTACTGGGACACAACAGAACCCCTCTGGAGGCACAGCCCCTATACTGTAATTCCTGGCCATTGCAATAATCTAATCCAGACCCCATGAAAATCAAAGGATAATCTCTCAGATGCTATGTTCTGCTCCATTGGCCCCTCTCCTGGCCAGCTACATCAACCCATTTGGAACTTCCCCTCTCTGACACACTTTGAAGCCTCCCCTCCCTGGTGCATATGGGATATGGTGGCTGGTCTTCCATGTAGCTGAAATGGCACCAAGTTTTTTGTATAGACTCTCCTCAATTGAGTGTATTTCACCCTATAACAAGATGTTCCATTCATGTTCTTATTCTGGAAATTGATCAGCAAGGATCAGGAATCCATATAAATGGACAAATTGCAAAGCATAGTGACTTGCCTTTTACGGAAACCTCATTCATTCGAGATGAAAGCCGCAGTACAGAAAATGATAGTGAAATCTCAAAAATAACAATTAAATGTGAAGTACCCAACTCCAGTACTACCTATTTCCAACTAAAATTTGACAAATTTCAAATGGGAACCCACTAATGAGCTAAACTTACTATTATAGATGGAGTCACCAGATGGCACTATTACATACAGTCTAACAAGTTTTTTTTCTTCTCGTATAAGCAGTCTTTGAAGAATGGTACATGGTTAGTTTTGTGAGTCAGATTGTGTTTGGAGAAGCTCTTGCAAATAGCAAGGGAGGTTGCTCTCTGCCGTAATCTGTGTAACCAATCAATTGTTGGGGTAGAGTTGCTTGCAGGGAACTGGGCATTGTGTTGGTGCTGAGATCCCTGAAAGAGCAGATTGCTTTTGTGCCTGTTGGACCACTTCTTTTCAAGGACTGGTGCATATAGTGCAAATAAAACAAGTAGATTCATAGATTCCAAGGCTGGAAGGCACCATTGTGATCACATTGTCTGACCTCCTGTAGCACAAGGCCATAGCACCTCCCCAAAATAATTTCTAGAGCAGATCTTTTAGAAAAAATCCAATCTTGATTTAAAAATGGTCAGGGATCCATCATGACCCTTGGTAAATTGTTCCAAAGGTTAATTACTCTTGCCGTTAAAAACTTACAACCTATTTCCAGTCTAAATATGTCTAGCTTCAACTTCCAACCATTGGATCATATTATACCCTTCTGTGCTAGACTGATGAGCCCATTATTAATATTTGTTCCCTGTGTAGATATTTATAGACTGTAGTCAAGTCACCCTTAATCTTCTCATGAGTAACACTAAGGAAACATCAACACTCTGTGTCACTGATTTCTTTTTCAACAGGAAATCAACATGCAAGGCTCTGACATCTGCTCCCAAGAGGCCTCATTGCAATAGCTTTCTAAACTGATTCTAGACAGTACTACCAAAAAAAAATCCAGGCACCTCCAAAAACTTTTGGGACTATAGAAATGAAATCCCTAGGTTGAGATTTTGTACTGAGGACTTTGTGTCACGGTATGGCTGTCACAGCTGCCCCAGTTGTTGATTAGGCATGGACAAATTGTCAATGGGCCTCCTTAATTGTGCCCAAATATTCCCATAGGACATACAGATGCTCATATTTAGTACATATAAATATTGTCATTGACTCTTGCAGATCCTAATCTTTTTGCCTGCCTTTGTATTATTTTTCTGGCCTGACTGGTGTTAACAACACCTCCTGAGTTAGTATCATCTGTGAATTTAATTCACAGGCTGTTCATATCTTCTTCCAGAATATTAATAAATATGTAAAATAAAACTGGGCTTACCACTGATCCCTGTGGCAACCCAACTGGCCACCTCTTCACAACTCAGTACAGTACCATTTGTCACGACTCATCCTTATCTTTTGTTTACATTCCTTCGACCACTTTTCAATCCACATGACAGCACGCCTACCCAAGAATATGAATCTAGTAAGATTATGAAAGCCTCCTTATCAAATGCTGTACTAAAATCCAGATATGTTCCAGCAACTGTGTTCCCTCCATCCACTAACTGATAATGGTCAAAAAAGCAATTACATTTTCCTGGCATGATCCTGCTTATTGGTCATAATTCTATTACCCTCTTCCCAATGTTTTCACCCTTTAATAATTGTTCCATTATTTTACATGGGACTGAATGTAGCCTTGATAACTGCCAGACTTGTTAGATAACTGCCAGACTTGTTCTTCCTTTCCTTCTCCTTTCACTTTGGAGATTGCTAACACATTTTGAGGCTCAAAGATTCATAAATTTTAAAGCCAAAGGGGTCCATTAGATCATCTCGTCTGATCTCTTGTATGTCATAGGCCATTAATTTTTACCATTACCTTTGTGTTGAGTCCAATAATGTGTGCTTAACTAAAACACATCTTCCAGGAAGGCATTCAGTCTTGAAAACATCAAGAGATGGAGATGGATGTCTCTACTTTGTAGCCCATGCAGCATGCAAAACCAAAATAGATTATGGGCTGGATCAGGCTCTCTGTGTTGGTATGAAACTCTGTCCATATATATGGACAATCCACCACTTCCCTTGACAGTTTCCTCCAATGGTTAATCACCCTCGCTGTTAAAAACCTGTGCCTTATTGCTAACTTGAATATATCTGACTTCAGCTTACAGCTATTGGTTCACATTGTGCCTTTCTCTGCTAGATGAAAGAGCCCTTTAGTACCCCAGTATTTTTTTCCCTGTGAAGATACTTATACACTGTAATCAAGTTACCACTCAGTCTTCTTTTTCATAAACTAAACAGACTGAGCTCTTTAAGTCTCTCACTGTAAGGTATTTTCTACAGCCATCAAATCATTTTGTGGCTGTTTTCTGTATCCACTCCATTTTTTCAACATCCTTTTAAATTGTGAAAAGAAGATTAATTAATTAATTGGCCTCTCAGAGTTGGTAAGACAACTCCCACCTGTTTATGCTCTCTGTATGTGTGTATATATATCTCCTCAATATATGTTCCATTCTATATGCATCCGAAGAAGTGGGCTGTAGTCCACGAAAGCTTATGCTCTAATAAATTTGTTAGTCTCTAAGGTGCCACAAGTACTCCTGTTCTTCTTTTTGCGGATACAGACTAACACGGCTGTTACTCTGAAACCTTTTAAATTGTGCACACCAGAATTGTATTCAGTATTCTCTAATAACTGGTGGAGATGAGAACTACAGTGGAGGGCCCATAATTTTTCATTCATTTCAGTAGTTCCTAAAGTTGCTATTTTTTATGAAGGGGTCTTCGCTTTTCATTTTTCTGGTAATGCTCATGTTACTGCTTTATTCAGGGCATTGCACTGGTGATTTTAGAAGCTGATCATAAGGCTAATGTCCAGTTTCTGTTTGTGAAATGTAATGCATTTGTTTCTAGTATATACCTTTAATCTGTGATTCTTTTCTTGTGCCATCTGTGCCTTTTGCTGTGTTGAGGAGGATAACCTTTGTACCTGTGATCCCCCTTTGGGGGCCAATCCTGTGGTTTAAGCCTGCAGTACAGAGGCACTCTCACTGCCTTCAGTGGGAGTTGTACTTGCCTGAGGACTGCTGGGTCATACCCTCGGTGGAATATTTTTGTATGGGAATTATACATTGTACCACTGTCTGGCAGCAAATCAGTGATATGGTTCAGTTGTAAGAACCTATTGGGGGGGAACGAGAAGCGGGAAGAAAATCAAATAGAGAAAATTGGCTATGACAGGATAGAAACTCTAATAGTGGCTCAACATCAACAGGGATCATGGGAAAGCGCTCTCTCGGGCTCTGATCTAGCAAACAACTCTGTGTGGACTTAGTGGGACTCTGCATGAGTGTAGGAGTCTACCCACCCCAGATTAACTTTCAAATTGATGCCTAATTGAGCTGCAGTGCAAACTAATGTATCCCACTGTGCCAAATTAGGAAAATGCTAACTTATTGCTGCTGATGCTAATTGCCACCAACTCTGATGGGTTCCCTAATCTTTTGTATCAAGGGGTCCCAACATGCTTGTTTATTTTCAAACATTATTTTCCTTTGCTGGCATCTCTTATCATCTTTCTCCAACTCTCTTCTCTTTTTTCTCTGTATCTCATTCCCCAATCTTTATTCTCTCTCTCGCCAAACCACATTCCTCAAAAGGATAATGAGTTTCATTTTGAACAGCATCAAGGATTTCCTTGTGAAAACAATGGTGTTGAAAACATGTAAGGTCTGACTTGAAAGGACAGCGTGGACACTTTGTCCATGCTACAAAAATCTTGATCTAGTTCCTGGAAGAAAACAACATTAGCTCACACAGCAGATTTTTGTTTCTTGCAGACCTGCAAGCCATATGGTTGATAGAGCAGCAGAAAAGCATACTTCCTCTGTTGACAAGCAGAAAGGCAGATGTTGTCACTTCCACCCACTGGAATTTGGCTGCCAGTTTAGTTAATATCCTCTGCCTATTCAAACAACTCAGGAGGAAGCTGGTGGTGATAGTGTAACTTTGAGAGTTTCGCTCTGTTATCTGGTTAGGGTTGCCAGGCGCACAGTTTTCGACCCGAATGCCTGGTCAAAAAGGGACCTTGTCTGCTCTAGTCAGCTGTTGGGTTTCAATGAGAGTGGCAGATGCTCAGCAGCTCTGAATTTCATCTCCAAAGTATTTAAGTGCCTAGATACATTCCAATCCATTCATTACTATTGCAAAACCCATGGGAGAGAGTTGGGAAGATCCCCTCATGAGGACCCACCCCCCATGGAGAAAGGTGCAGGGCCAGCACACAAACAGTTCGTGTGGCAGATCTTGGTTCATGTGGGCAGAGCTTTCACACTTGCTACCTACCTTGATAGGACCTACAGCAGCACCTCTCCAATAGAGCTGTGGAACCAAGGACTCCACTTGGTTGTAGGAAGCAACAGAAAGTCTTCACCCATGTGTTCACCCACGAAAGCTTATGCTCCAATACATCTGTTAGTCTTAAAGGTGCTACAAGACTCTCTGTTGCTTTTTACACATCCAGACTAACACAGCTACCCCTCTGATACTTGACACTTGGTTGTAGTCACCCCCAGGATCCTTGGAGGGGAGGGATGCTCTGTGGAAAAGATAATGCAGCACTGAGCAGTCCCCTGCCCTGCCACCAACCCACACAGTTGCTACCTACTACCTTAGTGTGGACCCCACAGTTGCAGAGAATTGGGGACCAAGCCAGTGAGCCAGCAAAAGCTCCTTTCCAAACAGTAGATGAAAATCTGGTGATGATCTGGTGGCAGATCAAAGGCCTATGAATTTAGATACCTGCATTTGTACACCCAAGTAGGAAATTTTGCCCCCAAACTATAGTTTTATTCTGATATGAGGAAGGTTGTGTATTTTATTCCTATTCCAATTTTTGCTGATTAGTTCTAAGAGAAAACAATAAATATGATAAGGAGACAGACTGTGGGGCTGGTTCTGTCATCATTTTCATAAGTAGTCTTACACTAGTGACTGTGAGAGGAGAATCAGACCCTCCTTTTTATGTAAATAATCTATTGTAGGTACTCATATGGACCACATTATATGAGCAGCTCACGGTCTTTAATCATTTACCCTCACAACACCTTTGGAGATAGGAAAGTACAATTATCCCCATTTCTCTGATGATGAACTGAAACAAGAGAGACCAAGTGCCTTGCCCAAAGTCACACAGGAAGCCCCAGCCTACTGAGTCCTAGGCTAGCACTCCAATCCTGCCCAGTTATAGCTGTGACAGTTTGGGGGAATCAGTCTCTGTACAGGTTAGGAATTCCAGTTTGATTTTATGAACTGTGTGTATCCTTATATCTTATGCCTGTCATTTACTGTGTTCCTAAATCGTACTCCTTGTGTCCAGGATGAGGGAAGGGCATCAGGTGTGTATTGCCTTGAATAGGCTAATCATAAAAGATTACCACCACCTGAATTGATCTAGCCCATAATAGAATAATGGGGTTGTTGAAACCTGACTGAAACCAGTTCTGCCCAGAGTGTTTGGAGAGAGCCTGGGATTGGAGTAGTGGAATTTCTCCAGGGCAGGACAGAGAACCAAGGTGTTGATTCTAGCTTTTAAAGCCTCAGAGACTGGGTGGGTCTGAGAGTGAGACAAAAGAAGCGTGAACAAGAGAGAGGGGAAAGCTTTCATAGCACAGGGGACCTATTTAATTGCAGGACTAGGTGAAGAAGCAGGAAACTGGCCCCAGAGGCGAGAAAGAGACTGTGAGATTCAGAGGAGAAGCTGTGTGCAGTAGTGGGGATCATGGACTACTACAGAACTCTGACCTGAGCACAAAGAATGCTCAAAAGTGGTGAGGAAACTGAGGCAGGGAAATGCATATAGGCATTTATTATTTTGTCTAGATCTTCATATTTCTTGGGCCAGCTAAAGTGAAGAGTGATTGGTGTTTTGGGATGCTTACAAAGCCTGTCAGTTGTGTCAGTTTGCTTTCACCATCAGGCATCTCTGAAGAACTGAACTGTAAACCCAAAGCGGCCACAAGACTGGTGCTCTGGGAAAGGGTATGCTTAATCTTATGGGGAATCAGCCCTGGTCCTGGGATCTAGGGCAGTTGGGCTGCAGACCCTCATTTCCGTGAAGGGGTAACAGACAGCTAGTGCCTAGGAATTATCCTAGAGCAGCCAAGGAAACAGTGTTATTGCCTACTCTGGCCTAAGGACGCACATGGTTTTTGTATGGTAGGACCCAAACACAGCCGCCTAGTGAGTTCCAGCTGGAGGAACTCAACCAGGGTTGTGTGACAATATACAAAGACTCTTTCTATGATGTATTTTGATAAATGGTGTATAACTATTGTCACTTGTAAAATGAGATATTGGACCTGCCTGGTATTTTGGCCTACATTTTTAAGGAGTAGCTAACTTACTGGTTTCATCATTTTAATATTCATTGGTGCAAGTTTTTATGGTAGTAGATGCTGCTATCATTTTTCGTTTCTCCTCTGATTTCGTGGGCATGGTGTCTGTGCTGTCTTTAGTCTGGCTATTGAAGGCTACTCTAAGGAACATTTCTTTGGGCAATCCATATACAGTATGTTAAAAGAAAACACTGGGGTATGTATTTACAAGGGTACACCATTTGTAAGGTGTCAAGATCTAACTACATAAATACCACTTTCTATGTTAATATGCAGAAAAACAATGGGCCAGTTCCCAGATGGTGTAAATTGGCAAAGCTCCAATTAGTTCAATATCTTCCTGCTGCAATTTTTGGGTGGGAGTGGGTGGGAAGTTTCTTACTAAGAACATTGAAATATATATTTTGCATTTCAAAGATGAAATACAGAAACCAATATGTCATTAAACCATTTAATTTTCTTCCAAGTTTGAGACTGAATTGACAAGAGATCAGCAATTGGCAGGAGAACAAATGGAACATACTAAAGCAACCAATTTGCCAGTATGGAGGGAGGCAGATGTGTCTGTTTTGCATCTGTTGTTGTAAAATCCTGGTGGCTGATTTTCTTTTCACATACAGTACATTGTCTAAACGGTTGATTATTAGATAATTGAATAATCCTTTACTATACCACATGTACAAATGCTAGGCCTCCTCTCCATCTAAGGATCCTTTCCACCCCGCATTGTGGTTGTGTTACAATTCATTATGGAGGTTTATGATTTACACAGAACCCTTCGTACCTGCCACACATCTGTTCCCAATGCCAATTAAATTTGCTTGTTGTACCATTATGCTCCAGATACCAACTCGTGTCCTTTTTTCTAGTAAGTGCAGAGACAGGAAGAGGAGTGGGATTGTCACTGCTACCCTGCTTGAAGCCAGGTGCCGAGCAGCAGACAGAAACAAGACAAAGAAAACCTTTTCCATATTTTAAATAAAGCCAGGCAAGTGGTAATCATAGATACTTAATTTATTTGTAAAACAAGTAGACAAGTGTGAGCTAGGGTTGCCAACTTTCTAATTCCAGAAAACCAAACTCCCTTGCCCTGCCCACTGTCCCACCCCTGCCCTGAGGCCCTGCCCCACCCCTTCTTGAGGCCCTGCCCCCACTCATTCCATCCCTCCTCCCTCTGTCGCTTGCTCTCCCCCATCCTCTCTCACATGCTCATTTTCACTGAAAGGCCCAAACAGGCATATTTATTGTTTTGACAGATGTATTATGCTAAGTTCCGGTTTTACTTATTACAAGACCCTAGAGCTGGCAGCAAAGTAGTCAAAAAGGGTAATTTAAAAAAAAAAATGAAATTTCACAAAGATTTTAATGATTCTTTCCCTCCCGTCTTCCCATTTTTCATAATCAGCTTCATGTTTTTTGTTCACTAAAGTTATTGTAACTTTATATGTGGAATTAGGACCACACATTATCACAGCTGCAATGGGTCTATTAAAGGCCCACCCCTGAAGCCCAAATAAAAAACCATACAGCACAACCACAGAAATGTACACCTGTCCAGATACCTCTATAAATAAATCTGTAGAAACTGGCTCCCACACCTACTTGCAGATACACACATGTATTCATGTGTATAGCACACATAATATTACAATTGTTGTTTAGTGCCTAGAGACCCGAACTAAGATCAGGGCTCCAGGGTGGTAGGTGCTGGCCGTACACACAAAAAGAGAGCGTCTGCAACAAAGAGTTTATAATGTAGCTAGACAAAGGTGAGGAGAAATTTATGATCCATTGGCTCTTTTGCAATTACTAGTCGACAACATTCACTTTTTAAGAAATAATACATTCTTTTAGAGTTCCCTTCTCTTTTAAAAACTTGCTATGAAATGAATACACACACATTTTATGTCATCAATTTTTTTGTGCGCAAGCCAGGAAAAGGAATAAAATTCAAAGAGTTAGGCTGCACATTTTATTCACACAGGTATACACACGTGCGGCAATACACACACTTCCCTACACAAAGACACAGTCTCTTACACACACATACACACACTGAATGCATGCACACATTTGTCTACACAGAGATACTTTTTCATACTCTTTTCCAGGAGCTACCTAAATCACCCAGCTGGGAAGGGAGGAGGCTGGGCTAGAGGAGAAAAGATTGGGGGGACGGGCGGTGGAGGAGAGAGGATGGGGAGGGGAAAAGGCAAAGGATGAGATCAGGGTGGGGGTGAGAGGGGGCAGTGAAGGCGAGAGGAGGGGGAATGGGGGGTATGTGGGTTGGATTGGGATGCAGGGGGAGGCAGAAAGCTACAGGTGCATGAGGTTGTGGGGGGCACAGGGATGTATAAGGACATAATGGAAGTGCAGCAGTGTATGGAGGTGAATGGGGTGCAAAGGTGTGGGGGGTGAGGGACATGGGGGTGGCAGCTCTGGGAGGTGGAGAGGATGGGTGGGAGAGCGCTGTAAGGGATACAGGGCTGGGATGGGTAGGTGTGAGGGGCAGGACAGGATGGGATGGGGCCGGATGCAGAGAGGAGGATGAGGGGGTGGGACGGGGGATGGGGGCGCAGCCCCATTCCCAGCACTCGGAGATGGGGATACACATACCTCGAACTCCTGAGTGCCAGCGATGGGGCGACAGACAGACACCATGGATTGCCACAGGGCACATGCTGCAGCTCAAGCCCTGCCCCACAAGAAGTGTGAGAAGAAGAGGGCTGGGCAGCAGTGGGAGAGGCGCACGCCATGTGACCCCTCAACAGCTGAGTGCTCGTGAGTCACACTAGTTCCTTCCCTGCCCTGACCCAGCTAATGGAAGCTGTGCCAGGGGGCGGGACAGCACGCGGACTCCCCTGGCCGCCCCTAGGCTAGGAGCCAGACATGCTGGCTGCTTGCTGACCTGGGAGCTGTGTGGCACAGCGGCTAGCAGGGAGCCTGCCAGCCCCACTGCACAGCGTGATGGTGCCCCAACCAGACAGTTAATGGCCCGGTCAGTGGTGTGGACCAGAGCTGCCATGATCCCTTTTTGACCAGGTGTTCTGGTCCAAAACTTGGTCATCCTAGCTAGGTGGTCAGTCAATAGGCATTAGTTAGTCTGGCCTGATCAAGAATGCTGCAGTGGTTATTGTTTGAAGGGCTGGTTAGAGATGATAAAGTAAATAATTCTCTGCCCATAACTTTCCCAGACATTAGTTCTTGAGGCCGTAATAGAATGAGAGAGAGAGAATAATGGCATACTTCTCTTTTATTAATTTTAAAGAATTACAGGATATCCTGGATGGTATTGAGAATTTCACACTGGAAGTAGCAACAACTCTTGATCAAGCATTCAAAAAATCATGAGTCAGGTACCAAAAAGTCATGAGGCTGGCATAATTTGTTTTTTTTTTTTTAATTTGGGTTTTGAGCCTTTTCGCTGCAGCCAAGGGGGTTAGAATATATTTGGAGGGGGGGGGAGAGAGATGGTTTTCTCTCCTCATGTAAACTAAAATTGTCACATGATTCCAGGAGCTAAGGCTTTAGAAAAATACTAAATATCATGAGACTATTAATCTTGTGCAATCTAAACATTTCTAAAGCAACTGATCCTCATAGCATCTTGGTGTTGTTCACAGTAAAATAGCACCGGGAATTCTGCCCAAAATTATGTTCAGCATCTGCTTTTTTTTCTTGCTACAATTTATCTCTCAAATCCACCACTACCTGAAGTTCTGTGTTTCATTATGGAGGGAATGTCTTAGTGGAGACATCCTGATCAGTGTTCTATAGGTTAAGGTCATGTCTCAGGATTGTGCATCATCCACTCATCAATAAATCCTTCTAACAAATTAATAAAACCCGAAGGAGCAGGCACTGGCTGTGGAAACCTTGTTTCAGCTCCAGTGGAACTGCACCACTGGGACAGCAACAAGGCGCTCCGAAGCTAATGCAGAGGCAGAGGGCTATAAATTCTCTTGGGCCTCAAAGGATGTTCCAAGTTCTGCACAGATTTCATGGGTTCCAGAGGTTTGGGAGTTCCACCCTTAGTTTTTAATGTGAGTGGACTCCAAGCTAGCCTGTTTTAAAGTCACACCCTACTCTTTTACTATCCTTCACCCAACAACATAGGAATTTGAAGGGAGACTTTGCAATATTTTGTTACTATAGTTATTACTAATTACTTGTTTTACCATAGCAGCAAGAAGTCCCAAATGAGATCAAGGCCCCATTGTGCTAGATGCTATATATACACATAGTAAGAGACAGTACTTGCCTGAAAGGGATTATAAATAAATAGACAAGGTCGAAGACAGAATTTTGCTGATGGGGAATTGAGGCACAGACAGATTAAGTGATTTGCTCAACATCACACTAAAAGTCTGTGGCAAAGACAGGAACAGAGCACGGATCTCCTGAGTCTCAGTCTGGTGCTTAACCACAAGATCATTTTTCCTTTCTTCCACCCTGGACAACCTCCTTTGTCTGAGTGTTGCCAGTGGAGAAGATGATGAGGCCCAGTGTATTGTGTTGAACATCATTCCAAACTATCCAATTGGTATCCGCAAGAATATCACACCTTCCACATTACCGTAGTCACCCTTCAAAAGTCAGCATTTCCCAGCAGTTATCACACAGTGCTGTTGGAGGTGCTGCAGTTCTCACTCTATACTTGGAGTAGAAGGTATCAGGGTGACTATTGGTAGCAGTTGGCAAATGCTGAATTTTAAAATTGTGTCTACAGCACTTCATATAATTATTGCCAAGGTGATAGTGTAGTGAGATAAGCATAACATTGACAAGCAGACTTATCCACCTTCAGAGTTTAGTTAACAGGCTGACTGTTTTGAAATTCAAGAGAAGTCCACTCTGTCAGGAAGGATTTCAATAGAAAATTAAATGGGTTTGCATATTGCTCTGCATGACAGATTTTTCTGTTAGCCTTCAAGTCTGCATGATCTAACCAAGCATGTAGAAGTAAGATACATGTTTCTGAGTGCTGTAATGTTTGTTTTTTATTGTGGAGAACTATGAAATATAAGCAATGGTTCCCTTTATCCTGTTTTCCAAAATTGTTGTTTTAATCTATTACATATTTTATGGGTTTATGAGTGGTTTACTTTTTTGGGGTGTATTGCCCAATTAGCTTTCCTCTCAGAACAAATTTTCTCTCTGGCTATCTTCTTCCCTCAGGGGAATGATTGTAGACAAGAAAGATGGCTCTGCAATTATGTCTTGACTGGAAGTAACTGCAGCAGAAATTGTTTAGTTTTTCTTTTCTCTTATGAAGTGCAATTAGTACATTGCTTACCTCTTTTCACGAGATGTTTCCGTACAACATTATTGTTAAGCAACATATGCTGCCACTGAACCCATCCTTTAAATATGCAGTTGAAACAGTCAGCTCTGTTCCGCTGACAGAAAACATCAGAGCGGAAAAGCACCGCATTTTATCTAGTGAGGGTAACAGTATCTCAGCTAATAAAATGGCTGTCATTCTGCCCACTGTATAGATAAGGAAACCAAGGACCTGTGGATGCCCTTTGTTGGCATGCCAGTTTGCAATTATCCTATGATGGAGCACTTCTATGCTTTGATTGATTAAGCATTTTGTAAGAAGGACTTAAATAAGGGAATTTCACTGGATTTCACAATGACATAGTTAACGCCACAGTAGTCAGAAACAGAAACATTTAAAGTACAACTGGAAAAAATGGCCTCATTTAATCTCCCTTGCATGTCCTTGCCACATTCCCTTATTCACTTCATATGTGGGATGTAAACAACTTAAATTCTAAGGTTCTTGTATTGACCTTTTTTACCACTTGGATCAAAGTAGTGTCTGAAATAAAGATGAGACACTTTCAAGACTTCGGTGGCTTGTCACAACTGGCTGTGTTTAAACATAAAACAACACAATGATACAGCCTTTGGCTAAAACAGGCACGAAAGAAATGTGCAGCTCCTCAAGAGAATCATGATTATCTTGCACCTTGAAGATGACCTAAAACTGGCCTAATTTTGAACTGTTTTTCTTTGTTCTTTCCTGTGTCTTAACATAGGAAATAACAGTACGATTCTGTGCCTTGTCTCTTAGGCACAGCACAGAACTCGCAGGCTGGGAGGAGGGGTGACTTTAAACTACCCGTGCAACTGTTTGATCCTGAGCTGCTTTGGGGACTGGAGAGGCCCCCTGTATAACGTACACAGTCCTTGGGGCCTTTCTAAATTACAGCAACTTCCCTGAGTCATAATGCTGCCTGGACTCTCAACAGTGTGATATGCTGTGGTCTCATCCCTAATGTTCCCCTCCTGACCCCAGCTCTGGCTCAGTCTCTACGCCAGGGCTTGCAGCAGGGTCTTTGGAAGGCAGTTTCCCTGACCTTCCAGAGCCCCTTTATGCCATTCTGGATCTTTTATGAGGCACAAAGGAGTTGGAACGTAGCTAAGAATCTTGCCCTAAAATTTTAGCATGACATACCAGGCCATTGGTTCATTTAATTTGGTGTTCTAACTCTGCCAGTGACCAATACATCAGAGAGGAAACTGACCAACACACCCAGGTGTTCGTGCAGTGCTGGGAATGGTGCTGTGGAAACCCCACAAAAGATCACAAAGCATGAGATTTGGTTATTCTTTCTATTTTAGCTGGTAGAGATAAAATGGTATGATTATGATAGTTTACTGTAATAACCATGTCCTGTAATAACACAGAATGAGGCCTGGTTCTACTAGGTACTGAAATAGACAGTCCCTGCCCTGAAGTGCTTACCTTCTAAAGGGTAGTGGAAAGGATAGGGCTGCCAACCCTCCAGGATTGCCCTGGAGTCTCCAGGAATTAAAGATTAATCTTTAATTAAAGATTATGTCATGTGATAAAACCCCCAGGAATACGTCCAGCCAAACTTGGCAACCTTAGGAAAGGGACATAACATCTGAGCAGAGAAATCAATGTGATGACAACAAACATGCAGTTCCAAGACATTTTGAGGGGTTGGCAGGAGGGATAGGGGTTGAATTAAGCAGAGATGAGCTAAATAAAAAGACTAGGGGAGGGAGAGTGGAAAGGACAGAGCAGGTGAGGAGGGGGAGGGGAGGAGGAGCAGGTGTGGAGTGAGGCTGAGGTGAGGAGACTGAGGGAAGGAATGGGAGAGGGTTGGAGCAAGTAGCCAATCAACATGGGAGAGAATGCTTTACAACTCCTTGATGGCCTCTTGTGGAAGTGAGTTCCCTATATTAAGTATATTCTGTGTATTTTTCTTTTATTTCTTCTGAATGTATAGCCACTTAAATTCATTGTTTCCCCCTTTGCTTTCAGATTATGGGAGAGATGTTGTTATTCGTTTTGGCTATAATCTTCATAATTTTGAATCCCTTCATTCACTACTTTCCAACCTTTCCTAATTTTTGCAACATTTTTTCATACGTGTCTTCCTGTACCGCTTACCCATTTTATTGTTTCGCACCTTTTTAATCTCTGTCTATCCTAAGGTGAAGTCACCCAAACTGGATAAAATGTAATCAAATTCCATTTTTAATTTTGGTGAAGTTAAGTCCTAAATTAAGATTGAACTATATTTTCAGGAGCTATAAACCTATTCAGTGCTATGACTGAAATAAGTGTTTGTCAAACCCCAGTTAAGTTAATGACTTGCAGTGTCTTGACTTTTTAAAGGAGCAACAAACTAAATAACTTCTGTAAGTATTCAGTAAGAATGGGGCTGGAAGCTGCAGGGAGACATCTCTGGGAACTCAGTAGTTGCAGTGTGCTGTTTGTTACCTGCCAGGCAACACTGACAGAGTCCTGAAGAGTTTGCAGGCAAGCTATTATGGCAGGGAGCTGCCACTAATCTTAGCAGTAGCAAAACTCTTACTTGCTGAGGCTGAGGAGGATAACCCAGTAACTCACAGTTCTCTGAACCTCAGCAGATTGTTACACTGGCAAACAGTTTGGGGAAAATTCAGGCCTGGGAGGGTGTTGCGGTCACTCTGCAAAAAGTAACTGGGTGGTGGAATTCAAGTTTGCCCACTGTATAAACAGGGTGAGTCCTGCATGCTTGTAGACTGGCTGTTGGTATCAGGGCTGTGAGCCACAGCAGCGTAGCACTGAAGGCACTCAGTGTTGCAGAGCAGGCAGTGACGCAACCCTGAAGTGTCACTATGAGTTTCAGCAGTATTCCTTGTTATATGTATATAAGTTATCTCTCAAGCCAGTAGAATCTGTCAAAATCATTTGAATGTAGGACTGGAAGGGACCTCGATACATCATCTAGTCCAGTCCCCTGAATTGAGGCAGGACGATAAGTATTATCTCAACCAGGGATACTCAGACTGAGTCTCGGGAGCTGCAAGTGGCTCTTCAGTGTGTCTCCTGCGGCTCTTGGCAGCACATGACATTAAAACACTGCGTGATTTAATTATTAACCAGTCTAAGTTATTAACCAATCAGGATACTTTTACTATGTTATTAACAAATTTTAGAATACTTGGTTAGTCATTTTGCTGTGAGAATTATATATAGAGAGAGTAAATGAAACAATGAATTCACACTACTGCGGCTCTTGTGGGTAATGTTGATCACTAATTTGACTCCTGAACCACTGAGGTCTAATCTAGGCCATCCCTAACAGGTGTTTGTCTATCCTATTCTCAAAATTTTCCAACAATGGAGATTCCACAAGCCTATTACTTCTTGTCCTGACATTAGTGGTTAAGGAGAACAATGTATCACCTTCCTCAAACAAACCAGTCTTTCCTCGTAGGTAATTTTTTTTCTAAATCTATAATCGTTTTTTTGAAAATGAAAACATTTCAAGTTTGCCCACTGTATAAACTGGAAGGAGTCTGGTGGCATCTTAAAGACTAACAGATTTATTTGGGCATAAGCTTTCGTGGGTAAAAACCTCACTTCTTCGGATGCATAGAGTGAAAGTTACAGATGCAGGCATTATATACTGACACATGGAGAGCAGGGAGTTACTTCACAAGTGGAGAACCAGTGTTGACAGGGCCAATTCAATCAGGGTGAATGTAGTCCACTCCCAAGAATAGATGAGGAGGTGTCAATTCCAGGAGAGGAAAAGCTGCTTCTCTAATGAGCCAGCCACTCCCAGACCCTATTCATGCCCAGATTAATGGTGTTAAATTTGCAAATGAATTTTAGTTCTGCTGTTTCTCTTTGAAGTCTGTTTCTGAAGTTTTTTTGTTCAATGATAATGACTTTTAAATCTGTAATAGAATGACCAGGGAGATTGAAGTGTTCACTTACTGGCTTATGTATGTTACCATTCCTGATGTCCGATTTATGTCCATTTATTCTTTTGCAGAGGGACTGTCCGGTTTGGCCAATGTAAATGGCAGAGGGGCATTGCTGGCACATGATGGCATATATAATATTAGTGGATGTGAAGGTGAATGAGCCCTTGATGGTGTGGCTGATGTGGTTGGTTCCTCTGATGATGTCGCCAGAGTAGACATGGGGACAGAGTAGGCAACGAGGTTTGCTACAGAGTTTGGTTCCTGGGTTGGTGTTTCTGTGATGTGGTGTGTAGTTGCTGGTGAGTATTTGCTTCAGGTTGGGGGGTTGTCTGTAAGCGAGGACTGGCCTGCCTCCCAAGGTCTGTGAGAGTGAGGGATCATTTTCCAGGATAGGTTGTAGATCATGGATAATGCGCTGGAGAGGTTTTAGCTGGGGGTTGTATGTGATGGCCAGTGGTGTTCTGTTATTGTCCTTGTTGGGCATGTCCTGTAGTAGGTGATTTCTGGGTACCCGTCTTGCTCTGTCAATCTGTTTCCTCACTTCCTCAGGTGGGTATTGTAGTTTTACGAATGCTTGATAAAGATCTTGTAGGTGTTTGTCTCTGTCTGAGGGGTTGGAGCAAATTCGGTTGTATCTTAGGGCTTGGTTGTAGACAATGGATCGTGTGATGTGTCTTGGATGGAAGCTGGAGGCATGTATGTACGTATTGCGATCAGTAGGTTTCCGGTATAGGGTGGTGTTTATGTGACCATCACTTATTTGCACTGTAGTGTCCAGGAAGTGGATCTCTTGTGTGGACTGGTCCAGGCTGAGGTTGATGGTGGGGTGGAAATTGTTGAAGTCCAGGTGGAATTCTTCAAGGGCCTCTTTTCCATGGGTCCATATGATGAAAAGGTCATCAATGTAGCGCAAGTAGAGGAGGGGCACTAGGGGACAAGAGCTGAGGAAGCGTTGTTCTAAGTCAGCCATAAAAATGTTGGCATACTGTGGGGCCATGCGGGTACCCATAGCAGTGCCACTGACTTGAAGGTATAAGTTGTCCCCAAATCTGAAGTGGTTGTGGGTGAGGACAAAGCTCAGCCACCAGGCTTGCTGTGGCCTTATCAGGGATACTGTTCCTGACAGCTTGTAGTCCATCCTCATGTGGAATATTGGTGTAAAGTGCTTCTACATCCATGGTGGCCAGGATGGTGTTTTCAGGAAGAACACCAATGCATTGTAGTTTCCTCAGGAAGTCGGTGGTGTCTCGAAGATAGCTGGGAGTGCTGGTAGCGTAGGGTCTGAGGAGAGAGTCCAAATAGCCAGATAATCCTGCTGTAAGAGTGCCAATGCCTGAGATGATGGGGCGTCCAGGGTTTCCGGGTTTATGGATCTTGGGTAAGAGATAGAATACCCCTGGTCGGGGTTCTGGGGGTGTGTTGATGTAGATTTATTCCCGTACTGTAGCTGGGAATTTCTTGAGCAGATGGTGTAGTTTCTTTTGGTATTCCTCAGTGGGATCAGAGGATAGTGGCCTGTAGAATGTGGTCTTGGAGAGTTGCCTGGCAGCCTCCTGTTCATAATCCGACCAGTATAAAATGGGAGTGTCACATCTCAGTGCCAAGCATTTATTTGTGTGTGTGTGTGTGCATGCACAAACATTCTCAGTAATAACTAAGAAGGTTATTTACATAAGTTGTTCAGGTACATTAGTGGTATTTGAAATCACTGTGCAATAACTATTGACAAATACCTTAATGGTTTGCCATTAGGGGACACTGATATACCCATCAAGGCAAAGCTCCCCATGGAAAGAGTTAAGATGCCATAAACTATGTTTGCAGTCACTCACCTTGTCTCTCTCATACGCTAACTACACACACAGGAGTCGATGAGTGGGTTAACTCACTCTCCCCTTGGAGTTCAAGCTTTGAGAATCTTCTGTATTGTAAACAGGCACAAAAGGAGAGCTGAAACCCAGCGCACCAAACCATGTGGTCTGAAGGCAGCTTGGGGCTGCCAGCATTACACAACTGTAAAGCTCATAAGCTGGGTTTGTAAGAGGAAAACTGTTCTGTGAAGTCATCAGTTTTGGCAAAGACTGTGGATATGTCTACACGGGGGGAAAAGTGTGTTCTTAACTTGGGTTAAAATAGCAGTGAAGTCACAGCTTTTAACTCACTTTAGCAGCTCAAGTTGAACTCCAAGCTGCTAACCCAAGTTAATAGCTGAGTTGCCATGTCTTGGCTGTTATTTTAACTTGGCTCAGCTAACCTGCTTAACAGTGTAGATATACTGTGAGTCCTGAGACAGAGGCAAGAGAGCTGTTTCTTGGGCAGGGCAGAGGTGTCCGGCCTGAGGCTTCTGCCAGAAAGGGTTGTCTATGTACTATTTGTTTCTTCTTCTGCTCCAGAAAACCAAGCAGGTGTTTATTTTGTAAATAAACAAATTGCACTAAGCAAATACCTGGCTCCAAATCACCGATTTCTGCTCCAAAGAGGAAACTAACTTATGAAAACCCAAAAATCTGCTACTCCTTGGCAGGGGAGCCTGATTCTCCCCATCTTATTCTATGTGACTCCATTGATATCAGTGGATTTAGTTCTAATTCACAACAAAGTAAGGGATAGGCAGGAGCGGCGCCAGGGTTTTTGGCGCCCTAGGTGGGGGTCCTTCTGCGCTCCCGGTTGTCGTCGGCAATTCTGCGGTGGGGGGTCCTTCTGCGCTCCCGGTCTTCGGGGCACTTCGGCGGCGGGTCCCAGAGCAAGTGAAGGACCCGCCACCGAATTGCTGCCGAGGGCGGCATAATGCCGCCCCCCCAAATCCTGGCGCCCTAGGCAACTGCCTAGGTTGCTTAAATGGAAGATCAGGCCCTGGGGACAGGACAATCAGGCCCTATCTTTTTGATGGTGACCCCTGTTACCAGAAATGTAATTTTAGGGTTCAGGTCTAAGAACATAACTGTCAGTAATATACACACTCCTTATCTGAAGAGGATTTTCACCAAGGGATTGAATACTTATAGCATTTACAGTAGCTAGAAATACTTACAGTAGTTATTATAGTTGAAGTAATTAGTCTAGCTGCAGTATGGCTGGGATGTTTTCCCTCTGGGCGGAATACCTCAGTCTGGGTGTCTCCTCCTAGATCTCAGCTTGCCAGACCGTACATGATATCTTCCGTTTTGGAGACTGGAACTTTTCCAAAAAGTAATGGCTTTTCTCAATTATAGATTGAAATGGTTTCCTTTTGTGAGTTAGTCTGTTGTTGAATAGTGAAGCTACTGAATTCCTGAGCATTTAACTGAATGGCTTACAAATAATATAGAAGGCATTTTGTTTATCACCAAGTCACATTAATACTAGGGGAGTCATCGTGTAGCTATTTGGTGACATGGTAGCTTTATGGTTCACGTGTAGTCATAAAAGAAGAATGAAGCAGAGGCAATTAAAGAAAAAAAATGTCCACTCCATGCTAACATCAAGTGGTTTATTTACTGGGTTTGTTTTTCCTTTAATAACTCAGCCTTAATAACAAAGGAGACACAGCGACATAGCTCAGTGTCTCTCATCAAGTCACAGATTAAGACCAGAATGGACCATTAGATCATCTACTCTGACCTCCATAGAATTTCATCCAGTTACCTCTGCAGTGAGCCCCATAAGCTGTGTTTGACTAAAGCATATCACAGTCTCAATCTCTGATACCCGGACAGATCTCTGAAAAGGACTTTCTCCATGTAGAGGATAATTAGCTCCTGGTTTTAGAAATCAGTGAATGATGCTCCACACAGAGCAAATATCTTCTTCAGAAGGCCCTTCTTTAAGGGTTTCTGTTGTATTTGAACCATTACTTCTGTCAAAGCAATTTTTACCACATCTTTTGGTCTATTTTATTATGACAGGGTGCGACAGATATGCAATTTCCTGCAATATCCAGGACAAACCTTATTGAATTAAGTTGAAGTATTTTAGGAGTTAATTATATTAAACTGCACATGTTTGTGTAATTGTGGGTAACATCTCAAGGGGGGAGCCGTGACTAATGTAAACCCTGGGAAGTGCTGTTAGCTTCAAAGGACCATTTGAAACAACAGGCAAGACAAGAATGAACTTTTTAAGTTAAGTGTTTTCCCAGGAAATCTTTAAGGGGAGATGTACACAAAGGTATCCCTGTGGGTAATGCAAAAACTCAGCCTTTTGAAACTTCACCCTGAGGAGGGGACCTCTGTCTGCTGGTCACTGTTGCATGAGGACAAGATCAGAGGCACAACAAGTACACAGGAGTGACTCTGAGATTCATGGTGTGCTTGTTTTGAGCCAAAGCATTTATGAACTTGTATCCGAAAACCCCTTAGTGGGGTTTGAAGGATTGACTTCCGACCAGAGCCCTTGTGGGAGTTGGGGTGATCTCTGGTAAGTTTATTAGTATGTGTGTCCGTTCTTCCATTGTTTTGATATGTTTTCTCTGTAATGATTTCATCATAAGAATTAATGTGCTTGCATAGGGAAAGATGGGTGGTAACTTATAACTGAGGGAAATTGCGCTGTTTATAGCCTTTGAGGAGAAAAGAAAAGTAGGTCTGACTTGCTAGGGGCTTCACAATGTAGGCAGGCAATGTGCTACCTGTAAATACACCTGGACAGGAGGGAGTGAGATGTGAATCTCCACCCAAGACAGCAACAGCTAGGAGGAGGAAGCCTGAAGGTGGGTACCCTTGGTAGACCATAGAGGGTGGAATACAGGTGGAGTTACCCTCTGTCACAGTTCAGGGCATTATTATAACAGACCTCAATCTAAAAGCAAGCAAGAAAATTAATAAATACTTTATTTTAGATACTTTAAAGCAAATTCTTTTTTAAAAAGCTTGGCATTTCTGAAGGGAAAGGTAACACACTATTACATATATATCATACATAGTGCCATAATGTGGCACCAGGTTTTACGTGGAAGACCCAGTGAAGTAAAACAGGAGTTCTGTTTCCACACTGATGGTACTAAATGGCTCATATTATATATGCCATTGTTTCTTGGAGCTGAGATTTCCTATAATGACTTTTAAATTCATCTGATATCATGACTTGGCAAATAAGTTTTCAGCAGAGATGGAATTTTTTTTTCCTCCTCAAAATATTGTTAATTAGTTAAGCTGTGTAGCACTGGCATAGGCAATCTTGGAGTATCACCTTGGGTTACAGATGACACCCTGAAGCCTGCATAGGACTCTTTTACCCCTCCCCATTCATGCTGCCAGTAGATGGGGCATTGCTCGAGAAAAGGGGCTGTGGTCAATACTTATGTGTGCCTTTCTGGCCTCTGACTGCATTTGCAGGCCCTTTGTAGCTGCTAGCAATTGACATGAGTTAAAACAGCCTGAGAGATCCACTAACCTATGCTGAGGGTACACGAACACACACACACACAGAGAGAGACAACGATATTACCTTTGCAGAAAGATGCACACAACTTGTGCTATACATAAAATGGCACTTAGTAGTTAGATGTGAAACCATTTTAAAGATTCTGCTTTAAACATGCAAAAGAAAGTAAATTCAGATGTAGGCTGATGTTCCATCTCTACTGAGCTTATGTATTTCAGAAGATCATATAAATCGTTCTGGTTCTGCATCTGGAAGATTCAGAAATGGGTGATCTCAGGGCCGGCTCTGGCTTTTTTGCCGCCCCAGGCAAAAAAGCCTCCCGCCGCCCCGCGCCCCGTGGCGGGGAGCGCGGCAGGGGAGGGCACTGAGCCCGCTGCGGCCCCGTTCTCCCTGGCTGGCCGAGTGCCGGGGGGGGAGTGGCGAGCCCGCCGCGGTTCCGCTCTCCCTGGCGGCTGGAGCATCGGGGGCAGGGCGGCGAGCCCAGCCGGGGCCCTGCTCTCCCTGGGTGAGCGCCGCCCCCCTCCAGGTGCTGCCCCATGCACTTGCTTGGAGGGCTGGTGCCTGGAGCCGGCCCTGGGTGATCTATCTTGTGCAATAGCTACAGCAGAGTGAATTAAGGGCTGAATGGTAGCCTTAGCTCTGACTTGCCTGAATGCTTTTGTAGAGTGGATTCTGGTATTCATTTCTTAGGAGAAACTATTGTATTCCCAAATGCTGAAAAAGAGTTAATTTGAGATTGTGCACTTAGAATTGAGCATTACAGGTTCTGGTCCTTCTAATTCTGTAATGCTGGCGTAATATCTGCACGATGGCAAATTGAAAATACAATGGGACATCCACAAGAAATTACAGTGGAGATGTTGTTGTCTGTTTTTAGTTTTAAAAACAAATACTGTTCTAGTTAACCTGCTGAAATGAAGCATTCATTTGGACTGCATATTTAATGCTGCACTGGGCATTGTTATCAACCAAAGAATCTTTCTCAATTCGTGACACTGCTTCACTTCTCACTTTCCTTTTAAAAGAAAAAATTTTCTTAATGTACATATGCTTCTTTACTTCTTGGTTAGAAGATGTGATTTAATGAAAATAGGTCGGTTAGCAACAAAAAAACATAACACAAATTGAGAATGACTTAATGTAATAAGCATGAAAATTTCCAAAACCCTTATTGGTAGTGTTCAGAAAAACATTCACACCTGTATATGGCTGGCAAGCCACATCTGATATACTCCAATTCAAGAATACATCACCTTGTTTTAATTCAGTTTTTTCAATGGAGGAAATCCAGGCATCCAGTGGTGGTTTCTCTTGCCATAATGTCTCAAGCACGTTGTGTCCGATACCCAAGTGGGATGTTTGACACAGGGTGCATGCCAGATTGTATTTCCCTGAGGAAGGAACTTGGAAACTTGATCCATTTATGGTGAGAAGAATATGGGCCATATGTTTTTCATTCTTCCTTCTGTTTCTGTGCCATTTTTGTCTCCACCAGCCTGACAAAAAATAACTGAAGTCAATGGGAGTCTTTCCATTAATTTCAGTGAGTTATAGATCTGGCCCCACTTCGGTACCAGACTCTTCCCACACTTAAAATATAATTATATATGAATAAATTGTGGGTCCACTTGCTCCAGGTCAATGTGGAGGCTGTACTGCCATTTCACATCATATCACTAGGGGGGAATGATAGTGCAGTTCATGAAAGAAAATGCTCTTTTATCAGAGTTCAGTGGAGATGAGCCTGAGCCAAACCCTAAATCCAAACACTCATCTGCCATCCTCATCCTTTGAGGGAGTTCAGAATCCCCACCTGAATCTGGATCGAAATTTCATGTCTGGCCCCTAACTCTATAATGGACCAAACCAGAACAGAATGTGGTTTTCCCTTGCATCCAGTAGACCCCAGTTCAGCAGTGTATGTAAGCATGTGCCTAACTTTGTGCATGTGAGTAGTCCCATATAGATCATTATAGCCAGTGAGCACATACCGCATGGTCAGAGTATAGTTAAGTCTCAGCCTAACTCCAGCCCCGCTCAAAACTCCCCTCCGTGCTCCTGAGGAAGGCTTCCTAGCAGGCAAGGAGTTGTGAAAATTCTCCTCAGTGCTTCTCACCCCAGCACCCACCTGCAAATTGGAAATGGGCAGTTTCTGCTGCCATTTGGGCCTAAAGTCGACAGGCTGAGGACTCCAGGATTTGACCCTATATAAACAAAATGTGGGCATATACCTTAGTCTAATGTAGTGTTGTTTATCCAAGCCCTTTGTTGTCTGTTTTATGTTATGAGTAGCTCGTTAGATAAAGCCCTAGGTGTGTCTGCCTAATTCAAGCTGTAGTCTTGTTTATCCACACTGCAATGACAGGGTTTGTAAGCCAGACTGTTGTGATGCATTTCCTGGCTGGTGGTGATCAGGGTCTGTTGTCTGGAAATTTGGGAGAGTGTTGCCCAGAACATAAACTTTTCTTCTTCTTCTTTTTTTTAATCAAACTGCTTGCTGATGTGTTCTTTTCTGTAATCTTTGGTGTGGGACCAAAATGTTTAGACACGCATGACGGTGTCTCGCTCACATCCTCTCCAATAAGTTCGCTGTATTTGTAATTACTCAGGAATAGATGCTGCATGTGACTTCTCAATAGAAATTGGATAATTGTTTATCTCCTCTTGTCAAGTCTCCATCAGCCCATTTTCCAGAGAACTAATCCATTCCTCACAGTCACAGACTGAGAAGTCAGACAACTCACTCCTAACCTGGACTGCCAACATTTCAATTTTGTTTGTGACTCATCATTTTCTGTTATAACTAGGCTATTACAAACAGGTCACTCACTTTTCTTCTTTCAGTCTGTGCCTTAACAATCTCACCAGACCAGATCTCTGCTGGTGTAAATTGACATAATGCCATTGAAGTCAAATTTCTACTTGCTTTGTGATGAATTCATAGAACAGCCAGTGCTATTGGGTTCCTGACGGGTGTGGGGAGTGCCACCTCCTATGGGAAAATTCACTGCGGAGGGAGGAAGTCTCTGTGACATCAGCTTGTGAAGTTTTCCTCAAATTGTTCTAAACAAGGAGAGGGGTAGGAGTTACCTAAGTGAAACAAGCAATTGACTCTGTTTCTTCACATGAATTCTGGAACCACCCATAAGCTTCCAAGCAGCACAGCTGTAAAGAAGATGGGCTACCGAGTCTTCTCCTGTCCACTGCTGCTCCTGAGATACCCCCGCCCTCAACAGTGCAGTGCTGCAGACCTATGCACATTTTTGGTGAATCTTACCAAGGTGGGGAGGGTGCGACACGTCTCCTCCCCACACACACATTCACGGGACTTTCTGAGGGAAGAGGAGTGACAGTGCCAAGGACGCTACTAAATAAACACATCCCTCTCTGTATGGGAACAGTGAGATTGTACGCAGTTGTTCCAGACTTCACACGGATCCTAAATGATTGAATTCCCTGCCCCCCACACCCATGCTCACTTTCCCTTCTCTAACCTGCCTAATCTGAGCACCTGCTGCTTCTTCTTGAGTCCCAGCTGATGCTTTGCAGGGTAAATGTTTTCTTTCCAGTCAAGGAGTAGCATTTTAATGATGTTTTTTCTTTTATTCTGTTCTCCACATATGAATGATCACAAATTATAGATTTTCTTTTCATGATACTCCACAAGCATTGGAGAAGTGCATTGTTCTGTGCAGCTAAGCAAATGACACTTCTCATCACTAGCATTTATCCCAACAATAAATGCATTTCACATTTAATTTGTAATGTCTGATTTTACAAACAATAATGAGGAAAGCTTTTTGGGTAACATAAGAACCTCTCCAAAGTTTGCCCAAGCTCTGAATAAACCCAATGCTGAATGCTTTTTTGGTTTCAAAAAAGTGTAACCCTTTTCCTCCCCACTGTCTTTCATTTTGTGGGGCTGCTTTGCACTTCAGGGTTCAAACGGGGACCTCAGAGTCTGTTTACATGGACTATGCAGTCCCATTGTTCAGCTAGAAGCACAAGAAATACTGGCCTCAATTTGCCCATGCATCAATGCAGAGCTTGTTGCAGGGACTGAGAAGGCAGACTTGTGCCTCACTGATTCCAGGGGTTCCCAGAGTTAGTTTGGAACTGGTGTGGAACCATTATACCCACATGCCTACAAGACCTCAGCATGCTATTAGAATGCCGGGGCATCTCCAGTGCCACAAATTCTTGCAAGGAGGTGTACAGCCATGAAAGCACAGCGGGAAAGAGGCCTGGGTATTTCCCATGCAGCTGTGTGGCTGCTGTGTATTCCCTTCATGCCAGCATAGCTGGCACAAAGGCACCGGAGGTCAAGGATGAATCAGTCCCATTATGAAAATAATTAATCCTAATGAGATTTCCAGCCCAGTTTTGCAGTCTCAAATGGTTCATCTAGGCATCTGCTCTTTCCTGCTGATTTGGACCAAACCTAAATGCTGAATATTTTAAGAATCATAAATAAATTGTGCTAAATTAACATTAATGGTAACATATTGCAGAAAGGAAAGCCAGATTGTTAATGGCATTGCTATTCTCAGGTCAGTCTCTTATAACTGTAGAGATACTGTACTGCAGCACATGAGTAATGTATGTAAGATCGCCCACTGTTCTGAGACCTCTAGACAGGCTAAGCACAGCAGGGTGAGTAGCACTGGAATTTGTTTTACAGGAAGCCTTCATTTCCTTGCTTTTGAGGGGTTAAGTGAGGCACTTCAACCACTGCTCTCTCTTGGGGGTTATGTTGGGGAAGGTCAGCTTTAAGTTTCCCCCAGAGGCTTTTCAGGAGCTCTAGCAGTAGAGGCTGCTGTCAAAGGAGAACAGCAGAATGCAATGAATCAGTGTATTCCCCAGCCACCTTGGCTACATTCCCTTCCCAGCCAGTGCTGTCCATTTTTCAGACTGTGATGGTTTTCACGCTAGTCCCCAGGCTTGTGCTGTCACAACCACCCTGACAGATTTTTTACCACCAGGGACCTGGTTTATGCTGGCCTGAATCGGGGCTCAATCTGATTCTTTGTTTTAATTGCTTCTTTTAGGGTGATATGGGGAGGGAGGAAAATCTGACAATAAAGCTGTGAACAAACATTAGCATCAGTATGAGCTGAGTATCTTATTAACCATAATAATATCAAATGTGTAACTACCTTTATGGAAAGTAGCTACTGTGCTTGTTCAGTTGTTGCTTTTTAAAACTCAGTGCATCATTTTAGCAAGCCGCTTGCTATGTGTGGGTCCAAGAGGGCTGAATTTGTTGTAGAAATATTTTGTAGTTGGGGGAGAACAAAAGTGTTAAACTCTCTCTCTCTCTTTTTAAATGAAAGTGGTTGATTTCAAAATTTCTAATAAGAAAAATAATGCTATTGCTACCTGGCTAAGATCTAGTATGGCAGGTCTGAACCTGAGACTACTTGGCTAACAAATTGTTCTCACTGAAACAAAGTTTATCGTGGAGATTCACTAATTTGTAATGGAAATCCTTTAAGGCAGTTGTTTTGCTCAGCTAACTGCCAGGAAAGTTTGTGCTTTCTCTCAAGAAAAAAATGAAAAAGCTATTTCAGATCAAACCATACGTTTAAACTACCGTTGGCACTTCAGGGACCAGTGATATCGTTTTGTAACTGTAATAGTTCCAACACATCTATATTGGAGATTGTAATTTAGTTTCCATCTAGGGTGACCAGACAGCAAATGTGAAAAATCGGGACAGGGGGTAGGCAGTAATAGAAGCCTACATAAGAAAAAGACCCCAAAATCGGAACTGTCCCTATAAAATTGGGACATCTGGTCACCCTATTTCCATCATGCATTAAAATTGGGTAATTGCCAGAGAAACTGAAATGTTGAGTGGGATGGGGATGGAGATTGTTAAAGTCGTGCTGAATAGCACAATGATGCATTTTTCAGTAACATGGCGGCATCAAGACACAAATGAATATTTTAAGCCAAAAGTTGTATTTCACCCACAATTTAGAGTTCATGCATAAGAAATGTTCCATATGTAAAACTTTCTTGTAACTACATTGAAAGAAATAGTTATAGATTTTCTTTACCAGTAGCTGTACAAGCTACAAGGTTGGGGGTGGGGAGGTCCAATAAACAGCCTGCTGAAGTCAATGGAAAGACATACATTTGGCATCAGTGGTTTTTGGATTAGCCCCTATAAGTAATTCATGAACTAATGTCATGCACTGTTTATACAGAAATAACATCACCCCAATTCAGAATACAGTGGGCAAGTAAAAGCACATCAGTCTCTCAGACTTATTCTTTTAGAACAACTTTATATGTAGCCTGGAAACTAGCAGAGAAATTGAGTTTGGCCAATAACTGACTTGATTTTTGTTTGACTATAAATATGTCCATGCATCAAAAAGTTTAAAGTGTTCTCTGAAAACAGAAGTCCATTATCCTTATATTTTTGAGACCAGCATGAATAATCACTTTTATTTTACACTTATAACAAAAAAACACCCTACTCGTACACACCCCCACGTACAGTCCTTTTTGGTCTTTGGGCTACTTAAAACTAATTTCCTGTAACTAAGTCACAAATTATTCATGGTTTCCGCCCATTGTGATATTTAATTATAACAATTTGAGTGCATTCCAAATATTATAAAACTCTGTGCTTAAAAAAAATGAATTCAAGACTGATCAGCCATTCTGTGAACCTCTTGTACATCAAATAGATTGGAATGCCACATTTCCATTTAGGCACAAGAATTACCCTTGTCATTTGACCACACTTGTTTCTAAAAGTCATTCATATTTTTCATCAGTTATTTAAAAAAAAATCTTTAAAAAATACCTGTTTCACTTGTGTCATTTCTTTCCCTTGATTTTCAGTTTGCATTCCTGAAATATTGCCTGCAATGCTTAATGAGTTTCTTTTGCCAGCAGTTGCTTTACTGTGCATGCACGTCATAATTAGATTATACAGCAACAAAGCAAATGGCTCATATGCCTGTTCGTCATTTAGGGTATCCTCCTTTCTGTCCATATTGCTAAACAAGTTTGTTTAAGAAGGGGTTAGAGATTTTCTAATCTATAAATCCTGATTTTGTCTGATTCCCTGTAAACCACAAATCTGATAGCATTATAAATTATGTAAAAATTGGAAAAACATCTTTAAACTCATAGGCTTCACACTGGATTTTTTTATACAGTAGCTCAATATCTTGACTATAAAAAGAATTGAAAAATATGTTTTGTTAATGGTTTTTAAATATTTTTTATGAAGTCAAGCAGAATACTTAAATACGACAACGGCCACCCTTGCTGCTGTTCATTGATATATGGGATGCAACCTTCCATCAACGGCATAGCAGAAATTCCATCTGGACAGTACTGCAAACTTTCCATTTATGTGAAATTTCTTTTTTCATGAAAACACATCCCCTTTCTGTCCCTTGCGGGAACTCAGTAATTTTTTTCCATAGTGAGCATCCCCTTTGTCCCACAGATGTCAATGATACTTTTGCCATTAATTTCAATGGGAGTAGGACCTGGTCCACTAAATTAGATCCCTGGCACGGTCTACTCAAAATGTCATATATATATATGAAATCTGAGCATGTAGGGAAAGCTAAATGAAAGTTTACTGTCAAGTCTTCATTGATATCATATTAGCACTTCAGATGCTCACTTTGCTTGTGTTTGACATGTAAATTGCTAGGTTTCATCTCAGATGACTTTGAGGTTTCTTGCATTCCAATCTAGATTATGACAAGCCTTGTTGTTTCTGAAAGCAGAGTTGGTGGTCACGTTAGAGATGGCAAGGTCACGTTTGGCCTAATTCTCTATTGCACTCCCTGTGTCACTGTTGACAGCTATGCAAAATGGTGTAAAATGCTGCCATTCTGAGTTTGGTAGCATTTTGCACCCACTCTGCACAAGTCTAAATGACCACCCCAACTGCAGGGCATCTCTCCACCTCTCTAGAGAAGAGCCTGCATCAGCAATGTGCATTTTCTAGTGCATTGTCCAATTATTTTAATTGTCTCAGGTGATGGAATATCCACCATTTCTCTTCAAAGGCTATTCCTCAGTCAAAACAGATCTCATAGTTTTTCCTATTACTCCTATTTCTAATACCTTGTCCCACATCAGAAAAGTTTATCTTGCACAGTGCAAGCATGAGGGAAAGGTAATGATCATGACCGGGAACAATTGGTGAATTTTATCAGGCATTAATGAAAACAATGCAGTGTGACCACCAAGTTCCTCTGGTCTAGGAGCTCTATCCTGCAAGGAGCTCAGGACTCTGGCTCCAGTCCAGTAAACCACTTAACAGTATGTGCATAGTCCATTGTCTTCAAGGATGCTACGGCTCACACTTACTCCTATATGTCATTAGACACACACATTTTCTGTCTTGCTATGTCCTACTCTTTATTTTACCTGCACCGTTACTGCAGAGTAAAAGAGGAACCATACAAGAGACTTGAGACTTACTTCTGTGCACACTTGTACATAGTTATAGCCTGCATTTACAGATAGCCATTTGCTTCCTGCTGTGCATCACGTCAGCACTTGTAGGTTCAATACTAAATAGTTTCTCTCTTTCCTTGGTACTGAGATACTTCAAATGTTTGTACACAGTTATTAGGACCCTCCTAGACATTGTGGAACCAAATTATACATAGATCAGGCCTGATTCTGCTGTCTGTGACACGGGAGCAAATCAGGATTAGAACCATTGATGTATATGGAGTTGCATCCATGTAAACATGACGTTAAGTGATCTGGGAAGTTAGCTTTCATAATCTTCCTTGTAAGGAGTTCCTGTGATGCCTTTGTGTAAGCAGCCTAAAATTCTGTGCTCATTAGCTAATCAGGCCAGATGAATGAAAACAAGCCAGGCTTGTAGGGTGATTAAAAAAGAGACTTGTTTCCTCTGAGGAAAGTGGGGGGCAGCAGGAGCGCTTATCTGAAAAGGTTCCCAGAACAGGAGATCCTTCTAATATACAATGATTACCATTAAAATATTTATGAGCTCCCTAAATATATGGAATGCCGCCAATACCACGGGAAAGTTAATTAGGCAAAACTGTAAAGATTTTAATGGTGTCCACTGTATGAGTCAGTTTATACTGCTTGAGAGTGTTCTTTGGGCCACTTGAGAGCTATAATACAGCCAGGCTTTCAGGACTGCAGCTCTTATGTCCGAGACACTAGAAAATACAGGCAGGAGTTTGTTTTTTCCACTCACAAAATTCTATGACCTCTGTCTAGTCAGCTTTATTTCCCCCTGGCCTTGAATAAATCTCCATATAGTCAGTTTTCTTACCCACTTCTGTTCTTCTAAGGCTTCCACCCCACATTTTCCAAAACCAGTGTGTCTTATTTTCTAGAAATCATGGCATTGCCTGCCCCAACACCAATTTTTTCTATCTTAATAGTAGAACTTGTATGGCACACTCATAGCCACACTGATTTTTTCGGCTGAAAGGCTAGGGTTCTAATGGATAGTATGCATCACAATAATGGGTCATTCTGAGCAAGATCACCAAACACACACGCACACCATGCAATTCCATCATCACACTCCCTGTCCCCAAGAGGGTGAGTTCTAAAGGAAAACAGCTTGAAGGTTAAAGTTTTCTATGGCATGTACTCTAGCATGCTTGTCATTGGAGTGAGACGCAGGACACTGATCATGAAGTATTCATATCTTAAACTGTTAGTTCCTGGCTCTGATTCTGATTTCATTTACACCACTTTTTCCCTGATGCAATTCCATTACTTCACCGAAGTTAATGCGGGGGTACACCAGTGTTCTGTAAGTGAGAGCCAAATCACACACCCTTCTCTATTGTTTTCTAAGAAGTGCAGCTGCTAAAGCCATAAAATAAATATTGTTAACGTACATTAGCAAATTGCTTTTACACTTGGATTCCTTATTAAATTAAATTACAATATTAATTATAATGAGTGTAATCCATTCATTAGCATTGACCCAAAGTCCTCTGGAGAATGTTGTAAATCCATTTGATGTTCCCGAGTTGGCATTTGCACTGGGAATTAACTGAAAGGTGTGTTAAATCACATGTAGTGAAAGGGCTTCCTATTAACTTTACATCTGAAAAGGTCCCTGTGCCTGGGCTATTCCACGGGTCCAGAATAAGTTACAAGGCAGAAATTTGTTCCTGCTATATCTTTACAAATGTTGCCATTCTCTCAACAAATTTGGCACACTGGTATTATCTTTATCTGCTCGCACAGGCTTGCTCCTGTGTCTGAAAACACCTTATTTGCGACACTTGCCATCATTTTTTCTCCCCTGCTACCATGCCTCTTAATATAAATATCCTTCTGCAATTAATAGTTATATCTTAGGGTTTTATACTGCTCCCCATCACTGAGCATCTTCCATATAAAAGTAAGAGCAAAGTCCCTAGTGGACTTCATGGGAATAGCCAGAGCCTCCCTCTCTTAGGATTAAAAACTCTGCTTGGGGTATTTTTTGATTCCTGGGAGCTCTTGGTAGGTTAATTTATTTCTTTTGCTTCAGGATTTTTTGGGGGAGAACATTTGAGTGGATGGAGGTATCAGTGTTGTGTCATTCTTGCTATAATGAATAGACTTTACTGAAGATGAAGGTTTTGCAGTGTTCCCTAAAGTTGGTCAGACAATTATTTAATTGGATAGAGCACTCAGAATGCAATGTGCATGGAAGAAAATAGAAGAAATAGTTGTATTGTGTGTATAGATTCACTTGACTAATGTGCTAGTCTATGGCTTCTTAGTATGTTTTGCCAAATCACTTGGATCATTCCTCTTCTCCTCCCTCTCCCCCATGATAAAACCCACAGGAAAGGTGTCTAGAGAGGTAATCTTCAGAAAGATACCCTTATGAAGTTATGTTCCTGTTGTTCCAATGAGAGCATGGGTTGGCCCCCTTCTGAAATATACCACTGGGCCTGCCTTTATAGTTGGTGAATCCCCCAAAATTTGTGGGAGATTAAGGTTATCTAGGTCCGTTTTCTTGCCCTTGGCAGAAGCCCTCTTCTCTTTGGCATTAGCTGTCCCAGGGACCCTAAGGAGAGGAGGCTCCATAGCAAAAATAATGCATTCTTTTCCAAAAAATCTCTAGAAGGATGGAAGTGGAGAACAATATACTGTATATCTGTGCACCTGCCCATGGCCCATCCTCCACGTGTGGATCTCAGGACACCATCCACATGTTAAGGACTGGGACAATTGTCTGAAGGTCAGAGCAGAAGTCAGGTCTAGTGGGTACAGCAGGTGTCCAGGTCAGCAGATAAAGTCAAGGGTCAGCACCAGAGCCAACTGCCAATTGCCAGAGCCCAGGGTCAGCGCTGGGACTGGTAACTGAAGTGAGGCAAAATGACAGGAACTGGAAGAGAGGCAGGGATCAGGCACAGAGCAGGAGCACAGCGGTGAGCAGGAACAAAGGCAGGGAGAAGCCAGGAGCAAAGAAGGAATCAGGAACAGGGTTGGGTGCAGAATGAAGGAAGCAGGCACAAGCAGGATCCAACGCAGCAGCAACAGGGAATTACCTAGTTGCTCAGACAACTTCCTATGCCTCCTTCTGGCTTACGTGGAGTTTGGCGACCCTCCAATCCAGGCTCCTGTGGGTGGTGCCTCGGCTGAGGCTGTAGTTATATTAGCTCCTCAACCCACCAGGCTTCAGCAGACTTTGGGTGGAGATGAAAATGCGACAGTTGTCTGGGCACTCTCAGGCCTGGGTTTGAGACCCATGACATCACACCAGGTCTCTATTTGGTAATCAGACAAACATGAGCGTATCTGACCTGATATGTGATTTGGAAGTGGGGATTCCTGGTAGAACATCAGTTTAGTACATGCATTTCTGTTCTCTTCTAATACAGAGCTGGTTTTCCTTTGTAAAAAGCGACAGAGTCCTGTGGCACCTTATAGACTAACAGACATATTGGAGCATAAGCTTTCGTGGGTAAATACCCACTTTGTCAGATGCATGTAGTGGAAAGTTTTACTTTGGATACCTATGTGGCTTTGAGCATGATTAAGTCCTTGGCATTGGTGAGGCCAGTGTTAAACAAATAATCAGCATGTTAATCTCAACATCTATAAATAAAAAATACTGGAGTCCAGATTAAACCATTATTTTGTTAAACTGGCAAATGAAAATTATTTTTATGTAATTTGTCTCTTGACAGATGATAACGAATGTGAAAATGCTACACAACCTTGTGGAGAGAACGCCAACTGTACCAATACTGTGGGGAGTTATTATTGCATGTGTGCAACTGGTTTCAGATCGAGCAGTGGTCAAGAGAAGTTTGTAACTAATGATGGAACCTGTTGTGTGGGTAAGTTACTATAATGTCATCCAGGTAGCTTTAATTTGTCACTTATTTCTTACACGTCCTGTTAATTAGAGAAATCCAGTAAAAGAAATTCAGGTGCCCTGATCTGTGCAATTTGGATGAGAGCTTCCCACAATTCACAGACCTGGTATTCCAGTTCAAGCCCCTATGTCTCAATAACAAAATTCTGCTTCCTATAATCTTTACTCAACAAAAGTTCCATTGACCTCAACAGAACTTCAGGATTTAACCCGAATGCAGTAGCTTTATATAGGAATACAGATCTAAGGCCAAATGGTGGCCCACATTCTTTCCATCTTATACCACCTTCTCCTGGCTCTGCCAACACAATGGGCCTGGCAGGGGTCAGATGGGATTTGGTCAGAATTCAAGGCAATCCACTAATCCTGGACCAGCAGAATGGCCTTTAGGGTTTGTCCCGGCCACATTCAGTTTGCTTACACCTCAGCACCAGATTCTGGCCAATATTCCAAAATTCCCTTCATCCCTCACTAATTCTTCTTTTCAGTTCTGGTTTAAGGTAATGAGTAGAATGAGTAGCTACCTACCCTCTGTGCAGTCCTTCAGTTTCTGCCTGTGTAGCAGTTTGATGGATCACGTTTAGGATTACAAGACAGAAATATTCTCTGTGAAAATATTATTTCTGAACAATTGTGCAGTCCTTAAGGATTGCCCTTCATTGGAAGAATTGTAACTATTTCTCTTTTTTCAATCCTTTGGTAATTTTCTTTGTGTGCTGTGATACTCTTTGGGGAATGGGAAAACAAGCAATAAATCTGTTGCCTCTTTACACAGGTATATCATCTTTGGACTGATTATATCTATTTCCAGATATCTCTCTCCAAAGCTGGGCAGTCCTGACAATCTCTGTCTTTTCTTACCATTCCAAATATAAGCAAAATAGTGGCATATGAGGCTAGAGAGTGATCTAGTCAAACTTTCATTGATGTTCCTCACATCCTGATACCATGTTTCCATTTAATTTGAGAACAGATTCACAGCAATTTAGTAATCTGGGATTCATGTTGTGAGCACAATTAGCTATAAAAATTACCTATTTCTAGAAGATGTCTTGATTTTTACTATAAGCTTCAGAAGTCTTGTCTTCAAAGTTGTTTCACTTGAATGTTCCTAGTTTTGCTTTACTTTTTTGCCAATTGAGAGAGATTACTTTTATTATTACATTTGTCTGTCTATATCCATTCCTTGTCTATTTTCTTGTACTAAGATTATGTCTACACTGCAGCCATAGGTGTGACTGAAGCACGTGTAGACCTACCTGAGCTAGCATTGGTCTAGCTAGCTATGTACTCAAGAGGCTAATCCGTGCTGCCACCTGTGCTGCTGCAGCTTCACTGTTATTATTCGAGCTAGCTAGATCCCAAGCTAGCTTGGATATGCCTACACGTGCTGAAGTCCCTGATTTCAAAGCAGACGTATCCTAGATTGTAAGTATCTAGATGGGGCAAGGACTATCTCTTTGTTCTGTGATTGTATACCATCTAACACAATGGGGTCCTGTTCCATGCCTAAGGTATTATAAATTAATAATAAACTTTTTTCCCTGCTGTTCAGAGTGCAGACATTCTACTGTCATCCTCTAGTGGTCCTTCATTGTCCGCTTTCCTCTTCTTTTGTGCAAATCAGTGTGGATGGAGCTGACATGTTCCAAAACAAAAAATAACCTCGTGGCATATTATCTCATTAAATACAGGTACAAAATAAATAAAGTCAGTTTTGCAGTTTATCAAGGAAGCCATAGAGGATTACGTTGTAACCCATGGATCATCTACATGTGGGAGAGGTCTCAGACATGTCTTCTACACACAGACAATAGCACCCTAGTGGAGTACCTAGGTGGCAGGCAGTGCCATATGTCTGGAGGGGGCATCAGTATTATAATAGGAGTGTTGGCTATGCTGTACAACTCAGAGCTGCTTAATTTGCACTAGGACAGTGCTGTCAGCCCACTTGATGATTTATGTGGCCCCAAGACACATTCTGAATTTGCACAATCTAAGCTTTCTTTAAACAAACAAACACAAAGTTTCTGTCCCTCTGAGATGTCATGTTAACCTTTCAAATGTGAAGCAAGCATAACCGATGCAATGTTGTCTTCCTGGGTCTAAAGACAGCCTAAAACACTGGTTCTGGGAGATGGCAGTTCCCCCACATTAATCTAATTGGGCTGTTAACTCTCATATCTGATGATGACACTTTACATGTAAGTGATAAGTTTTTCATGGCTGATCATTATATCAGATAGATTAGGGAATGGGGTGATGATTACACCCACAGGGAGAAGAAAAACTGGAGGTTGCTGTAGAGAAGGAAAAACACAGGGAAGAAAGGAGGAGAGTCACAAGGACAGGGGACAGTGAAATTGAGAAAGGAGAATAGGGAATGAAAAAAAACACAAAGTAGAAATAGTGGTGGTCCTGCAGGTGAGGATATTTTCCTGCTTCTGATGCTCAATATAAGTTAAATAATAATTAGAAGCTTATTTACTACATAAAAGCCATTTTCCACCCTTGATCTTTGTATATTAGTTCTGCTGTGGGTCAAAGGGGAATGGAGCCCTAAATTGTAACCCCAGCCCAAGGGGTCAAAAATAGAATTTGTTTCTGTCCAGAATGAATTTGACATCTCTGCATCACAATTTCTGGAAGAAGCTGCACCATTCTTCCAAACATACGCTACTGCATTCGGGTCCTGACTTTTCCCCCAGCTGATTGGCCATTAACCCTTTCTCCCTCATAGCACTTTGGAGTGCCGTTTGTGTGGGGATATGTTATTATGCCACATAGCTGTTATCTCTTTGCATATGCCCTTCTTAGGACAATTTGGAATCCACTTTGTGTACATTGCTTCTCTCCACAGTGCAAAACCAAAAGGAACATCTGGTCCTTTAGCAGTGGACGTTTCAATACCTTGCAAGCTACTAATATGCATCATTTATAATGTAGACATCAAGCTGTCTTGACTGGCTGATGAAGAATCAAAGAAATATAGCTATGATCCCATAATTGGCAAGACTGAACATAACCATTCTCACTACCTTTATATTAATTGGAATTATCTTGCCTGCTGTAGTAAATGAGCAGTGACAAAAAAGCAGAAATATAATAAAAAGTTATACATCTCTTTTCATACTAGTTAAATGGGGTTGGTGGTGTTATTTTGGGGGGTTTTGCTTTAATATTTCTTTCTGATCAGAGCTATTATAAAGGCTTCAAAGCTCACTTCCAGGGTTTATTTTGAATATTTTCTGAAAGGCAGGGTTCCTTGCTGAGCCGTGGCAATTGGCCTTCTCATTAAAGGGCCCAGTCCTTCAACCATCACTCATGAATCTTCTCACTAAAGACTACTCATGTGAGTTAGAGTCGTAAGACTGGGCTTTTGGGGCCCAAACTTGCTCCTATTGTAGGTAATGGGAGACTGAATGGGCTCCTAGCTACAAACCTCAGGTGGAAATGGATCACTTTCTAAAAGCATTGACAAGCTGTTGTTTCCTGTGTGGTCTAAAGTTGCATATTCATCTAAAATAGAATGACCCCCAAAACCCTGCAAAAAGTACAGAAGAAAATGTAAACTGACACTGTTAAACTATTTAAAAGTAACATGCAATCTACCTTGAAGTGGTTGTAAAATTGTTGACGGCACCTGCAAATCATATTTGTTTAAAAAGAACGGGAAGATGATCAGTACCTTTTAATTATCTACTCCAGTAAATATTTTCTCCAGCAAACACTGAATTAGCTAGGATTCATATAAATCAATTCTGTATAGACAACTCAGCTGCAGATAAACTATTTGTATATACTCCTCAGTCGGTTTGTATGTCCTTAGCATTTTTGTTGCCTGTCATGTCCATGAACTTCCACTTCTGTTTTGATAATCCTGCCTCCTCATTAAGGTCTCCATTACAATTAATATGTGACAACAGTATGAAAAGAAAGGTAATTTGTATAAATACCTGATAATGACAAATAAATTGTTTGGTTTTATGAAAAACAAATTAGCATATGTTCCAAGACAAGTATAATAACCTGGAAAGACTTTTGTAATGGTAAGTGACTTAGCAACCTGATACTTAGCAATGATGATCTGGAATATATTCAATTATTTATGCACGTCTCTAGGAGGTATAATTTTTAGGAAAGGAAGGTTGCTATTAGTCATCTATTGATTTTAATACCAACTTTATAAGTGTTGTTATAAATCAAACTATTAATAGATTCAAATCAGGCATTTCGGGTTGTTGTGAAGTTTGTCATTTATTGATATTTCACAATGAGCTGCATGCTGGAGATTTTGTTAGGACTTACACATCCTTCTCTACATAGCTGAGAAGGCCAAGAAAATCCCTGGAGATGAGGCTCATCTGTGGAGCCCTTATGCAGACTGGTGTCATTGTTTTCTCACCCTTGGCACTTCAATTTAATCCAAGTGCATCTATGTTACACTGAGTCACATAGCGGGACACTGAGTGACATTTACATGCTCCAGAAAAGAGCCATACAATTAATTGATGTGAATGGATTATTTAAATGCCAGGACTAGTGTCTTTGGCCCCATGCCTTCAAATGACAGCATTTAATTATGATTTACCCTTTGTGTAGCAATATCTCACATGGTACTTCTCTTTTTGTTTTCCTCACTTTTATCAATCCACTGAGATTTGACATAGTTGCCACCTCAGCAGGCAGGTCATAAAAACCATTCAGATATAAATAACGCAAAAGCCCATATGCTGAAATCAAATGACTCAATATTTGTTAATTAAGTATCAAAACGAATTATCAACATAATACAGATGTCAGCAACTTAGCCTCACCCTTGATCTTTCAAGATACCTCTTAGTGCCTTCCAGTGTGATTATGGCAAGCTGTAATTGTCTAGGAAGGCCTCAGTCTAAACCAGTAGATGATCGGAGGTTGTGGGGGACTGCAGACAAAGCAATAAAAAAAAAGTGGGGTGAGATGGTTCTTAGACTCCTCCATTAAATGTTCAAATGCCATGTACAATTCCGTGCACATAAGATTTTTTTAAAGCATTTATCTGACTTTTTTTAACCAGACATGCTTGCCATTGGCAAATTATGTTCTAACATCTACTTTCAACAGATGTATTCCCGCTCCTCCTAATCCGTACTCTCCCCTTTCTGTGCCAAATCTATTCATTCTTCTTTTTCTTACACATTTTTGCCTCACACATTCTCTGCCTCACAGAATCATTGTCACCAGAAATCCACTCTCTAATATAAACAGTGCCAGCACTGAAAACCAATTATCAGTTCCTCAAAACTAAAAGACTATTTTGTAGTCCCCGAATCCATTCTCAACTTGTTCTCTCCTGAGCCCCTCTTATCAGCATGAGCCCCTCCATCGATTCATAAGTGTTTGCACCCTCCCGCAAGCAGATCTCCAGTTGTTTTTCCCCCAACCTCTACCCAATGTATTCAGTAATCCCCAATTCACCAATTTAATTTTGGCCTCTTTCCCAGATCATCAGTTCTGTTTTCCACCTCCACAATCCTTCAGTTCAATTCTCAGCCCCTCCTCTTCTAAATCTATACATGTATTGGCTTCTCTCTACAAATTAATCAATTCTTTTTTCGGTCCTTCCTCTTTCCAGCCTGTTCAGTTCTTCCCTCCTCCCCCAGTACATAATTTCTCAGACCCCTACCCCACTGCTCACAATTACTCAGTATAGTTTCAAGACTCAGTGTATCAGCTGAATTATTTGGTCGCTATCCCCAGTCAGTCGATATAATGCAAGACCCCCTTTTCCATCCATCAAATCAGTTTTTGCCCTGCCTTTCCAAATCCATCAGTTCACAGATTTCCTTCCCACAATTCATCAGTTTAATTCTCAGACCCACTCTCACTCAGTCAATTGAATTACTGAACTTACCTACCCAAATTAATTAGGAAGGCATCATCAATTTTAGGGAAATTAAGTTTAAATGTGGATAAAATAGACAAGTCAAGCACTTTGAAGAGCCTTTGACTTAAATATCAGATTAACCAGACAGGCAAATTGATCCTTTAAATACTAAAATAATAAAGCATTGATTTTAAATTAAAAGGCTGTGTATACCAGTTTCCTCTAAGGTAGTACAATCTATTTTAGTATAATATGTAGAAAAATTAGGTTTCAGATTATTTTCATCATACATAGTCTAGTATTTTGATATTGTTGAATTAACGTTTAAACTCACTTTTAAAACATGAAAAATATATGTACAAATAGTAGGCTTTTTCAATGAACATAGAGTTGTTATAGCTGTGCAAAAAATCAGCAGTCTCTCATTGAAGAATATTTTTAATATTAAAAAGATGCTTAATTGTGCTTTATTGTTCCAAACCCTAAGTGATATAATTAGCAGATGTGTTTGCCATTAAATTTGGCTTTGTTAGCTTTTTGCTATTTTTTTCTTTAAATAGTATTTTGTGAAATGTTGATGTGAAATTGCTTTATGCATAACTTATCAACAAGGCAGCAAGGTGTTAGTCTTTAAATACTTAATAAAAAATTCAATTTCTCACGATATTTGCAGATATAGATGAGTGCAGTGAAGCAGTAACCATTGCCTGTGGAGATCATGCGAAATGTGAAAATGTGTATGGAGGATATAACTGCTCCTGTAAGGAAGGTTATCAACCATCCACAGGAAAATTACAGTTTAAGCCAAATGATGGCACTTCCTGCCAAGGTAAATGATATTATAAAGGTTTATGTGTTATTATAGAACTACATCTTCTGAGAAACCCACCAGTGTCTCTTTATCTTCAGTTAGATTAATCAGCCAGACATGAAAAAGAGGCAAGGCACTCACACCTATATTTTCTAAGAATATCATTGAGATGTGCTCTTAGAAATGTATTTGTACTGAACAATGTGATGAAATCTGAAGACCCAACCTGACATTGTGCTGCGGTGTATTCTAAGCTGTATAAGCCCGATTTCTTCTCTCACTCATACCAGTGTAAACAGTGGGTACGTCTTCACTACCCGCCGTATCGGCGGGTAGCAATCGATTTATCCAGGATCGATATATCGCGTCTCGTTAAGACGTGATATATCAATCCCCGAATGCGCTCATCGTCGACTCCGGAACTCCACCAGAGCGAGTGGCGGTAGCGCAGTCGACGGGGGAGCCACAGCCGTCGATCCCGTGCCATGTGGACCCCAGGTAATTCGATCCAAGATACTTCGACTTCAGCTACGCTATTTGCGTAGCTGAAGTTGCGTATCTTGGATTGATCTCCCTCCCCCCCCAGTGTAGACCAGCCCAGTGAGTCAATGGGTCAAATTTTCTGCTGGTGTAAAGTAGCAAAACTCCACTGAAGTAAATGGAGCTGTTCCCATTTAAGCCAGCAGAGAATGTGGTTTGGTGCCTTTATACCAGTGTAAACCCAGTAAGTGAGGTCAGAATCAAGTCTTAATAGTTTATGCTTGTGAATGATCCATATGTAGGCACAAGTTTCAAATACTGTAGAGGTTTGGGTTTTCTTATGCAAGAACTGTTACTGTAATTGATTAGTCTTCTTTTTAATTTCTACAGAAAATCCAAAGGCAAAGTGCAAGTTACATAATGACTGTATAACTGAAAATATTACTCAAACCTTAGCTGAAGTAAGTAGCAATGGTTTATAGATTAATTTGCAAATTCTTTTATTGTTTCTCTTTTAAAACTGTTATTTCGATTATAATATCTATTGAGGCACTTTTAACAAATGGCTGAAGATATAGTTGAATGTAAGCATATATATAGAAGTCTTTTTAATACTTCCAGCTTATTTGAAATGGTTATGTATTTGAATAGCAGTGTTAATTTGCCTGCAAGCTTTGTTTTGTTTGTGTCTCCAGTGAACTAAATCATGTTGTGCATAGAATTCAGAAGTGTGGTAATCACTCAACAGTTTCTGAATGGCAAGTTCTTGAAATTACACCTTTCTACATTTAATTATGTGCAGCTATTTGTTTGTTCTGAAGGAAACCTAGAAAGATAATTTATAGAGGCAGTGAAGGCAAGTGACAAAATATAAAATAGAGCAATAATACACTTGGGTACCAATATTTTTCTCTCCTTCAAAACATCGTGTGTTAGGCTGCATGTGAAAGAATTGGGGAACCAGATTTTTTCCCCAGAAGCATAAATTTCAAACAGCAAATTAAATAAACTGGTGAGTCCACAAGACTATCGGTTTCTGATTTGACTAAGTGAATCACCACTGTGTGGGTTTGCTTTTTATCTCAAGCAGTTTGCCTCAATGATCAGATTTAAAAGAACCCAGTCTTTTAACATAAGAGGTTTGATTTTTTCAATTTTAAGGTATACATTATATTAACATGCTTACTGTAAATTAAGTAGAGAAGACAGGATAAGTACAACATCTGAACTTAAAACCGAATGACTGTCTGTTTTTAAACCTGTATTTAAACTAGGGTTGGGTCAAAACCTTGAATCTAAATTTGGAAGAAAAATGAATGCTTTAAATTTGAGCCCTTGGATCTGAACCTACCCGTGTAGTTTTGATTCTGAGGCCTTGTCTACACTACGAGAGTAGTTCGATTTTACTTGCATCGAATTTTTGTAATCGATATTGCAAATTCGAACGTGTGTGTCCACACTAAGGACAGTAATTCGACTTTGTGCGTCCACACTAATGGTGAAAGCGTCGACATTCGAAGCGGTGCACTGTGGTCAGCTATCCCACAGTTCCCGCAGTCCCCTCTGCCCATTGGAATTCTGGGTGTAGCCGGCAATGCCTTCTGGGTAACAAAATGTGTCGAGGGTGCTTTTGGGTAACTGTCGTCATCCGTCCATCACTCCTGCCCTCCCTCCCTGAAAGCGCCGGCGGGAAATCATTTCGCGCACTTTTCCAGTCATTGACAGCGCGGACGCCACAGCACTGCGAGCATGGAGCACGCTGCGACCATCGCTGCAGTTGTGGCCGCTCTCAGCGCCTCGCAGCTTATCATACAGGTTTCCCTGAGGCAGATGCAGAAAAGTCAGGCGAGGAGGCTACGGCACCGCGGTGATGTCCTGAAGTCTGAGAGTAGCACGGACCTGTCAGAAAGCAGGGGACCCAGCGCCGAGGACATCGCGGTGGCAATGGGTCATGTTGATGCCGTGGAACGGCGATTCTGGGCACGGGAAACAAGCACTGAGTGGTGGGACCGCATAGTGCTGCAGGTCTGGGATGAATCCCAGTGGCTGCGAAACTTTCGCATGCGGAAGGGAACTTTCCTTGAACTTTGTGAGTTGCTGTCCCCTGCCCTGAAGCGCAGTGACACCCGGTTGCGAGCTGCACTGAGTGTACAGAAGCGAGTGGCCATAGTCCTCTGGAAGCTTGCAACGCCAGACAGCTACCGGTCAGTCGCGAACCAGTTTGGGGTGGGCAAATCTACCGTGGGGGTTGTTGTGATGCAAGTAGCCAAGGCAATCGTTGATGTACTGCTGCCAAAGGTAGTGACCCTGGGAAACGTGGAGGCGATCATAGATGGCTTCGCAGCGATGGGATTCCCAAACTGCGGTGGGGCCATAGATGGAACTCACATCCCTATCCTGGCACCAGACCACCAGGCCACCCAGTACATTAACCGAAAGGGCTACTTTTCCATGGTGCTGCAAGCACTGGTGGACCACAGGGGACGTTTTACCAACATCTACGTGGGATGGCCGGGCAAGGTTCATGACGCTCGTGTTTTCAGGAACTCTGGTCTGTTTAGACGGCTGCAACAAGGTATTTACTTCCCGGACCACAAAATAACTGTTGGGGATGTGGAGATGCCTATAGTCATCCTCGGGGACCCAGCCTACCCGCTAATGCCCTGGCTCATGAAGCCCTATACTGGCGCCCTGGACAGTGAAAAAGAACTCTTCAACTACCGTCTGAGCAAGTGCAGAATGGTGGTGGAGTGTGCTTTTGGCCGTCTCAAGGGGAGATGGAGAAGCTTACTGACTCGCTGTGATCTCAGCGAAACCAATATCCCCATTGTTATAGCAGCTTGCTGTGTGCTCCACAATCTCTGTGAGAGCAAGGGGGAGACCTTTATGGCGGGGTGGGAGGTTGAGGAAAATAGCCTGGCTGCTGATTACTCACAGCCAGACAGCCGGGCGATTAGAAGAGACCAGCGGGAAGCGCTGTGCATCCGGGAGGCTTTGAAAGCAAAGTTCCTCAGTGAGCAGGGTAACCTGTGACTTTAAAGTTTGTGTACTGAGAAGCTAAACCTGCCCCCGTTTCTTTACCCAGGTAATGTTGACTATCCTATCCAGTTACATACCCCCTTCACCCCCCTTCCAACACACGTTGCGAAATAAAAATAGTTCAACTTTGTTAAAGCACACCGTTTTCTTTAATACTGTTTTCGCGGGAATTTTTTAAAACTGGGACGCAGACTGTGGTGCGGAGCGGGTGTAGTGTAGTGACGCGAATGCAGCTTCTAAACTCAAGGATTGACAGGCTCCGCTGCGGTGGGATGGTTGTTTCAACGGAGCCTGTCACCCCTCCTGATCGGGACTGTGTGTATGGGGGGGTCTATGTGACTTTGTGGCAGGGGGAGGACGGTTACAGATCCCCTGCTGTGTGGCTCTGTGATCCTGCCTAAGGACCGCCGCTTAAGATCTGTAACTGCCCTCCCCTGCCACAAAGTCACAGAGCAACCCACCCCCCCACCACATAACATGAAAACAACCTCCCAGACTAACCAGGGTAACTAGTCACTGCATCACTGCACTGTGTATGTGCCCTGCTGCTGTGCCTGCCCCCGACTATGTACCCTGCCAAAGGTGACTGTCCTGTCCAATTACCAACCCCCTTTCCCATCCTCCTCCAAAAGAACATGATTGAAACAGTAGTTTACAGAAACATATTTTTTATTATCAACTACACATGGCATTGGGAGGTGAAACTTGGACGGGGGCTTGTGTCAGGCGGGAAGGAAAGAACTGTTCAAATTTTGGGAAATGAGAGCCTTCTGCTACTAGAGCTCTCTGCAGGGGTGGAGTGAGAGTTAGCAGGGACTCTGCCGCCTCTCCTTCTTTGCACTTTGGGTGAGGTGGGTATGGGACTTGGTGGCAGGGGAGGGCGGTTATAGATGGACTGCAGCGGGGCTCTGTCCTCCTGCCTCCGTTCCTGCAGAACATCCACAAGGCGCCGGAGCGTGTCCGTTTGCTCCCTCAGTAGTCCAAGCAGCGTTTGAGTCGCCTGCTGGTCTTCCTGCCGCCACCTCTCCTCCCGATCCATGTTGGCTTGGTGCATTCGGGTCAAGTTCTCCCGCCACTGGGTCTGCTGTGCTGCCTGGGCTTGGGAACAGGCCATAAGCTCAGAGAACATGTCCTCCCGTGTCCTCCTCTTCCTACGCCTAATCCGCGCTAGCCTCTGGGAGTGTGATTCCAGGCTAGGTTGTGAGACAGTCGCAGATGGGGCTGTGGAAATGGGAAAAAGGGAGTGAATTCCTCAGAAAGAAAAATGTAGTTGTGAACAAAGAACATAGTCTTTCTCTGTGAACAAGACCATGCACAGCACCTATCACATGCGCACTCAGCACAAGGTCGAATTTTCGGCCTTCGCATTCAGTGCCTGGGGTCTTGCACAGCACATTTGAGAAGCGGGGCAGCACAACGGAATTTCTGTTGCAGGCAGACATGGTAAGCCGTACACTTGTGGCAGTTTAAAACTTTTAGATTACCACTGGCCTCATTTCACATTTAAAGCTATGTCAGTTCCTGCAGCCAGCAATCCGGCAAGCGGGAACTCTGCCCCTGTCCCACCCCCTCGCGGCTGTCCCCGGGAACGATCCCTTTCGGCTGCCCCTCTCCCGCCTCCACCGCGTGGCTAAAAACCAGCGGTTACAGTTCTGTCAAGGAACGGGAAAGCAGTCCCAACACTAACATTCCCCTACCTAATTAAAAGCAGGTCACCATGGGCGACATCACCCTGATGAGGATCTCTGAGAGCGACAGACAGAGAATGCTCCGGGAAAGCCTCCAAAGACCAGGGCCGTATGCCGCCCTGCTATGCAGAGCAATGATTCCCGAGTACGTGATAGTCTCGTGGCGCGGCAACGTCTCGTACTTCGGAGGACCCAATAAGGCCGCTCTCCCCAGGAACCTCATGGAACGGCTTTCAAGTTACCTCCAGGAGAGCTTCGTGGAGATATCCCAGGAGGACTACTGCTCTATCCCCGGACATATAGACCGCATTTTACTGTAGCTGCAGTAGCAGGGAATAAACAGTAGAGCGGCTTGTGCAGGACAATCACTGAAAACCGGACATTGCTAGATTTTTTTTCAAAACTTGCACTGCCCATGACTAAACCGTTAAGCGCATAGGGCACACTAATCATGAACAACCCATTCTTTAAATTGTTAATATTCCTGTTTTGTTAAAAATAAATGTTTAGATGTTTACAACACTTACTGGCTGATCCTTCACCAGATTCTGTGTCCGGGGTAACGGCTGGGGACGCTTCGTAGGGGATCTCTGTAAGGGTGATGAAGAGATCCTGGCTGTCGGGGAAATCAGCGTTGTGAGCGCTGCCGACTGCCTCGCCCTCCTCATCTCCTTCCTCATCTTCCACGTCCCCTAACATGTCCGAGGAACCGGCCGTGGACACTACCCCATCCTCAGAGTCCACGGTCACTGGTGGGGTAGTGGTGGCGGCCGCACCGAGGATGGAATGCAGTGCCTCATAGAAACGGGATGTCTGGGGATGGGATCCGGAGCGTCCGTTTGCCTCTTTGGTCTTCTGGTAGCCTTGTCTCAGCTCCTTGATTTTCACGCGGCACTGCGTTGCATCCCGGCTGTATCCTCTCTCTGCCATGTCTTTAGAGATCTTCTCGTAGATCTTTGCATTCCGTCTTTTGGATCGCAGCTCGGAAAGCACGGACTCATCGCCCCACACAGCGATGAGATCCAAGACTTCCCGATCAGTCCATGCTGGGGCCCTCTTTCTATTCACAGACTGCACGGCCATCACTGCTGGAGAGCTCTGCATCGTTGCCAGTGCTGCTGTGCTCGCCACGATGTCCAGACAGGAAATGAGATTCAAACTGGCCAGACAGGAAAAGGAATTCCAATTCAAATTTTCCCGGGGCTTTTCCTGTGTGGCTGGTCAGAGCATACGAGCTCGCACTGCTGTCCAGAGCGTCAACAGAGTGGTGCACTGTGGGATAGCTCCCGGAGCTATTAGCGTCGATTTCCATCCACACCTAGCCTAATTCGACATGGCCATGTCGAATTTGGCGCTACTCCCCTCGTCGGGGAGGAGTACAGAAGTCGAATTAAAGAGACCTCTATGTCGAACTAAATAGCATCGCAGTGTGGACGGGTGCAGGGTTAATTCGATGTAACGGCGCTAACTTCGACATAAACGCCTAGTGTAGACCAGGCCTGAGTTAGATCAAAAACAGAAAGAGGCCTATTTTCCAGTTCCATTAGAATGCAACCAAAGATAAAGTCCGGATCTCATGAGAGCACTATCTCATGGGATATTCACCTTTGAGATCACAGGAATCTCACCAAATTGGATGATCTCATTATGTTTCTACTATATAGGGATGAAATCTCATTGGATTTCAATGCCAGAAAATCTGAAACCCTTCTCTGATTCAGCCATGACACTGAATTCTGAACCCTAGCCTAAACCTAATACAGATCCAGATCTCAATCTTCTCAGCCCATTATTAATATAAACATTTTTGTACAAACATTTCCATCTAATTACTTTATATTAATATTTTCAGTAGGGAAGTTATTTAATAGTTTTCAACTCTTAGCAGTGAAGATTAAGATTGCAATAGAATTTTGGTAATCTGTGTGCTTTATAGTCCTCATTTTTTAAAAAACTGGCCATCTGTTTCCACCTCTCAGCAAAGATTTAACAGAAGAGGCTGTAGGTAAGTTGCCATACTACTAAGATTTAATTATTTTTACAAAATATGCAACAAAATGTTTACTAGAACATAATGGAGCATTATGCTAAATAAAACTGAGTTGTACTGGTCAAAATAAATTAAAACAGTATGCTGGATATGTATTATACTTTTATGATGTCTATTTGCCTGGTCAAATTCTGGCTTGCCTACTCAATTGGAGTAGCTCCATAAGTAGACCCACTGACCTGCTGTGCCCAGGGGTGGCTCCAGGCAACAGCGCAGCAAGCGCGTGCCTGGGGCGGCAAGCCACGGGGGGCGGCCTGCCAGTTGCTGTGAGGGTGGCAGGCAGGCGTCTTTCGGTGGCATGCCTGCGGGAGGTCCGCCGGTCCCGCGGCTTCGGTGGCAATTCGGCGGCAGGGCGCGGCACTGGCGGACCTCCCACAGGCATGCCACCGAATCCGCGTGACGGCACACCGCCGAAAGCCGCCTGCCTGCCGTGCTTGGGATGGCAAAAAACATAGAGCCACCCCTGGCTGTGCCCTTGTTTATGTGTAGAAACCGGCCCTTATTCACTAATTCACAGAAATCATTAATTTATTTCCCCATCATTTGTGCAACTCTTTTATATTCCTAAAAAGTCATCAGTGGTTGCTTTGCTGGTTGAATTGCCAGTGGAATCTCCTAAGTATACTGATTTCCTGTTTCTTTCAGATTAGGACTATAAAAGAACCCTTGGCTTTCCTGCAAGAATTCAATAGGAACACTGTGGGACAACTTTCACCTGTAGATATGATTTCATATGTGGAAGCATTATCTGTATCTTACCCATCACTAAGTACCATGAATAACACAATTTCTGACAAGGAAGCACTTACTAATGTGACTATTAATGTAAGTGCTTGAGCATTACTGTTGTATTTTTTTTTCTTTTATAAATAGCATAAGGCTTTTGTGCTTAAAAATATTTTTATACTGACAGGTTTTTGTTAACACCGTGAACAATTTTGTTCAAAAGGATAAAATTACAGTTTGGGAAGCACTCCCTACAGATAACAGGAGAACAAGTCTCACTAAGCTGATGCATGCTGCGGAACAGGCAATGCTGCTCATGTCACAGAACTTCAAAAAGACAACACAGCTAGATATTAATGCAACTGAAATGGGTAAGAAAAAGAAAATGAATGTAAGTGATACTTTAGATGTGAATTACACTGTGAATTTTTTTCAGTATAAATTGTTGAGATTAAAGTAGTGTTATGTAAAACCCACAGATTTTGGGTTTTAAGAGTTTGAATGAGCAACCAAAAAACACCTACAGATTTTGGGCCAGATCCTCGGCTAATGTAAATCAGCTAACTATATTGACTTCAATGAAGGTAAGACCGGGTGCACCAGCTGAGGATCTAGCTTGGTTCTTAGAGGGATGATGTAGAGGGTCATGCTTTCCGCTCTGAATGTTTTCCAATTCAAACTTCACTCATGACCAAAGTGGCAGTCATTACACTGTTTTTAGCAAATCACTGTACATCTTGAACAGAGGCATTAAAAATGCCAACAGAATGAAAATTAGAGTTGCTAGCAGAACTCTACAAGCCCCATTTTGTTTTATTTTTGATTCAGTAAAAGCAATGTAAACAAACATTGAACTAGTCTGTGCCTTGAAGGCCCAGCCCTGTGTTGGTGATGGCACAGCTGTGTTTTGAATTTCAAGAAAGTTCAGATAAGGATATTGGGGAAGATTTCAACTTGACTTCCCACTATCTCCCTCCATGTATAAGTTGCTCGTCTTCTGTGTTACGGTCTTAGGAAGACACTAAGAGTAGCATTTTCAAAAGTGCTCAGCTTTGGCCTATCTCCTCTCACTGAAGGCAGTCATGCAGTGAACATAACAGTGTTACTATAGGCTTCAGTGGGAGCAGAGTAAGGCTCGTGCTGTACCCTTTTTGAGACTCTATCCTAAGACTATACTCTTTCCCCTTTTTGGTGTGACCAGCCATTCTGCTTTCCTTCTTCCAGAGTAACTCATATATCCTCTGATTGACCCAGTTTCCTGATCTGGTGTAGTAAAATCCAGTATTCCCTCCCCTGGTCACATCAATCTTGCCATTTACAGATCACTTCCCAAAATGCACCATGATACTGAGAAAAAAACCTGCCTCCATTTCTAAGGAAGAACAGATCCTTTTCCTTCTTTCACTTTAGTGAGATTTGCTGTTGTCAGATGAAATGAGGGAGACAACACAGAATGAACCACTGTCTCATAAGCTCCAGGGTGCCTGTTGCATTTGAAATTTGTAGCACAGATGGACCCAGTTGTATGGCCAACTGTGGGAGTAATTTACTAGGCCACACCCTAAAGAGAGCAAATGCTAATACAGAGACCTAATGGAGAGCTTTGAAAATTTCAGTCATTTTCTGGAAAAGTTTTGTTTGAGAATCTGAATTTATAGGTGCTTATCCAAACTGAACCCAAACTCTAAATCTTTTGAAGTTTTCCCATTACTACTCAGCACTGTGAATATCTTACCCACAATGCCTATGTGTTTCCCACACACTTATTTTTGAGACCAGGCCCACAAGAATGTCTCATTCCCCATTGCATTTCATGGTGCAGCTTCTTGAACTACAGACTATCCAAATCTTCAGCCGCGAAGAACTATTTCTTACATCCTGACAAACATTTTCTGACAGCTGGTCTATTGAAGAGCTCATATTGTTTTTGTGTGCTGTGCTATAAGCAATGCAGATGGTTTAGTTTAGTGATTCTAGCCCATCAGTCAAGTTTTAGATTTTTTTTTTTCTTTAAGGCCTGATTGACTTTTTTTTCCCCACTGAGGGTGATTGAAACTCTGCACTATATTGAACTGAGTAAAGAGCTCAGTGTCCTCTAATGTAGTTTTTGTCCTGAGGGGTGAAGATTGTTTGTTTGTTTTTGTTTTGTTTGTTGACAGCACACATCATTATATCATGGTGCATTTCGTACCAGGGAATGATCACTGTGAGATATTCACTTTTCAAAACTTGGCTTTTCGGAATGTTACTATTCAATGGAGGATTTTATCCTTTGCTTTTTATAATTGTGATTTGTGGTCCCTTTCAGAAATGAATTTTTAATAAAGCAATAGCTCTTCCTAAAGTAACCTACATTATTCTTTCCAGTGCCTAATTTAATGCAAAGTAAATAAAAGACCATATTTTTCATGGAAAGAATAAAAGGTATGAGAGAAAAATCTATGCATTAGAATAACAAAGTCTAGAGGTTTAAAGCAAACATGTACCTATTAATAGCATTTCTCCTTGAAATATTTGGCACAATGATGTATTTTTAAAATTCACAATAATTATGCAATCTGATGTCACATTTATTAACCTAACTGTAAATTATATTAGACTGTAATGGAAGTGATTTGCATAGTATTTTTCTTTTTACAGCTCTCAGGGTTTTTGCTTTTGATTCGCACCACATGAAACACATTCACCCTCATGCACACATGGGAGGAGATTATATAAAGATATCTCCAAAGAAAAAGGAATCACCTAATTCTAATGGTAAGAAAAAGCCATTAAACAATGGTTTAAGCAGCACTCCTGGTACCTACTTGCTGGCAAAAATCAGATGCACAATTCACTAACTGTGCAGTTGTGACGTTGATAGCAGTAGAGAAAGGCATTTGTAACACCTTGTTGGCTAGCCCTGGGTCCTATCTACAGCTTCCACTGGTGTAATGCACCACAGGAATATTATGCCTCTTATTTTTGCCAGTTTTTATATGGAAACCGCCCTCCATTTTTGTATGTTTTATTACAATATGTTTTAAATGTATTAAAATACTAATGATCATACTGGCACATCTAAAGCACTTTACAGGGAAGCATATTTCTGTAGCTATCTTAAGGCCCGAGATGCGTGTACATATATTAAAAATATGTAAAGTAAGATCCAAGTATAACTAGCCCATACAGACTGACCCCAACTCCCAAGGAATGAATTGATCAGCAGCACAATAAAACTTCCCATTGCCAACTACCCCATGCATCTCAACCCACTCCTCAGCAAAGAGAAAGCCAAGACAGTAGACAAGTCTTACAACCTGTCAGAGTTGGATTAAGTGGAAGGAATGACCTGCAGACTCAGTTACCCCTCCTGAAAAATACCCAGTCAACTGTCCTTTGAAACCAAGAAGCTGTTACCCTGATTGCAGTGGCGGGAGTACCACTCAGAGATGTACAAAAGTGATGGTGGCTATATTGAGAACCTAGAGGGATAATATACCATTTATTGTGAAATCCCCTCATACTATCCCCCTAAATTGAAACACAACAGCTGTGTAATAGCACATAGCACCACTGTATAACACTTTAGGACAGACAGTGAAGAAAAAATGTCTAGCTGAAACAAGGTGGAGAATTTTGGCAGGCATAATGTACCTAAATGATCTGCGAGAGATAGTGTAGTACTGCACTTCTCAAGCTGTGGGTTGGGACCCCAAAGTAGGTTGCGACCCCATTTTAATGTGGTTGCCAGGGCTGGGGTTAGACTCCCTGAGGCCCGGGTTTGAAGCCAAAGCCCAAGGGCTTCAGCCCTGGGTGGTGGGGCTCAGGCTTCAGCTTAAGCCCTAGGAGGTGGAGCCCAGGTTACAGCCCCACCCCCACCCGCCCTTAATTGTGTAGTAATTTTTGTTGTCAGAAGGGGGTCACAGTGTAAGGAAGTTTGAGAAACACTGGTGTAGTGTAATGCACAGGGCACTGGCTTCTGGGATTTAGAAGATCTGGGCTCTATCTCTGGCTCAACCATAGATCTGCTGGGTGACCTTAGGCAAGTCACTTCACAACTCTCGGTAGCTCTGTGTATCTTGTCTATTTAGTTTGTAAGCTTATTGGGGCAGGGACTCTCTTACTATGTGTTTGGATAGCACTTAGGATATTGGGGCCCTGATCTTAGCTGGGGCCTTATGCTATCACTGAAATATGGATAATAATAAGAAATTAGAATTTTGCCAGAATACCAGAACTAGTGCCCCAAATCTGGCAAAACCAACCTTGAGCTCTTTCTCCGTCTTTACCTGGGTTTTCAGCCAATCAAAACCTCAATCCCAAACACCACAGAAGGTCTTGGTATCAATACTGACTCAGGAGGAAGCATCCTATGTATTACTGTGGGTTTCTGTGCCTTGCATGTCTCCTGTTCAGTTACTGACCAGGCACGAAATCCTGGGTGCAGTAAAATCAATGTCCAAACTCCCATTAACTTAAAACTGGGGCCAGGATTTTATCCCCTATAATTAACATTGTTATCTTACAAGATCTGACACCTGACCTGCAGCCAGAGGTAGTATTGCTGCAAGTATACATTATTCCAGAAAAAAATGTGCATCTATCCTATTAGAATATCCAATATAAACACACATTTTTAATTCCAGTGGACATTACGTTGTTTTAAATAAGGCTATATTTCATTGTCTCTAAAACATTTTTATAAGTATTCCACAAAGATTCCATCTGTTTTGCATATTTTATGCAATAGCAGTAATCATGTCTATTGTTTATTGTTTCCTTAATGTCTTCAATTTTGTTCTACTATAAAAAAAAACCCACAAACTACTAAACACAGTCTGTTTGATTGATAGGCACTGTTGCAGTTGTGTTTCTGAGGTATAGCAATATTGGTTCTTTGCTTTCATCATCTAAAAACTCCTCATCGAAAGATAGTTCAGAGCAGAGAGAGACAGTAAGCTCATCAGTTATTGCTGTTGCAATTAATTCAAATCCACCTACACTCTATGAGCTTGAGAAAATAACATTTACTTTAAAGTACATCAAGGTAAGATTTTTTTTTAATCAACATCTGAAGAAAGGAAAACAGTACTGTAATTATTTGATGTGATATAACTGTACCTACAGGATATGTTGGCTACCATGGGAAAATGTTTCTAGAGTATGTCAACAGTAATAACTACAGAGTCACTGGACTGTAATTGTGAGCAAAATTTATGAGTGTGATCAGAGAATCTTCCGGCTTCTGACCTTTCTGTATTTAGGATAATCTCACCAACAGTTTGTCAGATGATTAGAGCTATATCCATAAAAGGGAAACACTTCAAATCAGATTGAAGCGGATTTGCACAGGATAAGTGACTGCAGAAGCTTTTTGTTCTGTGCACATTAGCACGTGTAGCACATCAGGGCCCTGGCCCATGGCATGTCATGACTGGCACTCCGAGGTCCTACCACAATACAAATAATAATAATGGGGTCTTGGCAGTTGCCAGTATCACATTTGATGTCAGTGTGTTGATGTTGAGCCAGAAATGGCCTTAAGTACCCCTGGCTCCCTCCTCCTCTCCCCGCCCACCTGACCCTCTGGCTGGACTTATAAAATGTATAGGACAAATCTGTTTTCTCCCTGTGCTGTGACTATTGCAACACAAGATCATTTATGAGCAGTGAGCTAAGCCTAAAGTCCTCTTCTAGTTCACATTACTTGTAGATGGAGGCACCCCAAGTTGCTTTACAAGTGCCCAAGGTATTCAGTGTGACAGAACAGAAAGACCCATGCTGCCTTGGGGCAGGAAATGAGAAGGAAAGAATGGAACCAAGCTGTTCTATTGGGTAGGATAGAGGCAGCAATGTGGCTGTAATGTTGCAAGTTGTTCCATTCAATAGGTGCATGTATGTATATATAGCTGTGTACCAGATATAAGATTCTGACACCTTTGTAAATGCCAGGAAGGTTGGGTAATTGGATCAGTCCAGCTTGTTTAGTCCGCTGTTAACGAGGTGAATCAGGTATTTCAATGTTGTGCTATTTTTAATTGCTTGGGATAGGTTTGTTTGTTTGTTTTATGTTCTGAAGGTTGGTTTGGAGTGGGGGGCGGGTTGAGTCTTGTTTTGGTTTGTTTTTTTTCCTGAACCTTCCTTCAGTAAAATACAGTTTTTAATGAATTGTTCTGAAGAGTCTCTTGATGGAAAATGTCTGCCTTTCACCATCAGTAAAACATCTTATCTCTCTTGCAGACTGCAGATAAAGATATTAAATGTGCATTTTGGAACTACTCAGCAGACACAATGAATGGCCACTGGTCTACCGAAGGCTGTGAGCTGACACATTCCAACACTACTCATACCTCATGCAAATGTAATCATCTGACTCATTTTGCTGTTTTGATGTCTTCAGGCGGCTCTGTTGTAAGTGCTATTTTTCACTTAGTGTTTTACCAAATACTTAGATCTCATTGAATGTGGTTTTTTTCATTGCCACTAATATAATTTATTGCCATCTCCCCCCCCCTCCCTTTTTGGCTCCATCTCTTTTTCCTTATTCAGCAAACACACAATTTATTGTGAACAGTGCAAACACAATTCCTCCCATTTCTGTCTGAATTTCTTTGTGTCCATTTTGCAGTATGACAGGACAGTGATGCAGCAAAGAATCTTGTTCCAAACCTTTAGTCTGTTGTTCTTTAGTTCAAAACCCACTTCAAGGCTAATTCAGATTTAACTGGTATCTGAAGTGGTCAGCAACCATATGGCCTGGGATTTTGCTCACAATGCTTTTTTGTCATATATTTGTCTTAGTATCTAAAAATCTGGAATGTCTCCTTTAAATGTATCCCCTGAGTTGCAATAGCATTGTCAGAAAATTGCATAGGAATAGCAAGGCAGGACTGAGTTCATGAACATTAAAACAGGGATCCTCACAAACATCACAGAATTGTTAAAATGCTCCCGCACTTTGTGCCCCATTTACATTAAAAGGCTCCTAAGGTTTTTGGAATCCATACAAGATATATATATATATATAGAGAGAGAGAGAGAGAGAGAGATAGGAGCCTAGGTTTAGTCTCAGGAGGCAGCTTTTTTAGGCATCAGAATTGGTGATAAGAAGAGCAGTAGCATGAATACGTTGTGCTGAGACAATTCTTCCACACTGTGCACTTCATACTGATAGAGGGTGCTTCTTAGTTGCTAAATGGCATCTTAAGTCTTCTGTTCAAATTTAAGACTTTTGAGGGGTCCTTATATAGTTTATTTTAAAAAGAGGATAATCTCTGGGCCCCTGTATTTAGAATTCATACTTAGATATACTTTATGGCCAGCCACAGCCTGCCCTTATGCAGTCACGTATTTCAGAGGTTCTTTTTGCTGAATACCAAGTAGCCACTGTAACTGTCCTCCTTCTGCACAGAAAATACGTGCACATAATCATTAAAAATAGCCCATAATATTTTAGACCATTTCCATACTATGTATCTTGAACTAGCATTTGATTTAAGCAATTGTGATTTCCAAGTCCTTTATTGCTCGTGTTTACATTGAAGAAAAGTGATGCCCTTATTCTATGTAGGAAAATATGAATGAGTCACTGATGGGGTCATATTTTAATGTCAGGTATTAATACATTTTCTGTTGCCAATATGTTTGTCATTTAGTAATAGATTAGATTTTTTTAAAGTCATATTACCAGATATCAATACTAAAATGATATTATGCAAGGAAATAACACATCACTGGTGTTAAGAACATTGAAATATATATTTTATTGTTGGTTTTACTGAGCATTATATCTGCCTCAAAAAAATATACTTTTGAGCTTATCAAAAGTGTGCATTTGCACTGCAACCCTACAAACAGTTTTGATGTATGTTTTGCAAAAAGGTAAAAGGGAGTATATTATAGAATGATGCTTTTTTGACAAGGTACACAGTTATTCTCTTAACTATTATAATATAATTTTCCCCCAGGGTGTTACAAATTATAACATTCTTACAAGAATCACTCAGCTAGGAATAATTATTTCGTTGATTTGCCTCTCCATGTGCATTTTTACCTTCTGGTTCTTCAGTGAAATTCAAAGCACTAGAACGACAATTCACAAAAATCTCTGCTGCAGTCTTTTCCTGGCAGAACTTATCTTTCTTGTTGGAATTAATATGAACAATAATAAGGTGCGTGGCCTTTGTCATTCCTTGATTTTTACATTTGCAAAGTAAATATACAGTATAAAGTACCATTTTCCATATAGCATGCAATATTTTCTGATGTTAATATGAACGTTCTGGTGCTATTGACAACCTAGTCTCCACAGTACTTATGGTGAATACAAAGTGTTTTTATTGTGCAGGCTTTAGTTCAAGAAATAGAGCCACATTAATTGATGTAGCTCCATTGAATTCAATAGTGCTTTGCCAGTTTACGCTATCTGAAAACTTGGCCTCGGTGTGGTTGGTATTTCAACTATTTCACAACCCTAATGTTTTGACCTTTAACAGTTCCACCAACTAAGCATTTAGGTTCTGTACAAAGCAATGCTGGTGAATCAATGTATGGCACTTTTCCCTCAGAGTCAGTCCTGAACCAAAGCCTCAGCCTTGTGTTAAAGACACTATGCTGCTAGAAGTGCCATCTACCAGAGAAAATCTAAAAGTGATTAGAATATATAGAGATATACCTATCTCATAGAGCTGGAAGGGACCTTGAAAGGTCATCAAGTCCAGTCCCCTGCTTTCACTAGCAGGACCAAGTACTCTCCCTGACAGTTAGTTATGTTTTTTTCTCTTCCGCAGATCCCTCAATGGCCCTCTCAAGTATTGAACTCACAACCCTGGGTTTAGGAGGCCAATGCTCAAACCACTGAGCTATCCTTCCCCCTCTTGACCATTCACTGTCACTTAAGACCTCATGACACTCTTCAGTGGCGTAAGGCTGTTGAGCCCTGCTTCCTGGGAAGATTATAGTTCACCTAGCTATATTCTGCCTACCTAAATTATCCTGTAGTTTCAAGTGAATATGGTATTCTTCAAATCCTGCCTTAAACTGCTGGTTAGCATTGCTGTGTACCACACACCAGAGGTGTCTGAGTCTCAGTGGAGGTGGGGGTTGTGAAGTAATCCCTGTGTAATCCACCTCAATGATGTAAAAAGACTTCTTTAGCACCTTGACATTCTCAGGTGAAAGTTGCTATGTACATGTCAGATATTAATAATTATGATTTTTGAATTAGCTTGACATCATTTTAATAATGGACAGTTACTAAAAAAGCATCTTCTCTTTTCTCATGTATTGCAGAACAGTAAATTTAAATTGATTGAAAAATATCATTTGAAATTCCTGAGACAGCTCTCCAGTATTGATTGACTGAGGAGTGTAATTTTACGAGCATTGTTTACTAAAAGCATGTCCATATGCTTTAAAATAAAACTTTAAATAATGATTTGCCAGGCAATTTAATTTTGGTATCTAAAGGAAAAATGCATCTTAATTAATTCAGCACAATATATAGACTAGTCAGCTCCAGTTGTGGGGTCAAGAGTGTCCATTTAGAGGGATTTGGGTAGGGGGACACAGACATATCCACAGCTTGATTTTAAAGGTTAAATATATTTTCTTTGCTTTACAGATTGCTACAGAAAAATAATAATGAAGAGGTTTAGTTTTGTGTTTAGGCCAAGTATCTCTAAGTCATGGTTAAATTTAGACTGTGATAATACCCTTTTGGCATAATTATTAATAAACAGAGCCCCCGGTCATGTATTGTAATAGTACTACATTAATTACTATTTATGACTTTGCTTTCTCTGGTTGACTTTCTAGCTCTTCTGTTCAATCACTGCTGGATTACTCCATTATTTCCTTTTAGCTGCCTTTGCATGGATGTGCATCGAAGGCATACACCTGTACCTTATAGTTGTGGGAGTCATCTACAACAAGGGATTCTTGCACAAGAACTTCTATATCTTTGGTTACGTGAGTCCAGCAGTGGTGGTTGGAATTTCAGCAGCGCTAGGATATAAATATTACGGCACTACCGAAGTGTAAGTTGCTGTTTTACGTGTCTGTTTCAGTTAGTAACATGCTGTAAGAATGCAGAGGAAGTATATGTAGGAGTTGGGCACATTTCAAGACATTCTGTGCTGTTTACTTTTCAGATGTTGGCTCAGCACAAAGAATAACTTTATATGGAGTTTTATAGGACCAGCATGTCTAATAATTCTTGTAAGTATAATTTCCCTTTTTTATTATAGTTTGTAAAACTGATAATAAAAGGTGTTTAATAATCACTAAACTATTGGCAGTCTATCTGCGAGTGCTAACTATAGGGCAGGATTGACTGTTTAAAACTATTTTTATAGTGTCTCTAAATTATTTCTATGCTGTACATCTAAATGCTTTGCTAGCTTGGAAAACAAATGTTTGACTAATAAAACTCCATGGCAGATCAGGGCTGTTTCTTCTTTTTTTTCCTTTTAACCTGATAGTTTGAGGAATTCTGTGCAGCATTTTTAGTCTGTAAGAAGCAACATCTTCACATGTCAGTGGTATCTCAGCAAGGCTCAGCAGGAGGTGTATACAGACACTATGCCAACAGACAGATAATCTAGTATTTGAAATGTTGCGTTACTTAATCTTTTATCAGTGATCGGTCATCTTAGAAGATTAGACTGTCATCTTTATGGTTTTATCTTTCCTATGTACCCTGTCATCATCAAAGCTATTTTAAACTAAATTGCGATGTCAAAGACAAGAACCTTCTATTTCACGTGGGCAGACAAGTCAAGTATTGATAGCCCTATTTCAGATGGAAAGAGGGCCTTTTTAATTCTTATTGGAAGTGGTTTCAAACCTGCAAATTTGGCAGGTATTATATGTTCCATTCTAAATAAGACATCTTTTGGTACTTTACAGCACTTAGAAATGCTTTTGAAGTTTAACAAACCATTCCATCTGTAATCGGGCATCACTATATGTGAGAAGATTGACAGTGATCAGACAATAGCAGGAGCTCTAAGAAGGAGAAGGTATAGTGGAGGCCTTGTGGCCTCTATGGTCAGTTCAGTTACAATCCTTAGCTAATTTTTTTATGTGTTTGGTGATAAATTTTGTGGATTTTTAAAAGGAGCAAGTGACAGTGCTCAACATGAATAGAGTGAAAGCAAAAGAGTTTAAGCAATGACTACGTACATGAAAATATTAACCTCTTTAATGCTGAATAACATACCAGATATATTTTGGGCCAATTCTACTTGCATTATGTGTGTACCCAAAATTCCCACTGAAGTTAGGGGACCAAATCTTGAGCTCTGTCATGCTAGCTGTGCATCGTTCTGACAACTCTACCAGATACAGGACAATCGCCCTCAGGACAATATAGCCCCCACTCACCCATCCCTTCCAAGCCTAGCACAGAAACCATAGGCAAATTTCAAGTCATTCTAACTTCTCCATGGGAAGCAGACGAGTGGAGAGTAACTCCAGGATCAGAGTAGTGCAAAAGTAGATTTTGCAGGAGGCAGGTTGTCAGGGCTGAAAGGGGGCAAGAAGAGCAGTGAGGAGAGACAACTCCTCACTAAGACTCAGTTTTCTCCTGTCTTCTAGATCGTAGGGCTTCACAGGCTTAGGATGCCATTTGCCCTGCTTCCTTTATGGACTCTATCCACTTCTTCTGAGAGCATAACTTACAAGGTCCACATTTCTTTGTTCTTTCCATTCCCATGCCTCATATCTCCAGGGGAGGGTATCAGTTTTTCCTTTTATCATTAATTTCTTGTCATTGCTATGCGTTAGATTAATTCACTGTTAGTATCCAGAACTCCAGTCTATAAAACTATGGGATCCAAATATAAAAATCGTCACAGTATATACATACGAGTTTCAATTCTCAGGTCCAACTGAGCTGTGCTTGGTGCAGGGCCTAAGAGAAAAGATGCAAAGATAGCTTGACCCCATTTTTGTGGCTCCTCAGTTATGGAGCCCGCTCAGCCTTTGTCGTAAGTTAGAGTAACATCAGAACTACTCTCATTTATGTCTAGTCACCTGTGACCCCAGAAGCAGACCAATCATCCAGGAGTAGGTAGAATACGTGATATATAATGATAACCTGATTACCATGCCCCCTACACCAAGAAGATCATGGGGCACAGATTGGAATGGGTTAGACCAGGGGTGGGCAAACTTTTTGGTCTGAGGGCAACATCGGGGTTGTACAACTGTATGGAGGGCCGGGTAGGGAAGGCTGTGCCTCCCCAAACAGCCTAGCCCCCACCCCCTATCCGCCCCCTCCCACTTCGCACCCCCTGACTGCCCCCCTCAGAATCCCCAACCCATCCAACCCCCCCCCGCTCCCTGTCCCCTGACAGCCCCCTAGGAACTCCCACCTCCTATCCAACTGCCCTCTGCTCCTCGTTCCCTGACCACCCCTTCCCGGGACCCCCCGCCCCTAACTGCCCCCCAGGATCCCACCCCCTTATCCAACCTCCGCGCTCCCTGTCCCCTGTCTGCCCTTCCAACCCCTATCCACATTCCCGCCCCCTTACAGGCCCCCCCGACAGGCGCCCCGGGACTCTCACTCCCAACCCTCCCTGTTCCCCATCCCCTGACCTCCCGTCCAGAACCTCCACCCCATCCAACCGCCCCCTCCTCCCTGACTGCCCCTCAGGACCCTCCGCTCCCCGCCCCCTTACCAGCTGCAGGAGCTCGCAGCCATGACACCCTGCCAGAGCCAGCTGCGCTCCCCACAGGGGGGGGGAGGCTGGGGACTAGGCTCCCCGGCCAGGAGCTCAGGGGCCGGGCAGGACAGGCCCACGGGCCAGATGTGGCCCGCGGCCCGTAGTTTGCCCACATTTGAGTTAGACCCACTATGTCAGTTCTACACCACCAAGTAATTTCCCCTCTCCAGGAAGAGACCACTCTGACTAGTTTCCAAGCCCTTTCCATCCGTGGAGCAGCACAACATGGCTGTAGCAGGTCAGGAAATCAGATCAACAATTGTTTTGTTGTGGTTGCCTGTGCAATGAAAGTGCTTCTTTCTGACACTTTATTTTAACAATATTCTTACACATTGCTTATTATCTGTTAATAACCATGTGTGCACACACTACTAAATCCATGAGGGAATGTATTCCATTCACAGTGGACTCTGTTGCTGCTGTGTGACTTTTTGATAGTTTTGATTGGGTAGTAACGGAAATTAAGAAGTGAAATACACAGGAATGTTTTCAAAGTACTTCAGGGGATTAGCTAATTTGCCTGCTCTACTTCGAAAACCTCAACCCATGTAACTCTCCAAGGAGAAAATAGAAAATATCTTATGAAATGCTTGATTTAGGAGATGAAGTCAGTACTAAGTTCTGTGGAATAGATACTGATGGCATTATTTCCATTCTTGTTGTTCCTCCTTCCCAAATAGTGTGCTAGGTGCAGGGAATGTAACAAATATATGCTCTTTCCAAGGCAATGAGTACTTGGAAATACCTTTTTAATTTGTAAGCCCTGTTTCTTACTATAAGGCTTTCCAAGATCGTTATTCCAGAGAAAGATTAATTAATTTAAAATCAGTAGAGAAATCTCTGAGAAAAAACACAAAACAATTAAGTTCTTTGAAAAGGAAATGCTACTTTTGTTCTGAGATAAACAGATAGAGCAACAGAATCTTCAGATATAGAACTATGTATACCGGCAGCTTTCAAACTTGCCTTTAATCCTGAGCCTAACTAACTGATGGCAGGGAGTTCACAGGCTTTTCCAAGCAAGCCTAAAGGGATTTGTACACCAGAGTTCAAATCTCTAATGAACAGCTCACCGTAGCTCTAATTCTTACTCAGAAACATTACATTCTTAGTCAACAGGAAAACCCATGTACTGTAAATGGTGCTTTCTGCTTTTATGAATGGAGCCCTAGGAGATTTGTGGTTTGGGATTATAATGTAATATGCTTTTGAGACAACATGTAAATGATTAAGAACAGAACTGGTTCTTTGCCGATGGATAATCTACCTCTGGGTGCATTGTTTCAAACAGATCTTTGGTCTTTAAATCTACTGTAATAATAGTTAAACGCAAGAAGCTCAGGTCTTTATCATTAAGAGTACAAGCTATGTTCCTCTCTGTTTGCTTAAATAGTAACACTATTGCCTAAGGTATTTGCTTATTAATATTAAGTTTCCATTAGAATTCTGAAGTATAACCAGTGGCATTATTGATCCTATCTAAGAATTAATTATTATTATTTATTATTTATTATTTATTATTTATTAGATTGATGACTGTACATGAAAAGGAGTGGGTCAGAAGTTTGCTAGATTGGGTTATGGAAGAAAGGGCATTTTAAACCTTTGTAAAGCAAGCTGAAAGTTGAAGATAATATCCACAACTTCACATCTTCTTATTTCTTCTTCCTAATACTTGTAATCTTTTAGAACCACAACCATTTTAACTAAAACTGTGCCACAGATTAGATCAAAGCTTACAAGCTTGAAGAAATTATTTTGTAAGAACAATTTAAACTTTTTAATATAAAAATGAATTTACTACAGACTTTAAGGGAAGAAAATATATACACCCACCCACAACTGTATGCTTGAATGAGGCAAATACAAAAGTAAGCTCCAGCGATAAAAGGTATACAAATGAGAGAAAATGTTCTAGTGTTTTTAATGCACTCTTATAGCTTTAATCTCTATGCAATAGAGAGAATGTAAAATGAAAACATGCTTTGCACACAGTGTAGTGTTAATACATAATGTTAGCATAAGATGAAGTCTACCTCTGTATGGAGATCTCATGCAGAGCCTCCCACACATTTGAAGCTGCCCATTAAGTACTGTGTAAGAGGGAGAAAGGCCCCTGACAAAGCCCCCCCTGATTTCAGTGGGGCAGGATGAAGCCCTCTACTCCCACACACTGCAGAGAAGAGTTCTGCAGTAGCTCCCCAGTAAGTTGCTGAGGAGGGGTTTCCAGGGATGGGCCAGGAACGGAGCCATGAGAGCTATGCTTATGCAGATCCAGCATCTGGAAGCCACTGAGTAGATGATACAAAGACGAATCAATTGCTTTTGGATGAGCAGCCATCAGAGGGCCCCTTTCAATATCCTACTCACCCATCCCTGTCATCTTTCCCACACAAAGCCTGTTTAGCTGGGCTTGGTGCAGCAAGGGTTGAATTTCAGCCATAATGAATTAATTCAATCAAAATGTCCCCTAGTAACAGTACTTGCACCCCGACAAGACATGCAGAGATACAAAGGTCTCAACTGTCCCGTTACACCTATGTAACTCCATTGATATGAACCTGGCATACCAGAGCAGAGAACTGGGTTCTGAAAGTATTATAAGCAATAGTATTAACATATTAGGTATGCATTTCAGTTTAACAATGGTATCTATCAGTGCAGTCATTACTATTTATAAGACCATCCTCTGTGATCACAAAATACATACATGATCCCTGACAATGGGGCCTGGAGACTAGAAGATATCCAAAACTGGACACTATAAAATGATCTCTCTGACATTTCATCCAGATATTGCAGTGCTGTGTTGTAAGGAGGACATCATTACTGTGTTCTTCCATTTTTACTCCTCCTGTGTTTTCAGGGACACTGAAGGGATTTGGATCAGATTCAGGCTCTAATTTCTTGAAACAATTGGTAATTGTGGTGGTTGCAACTACAGAAATGGCTTATAAAATGATCCCTGCAATTTCTAGATTGTTCTTGTAAACTGGGCCTGGAAAGTACAGGCTGAAATTACTTCCTGGGAAAGGTATCTCATAAATGCAGAGTTCCTTTTCAGGTGCTCCTATTCAGGAATAGAATGCCAACTGTAAGAACATAGGAATGGTCCAACTGGGTCATACCAATGGTCCATTTATCCCAGTATCCTGTCTTCTGTCAGTTGCTGATGCCAGATGCTTCAGAGGGAATTAACAGAACAAGGCTATTATCTGATGATCCATGTCCTGTCGTCAGGGGCGGCTCTATGTTTTTTGCCGCCCCAAGCATGGCCATCAGGGGGCTGGTGGCGGCATGCCTGCGGGCAGTCCGCGGTCACGCGGATTCGGTGACATTTCTGCGGGTGATCTTCCAGTCCTGCGGCTTCGGCGTACCCTCCGCCGACTTGCCGCCAAAACCGTGGGACCGGTGGACCTCCCGCAGGCATGCCGCCGAAGGCAGCCTGACTGCTGCCCTCACATCGACCAGCAGGCCGCCCCCCACAGCTTACCGCCCCAGGCACACGCTTGCTGCGCTGGTGCCTGGAGCCGCCCCTGCCTGTCGTGCAGTCCCAGATTCTGGTAGTCAGAGGCTTAGGGACGCTCAGAGCGTGCGGTTGCATCCCTGACCACCTTGGCTAACAACCATTGATGGTCCTGCCCATTATGGAACTTATCTAATTCTTTTTTGAACCTAGTTATGCTTTTGCCCTTCCCTTCATCCCCTGGCAACTAGTTCCACTGGTAGACTGTGTGTTGTGTGAAGAGGTGCTTCCTTATGTTTGTTTTAAACTTGCTGACTATTAATTTCATTGGATGACTCCTGGATCTTGTGTTTATGTGATGGGGTAAATATAACGCTTTCTTATTCACTTTCTTCACACCATTCATAATTTTATAGACCTCTATCCTGTCCCGCCTTAATGATCTCTTCTCTAAACTGAACAGTCCCAGTCTTTTTAATCTCTCATTGTGTGGAAGCTTTTCCATACTCCTAATAACTTTTGTTGCCCTTCTCTGTACTTTTTTTCCAATTCCAATATATAACATAGGTCCACCAGAACTGCATACAGTATTCAAGGTGTGGGTGTACAATGGACTTATATAGAGGCATTATGATATTTTCTGTCTTGTTATCTATCCCTTTCCTAATGGTTCATGACATTCTGTTCGCTTTTTTGACTGCTGCTGCACATTGAGCAGATGTTTTCAGAAAACTATCCACAATGATGCCACCATATCCTTTTTGAGTAGTAACAGCTAATTTAGACCCCTTTATTTTGTATGTATACTTGGCATTATGTTTCCCAATGTGCATTATTTTGCACTTATCAATATTGAATGTCATCTGCCATTTTGTCACCCAGCCCTTTGTAACTCTCTGCAGTCAGCTTTGGACTATCTTGGGTGATTTTGTATCATCTGCAGATTTTTGCACCATTTGCCCCCTTTTCCCAAATCATTTATGAATACATTGAACAGGATAGGTCCCAATACAGATCCTTGGGGGGACCCTCCCCATCCCTGTTTACCTCATTCCCTTTGACAATTGACAATTTATTCCTACACTTGGTTTCCTATCTTTTAACCAGTTACCAATCCATGAGAGGACCTTCCCTCTTATCCCATGATTCCTTACTTTCCTTTGGTGAGGGACCACGTCAAAGGGTGTCTGATAGTGCAAGTACACTATGTCTACGTGATCACTATTGTCCACATGTTTGTTGACCTCCCGCAAAGATTTCTAATGGATTGGTGAGGCACGATTTCCCTTTACAAAAGTTGTGGTGAACTCTTTCCCAACTTATCATGTTTGTTTGTGTCTTATAATTCTGTTCTTTACTATACCTTCAACCAATTTGCCTGGTACTGAAATTAGGTTTACTGATCTGTAATTGCCAGGATTGCCTCTGGGGTCTTTTTTTCAAAAATCAGCATTACATTAGCTATCAGCCAGTTATCTGGTACTGAGGCTGAAAAGCAATAGGTTACATACCATAGTATGTGTGAATCATACATTGTACAATAGAAATATTCTAATAATTGCAATGATTGATTAACCATAGGATTTTGAATGTCACGTGTATAAATTAATGGGTAAATGAATAAAATATACAGATTGCAGTTGCACAATTCAGAAGAGTGACACGTGAATGATGAAAGCAGGCTACCAGTAGATTAATGCTTTTCATTAAGGGACTGCCTGCATATTCATTAGAACTGGTCAATTACTTAAATTATCTGATGCATATTTTTTTTTATTTGATGAATTTTGCCGTTATTTGTCAAATTATTTATTCAACAAAAATGGTCAAATGAACTGAATGGTGCATTCATCAAATAGTATTCAACAGTTCTCGTACTAGTTCTGTGCATTTGAGGCTGATTCAGGATTAGTAATATTGCTGTAATCAATGCAAAAGAAGTTCTAGACAAAACTATTACTGCACTGGTTCCCATGGTACTAACAACTTTCCCACACTTAATGCTTTAATCTGGATTGTTCTGATTGATCACATCTTTCATGTTGAAAATAGGCTCAGCAGAAAAAATATTTCTCAGTCCTCAGATATCAGGCAGATTTACCACTCTGCCACTTCAGTTTTACCATGTAACACCTCTGAAATCAGTGGCATTCCACTGGTTTAAAAAGCAACAACAACAACTGGACTAATGGAATGGTGAATCAGGCCCATTGTCTCTTCAGATTTTGATATGGATGCTTATATTATTATTTCTGTTCTAACTGTGAAGTTCATGGCCAGTATTCTTGATAGCCTACAATATATTATTTAAAAGGTTCCTTGACCTCCAGCATCTGCCATAACAAACTTTACCACCAGCTCACGCTTTTCAACTAGTGTTTATGCTCCTTAGAGTTTTAGCTTTCCTGGAGGTTAATACATTGTGGTAGATACCTATTTACATTTTTTACACAGATGTGCATTGTTTGGTCTTTAGTGTTTAGAGTGCATCTTCCATAAGCCATTTTAACCACTTGTTTTATATCAACTCTTGTTATTAAGTCTGCCTTTTAGTGGAAATTAATTTCTTTCAAGGACTTTATTATTCTTCACAAAAGTAAGTGCTAATAGTCACCTTTTCACCTTTCACTCCATTTCTTTGGATAAAGTGGAAAAAAATTGTAACACAATCAGGGCCGGCTCCAGGGTTTTGGCCGCCCCAAGCAGCCAAAAAAAAAAGCCGCGATCACGATCTGTGGTGGCAATTCGGTGGGAGGTCCTTCGCTCCGAGCCAGAGTGAGGGACCATCCGCTGAATTACTGTCGAATAGCTGGACGTGCCGCCCCTCTCCGGAGTGGCTGCCCCAAGCACCTGCTTGACAAGCTGGTGCCTGGAGCCGGCCCTGAACACAATGGTAGTTGATTTAAAGCTCAAGGCTGCAATCCTGATTGAAATACAGTAGTTCAGACTGCAGTGTTATTCACCAATCCATAGACCCTGCTGTATTAAATAATCACAAAACCTGAGGACACCTACCTTGTGCCATGGACACCAATCAGATGCAGCCTCCAGACTATAGTTCCCAATCTTACCAGTATTGGAGGGGTAACTGTTTTCTCATGGAGGTCCTGGTACTTGTGCATGAGAAGAAGACCCAACCTTGCACCCATGTCTTCCCCCATATCATCCTTAATACACCTGTTCCCAAGCACCTGCAAATAATTTGGAGAAAGAGGCCATGCCACCAATTTCCACCAGAACGGAATGCCCTCCTATTAAGTTGTTACATTGAGAACAGACATCAAACGCTGATAGCTAGATGCTCCAAGGGAAGGGGAAGGTGGTGCCACAGATAAAAATATATATATATATTTACCAACCCCAAATATGGTGACCAGCTTCACCCTGGATGGAGCATGTGAGGGACAATCAATCCAAATGAGCTCGGCCTTAGAAGCAATTAGAAGAAGGATAAAGGAGTTTGAGGCGCAAGTGGTGTTCTCGTCCATCCTCCCTGTGCAAGGAAAAGGCCGGGGTAGAGACCGCCGAATCGTGGAAGTCAACGAATGGCTACGCAGGTGGTGTCGGAGAGAAGGCTTTGGATTCTTCGACCATGGGATGGTGTTCCAAGAAGAAGGAGTGCTAGGCAGAGACGGGCTCCACCTAACGAAGAGAGGGAAGAGCATCTTCGCCAGCAGGCTGGCTAACCTAGTGAGGAGGGCTTTAAACTAGGTTCACCGGGGGAAGGAGACCAAAGCCCTGAGGTAAGTGGGGAAATGGGATCCTGGGAGGAAGCGCAAGCAGGAGAGCGCAAGAGGGGAGGACTCCTGTCTCATGCTGAGAAAGAGGGACGATCATTGAGTTATCTTAAGTGCCTATACACAAATGCAAGAAGCCTGGGAAACAAGCAGGGAGAACTGGAAGTCCTGGCACAGTCAGGGAACTATGATGTGATTGGAATAACAGAGACTTGGTGGGATAACTCACATGACTGGAGTACTGTCATGGATGGATATAAACTGTTCAGGAAGGACAGGCAGGGCAGAAAAGGTGGGGGAGTTGCGTTGTATGTAAGAGAGGAGTATGACTGCTCAGAGCTCCGGTATGATACTGCAGAAAAACCTGAGAGTCTCTGGATAAAGTTGAGAAGTGGGAGCAACAAGGGTGATGTCGTGGTTGGAGTCTGCTATAGACCACCAGACCAGGGGGATGAGGTGGACGAGGCTTTCTTCTGGCAACTAGCAGAAGTTGCTAGATCGCAGGCCCTGGTTCTCATGGGAGACTTTAATCACCCTGATATCTGCTGGGAGAGCAATACAGCGGTGCACAGGCAATCCAGGAAATTTTTGGAAAGCGTAGGGGACAATTTCCTGGTGCAAGTGCTGGAGGAACCAACTAGGGGCAAAGCTTTTCTTGACCTGCTGCTCACAAACAGGGAAGAACTAGTAGGGGAAGCAAAAGTGGATGGGAACCTGGGAGGCAGTGACCATGAGATGGTCGAGTTCAGGATCCTGACACAAGGAAGAAAGGAGAGCAGCAGAATATGGACCCTGGACTTCAGAAAAGCAGACTTTGACTCCCTCAGGGAACAGATGGGCAGGATCCCCTGGGAGAAAAACATGAAGGGCAAAGGGGTCCAGGAGAGCTGGCTGTATTTTAAAGAATCCTTATTGAGGTTGCAGGAACAAACCCTCCCGATGTGTAGAAAGAATAGTAAATATGGCAGGCGACCAGCTTGGCTAAACAGTGAAATCCTTGCTGATCTTAAACGCAAAAAAGAGGCTTATAAGAAGTGGAAGATTGGACAAATGACCAGGGAGGAGTATAAAAATATTGCTCAGGCATGCAGGAGTGAAATCAGGAAGGCCAAATCACACTTGGAGTTGCAGTTAGCAAGAGATGTTAAGAGTAACAAGAAGGGTTTCTTCAGGTATGTTAGCAACAAGAAGAAAATCAAGGAAAGTGTGGGCCCCTTACTGAATGAGGGAGGCAACCTAGTGACCGAGGATGTGGAAAAAGCTAATGTACTCAATGATTTTTTTGCCTCTGTCTTCACGCACAAGGTCAGCTCCCAGATTGCTGCACTGGGCAGTACAGCATGGGGAGAAGGTGACCAACCCTCTGTGGAGAAAGAAGTGGTTCGGGACTATTTAGAAAAACTGGACGTGCACAAGTCCATGGGGCCGGATGCGCTGCATCCGAGGGTGCTAAAGGAGTTGGCGGGTGAGATTGCAGAGCCATTAGCCATTATTTTTGAAAACTCATGGCGATCGGGGGAGGTCCCAGATGACTGGAAAAAGGCTAATGTAGTGCCCATCTTTAAAAAAGGGAAGAAGGAGGATCCGGGGAACTACAGGCCAGTCAGCCTCACCTCAGTCCCTGGAAAAATTATGGAGCAGGTCCTCAAGGAATCAATTATGAAACATTTAGAGGAAAGGAAAGTGATCAGGAACAGTCAGCATGGATTCACGAAGGGGAAGTCGTGCCTGACTAACCTAATTGCCTTCTATGATGAGATAACTGGCTCTGTGGATGAGGGGAAAGCAGTGGATGTGTTATTTCTTGACTTTAGCAAAGCTTTTGATACTGTCTCCCACAGTATTCTTGCCACCAAGTTAAAGAAGTATGGGCTGGATGAATGGACTGTAAGGTGGATAGAAAGCTGGCTAGATCGTCGGGCTCAACGGGTAGTGATCAATGGCTCCATGTCTAGTTGGCAGCCGGTTTCAAGTGGAGTGCCCCAAGGGTCGGTCCTGGGGCCGGTTTTGTTTAATATCTTTATTAATGATCTGGAGGATGGTGTGGACTGCACTCTCAGCAAGTTTGCAGATGACACTAAACTAGGAGGCGTGGTAGATACACTAGAGGGTAGGGATCGGATACAGAGGGACCTAGACAAATTAGAGGATTGGGCAGAAAAAAACCTGATGAGGTTCAACAAGGACAAGTGCAGAGTCCTGCACTTAGGACGGAAGAATCCCATGCACTGCTACAGACTAGGGACCGAATGGCTAGGTAGCAGTTCTGCTGAAAAGGACCTAGGGGTCACAGTGGACGAGAAGCTGGATATGAGTCAACAGTGTGCTCTTGTTGCCAAGAAGGCTAACGGCATTTTGGGCTGTATAAGTAGGGGCATTGCCAGCAGATCGAGGAACGTGATCGTTCCCCTTTATTCGACATTGGTGAGGCCTCATCTGGAATACTGTGTCCAGTTTTGGTCCCCACACTACAAGAAGGATGTGGAAAAATTGGAAAGAGTCCAGCGGAGGGCAACAAAAATGATTAGGGGTCTGGAGCACATGACTTATGAGGAGAGGCTGAGAGAACTGGGATTGTTTAGTCTCCAGAAGAGAAGAATGAGGGGGGATTTGATAGCAGCCTTCAACTACCTGAAGGGGGGTTCCAAAGAGGATGGAGCTCGGCTGTTCTCAGTGGTGGCAGATGACAGAACAAGGAGCAATGGTCTCAAGTTGCAGTGGGGGAGGTCCAGGTTGGATATTAGGAAACACTATTTCACTAGGAGGGTGGTGAAACACTGGAATGCGTTACCTAGGGAGGTGGTGGAGTCTCCTTCCTTGGAGGTTTTTAAGGCCCGGCTTGACAAAGCCCTGGCTGGGATGATTTAGCTGGGAATTGGTCCTGCTTTGAGCAGGGGGTTGGACTAGATGACCTCTTGAGGTCCCTTCCAACTCTGATATTCTATGATTCTATGATTCTATGATTCAATTGCCACACAAAGCCCAATCTTCAACTTCACTTATCAGAGTTAAAAAGTTCTTTCTCAGCTCTTTCTAGCATGGGTGCAGAGCACTTTCAGGTTGTTAGCAGTGGTATAAGAAAGGCCCCAACTCCCACTGGCAGCCCCTTTTTAGTTTCTGCCAGTATGTGGAGGGCCCACTGCTACCTTCTCCAGGCCTGTGCTCACTCATGGTAACTGGAGGAACATTCCAATGACCAAACTAAAATTTCCTCCATCATGGAAAAACAACCAAGGAAAGAAAGAAGGAGAGGAATACAGGCCAGGTGCAAGCTACCCTTGCCGACTACGTGACACCATCCCACTAGGGTTGCCAGGTGTCTGGTTTTCTACTGGAATGCCCGGTTGAAAAGGGACCCTGGTGGTTCCGATCAGCACTGCCAACCGGGCCATTAAAAGTCTGGTTGGTGGTGCAGCAGGTCTAAGACAGGTTAGTCCCTACCTGTCCTGGCACCGCACTGCGCCCTGGAAACATCCAGCAGGTCCAGCTAGTTGGCAGGGGCCATGGGTCTCCACACACTGCCACTGCCCCAAACACTGACTCTGCACCCCCATTGGCTGGGAACGCTGGCCAATGGGGACTGGAGGGGCGGTGCCTGTGGGCGAGAACAGTGCACGGAGCCTCCTGCCCCCCACCCCTGCCCCGCCTAAGAGTCAGACCTGCTGGCTACTTCCGGGATGCAGCATGGTGCCAGGACAGGCAGGGAGCCTGCCTTAGCCCCACTGTGCCACTGACCAGGAGCCACCTGAGGTAAGACCATGCCCCATCCCTGAGCCCCCCCAAACCTGGAGCCCCCTCCTGCACCCCAAACCCGTCATCCATTGCCCCAGCCCAGAGACCATACCCCCTCCTGCACCCCAACCCACTGCCTCAACCCACAGCCCCCTCCCACATTCCAAATCCCTCGGCCCCACCCCCCCAGTCTAGAGCCCCCTCCTGCATCCCAAAACCCACACCCCCAGTTAGAGCCCTCACCCCCCCACACACCCAAATCCCCTACCCCAGCCCAGTGGAAGTGGGAGGGGGAGAGCGAGCCACCGAGGAAGGGGGAATGTAGTGAGTGGGGGTGGGGCCTCAGGGAAGAGGCGGGGGCTTGGGGAAAGGGCAGGGCTAGGGTGTTCAGTTTTGTGCAATTAGAAAGTTGGCAACCCTACATCCCACAGCCAGCCCAATCCCCCACATTTTCACTCAGCACCCATTTCTTTTCTAGCTACAGAAACCATATCCACATGTATGTTCTACCTTCATGCTGCTTTTCACCGAAGCCACTGACATTTGGACGACTTCTCTTCTTACTTTTCTATCCCTTAAAATGCTATTGGAGCTACTTTATTTTGTCTCTCTTTAAAGTGCTCATTAAAAGGAATGCGTGGGTTTGCTTTAGACAATCTACAGAGAAGAGTGATGTCCTCTATACTTTTCCTAATGATGAGCTATGATTATCTCTATGACACCACCATCAATGGATGAATACTATGTAAAAATAAAAAATATTCATGAGCATAAGTTTTTATTCAAATGGGAATTTGCTTCCACTCTACTACTTCGATTCATCTTTCACAAACATTCACAGGAGGGAATTTTTATTCACAAAAATGATTGCAGAAAAAATGTTACAAATACTCCCATGACCACAGAGTCATAGGAGTATTCTCCTTGGCAGTGTCACATGGCCATCCCCTGAAAGCTCTTTGGATTTGAGTCACCCAACCTGGGATCGGAAACAATACCATGTGATTTAAGTGACCAGTCACACAGCTGAAATAGTGAATATTCAGGGGACAGGTCATAGCAAATAGTTTGTGAGCAATCCATACGTCAAAATGTGTTTGATAAATAATACATCAAATAATGAATGAATCCGGTTTTAAAAAAAAGCCAGTTTCCCTGTGCATCACAGCAGCACTCTGTGCACCTGTGGGATGGAGGGGACTGTCTGCTATATATTCACACACACACCCTGTATTTGTAGGCTCCCAATGGACTCGAGTATCCCCAGGTGTCATGCTGCTGATCACTCTGCCCCACACCTCCCAGCTGCCTGCACACCCCAAATGCCCACCGCCTGGGGTCCTGGAGCAGGGCCAAACCCTGTGTAGCCAGCGCTACACCAGTTAAGGATGCCCTTATGCAAGGGAAATCTTCAGGCACTGCTTTAAGGCAGATTTAAATCCTCTTTGCACCTCTTTGAAGGTGTGTGGGGACTTAAGAGGAGCCTAAGACTTGGCCCAAAGGGTACAGAGTCTTTGCAGAAAAAGGGGCAGATTCAATCTAGTAAATAGTTTATTGATATAGACCTATCAGAACTATTAGTTTCTCTCATATACTGACCAGTATAGGCCACAGTCCTACAACAGAATAAAAGCAGGACACCTTTATGCCCAAATGGAGTCCCATGGATCTCTGCATTGGCACAGAAGTCCGCCCTTGGCTGCAGGATCGAGATTAAAGAAAGCTATTTCAGAATTAACTAGTAAATCAGGGCTAGAGCTGCAGAGAAATTTAGGAGCCTAACTGCCTCATTAGGCACCTATATCCAAAATTTAGATCCTCAAAACGCCACACCTGCCATCAAACCCTTTAGGTACCAAAATTCCCAATCTGTCTAAATTTCTGCCAGTGGCGTGTGCAAAGCTGCCTAAATCCTGGTGCACTCCACACAGCTGAGAATCTAAGCTCCAGTGGGATTCTCAGACTGGGTGTTCCCTGCCTATGTCACCCGTGGGACCACATCCAGTAGGTGCTTTCAGAGCCTGCTGGAATGGACCTTACTCAAAGCAGAAGGGGAGAAGGTGGTGGTAGTCTAGTGGTCAGGGCACCTGCATGGGAGACTCAGGTTCAAATCTCCATGCTGCCTGACTTGGAGCAGCGACTTCAGCACCACCACGTCAATATTCTCATTTCCCTTGTGGAAGGACTGACCTGGCATCGGCACTTAACTCCAGGAGTGGGTTCATAGCTGTGAATCCTGTGTGGAAAGACGTGCCTCACTCCCTTTGAAGGACAGGTGTTAGGCCACACTCCCCTCCTCAGCATTTCCTATTAGCTAGCTTAGGTGGTTCCCTGCTCAGCTTACTGGCTTTTGTGGATCCCATTCTTAGGTGCCTAACTCTTCCCATGCATCATATAGGGAGCCTGGATGCCTAACTCAGCGCTGCGGATTCCACTAGGCAGCAGGGCCCCTAAGCATTAGACAGGGCAATACTGAAGGTCCTTTTTGTGGATCTAGCCCCCTGCAATCCATTGACAAACTGCATTGAATCTAGAATGATTCAGAGAACAGAAGCTAGGCAGTCCCCCGAGAAATGCAAAAAATTACTTATTTATTTATTGAGGCCTCCCTAAAAGTGTTCTCAGAAATGTTGACAACTATTCACTTATCAAATTGCTAAATCCACAGCTTGAGGTGTTTAAAAAAGATTATGAAATATTCATAGCTACATAACTTTATGAGAAGATGTCATAATTATTGAGACAGGGTCTGAAATGAACTCAACCAGCACACATTCACACTTTTAAATAAGTGAAGTTACTTAAACAATTAGAGTCACAAAATCTAGCATGAACCACTGCAGACCTTTCCTTTATTCTAAACAAATTCTTAATTTTTTCCCTACATTTTCCACTGCTGCGTAAGGTTACTATTGTCTAAGTAAAGCATTTAAGAAGTTGTATTCATTTGGGAGATGATAATGAGAGAAATCAGACAGGAAACAAAACCCAGACTGTTTGACTGCCAGCTTGTGTGCAATTTTATGCAATTAATATGGCATACATTTTCAATTTGAAGCTTGAACTGTTATATTGTTAGCAGCTTAACTCTATTCTACCCTTTCAGAAATAATGTCCCACTAACTGTTGTCGTTTTACCCATCCATTAGTCAGGTAGCCAGACAGATCTCTCTCTCTCTCTCTCTCTCTCTCTCTCTCTTCATGGCAGAATTCAGACCATCACAGACTCGTTAATTCCACCACTGATAATAAGGGTCATTGAAGGAAATGATAAGATACAACTGTGCTGAACATCAGACATTGTTTGAAGGAGCCAAATTCAATCTGATGTATGTAAAAAATTCAAGTATATGCCTAAGAGAGCAGCAGGAGAAATTTTCTCATTCTTTTTTGTGAGATCTGACATCAGCATATAGATGGTTTCATCAATTATTGAGACCGAGACTGAGAAAGGAAAAAAGAATGATTTTGGGGCTTCATTTTTGAAGTTTGAATGTGGAGTGCTCAGACTGAATCAGAACTAGTACGTCTGAATCTTTAGAATTAGCTCCTTCTTTATTGTACTAGCTCTGCTTTGTAATGATGGAGAGCTTTAGAGTCTGGAACTAAAAGGACTTTAATATCTTGTGAAAAGCTAAACTGTGTCTTCAGTGTTCTTAAACCAGAATAGCATTTATGAAAGTACACATTCCTCTCTCTTCGGTAAATACATTTGTACTTGAAATAGCTTCAAAAAGCTTAGCTTCAGATTAAACTATTACTGCTCTGTTTGTTTATAAAGGGTTAAGGTTAGATAGTCCTGGGCAATTTCATTTTAACAGTTATTCTGATGCTCTTGCTTATAACAAAGCATCTGGCAGAAACCTACTGTATATATTTGTGCAATCAGTTGCTCTTGCGCCACACATTCTGTACATTACAAAAAAATAAGTATTCTCTTCGTTGCAAAATCTGAAAACTGTAACACAAACTGATGGAGCAAAATGATGGCAAATCTCCTTGCTCAGAAAGCTCTGTGTTCTGTCACCCTTACTCACATTGAGTAGTACCCTTTCTCCTCAAGTAGTCAGAGTGATTTAGTAAGGGCTACTTATGGAGTAAGCTGCTACTCAACATAAGTATGGATAGCAGAATCAGGCAGTTATTTTGCATGCTTTAATACATTTTATACATTGTAATATTCAGCACTCAACAAAAAATAATTAGTATTTGATGCTAAATAGAGAAGTGTTTCATATAATGCGAAGCAGAAACATAATATTTACTCCAGGATGTAACATTGTTATTCTGCCATTATAAAATACTCCATTTTTAACATTGTAACAGTGGAATTAAATATCATTTTTAAACTTAGTAGTTGCTAAGCAATATGCTGTTAGCAGGACTCCAACAGCTTGGAGCATTTAGCATTTTAAAACCTATGTTATCATCTTTATATGATTACACAATTTGCAAAATACAGTTAGAGATCAACAAGGAAGTTTGTAATTTGTTTAGACAATAACATAGTGTTATTTTTCAGTACTTTTCTGAGTCCTTGCAGACCCAGGAGCACCACACACCACTGTTGTTGGACTGTTTCCCTATATCACCAGTTCCCAGAAAACTTCATGTTGTCAATGGAAGAGTAGGAGAGCAGAGGCAGGGAAGCAATGACACCCAGGCTTCTGAGGGAGCCATCCTAATACAGGGCTGGGGTAGACAAGCAAGGAGAGTGAAACCACTTCAAATACACCTCTACCCCGATATAACGCAACCTGATATAACACGAATTCAGATAGAACGCGGTGAAGCAGTGCTCCGGGGGGGGGGGGGGGCTGCGCGCTCCGGCGGATCGAAGCAAGTTCGATATAACACGATTTCACCTATAACATGCTAACATTTTTTGGCTCCCGAGGACAGCGTTATATCGGGGTAGAGGTGACGATTTCTCCATGATCATGGAATAACTGTGGCTTGAGGGGCATACCTTTGCTGATTCCATTAGCAAACAAATCCCATCTCATGACAGGCTGATTAGTTGAGACCTCTGTGGGTTTCTTGGAATTTGCATATTTTTTAATCCTATGAGTTTTTCTCCAGCAGGGCATCATCCAGACCATTACATACATGTATGAGGGCCATATTTAAACTGTAGACTGAGTTATGCATCTGATGGGGCTCAGAGTAGTGTCTTTCTTACCTGCAAATCTTTTGATACTCCACCATTCCTCCAGAAAACACTTAGGTAAAATCCTGGCACCACTAAAGTCAATGGGAGTTTTTCCATGGACTTCACTAGGGGCAGAATTTTATCTCAGATTTCTGAATCCTCCTGTCCTGTATATGGAGGATCCTACAAAGAAGGGTGTGTTTGGACAAATCAAAATATAGCACTTCTATTACTGTATGACAACAAAATGCATTCAAAGCCAGCTGTCTAATGCCTGGAAGGTGCCAACAAAAGATGAAATAACTTATGTTCCTTGAGTTTCCTTAGCTGTGTACCCAATAAGGAGCTGTCTGATATTTTCAGATCCATCATGGATCCTAACATAAAAGCCAGCATTCCAGGATGTCATTTGGATTTCTGACTCTTGCTGGAGGAATCTGGGATTACATTGGTTCATATATATATAGTTGTCTCCCTCTATAACATACATTATAGCTAATTTTCCTTTTGGAAGGCTTTTCATTTACACGTGCCTTCACTTTTTTTGTTGTTCACATACAAAGCTGTAGAATCACAAATATACCAGTGTACATAAATGCTACTAGAAGGTTAAATATGGCTAAATATGCTTTTGTAAATGCATTTAGAAGCAGGTAATGTGCTGCAGATGATATGGTAGGGGCGGTTCCTCTATCTTCTTTGGCCAACCACTTATGTCATTGAACTTCATAGGACACTACTGAAAAGTCAGAGTAATTTCAAAAACTGTACTTGCAAAGCACCCAATCCTCCAAGTTGCTGAGTGCACATTAAATTCATTGGGAGGGGCTGCTCAGCGCCTTGCAGGCTTGGGCTCTACGTCAGAAGCTTTTAATTTGTGTGCCTGATGTTAAGGGAGGAAAGTGGAATAATAAGAATTCAGTTTGCCACTTGCCCAGCAGCACCTGGTTTTTATGAGTGTACATGGCAGTTTCCCCTGTTTTTTGCTGGAGAATGCAGTTTCCAGACCTGATATATCTCTTGGGGACATTACAGTTCCCCTTTCCCCCATTAGATCATATGGTGTTAGCACAGCAGACCAAAAACAAATACATACTTCACAGAACCCCCGTCAGGACATGCAACGATTTCTCAAGCCGTTCAGCCTTTGTTATATTGAAAACAAACTTTATAACAAGACATACTGTAAATTCCTTCCTTCCTTACTTGGGAAAAGTGTGGCTCCTTGGGGGCAATTGCAAATATTTTGTTATCACCTACTGTTGGGTCATCTAACAGGCAAAGCTGCAGTCCAAGAAGTTTCCTGCTAGGGTTTGAAAAATTTGCATACAAGTCACTGTTTTGAGCATTCTCACTTTATTATACACACTGCAAATGTATTTGGCTCATTATTTTTTATGTACGGAGTGCTTGGAAATGTTAGAACATGGGGTAAAAACCTACTTAGGATTTTAATAACTCTTGCAAAATACCCTGTATTTCAGTAAAGTTCACGGTCATTACCTGTAACACAACCTCCTATGAGGCTACTTGAGACAATAACTATGTTCTGACAGCAGACTCCAGTGAAGCCAACGTTAACCTCACCCATCCCCTTGATACATACAGATTATTCCTGTTAGAATTAATTGATGAATCAAATTATTAGAATTAATGGTTATTACATTAATGCAGAGAGCCAAATCCTAGTACCTTGCTCAATAGACAGAGTAAATGGTCTGTGTAGGGGAATCCCATTGGGATCCAGAGAAATGGAATCTTCCCTCACCGGTACACCCCTTTCCCAGTTACTCCCTGTGGGCTGCCCCATTCCTCACCTTTCAGGACATTTTTGTCCATGGGCAAAGAATAATAGGATTTGTCCCATAGGCCCTGCTACAAAGCCCACTGAAGTCAATGGAAAAGGCTCTCCTTTGGTATTGGTGGGTTTTGGAACAGGCCCATAGAATGGAAACTAGGCCACATGCTTTGTATCATGACTCAAAGGTTTCCAATCTTATGCCACTTTATAGAGAAATTATAGTGAGAATTCTCTCTGTGTACAGTATTTTGATCACATTTTACCTTACTTTCTAGACAGTATTTTAAGAAATACATTAGATTGGCTATGCAAACTACACTGTATATACGAAGTTACTTGATCTATTATTCACCAGCAAATATATGATAAAAAGTAACTCTGCATATAATTATCACAACTACTGACTTACTTATAATTAACTTTGAAACATTGCTGGTTTAGGAGATATTATAGATTACAATTTTAAATGTAAGTAGCTTCAGAAAATCTCTCATGATCTATGCAAGTGCAAGGTATTCAATGAAGAATTAATTCCCTAAACTACTAATCAGCTCTCTCTCCTGTCTTATCAAATTGTAAATACATTATTACTGTATTAAAGCAGGCTAATTAAAGCAGAACCTGCATTTAACAACATACCTAATACCCCCCCAACATAATCAACAATGTTCTGAGACCATACATAGCAAATGTTAGAAAATTAAACCGATACTTTAATAGTGATGCTGCACTTTTATAATGTTTTTTTTAAAGGAAGAGAAGGGGGGAAATAATACACAATCATTCTGGAGAAACAAGTGAGGGAGGTATTAATTCTATTCAGTCTACAGCTGTAATCCCACAAGCATCTACAAATAGAATCTGGAAGACATCCAGCTGAAACTTGCTTAATTTATTAACATTTTTAATAGATGCTGATGTTAAATGCTGCAAACCAAAATAAGAAATTTAAAAAAGGAAGACCGCAAATCCATACATCTTGTAAGAGGAATGTAGTAGAAACTTAAACATGAAAGCTCAGCGAAGCCTAGCCAAGCAAGCAAATTGAGCATCATTTGCAAAACCTCTTTTTTAGTTCTTTTTTCTGTTTCAACAACAAATAAAGCACCATAATCATAAAGTGGGTCCAAAAAATCACTAAAACATTATTCCTCAGTCAAACAAACATAAATATAACACATAATACCCAGCAAGAAACCCTTCAACCAAAGTTATTTTTGAAATTCTTTCTGTAAACCTCTGTTTTTTACTCCGCTTGAAAGTTTACACACACTAAAGACCTCAGATTATATGATGCCATTAATATTATTTGGCAACAAAAAGCAAGTTTTATCAATATTGAGTATAATGATAAATCTGTAGGATTTTATTTTTATATGTATACACACCCACAGAGGAAAAAAATTTGAGCAGGAAAGCTAAGAGACTTCCCAATGAAATCAATAAACACATTTGCAGGCTACTGTCAGTGATACTGTTTAGGTGAGATAGAGTTACAGACCTGTTTGATCATTGTTTATTACAGGGCTCATAATTTTGTTTTTAATATAAGTGGATCAGAGAGAGGGTTTTTTGCCCCCAACAACAGATTCTTTAGATTCCATGTACACAGAAATCTTTATCTGACTTATTTTAAACACAACTGATATTGCATGTTAGTCTGAACTAAAAACAAAAGCATTTTTTCCCTCAGGTTAATTTGCTGGCTTTTGGGGTGATTATTTACAAAGTATTTCGACACACTGCAATGTTAAAGCCAGAAGTTAGCTGTTACGAAAATATAAGGTAAGTTTCCCTTTTAACACAAATTCTACTGTCCATCACTTTAAATACAATCTGAGATTAAAGTGATCATTCCAAAAATAATGAATTTGCCTACTCGAGAATTTTTTTAATGGTTTGTAGAAAGAAAACTAATTCTCTGTTATCACATTAAATTCATTTTGGGTTAGATTCTGCCATCTTTTGCTCACACAGAGCAATGCCTTATTCTTCAAATTGCCCCACTGACAAGAATGGGGCAGCCTGCAGAGTAAACAAGATGAGTATGAGAATCTAGCCCTTTATAAAGAAGAGGTTAAAGACTGGTGGTGAGGGGTAAACAACTAATTTTCCATTCCTTTTGAAGCACTAGATCCTGCAGCCCCTACTCAGGCAAAAACTGATTTCAGGAATTGTACCTGAATCAGAACTGAAAGATTTCTCCCTGGGTAAAGAGACATATAATAAATATATAAAGAAACCAAGTTCTCAGTGAGTCACTTTATCTGTGAAGAAATTGTACAATGAGGCTCAGTGTTTCTTTCTTTTCTTTTTCCTTCCCCAGGATTTTTACTTTGCATGCTGCTATGATTTTTCCATCAACTCTCTCTCTTTAAAACTGATTTATAGAGACCTTGAAAACCGTTTGTGCAGGAAAAGCTGAAGTGTACTACAGGGAACATTGAAAACAACTTACTGTTTGTGTTGCTTAGAAACACTCCTGCAGTTTCAATGCATTGCCCAAGATTTATAGTTAGGATTTAGAAATTGTTTGATTGATTACTTTCTCTTATCCCTCATCCTTCATAGCTTCATGTAGTGAGTTGGTTTTAATGAAGTTGAAAATTATTCATTTTCAGAGGAACAATGCTAAAAATGTCTTCTGCTCTAAGGAAGTCCTGCAATGATTGGGCTAAGAATGAATATGGAAGTAATGAGTGGTTTCATTTCCAAGACAACATACTGTAATTTGCTGGAGCGAGGGAGCTATACAATATGTTAGCAAAAATAAATCACAGCCAATCAATGTATAGAATATTAAGGCAGCAATATTCTGACCTGGAACTATGTGAAGCTATTTGTGTTGTAAAAGCAAAATCTTTTTTTTTTTAAAGAGAGTGCATTGTTTTACTGCCGGCCCCATTTTCTGATGAGGGAGCCATAAGATCCCTTTGATGCCATGCATATGTGCTGACCTAAGAGCATACTGTACATTTTTCCTGGTTTTGGGGAGAGAATACTTCATAACAGACATATGTTTTACCTTGGGGAATTACACTCACAGTAGATTTAAAATCAAATCATACAGCACTGCAGTACACCAGAGGAAACTTATATGAAGATTAAGAAAGCCAGTGTTTTAAATCCATCCAGTTTTATTCTTTTCCTATTATACAATGACTGTGAGCATATTCTTACAATGGTACTGCAGCACAACCTAAAGTACACACCATGTAACTGCAAAAAGCTAAATGTTCTCAGACCTTTGTGAAGCATTCATTTTTCAAAGGAGAGATTAGAGGAAGAAAATGACATAAGTCACCACGTTGATTGCAATGTTGTTATTTTTCCTAGGTCCTGTGCTCGGGGTGCTCTTGCTCTCCTGTTCCTTCTTGGGGCTACCTGGATCTTTGGGGTGCTCCATGTGGTCCAGGGATCAGTGGCCACTGCGTATCTTTTTACAATTTTCAATGCGTTTCAGGGGATGTTCATCTTCATATTTCTTTGTGTTTTATCTAGAAAAGTAAGTACCATCTTTCCTGTGGGAAATGCTTCATGTGAATATTCATATATAGCTACATAATCAGGAACCTATTCCTGCAAATATTTACGCACATGAGTAACTTTTTATGCATCTGAATTAGCTCTTTGAGGTCAATGGGGGGCATTCACATATACGAAGTTACGCATGTGTATAAGTGTTTACAGGATCATGCCCTCTGGCATAAGTGGTGTAATCCTGACCCCACTGAAGGCCATGGGTCTTTTGCCATTAACTTCAGTGGGGCCAGAATTTCACCCCAAATTCTTATCTTCTCAGATATTTCTCCCAGGTTTAGGGTTTTAAAAACAATGCACTTCAATGTCAAAAATTATTACAATGCAACTACTCTATGAAATAATTTAAAAGGTTGAATAAATCTGGTCTTCATTCTTTTCAATTAGGATCTGAACTGGGGCTTACTGTTCACCTTCCAGTTCTGAGATTTGGTGTCCTTTGCTAAAATCAGTCCTAATGCTAAAATCAGTACCTCAATACTGAACACCTTTAAAACCAAGTAAAATGGAACACTGGCTTTATTAATCTGTTAATAAATTTGTCATGTTTTAATCCCATCTTTTCATTTCAGATCCAGGAAGAATATTATAGGTTATTCAAAAATGTTCCTTGCTGTTTCAGCTGCTTAAGGTAAATGGAAGAAAAATATGTATGAGCAGTACAATGGAATAAGGGAGGAACCCAGCCATTATTATTGTTATTTCAGAAAATGTAGCATTGTGAAAATATGAAATGACCTAGTGAACAGTTCTCTCTCTTAACTCAATAACTGTCTCTCCAGTATAGGCACTGTACTTAAATGTGCACTCATGCACGGTATTTATACTACACTGTGTACAATTGGTATACATACACAAGAGAAGCTGGATTATTGTAAAACAAATATCATAAACAAGAAGAGAAAAGGAGTAGAATTCCTAAAGATGCTAGAGACTTTTCATAGTTTAGGATTTATTTCTAATATTAGAAATATCTGCAGTTCATGAGAGAGAAAGAGAAAGAGAAAAAAACCCAACTGGCACAGCAGATTTTATTAATCACTTTGCTAGTGGAAACATGCCTGTTGCCTTTTTTGTGGTAATGAGATTCTTCACATAAAGTTGTATATTACCATCTACAGGGAACGGGTTCCATTAAAGTGTTCATAGATATAGGTCTGCTTCAGCCCAAGCTTTTGTTCAATTTAAAGTAGATTTTTAAAATGTTTTGTGGTTTCATATAATTCTCTCCTCCCTCCCAAATATATAGTTGTATCTTAATCTTTTTTTAACTTGTAAGGAATTCCTCTGAGGTCTGGTCTAATAAAATAACTTGGATTAGACATTTTGTAAGTCCAATTTCTTTTGTGAATATCTTCACAAGAATTTGGTGCTGATTTTATTTAACTATTGAAAGATTGATATCTACTACGTCCAGCATTGTGACTTGAGAAGGTTTTGGAAAAGAAATGTTTTTATGAGTTTGTCATCTGGTACTCATTTTGAGGATCTTGACCTTATTTGTCAAATTAAAATGCAGGAGCATAAGTTACATGGGCAAATCAATGCAAGTGTAAATGCAAGGGTATGTGCCTTAGTTTCAGTGTAAAATATATTGTAAATATAGCAGATTCCTTTGCTTCCTTTGTTACATGCAATAGTCTTCCATCCAGGCCCCAGATACTGCAAACACTTACACATGTGTTTAACTTTAAGCGTGTGATAATTCTGTTGATGTCAACGGGCCTACTCATGTACATTTTGCACGATTGCAGCCTAAACATGTTACTTCAGCATTTCCAATGTTGTCCTCTTATAAGGTCTGCTGTCATGTCATCCTTTTAAGTGCCTGATCCTGTGAGGTGCAGAGACCCCTCAGTTCCCACTGCCTTCTCAGGAAGTGCCCCACACCTTAAAGAATCAGGCCCAGTCCCATTACTGGTAGAGGGCTGTGTAAATATGTAGCTGTTTATAAAATTCTACTACTGTCTTTTTTCTGTGGAAATAAAGAACACCTCTCAATAATTTTATTTATAACCAAGAAGGCTTTTTAGCAATGGTCAAATTTGCTTGGTTTTTATCTATTTTCCTTACATACAAGTCTTTACTTACAGTACATTTCTCATTGAACATATTGTATGTTTCTGTCAAAATCATGTTTGGAAAATTCAAGTGGCAATCTTCTTTTCATTTTTTTTTCAGAGAGAAGTAATTACTGTCGGTCACCTGTATGTAAAATATGTTAATAAACTGAACTGTTTTGTTTGATTCTTTCAACATGTTTCCTTTAGTTCGTTTAAAGAAATAAAGAAACAAGTTTTATAGCTAACATATTTCTTGGCCTGAACGTTTTGCTGCATCTGTTTTGCTAGCTGTATATTCTCCTTAAGCTGTGGGGATATACAGATGCATATCACTTACATATGTGTTTTCACAGGAATACCTATTAACGCATCATCTGTTATCTCATATAGAAATGTGTAACCTGTGCTAAGGTTGTCTGGGCAAAGAAACACCTCTACTAACTGCATAATGACTTCAGTATGCTCAGGGAGATTGAAAAAGTACCTTTGAAAGAAAATATCCCACAAAGTGTTTACATTACAATGGACTTTATAATTAAAGAACATATTTTAGAGCAAAACTCTCCTGTCCGATCCATGGGTCACATCTTTACTCTGATACTTTACTTTCCTCACAGATCCATGCTTGAAAGAGAAGATCTATCATGTGGTTCTTAGAGTTCTTAAATCTTAGGAGCTTAATATATTTGTCCTCACTAAATATTGAGGATAAATGTCATTGTACTGGACACATCAATCACCTCATCAACACATGCCCCATGCCACACAGGTTTCTCATTTCCACTACTATTTCCAGAATAAGCCTTTCCCTCACCTTTAGCCATCTACCACTGTGAACATTTGAAATTGGCCCTCAGCCACAAATTGAGGCAGCCAGTTTCTCACTTCCTGACCAGCTTTGGTGGCCAGTCTGTTCTTCAGCTGCTCTGTGGTCTATACCAGGCTCTGTGGCAAGTACATACTGTTGCTTCTTGGGCTGAGAGTGGGAGAAAGGACTCAGCAACAGGTGGTAGATGGCTGTCATTGAATGAGCCAACAGGGTAGGGAAGAGAGGAGATGGTTCCTGGCTTGGTGGAACTGTGAGCAGACAGGAGTCCTGAACCTGATTCAGTTCCCATGGGATACTGGCATAGCACTTTCTAGTTGCTCCCCAAATCTCTTGGAAATTAGCTATTCCCTAGGTTAAGCTACCTGAGTACTGACCATTTTCCTATGGCTTAATTTGTTTAATTATGTTTAGATTCATGTGTTTCATTTGAGTAGTTTCGGCATGCAGTGTAATTAGTGTTGAGTATTCAGGTAACCAATGAGTTTGTCACTGACAGAGTGACTTGATTTTTATTGAGCTATTTGGAAGACTTTTCCATACTGGATAAAGATCTTGTATTTCTCATGGAGATCCCAATCCTGCAACCTTAAGAACATACATAAGTCTTTGTAGAACTGGACCTTTAGCAAATGAAGAATACTGTATACTACAGTAGGTATAAAACCACACAGTCAAACTATGTTGCTTTATTCTTTGATGTGTACTAAATAGCAAAATAAAATCATGATAAAAAAACACATTTTTAATCAATAATGAAATAATAATGAAACTAGCAACGGTTCTGTAATATGGCAGGGTGTAATCAATAAATTGTGTACCACATATTCTGCATGTCAAATCATATTTCAGAGTCTGTGTGTTTTGTTGATGTACCTTTCCGCCTCTTCAAATGCAATTTAAGAAATGTTATTCTGGGTTCAGAGTAATTACAATAAAATTCATTTCTGTGTGCTTCCACCAAAACCAAAGCATAGAATGTAACCAACAGAAATATCCAAATGGAAAACGCCACCTACACATTATCTGTGGCTTTGCTAAGAAAGCTCATACTCCAGCGAGTTGTATAACATGAACAAACTGCAGTGCCAATGAGAAAGCTGCATGACCTATTTGTCAGGCCAGCTGATCACCAGTTGACTGATTTAAACTCTTTTGAGATCTACAGATTAAGAGCTTTTGAAAGTGTGGCACATCAAAGTGGGTTCAGTGGGGGGGAGGGAAATTCAGTGAACGAGATAGATAAAAATAAAATGTTAAGATTCAACTCTGAAATTGTGCTGGCTGGAAGAGAGGGAGTGTTTCTACTAAACCAATGAAAGCTTATGTTCACTGTTATAGTTGGAGATGTGCTACAGAACTTTATAAATAAGATCTAGGTTAAGAAAGACCTGTTCATTCTGTAAATAATTACTTCCCCTCCATTCCTCACTGAATTGAAAGTGAATTTCAAAGAAGCTGCAGCATTTAGGAGATAATTATCCTCACAGCCAGCCCAGCTTTGGAAGTTTCAGACTGCAAGAGAAGCGCTGCAGAATAGACCACCTGTAATCTTTGCCTGCTGTGAAGAAACAAGCATGTGCCACCACCACCGCAAATATTGTTCAAATTACACTTAAAACTTTCCCAATTTTTTTTCAACTCTCTAATTTTTTTCATGAACGGCAGTATCCCAGTGTGGCCATTTATTCCGCTATTTAGTCCCACTTGGCAATCATGGGCATTTACAGCACAACATTAATGTATAGTGATTATTATGACTATTTATAGGACATAATGTTACTTAGGTGGGCAAAGTAAGTATTTACATCTACCATATTCAGCCCTCCAATGTCTCAGTTCTGAGTGATTGTGTACTTTTTTACACGTAGATATTCCCTACATGGGCCATGTGGCTACAAACTACTCTTCATAAGTATGGGGGTCTGCCCATACAAGGAATTTTTCTCTTCTCACATAGGCCATTTTCTCATTTGTACATAGGATAAATTGCTAACTGCATAGGGGGTTGAATTCAGTCTTTTCTGGTGTGGCTGCAAGGAAAGCAGGATGGATAACCTAGTGGTCTATTAAAGAAGAGGTGAGAGGCTTGAATAGCCCAACAGTGGTCCTCTGCCTCAAGGTGGTGTGGCCAGGTCAGATTATGTGGGTAGCACATAGTGCTGTTTTTGGACCAGCTGTTAGGAGCACTGCTGCATCTGGTGGCAGCTGGCAGAATGAGTGCTGCCCCTATATAAGCAGAATGTTTCAGGCACCTCTTCCCAGGTGCCACAGCTTCAGTACCACTCTAGCATCAAATACTGTTTATTATTTGTACTGTGGCAGCCCTCAAAGACTCTACTCAGGAGCAGTGTCCCCCTCCTGCTAGGTGCTGTATGAAAACATAGGAAGACCCGGTCCCTTCCTGGGAAATCTTACAAGTGGGATCTAAAAGCCAAAATGTAGCCCATAAAAATACTGAAATTTTCCTCCATCCAGGGAAGGTGGGGGGGGGTGGCAGCGTCTTGTCACTGGCTGAGCTCCTCCTTTTCGGTTTGTATTCAGACACACATAATTCCCTCACTGTGCCACTCGGCAGCTCTGGTGCACACAAGTGAAGATGCCACCCCACCAAACCAGACTGGAAAAGCTATTTTTACATCAAATGACGTCGTTAGGGTAGATATAGGATTAAAACCGTACCCTCTTCAGTGTACTGACACTCTATTTCACGTAAAGAAAAATGTCAAACTTGCTAAAGCATTCCACAATACATGCAGCTCTCTACACCTCCCCATGTGTAAAGGATACAAACTGTGCTGACCTTATTTAGCACCCACTCTCCAACTTCAATGGAGATGGAAGCACTTAAATCTGCCCTGTACAGACAACTTCTCCATTGTAAAGCTTTACACATTAGTTCCTTGTGAAACACAATCCTATCTCTTTAAAGCGATACAAGCAAGCTGTTCCTTGGTTGCTACTGTTAGTAGTTTTTAATAGCTGTAAATGTTTTGTGAGACTTACAGTCCGACACAATTTTAGCAGACAGTAGGAATGGTGACACAGAGTCTCATCCAAAAGCCTCTGATGCCTGTGGGAGTCTTTCCATTGCCTACAATGGGCTTTGGGTCAGGTCCGTAGGCTATTACACAGACACTGATTCATCTCTGAATGCCTGGAGATTACCACCAAATCTCCCAGTGTGTGATTGCACTTTTCTAGGACCTTTTTCCCAGAATACCTTTTGAGGAGCTGCTGGCCCTTTAAATGTGACAGATACAAGCAACTGCTGCCCTAAAGCAGCCATTTTGCAACTGTCTCCTGTATCTCCTTCTCCTCCAGTAGGTAAGTATTCTTATCTCCTATTGTACTTACTCCTTAATATTTTGGAGGGTATGGTGGAGACTCACAAACTCAAGTACCGTCTGTGAATTTCATTGAGGTGATGTTTACTCTCATTAATTCTTACAGCAACACCCTAGAAATCTCCTTCTGACTTAATCCTTTGTATGTATCGTAAGTATTTGCATAAACCCTTCAGTGCACATAAACCCAGGCCAATCTGAACAATTTGTGAGTAAGACTTGTCTGCCAAAATTTGTTCATTATAGATCCATGTTGCTAATATCCATAATTTAATTATACTCTAGATAGTGATCCGCTCCCCCCATATGTGTTCCATTATTTTTCTGGGACTAGAAGTTTGACTTAAAGGCAGTAGTTGCCTGAATCACTTCTCTCCCTTTTTTGGAATATTGCTTCTACAGTGTCCAGATTTCCGGTCCCTCCTTGGTTCCCCATGAGTTTCAGAAATAATTATCAGTGATACAATTTGTTTACTCTCCTTTAGCACCTAAATCCCAGTCCTGCATACACTTATGCATTTGCTCAGCTTTATGCATGAGTAGTTCCATTAACTTAAATGGAGCTACTCATGTGCATAAAGTTAAGCACGTGTGTAAGTGTTTGCATGATCGGGGTCTTAGGATGCCTATTATCTGTACTAATGGATCTGCACATATTCATGATCTCCAAGTACAGTATTCCCTTATCTGCTCATTATCAGTAGTGATTTTTCATTAGTTATTCCTCATTTACTGATTATATACAGTTGGGGTTTTTTTAAGAGATTTTTTTTTAAAGTTTGGTATCTCAGCTACTTTTGAGCCATCATTAATTTCATCCCTTCCTTCATTTGTTAATTAATGCACATACTTTCCCTCTAATACTACTTTTCCCCTTGACACACTTATAAATGTTCATCTTAATCCCTGTAGTTTAGCATCAGCTCATTTATGTTACTGGTGAAAGATCAAGTTACAACACATAATCTGCAAAATCCCCCAAAATATCATGCCCAAGAATGATCTAGAAATCATGCAGCCACTGTGACTCTTTCACAAGTCAGGGTTCCTGTCACCCAGGAGTTAGGAGCTAAAAGAAATTAGCAGCATCTGCAGCACATGTGGCATGCATGGTAGTAAAGTAAAGGCAGGTTATATACATCTGCTTTCTAGCTCTTAGTGCTATGGAGGCAGTGGAAAGCTAAGGTTACTGCACCATGCTCTGCCCTTCACTGAAGTTATGGTGCATGCTGTTACAGAGCACAGCCTTCCTTCTCACATTCTGTTGTGCTCTCTCACAGACTGAATTCCCAAAGTTCTGCAGGATAACTCCTATTGGCTTCAGGATTTGGCCCATAGTGTTCAGAAGAACAAGAAAACCCTACTCATTTTGCTCATCCCTGAAATTCCAAAGGAGGGCTCCAAAGCAGTTTTCATAACACTAAACATTGGTACAACCTTTTCTCACCTAGGATTCACAGTTTCTTTCCAGGCTCCAATCAAATTCTGCAACCCAAAGAGTGGCATCCCTAGGCTCGTAGTTTGAGGAACCAACATTTCATTTTGGTTGCTGGAGAGTATGGATGTTGCTTCATGGGAAGAGATGGAAATGGGGGATGGCTGGGTCACTTGTAGAGAAAACGTTATTCTTCAAGTAGAGTGCCTATGGGTGCTCCACTCTTGGTGCGTGTGTGCCCACAATTGGAGATTTTCATGAGCAGTGTCCGTTCAGCTTGTGTGTGCGCCATTCGTATGCTCGTGCCCGGCACCAAGGCTATATCAGGCTGCCCAGGCAAACCACCCAGGCAGCTCCTTCTCAACTGCTTTGGCCCAAGACAGAGCTAGCGTGTCCACTTCTTGTCTACCACAGAAATTAGAGGTTCTGTTTAATTAAGTAGTTAGTTCATTAGTTTGTTAGTAGTATTTCATTTAATATTTTTTAAAAAACATTTTTTTAAATCACATTTTTGATTATCGAAACTTGTTCTGTTCCCTCCGGGGAAATCCTCCCTGTGAGGGGCGTACCTGATTTGCTGTGGTTTAAATGCTGCCTCTCATGTAAAGAGGCCATCCCAGTCAGTGACAGACACCCAAAGTGCATTTGCTGCTTAGATTAGCTGCACATTTCACAGAAGGGCAACTTCTCTCTAGCCATGAAATCTAGGCTTGGAAGAACCAAGAAGTCAAACTTTGACTGCTTATGATGGAGAGTTCCCTTCGCCCTGCTTCAGAACCAGTTTAGTACCCCCCTGGACATTGGTATCCGGGTGTTTCTAATGGCCCTTCCACCTTGGTGCAACATTCTCTAGGAAGGAGAAATCCTCACAGTCCTCCAAATCTTCTCATAGGGACACGCATTTTAAAGAACTACTGTTAATGCACAGGGTGAGTAACCTCTTCATTTCTAATGTGATGCAGAGTGCGTTGTGAAAACAATCTTGCTAAACCCACAATTTAAAGTTTCCAAAGGTAAAATAAACAATTCTTGGATGAAGCGGATATACTGTAAAACCATCTCTTGAAGAACCACTTGGTTCCTTACCTGCAAATTGAACATGACAAGAGAAAAGGGAAATGATGAGGCGGTGGTTGTGTTTAAGAAGGGAAAAAAACAAATGTATGGATTATTGAGAAAATGAGAGACACATGAAATTATCGCAGTTTGAAAAGGATGTCTCCTCTGGAGCTAAACAAAATTGAAAAGACATCCACCAAATCTTAAATCAGCTTTCAATGACATCCTATATTCTGCCTTTTTAATGAATTATTTGTATGCAACGCTTCCAAGCAGGATGACAGTATTACAGGCTACTGAGTCCGACATAATAATTCTGCAGACACCGCAGGAAAAAGTTTACCATAACAACGGAAGAGTAAAAGATCTTAGGGTCCAGCTAGGTTTCTATGAAACCACCCAAGCAGCACCACCTATGACATTTGCTTATGGTACTATGTGGTCTGAACTATCACTTAGGTTTCACCCTTTTTTCTTTCAAACATATTGCTTTCTTTTAAAATAAATTATATATATTAAGTATGTACTGAACCAGAGACATATGGCTTGGGTATTTGCCTTCCTTCTGGATCTGCACCGCCCTCCGAATGTATCAGTCAGAGGTGACCTCAATATGGTATAATGTGCAATGAGAAGGATGAACCGAAGCACACTCTGTACTTTCTCTCTATGAATAATGTGAAAATCTGTCAAAAGCAACCTAAAGACTTTTAAAAAGTGAATTGGCCTTTCAAGAGGCCAGTGGTCTCTGAATTAGTAAGATCTCTGGAAGGCCAATGATCTAGATTCTGTAAACTGTATACATGAGCCACTGCAAAGTGATGCCTGTAATTAAGTCACATTCTAAGCCATTTGGGAACGAGTGCATATTGCAAATTTTAGACTCCTTTCTCCCCCTCCCCAGTAGTTCAAGCAATACTTATGGGAAGTATTACAAGTGACAGTTGTTCTATGTTTTTTGTACTGACATGACAGGTAAACAGCACCTGGCGAAGGGTTTTATACAGTGACAACAAAGCAATAGTATTGTTTCCTTTTTTGACCCAAGCTGCTAGTCAGAATTCAGGGCTCTAGAGATGTTCCATGTGGAAACTGAAATTGATGGAGTCTGGTATTTTTTTTTTATTCAGTCTTGTTTATTTAAAAGAAATGCAGGAAGAACCAAGACCAAAAGGAGCAGTTTCTTAGCTTACAAACTCAAACCTCTTTAGCCAATACCGAACCCAAACAGCTGTCTCTCTAGCTTTTTTTCCAAGGTCATAAATCATGCTCGCAGGCTACTTGCTTGGCTTTCTTGCTTTGTTGCCTATGCCTTTCTTACTGTTCGTGTCTGTCCTCAGTTTCCTTCCCTTACACACACATGCACAAAATAATACTCAGCAAAAAGCCCTTCTGCCCACATAATCCAGAACTCCTCGGCCGGTTCTATTCTTTTAGGTGTGGCCCTTTAACTTTCTCACAACTATCTTAAGTGAAGGGTATGCTCACACGACATTTTCAATGAGGTTTTAACTCAACCCATAACAAGGTTTAACCCAGCTCATAACAGTGTCTTCTCCAGCCCTTGTAGTGCCACTCCAGCAAGCTGACCTCTGATGCTTTACCTGTCAGTTACTACAGTACTACTGGATGGTGGCCAAAGTAAACATCCTTTCCATGACACTGGTCACATTTGAGATTTCCACCTTCCCATAGAAAGAAGAGCTAAAGGGACTGTAAATCTGAAACACACTTTGACTCTGCTTCCAGAATTTGTTGTATCAGAGAGAGAGAGAGAAAATCAGTCCACTCTCTTAACTGAAACTGCAACTTCCAGACCAGTGAGAGGGAGTAGTTAAGGTCAAGAACACTGAGTCTGATTCTGATTTTACTTACATTAGTATACAGTAAATCAGGGACAATTCCACTGAAATAAAAGGATTTACACTGATGTAAAACTCATATAAGGGCCCAATTCTGCAAGATACTGAGCATCTCCTATGAATTGTTGAGTGACCTGCACTCCCAATGACTTGGAGATACTCAGCATCTTGCAGTACCCAGCCATCAGTGGGAGAGCAGAATCAGACCCATTAACTGTGTGTAAGCCTGTCACTTTACTGTAGTGGGCCTAAACACCAAATTATAGCTCCCACATCTGTCATTTATCAGGGCAGCAAAACTTTAGAGAATTCTGAAATCCGTCTGGAACCACAGTGAGTATAGTCTCTGGAGGCTAGTGCAAGAGGAACATATTAACTCTATTACTGCTGATGGAAAAGTGGAAATTCCAGGCAGTTGTTACTAAATAAAATGAGGTACTGCATAGAAACCAGTAAATGCATAATTATTTTTATATAATTTTTTTAACCAGATTTATACTTGTAAAGGTAAGACCAAAAAGAGAATATGCAGGGATGCCTTCTTGTGTCCTTGAATGTGTTTCAAATTGAGCAAGCTAAAGATTTTGGCGTGAATTTGCAAAGGGGGACCCAACAGCAGAATTTGGCCTATTTTATCTTACTCTTTGAAAGACAGGAACTGTTATTCCTTACACAGATGCAGTCTTCCAACAGACATTGGTTTCAGAAGGCTCCGTCTGATTGTTCTCTATCCTACATGTTTTGGCTTGCATCTCGCAAAATGTATTCTTGTGACAAACCTGCTCCTTTGCCACTTATTTGTTTAAATGGGTTCAAAAGTTCTTAGCTTCCTGACAACATTTTTTTTTTTGTTTTACACCAATCAGTTAATTCTCTAACATCGCCCCCAGTGTCTTCTGATCTTAGTTCCAGCTGGCTGAGGATATAAGCATCTTTATCACCAAGTTACAGCCAGCAGTGGGGAACGCTGGTCAGAAAGGAAAGGAAGAGGGAGAGTTCATTCGAAATGGGGAGGAACAAGCTCAGGGCACTGGGGCCGATGGGGAGAGGACAGAGCTGCAGAGCATGGATTCATTTTAAAAACAAACCAATGCAGAACCAACCAGATTGGTGCTTAACTTCCCTTAGGTCATTTTGGATATATTTACACTTCGAGCTAGGGATGCAATTCAAAGAGCCGCGCTCACTCTAGCTCTCATGGAGGTAGTGCGCTAAAATTAGAGTGTAGTCGAGAGGCACGAGAGGCAGGCGGGGCTAGCCACCCCAAATACGAGCCTAGGGTCTCAGATGGGTGACCAGTCCCTCCTGCATTCTATTTTGGAGTGCTGGCTCAACGAGAGCTGGTGCAAGTTTGTCTCCTCAAGCTGGGAATTGCAGCTCCAGCTCGAAGTGTGGACATGCCCTTTGAAGTGTATGTTACATCCTTTCCCCCATCTACTCATTGTAAGGTCTTCAGGCCGGGGCCCAGTCTTCAAGCAGGTTTTGTTACGTGCCTTGCACATTTTATGTACTATATAAATAACAACATATCAAAAGCCTTTGTGAACTGCTGATCAAGAAGAGTAGGAGTCTGCATTCCAAATGGAAATGTTAAAGCCGGTTGAAAAATGGAAACGTTTTTCACAAGACTTTTCACAAACAAAGTTGTCCCTTTTTTCAATCCAAGTTTTTAACATCTCCAACATGTCAGTTTCAATTAGCTTGATTTGGGCTTCACTGTCAGTGGACTGATGGAGTTACTCTTGAGTTACTCCAGTGTCCATGAAAGCAGAATCTAGCCTTATGACTCTGCAAAAGAAACAGATAATTAGTCAAACAAAATTTGCTCAATGTATTGAACAATATTGTTCAATATTTGCAGCACTTAGAACCTGACATCTACATACTGAGAGCCTGATTCTCATCTGGAGTCAAATAATGTAGCTCCTTTCTTTGGCTGCAGAGGAGCTACACTAATTTATCCCAGCTGTATGAGCTGAGATTCCCAGATGTGTTCTCCACTAGATATGCATGGCAGTATGTGTCCTAAGTGAACGGTGTAGTGCTGCCTCTGGCGGTGGCCCTTCCCGATCAGGGCCAAGGCACACACTGGGAGGACCGTATGGGGAAGCATGCACTGCTGCTGTCATTACTGAATCTGTTGTGTGGATAAAGAGGGAAATCTATTTTCTGTTAACCCAGCACTCAAGTCAGTCAGAAGAAAACAGGACCATTTAACACACTATTGCATTTTGTGTGTAGTGGGACAAAGCAAATAAAGAGTTAAAGTGTGAACGCTTTTAAATAACTCATTTCACTGGCAGAACTTTTTTCCTTGCTGCTGGCTAAAGGGAAATGTAACTCCAGCCACAGAAAGAGGGACAGGTCTGCCAGTAGAAAGCGTTTACTTTCAACTTCTATTTGTTTTGCTGCCACACAAGAAAGAGATGCACTATTCCTGAAAGGCACTGTACATTTCCCTTTTCCCTTCAACTGAAAGTGATACACTGACAAAGCAGGAAACTAAAGGGCTCTGTTTATCCATCGGGCAAGGAGAGAATGAGCAACAGCAGCACAGCAAGCTTCTCTCCGCCAGCCACCTCTAAGGCTGAGTGGCTGTTTATGACAATACCATGTACCTAGGCCAAAATTCTCAAGCTCGTGAGTCACCTAGATCTATACTTAGGCACTGAAAGGAGTCACCAGAGAGTGAAGGGAACTGAGCACCTACCGATACGAATCACGTCATTTATTTAAATGCCTACCCACGGGATTTCGCCTAGCTAACACTAGGTTCCCACAACTAGTGGCAAACAGCCTTCTCAGAATTTTAAATCCAAATTCCAATCAGCAAAATTCATGCTCCAGCTAACAAACAAGGTGTGCTGATCTGAAAGCAGGTCTCAATATAGGTGGCAGAAGATCAATGAGAGATAATTTTCTTTGTGGCTAGGACACCTGGCTACAGTCCCTTGCCACTTAGCAAAGAGTTGTTGGCTGATTTTTGTAAGAAGCCCATCTTAAAGCAGTTGGAAGCCTCTATTAAAAAAAAAAACAGTCCTTCAGTCCTTCCTAGATCTGCCTGCTCACACAGCAGTGGGCAGAAAGTGTGTATGTGCACATGCTCATATTATTCCTCCCTCGCTTTCTCCTGAATTAATGTTGGGTTGAGGTTGAACGTGGAAAGTTTTAAATAGTATTAGAGAATTCAATATTTAAGTGTCATAGAAGTTTTATGGGTAAAAGACACAGTGTAGTGTTATTGTTGTTAACATGCTGTGATATGAGATACTGCAGTACTTTCCTGTACACTCTGACCTCCACTCCCAAGCAGTTCAGGAACATAGATTGATAGATTTTTAAAGCAGAAGGGACCAGAAGTCTGACGTCCTGCATAACACAAATCAAAGAACCTCTTTCAGTAATTTCTGCCATTATATAGCATAGCTCTTCATATCCCAAGACTCTAAGCATAGCTCTTCATATCCCAAGTCTCTAAGTTCACTTGGCCCCTTTTCTTAAATCCTCTACAGATCTGGGATAGAAGGCCCTGTAAAATATATATGCAGATACAGGCATTTTACAACATGCTTGCCATGAAAGTAAACGTTTTAAGCCTTTGAGGAAGCACAAATAGGTTAGGATTATAATTCATTGTAATACCATGGCAAGGTGCAATTTCAAAGGCAAAGGGCCTTTATTTTGTAGTCAATACAAAATTTAAAGGGACAAAAACCCAATTTTAGCGCTGCTGCTTTGTAATCAATAAAATGTAGAATTTTTTGTCTTATTAGAAGAGCTTGTCAGTTGCATTCAGCCATTGTCAACAGCCTATTTGATCCATCAGTGAAACAAGTCATTACAAAGAACACAGCGATGCTGCTGCAGCTATTCACTGTGTTTTTAATGAGGAATGAAATTACTTCTATTCCATTTCAAGGTTTAACAGAACTTTTGTTGTACTCACTCGCTGGCTCACAATAGAAGGCTGGGATTTAAAATAATTGCATGAGTCTAAATTGTTCTATTAATTAATTTCTTTTTTATGAATTACTATTTTATTGTATCTGTTCATGTTATTTAAATGTAGGCACCCTGGTGTGTTAGATGCAAAGAGATTCAGCCAAATATCTGGGCTGTGCAAGCCACAAGGTAATACATGGCTGCTCTGTGGTAAGCTAACCAAGGGAACCAGTGAGGATTTTGGAAGCTGCTCAGGGAAGGAGGGCAGAGGCGATAGTCAGTGAATTTCCTGCCTCTCATAATTTTGTAACTGTTCTCATGATCCTGTTCCCTCTCCACAACCCAGGGTGTGAAGCCTGAAGGAGTACTGCTGCCTAGTTAGTAGCTTGCATGAACCTTACGGCACAGCCCAACTCTGCCACTAACTCTGAGTTGGGGTTGGAAGGTAAGCAGAAGAGCAGGACCTTCTTTGAAGGACTCCCTCCTAAACCAATATCAAAGCTGATGTTTGTTTGTGGGGGAAGGAGAAAGAATCCTTGGGCCACATGACTCCTATTGTTGTGACCCTAACTAAACTCCAATAGAGCTACCAGCCAAAAAGAGCCTGTTTAGCACTCCCATTAAACCCTGACTTGCTCACTCTTCTCCCAACTTTCCACGGTAAAATATCAGGGGGCTCAGCCTGATTGTCATAAGTAGTGAGTGGGATGGGCAGGTCTGTAACTCCACTCCTCAGGAAAAGGCAGTGGGAGCCGCTGCAGAAAACTGGAACTAGCATTATTTGGTTGTTACCCATGGATACCTCCCCTTAGGAGCTGGATTTGGGAGTATCCTCTATGACCTTTGGAACAGCTTCAGAGGCTATTTTGAGCTGGCCGGGACCCAGAATTGTCAACAATCTGAGTAGCCACTTGCAGTCCTGCTGTGAACTGATTATCACATCTAACAAAATAATTTGCTGGAACAAATAACACTTCAGGCTCTGTTGTTTCAGGTGAAACTTAGTCCTAGTAAGTATAAATTTATAATAACAGCAGCAGCATGATGAGTTTCCCAACAGCCAGGTTTAATTCAAATACATATTTCAGACCCTTGAGGGGACACTCTCATCTTTGTGCACTGGGATTTGGGGATTTACACACATAATTCCCATTAACACTAATAGGACTTACAGTATGCACACAAATCCCCATGCATCAAGAGGACAATATATCCCTGAGGATAATAAATAAATTTTTAATTCTGGGTTCTTGCAGATTCGTTCTGCTAGTACATAACCCAGACATAAGAATTGTTTCTTTGCAGGAAACATACACATACTCTGACCTTCCCACAGCATACGCTCGCACACACTTATGCTATGTAAATATAAGAAGGATATAATTTCTCTCAACTAGCAGTGCAAGTTCAAGACAATTGCTGCTAGTAGTTTAAACTTATACAGTGTTCATTTTTTTTCAAGGATGAAATATTTTTTGTTTGCAAATACACCTTCTTTTCCATCTACCAGCCCTCTGACCCTGTAGAGCTCTTATCAAAGGATGACATTTGAGAAGTGAGCTATACAGCTTGTACCCTGGCGCAGTGTTTTAGTGCCACCTGCTGGAGAGCACTTAGAAATCTAACTAATCTGAAGAAATGGCACTAAAATCATCTCTCTCAGTCAGCCTAGGTGTGACAAAGACCCAAAATGAGGGGCACAATATAAAATAGCCGAGGAATTGTTCTGATATCATGGTGCTGAGCTCAGTCTAAATGCCTAGCCTAGGCAGATAGATAGGCGGATAAGATGGGAGCAAGGAATTACATAGGGATTTTTTTTTCTGAAAACTGCTTTTGGGTAGCTACAAGATTCAGCATATCAACTGGTACAGTAATGAAGTGATAGATCCACAGGGTGGAGTAAATCTGGGCTTAATATGAGTGGCATTTTTCATAACATAGGTGTTAAACAGGTAAGACTCTGACATCTACCTTTAGATTCCCTTCCCCCCGCCACCCCCAACTATTTCTCTGCATTTGCTGGGGGTGACTTCCTGGCATGAATCCCTGAAGAAGCTTTGTGCTGTACAGTCAGGGAGGTAAGGTCATTGGGAACATGAGGGTTGGCTGGCGGGGTATTGGGCTCTTGATCCTCGCAGAAGTCACTGCTTGAGAGATTGGGGAAGTCACTGCTGAAGATACTGGGGGGTAAGTGTCCTTACAGAGAGATTGGAGAGAGTTGGGAGCCTCACCCTACCTCACTCTGGCCCCAATTCAACGAAGCACTTGAGCAAGTCCCATTGACCTCAATGGAATTTAAGCTAGTACTTTAAGTTAAACACATGTGTTGCTCAGTCAGGGCCTCTAGAATTCAGTGGAGAAGTGTATTATGTTGCCTTATGTTGCATTTATTCATATTGCGCTTGTGGTCCATCGTGTTGGAGTTTCTACGGATTAAGCCTTGGACCCATACCACAGAGATTCAGCCTTCAGCACAAATCCCCACACAAATGACCGTTATAGTAAAGCGGTTTCTGGAGAACCCCATGAGAACATGTCCAAATGGAATCTTTCCAGGGGCTGGATTCCCCTCTTGCCAACAGAATTGTATTCAGGACTGACACTGGTGAAGTCAATGGATTTACACTGGTGTAAAGCTAGTGTGAGGGAAGAGTCAGGCCCAGGCTCTGTTCTTTATGCTTTCAACACTCATCAGTAAGTATTAGATTGAGTCTTTGCTTGACGCCCTGAATATGAGGTGGCATATAGATGCATCACCCTAAGAGGAGCCCCAGGAAGGAACTGTGATTCCAGAAAAGTAGTAATTAATGTCACCTTTTACCCTGGTGCTCCACTGGCTGGCCCATTGTGGGGGCAAAGTCGGGGTTCTACACTTCCCTGCTTAGTTGGTCACATGAAGTGGAGGAATAGAGGCCACACAGATTCCCTCCTCACACCCCCCCACACACACTCTGCTTAGAGATGACATGCAGGGGAAGGAGCTCTGACTTACCTTATTTCCCTGCACTGCTGCATTAGTGTCATCCTGAGCCAAGAACTGCAATTCTTATTGTACCTATGAATTACCAAAGTGGACTTGTAATTGGCTGTTTAATGATGGTGTATCTAAGGAGGGCTGACTTGAACTCATCTAGCAAGGCAAGAAAAAATATAATTGGAACAAGCTCTGCTTAACCTAAACTGGTGTGCCAAGCCCTCTAGTCATTTAAATCCCAGCTGAGGACCCACCTGTCTCATAAAGAACTACAAGAAAGAGTGTCCCGAATTACACCAGAAATGAGCTGGATCTGCCATGTACTGTGGCTCCAGAAAAGAGGATTTTAAACACTGAATTTAATGGAGTTCCAATTATTTACACAAGCAGGGGATCTGGCCCCTTGTGTATTTCCTCATCTTCAAAGGGAAGAATGTTTGCTAATGAAGAGCTACTATGTGCTGTGAGACACTAAAGGATCTGCTGGATCCTTGCATTCCTATGAAGTTTATAATTGGAGGCTCTCTTCCGACAATACGTTCCTTCCCAGGAGAGTGTTATACATCATGCTGGGGACTTAGACGCTGCTTTGGCTGTAGGGCCTGATCCAAAGTCAAGGGGAAATTTTCAGTTGACTTTAATTGGCTTTGGATCAGGCCCTTAGAAAGCAAGTCAATTTCTACCCTTGTTATTACCCAGGTGATCTATACATCACTGTAAATAAAGTTAGAGGTTAACTAACTGTAAGGAACTTTCTGTGCCTTGTGCTTCCCTACCTGCTTCTCCAATGGAATTGCACTAACAAGAGCCTCCCCCATCGGAGCAAGTTCCTTGCAGGCCCCTTTTAAAAGGAGGCCAGGGAAGGTAATACATCCGCAATCTATAGATAAAGAGAATAATCCAGCCTGAATGCTGTAGATAGCTCATTTCAGTGGGTCAGAATGGCCTTCAAGATCTATGTATGGAGGCAGCTCTGTGTGTGTGTATCTAACCCTCCTGTGTGGGCACTGGGCAACCTTGTATTGGGTGAGGTGTTGTGTCAGGAGGCTCACACTGTCATCTCTCCAGCCAGGGCCGGCTCCAGGGTTTTGGCCGCCCCAAGCAGCCAAAAAAAAAAAAAAAGTCACGATCTGCGGCGGCAATTTGGCCAGAGTGACGGACCGTCCGCCGAATTGCTGCCGAATAGCTGGACATGCCGCCCCTCTCCGGAGTGGCCGCCCCAAGCACCTGCTTGACAAGCTGGTGCCTGGAGCCGGCCCAGTCTTCAGCCAGCACCTTTTAAAATTATAATCCCCCTGTTCTGGTTTCTTCATTTATTTCTTGCTCCCCTCTTGGGGGTTTTCTGTATTTTTACTTCTGTTTTGTTTTGTCTCCTATCTATCGCTGCCGTTTGTCTCCTCTCTATCCACTGCACTCATTCTCATGTTCTCTCACTCTGTGTCAGTTTCACTGGCTCAGCTGCTCAGTGGCTCTTCCACGTGACCATTCTGCCCAGGAAGGGGTACTAACAGGACAAGACACCATTCTTTGTACAGGGGCTAGGACACAGGGACACTCCCAGTTTTCAGGGACACTGGCTCATCCCACACAACACTGACAGAATATTTTGAATGAAAACTATTGTGTTGACATTCCAATATTCCCCTGCAGTTTCAGTATTGCCAACTCTTATGATATTTTATTTGGTGTTCTGCTTAAAGCTGCTGGAATCAAGTGACTGCAGGAGAACCTCAGTTTTCGTTTTAAAAAAGTAAACTTCTAGCCCTTGTGGTTTTTAAGTGCCCACTAAAGGCTCAAAGACCAGAAGACAAATAAAAAGAAGCCAAAGTGTGTTATTTAAAATCTTATTATTTTTAAGCCAATCTTGTGGTTTTGTGGGGACTGAGACATGATTTTTGAAAGCTTGAGGTTGGCAGACCTGCAGTTGTGAAGTTGTGAGTGAAACAATGAGAAGCAGAAAGTGAAACTGACTATAAATACAAAGTGAACCTGACCTGCCTAATTTCATTGTCCAAACTGAGGCTGCATCAAAGACAGGTAAATTTATCATGATTTTCATATTGGCAATGATTTTTCAGCATGATTCAGAAACAAACACTTGCTTTTAACACACACACAAAAAAAGACCATTGAAAAGATATGGACAAACCAACAACTGCCTATGAGAAAACAAACATTCTGTCTGGGAATGAAGTCTGTATCTGTGAATGCTGTCGGGTCATCATGAAATAAAAAAAGCTTTACATTGCTGACCTCTGTTGAAAGCAAACTTTCAGCAGACCACTTTGACCTGTCTCCTGTCTACCTGTCAAAATAATTGTTTGCTCTTTCGCTGTGCCTAGAACAATTGCAGGGTAAGGGTTTATTTACTCTTTTGAGTCATATTCAAATCATTTACTTTTATAACTGTGCTAAGCTGTTCCAGGAGAATAAGGACTGAAGATATAAACAGCGACCACAAACAAAGACAGTTAAAGAGAATGTGCATTTTGAAACAACACAGGACTTAACTATTTTAGTGCATCAGGCCACATAGCAATCTGTCATTAAAACTGAAGCACTCTATAATACCTACTACAGCATACGGTACACATAGTGAACTTCCCGTAATGTTAATGGGATCCACACACAGAAACTGAGGTGAAAATAGAGGCCTTAACCACTGTTTTTCATACAATCATGTAATCAGTGCTAGAAAAGACTTCTTATCCCATCGCCCTGCTCCAGTGTATGCAGCTACTTAATGTGATTTTGTTTCTGTGTACAGGCACCTTAAATATTTAGGTCTATGTTGTCTGCTGGAGGCAGCTGCCATTTTGTGTTCAGTTCAGATGTAATCTGTTACAAAGGTGACATATGCACCCACACTGAGCTTTGAAATTACTGAGAGCTGGGTGGCTAAAAAAACCCCATCATCTTTGAAAACCACTGTGCTCCCCTGTGAAGACTTTTCTTGATTCTATCTTTTTCTGTTGTTTTCCTTCAAACTAAAATAAGTAATTTAGACTGGAAATATATGGTTGCCCTAAAAGTATAAAATAGAATCTAACAGTGTTACCCCACAATATACTTAATAATATTTGGCCACAGTTTAGTACAGATAAGGGCACAGTTAGGGTGTATACTTCCCTAGAGTGTAATTTCCATTAGATTTAATCATGTTCACTTGTGATTCTGAAGTCAGATAATCCAAAACAGAATTTAGCCACAGAAATCTCCTTCTTGAAACAAAAATCGTTAATTTTCTTTTTCGATTGCCTTTGTGGCATTTCCATGCCAGGAATGTGTAGACAAAGGGAGCTTTTTGCAACCCACGTACATGGAATATGAGGTGGCAAAGGTTCCTTTCAAGCCGAGTACACATGCCAGGTGGCATTTCAGTCCTTCAAAGTAAATCAAACATTTGTGCATATCTTACCATTTGATCTATTCACCGTGCAAGTATATGAAAAAAAAATGCTAAATGTGTATACTCGGCTTAAAATACAGTTGAGACAGATTTCACCAAAATCACGTGCTCTCAAATGATTTTGCAATCCATTAACAACTGCTGCAAGGTTTCAGATAGGGGTGCCCCAGAAAGGAGGAGGTCATGCCACAATACATAAGACCAGTGTGCCACTGAGACCACAGAGACCTGATGTTAATCAGTGTGCAGTCGTGAAAACAAAAAGAATGGTCCTGTCCTAAGAGGAAATGGTCAGTCCTAGCAACTGACAGGCTAGTGTGGGGAAGTTTACCTTGCTGCTGCCCATACGCAGAACAGTCCATTTTGTGGACTCTAGGACAACAAAGTTCTGTGAGCAAAGGGGGTCAGCATGGAAAATTTGTATAATGTGTGCTGTAGAATATCTTTCAGAAGAGGCACTGGACTGGGACTTGAGCAATCTGACTTCAGTTCTCAGCTCTGCCATGGACTTCCTATGTTAATCTAGGCAAGTCACTTAATTCCTGTGCAGCTGTTTCCCAGCTCCCTTTCCCCTGATCTGTATCTGTCTTGTCCACTTTGACTGTATGTTCTCGGAGGCAGGGACTGTATCTAAGTATATGTTTGTACAGTGCCTAAGATAGTAGTGGGGCGCTGATCTCCATTGTGGTCTTTAGCCACACTATAAGAATTTAATCAAAATATGATTGAAATATATTAGTAGATTACAGAATGCATCTGAATGTACTTTAATCATCATGATAGGGAAAAAGCTCCTAAGGACACATACTCCAGACAGTTGTCCTGAACTGAATTGGTTTTGTTCTTATTGTACAAATTGTCTATTAATTATTGTAATAGAAATCAACAAAAGACAATTTAAGCAGCAAGAGAAAAAAACTAAATGTAAAATCATAATATACATTATGAACAAAGGCTACAGTGCTATGAATAGAAAAGCAAAAACAGTACCGTGCTCTGCAGCATTAGGAGCTAAGATGTTCAAGAAATTTGGATTTAGTTTTTGAGGCTATCTACCCTTTACCCTGGGTAACCCATCCCATTGACTGATATTTATTCTCATGCTCGCAATCTCCTACCTCTTTATCCATGTGCCCTGCAGTTCTGCCACTGCTTTTATTTTGTCCTTTGTTTATAACTCCTCTGTCTTCAAGCTCTTCTTCTCCCAAGGTCATTTATAAGAGGAGTCATCTCAGATTTTATATTTTCAGATATATGGCTTGCTACCTTACAAAACATGTTTTTGATAGATTGTATCTCTTCCCTCCCCAGAGAGATCAAATGCTTAATATCAGAGGCCACCGCGACTTTTGTTAAAACTAGCTTCACTTATTTGCCTCTTCATTCTTTTTGTCTGGCAACCAAAGTTACCTTTTGTTTGTCAAGCCTTAATATGGATACTCCGGTCATCAAAAATGTTATTTGTAATGAAAGGCATAAAAAAGATTATTTTTTCTAAATCACAATATTTTCCCCACTGTAGTTAACCATTCAAGCATCCATACCAAAGGCAATCATGAAACTGAACTGGGAGAAATGTCTGTTGAACAGACGTGTTAGTACATAGGAAAGCCTAAAGTCCCTCAATGTGTGTGTGTGTGTGTGTGTGTGTGTATGTGTGTGTGTGTGTGTATCTATCTATTATGCACCATGCCATACACTAAATGAGTGTATTTATTCTAGTGTAAAACTTGTGTAAATCAGATTAGAATCATGCCCCAGTTTTTGCAAGTGGTCTCAATCTAGCCTCTTGGGCTGTGATTCTGCAAACATTTAAGTTAACTTGGCTCTCGTGAGCACTGCCATTGAAGTTAAAGGGGACAAAAGTGGATGAAGTCATGTACATACTTCAGATCGAGCTCAAGGCCTAAATTTACACCTTCCAATTTGAGCATACAATTTTTGTCTGCATATAATCTTGCATTTGATTTTGTTTTTACAATCAGGCATTTTGATGTTTGTTTACCCAGTTTTGTATAGTTAAATGTCATTTCTTGATGCAAATGCAGGGTTTTGCTCATGTTCAGAAATGGAGTGTGCAAATTTGCTGGTGCAACTTTATGGTCTGGTTTGAAAATTTGACCCCCTTAACTGCTCTTTAGCTTTCTAATCCAGTGGTTTTCAAATTTTCCAATACTAGGAAGAACTTGATTCCCCGCAATGTCCTTCTGGCTTTGCTGGGACATCCCTATCAATTGGCAACAGGGAAAGGGCATAGTTATGGTGACTTCCTGACATCTGGTCATGACCCCCCACTGAGAGCCAGCACTAGGCATAAGCAGACTAAGCAATTGCTTAGGGCCCCAAGCAGCTTAAGGGGGCCCCGTATTCACTTTTGTAGTATGTGTTGTTTGAGGGGGGTCCCCAAAAATATTCCTACTTAGGGCCCCCAATGGGCTAGCAGCATCTCTGCCCACACTTTGAAAACCCATATTCCTTTTTCTTTCTAGTTGATTTACAAATCACATAAACAGCAGGATGATGGGAAACTTTGTAACGATTAATTCATTTTTGCACAGCCCCAACTCCCACAAGTCAGGAGAGCAAAAGAGAACATAGCGTAAGCCACAGTTCATATATCTATGCTACAGACCATGAAGACCGTTGATCGATGTGACATGAGTTTACCCTCCAGGACACAGCTGAGGTTATTGGTGGGATAGGGAGAAGAAGATCATGTTGCTGCTATTGGCATCATTCATGAATTGTTAATACAGAAGAATAAAATAATTCACTCCCTAGACAAGGCAATCAGTTCCTCTTTAAAAACACACAAGCATTCCTGCAAAAGAGTGAAAGAAGGTTTAAACTATGAGAATTGCTTTCAGATTAGACACCAATTAGCCCTGTTTTATATTTCGAAAATATCATTAATCACGCTAGACAGTGTTTGACAACTGTTAACTAACAAAAAGATTCAGCTTCCACGTATAGATAACTTTTATTAATGAATACGAAGCTGGAAAAGTTGCTCTTAATAACACAGCCCTTTTACTAGATACTTTAGCAAAAATGTATTATTTAGATTTTTTTAGAACATTCTGAAATGAGTTGAGAGACTTACTAGACAGCATTATTCTATCTGTGTGTACACACACAGGCACGTGTAAAATGAATCAAGGTACCTTCCTCCTCCAGAAAATATTGGTGTAATAAGAACAGGAGTACTTGTGGCACCTTAGAGACTAACAAATTTATTAGAGCATAAGCTTTCGTGGACTACAGCCCACTTCTTCGGATGCATACAGAGTGGTCCACTCTGTATGCATCCGAAGAAGTGGGCTGTAGTCCACGAAAGCTTATGCTCTAATAAATTTGTTAGTCTCTAAGGTGCCACAAGTACTCCTGTTCTTTTTGCGGATACAGACTAACAAGGCTGCTACTCTGAAACCTGTCATTGGTGTAATAGTTTGCTCATTCTTGAATGTCAAGTCTTTTGTGTAAAATTGTAGCAGACACCTATCCCCAATGAAAACTGCTGCATTAGACCTCGATTGGCCATTTTGGAGTTTCTCAAGGTTAAGACCAACTCTAACCATGCTCCCATATTCCACCAAGCTTTCACATATACACTAAGGAGCACCTTTAGTATTCACATATACACTAAGGAGCACCTTACTCCCTTTGCAGTACAGATCATAGGCACTCACTCGTTCAATATACTATCTTGTTAGCTGCAAAACAAATCACATGTAACTGAGCTTCAGAAAAACAAACTCCTCACTAATGGCCAGAAACTACTGTATTTCCCATCTTCATTCATAAATATAGGACAGAAAAAATCTCATCATCCCACTGTAACCTGTCTCCACATCACTTAATTCCTCAAGGACAGTCAAGTGACAGGGAAAGAATATTGAATACAGTCCTTAGATTGGAGGCAGTACTCTCCACATAGAGACCATACATTGTCCTGTATCTTCTCCATCCAACACACCGAATAAAAAAAGACCACACAACTCAAAGGGCCAAACTGTGGTTCGATTGAAACCAATGGTAAAACCCACATGGCGTTCAATGGACCAGGAGCTGGTCCTTGCAGCCTTCATTGGTAGATCTTTCAACACTTGTAAAAAGCCAAGTTGCAAAGGAATGTGCATTTTTCCCCAGCAAATACATTGCTATATCACAAATATGGATCAAAACTCATGTAGCAAGTGGTTAAACTCTCTGCTGCATGATTGGGAGAAGCCAGAGATATTGGAACAAATTTAAGATTGGTGTAGGAACTTCAGCTTTCATTGGAGTTTAATGTTTGGGATATTTTTTAATATAGCTACAAATATTTATAATTTCTGAAACCATATAATGATAGTATTTTTATAAGTGAACTATATTTTGAACCTTAACTCTTTTGTGCTTTGTCTCCTTCTGAGCTCTCTGTTCTGACTAGAGCTGTAAGAGTACACAATAGTTTGGTGTAAGTTTTGACTTTTTGACACTGGGCAAAGTTATGTAGAATGTGGTGTGATGCAGGAACAGGAACAAAGTGCTAGCAACCAAGAGCTTTAGGTAACGGAGAGGAGGAGCTTTGTTTTCACTCCATGATCCAGCCTTCCAGAGGTGCCACTAGGGAAAGGAGTAGGAGATGTGGGACAATGGGCATGAGTTAGTGGGCAATGGAGGAGACGGGCTGGAAAAGGGAAGGAAATGAGGAAGGAGAGCAGGAATGTAACAAAAGACATGGAGAGTGTGGACAGGGAATAAAGGAGGAGGAAGAGAAGACAATGAGACAAGAAGAATAATCAAAAAGAAAGGAGACTGGAGAAGGACAACAGAGAAAGAAAGAATGAAAGAGGAGGGCAAAAAGGGGTAGTGGAAAGAGGGAACTGAGTAATAATTGGGGGGGGAGTAGTGAACAGCTATGAAATTGAGAAAAGGGTATTGGGGGAAATGGAGAGGGGAAAGGAATAGATGGAGAAAGGAAATGGGAAATGGGAATGGGAAAAAGGCCAGAAGAAAGTGGGAAAGACTAATAAAAGGGAGAAAGAAAACTACACGAGAGAAGGAAAGTAGCAGATGGATGGAGAAAGGGGAATAAAATAGGGGAGAAAGAGAAATAAAAAGCAAGAAAAAACAGTTTTAAGGATTGGAAAATATATCGGATGTATTCAAGTTCCATACTGTAAATGCATCATGGGGATACTATCTGATATGACATCTCTGCAGATTTAGTAAATATGTTTATGTAAATTAGTTGTGGCCCTTGGGCTCATGAGAAGAGTGACTCTCAGCGCTGCAAAGGTTGTAGACCACTGAACTAGAGAAATCCCTGCTGGAAGAATAAAGTGGAAGTTTGCTCAAAATCTATTTTGTGCCATCTTTGCAGAGTTTGTAATGCTGGATGCACTAGCCAAATCCTTTTGTGCTTGATGATGTAAGCCTTTCCGCTTAACCACAGCTCATTGAAGGAATCTGTTGAAGACACAGCCAGCTCTCAGCAATGCCAATGTAATATTATTATCATTATGTGTACTTTGGTGGCCCCAACTGGGATTGGAGCCCCATGGTCTAAATGTTGTACGTTCACATAGTGAGAAAAAAACCCTGCCCCAAAGACCCTACAAGCTAAATAAACAAGACCCCTTGTCACAGACAGGGAACAGGTACAAACAGATGAGGTGACTTGCCCAGAATCAAACAGAAAGTCCGTGCCAGAGTTGGGAATTTCACCCAGTTCTCCTCAGTCCCTGGCGAGTACCTTAACTACAAGACCATCCTTCCCCTTCCTTCAGTAGAGTTGTCAAAAGGAATCCAGAAATATTTCCTCAGATCCCTTTATCTTAGCACACATCCACTGAGTAATACTGAACCCAAGCATCTAACTATATTTCTAATTTATACATGTGCTCTGGTTACTAAATTCATGCTTACATACCACTAAGCAGCTTGCATGTACTGGACAGCAAGGCCCACTTTCCTTGATACAAAGCCATTGAAATAAGGTCCAGTAGTCAGCACAGACCTCTTTAAATTGTACTGAGAGCACAGCAGTAGCTAACTCCAAAAGCATTTGGCTTCCCTTCTCTTTGCATCTGCATCCATAAAATTAGTGTGCATCATACATTATGATTGCTGACAGTTATTTCCTAGCACCTCAGTGTTTTGTATGAAGCTTTGCTATTAGGGTTTTTTGTAATCACTCAGAATGCTACCTGGATTCTCAGCTGCCCTTAATATGAATATTAAAATGATCTTAAATTGTAACTCAGAATGTTAAATTTATGCTCAGAGGCATCAGTCTACCTTGTATGCCTCAGTCTGGCCACACGTCAACAGGATGAACAGTGCTTTTTCCCTAACAGTGCATCTGTGCAACAGGGCTGTAAAATCTAGTTCTTACACATCTCATTTTCTCCTATAGCTTTCCTGAGTCTTATTCAAGTCATCCATCAACAGTTCAGTTCTTCTCAGATCAAGGGCATATATAACATTTGAAGTTGTCATTTTGATTGGCAGTAGGGATACCGTTAGGTGTTAAATAGTCTGAAATAAAGTAGGTCACATACATTTGCAGAATTTAGTTTGCTGAATACCTATGGAAATTTACATAGTGCATGTTGTGAATTTCTTTTGAGAAGACTGTTCCCACATTGTGCTTTACAATGAAGCGACAGATAGGAATACTCTTCTCTTCTCTTCTCTTCTCTTCTCTTCTCTTCTCTTCTCTTCTCTTCTCTTCTCTTCTGACAAATGCATCTTTCTTTCTTTCAGCAGGAATGTATGGCTGATGTATCATACTTTTTGTGTGATATTCAGGCACGAAATGGGAAGTGAATATGAATGGAAGTGAGAGAACTGATGGGCCTGGATATAATCAGGGAAACAAAGGTGGACATTGGAGGCTCGCTTTGCCTATAGATCACAGAGCAAGCAGCTTTAATTTATGCAAATTGTATTCAGATATAGTCCAATACTACCAGCAACAATATTGCTGCATTCCCATCTACATCTAGCTAGCTAATCTATCTATCTACATGGTAATATGACTCTCATCACCATGGTATCTGATTTATTAGGCCAAATTAATCCCTCGCTTAACTCCATCTCTATAACTCCAATTTGTTGAGTTAGATGTGGAGCTAAGTGAATATGTGGCCAAACTGAAAAATCGGACAAAATTTTCATTTTGGGTCTACCCAAAATAGTAATTTTTTTGTTTTTTTCTCACCAAAATAGCAATGAAATTTTATGTCGGGTCAAATTAAATATTTAGTTCAACCAAAAACTATTTTTTCCAGGTTTTTTTGTTTCATTCTTAGGTGTTTTCGAATCTGTTTGAAATAAATCTTGATAAATTGCAAAACAAAACATCATTTTGAAAAGAGAAGTTGACATACTGACATTTTTCTTTTACTATTTCCATATACATAGAGGCCTAAATGGTATTTTCCAGTGAATAAACCTTTTGTCCAAAAAATTTTGCCTGACTCTAGTTAGGTGCAGAAATCAGTGGATAAAAATCTCTGGGCTGTGTTATTCTGGAGGGCCGACTGGATGGTGAAAACAGTCCCTTCTGACCTATGAATCTTTAGGCACTCTGTTTAAAAAAATAGTAGGGAAATATTTAAATATCTTTAATTAATATCATTTGGTTGTAATGGCAGCTATAAAATGACCAGTAACAGCCTAAAGCATTCTCTTCTAAAACACATTTTTGTGTGGCAGACACTGCCTCTTTCACTCATTGTACTGAGGTCCCTTATTGCCCAGTATTGTACTAACTCTGTCTAGTCTATTGTAATGTGTTAACGCCCCCTTGCCCATTGTATTAGGTTAGCACCTCCTTGGCTATAATAAGTATGAAAAAAATGGAAGGTTTAACTCATCAAATGGAACTTTTCAGTGACTTATTAAAAGAACCCCTGCGGGATTACAGAACGCAGGTTTGCTGTCATCTCGCTAAAAGATCCCTTCATTTTTATGTGTGGAAAGACAATTTCTCCTCCTGAAACTCTTTGATTCTTCCCTGAATGAAATCAAGTGTTTTAAAACTTTTTGAGGCGCCCCAAAGGCTCGCTTCTGTACTATGGACTGTAAAGGGCTATGAAGCTCTCACGTAACCATCACATAGATGTTTTTCAATGTGCTCATAGAAATGAACGTTCATTACTTACCGCAAGCTTTTATAAAAACTGAATAAAATTGGGGAAAGGGGAAACTGTGAACTGTGTCCTTCTTGATCATGAACAGTTGGGGGAAGAGGCTGTATAGAAAGCCGTCCCCAAGATTGCATGGTCTGTAATGAGGTTAGTATAAACTGTTGTTGAAGACTTCTTGCCTAATGACACAAGAAAGCTAAAGAAACGTGGGATGAAATGGCTCCCCTGTTAACCTGCCGTACACATATATACTTTAAGTGCTGTTACTTCTTTTACTTTGAAAGCACATAGCAATTTTGATTTGTAAGAAGTGAGCCATTTGCTGTATATAGAGAACCCTCTGGTTTTTTTCCTGTATAGGCTCTTTGGAGACCTATCTTCGCACCACAGGATATAAATTATTCCCAGTGAAGTTACTTGTATCCTGCAGCAAGTGAATCAGGTCCTTGGACTATTTTCTAATGTACATGTGCTGTTCTCTCACACTGTCTCATGCGCTCAGTCTCTCGCTGTGTAGTGCTGAACTATAGCTGCTTTCTGATTTTTAGAATCTATTTTGGACCTGAGAGTTAAGGAGGTGAACAGTGTAGCAAGTTTCCAGTAACCTGCACATATGTTTTATTCAAATGCCAATAAAATAAGTGGAAATAAGTGAAAAACAGTCCGAAATTCTTGTATTCAAATAATTTTAATTTGTTAAACTAAAATGCCAAGACCGGAACTGTAAACAAATTCACATGGAAGTTTGGAGCAGTGTTTCCCCATCCCTTGACAGGGCATGTGGAGGGGTCAAGGAGGGCACATCAGCCCAAAGGGGATGGGGAAGTAGTAAAACCCCATTTGCCCTGGTCAATGGAATGGTCTGAGTACCCCAGAAAGAGACGGCGACACTATCCTAAAGGATGGTACAGACTGTGCTCCTCCTGCCCATCCAGGAGCTCAGGGATGGATTAATCTCTCCCCATCTTTATCTGGGCAGAGTAGATCCACCCCATTCCTTACACAAATGCTTATCTGGCACAATCTAGTCATCTATGCAATAATGGAAACTACTAGAAGGGTCTGGAAGATCATGGAACAGCCTATTTAAGAAACAAGGGAAACATTTTTGGGGACATTTTCTTTTGGTGCTTCCATTGGAAGAAAAATTTGGCTTTGTGCTTTCACCTCTTCCAGGTTGCTTCACTTGTGGCCAAAAGCCTGGTACAGTCACCAAAGCCAAATAAACCAAACTACAGAAGGAAACAAGTGTGAGGACCAGAGACAACCCCTGACTCGTCACCCCATGAGGCTATAGTGGATGATCATTAGGATATCAGTCCTGCTCACTCTTTCCCTTGATGTGCTTTTCTTTTCCCCCTTGACTGTTCTCTTGTTGCAGTCTGTCTAACTAAATCCAAACATACATAAAACTGGACGGAACCTCCTGGGTGATTGAATACAGTCCCCTACTATCACAGTTAATGCTGTCATAGAATCCTATTCATACCTGTAAAACTCTATTTTAAAACTAGTCAGGTAGTTTTACCCCACTACACCTATTGGAAAGTTGTACCAGAACCTCACTTCTTTGGTGGTTAGAAGTCATCTAATTTTCAGTTTAAATTTATTCATCGTCATATTATAACCATTTGTTCTTGTGCTGACATTGTCCTTAAATAGCTCTTCTCCCTCCTTGGTGTTTAGGCCCCTGATGTATTTACAAAGAGCAATCAGATCCCTTCTCAGCCTGTGTTTTGCTAGACTAAAGAAGCCAAGCCCTCTCTATTCCCCTGATTATCCTACTAGCCATCATCTTTCTTGAACATGGGCCATGGCACTGATTCTTAATTAAGGGATTTCCAATAAAGCATCATCTTTGGGACAAATACACTGACCTAGGATCCAAGATTTTGCAGGGCTCTAGAGCAAAATGAATGGCACCAGAGGCAAAGTGCTAGGCCCAGCAATGGCATAGTGATCTCAGAATGGAACTCTGGAATCTTCTCTCTGAACCCAAACTAAACTATACAAAGGGAATTTCCCCCACTTTCCTTGAATGCCTGCTTAGCAACGCACTCTTGTGACCTTTAGAATAGTAGGTGATCTCCAGCTAACCCTCAAAATCAGAGATTGGCAAATCTCCAAAGGTTCAGAGTTTTGGCTGAATAAGGATTAAAAAGTTTGGGTGCTTATCTAAATCTTATCCAAATTATCCGAACATTTGCACCAATCACTCCACACAATTCCCCTGGCTATTCCTTGGCCTCCCACATACAACCATCTTCTCTCAATCATCACTAGTAGAACCCCTCTCCCTACTATGCCTCAGGAAAGTGGTCCCCTCCTTTTCAGTTCCTGGAGTGATCCTTAGCACCATCTTGTTTCTTCCCAAATAAGCCTACATGTACACTAGCCTAATTTTCCACCTCTTCGGGAGGTTGTCGGCAAGTCTTTAGTTAGTGGCCAGCAGGCCTACTCCCTGCTCTCTATATCTTCGGGGGCAAAGTGGGAGAGCAGCACAGGTCCAAGAATAGCACAAAATCTTTCCTTTGTGTTGAGATGCTTAGAAATGAGTGGAATATTGTTCATTTCAATATACTATATATTTCAGCTATGCTAGTTTCCCCTGATGCTCCAGTAATTATCATCTAGAGGCTAAGGCTGAATCACAGTCAGTGGCAGTATGGACAATTTTATATTTTTAGAGTCCATTGATCACTAACTTGCAGGTCTATAATTTGCTTTATTTATTCTTCAGACATTGACTAAGTATTGGTGCATGCACTACCACAACTCCCTTTCATCGCTTTCTATACATTTCCCAATGCATTGGATAAGTGGGAATTTATAGGTGGAGTTGCTGATGTGCTTTCACATGAAGCATATTTTTTTTTAGCTGTATGTCTCATATTTGAATTTCACTTTGTTGTTACCAGCAGATACTTTTATGCCTGGAAGATGAGATTTATCAGACTCCTCCAATGCTTCTTACAGCTACATTTCTTTGTGGATTGGCTGGAAGGAAGACTTTGAAAGCAACTCTCCAAGACCACATTCTACAGGCCACTATCCTCTGATCCCACTGAGGAATACCAAAAGAAACTACACCATCTGCTCAAGAAATTCCCAGCTACAGTACGGGAACAAATCTACATGGACACACCCCCAGAACCCCAACCAGAGGTATTCTATCTGTTACCCAAGATCCATAAACCCGGAAACCCTGGACGCCCCATCATCTCAGGCATTGGCACTCTTACAGCAGGATTATCTGGCTATTTGGACTCTCTCCTCAGACCCTACACTACCAGCACTCCCAGCTATCTTTGAGACACCACCGACTTCCTGAGGAAACTACAATGCATTGGGGATCTTCCTGAAAACACCATCCTGGCCACCATGGATGTAGAAGCACTTTACACCAATATTCCACATGAGGATGGACTACAAGGTGTCAGGACCAGTATCCCTGATGAGACCACAGCAAGCCTGGTGGCTGAGTTTTGTTCTCACCCACAACCACTTCAGATTTGGGGACAACTTATACCTTCAAGTCAGTGGCACTGCTATGGGTACCCGCATGGCCCCACAGTATGCCAACATTTTTATGGCTGACTTAGAACAACGCTTCCTCAGCTTTCGTCCCCTAGTGCCCCTCCTCTACTTGTGCTACATTGATGACCTTTTTCATCATATGGACCCACGGAAAGGAGGCCCTTGAAGAATTCCACCTGGACTTCAACAATTTCCACCCCACCATCAACCTCAACCTGGACCAGTCCACACAGGAGATCCACTTCCTGGACACTACAGTGCAAATAAGTGATGGTCACATAAACACCACCCTATACCGGAAACCTACTGACCGCTATACGTACCTACATGCCTCCAGCTTCCATCCAAGACACATCACATGATCCATTGTCTATAGCCAAGCCCTAAGATACAACTGAATTTGCTCCAACCCCTCAGACAGAGACAAACACCTACAAGATCTTTATCAAGCATTCTTAAAACTACAATACCCACCTGGGGAAGTGAGGAAACAGATTGACAGAGCAAGACAGGTACCCAGAAATCACCTACTGCAGGACAGGCCCAACAAGGACAATAACAGAACACCACTGGCCATCACATACAGCCCCCAGCTAAAACCTCTCCAGCGCATTATCCACGATCTACAACCTATCCTGGAAAAGTGGGTTGTAGCCCACGAAAGCTTATGCTCTAATAAATTTGTTAGTCTCTAAGGTGCCACAAGTACTCCTGTTCTTTTATCCTGGAAAATGATCCCTCACTCTCACAGACCTTGGGAGGCAGGCCAGTCCTCGCTTACAGACAACCCCCCAACCTGAAGCAAATACTCACCAACAACTACACACCACACCACAGAAACACCAACCCAGGAACCAATCCCTGTCGCAAACCTCGTTGCCTACTCTATCCCCATATCTACTCTGGCGAAAACATCAGAGAACCCAACCACATCCACACCATCAAGGGCTCATTCACCTGCACATCTACTAATGTTATATATGCCATCATGTGCCAGCAATGCCCCTCTGCCATGTACATTGGCCAAACTTAAAGGTCACTATCATTGAACAAAAAAACTTCAGAAACAGACTTCAAAGAGAAACAGCGGAACTAAAATTCATTTGCAAATTTAACACCATTAATCTGGGCTTGAATAGGGGCTGGGAGTAGCTGGCTCGTTACAGAAGCAGCTTTTCCTCTCCTGGAATTGACACCTCCTCATCTATTATTGGGAGTGGACTACATCCACCCTGATTGAATTGGCCCTGTCAACACTGGTTCTCCACTTGCGAAGTAACTCCCTTTTCTCCATGTGTCAGTATATAATGCCTGCATCTGTAACTTTCACTCTATGCATCTGAAGAAGTGAGGTTTTTACCCACGAAAGCTTATGCCCAAATAAATCTGTTAGTCTTTAAGGTGCTACCAGACTCCTTGTTGTTATTGAAAGTAAGTTACTGAATTATATTGTATCAACTCCGGGCTTCTACCTGACATCTGAACTTCTCCTGATTCCAGGTTTAGTAATAAGCACCACCAAAATAGTATGTAAAGCTACCAGAACAATGAGTTAGGCACTGGTAGCAGAAATCTAGCAAGACACCCATTCTCAATCCCACATGTTGATGGATTTCCAGCAGCATGTTTAGGTCTCTGGAGTTACTCACAGCCCCATTGATAAAATGCATCTTTCTTCACAATGAAAGCCAAATTTTAGTAAGACTCTTGCTGATCTTATTAATAATATCACCAATTCTACTCCAACAAGAGTCTTGTGAGACAGTGGCCAATAGTCTATGGGACAATAGTATTATCACTAGACAATAAATGTGAGTGATTTTATTGGGTATGAGGACTTTGTTTTTTCATGCATGCTGCATCATCGTTCATAACAGATGAAAATCAACCACTGAAAAATCTGGAAGTCCTAAGATCAAATTTATTATAAAACATGAGGAATTCAGGATCTAGCTCAAAATGAATGAGTTGTCAAATTTCTGATTTTCTTTGGTTCTTGCATTCTTAGTTTTTAATGTCACAATGTCCAAAGATTCTGGGAAAGAAATTAAGAATCCAACAAGAATGTAATGTATGAGATTCATGCAGTATTTCTAATTTCCCACTCACGGGGATCTCAGCTGATTGGTATAGATCCTACCAGAAAAAAGTAATTACAATAAATTACATTAACCAAGATCATCCTGACTGGGGGATTAGAAATACTGGGCTAGATAGTCAATTGCAGTAAATCTGCATAAGTCCATAGACTTTGATGAGCTCTGCCAAGTTACCCCAGCTGAAACTCTAGCTCATTGACTGATTCATACAATAAACAGTAGATACCTATTGTCAAAGGTGAAGGAAAAGGCAAAGTGCATAAAGAGTATAAACCTTATATGGCAGGGCATCTCCCTGTGTTTCTTTTATTCCACTACAGGCCATATAGAATTGTTCAGTTTGGTCATTATATCACACTTTGGTTTCAAGAATGAATATTGTTATTTATTGATCAGTGCAGGGACTGCTACAGAACAATTCAGAAGTTGCTTTCCCAGTATTTTTTCTAAAAAGGCCATGAAAAGCATAATCCTGCTACTGCTTTCCCCAGAGATGAGAAAAAGGAAATGAATTTACACATTGCAGCAACTGTGTACCAAAAACTAAGAAACTGGATGGTTGCTGAAATAAGGGTCAACATTAAGCGGCCTGTAAAAACATGTTGAAATGCGTCGTGAGTAAGGGCCAGATGTTGCCAGCCCTGCTCAGATTGAGTAGTATTTTATTCCTAGAGCACTTCTATTAAAGTTAAAATAACTACTCAAGCAGTAAGGTACTCTTCAGTATGTGCTTGATCCACTCCCTTTAAAGTGAATGAAATAACTCCATTCACTTCAGTAGGAGTTGGATTGAGCTTTGTGGACGGGGCTGCCAGAATCTGGCCCTTATCTTTTACATATACATAAACTAGAATGTGAACGTGCAAATACTATTCAAGTGACTAGACCACTCAAGCTGCATGCAAAAATACATTCTGTGTGCAACATACTGTATGGGGGAAAATGTACTGTGCTGGCTATGTAAAAGTCCTCCTGTCCTGTAGGAAAGGAAGATCTTTTCTACAAATACGCAGCATTGTTCTGTGGTATTCACTCTAATGAACAAGAAATGCCCTGCAGTATGAGGAATGTAAAAGGGCCAGGACACAAGATATGAAAAATTTCAGCTGGAGGCAACTGTGAAATGCAAATCTAGATTTCAGTCCTGATTCCAAAACACATGGATCTGGGAAGGTTATTTAGGCCCTTCTCTCACAAACACAGAATCAAATTCATCCTTGATAATCTCAGCCCCAGGTGAGTCCATGAATTAGAACCAAGAGTCTATTTTTCCCAAATGGTTTACAAGTAGTACTCTTTTTGTGATATCACTGAACGTTGCCAGGAAACTCAGAACCCAGAACTAGCCTGTGCATACAGTACATCCACGGTCAATTACAATTCAAGGCTTTAGGGCTATACCCCATGTCCAGATGGGTTTATGTTGCTTGGTTAATAGATATGAACGTCACTTCTACATTTAATATTCTAACATGAAATTATATAAAACAGAAAAAGGAATAATGAGCCATTTAAAATATAGCAGAAATATCCATTTTATAAGTGTTAACAAAGTTCTTCCTAATTAATGAAATATAAGGTATTTAATTCATTACCGAATTAGCCATTAGATTAATTTTAAAACTAAACTGTGTTAGTCTGCATTGCTTTCTTGTTTTCATGTGACTAGATCCCTGAGTCTTTCAATGTCAAAGTCGTTGATCAAATACTGATGGGTGATTTTGCATTTTTTGAGGGTAAAGTCAATGTCTATTATTTGTATTGGCAGAAAAGTGTTTCTTTCTTGGGAGTTATAAACCGCTTATCTTATCTGGCCTATGACCTGATGTCACAGTGACCTAGTGGTAAGGCATCATGCTCTTCATATGTTCTGCCCCTAAATGAGTTTATATTGAATTTATAACCTGTTATCATTAACTTCTTTAGCTGTCAATAATACAGGAATGTTCTTACAATTATATGGCAACTGGATGAGCCTGGTTCACCGTTCTGTTACACTGATTTTATAGCATAACTGAATGGAGAATCAAACCCATGGTCTATAAAACAAAGAAGTCTATAAACACCTTGCCTGAGAAATACTATCATTTTTGTAGGCTCTTCCGAGCAGTGGCAATGGCTTCCTCTGCATTTGGAAAGTGCTTAGCACATTTTGTATGGAACCACAACATAAATGTAATTATTAATTAGTATTTATCTGGATAGTACCATAAATGTACACAATGCTTTTAAAAACCAAATCTTTGCCCAGGAGAGCTTAAAGACTAGAGCCAGATTAAGGGTGGTCTGGCATGGGATATAATGGAGGAGAGAGAGGGTGCATGGAGAATTCCCCTCTTCCTTAAGCACTTCTGCAAAGGTCTCAGTCCTTGTGCTCCCAGAGCACAAGAGAGATTCACATTCTGCAACTTCATGAAGGTGGTAGATTATGAAGGAACATGGGCTGCCTTCTACAATGGCTCTTAGATTATAGTAAATGTGTAGGGCCCAGAGAACTTCTTGTGAGCGGTTATAAAAATGGCCATTCTGGCATGTACTCTTCTGATGATCTCAGATACATTCTGTGTGTCTTATTGTTAAGGTAGACAGAATACCTCCACAATCCTATACATACATCCCGACTGGGGGTGATAGTGTTAAGAGCCATAATTGAGCATCAACACATTATCTATCCAGTCAAAGTGTATCAGAATAAAACATTATACTGGCATTTCTCTCCTTATTGTCCACTGTGACCGTAACCAGGAATACAACCACATGCAGTGGCCGTTTATACAAGAACAGTGTTTGAAAGCTATGTACACTAACTGTTTGTATCTCTGGAGTATCCTGTTTGTACAGACACTGTTTCCTCACCAAGGTGAGTTAAGTGAAGACACATTTTCCTGCAAAGGCTAAATTTCAGTACTACTTGATGTTGTGTCTGCATACCAATGCCACAGAAATTAAGAGCTACCTGACCATGAAATCTGAATTAGAGCAAGATGAACTTATAGCAGATATCTGCTAGCACTCAGATATCTGCTAGCACTCAGATATCTGACCCGACTCTAACATCTAGTTGACTGACATTTTTCCTATCCAAGGACTGCCTCAAGTAAAAAAAAAAAAAAGAAAGAAAGCTGAAGCCAAGTAATTAGCCTGACAGCTGATGATGAGTGTGATGATGAATCAGTGCCTTCCATTTCTGTAGATATATAATTTCCATAATTATAGCTAATTTAATAATTTGCCTTTTTTCAAAAAACATTTTCCTCTTTTTTATCTTTAATCCCATTGTAGTAGCTCAAAAATCAAATGAAATATAATTTTGTTCTGAGGTGGGCAGTCTGTGAGCAGTGGAGTTTTGTTGGCTGTTGTGGGGTTCGTATCATTTGTTCTTATGGCTTTTGTCAGGCGAGCTGTGGACTAGAGCTGGCTGGAGGAAAATTCCATTCATTGACAACATTTGAGATTTTGAAATTTATTTATAAAAACAAAGCCTTTCAAACAATTTTGTGACAAAGAATTGTGTTCAAACATCCATTTTCAAAAAGGCTGGGGTTTGATTCAGGGCTCGCTGTCTGTCTGTCTGTCTGTCTCTCTCTCTCTCTCTCTCTCCCTCAATCTGTCTCTCTCTCTCTCTCTCTCTCTCTCTCTCTCTCTCTCTCTCTCTCTCTCTCTCTCTCTGTGTGGAAATGACTGAAGAGTCCACCCTGGACCTCAGAAGCTTTCCTGTTGAAAAGATCATTGACATTGGTATATTTCCACAAAAGATTTCAGCTTCAACGAAACAACACAGTTCAATGAAAAACCATTTCATTGAAAATGTTCCAACCAGCTCCACTGTGGGCTTTGGATAGATGCCCCCTTTTAATTTTTGCATATTCCAAAAGAAAGACAGAAATAATAAATAATTTTGCCATCAATGTCATTGTGAACGCACTGTGTCTGGTCCCACAGGTATGACTCCACTGAAATCAGTGGTGCTGACCAGTATGAAACTGGGGTAACATGATAGGAAATTGGGCCTGCAGCTTTATCTCTAGTACATTGGACTGAATTATCAGGGTTTTTGTTGTTTTAGAACAACAAAAGAAACTTTTAAAGCAAGCTGATACAGGAAAGTCCCTAGGTGAATGCTGGACAATCGGCATCTGGCAGCTTGGCCCAAACTAGAGAACATTCCTTGCGCCAGAGCCAGCAGAGGAAGTACAAAACATTGTCTTGTAAGCCACACCGAAACAGTGGCTATTGAATATTTTTTAAAACTTCTCAGTGACTGAATGTTAGATATGATTTGTTTGGTCATTTTAACCTTTCTCCAACTATAGAAGCTGTGTACAATTCGAAGGCAAAAATCTTAGCCACCTGATTGCATCCATTTTAACCTACAGTGGTTGCTTGGGAGCTGTTTTGCTAATCCCTTCTTTGTTGTTAGGCAATATATTAGCAGGATGAAAATGGCATCACTGCACCATAATTCAGCAACATAAATAGAGAACAAGGAGAGTGCAGGGCTATCAGCAACAGTCCAACAGCAGATAATAAGAGTCTGTTACCTGAGTAGAATCTGTTATGAAAGACAATGGCAGCATGGAAGCAATAGTTCTAATTTGGTTAATTAGCCTGTATTCATATTTCATTTATGGTGCACGTACCTGTAAATTCAAAGCATCCTACCTTATCATGCTGCAGCCCTTGTAAGTATACACTGCCATCATGCTCTCTGGAACTCTCCCCACCCCCACATATTGAAATAGTGCACATCACGGTCCTTATTACATGTGTTGCTGTGGAAATGGCATAGAATAGTAGCATTGTGAACTTCTTTCACTTGCCTTTTTTTAAGATGCTCCCATCATTTTAAAAATCATGTTTTGCTTATTGTTTGTATTTTAGCAATACCTTTGTAGTTTGCAAATGAAGTCTGTGACCAGACTGCAAATTCCTTCCTCTGCCATGAAAGTATGCACCCACTAGTTGGTTACTGTAGGGTTCTTTTCAGTTGTATTTATTTTAGGTGTATTTCAGTGTCGCTCATTACTTGTATTTTCCTTTTCATCTGATTTCTTAAAGTGGTAGGTAGTTTATCCCTTCTGACCTGGATGTTTTGGGGAAAAGCTAGATTAGGGCCCAGTGCTACTCCCCTCAAAGTCAGTGGCAAAACTCTAGGGCTGTCTTTCAGGTACCCAGTGAATTTGTGTGGGGTGGGGAATGGTCCACCAGGCTCCCCCTTGAAAATAACGAAAGGTGTAACAAATTTCTGTACCTTTTTCTCCTGACACCCAGGAAAACAAACTCAGGTAGTGGGGATTCAGCAGCTATGGTGAGGTAGGGAGGAAATTTTGCAGGAACTGGTGATGAATGGAACACAGGGATACTCCGGAGATTCAATTATCTCAGGATGTCCCTCTTCTGCCATCAGGAGATGTGATTTCAGCAAATGAGACATACCTGAGATAGCTTTGATCTAGCTAAATCAAAGCTAGCTTGAATAACAATAGCAGTGAAGCTGCAGCAGCACTTGTGGCGGCCACTTGAGTATGTAGCCAGGCCCTTGGAGGGCAGGACTATATCAGGTATATCTATGTGTGCTGCAATCATATCTTCTGATTGCAATGTAGACATACTTTTAAGCATCCAAATTTGGGGTGCTTATACAAGCTGATCACAAACTTTAATTCTTTTAAGGTTCTCCCATCACTAAAGTAATGCTAGAACAAGGCTATCTGAATTATAAAACCTATTGTTAAAATTTGAAACACCTTATAGCACCATATAAAAATGTATGAGTGCCGCTTACACATTGTTCCAATACTGTGTTAATAGTCTCACATTAATAGGTCTTACTCCCAGTGTTTCAACATTTTGTACTATGCAAGCCTGGCCAGTTGATCATGATGGCACAATATGACTGCAGTGGTCAGGCTATATCATTGAGCTATATCATTGATTACAGTCGAATGAAAGAACAGTAACAGAAGCAGCAGAATTCTGATGTTACCACTCAGAAAATATTATGTTGCCACTATACATACAGCCACTTTTATAATGTGGCTGCAGAAAAAATAAGCATTTCCTTCCTTAGTAATAGACTTGCATTTTATTAAATACTTCCAACAGTCACCATTGTGTACTTAATGCCCTAGTCAGCAAAGGCAAAGGGGTAAGAAAACTATATAGTCAGTGAATGTTTCATGTCTCTCACACTTTTCTCATTAAATCAGATTGAAATTAAATTAGGATTTCTTAAAAGAAAGTTAATGAGAGAATACGCATTTACACATTTGATATTAGAACTTCAGGGCTCAAAGATCTTCTTGGGTTATTCACCGCCATCTCTTTAATATATTTTTGTAGCATTTTACTTAGAGATGAGCAAACTTTCTATTTCTTTCCCCACATTATGCAGATTACATCTTTGATGGGAAAACACCAGGTGGACGGAACATGTGAGTTGGGAAAGACGGTGATACTTGGAAAGACAGAATGAGACATTCTTTTAGGCTGACATTTTGAAAGGAAGTAGGTGTCCATCTCCCATGGAAAGTCAATGAAAGTTGGGCATCGAACTCCTTTAGTCTCCACTGAAAATTGCAGACTGAGTTGATAGCAGTTAATAAGACCATATGACAGTTCCAATTTCAAAGTTGGAAGCTACTGATGCACACTATGGGCCTGATTTGCCACTGTGTCCCTCCAGTTTTACGGTGGTGTAACTCCATTGAAATCCATCTCTTATTAAAGCCACTTATGGCAATATACATGCTACCTGCAAATGGATGCCACTGAACCCCTATCGCCTGAAAACACACTGTGATCTCATCAGATAGCTACAAGATGGGAAACATGAGGGTCTAGTTAACACTCTGAAGAGAAAATGTTAAGGAAAACCCAGTTGCTCTTGATTATTCAGTAAGGTGGTATTCTACCATCTGAACTGGCACCGGACCAACGACTTAAATATGGATCTGGCATAACAACTCATATATATATCTTGCAAATTTTAACATGTTTCAATAGAAGGAGATATTTTCATTGTTTTTTTTTTACTAGAGAACAGCATGATTTCCAGGAATGGGGATATTTTGGGGTATACATTTTGTTTTCTGGAAGGTAGGTGTGAATTTAGGATTTCCAGGACTTAGCAGCATCAATAATAAGGGTTCCCAGATGAGTTTGCCCTCATCCTACTTATTTTTTCTGCCACTGGTTTCCCTCATTGATTATCTGTTCAACTCCAAAAGTGATGTACAGTAGCTGCTCCATCTGTGCACCTTGGTGCCATCTACAGAGTAACTGGTGTTGCCAGTAAGCACAATGATTGTCCACTGATGATTGTGCACAGCACATTTATGTCAGGTTATTCTACATAGCTGACTGCTCCATGCACTCCACCGAAAGACTCCTCCTCAGATGCACTGGCACAGCCCTAGTGTGTTATTCCCTCATTCGGGTAGTAACACTCAAGTAAATGTACAGTTTCATTACGGTAGAGAGGGAACTAGTCAATGGGGCCTCCACAGAGTAGATTTTTAGGCCCAGAATCAGTCTTAAAAATCCAGCACCATTTTTTATTCTTCTTATTCTTAATGAAGTAGCAGCCTAAGGAAATCTTTTTCTTCTTTTTAGCTGCTGTATTTTAGCTGCCTGCATGTGCATCTATCTTGCAAGCACTTTTTTAACTTTCACAGCCTCAAAGAAAAATACTAGATGTACATTTTGAGTTCTCCTCCCCTCTCCACATAACAACCTTAGCACCCAGCCACTTGAAAATTATGTCTTTTACTTGATATGTAATTTACATAAAACATTTGCCCTTAAGGCAAGGTTACATTCAAAATGGACGTAAGCTCATTCAAAATGTGCATAACTGAGGTTCTCTTTAGTTTTGGGAGAAATTGGATTTGCAACACATTGTGAACTTTTTCCAAAGGAAGATTAAAATAATTGTCATTATTACAAGAAGCTGGGCATCAAAAAGTTATATAAGATGAGTTGGAGGTAGTGGGTAACATTTTCAAAAATCACCTAAGTGATTTAGTGGCCATTCCTTTCAAAGTCAATGGGATATAATGCACCTAACACACACGGGTGTTTTTGAAAATGTTACCCACTGCCTCTTCTTACAGTCTCCTCTTAAGATATCACAGCAAAATAGGTTCACTTGTCTAGGTAAACACAGTCCTGCCTCAGCAGAGGGGTATGGACTTGACGACCTCTCAAGGTTCCTCTAAACTCTGTGATTCTGTGCTTCCATGAAAATGGTGAATTTTCCTCTCATTTTTATGGTGTAAATCTAGAGTAATGCCATTGACCTAAATGGCCAGCCCATTTATTCGAGATTGATACACACGTAACCAGCAACAGAATCTGAGGGAGTTGCTCTCCCCAGATAGCTTCACACAAGTCTGTAATAAGACCCCACTCCTGCAAAGAGAACTGCAGGGGGAGCCATGCACAGTCATTGAACCTCATTGACTTCAGTGGGGCTCTGCATTTGCATGATTTTCTCTGCAGGATTGTGATGTAAAGCAGCATGCACGAATCTCAGTCACTAAAAGATTAAATTATGCACAAATCCTCCTTTAAGACTATGTCTCTTTGAAGAACTGATGTATGTCTCAAAGAGCTTGTGGTCTAGATATCCAGGAGGTGTAAATCATCATGACTTCACTGAATTCAATGGAGCGAGGCTGAGTTACATCAGCTGTGAATCTGGCTCCACTGTTTTTAAAGTAAGCCCAAATATGTATTGCCAGTTGTTGAATTATTGTATAAATGTGTGTGGAGAAATGGGAAAAAAGGGCGAAAACAAGAAATATCAGAAATAGATTCCATATTTCATCGAAAAGATACATTTGGTCTAAATTATCCAATAGATTTGCATTAACAGCATTCCTACCCCAAGAAATGTTTGTTTTTTGATTGATCAATACTGATTCTGAAATATGCTTATTTATTTTGGAACTTCACTTTGATGATCATGTGATACACTATGCCTTTATAAAAGAGAACCCAGCACATTCACCTTTAGCTTATCCTTCATAATGAGGGACTTAATTCTAGCTCTGACTTTAACCCTTGTGGGTAAGTAAGTACGTTATCTGTCTGGATAGGTTTATAGCAGAGACTTTTTTGAATAAGGCTTAAGAGACTAATTGTTGTTCATTTATAAATATAAACTTCAAAGTTGCATAAATGGACAAGAAAACCTGATACCAAATTCTCCATTGTCTAGGGGAGGAAAGTTTGGATATATTCTGATTTAAGAATAAAAATCTGTGTTTAAAAATTAACAGAATTAACTGGAAAGTATTATGCAGCATGTACTTCATAAATTGAGATAAAAATTTGGACAGTAATTTTTTATAAAAAAATTGTAAAATGATTCTTTGCCATAATTTCTATATATTTTTTCTCTTTCAGGGAGTCAGCATCTTAATTATCGTAAGTATTTTTCCTATCAGATTATATCATTCTAATGGGTGCAATTGAAATATAATCTGAAAGGTGTAGGAATGTTTAATTTAATTTTACAACTGCTAATGTGCTTCAGAAGTAATATCAAAATGAACAAATTGATCTTTCCTATTTGGAACTAAGTGTACTAAAATATATTCTATAGGTTCCCTATAATGTTTACTGAGCATTGTTTCTTTACAGAACCTGATTTCAAAGAAAACAAGGTTTACACATATGATTATGAAAGTGTATTTCTCAGTGGACTTCCAGACAGAGGACTTGCAAGAGCTGGAATAAAAGTAAAATGTAAAGTGGAAATCAGTGGTATTGGGCCAAAACTTTGTCTTATTAGGGTAAGAAAATGTATCCAATGAGAAAGCTGAAAGTATCTTCCTACCTGACTTTTTTTTTCAAACTTTGGGGAAATAATTAAGTTTCATCATATGTTTTGCTTACTCAGGCAGAATGTAACTGACACTGTTATTTTTTTATGCAGTTCCCTATATTCTATTTGCACTTTGCCAGGTAATTCTCAGCTCAAGCCAACCTTGGGCTTGAAGGATTTCTTCTGCTTTGTGGTCAGGGAGACAACAGAATGTAATTTCAAATGCATAATAATTCATTACTGGATCAATTCAATTGTTCCCAAACTGTACAACCTAAGATTATTTAATCAACTGATTTTGCAACTAGCAAACAAACAGAAATAAACATATTACAGCAGCTGGATGTCATTCAATATCTGGCATACGTATTTTTTTCTGGCTGTTTCTTTAGCTTCAGTGGGGAAATGCCATGTTGTGCTACACTGAGATTGTATTCCTTTATTGTATGCTGACATTAACATTTTTGAGTAATTACTAAAGATTTCTGATGATATGAAAATGATTTTGACCTCTAATGTAAGCCTATGTGTGCTTCCAATGAATGTATTGAAACATACCCCTTTATTGCTCTGGATTGATTCCATTTAGTCTTGTATGTGTGTGGAAGAGAAATCATCTTTTTAAAAGATTTCACTTGGCAAATTTAAATTATAGATAGGAAAGACTAGTGGCTGTGTCCTAATAAGTGCCTGAAAAGAGCAGGAACTTTCCAACTGAAGTAGCTGCCTGCTGTTGTGTATTCTTATAGGATATAATGAAAGGCAATAGGAAATGTCTCTCTTTGGTTATGGAACATGGCATGCCCTTTCAGCTATAAGGGACATTTATTTTTATGCTGCTAAATTTAAATTTGGTTTTGGAGAAGTGAACGGCGCAGGAGATTAACCTTTCACTTGTAGGCCACTGGTTCATATCTACCTTAAATCAAAATTAATGGTCTCAGACCCCTTCCCAGTAGACAAGTATCTTCATCGTAAAACCACCAGCATATCTCTCACCCATGTTGGCAGTCTCCACTGAAAGCCCAAGTACTGAATGGGCCCTGGAAACTGAACATATATGGCAGAAGCACATTGATGGGGCAGTGTGTTGGGGGGTGAAGGAGTTTTGCACTGCAGCAGGGCTACAATATGAGGTGGAGAAGAGAGATCTGCAGCTATCTGAGCTTCCAACCCCACGGTTCCCAGGGAAAACATATAGGGAGGGACAATTCCTCCACTCTGCTCCCTTGCCCCCCCCCCCCACACACACACACTAATTGTGACTCTAAGAATAGCTCAGCTGCCATGTCACTATTAGCTCTACCCTTGGCTGTGCTTTGTGACTTCAGTTAGGGGGATCATAGCAAGTGCCACCTGAGTTAATGCTGCTTCATGCAACATTGATGTTCCACACAATTTACTGCAGGTCTTCCACAGTTCTGGTGGTAGAATAGGGCTTAGTGTGTCTCTTCTCTGGTTCAGTTCTGTACACAGGCCTACCTTTGGGCCAGACAGATGATCTGTGAATTGAGACAAAGGATGGTATGTGTGGAAACATCCCACTCAGCCACTTTTCACATCTGCAAGTCCCTGTCATGGCTTTATCTTGAGGTATTGCTTCATAAAATCCTAAGAAAAAAAGTTCATGGAAAAATGTTAATAGGAAATCTATTTCCGCTTCTCTCCCAGATTCATTCACTTGAAGCAGCAGAATACAATGGTATCTGGCCTAGAGATCCATTTGCACGGTCATCTAAACTGACCCAGGCTCTTTCAGCACAACTCAGAAATCCCGTCAAATTTGAATACAGCAATGGCCGTGTTGGAAATCTTATGGCTCCAGATGCTCTCTCAGATGATGGTCTTAATTTCTGTCGAGGATTTCTGAATATGCTGGAATTCACCCTGAAGAAGTCACAGAACACATATAATTTGCAGGAGGTGAGCACTTTGCTTTGGTAATTATGTTTGTGGTGTAATTTGAATAAGCATACACTTCTGGTTCTTCTAACACATTTATCTGAATTCAGTGTTAAGTGTCTATTTACTAGTAAGCAACATCTAGACTTAGAGGAAAGTTGTTCATCTATTCTGTACTGCCACTGGTAGATCTATGCCTTAATGGTCCAGAGAAATGTATAGATTTTTAATCTAATTGATCCAATGATTTTAGGAGTGCATTAACAACATTAGAAACTAAGAAAACATGGCTTGTTGGGTGGTAAAAGGAAAAAGGAAACCACTCTGAAAGCTATAATGTTGGTCTACAAAAAATGTGAATAGTACATTAAAATAAGCTTAAACCCTCAGCATATTATTAACATTTCATCTAGAAATAATAGCAATTTGATGTCTCTAAGAAATCATGCATACTTTAATCTCCTTTAGCTCCTATTTGAGAAGGAATATAGTACATATGATGTTGTGTTATTATAATAGCATTTACAGCTGTACTTGATGTTCTGTTGGAATTTCCACTGTTTTATGGGTTTTAATACCATTTTAAGTAACCCCACATTGAAATTCACCACACAGATTGAAATTGATTTAGTTTTGCATAAATATATTTACATTGATGAGGTTGGTTTTCATGTCATTGATATTATTGTGCTTTCAAAATATTTTTATTGCAAATGTAGCCCCAAACCACTTTCATTTACTTGATATGATCAGAATAAGGTTCAGAAATGAGCTTCAGGATCTCATATTTTTCACAATATGTGTTCCACCTGCATCATCATATTGAGACCTTGTAGCTGTAGCATATGCAGTATTTTGCAATGCCCAGTTGCACATCTTCATTATTTCTAAATGAATTGGTTACATGTGGTAGTCCGGTTGCCAACCTACACATATGGGTTTAACTACTGAAATCTCTGAGTTTTCATTATTTTACTCAGTCATTTACTGATTAATAAACCTTGGCATCTTTCCCTGAGGATCTCAACTTTAGAAAGGAAGATAGGCATCACGATAGGTCCCAAAACACAGAAGGTGAACCTGAGCTGCAGAGCGTGACTCTGTGTTTCCTGTGCCTTCTAAACTCCCAGTGAGGTCAATAACAGTATGGGATATTTAAGGAATGAAGAATCAGGTGATAAATGACTTACAAGAGATCACTTAATTAATGGGAGTTTTAACTGAGGTCTGAAAAATCAGGTCCCGTACCACTAAGTCCTTGGAGTAATTGTATGCTACCACTAACAATGAAAAGTCAGGAAATGAACCATTCCCCCCCAAATATATTCACTTATCTCCCCTTTAACATTAGTAGAAGTCCTGTTCACTGACTGACGAGAACCAATACACCTTATACATATAAATTCTTAAAGTAGTATTAAACATTTGAATTAAACCTTCTAATGCAAGAAAATCCACAGTTAAAGCTCCAGTATTCTTAACTAATATATAATTATTGCTGCTCACATTGTGTGTCAGATTATCTGCTATTCTGAAGCCTCTAATAGAGGAATGTATGAGCTGGAGATTAGGTATAATGGGATTTTTGAGGGCAAAGTATCAGTCGCAACTCAAAAATCTCTTGCTTTTGAAGTTTAATTCTGACTGATCAAATTATTTCAGCACATATTTATTAATTTTTCCAAATTATATCTCCTATTCCATAGTCCCTAATTGGAAATTGATACAAACCTCGCACTGAGCCAAAATTTTATCCCACTGAAGTCAGCGGGGATTTTGTCTGTGCTTTCAATGGGACCCCTGCTTTGGCCCTTTGACAGTACATGCATGTTTTTTAAATATGGTCAGAGCACAGTAGAGATCCATGTTAGGCAAGTCTGCATTAAGAGAAGCATTCTCTGAGACAGCGCTGATTGGTTCTAATTTTTGGCAGGCTGGGATCGATGGTGTTTGCAATACAACCTATGTGATTCAAGAAAACAAGAAAGCAAATCAAATCTATGTGACAAAATCCAAGGACCTAAGCAGCTGTGATGAGAGAGCTCAGATGTTTACTGGTGCTGCATATACTTGCCAATGCCCAGCCTGCAGAGAAGTAAGTAAGATGGATTTATATTTAAACACATTGTGGGGCTGATTCTTCTCTCACATGCATTGGTTTTGCACCCATTTAACTACATTGGCTCCTGATTTATATCACTTAAAGTGGAAGGCAAATCAGGCTTGTTATATCTAATTATCTATGTTTGCTTTCTGCATGGTATTCATGTGTATTGGCCATTGCAAAACCTCTGTATCACATTATGCCCTCAGAATAGGTGTACATATGTCTCATGCTGTCTCTGTTCAGAACAAAATTCTACCCTCTCAAAAGAATGATCAGTTACTTAAATTCAAGGAAAGAAAAGTTTATGCTTAAAATTCTTAGCAGTATGAGCAATGGGATTGAACTCCATTATGTAAATAGGCAAGCAGAGTTCACATGAGACATTAATGGGAATAGTATAGAGTAGCCTTGCAAACAAATGGGTCACACTGGATGGTATAAGTGGTATTTTCTGAGCCTACTAGCTATGAATTCTATTCACTGAATTTAAATTAAATAACTTTCTGTTTGTCACTTTTTCATTTGGAAGAAAAACAAGTATTCCCGGGCAACCACTACTTACAATTACAAAATCAAATCTTCCCGTGAGGAGGCTTTAATTGTGCAAGCTGATGTCCAAGAAGTCCATCAGTTCACACCATTCCATGAGGTCACTGGAGGGGATGCGGTAGTAGAAGCAAGGTACTGTACATCTGCATAGCTGATCCAAAATTACATATCCCTTTAATTCACTAATTCAGCATCTAAGTAATCTAGTCAAATTCCCTAACTGAATTGAGACCTCTGTACCTACCACTTGTTGACTGGCAATATTACATTATGTAAAGCCTCAACCAGATAATAAAAAAAACAACCTTCACTGTTGGTCATAAATCTGAAACATGTGCATCACTATCCAAATTTTGCTGGCTAAAGTTGGCAGTATTTGATGAGTTTATTTCTCTGGGATATTTGATTTATGCCTTTAAAGCCAAGATAAATGCAATTTGAGCTGAAAAAATGCAAACTAATTTATTTGTAGTAAAATATTCTGACACACAGTTACTCACTAAAAGGAAGATCCCTGGAAAACCACGTCACTGAAAGAGACCCATGTGGATATTCACAGCAGTTTGAAATTTGTCATGTTGCCAATGCAGTTATGGGTATGGCTGGTTGAAAATTTTCCAGCACAACTGCTTTTGATGGGTACCTGGGGTTTTAACCAATGAAATGCTACACTAAAAGTGTTTGCCGTCTGTGGAAGATTTTGAATTTATGTCAAAAACTTTGTGGCCAAGACCTCAAAATATCTGCTTGAAAAATTTAAACCTTCCACTTTTCAGCTGAAATCCAAAAACATTCACGTTTTCTTTATGAATATTTTTTTTAATTTTCAACAAAATTTTCCACAGAAACAAATTATTTTATGACCAACTCTGGTTATGGGCTTTGTATACTGTATACAAAGGAATCATGTCACAGAGTAGGGAAGATAGGGAGTTCTTTTTATCACTTAGATATATTTCATCTCAAGCCAGATCCTAGCTTATGTCAACTGGCATTGCTCCATAAAATTCAGTGAGGAACTGTCCCCTCCACTATAGCTTACAGGTCTAGGCACTGCAATACCAGAAAGATTAAGACAAATTAGGAATTCAGAGAACTGCAGCAAAAATGAATAAACGGCTGGAGAACAATTGGCCAAGAGGACCATAAGTGGGCATGATAACTTGGTTAAACAGTGAACAAGCGGGGGTAGGATAAGGTATTTTAAAGAACTTTTACACTCTAAGGATCAGATGTGGATACACGTTTGGGTGGTGATGATGGACGGTGTTTGATGCAGCCCAGGAAAGAGTCAGGCATAATTGCAGACCAGGTACCAGATCCTAGGCTGTTGTAAGTTAGCAGACCCCTCTTGGAGCCAATGGACCTACACTGATTTCCACCCCCTTAGGACCTGGCCCTCTGTCTTCAGGAGAGCACAGACTGCTTCCGTCCTGTTCCTCAAGGGCTGCTTGATGCCCCCAAAAGAGTGGAAAAGAGACTCAGCAGTGGCTTTGCTCTGCTCCCTGCTCCTATATTCCATGAACTGTCCAGCAGAATTGGCCAACCACATAAGGGGTAGTAAGAGGAGGGCATGCAGTCTGGGTCTCCAGGAAGCATTTGTCAGATAACTAAAGCTATTTTAAATACATTTTTCATATAAGTCAGAAGTAAAATATCAAGAAATTTAATACACTTGGGGTCAGATTTTCAAAACTGTTCACCGCTGGCCTAACACTGCTCCCATTGAAATCAGGGGAGTTTTTACTATTATTTTACCTTTTAACCCACCCTAAGGCCATGGCTACATTACAAAGCCTATGCCAGCCCAGTCCCCAATGTAGATTCACCATATGCTAACAGATGGAGGTGTTCTCCCAGTATAGTAACACCATCTCTCTGAACAGCATTAGCTAATGCCAGTGAAGAGTGTGTCTGCTGGCAAGATGCATCAACGTTGGGGGATTTGTTGGAATAGCCGCGTCACTAGATTTATTTTTCCCCTTCACAGTCCCAGCTGACATAGCTATGCTGATATAAGTTTTAAGTGTAGACCAAGCCTTGATGTTCATTTTCCCATATATGCACATATGCCTCTTCCCAATACTTCAGAGCTGAAGGTATGTAATAGATTTGGCATGTGCTGGAAGGGGGAGAGAAACCTGTCTGAGTGTACCTGGCATTATACTTCCTGACTCCAGTGCCCTTCCAGTAATATTGTATAAGTTTTCTGGAGAGGAAAAATCTCTATTGATTGTATAGACCCTTGTATTCAGCTCCTACTGTATTTCTATAATATTTTTGCAAAGATCCTATGGAAACAATGTGTGGAATGTTTCAAAAGATCTCTGTAGAGATTCCAAAGTAAACATGTCAATTTTCTATGGAGGTTTTAGAGACTATTCAGTACAATCATATCTACTGGAATGTTCTCAGATGTTCAGTACAAATACCTAAAAGTATTATATTGTCCTAAATGGTCTATTTAAATGTAATTGGCAGGATAGGACACATCCCTTTAGCCACAGATATGGCAAGGATAAGAAATGTTTACAAACACAGCCTCTCATTAAAAACTTCTTGATGATGAAGGGTGATGGTTTAGCTCAGTTTGAAAAGTTTCCAGAGGTTTGGATGTTTTTCCAAAGTATCTGAATCTCTTTGCTTCAGAAATCAGGTTGGGGAAATCTCATGAGAACATTTCATCTTATGAAAACCCCAGGACATTCTGCTTACAGTTGGGTCAGTAATAATTTAAGAAGAGACTGTAAAATTTCTTGCAGTATTTCACTTTTTTCACTTCCATTTGAGACCAGAAAGTGAAGAGGTGTTTAAGAACGCTCAGGAAACCTCTAGACAGGCTCAAAATTCAGTGATGATATCTGATGAAGGATCAAGTCCGTTATTTTTGTCTGAACTTCAATACACAAATGTTCATATAACACACACATTTCCTGTGATCTTATTTATGAAGCCTCCTCATCCTACCCCCCCCCCCAACACATATACTCCTCCTGTCCCAGTTTCCCTTCCCCTGGAATTTTAGTTCTTTACTCCTAAAGGGGAGTAAAGTCTAGATCTGACCCTGAGACGTTCTGAGTATTGGGAGTTGCAGGTTCTCTCAGGATCAGGTCCTCTCTCTGGATTTCAGTACATATGTTTGTGAATAACTTTGCATCTTGATAACAAAACACTTTTGTAAAAATACATAATTATATTAAGAGCAGAACTTCTCTTAATTTTGCACGCTGGATCTCATGATGTTAGTTCACTGGGTTTCTCCATTGCAGGCAGAAGCTGGTACTGAGTGATGTGGAAAAACACTCCTCAGAAGTCCCATCAACAGAATTCCGGAAACGTGGATCACTTCGGTACCATTTTGGCAGTGAATTGCTTCAGATTCCTGGCCAGTTATTCAAAATCAAAAACTTGGAGAGTCAGGTAAAATTAACTGCCGGAAGTAAATATTTCACGGTAAATCAGTGCTGATGCATGTGGGAAAGGGAACATATTTGATCTTGCTGTCTATTTTAATTTTCTTGCAGATAGTGGAAAACCTGCGGTATCTGGTAGAGCACACACATGAGCGGGTTCCTAGTGATGCTCCATCAAAATTCCTGCAGCTTGTACAGCTTTTCCGGGCAGCAAATGATGATATTTATGAGTCAGTTTGGAAACAGTTTTCTAGCCGGCCTGTATACAGGTAATAGTAATTTTAATTCTTAAAACTATGATTGAAGATATGAAATTAATGTGTTCAGATGCAGATCTGGAAAATGATCATTGTCTTTCCTATTTCAGGCGCTTGATTTGGGATATAATTCCTGCCGTTTCCACTCATAGTGCAATCAGATTCTTAAGGCATAAAATTGAAAGGCAAGAACTCAGTGACCTGGAAGCAGCCCAGGCAGTGCTTGTAGGCCTGCATTTAAGTACACCAACCCGTGATGTGATAGAGGAAGCTGTGGTAGGATGTTTTAACACTCTCTAATCTTTCTTCACCAATTCTAGCATCCATTGTATTTACTCCTTTGGCAAGATTGCAAAGGCTTTGAAAATACAAAGGTTTTATATCCGGTAGTGAGATTGAAAAGACTTTATTTCCTGACAGTGTTGGAAGGGCGGAAGCAATCAAAGGAACATAGATGAAGCCAGAATGAAATAGCTGAATATTCCTAAGTGATGTAGTTTTAATGTTGCAAACTGATTTCTGGAAGTCTTTTGTCCAAATTAACTTTATAGTTAGATCAAGACTGGCTCTGTAACTCAGGGACCCCACAACAGCTAGATAGTAAGAAATACAAGTTTTGCTTTATCGGAATATATTGGGCCTGATTGTCCTATCAGGACTGGTATAAATCAGAGTAATTCTGCTGAAGTCAAGGGAATTATGCCAGTGTGGAATGAACTTGTGTAAGAGAGTAGAATCAGGCTCATTATAAAATTTTGTACATATTCTGTGGGTCAGATTCTGCCCTCAGAAGCATAAAGTCATTTCCTCTTAATTTCAATGAGAGCCATGCCTCTAAGAGCAAAACTTGGCCCTCTATGAATGTCAGCACAGACCAGTTATTAGCATGTTCACCTATGGGGCAGAAAGTGATGGATTCAAGTCCGATGTTAGCATATGCTTTCACGCTAAATATTCCCATCAGTCTGAATTATTGGGATATATTTAGTATCCCTCTTAGTTTTTTGTCCCTACAGTTCTGGCAATTATAAAGCAACAAAGAACACTCATAGTTTTATGAATACTATGCGCCCCTCAGTTCTCAGTAAAATTCACCTTCCCTACTTTGGTGATTTTTCACCCTTTGGATTACAACAAGAACTTAATACCCAAATCAAAATCTGGAATATTACTATAACAACAAATCTTAAATTTCTCAGAGATACCATGTAGTCACTATGTGAAATACAGTAACAGCCACTAATCAACTAAGAAGCCAGCCTTTCAGGGAATATCAGTTGCTATGCATTGCCTTTTCCTGCGTGCGGATTTATATAAAACGTACATAAATGCAAAATAAAAATTAAATTATTTCTTGCTAGTGATGGTAATGTCCAAATATTTTCTCTCTAGCTCATCCTGAAAAAGGCTCATTCACGCTCAGATACTTTACTGCACAGAATTGCCTATCTAGCCTATGGCTCATTGGTTCACAAGTACTGCTCCGTTTCGGACTCCTGCCCTGAGTCAGCTCTTCAGGTACACAGCCTGAATTTCTTTTATTTATTTTTTAATGGAAAAATTGTAATTGAGACAATTAAGGTTGGAAGGACAAAGCATATCATTCTGCACGCTTTCGTGGCATCTTTTATCTGAGACTCTCAAAATGCTTTATAGTGAAGTCTCATGACACACTCATAGGTGCCAACTCCATGGGTTCTCCAGGGCTGGAGCACCCATGGAAAAAAATTGGTGGGCGCTGAGCACCCACCGGCAGCTCCCTGTGGCCCCGCCCCCCTTCTCCAGCTCACCTTCGCCTCCGCCTCCTCCGCCAGCATGCCGCCGCGTCCTACTTCTCATCCCTCCCTCCCAGCGCTTGCGCTGTGAAACAGCTCATTCACAGGGCAGGGAGGGGGGACAAAGGGGAACACGGCGCTTTGGGGGAAGAGGCTGGGGCGGGGATTTGGGGAAGGGATCCAATAGGGGCAGGGAGGGGCGGAGTTAGGGCGGGGACTTTGGGGGTGGGGTTGGAATGGGGGTGGGACCAGGGACGGGGATGGGTGGAGTTGGGGTGGGGACAGGGGCAGGGAAAGGGGGGGCACAGGCACCCACTGGCGCCGGAGAAAGTTAGCGCCTATGGACACACTTCCATGGTACTCATAAATATAACCATTTAACAGATGTGCAAATTAAGGAACACAAAGATTAATTCCTTGTCTAAAGTCATGTAGAGAGTCAGTTGTAGAGCTAGGAATAGAACCCAGAAATCTTGACACCCAGTCATCTACTTAAACCAATAGACTACACTGGCAATAATAATATCTAGTTCTAATACAGTGTTTTTTCTCAGTACATCTTAAAGTGCTTTGCAAAGGTGGTAAGTATCATTTTCCCCATTTTGCAGTTGGGCAAACAGAAGCACAGAGGGCTAAAGTGACTTGCACAAGGTCACCCAGCAGGCCAAGGGCAGAGCCAGGAATAGAACCCAGGTGTCCTGAACTGTAGCACTCTTTCTCCACTAGGCTACACTGCCTCCCAGCTATTTAAGACAAATGTTATTGGGAGATGGGAAGTGTTTAAAGCAAAGCAAGGGGTCAGACAGGAAATGTTTTAAATTTGGATTTGCCTAATAGTATTATCCTGTGCAAGTTTTGAGCTGGATTAATAGATCAAAAATATGATGTCTTAAAAAACAAAAGTTGCTCTTTAGGCCTATCTGATGTATTGAAAATATTCTGTGACATTTTGGCTTTTTTCATTCAGCCCTTGTTTGTACAGTCAGAAGAGTTCTCTACCAGGCAAGAGTTAGTCTAGCCACACACTCAAAAATGACAGCTGTTTAGACCACAAGTACAAATCCTGCCCAGTGACTAAAAAACGTTAGGATTTGCTTGCTTTACAAGCAGCAGAATAAAATGGCCTGGTGGTCTCCCTAGAAGTCGATGCTACAAAACTGCCATTCCAGTTGGCAGAGATTGGAACCTTTATTAACCATCTCATAAAAGAGACTAAAGACAGAATGGGCCCAAAGACTAGTCTGTCTTCTTGAATCTAGTGGGGTTCTTAAGCAGGAAAGGAAAGATTTTCAAATGCACCAATGCCAGGTTCCTAACTCCCATTGAAAGCCATTGGGAATTGGGTCCTAACTGCCATTTGTGCCTTTATACATCCAGGGCCGGCTCCAGGGTTTTTGCCGCCCCAAGCGGTGAAAAATAAAAAAAAAGTCGCGATCGCGATCGGCTGTAGCTCCACCGCGCCGCTTTCTTCTTCGGCGGCACTTCGGCAGCAGGTCCTTCCCTCAGACAGGAACCGAGGGACCCGCAGCCGAATTGCTGCTGAAGAGCCCGAAGTGCCGCCCCTTCCCCTTGGCCGCCCCAAGCACCTGCTTGCTCAGCTGGTGCCTGGAGCCGGCCCTGTATACATCTAACCCATCATGTTTAAGGTATATCGGTGAGGAACTGTGCATTGCTGCTGTCTATGCTGTACTTGTTCCAAGAACAAATTCACAACTTCAGTCTTCAGCGCTAAAATTCCAGCAATTTCCATGAGCACTAAATGCAACTGAAAATACTTTCATTAAATTATTTGAACAAACTAAAACTACTCAACGACCCCCTCAGGGTATGTCTACAGAACCGAATTGCAATTTAAACCCTTTTTGTTTTTTCAGCCACTATATGATTTTGCAGCTGAAGCATCCAGCAGGGCCAAGGAGGAAGAAATGGTCCTGGCCCTGAAGACCTTTGGGAATGTAGGACATCCAACCATCCTAAAGCGCATCATGAAGTTTATGCCAGGATATGCACCTGGTGCTTCTGATCTCCCAGTCTGGGTTCAAAATAATGCAGTGATGGCCCTGAGAAACCTGGCCAAGAGAGACCCACGAAAGGTAAGGAAACAAAGAATCCCTCTTTAGCATGTGCTATAAGCTCAACGGGTTGTTTCTATTTGTTGCAAGACTGGGGTGGCATTTTATACATGCTTCTGGTGGTTTTCTTTACATTAATTCCATTATTTATGAGTGGGAACCTCCAATTCCTTATGACACATTCATCTTCAGTATTTCAGAACGCACGGAATAGCTTAGTATAAGGATACATTCATTATTCTGTTGTTGGGTTGTTGTCAGCATTTCCATTTTAAAATCTTATTTTCCAAAGATACATGAGAGATAAGTTACTGATCAAAATGTGTTTAGTGTTATTTCAACACTAATGTGAGAGAGAACCCACAAAGCAAGGTTTTCCAAAGATTTATATTAACTATAGATTAAGTGTCACATCTAATCATAAATCGGGGCCATATCTTAGCTATATATTGATATCTCATAGATATTGCAGATTTGAATCCTAATTATGAATGTATAGACATTGTGTGTGTTTAAACCATAAATGGAACATTTATTAAATGTGACTTTTGTCTTTGAGTTATATTATGATCAGGCAGCACAAAATAGTCTCTTACTCCACAGATCAGGCTTTACTGCTCCTCTCACCTGAAAACAGTGTTATTCTAAACCAGAAACCTTATGTTTTCATGTTTGACTTACGTTCAAGATTCTTTTTTAATCACTCGGGGTGGAATATTGTTGTTTTCTTTTCTTTTTCTTTTCTTGTTCTAAACAAAAAAAAATTATACGGTTTTAATTAATCTTTACGTCAGCTGAATTCACAACATCCACTGAGGCTTTATCAGGATTTCTGTTATACCCAATTTTTGTATATGTTGTCTTGATCCCATATTTTGGCTCTAGGGTAAGCCGCTCCAGAATGTGTTTTTAACAGAAAAAATAAGGAAACAGCTGCTAGGTTGCATGAGATATATAAGCAGGGAGATGGGGGTTGAGCCATGGTTTCTTCTTCAGAGGAAAAGAAAAAGCTGCTTTGGTGTTTCAAAGCTTTATTGTGGTGTGATTCCCCCTGAGCCCAGCACTCCTCATGTGGCCCAGGCAGTTATTTCATTACATTTATTATGCACTTTTTGGAAAAACCCTAATCTGAAGTATTTTAATGCCCATGACTGGGTGTTCCACTGTATAAGAAACAATGTGATCCCAGGTTTGTGGTTTACTACACACAAATTTGCACTAATCAGTCCTACCAGGTGGCCTTTCATTTCATTGCTTAATTTGAAATAATTGTGTACATTTTGGAAACATTTGCATCCTTGTAGCCACCTTTATTTTAACATTTGCTAATCCACAGCATTCAATTAATATCAGGTCAGTTAGAGCTTGATCATTAAAGTACTTTGGATCAAGCCCTTACACTGCACAACCTGGATGCTTACACTACTAAATATTGTACAGCTCAGACGATATTTGTCACATATAACAATGTGCAGTTAAATTTGTTGTGTAAACTTGAGGTGGCTGGATGAGAATCTACAAGTATCTATGTGGGGAAGAGATTTCTGATAGTAGAGGGCTGCTCAGTCTAGCAGATAAAGCTATAATGAGATCCAATGGCTGGAAGTTGAAACTAGACAAATTCAGACTAGAAAAAAAGGCACGTTCAGGGTAACTAACCATTGGAACAACTTACAAGGTAGATGGCGGGTTCTTCATCACTTGAAGTCTTTAAGCCAAGACTGACTAGCTTTTTAAAAGAATTGCTATAGCTCAAACAGAAGTTCTGGGTTTCATGCAAAATGCTTTGGATGAGGTCCTTTGGGCCGATGAGGTCAGACTAGATGGTCATAATGGTCCCTTCTGAACTTAAAATTATGAACTTTGTTGCCACACTACTTGCAAGAATTAAATGGAAAAAATTAAGCATGGATTTTGTTTCTAACACAAGACTTGTACTACAATTGTGGTAAAGGGTGGGAAAAGATGAATAGTTAATTGCAAATGTTCAAACATACAGTAACTTAAAATTCTATTTACTATTTTCAGGTACAAGATATTACCCTGGAGATGTTCCTAAACCACAAGATTAATCCTCAAGTCCGAATGATTGCTGCCTTTGTTCTGCTTGAAACCAAACCAGGTCTTCCTGTCTTGGTGACTTTAGCTAATGCTATGCTAAAAGAACCTAGCATGCAAGTGGCAACTTTCATCTTTACTTCCCTGAGGGCTCTGGGCAGAAGTACAGCTCCGGATCTCCAAGTCGTGTAAGGGCACTACACATTATTTCTCTAAAAGAGAAACTTGCTTTCCTGAAAACTGCAATGGAGATTTTAATATGGTACAATTCACTGAATCTTTCAGGGCCTCTGCCTGCAGAATGGCTATCAGAATACTCAGCCCCAAACTTGACAGACCTGGCTATCGATTGAGCAGAGTTTTCCGCTTTAGTATGTTTAGAGGTAAGGCTCAAATTTCTCCATCGATATTAATCACCTGTAGGCTTTGAAATAAAATACACATAAGTTAAGGGTGGGAGGGGAATCATACAAGCCAATCATACAAGCCCAGTTCTACCCATAGATTCCTGAACTGCTTGTCAGTTGCACATTGCACCTGAAAATTCTTCTATCGTCAGGAATATAATGTCATATCTAAGGATATTCCCTTTAAAGAGATTTATATCCCTGTGCATTTTACGTTGTACACAGCCAGCCCAATATAGCTTCCATGATGGGCTAGGAACAATGCAGACATAGGCCAAGTTTTCAAACCATAGTTGGGCACCAAAACTGAATATAAGTGGTCTGATTTCTAAAAGTGCTGAGCCTCCACAACTCCCCCTGAATTCAAATGCAGCTATGAATGTTCACCACTTCTGAAAATAGGTGCCCATCTTTAAACATTCAAGTTTGAAAATATTCAGACACAAACATTTCCTTTTCTCACAAATAACTAAGATTTACGTTCATAGCTTTTGCTTGCACCATCATACCCTTAATTCTCCTATACAATACAGTAGATCCATGCATGGGATCCTGTTGATATCCCACTCTTGTCAATGGGAGTTTCATGCGCAGGTCCTAGGCAGTGTATGGCCGTTAGATGTATAAAGAGAGAGAGCATGATAAGAAGACACATGCTTGCTCAACCAAATTCTAGCTATTTTCATGCAAGTTTTATTTGATAATGGTGATTATTTAAGTGGTTCCCTGAAACAAATGACCATGACAGCCCCAACAATTTGGCATATTTAGCTGGCAGACTAGGGGAATTATATCTATAAACACAGTCCCTCTGTATTTGGATGTTTTTATCACTTTTGTAACTTATCAGGATATTTAAAGCTATTTTTGTAAAAAAATCAATGAAAAACAAGTCCCTGAAACATTCTAAACCTACAGTGACAAACGTTGATGTATTTTGTTGTTATTGATTATTAATAATTATTATTATTTATTATTATTTTATTATTTTATTGCAACGCCTTGGTAGATCTTTTTTTCATGGATTTTACATAGCCATTTAATCTGCTCTACAATGAAAATAAGTATAGTACTTACCACAGTGACCACAGTAATATATGATACACATGCTTGCTACCTTGGAGACGCAGACAGAGAACGCCTGAAGAAATACAATCACTAATACGTGCTATGTGAACTTTTGTACCTTTTAAAATGCATTCAGGGAGATACTCTAGAAATTATTACAGAATTAAATAAAACACATTTATTAATATTTTAGGGTTTCATTTTTAAACATTGCTTTTTGTCAGCACTGTTTTTTTCCATCAATCTCTCAGTCTTCCTCGAGATATGCCATTTAGTCAAATACATTTATATGTATCCACATCTCTCCAGATATAATGGCTACAGTGCATCATATGACTGTGCCAACACGATTTTGCATTGGTAAATATTAGTAAATATTTTCTCAGAAAGCTAAAAATATTTGATACTCAAGCTGTATGAGTTACTGACACGCTGATGGAAAATGTCCATACTCTCTTCAAGTTAATACATTTTGTGTAAATCATCTAAACATTTACAAGCAGCAATTCTTATTAAGTGTCAGTAGGTGCAATGTTTGGGTTAATGACAAGATTTCATGGCCTAGAATGTAGACAATATGCACTGTAACACACATCAGTGGCTGGTTCATATAAAGGATAATAGAGTACTAATGCTACTAGCTAATGGACCTATCTCAACTGGTGGAGACCTGTGTTTCTGGTGTTGAAAGCCTCAGATTTATTCCTTAGTGGGTGATCCAATGTGGGATCATTACACACTAAAATGACATCTCTTGGCTGTATTGGAGACCGTACGAAATTATATCTCCTGATGGCTTAGTTTGTTGCCTCCATTAGATTCCTGTGTTATGTAATGGGATTGCAGCAATATGGGGTCTCAGTAAAGTTTATTCAACTTTCTGCTGCATTGTTGGTGTAGTCTGGTCTTAAAGCCAGTTTAACAAGCATGTGGAGTATAATTCCAAAGTAAGGGTGATCCTCCAGTGGCAGAGATCTAACATAGTTCTTCAGCCACTCACACTAGCTGCTGCTGGTGTAACAAGGGAAGAGTGGAGGAAAGGAGATATAGTAGGGATGCCCCTGTGCTATCCTGGTTCTCACATATGGTTTTGGTCTTGTTGTTGTTGAAGCCCAATTTTTTTAGAAGAGCCTTGAGGCTACTTTCACACAGCACAGGGACTAGACTGGACAGAGCTGCACCAAGATCAAGGGAGTGCAAAGGAGAGTTTTAAACCACCTTAGCACAGAGCCATCTGACGTGTTCCGTACAGATTAACCATGCCCTAGGATCTGCCCCATTGTGTATGATAAACCTAGAGAATGGGAAATACATATAAATTACATTGCTTTGTATTTACTTGACAGTTAACAATTACTGAGCAATTAGTGCCACTTCATGTAAGGAGTTACAACATTTATTACTAGATGTATTTAACTGCCTTAGAGTAATTTGGGACACACGTCTACACCTCACCATCTGTCCTTATAGGACATCTATATCACTTTCCCTGAACTGTTAGCAAAGGATGGCAAATTTGTTTCAATTCTTGATCCCCTTTGTCAAGTTACATTGAATGATGTCTTGTAAATGCACCTCATAAGCTGATGTTACAGAATCTGACCGGATGTAAACGATATAGCAGAAGCAATTGAAAAAATAGCATAATTGCTATGCAACGAGCAGGGGAGTTGTAATTTTGTCCATTAATAGTTCAAATATGCAGAATATTCTGTTTATGACAGTTTTATGACATCAGTTTTATTACTGGGATTTCTGGCCTCTCTCATGTCATGCTGTATTGCTCATATTATGCAATTAGTAAATTGATACAGTCTGCACTCTGTGGTTTTAAAAACTAACTGAGCTTGCGTTTTACTGTATATTTTCCTTTCTCTTTAGAGTCTCTTATGATTGGAATGGCAGCCCATTCATTGACACTGAATAATGTAGGCAGCATATTCCCATCAATAGCATTGTCCAAATTCAGGGCCCATTTCGTTGGACACATTGCTGAACCTTTGGAGGTAAATGGGCGTTCCCACAATTTTTCTCTGATTAATATCACTGTTTTTTTATCCCTCCCACACTTTTTTTCATTTCTGATGTACTTCTTTACGCAGGTGGGACTGAAAGCTGAAAGACTGCAGGAGATGTTAGCGAAAAGACACTTATCTGACAGTGATTCTGACAGTGCATTTGATGTGACGGAAGTTCTGAAAACGGTGCGTTCACAGAAAAAAATGTAGTAAGGGGTTAATCCTACCAATGCCAGGAACATTCTAACAAACTTCTTCTTGTCACGCAGCTCTCTGACTGGAAGGCACAGCCCAGTGATAAACCTTTTGCATCAGGCTACATGAAGATGTTTGGACAAGAAATCCTCTTTGGTGCACTTGATAAGGATTCCATCCAAACTCTATTACAGGTAGCTCTTTGATAGTACCATCAGACACATGATCAAAAGGCGTAAAATACTGTTTCTTTTTTTTCTCTCTTTCCTTTTTTTTTAACTTTACACTCATGAGATGTTTTGCTGTAAGGATTTGATCATGTACAATAAGTTCAAACTTTGATCAACAGTAATTATTATCACTGCTGGCAGATTTTCTCCTGGAGCATAATTTGTGACATGGACTATGATATTCAAGTTCTACTTATTTAAACAGGGCAAATCTATAATTGCAGGCATTGTATGGACCAGAAGAAAAAATTCCCTCAATAAAGAAATTCATAAATCATCTTCAAAGTGGTGTAGGGACCCAGTGGTCGAAAGCTTTGTTGTCTGCAGAAGTCCGTCGCATCGTGCCTATGTGTATTGGATTCCCAATGGAGACAAGCTTGTATCATGCTTCTTTCACAAATGTTGCAGGAAGTGGTAAGGCAAATTGAAAATCAAGTGGTATGCAGGACTGCAAGGTACTTTTTACACAGTTTCATATTCTTTTCTTTCTTTACAATAGTTCAAGCACAGATTTCACCAGCTCCAAGTTCCGATTTCAGACTGGCTGACTTACTTAATGCCAATATTAAAGTGCGATCCAAGCTGACCCTAAGGTAAACATTTAGTACAAAATAAAACGATCATATTTCCAAATGCACAGGGCAGTTGTAAGTATCTGTCAGCTGTTTACTGTATGCATGCAACTTCACCATGTTGTTCTAATTTTTCAGTATGGTCAAGGACATGATCTTTGTAATGGGAACTAATACACACCTGTTCCAAGCTGGATTGGAGGCACATGCTAAAGCAAATATAAATATCCCTATGAACGTTGCGGCTACTCTGAATATTAAGGATAAGAATTTCAAATTGGAAATCCCACCATGCAGCCAGGAAACTGATGTTATTACTCTAAGGTAAGCTGCATCCATTTTATGACTCGGATTTCTGAACTTTCTCATATCAGGTTGTATCAGTCATATTATGATTCTTTTGGTGATATTATATTATCTTCCTATGTAGTACTGCAGAAAGGAATCTTTTGAAAATAAAATGCATTTCCTTTTTAGGAATCACCCCATGCAAATAATTTGGTGACTGGCACTGTCTGGCATAACTTACTTATTATAGAGTAAATGCCTTGAATCAAAAATTATGCTTATATAAATGCCACTTCTCTCCAGTGGTCTTCACTTACTTTTCTCTTTTAAACCACTTTTAGGCCCAAATTGTTTATAACATTCATTTCATCATTTTTTCTCTCAAATAACTACACAATATATATGTATTAAAAAGTTTGCATTTGAAAGCATAAGGTTAGGTTTAAGCAGAATGAACACCATTGATTATAATTGGAATACATTGCTAATCACACACACATACACACATTCAATGTTTTAAAATTGTACATAATTCAGCATTTCTTGTGTTTTTATCTGGTTTTCCTGCGGTGGGCATTTGATCTTCTTGCCTGATTGGTCTACTTGATTTACTACCATTCATGCAACTGCAAAACACTCTGGAAAACTATTGCAGCCAGATGCAACGAACCAAAAACAGATAGAAATACAAGCACAAAGAGAGGCAGGGAGGGGAAAAAAGAGAGTGTCCAAGGAATCAAAGCAGCAGACCAAAGCTTAGGAAAATGTTCACATACAAAAGACACAGAAAGCCAGGCTGAAAATTCATCACAAAGGAGAAGTGCCAGCAACAACAGAAATCTACAGTGCCCAGAAATGTTAACAAGTTTCTGTTCTAGGAATATAGTAGCAATGAAAGAATTCAGTGTTTGACCCACCTGAAGTTAGCATTCATGGCTGCTGGCTCCTGGAAGCTCTGCAGGCCTCTTCAGTTTCGCAGTCATGGAGGCTGATCATTATTCGCCCTTAAAAGTCCCCTCTCCCTATTATGGTCGCAAACTGTCTTATTAGACATTCTGTATTACACCCTCCTCCAAGCATGAATCCTTCACTCCATCAAGAGTGATCATAACCAGGTTCTCCACAATGACTTTGGGGGTTCCAGTGAACATGCTCAGGAAGCATTCCAGATGCCTAAACAAAGGGGCGAGTTCTTCCACGGTTGGCAGAGCATCAGTTATCTGTGCAAGAGCTTCAAAGGGGTCATGGCCCAAAGTTGTTTGTTCAGTCTCTTGCATGGACCACACGTCCATTCCTGAGATCAGCTAGAAAGGGATATTTATGCCAAACACTCTGAGTGGATGCCAGTGTGGGACAGGTTAAAGGGAATATTAAGGAAATAAATAATAATAATGAATATTAATAATAATGCTGAGCATTTACCTGGAGCTTCAAATTGTTATACAAACTTTAACTAATGTACAACACTCCTGCAACACTAGATAGTTATTTTCCTTGTCTGTCATAAAAGGAAACTTAGACACAGAAATGTTAAATGACTTGTTCCAGGTCAGAGAGTGAGCCAGCATTAGAACTGTGGGATTAGAACTCAGGAGCCACACCTTCCTATTCAAACCACTTCCCCTTGCTCACCTCTGAGTATCAAAGCACAGTAAATTATATGTCACCTGAAATCATCTTAGATAGAAATAATTAGATAATGCCTAATCAAACACATACATTAATGGTATAGACTCTAGCAAAGATGAGCAAAGTTTTATCACCATCAATTTTTCTTATGCTTATAAAAGAATTTCAAAACTATGCTACAAAACAAGTGAGTAATGGCATATGCACTCAGAATGAAACAATGTGCACATAAGTTGAATGATCAGAGAACAAAAGATTGAACCATGTCACCAATGTATTTCTGGGACAAGTAAAATCTTAAATGTAAAAGGAAAAATATTAAATCAATATATGGAGAATTAGCAGGAAACCTTAATTTAATATGGATTTGTTTTGCATGATATTTTGAATAGTTCAGTGCTTCCTGTCAAGTTATAAGAAATCGATTGGATTCAATATTTTGGAAATTTTCTGGCACTATTTACCTTTGCATTCTCTGTTAAAGAAACCACAGGGAATGATTCTTAAGGGGAAGCTGAGAAGTTGGAGGTGTTTGCTATTTAGAGCCATTTGTGAGCAGCCTTCATAATGAAACTATATTTTACAATATGGCACTTTGACTCAGTCTTTATGGACTTCACAGTCAGTGAGCTACCTAGGCACCATAGAAACACAGGGCTGAAAGAGACCTTAAAAAGTCACTTAGTCCAACCAACCTGCACTGAAAGCTTACAGTGACATTACAGATAGTGAGAAGATAGTTGGCCGCATGGGGAAGCTAGCATGACTGTCTCCTGGCACTCATGCTTTGAGAGTGACCAGACTTCCATGGGCATGTAACTGTGAGTAAAATCTGGTTCAATATTATCTAGGCTGGTACACCATTTCTGTGAGAATGGTGAGATGCATGAGACTCCAGCAGCAAATAAAAACCCAGATGAGAAATCACTGACTTTTGAAGAATTGATTTAAAGTGTTGATGATAAAGACACTGAAGCCCCAAGACAAGACAGCAAATTTAGGACTCAGACTCCCTTTTCAACACATATCACAATTACCCATTAATAATACTACATGAAAAATACAAAGCGTTTGTTTCAATCCAATCCAATCCAATCAAAGTTAAACTGAATTTGAGAAACAATACATACCCTAGGTATTTTTAAAACCTTTTCCACACACTTATTGGGTTTTGCATATTTATTGGTATTATATTCAGCTTGCCAGCAGATGGCCACTTAAAAACATATTTTTTCCTATAACATTTACAGGAAGAAATGTAAATAAGCTTTGGGGAAAATCAGAGCCTTGTGCTTAAAGTATATGTATGGAGAGATGCCAGAGAATGCACGCTTTGAAAATGTATCTCATATTCATAATGACAAGCTATTGAAATATATACATTCACTTGCATAGTGCTGTGTCCCAGTTTTTAAAAAATTGTAGGTTGGCCTGGCAGAAATTGCTTCACAGGAGCCTCTTATAAATAAGATTAATGACAGAATTGCACAATTTTATGTGACATGGGATAATTTCACTCTCCTAGGAAGGAGTACACAAGTGGGCCAGTGTGTCGTACAGAACATTACTAAGGAGATGTGGTGTGCATGTGTGGGAGGGAAGTTCCATACCAGTTCAAAACTTTATTTTTTTAACATTCTTGTGCCAGATTCTGAATTAATTTTTCCTGGTATTAATCAAGAGTAATTCTGTGGATTTCAATGGAGGTACTTTGGCTTTTCACTGGTGCAAATGAGATCAGAATTTGGCCATAGGGTTGTTACTTGTGTATCATTTATGTAGTTCTTATAGGTAGTGTTTTAAAATGAATAAAGACTTTTTTTAAATAATGAAACATATTCATATATAGCTCTTATTTTCTTTTTTCTATGCTAGTACTTAGGACAACACTCGCTGCTGACATAAAGGGGCCCAGTTCAACAGAATCCTCCCCCTCTCCACACGCACATACACACACACATTGAATTTGGCTGATATTATATCACGGATAAATGAACAGCTTCTTCTGTTATCCAAGAAATACACTAATACATATATTGGAAAATCTCCCTTTTATTTTCTCCCTTGTGTGGGATCACAGAGAACAGATTCTTTCATATCATAGCTGTAGGCCCTCTTTGTAACTGTTTTTTTCTTGTTAAAGAGCCAGAGCTGGCTCTTACAGCCTATTTTTACTGTGCTGTGTGATTCTGCAGACATTGACATGTGTCACCTCTGATGCAGCTGCATTGTCAGCTCTCTGAGCACAACAGGGAGGAATTGATCCTCCGCTTTCATTAGGTGGCAGGAGTAGACTATTGGCATAAAAAAATAATACTTAAAAAAAAAAAAAAAAAAGGAATAGGAGAGCTTTGTGCCTGGAGACCCAGGCTGCTGTTTGGTGGTCATTTAAATTATTGAACGGGACTGAAATAAAAGCCATTTGCTTTTTCCTTTGTCTCCCTTATCCAGATGAGCCATCTGAAATGCATGTTGATTTGTATTTTCTTTTATCCACTCAGCTTGTTAGGAAGAATATTTCACTTCAGATTCCATTCTTCAAGGTTCTACTCACGCTCAGCGTGGAGCATTGATGTCATGTCCTTATCTAAAATGGGAGAGCAGGAAAAGCAAACAAAGCCCCCCTGGGTGACCTGTGTTTTATTGAGGTGTTCCACATGAAGTGCAATTGTGTGCTTTACAGTGCACGCAGCATGGCAAGAGTCTTCAAGAGGAAGAGAGCACCATCAAATGAATACAAATTCACCTTTCAAATAGGGAAGATTGAGAGCTCTCAGACTTTCACACAGTGTGGACCTCATTATAATAGAAATCATCTCATAGGTTATCTCCCCATTCGCGGTCAGGCAGGCCACCTCCTCTCATTCACAATCCCATAACAACCCTGTGGTAGCTACGGCAATTGGTGACATGAAAAAGAAACATTAGGACAGTACATAAGGTATTTTTAGTTGTATTTTAATGCTATTAAATAGCTAGAAATAAAGAGCAAACACCAGAGGTAAGATCCTCATCTCTGTGTGGGCCCCCTTACACCAGGTAAAAGGGTTGGAGAGGAGTAAAGGGATCTTAAAAGCCCCACATCTGGCTGGGGGAGGATTTTCCAGGCCATGGAGCAGCCCAGGATTGGGAAGGCACAAAGGTGGCTTAAAGCCACCTCAGCCCCCTTCTCATTCTGAGCCTCTAAGGGGTGCAATACAGAATCTCATCCCATGTTACTAGTACCAGATCTGAGTGCTCTTGGACCACCAGCAGTCCATAAACAACAGCTTAGGAACCTCGGTACTGAATATTATTATGTAAATAAAGTTCTGAACATTCCTGGTCTGGGAAAAGCAATGATTCTAGCGATAATGCAGTTGCAGCAAGTTGCGGATGTCTTGTTCAGGTGACTCTCGGCGCCTCTCTTCAATGGCATTTTTAATAAATGTCACACAAGAATTTACATTTCATGGCGTACTTTCCCTGGTGTTTATTATTTTTAATTATAAAAAAGAGAGGATGAAGTAACAGTTTAGAAACAAGCATCCCACGTGCTAGTCTTTTCTAGGTTACGTACAATTTTGAAAATTAAAAAGAAGGCCGTAATTTCCAAACTTGGGAGCCAAAAGCTAAGCAATTAAATCCATAGCTAGACACCAGACTAAGTGGCCCCGTTTTCCAATGTGCTTACATGCACAGAGCCCACTGCTTTCAATGATTGCACCCAACTTTGAAAATGTTGGTCTACATTTCTCTGCAGCCTTTATAGGGCTTGACAATCTCACTAGCAGGATGACTTCTGTAAATATCTGTGAAGTAATTTGCAAGGTAGGATGTTTGTTGCTAAGTACATGCCACAAGATATAATTCAGATCTTTTCCTCAGAAGTGCTTATCGATACAACATTCCCCTTCATGTTTATTCTGCAGGTCTAAGACATATGCTGTTACACGAAATCTTGAAGACTTATCTGCCACTAAGATGACGCCAGTTCTTCTACCTGAGGCAGTGCCTGACATAATGAAGCTGTCCTTCGATTCAGGTTCCGCATCAAGCGAGAATGATAAAATAAGGGTAACACATATTGGATTTTGAACACTCCTTTTGTTTTTTTGATCTGTGTAAGATTATCTCCTTTATCCAGAAGTGAATTTGTATTAATGATTTCTGACCCATTATTTTTTTCAAAATTAGTCAAGTACAACCTTCGGACAAAAATAACCTAATAGTAATGATATAACAAAAATCTGGAATTTAATCACAGTGTCAGGCTAACATAATTGTTTTTAGAAACTATAACATTGTCTTGAATAATTAATGTTTGCAATTTCCTATGGGAAAGGCCCACAACTCTTTAAAAGCATTGTAACTCTCATGTAGCCTTCCTGTAAATTAACAGAGGGTTAGAAAATGTTCCATGCGGCGACGGGTGGATTATTCAACAAGTAGAACTGAAATTTGATGTTGAGGAATGGGGCATTTCTGGTTCAGGGATGAATGTCTGTTTTTGTGACAAGTCAAATGACTGACTATAATTCCATTTTGGGGACACAGTTTTCAGTAAGGGCTTCCTAGTTCAGCGTCTTCGTGATGTTCTAGTAACGTATAAGAGACACAATGGCCCTGTGGAGAATTCCTCCAATGCAAGAGCAACAAGGGATGGCGTACACAACACTGTACTGTCCCCCTCACAGCCTCTGTCAGAGGGGCATGTTGGCAATTGGTTCATGGGTGGGATGGGGGTCCAAAGGAGAGTGGCCATAGTGCTTTGCTGTGGCAAAGCCTATAGGCAATCATGGGGAGGCGGCTATAAGTACTCCTGGGGGGATTCTGTGCCAAAAAATGAAAAATTCTGCACACAATATTTTCAAATTCTGCAAAATTCTGCATATTTTATTTGTCAAAATAACCCAATATAATCACACCAGTTTCAATTATTTTTGGTCATTTATTTCAAAATACCTGTCAGCATGTATGTGTGTAACAGACAAAAAAAGATTCAGAAAATGTTTTTTGACAAATAGATTACTTACTATGCATATTAATACAGAACTCTGAGTAATAATTTGTTTAAACTACAATACAGAACCATATTTCCCACGCATCCCAGAGGCAGTGCAAAGGCTGGGGGGAGTCAGGGGTAATGGAGGATCTGAGTGAAAGGGAAATAATTGCTGAGAAGGAGCCTGGGTGTGAACTTGGAAGGTTGTTGGGTATGGGTGGGAAAAGTATGGAACAAGGGTTTTTTGGGGGTGGGCTGGGAGAGGGACTGTTAGGGAGCTTCCCCCATACAGATCCTGGCTGACCCCTAGCCTCCTCCATTCAGTCAGGCACATGTGTCCCTCCACCACCACTTAAAACACCCACTTCCCACATCCCCGTGTGTCCTTGCACCCCCTGTCCACATGTGTCCCTCCACCTGCACTCAGACATCTACTCTCCCCATCTCCATGTGGCCCTGCACCCCCGCCTCATCCCCATGTGTCTCTATGCCCCCACTCAGACACCCTATGTTCCTATGTAGCTCTGCACCCCTTCCCCCATAACCATGTGGCCCTGCACCTCCCTTCCCCCTGTGGCCCTATGCCTCCACTCCCATTCAGCTCCTGCCCCAGTCTATCCTCCCCCACTAGCCCTTATGAGCCCTTGTCTGACCCCACCAGCATTCACGCTGTCTGTCTCCTCATAGCCCCTATCTCCTGACCTGGCCTGCTGTGAAGAAGGCTCTTTTCTTCCCTAGCTGGCTGGGAGCTGCTGCTGTGGTCTAGCGCCACAGCGCCTTCTGGTGGACAAAAGGCATAACTGCAGCAAAAAAAAATAAAAATATGCATGGCTCATTAATTATGCACGCATGCAGTGGTGCAGAATTCCCCCAGGAGTATATAAGGTGGAGCAGCCCCTGTGGCACTGAAACAAGCTGAATCCTAATAGTCTGTGTCTCTCTGCTGCATCTGCGGAGAGCTGCAGCACAGAATCTGGCCCTGACTGTTGAACTGATGCTAGGGGGGAGGGATAGCTCAGTGGTTTGAGCATTGGCCTGCTAAACCCAGGGTTGTGAGTTCAATCCTTGAGGGGGCCACTTGGGAATCTGGGGCAAAATCAGTACTTGGTCCTGCTAGTGAAGGCAGGGGGCTGGACTCGATGACCTTTCAAGGTCCCTTCCAGTTCTAGGAGATGGGATATCTCCATTATTATTTTATTATTATTATAAATGAACAGAAACTAAATGATAAGCCTAACCTGAACGATTCCCAGCATAGTTGGAATTTACCTACAAAAGAAAGAGCTACCATTAAAAGCTGTATTTTTAGAGTATGCCTCTGACAACTCAGGAATCTTGTCAGGCAGTCCACAAAAATGTGAAGTATTTACTCGTTTATGAAAAAGTAAAATTGGTTATAAACCTTTTACTACATTTAAAGAGGCACTATGCACCTGGCTGGTGGAAACTCATGGTTCTGTCCCTTTAGCTGTTAGCTTCATTGCTCAGGGAAACCATAAATTACATTGCACAGATTTATTTCCAACCTCTTAACTGTAATTCAGTGGGTCTTTTGGAACCATTGTTTGCCATATATGGAATGCTTAGGGGAAGCACTTTCTAATGTCATCCACTATGGCCATCTAGGAGATCTTTGTGGCTTTCTTAGCTGATGAAACCTGTAGCCTTTATTAGAACCCTATCAAGGCAAATGCTCCATTGACTTGAGTAAGGGCTCCACAATTTGGCTCAATGTTTATTGTAGGACAGAATTCCATACTATAAATTTCTTTTTGTCTAGAACTTCTACAGTCATTATAGGGTTACCGAGATACTGGGATTCAATGAACACAGCTTGAATCACTGAACAAACAAAGCCAAATAAAATAATTAGCACAATTAGATGGAACTCCATTTTCCAGCCTTAAATCCTGATGCTCCTTCCCCTTCTATTCTAAATAGATACCATAAACGTGAGATGACATGGCCTACTTGACCATGAGATGACATGGCCAATTTGACCAGCTGACAACAAGGTCATTCCATGTCAGACAACCAGAATCTCAAGCAAATCAATTAATGACCTCTATAAAACATACAGGAATCTATTCTTAAAACAGGAGACTTAACAATTTGATGATATTTTTTATTATTGGCATCACAGAATCTAACATTGACATGTGTTTATTACACAATAGGGTAGACTATCTTCAGAAATCATTTCAACAGGAAACATCTATTCAGCTGGACAATCATCCCAACAGAAAGTACCATCTGTTCGTTCCATGTGCTTCAATGCAAGTACATTTGGAGTTGAAATTTGCGCAGAAAGGAAAAGTGTGAATGCTGCATTTATCAGAAAGGCTCCTCTCTATTATCTGGTTGGGGAGAATGCTTTTAAACTTACCTGCAAACCAGGTAAATACTATTGTCTTGAGAGAAACTAATAAATATTTGTCTTTCTATCTTAGGCACTTTCATGGCCCCTATTCATGGCCCTTAGTATCTCAGCACATTACAATATTTAATATATTTATCGTCACGACACTCCAGAGAGACTAAATGACTAGTCCATGGTCATACATGAAATCTGTAACAGAGAAAGATATTGAACAAAGATTTCCCAAGTCCCAGCCTAATGGCCTGAACTCTGGACCATCCTTTAAATGTCCAGAAGCAAGCACAATATCTAATTAATTAATATATAAACACAGAAATTCATGTTAATTTGTCAAGACCGATATGGCAACAAATGTGTAATTCTCTTATCAGAGCTGTTGCCAAGTAAGGCACCGCCAATAAACTCTGGTAAAAAAAGCAATTTATTCCAGTGACCTGGATGTGCTGACTGGATTATCTGCAATTTTTTATTCACTTGACATGAATCTAGCGTCATGCTCAACACTGAAAAATGTATGTAAGTTCAATTTGCATGACACACTATCGAAGTCACTAAATACCAGAAATATCCATTTTCACCAAATGCAAATATAACTGCAAAAAAAATGTTGCTTTATCTCCCACATACAATATAAAAGCAGAAATTGGCACATTCTGGGCTATTGTAGTCCTTTACTGCTATTAATAACAAAAAACAGTAACAATACTGTTATACAATACTACGGCTAGTGTAGTCCTCTGCTGCTATTAAAAACAAAAAATGGTAACAATACTGTTATACAATACTATGGCTAGTTAGTCCTCTACTGCTATTAACAACAAAAAACGGTAACAATACTGTTATACAATACTACAGCTAGTGTAGTCCTCTACTGCTATTAATAACAAAACCAGCAACAGTGATATTAATTGCCATGTAATGTCAGTCCATACAGGGTCATCAATTGAGAAAATACAAGTAACAATCCAAGCAGGTGCTCAGGCTGCTGCAAAAATGGTGCGTTTAGTAAAATTTGAAGACACAGAAACGGAACTAGCTTCCGACAAAGAGGCAATTAAAAAACTGAAGAAAATCCTTGATGATCCCACAGTCCAGACCCAGGTACTTATCTAATATATACACTTCTAGACTTGCTGGGAACAATATACACACACTTAGTACACTCTCAATAGTAAATAAAGTGACAATAACAAGGCAAACTTAGTACTTTAGATAGTGTAGGAAATAACATCATACAGTATTAACTTCAGTCATGCATAATTCTATGCACCATAACTTCTACATATAGTCATCTAAATGTATTGGCTTAGAGCACCATCCCACGTGGACATCACTAAAATATGATGAAGTCTCTATCTGGGGACTAGACCTTGCTTTCTGAAGGACAGCAGAAAGACTTCTCTCTCTCAGAAGAGCATTTTACTTAAAAACTGCCGCAAGTGAACAGAATAATAATTGTCTTTCTCTGCTCATGTCGTCTACTAGGAACAATCACTCGTTAATCGAAAAGACAGAAAATCATCATCCAGCTCTAGCAGCAGCAGCAGCAGCAGCAGCAACAGTAGCTCCAGCTCATCCAGCAGCCAGTCCAGCAGCGATTCTCAGCGTAGGGCAGGGGGCCAGATAAAGCTGAAGATGAAAGATGTAGCTTCCTTTGACGATTCACTGGTCCCACCAAGCAAGAAACAGCAGAAGGGGCCTCAAGAACATGAGCAGAAAGGGCCCCGCAGCAAAGGGCATTCTAAAACCAAAGTAAAGAAGTTAGCTCCATTTGGGAAGAGCAGCAGCAGCAGTAGCAGCAGCAGCAGCAGCAGCAGCAGTAGCAGCAGCAGCAGCAAAGCTGTTGGAGGAAAACATGCAGCTAAGAAACCACCTACTGTACACGCTACTAGTGCTGATAAGGAGAGAGGTTTTCATGAGAAGAAACATTCCAAGGCTGCACGCAAACAGCAGAGCAGCTCTAGCAGCAGCAGCAGCAGCAGCAGCGAAACCACCACGGGCAGACCCAGCAGCAGCAGCAGCAGCAGCAGCAGCAGCAGCAGTGACAATGCGGATAAAGCTCGCTACGACGCCAAGAAGCGTTCCAAGGCGTCGTATCCGTTCAGCAAAACTGATAGAAAAGAGGAGAGGAAACATGCTAAGTCTCAATACACCAGTGGCAGCAGTTATGACTCATCTGGAGATTGGGTAACCCTCTTTAATGTATCATAGTTGAATGTGATCTGATTCTTGTCGAATCATTGCGGGCAATCATTTGTTTTGGAATTTTGCAGGAACAGCACGTTCCAGAAATGTACCGACTCCGCTTCAAGTCCCATTTGGTAAGTCCAAAATTTAAATGTTTACTTTAATGATCATTAAACTAAGAAGTGAAGCAGATATTAGAGCAAACCCATATAGCTCCGTGCCAGGAAGGTTGACAATAGATGCTGATTTTGAGCTGAGGCAGCTAGTGAGAAAAATTCAGAGAGAAGAGGGAAAATAGTCACATAGTGTTCATTGATCTTTGCCCAAGTTCCCAGGAAAGTCATCCGGAGGTGTACGAGGGAGAAAATGATACCGAACTTTGTGTGCAGCTTGTTAAAACCATATATGGTACAATGTCAACAGTCAAAACTTCCTAGTAGTGAAAGAGAAAAATGATCGGTAAAGGTGGGAGTGCATCAGGGATCAGCACTGAGCCCTTTCTTGTTTATCCTTATCCTGGATACCCTTACAAGGAACATACAAAAGAAGGAGGCACCTTGGTGCATGTTGTTTGCAGATTATATCATTCTACGCAGTGAGAAGAAAGATAGTCTAGAAGAGGATCTTTATAAATAGAGAGATATGTAGGAGAGACTTGGACTCAAAATAAGCAGAGGAAAAACAATATATGGTATGTAATTTTAATAATGTGATCACTGAAGAATTATTCCTACAACTAGATGGACAGACAATACCAAAACCACAAAATGTCAAGTATCTGGGTTCCAGAAAATGGGGAAGTAGAGGATGAAATTAGAGCTAGGGTAATAAATGCCTGGCTCAAATGGAGATAGATAAGTGGTGTAATATGTGTCAGGAAGATACCAGTAAGATTAAAAGGGAAGTCTATAAAACTAGTCCATTCAGTTTTAAAGTCTGGCACTGAGGGTTGGGCTTCAAAGAAGAAATATGAGCAAGTGATCTGTTCCACAGAAAAACGTGAATGTTGAGATGGATGAGTGGCATAAGTAAGAAAGACCACATGAGGAATATGTATGTTTGATACATTCTCCAAATAATTCTCATTAATGAAAAAAATGAGGGAGTGCAGGCTCAGTTGGTTTGATCGTGTAAAGGACAGTCTTGACAACTGTACGAGTAAGAGAGTCCAACAGATGAAGATTGAAGGAAAGAGACAGAGAGGCTGACTCAAGGAAAAGTTGTGGGATGTCATAAGGGAAGACATATTAGCATGTGATGTGATAGACTATATGGCATTAAATAGAGCACTTTGGAGGGAGAGGACTTGTAGAGCAGTTACTGGGAAGATGGGAGGAGAAAAATGACTTTTATGTTCATTTCACGTGGACATTCTGAAGAGTGAGTGACCCCAAATAATTTAATATCCAATGTCAGAATGTGAAGAATACTATGGTGTCATCTAGAGCAGCCACAATGGACTGATAATCATTTTTATTATTGATAATATTATTATAAAACCTGCATATTGCTGTAGTCCTAGAAGCCTCAACAAGATCAAGGCTATTCTGAGTTAGGAGGTGTAGAACCCTATAGTAAATAACAAGCAGGCGTGGCATGTTGTGGGGTGGGGGGGGAGAAAGGGATAACAAAATAATAAGATATTTTAGCACAGACTAGCTATGTGCAGAATTCTTAGACAATCAGTAGCAGTAATAAGAGCTTGCCACTTGCCTAGACATTATCAGAAGGCAGATTCTGTGCACATCACAGCAGAGGTGAGTTTTAAGGAGGTACTTAAATGAGGAGGATAATGTGGTGGCTTTATGGATTCTTCCTATAAAGTTCTTGTTATTAGGGCTGGTCACAAAATAGGAAAATGGTTTTGTGAAATTTGTAATGAAAAAATCCTGCCATTTTTTATACAACTAAAATATTTTTAACCAGCTCTAGTTTTATAATGATATGTTACACTGTTTAGGTGCCTCCGTGTGACATAGTATCTGATTACTGACACAAGAGCTTCCAGTTAGGAGAGGAAGTTTTCATCAGGGCCGGCACTTCCATTTAGACGACCTAGGCGGTCGCCTAGGGCACCAGGATTGGGGGGGGCAGCAATTCGGCGGCGGGGGGTCCTTCCGCGCGCCGGGTCTTCGGCGACAATTCTGCGGCGGGTCCTTCACTCCGAAGTGCCCCGAAGACCAGGAGCACGGAAGGACCCCCCCGCCGCAGAATTGCCACCAACAATCGGGAGCACGGAAGGACTGCTGCCTAGGGCACCAAAAACCCTGGCGCCACTCCTGGTTTTCATGATAAGAGCTGGATTTGGCCAAATACCTATCAGACAGTCGTTTACCTATTTCTCTTCTCCAGAATCCAGACCAGGCGTCGTCAAGCAGCTCCTCATCATCATCTTCCCCTCAGTCAGGCAGCAGCAGCAGCAGCAGCTCCAGCGACAGTACCAGAGAGAGCAGCAGCAGCAGCAGCAGCAGCAGGAACAGCAGCAGCAGCAGCAGCAGTAGTAGCAGCAGCAGCAGCAGTAGCAGTAGCAGCAGCAGCGATTCTAGCTTTGCACATGAGGTGAAATTTTGTCTTTGCCAGGGAATTAGATGCGTAAGGGGCATTGTTGACCTTGCCTGTGCCTCTAGCCATTAATCCCAATGAGTCATTGCTCTCCGGAAAATGCCCTACAGGGAGATCTTTTTTTTTTTTTACAAGCTGAAAACCAGAAATGATTTCTTTCCTGTGAAAAATTGTGACAAAGATTTTTAAAGTTCCTTTCTTGACTAAATTTTTCAATATATATATATATATATATTTGGAGTTTTCAGCCATCAAAAACTTTCAAAGAAACGTTTCCTTTTGGGTGGCTAGAAATGGAAAGATTTTCAAATTTTTTAATGAAAACTCCAAAATTAAAATTTTTGGTGAAAATTTCCATGTCATTGATTAAGGTGTTTTCTGTCAAAAACTGTTTTGACAGAAAATTTTCAACCACCTCTACTGAAAAACACAATTTAAGCATGTGTCCTATATAATTTATATATTCATTGAGAATATGAAAAAACCCCACCTATTCATTTAAATGTTAAATCCTGGTTTTGCAGTGCTTACTCTCCAGAGTAGAGTCACGGAATTCATCAGTGTAAGTCCAGTGTAACAGAGAGAAAATCTGGCCATGTGCTCAGTAAAACTGATCCATTACTTTTAGGGAAAAACAAACATTTCTGTAAGCACCAATTAGCTCACTAACTGTTCACAATCCTTAGTGTGGTCTTCTGAATCCATTCCAAGTAATTGTATCTTAATAATAATATACCAGCCTGGCCCAAATACATAGTGAAATATCCAAAGGATTCATAATATTGTATGCATACTGTGATTAATAAGGAACTCACATCTCTCATTATGGCTCAAAGGAGTTGCTTCTGAATGAATATATTGCTATGGTAATATCCAATGTTCTAGAAATCGATTAAATATTAAAAATAATACACAAAATCTTCATAAGTCCATTGAAATGTCTTAAGTAAGTCGTGGCTCTTGTGTCAAGACAACTGCATCTTTTTAAAATTCTTTATTCTACTGAAATAAAAAAGAAGAACAGGAGGACTTGTGGCACCTTAGAGACTAACAAATTTATTAGAGCATAAGCTTTCGTGGACTACAGCCCACTTCTTCGGATGCATATAGAATGGAACATATATTGAGGAGATATATATACACACATACAGAGAGCATAAATAGGTGGGAGTTGTCTTACCACCTCTGAGAGGCCAATTAATTAAGAGAAAAAAAACTTTTGAAGTGATAATCAAGCTAGCCGAGTACAGACAGACAGTTAGATAACAAGTGTGAGAGATTCAATGTTTGTAATGGCTCAACCATTCCCAGTCCTTATTTAAACCGGAGTTGATTGTGTCTAGTTTGCATATCAATTCTAGCTCAGCAGTTTCTCGTTGGAGTCTGCCCCCGAAGTTTTTCTGTTGTAATATAGCCACCCGCAGGAGAATAACTCACCAAAACTTACACTGAAATAACAATAAGAGTCTGGAACTATTTTCATTCTCAACCAACCCAGGCTCTGTACTGCTGTACAGCTGTCGGTGCAGTACGAAATGAATCCAACGTTCACCACTGAATATACATGTGCGTTTAATCATTGCCATTTTTGTTTTGTTTTTCAGCCCAATTTCCTGGGAGACGTACTTCCACCTGGGCTCACCATTGTGGCTCGGGCAGTTAGGAGTGACAACAAAAATCAAGGTTACCAAGCCACAGCATATATTAACTCTGCTGCTACCAAAGTCGATATGCAACTGGTTGTGGTTCAGCTTGCTGAAACTAACTGGAAAGCGTGTGCTGATTCTGTAGTATTGCCTCTCAAAGCACAGGTAAAGATACAACTAGCTCCACCAAGTGAGAGCTTTAAAAGGCCCCTCAATATCAAATAACCAGATGGCTATACTGATTAGAGATGGTCAAACAAGGAAGACAAATTTTCCTGGAATTTTTCGCAAATATTTTTCATCAGAATTTTGAATTTTTGAAAAAATGCAACCACTGAAAAACAGGAAAATAAATTTGTGAAAATTTTCAAAATTTGATTGAAAAACATTTGTAGCTAAATTTTCAAAATTTGAAAATGTTTGACCAGCTCAACTGCCAATTTACACCAGCTGAGAATCTGGCTCATTCCTTTCTTTATACATGCATTTCAAATGACAGCCATTTCAAATGTATGCAGCATAGTTGTTATGTCGGTCCAAGGACATTAGCGCGACATCTTGCATTTGGCTATGCTGCTCAGAGTACCTTTCCCAGAGTTGAAGAAGAGCTCTGTGTGGCTCAAAAGCAGAAATTGGCCCAATACAAAATTTTACCTCTCCCACCTTGCCACTTCAAGGACATTTTGTTTCCTTCTTTCCATATAAGAGAGGTGCTGAAGTCATGTTGGGTGTTCAGTTGATGCCTGAAAGCATTGGAATTAGGACACTGTGTTTGCAGTTTCTATTTTCAAGCCTCTCCATACAGCAATGCCCACATGACCCAGTCGTGGAAGCCTTCCTCTGCAGAGCTATGTACGTGTACAGTGATCTCCAGACTTCTGCTTTTTGTGGCTGCAGTTTCAAAATTTCATCAGAATTGTCAGTAGTGAAAATTGTTTATCTTTGCAAAACCAGACATTTTTGTAAAAGTGAACTTTCTAGAGGAGCATGCCATTTCTTTTTTAAATATACAGATTGGTGATGAATTTGCAAAATGTAATGAATCTCAGGAAAATGTCACACTGCAGAATTCTAGTCATATTTCAGTGCAAGATTTTGAACGTTCAAAATGGGAACATTCAGCCTAGCCTACCACCCTTACCATTCATCCCCATATTCCTCCAGATGTAGCCAAAGCTCCTCAACAAGTATATTTAGTGAATGAGTTAGGAGCATTGAAGACTTCAGTGAAGTTTCATAAAGAGATCATGTATTTTGATATGATGACAGATTTTTTTATATGATTTCATTTCCAAAATTCTAATGACTTTTTCTCTTCCTCATAAAGGCCAGGTTCAGGTGGGGCAAGGAATGCCGGGAGTATAGAATTGAAGCAAGAGCTTCCACAGGCCATATTTCAAGGAATCCAGCTGTACAGGTGAAGCTGGCTTGGACAAAACTTCCATCCTGGATAAGGAGGACAACTATAACGTATGCAGTCTGCTACCTTGTCCATTTGTTGTGTTGTTCTTGTTATATTGGTTGGTGTTATGAAGGTTCTGAGTATGTCACATCTTGTTTATCTCTAGAACTATGGAATTTGTTCCTGGAATAGCATACCTGATGGGCTTCTCAGAAGTGTATCAGAAAAATCCTTCTCAGGAGCTTGTAGTAAGAGCAGTTGCTACTTCACCACGGACAATTAATACAGTCATAAAGTCTCCTGGGGTATGTGGACCTTTTGTTTGTTTGTTTGTTTTTCCAAATATACTTTCTAGGTGTATAGTTTGACTTTGGGTAATACATCTAGGCTAATTCTGAGAAAGGAAAAATGCAGAACCTTACCTCCTACACGAGCTACCGTAGATCCTGAATACACAGGGCTTGATCCTGTAGTGTGCCATAAAGCACAAGATAAAAACGTGATCAGCATTACTAGAAGTTCTTGGGAACTTGATGCTTTCATAATGAAAGAGCCACCAACTGCACAGGACCAACTCAGTCTGGCCTGCGGAGTAATGCCCAAAGGGGAAGCCTGTAGCCAAATGCTTCATTTGTATGCGGAGGGTAGCACTGAAGCTGATATCTCCTCAGATATGCCCATCCTGCCCACACACTTTGCTTGTTTTCATCCTGGGCTCTCAGGAGTACGGGGTGTGTGACTTACAAAGGATGTATTGAGGAAGACTATAGCTAGTGCTTAACCTTACTTGCACCTATATGCTGCCTGGTGCTGGAGTCCTACAGCCCGGTGCTTCTTGCAGTCCATTATTCACCAATCAAACCTTGGAACTCCCAAATGCAGCAGTTCTCTGAACAAACAAGAAGGGGTATGTTTTGCCAGCAGCCTGCACAGATGTAGTCTGCAGACTCCAACTGATTAATTGGTCTTTGTCCACTAAATCCCTGTGCATCTTTATGAAAAATGTCCCCTAGTGGGTCTGGTGTAATTTAACAACAGCTTGGCTTTCCATAAAGGAAATAAGTGTGTCCTTAACCTACCCTTGTACTTCAATTTTCCAGGGGGTTTTCATATGTGATAATGAGGGAGTGGTGTATGACCTGTTTATCTAGATATATTTAATGTGTCTTTCTCTATGGTATGCGAACTTAACCAAAATCACATCAAGCCAACTTTCATTCTGTAAGACTGCCAGCTAACACATGCTCTTTAGTCTGCTGTACCTAGTTGCAGTGGGACAGGATAAGGCAGAGAGAACTTATTATTCAGCCACCCTGTGGTGTGGTGGTTTGTTTGGTTTGGTTTTTCGTTTTAAGGAAGTCATTTAACAATACCGTAAACATCATCTGTGCATCTTAATTCCCTATGTCTTTAAATAATCGTTTAAAGATAATCTCTCAAGAAAATGTACAAGTGATAATAAAATAAAAGATAATGAGCTCATAAAAATATATATGTTAGATTTGGGTGCCCACAATGTCCTGGGAAGACTATAATGACTCCAGTTATACAAATACATATTTAGGGAATTTTTAACAAGGGGGGTCTTTTTGCTTGTTATGATTGACCAAATTGTATGACTAAACATATCCTAAAGCCTTTTCATTGCTTCTTTTTCAGCTAACCCTTTACTATGAGGCTTTCCCACTTCCATTTGCTTTGCCTGTGAGCCCAGCTCCAGCTTCTCAGGCTCAAGAAGTGACTGCTTGGAATTTCCTTCCAGAAATATCTTCACTGATAGCTAGAGAAGATCAATGTAAATGATACTTCAGTACTGGTCTAGTCCCTGATAAATGAGCAATGGTTATTTGTAATAGTTAAAACTTGGCCCCTCCAGTGACTCTGTCTCCTGTCAGCTTTGGGCTTGGTCTTTTCAAGCAGTGTTCTTCTGGGGAAACTTGGCAACCCTTACCTTTACCCTTACCCCAACCACAGGAGATGCCTTCTCAGCAGTTGTTGGAAGGGGGGGTGCAGGGAGTTCAGGTCTGTTTGCATGGTTAGGAATTCATGGGTTTCACACAGAGATCCCAAGTGGCTCTGTCCTTCGTCACTTCCAAGATGCTGTCATCCCCACTACAAGAGGGATGACCTGGTGGATATAGGGCAGGGACATGAGTTTTCCAATCCTATTTATTTTCCTTAGAAGGGAGACTTCATGATTTTTAGTAGGACTGGGTCTGTCTAATTCTAATTATACTTATTACAAACAGTGGCAAAATTTGGAGAAATGCTAATAGTTTTTGTCATGGGTTCAGCTTTTAGCTTCTCAGGAATGTGATAGTAACAGAGTCTTTAAAACAAGACTATTACTAGATGGTTTGTTTTCAGCTGCTTATCAAAAAAAGTGATGGGTATACAACAGTATAATTCCACACTGATTGATCATTTTATGTTGCTGCCGTGCCTTTCTTAAGTATGTATACTTAGGCTGAGATTTTAAAAGCTGCCAAGAAGATTTGGCTGTCCAATTCCCATTGATTTTAATGGGAACTGGCCATTCAGACCTCTTGGGCAGCTTTCAAAATCTCCATGACAATCTCCAAAGCACAGTTGCATCTGCCATTTGTTTTTATTGTTGTTTTTCAGCCACATGTGAAGTGAGGGAAGAAAACTTCAAAACATTTGACAAAGTGAAGTACAAATGTTCATTCAATAAAGACTGCGACCTTGTAGTAGCTCAAGACTGCACTGCTCACCCCAAATTCATCGTCACGACGAGAAAAGTCAATCCGCACTCTTCCTCCAGGGAGGTGTACATCAATATTAGTTCATCGTAAGTGTAATCGTTCTTGAGTCTCTATAGAGAATTTTAGGAAGTTTAAATTTTGTTGCATTGGAAAAAATGATGGGTACTTTTTAAATCATAATACTAGCAATCCTCTTCTGCCCTCCAGCCTCTCTCTTCAATTTCTCAGGTAATGTTTATCAACAGCCCCCACACAGCTACCTCCTTGGGCTTCTCATTTCCAGGAAAGTGTTGAACCAGAGCCCTAAACCCAACCAGTGTTGAACTTTGGGGGCATATTCAAAATTTGGATGCTGAAGTTGGGGCTGTGTCTGTGTTGGTTATTTACATCAATGTTCCCACAATTAAACACATTTGTTTTCTTCTTTCAAGAAGCGTGAGACTCTATCTTTCTCCATCTTCCTCTATCCTCGTGTCATACAATGATGGACCAGTGTTAACGCGCAGCAAAATATATCAAAATAAAAGAGGTACAGTGTGTTACTCACCTTTCCAGGAATTATTTAGAAATTAAATATTTACAGGAATATAGAATCATAGAATTGTAGGACTGGATGGGTCCTCGAGAGGTCATCTGGTCTAGCCCCTGCACTAATGGCAGGACTAAATATTATCTAGGCCAAAATATTTTACAAGCTTAATGAGGACTTTGAGATGTAAAAAATAATTGTGTATCAATACTAAGAAAAACTATGGGCCTGATACTTCTGTGACTTATTTTGGTTTTACATACCTGACTTCAACTGACATACTCTTAATTTTCACTAATAAGTGAATCAGGCCCATTATTATATTGATTTGTATAGTGTGCTTGCCATTGTAAAGCATAAGGATTAATCCTCTCACTGAAATGTGAAGCATTTTGCATTCAGAGCTGCTTGACTATATTGGTACTTGTTTATATGTAGGTGCAATGCCATGATGATGAACATCATAGAGAAAACTAGATATTTAGGACCAGATCTTCAGCTGGTGTAAATCAGGCTGGCTCTGTTGACTAGACAGAAAAGTCAATGACAGCTATATAGATCCAGAGAAACAGCATTTTGCAAATAAAAAGAAAAAACTCTTATTTCTGACCTCACCTCTCCACAAAAAATGTATTCAGATGGAAATAATAACCAGTCATTGTAAATGAAAATTAATGATTATATACATTATCCCTGAGATTAGATAATTTCTTTACTATTTCAAAATTAGAGGAACCACCTGTAAACGGTTGTATCTTTTTACAGAAAACATTAAAATTTATAGAAATGAAACAACAGTTGTAGTAGAAGCTCCAGACCAAGGGCTGGCGAATGTGACTTTTGATGGCTCGACACTTAAGGTACTTCTGAATCTGTTATATTACTAGCTTTCTTCTCTTTTACACCTTTGCATTGTAATGGGCCAACACATTAGCATCGACAGAAAAGATGTGTTATCTTTATAGGTTACTGTTGTTTCATGGATGAGAGGAAGGACCTGTGGTATTTGTGGAAATAATGATGGACAAAAGCAAAATGAACTCCTCATGCCCAATCATAGGCTGGCACACAGCTGCTCAGCTTTTGTCCATTCCTGGGTACTGGTAGAAGAAACCTGCGCCGAAGGTCAGTAGATTTGAAAACAATTTCTACTTAGAGAAAATGTCATTTTTATTTTATTTTTCCCCTAAAAATACAAAAAAGAAAAAAGAAACATTTACCTGTAAATAAAAAGGACCACTGTTGTCATTCATTTTCCGTTTATATAACTAATCGTTGTTTTAGAACTCTCCCAATGAATCTGAAGCGTTGAATACAATTCTTTCTCACATTCAGTTTACTACTAGAGGCTTGATTCTGCCACATTTACTGATACTTAAGTAGTTCCTTACTCCATGACTGGCAAAATCAGGCCCAGTCTTGCTCCCACTGAAGTCAGTGGAAGTTTCACCACTGATTTGCTTCAGAGCAGAGGCGTGCACTAAATCAGTTCGCTCTCTGTAGACTTAATTTAATCAAACAAACTACATATGTTATAATATGAGGAGGGCTTTAAACTAGGTTCGGCGGGGATAGGTGAGAAAAGCCCACAGGTAAGTGGGGAACATGGAGACCTGGGAGATGGGTCGGAAACGAGAGTGAGTGTGGGCTATATTGGCAGAGAGAAAGGAGGGTCAGGACAAAACTGGGAGGAAAGATCAAACCAGTATCTTAGATGCCTATATACAAATGCGAGAAGTATGGGTAATAAGCAGGAAGAACTGGAAGTGCTAATAAATAAATACAACTATGACATTGTTGGCATCACTGAAACTTGGTGGGATAATACACATGATTGGAATGTTGGTGTGGATGGATACAGCTTGCTCAGGAAGGATAGACAGGGGAATAAGGGAGGAGGTGTTGCCTTATATATTAAAAATGTACACACTTGGACTGAGGTAGATATGGACATAGGAGATGGAAGTGTTGAGAGTGTCTGGGTTAGGCTAAAAGGGGTAAAAAACAAGGGTGATGTCATGCTAGGAGTCTACTACGGGCCACCTAACCAGGTGGAAGAGGTGGATGGGGCTTTTTTTAAACAAATAACAAAATCATCCAAAGCCCAAGATTTGGTGGTGGTGGGGGACTTCAACTATCTGGATATATGTTGGGAAAATAACACAGCGGGGCACAGACTATCCAACAAATTCTTGGACTGCATTGCAGACAACTTTTTATTTCAGAAGGTTGAAAAAGCTACTGGGGGGAAGCTGTTCTAGACTTGATATTAACAAATAGGGAGGAACTCGTTGAGAATTAGAAAGTAGAAGGCAGCTTGGGTGAAAGTGATCATGAAATCATAGAGTTTGCAATTCTAAGGAAGGGTAGAAGGAAGAACAGCAAAATAGAGACAATGGATTTCAGGAAGGCAGATTTTGGTAAGCTCAGAGAGCTGATAGGTAAGGTCCCATGGGAATCAAGACTGAGGGGAAAAACAACTGAGGAGAGTTGGCAGTTTTTCAAAGGGACACTATTAAGGGCCCAAAAGCAAGCTATTCCGCTGGTTAGGAAAGATAGAAAATGTGGCAAAAGACCACCTTGGCTTAACCACGAGATCTTGCATGATCTAAACAATAAAAAGGAGTCATATAAAAAATGGAAACTAGGACAGATTACAAAGGATGAATATAGGCAAACAACACAGGAATGCAGGGGCAAGATTAGAAAGGCAAAGGCACAAAATGAGCTCAAACTAGCTACGGGAATAAAAGGAAACAAGAAGACTTTTTATCAATACATTAGAAGAAAGAGGAAGACCAAAGACAGGGTAGGCCCATTGCTTAGTGAAGAGGGAGAAACAGTAACAGAAAACTTGGAAATGGCAGAGATGCTTAATGACTTCTTTGTTTCGGTCTTCACCGAGAAGTCTGAAGGAATGCCTAACACAGTGAATGCTAATGGGAAGGGGGTAGATTTAGCAGATAAAATAAAAAAAGAACAAGTTAAAAATCACTTAGAAAAGTTAGATGCCTGCAAGTCACCAGGGCCTGATGAAATGCATCCTAGAATACTCAAGGAGCTAATAGAGGAGGTATCTGAGCCTCTAGCTATTATCTTTGGAAAATCATGGGAGACGGAAGAGATTCCAGAAGACTGGAAAAGGGCAAATATAGTGCCCATCTATAAAAAAGGAAATAAAAACAACCCAGGAAACTACAGACCAGTTAGTTTAACTTCTGTGCCAGGGAAGATAATGGAGCAAGTAATTAAGGAAATCATCTGCAAACACTTGGAAGGTGGTAAGGTGATAGGGAACAGCCAGCATGGATTTGTAAAGAACAAATCATGTCAAACCAATCTGATAGCTTTCTTCGATAGGATAACGAGTCTTGTGGATAAGGGAGAAGCTGTGGATGTGGTACACCTAGACTTTAGTAAGGCATTTGATACGGTCTCGCATGATATTCTTATCAATAAACTAGGCAAATACAATTTAGATGGGGCTACTATAAGGTGGGTGCATAACTGGCTGGATAACCGTACTCAGAGAGTTGTTATTAATGGTTCCCAATCCTGCTGGAAAGGCATAACGAGTGGGGTTCCGCAGGGGTCTGTTTTGGGACCGGCTCTGTTCAACATCTTCATTAACGACTTAGATATTGGCATAGAAAGTACGCTTATTAAGTTTGCGGATGATACCAAACTGGGAGGGATTGCAACTGCTTTGGAGGACAGGGTCATAATTCAAAATGATCTGGACAAATTGGAGAAATGGTCTGAGTTAAACAGGATGAAGTTTAACAAAGACAAATGCAAAGTGCTCCACTTAGGGGAAAAAAATCAGTTTCACACATACAGAATGGGAAGAGACTGTCTAGGAAGGAATACGGCAGAAAGGGATCTAGGGGTTATAGTGGATCACAAGCTAAATATGAGTCAACAGTGTGATGCTGTTGCAAAAAAAGCAAACGTGATTCTGGGATGTATTAACAGGTGTGTTGTGAGCAAGACACGAGAAGTCATTCTTCCGCTCTACTCTGCTCTGGTTAGGCCTCAGCTGGAGTATTGTATCCAGTTCTGGGCACCGCATTTCAAGAAAGATGTGGAGAAATTGGAAAGGGTCCAGAGAAGAGCAACAAGAATGATTAAAGGTCTTGAGAACATGACCTATGAAGGAAGACTGAAAGAATTGGGTTTGTTTAGTTTAGAAAAGAGAAGACTGAAAGGGGACATGATAGCAGTTTTCAGGTATCTAAAAGGGTGTCATAAGGAAGAGGGAGAAAACTTGTTCACCTTAGCCTCTAAGGATAGAACAAGAAGCAATGGGCTTAAACTGCAGCAAGGGAGGTCTAGGTTGGACATTAGGAAAAAGTTCCTAACTGTCAGGGTGGTTAAACACTGGAATAAATTGCCTAGGGAGGTTGTGGAATCTCCATCTCTGGAGATATTTAAGAGTAGGTTAGATAAATGTCTATCAGGGATGGTCTAGACAGTATTTGGTCCTGCCATGCGGGCAGGGGACTGGACTCGATGACCTCTCGAGGTCCCTTCCAGTCCTAGAATCTATGAATCTATGAATCTATAAACAGCCCACAGAGAATTTTAGTACATTGGGCCAGACCGTCAGCTGGGGTAAACTGGCATAGCACCATTGACTTCAATTCCATTTTACCCCATCAGAGGATCTGGATAGAAAGGGGGCGGGAGGGCGCGTTGGGAAATACTCTTACTGTATAAGTGTGTCTCCTTGCATATATTTATAATAATACTACACTCCCTCCAACAGTGCAGTATTTTCATTTACTTTGGGCCTGTAAAGAGTCTCAATAGAGTCAAATTGGCTTTTTCCATTGATTTCAGTGGCAGCAAGATCATACCCATAAGCATGTCAGGAAACAAGATAGCATGTGGAATTCTGTGAATGTTAATGATCCTTTTAGTGCTGATAATTGCAGCATTATAAAAATCATCCAATACAACAATTGGTCTTGATATCATTATGTAAACGCTGCCATTACTTATGCACTCACAAACAACTGACATTTTTCCTAATGCAATTCAGCAGTCCCTGTTCTTACACACCACCTATTCTTAATAGCTTTCAGACCTATTTCTAAAAGAGTGGACTATAGGATTTCATTTGGGCCATACTGTGCCATCAGTTTTTAAACACAACTCCCCTTTCAAAAATCAGTTTTCCCCACTAACTATGGTCCTGATCTTGCCACCTTTACTGCTGTGAAAATGGGTCATTGGGGAGTTGTACTTAAAAGCTGAGGAGAAAATATGGACTTTTCTTATTGTAAGGAAAGATTAGAGTGTTTGTATTCCTTAGGGTTTAACTACTTTTTCTTTTTCCTCTTAGGATGTAAACTGCAACGCCGCTATGTGAAACTGAAGGGACATCCTGTTATTGATGGAAAGGAATCTACATGTTACTCTGTTGACAGGATACTGCAGTGTATGAAAGGCTGTACTCCAACTGAGAAAACCTCAGTTAAAGTTGGCTTCTCCTGTTTCCCAAAAGGTAGGATTTATTTTTGTTTTTACTTTTTTGTCACATACCAGAGGAGCTCTGTCAGATCAGTTAGTCAAGATGTAGCATAGCACCACACAGACCCCCTACTATCCCACCTGACTTTCAGAGCTGTTATTTCCTAACCCCATTAATATTTTACATAAACAATTACAATAATGGGTAGCTAGAAGCCAATGTGGATTATTTGGCAGATGGTATTGTCTGAAAAAAATCTTAGGGATGGTAAAAGGGGCAGCAGTGACCAATAAAAATGTGTCATGCCTTCCAGATGTTTCATTGAGTTGTGATAAGCAACAAAAAGTCCTTTTAGTCACATTGCAATCTGCTATTTCATGTAGACGAAGATGAGAAAAGCAACTGAAAGTCAGTCACGTAATGTGATATGACTGCAGTGTGATTAGGCTGCCATGCTCTGCCCATGTGCAATGCATCAGCAAAAAACATATTGCTAGAGTGTTCTCCTGATTATTTCAGAAAACAGCTTGGTTTTGAAGGTATTTAACTCTCAGACATATCAGATTTTTAAAAAGCATGGACCTGATTCTGTTTTCACTTATATCAGCTTGACACTAGTGCAACTCCGTTGTCTACAAAGTAGATACTCTAAATTCACACAAGTGTGAGAGGAGAATCAGGCCTCATATCTACAGAGTTTCTTCTTTTCTGGTGCATTACTTCCAAATCCTTAAATATACAGGAATTGATCACACAACTCACATGTACCATAGCCGTAAACAGTTCTGCCACCTACCAGTATAGCTCGGTTCTGCATGTTAACCTTCTGGGCCAGCGCCCCAGCTGGTGTAAACTGACATAGCTCCATAGAACTCAACTTATACCAGAAGAAGAATCTAGTGTTCTCTGACTGATTTTAAACAGTGTTCCTAAAGCTCATCATGCTTTGCTCATATTATTAGAATTCCCAAGGTGCCAAAGCAGTTCACGAAAACATTGGGTATATATCTCTTCAGTAGGCAACCCAGCTCACACAACCAATAAGAAAAGTAACACAGTGAGATTACTAATAGCATACTGACAGCACCATGTGATGTGACTAGATGAATCCTTTTAAGAAAAGAAAAGACACCCTCAACGCCAAGCTATCTCTAAAATCTTGTCATATCCATGTTTCACAGATTTTCTTTTGTGTCCATGTTCCATATCTGTGAAGTGTCATCACTCTAGGCCACTCACTGCTTCGATTACTAGACTATAATAAACTTGTCTCATTCTCACACAGAATGAAAAGAAGAAAATCAGCCAAATCAGTCGTCATAGTCACTGCTGCTTGCACAGCAGCTGCAGGTTTCTCTGGTTCATTTACTGAATCTCAGACACAGGAGCCCACTACCACCTCTGCTTCTTGCTCTTTTATCAAGGTTTTCTTATTATTATTATTATTTTCCTGAGGAGGAAGAAGGTAGAGGATGCCATTGGTGTTCTTCAGTAACATGATTGCTTTTCCTCAGGCTGGGAATCAACAGCATTACAATGGAACTCTTTAAGAGATGTCCTTTTTTGTTTTTGTTTGATGGACCAGATAAGTAGCAGCAGAAGCAGAGCTGGTAACATAATTCTCTCTCCCAGGTTCATAAAATGAACTCCTATATATATGGGCAAATTCTTCTCTCAGATCCACACAGGGAGAACTCAGCCCTGATACTCTGCTCCTCACAAAGTGGGAGCCCACATTACTGACAGCAATGGGAGGCCAACACGTATAGGGTGAGCATAATATCAGGGAAGTTACTGCTGTGCAGAACTGAGGGGGAAATTTCCCCCTATTGCCCTAGAAATCTGTGGCCAAATCCTGCAGTTTATACTTCAGGCAATTTGCCTGATGGACCAGATCCTACAAATTCTTACTCACTTGCATCGTAGTTACTCAGGTACACAGTTCCATTGATGCCACTGAGACTGTTTGCAGAAGTAAGGACTACTTATGGGGCTAAAGCTTGCAGGATTGGGCCTTTAGTATGCAAAAATTTAGAAGACCAAGGCATGAGAAAAAGCTAAGCAAAAGCAAATCAAAACTAGACTCTTTAGGGTTTCTCATTTTCTAGCTTTAAAATATTAAATATTTAATAACAAACAGCTCAAGCATCATGCTAGGATAATATGTTTTGTAGTTCATTATACAAAACCTGTGTGTCAAGTTGGTCAGAGAGGTGTAATTCCACCAAATTGTGCATTAACATTTCATTCATTGAGTATGGATGACTGATACAGCCAAAACCCATACAAACAGTTCTGGATTTTCTCTTGATATAATATAATATGTTGTAAATATATTGCACATATGTCTGACAAAACAACTAGAGATAAAGTTATGGAAGCTTGGCACATTCTACTTAGGCAAACAATCTAAATGCGGGTTCTAATACTCTTCCATATGCAATGTTAAACCTCCAACCAGCTCAGAATGTTTATTGGGAGGATGAATATTATTATTCCATTTAGATTATTTCAGCAGTAGGGGTTTATGATATATTAAAGCTGCTGTTGATAAAGCAACCTGGTAAGGTTAATACTGAAACTGACATTGCTCTGCCAGTTTTGAGAATATATGGGAAAACTTTAATTAGAAGTTTATGAACCTCTGAAAATCCTCCAAAGGGCTTATCCTTCAGAATGAACTTAAACAGAGAGATGAAATACCCACCCACCCACTCCACCCTCATAGGCAGTGATAACATGAAAAGAGATGGCTGATGTGCTTTTCTACAGAGTGCTCTTATTTAAAGGGCGGTCACATCCAGCACTTCTACAAGCCCCTGCTTTCTATATTTGTGCATCATGAAATTCAATTCATTTTGTTTTAGGGACGTATTATAGTAATTACACCATGGATGAAAATCCTGCTCCGAGTTAATAGGTCAGTCAGAGGTCAATGGTAGAGGCAGGATTGGACCCATATTCTTTGTCTGGTGAAAGAGTTGGCAACCATCAAAATAATATTGCCTTGGAATGTTTTCAAGTGTTAATTTGCTTGATGTTAGTTAATGTGGCTTTGCTCTTCTGACAGATTCTGCTGTGAGCCTGTCTGACTGGCATAGGAGCAGTGACAGGAAATATGCAGCCGAGGACATCGTGGAGTCTGTGGATGCTGACATTGACTGTTCCTGCACTGACGATTGTAGTTCATCTTAATGCTTTAGCAATGTGCTATAGACGTACTCACCCAAATGATTGAATAGCTGGACAGCTGCAGGGGGAATGCAATAGCTGCAGTAAAATATTAAAAAAAAATGCTTTAAAAATAGATAAGCCTAATGCATTACGTACAAAGTCAAATGCATTATGTACAATACGCGCTGCTTAATAAATATGCTGTTCATTAAATAAGTATCCAGATCTCTTTTTCCCCCTTCCTTCTTATCAACAAAGCCATCAAGCCAAGTATAATATTCTGGATCCTTTTATCTGGAATATAATTACACTGGTCCTCTCTTAAAATTATGTTCACTGGGTGATGAGAGGAAAACATGATTATGGCTATCTCTAACATTCTATAATATAAAGGATTTCATAATTTAGCATACTAAAGATAAAGTACACACTTGTTTTCGTTTATGTTTTCTAATAAAAAGGAAAATCCTGTGCTTCAAAACTGTTCTGTAAAAAAATATTTCACTCCCAGCAAGAGCATTAGCCTTAGTACAGTACAAAAGAATGACTTGAACTGCTAGGCTCCCACAGTAGCTTTTCAGAGAGCCAATGTGTGTGACACAGTCCCCATTTTGATTTAAATCTAAAAGGGTGTGATGTTAGTTCATAAGCTACTAGAGTAAAAAGGAACTTTTTTTGTTGATCATTTTCTATTGTACAGCCATGAAATTCATGCTTATAAAAACTTTAGGAAACTATTAGTAAAACACTGAGTAAAATTACCAAAAGAATGACAGAAAAATATGATACAAATGACAACAATACCCATACATTACATATCTAAAATAAAGTCCAACAGTAAGGGCCAGATTCTGTCTGGCATGTGGGTAGTAGTAACCAAAGAATTTGTTCAGACAACTATTTAATGTTGATCCACAATTTTCCCATCAACTCCATTCAGTCTAGGAACAATAACATCAGTTCTCCTGCTACATTTTTATTTGTAATACAGTGTTCACAGATGTTCCCTATCCTTCCTTGAAGAACCTCTGCCTCAGTCCAAATCCATGTTACTTGCTAGTTCCTCAGAAGAGTTACACTGCAAAAGGGGAGATGAAGCATCTTACACTCCTCCTCCCATTAAAATGACAAAGTACAGGCTGAGCTACTGTCAGCTCCTCCATTGGGCCTGGGCCACTTCCCACTATCATTTGTGGAAGCTTTGCCCTAACTTTAATGCACTCACTACTGGGCCCACTGTCTCTAATTCCAAATCTTCTTGCCTCTTAAGCCACCTGTTTATGAAAGGGCAACTTTCCTCCAGTAAACCAGTTCAAATAAAACAAAGATAGTGAAGAGAAATGTTAACAGGAGCTTTAATGCTCAAAAGGCACTATGATAAAAACCAAATACTCTTTACCATTATGAATTAATTCTACTTTTAATAGACCATGCCCTCTACATATAGATACCACTGTAATCAGCACTGATCAAGCTGGTACCTGCAGTATGAAAAAAATATAAGCCCCTGTTATGTCAGCTAAAAGAGAACTCCTTCCCCTGGAAGTAAGACACAGGGTGTTTTTATAATCCGTGGAACCAACCTCAAGAGAGGAAACTCAATCACATATACTAAGCCAGTGTATTACATAATGGCAACACAGTAATGCCATAAATCACGGCAAATGCAGAGAGTGTTATGTTCCTGTCTCAGGGGTGGCAGCCTCTACAAGCGCAACAAAGAGAAGACAGTAAAAATGCATTTCCCTGTGCATAGCACCCGCTTAAATAAAATTTACCAAATTAGACACACTATGCTGTACTGCCTGAAACGATAAATGCTCATCCCCAGTGATGGAGGACGGAGCCTTGCGTATTCAATGCTCAACCCTAGTAACAACTGCAGGCCAGTCACCTGACTTAAGGTCAGGCTGCTAGTGATGAGTAGAAGGGAGCTTGAAGCGCAGAAACAGGAAGGAAGACCATGCTGCTCATTTAAACTTTTTTTGTTAACCTTCTTCTGCACTCAGGTGCACTAAAATGCCTTCAGTGGGCGTTGGCCCCAAGCATCTGAGGACAGACGTTAGCTCAGCAGCTTGTGACAGGCAACACATATCATTGTTTCACGTTCTTGTGGCTCAGTGCTGCAGCTGCCATGCTGTAGCTGTTTTATTTCCAGGCCATTGAAATCAGTGGACAGTATTCTACGTGTAGGTACATTCAGAAGCAGTACTGGCACATTCTAAACGACCGTAAGCTAGAATGCTCCGCCGCACTCAAGCGGCTGACGAAAGGAAAGGTGATATCTGGGAGTGTATGTGCTGGGAGCACAAGATGATGATAGAGCAGATGTTCATTTCTGCTAAGGAAGTGCACAAGGTGGCAACCATTCACACTTCCTCAAATAAGGCTTTGCTCAGACTGCAGCTTCACCCAGATGGGGAAGCCGTGGCTAGTGAAACGAGTGCATGCCTGCTTCCCTCTGTTCCATTCAGGACAGAGGTTAGCCACAGTTCATATTATTTCCATTTTTAAGGCACAGCTTTTATTTCTGTCTGTTGTTCTGCAGGTGATGGTGCTCACTCATTAGTGCCCCCATACTGAGGCAGCTGAATATCTTTAAAAGACAGAACGAAGCCACTGATGCTGCAGCTGTGAAATCCAAACATAATGAAAGCTCGTAATGCTCCGAGTTGGAATTTGGGGGGTGGGGGGGGGGAAGGCTGGTAAAACAAACTCATCTTACCAAAGGAATTAAGAGCAATATTAGATTTGTAAGTGTCAAAAGGCCAATGCTCCATGTGCTAATATACCGCAGCGATATTTCAGACCTATTTCAGAGGCTGGCTGAAGTTTGGATTTAAAGCTCATTTGGAATTCAGTCCTGCCCTATGTTATAAAGCAACTCTAACATTACAATTATCTACTGAGTATTAAAATGTATATTTAACAGGCAAGGCTTTTATGTACTGTACCTTTCTTCACTGTTGCTTCTCAACTGCTATGAATTGCTTAAGTTTTGTTCTGTATTGTAGCAAGCTAAGCAAATGGCCTTTCAGTTACACCCCTTATGATGCTTTGGAGCACATCCACACCAGTAAGGGATAAGGTTGCCAAGCCTCCAGGATTGTCCTGGAGTCTCCAGAAATTAAGGATTAGTCTTTAATTAAAGATAATGTCATGTGAAAAATCCTCCAGGAATATGTCCAACCAAGATTGGCAACCCTACTAAGGGGATCTGTCACCACCTGCCCTGCAGCCTGGTGGTACCTGTGCAACTGCAGCTCAGATCCCTAACACCAGTAACTGTTCACAAGCGCAAAGTCACTCTGGTGTCCAGCAGCCTAGTTTCTCCTGCCAAAGTCTCCCCAAATCCATCTTTCTTGAGTTCGTAAATACCAGAAACTCTTAACTTTTCACCTCTGGTTCAGCACTCCCAAAGGTCTGAATCCAGCCCCTCACCTCCCACCCCCTACATTATCAGGTCTCTTTGGTGCACACACTCCACACAGTTTGCACCACAGAGACCTGCTTAGGGTAAAAATAAACAAAAGGTTTATTTAATAGCAAAACCACAGATTCAAAGATGAAATAGTAAGAGAGAGCAAACATATGAGTTACCCAGTAAATAAACACAGACATAACCTCAGGCTTTAACTTCTACATTAAATAAAATCCCTTTTCTAATACAAGTTGCCTTTGAACTGTTTCCCAGCATACTGCCTGTGTGCCAGTCAGGGCCGGCTCCAGGGTTTTGGCCGCTCCAAGCAGCCAAAACAAACAAACAAAAAAAAAGCCACAGCCGCGATTGCAATCGCGATCTGCGGCGGCAATTCGGCGGGAGGTCCTTCACTCCCAGGCGGAGTGAGGGACCGTCCGCCGAATTGCCGCCAAATACCTGGACGTGCCGCCCGTCTCCGGAGCGGCTGCCCCAAGCACCTGCTTGAGAAGCTGGTGCCTGGAGCCGGCCCTGGTGCCAGTGTTTCATGGACAACTTCCGGCCTACAGCCTGTCCCTCAGTTTCACTTAAACCCCTTCCATTTTAAAAGGGTTTGAGGCGGGGGAAGGTGAGGGGGTCTTCTTCAGTCACTATAGGTATTCAGAGAGGAGAAAATGCTCGCCTGTCTTCGTTTGCTTAATGCTTGAAGGCAGTCTTGTCTGGTTCAGAGGTGGCCCACCCCCACCTGATTGCGTCACCATGCTGTTGTGAGGTGGTGCTGAGGTCAGTTACAATTTGCTATACATATATACAGTCATAACCATAAGCCTAAACGTATCTCAAAATGACTGTTCAATTCAGTGCATTACAAGCTTTCATAAAAGATCTCACTTGGTATTCGCTTACAGTAAAATAACAGTATATGCAATCAATTGGTTGAACTTCTTATTGTGGCAGAAGTTAACCCTTCTCTTCTCTCCTTGCGGTGTCTGTGTAACCCACACACATCCTGGGTGTGGTGTTCTGTAGTGGCACCGAGACCATTTAGAGAGAGAAATTAATGAGTCTGCCCTACAGCCTTAGCTAAGGGCCATATGGCTTTTAGCTCACGCAGTAGAGGCTCATGCACTAAGCTCCAGAGGTCCCAGGTTTTCTCCTGCCCTCCGATGACCAGGTTCTGTCAGCATTACATCTGCACCCTGATTATCACAGTCTCCCCCATGAGTTTGATACTGGTGTTTTGGCCATTGGCCATTACGTAAGAGTCATTTCTGCCTACGAGCTCCAACAGTTCCCTAAAAGTGGTGGGCCACCCATACCCAAAACCATGGCCCTGCCCCACCACTCTGTCCCTTCCCCTGAGGTCCCACCTCCATTGCACCTCCCCTCCCCTGAGTCCCTGCCCTTCCGCTGCCTCTTTCCCCCAAGACCCCACCCCAGTGGTGGATTATCCACTGGGCCCACAGTGTCCATGTCCAGGGACCCCAGCCAATTGGTGGGAACTGGAAAATGGGCTCTCCCTCCCCCGCAGTATAAATCCACTGTGGGGCAGCAGGGAAAGCCCATGGCAGCTCCCTCCCCCCAGTCCCCAGAAGTGCCAGACTACCAGGACAGTCTCCAGCACCCTCTTCCCCCACCCCGCCTGACCTCAGCATGGGGCAGCAGGGGAAGCCCCAGCATCAGCACCTGCCCCCAGTTCCCAGAAGTGCCAGGCAGGCGGGACAACCCCGGTGCGGGGCAGCAGGGGAAGCCCGGGCAGCAGGGGAAACCCCAGCGCCCCTACCGTCTCCCCAGCAGAAGCTGCGGGATGGGAAAAGACCCAGCCCTCTACCCTCTCCCCGGCAGACTCGGTAGGGTGGCAGGGGAAGCCCCCATGCCTGACCCACTCTCCAGCAGAAGTACCGGGAGCAGACAGGCAGGTGGGGCAGGCGAAGTCATAGAATCATAGAATCATAGAATATCAGAGTTGGAAGGGACCTCAAGAGGTCATCTAGTCCAACCCCCTGCTCAAAGCAGGACATTCCAACATTCCAACCCTGGTTCCCCACAGAAGCGCAAGGGATGGCAGGGGAAGACCCAGCACCCGGACCCCCCTGCTGCAGCCCTGGGACTGGAGGAGCTCTCACTCCCTGCTGCAGCCCTGAGGCCATGGAACCAGGACAGAGCTTCTCCAGTCTGGGGGCCACTGGTGGGAGGGGGAGAAAGGTGCAAACGGGATGGCGGCTGCAGTGGGGGGGTGGAATGGGGGGGACCCTGGATAGTAAAGGGGTGGGCCTGGGGAAGGGGCAGAAAGGGGTGGGGCTGCGGGCCGGCTGGATGCGGAAGGGAGAGAACAGGGGGACTGCAAGTGGAATAGGTGGGGAGGGGGCACCTTAATCCATTCTCCCAGCCCCTTCTTTTCACGTCCTATGCCCCCATTCTCCACTGTCTCTTCCCCAGCCCCACCCTGACCCCCTTTGTCCTGTCTCCTGTGGGCACTCATTGTACAAGAAACAGGTAGAACTAGGATCCAAGAAGTGGCGGCCAACTGCTGAGGTAGCAACCCAGAGCAGCTGCTCCATCCTGCTCCCCGCCCCGCTGGGCTGCCTGGCTGCAGGGCTTGCGCTGCTTGACCTGCCAGCAGAGGGGAGAGGCACAGTGTGGGAAGGACATAGCCCCCCCACCAAAGTGGCCAGCTTTCACATGGTAAATAAGCACCCTGACTTTCACAATAAGCCAAAAATCAAGCTAATCCCAATTTCAAAACAAGGCCAAAACAAGCCAATCCCTAAGAACCCCAACGCTCTATGTGACTAGATCCCCCCAGCGTGCAGTCTGGGACTGTGGTGGGCCTGCTGGGCACCCCTGACTCTCACCCCCCCCTTGCCCTTGCTTGCCCCCCCCCTTACCCCTGCTTGCCGGGAGCTGATCAAAAAACATAAGCAACAAGCTACAACACGCTACAAGCCAAAAACTAGCCAATAAGCAACACACAAGCCAATTATGCCAAAAAGAAGTCCAATTTCTGCGTTTTTTTCATGGGTTTGGCATGTCTGCCCCACCCCCCACCCTCCAAAGACTGAGCAAAACAAACCCTGCAGGGCAGTTCAGCACTGACAGAAAGCTGGGGGGTTAGAGAGGCACATGACCCCGCATGCCTCCTGCACGCCTCACCTCTGTTTGGAGGGGCAAGGCCCTCCCTGCACCTCCTCAAACTACGCCCATGTCTTCAAATGCACCCACGCAAGTGTTTAGAACTCTGAAATTCAGAGACACGCACACACAGAGGTGGGGGAAATGGTCTCAGCTGTAAATGCAAGTTAGATAAGTTTCACTTACTACTGTAAACTGCATTAATTTATTGAACTGCCCCTTGCTGATTTAAATTGGTTGTGACATTTTAATTAATCTCAGTCTGTAATATCATGGTTTTTAAGTTGTTAAGTAAAGGTGCGTTAACTCTAAACTAAGTTTATATTAGATGCATATTGTTTATAATTGGTACTTTTGATTTAGACACATTGCATAGATTAGCTCATGTTTATTCCTTGAGGATCCCAAGGCATGCCATTGCATGTGTACAGGGTCCAACCACGTGTAGGCACCCTCAAGATTAATTTCCTTTACTAGTACAGTAAAGGGACTGCAGCAGAGGGGTGGATAGAGGATTCCCACCTAGCCAACGTCACCACTGGGATACTCAGGATCTCCTTTACTGTCAACATCAGGCACCCAGCGAGTGTTGCCTGCTCCTCAGTAATCCAGGGAGGAAAGGGAATGTTACACAAGATAGCATGAATTTGTCAGCACTTTTATCACACAGCATCACCCACATCGCTTTAATGCTGTGCCTAGTTTCTGGGTTGCTGGCGGATCCTGTCCCACAGCATTTCCTAGCTGTAGCAGTGTCTCACTGATCCTAGCAGGGGGCCATGGCTCAGCATTCATGTCGCATTCCCCATCAGTACCCAGCTTGGGCTGAGGAAGTTAATGAACCAACAAGTGGACCAAGTTTGGTGATGAATCCTAAGGCACGTTACGCATATGCTAAGAAGAGACTGCTCCTAGCAGATTCTGGACCACAGTACCTTTTTGCTGTTCCCCAGCCACACTCACCCCTCACTCAGTTTCCCGGGCAAGGATAGACAGTAATTTTGCCCCCTCAACCACTGACCCTCGTAGGCGTCTACCTGAGACCTCTGAGTTTAACCCCGTTACTTCATTACAGAAAGTAACACAACAACAAAAAGTCCCACATTCCAATGCCCAGAAAAACCTTTAGTGGCCATAATGCTGAAGACTACAGGCAGAGCAATGGCATCCATCGTACCCACATTGCTTGTTTGCTAGCCCCTGATCAGGCACACCCTTATGTCCTTCCTCCTGAGTCCCATGGGCATGACTTGACTGTTTAAGCTGCCTGTTTGTTCTTGGCAGCAAGCTTCTATTGCTCCAGCTCTGCCTCCACTTTCCTGATCCCTGGCCTCCAGTTTCTTCCGCCTCTCCTTCACAAGCAGCCTTTCCACTGGTTTAGACCTCTCACCATCACTGCTATCTCTGCTGGATCATCTGGGGAACCATCTGCTTGGTCTCTTATATGCCCTGTAAGAGAAAAAGGGACTTCTCTGGCCCCCAGTTTTGGGCAGGAACCCCATTGCTCTTCATGGCATGTAAGTGCAGCAAGGCCACCAGCTCTGATTTCTTCTGATCGACTGACAGCCCTCGCTATTCACACAGTTCTTCTAACTGCTTCTTCGTGAGTGTCTTTGTTCATCTGCCTTTTCTGCTGCTTTATTCATCATATACTGACTTTTGTTCTATTCCCTTTACCTGTAATAAACAGAAAATATAAAAGCTGTAACCTTGTACTTTGCTCCCTCACTTTTGAACCTGTTATAGTGTGTTTAGCAAGTGTTTGGAGCCTGAATCTCCGTTCGCTGATTTTTTTGGGTGCAGCAGCTGTATCGAGTATACCACTGACATTTTGGGGCCCATCCAGACCACTGAGGGGTTCTCACCCCTCTATGTTTTATTTTCATTTGCACTTGTGTAATGAAATGAGGGCTGGAAGAATGACATACGCCCGAGAGTATGTGAAGTTCTGAGGTCTAATCCTGGCTCTAACACTGACTTGCAGTGTGTCCTTCAGCAAGTCTAGTGATCTTTCAGCCTCATTTTCTCCATCTACGGATAACAATACCTACCTCCTGCATGGAGTTAATAATACTTAGATATTAATATTTATTCTTGTATATGTTACACAATTTAGTCCATGATGATAGAAATTAAGGTATTTTTCCAATTGGTCTCATTACCAAATGCGGTATATTTTAATGATAAGAAAAGGGTTTGTATTTTCAGGATTCAGCACATTTTAAAACAACTAGACATCTGAAGAAATCAAAACAGCATGTTTGATTTGCTTGTGTTCAGTTTTGATTAAAACTCACCTATTTGTAATGAGTCTAAATTATTTAAATCATTAAATTAAAGTGAAAGAGGGAAAAGGTTGATCTGAACAGATTCTTTTCATTCCTGAACAAAGGTGATAAACAGTTTGGTCCAATCAGATGCTTCTATTAGGTTCCTGTTGATTCATTAGTTTGAAGGACAACGGTTGTCATTTTGAGAAAGTATGATATTGTACTGCAGCCAACGACAAGGGATCCAGGATGACAGGAGAGGAAGAAATAGTTAAGATCAAATTGCTGCTGGAAATTAAATGCCTACACTTCATAATAAGAACTTTAAAAAATGAGTGAAATCACAACCCCATTGTAGTCAATGACAAAACTCCCATTTACCTTAATGGGTCCAGGATTTCACTCAATGTTTGAATAAGTGGTTAGTAAGTAAACTAAAAAACAAATGTGCTATGTGTACCTAAAGTGAAACTTATGAATAAGAGACCAGGGGAATCCACACAGTGGAGGGCTTGGAGCTAAAACAGGAGAAAGGGCACAATGTTGAAGAAGGAAACGCCTTTTCACATTGAATTTTCAAGTCTCTCATGCCATCTACTGACTCTTTTGATTATTAACAATGGTTTAAAGCCTCCTCCTGGTTTATTTATATGTTTGTAAACATTCCAGAAAGTTTTAAGTGAATTACTGCCCGGTTTGTTTCAACCCCCAAAATACTCTTTCTTTGTATAAGTGCATTATAGTACTGAGCCTTTGTAAACACCCATTTTCCATTGTCTCTGGAGGTTAAAGATATTGCCTAAGCCACTCTCACTCCTGTTATTGCTGGATAAGTGCTGATTACATTACTAGCAGGGCTGGGAGAACAGTTTTCTGAGAAAATCCAAAGCTGTTCAAAAACAGCAAATATGGCTTTCCTGGACTCCGCATAGGAAGGTTATTTTGTGGGTACCTACAAACATCTGAATGCACCTAAAATAACTTTTGTCTGCTTCTTCCAACAGTTCACTTAACTGTAATTTACAGTGGAAATTTATTTGTCCCAATATCCTTCATTACGTTTAGATGGAGTGTAAGAAGCAGAAATTGTATTCACAGATAGACAGGATTACAACATTTACCATTATTACCTTAAACCTATTTTTTTTACCTATTTTAATTTCATTAGTTTACCAATGCACATTCTCCTGCTTGACTCACCAAGACACAATGAATGCCAATTTTTAATGGTTTCAACCAGACAGCAACTAAGCAGATGGCCCCTCCTATACACAGAGTATGCAAAAAGCCATTCAACCCTTACAGCAGTTCCTAATAGAAGCCATTCATTAAACTTTAAGAGTTAAATTCAAACTTGTGTTAAAATGTTTGTCTGACAAAGCCTTTGGAATTGTATAGCCTTATTCTGTCTCTCCTGACTGTGCTATCCATTTGTAATAATCTTTCCTTTAGTTTATGATTATAAACAGTTCCTTACCTAGGCTGGGGGCCAGATCCTTTGCTGATGATTTCAGTGGAATTACATCAATTCACATCAGCTGAGTAGCTGATCCCGTATTTTTTTTAAAAATACACACCCTCTTTCTCTTTCCTCTCTACCTGGGATTATGTTAAAATTGTTTTCATTGTGGTTTAATGTTTACCTTCATGGGAGCTATACATTGTTTTTGCAGAATTCATTTTCCACCCTGCCACAATGGGGCCAAAACTCCTTGGATCGTTGCCCAAGCATGGAGTGGATTGGGATGAGAGATGCTCAGGGGGTGATGAGTGGTCGGAAGGCGGGAGCATACAATCTCCATGCATCGTCTCCCCTAAGATTCCACACCAAAGCTTATGCTGCTTCAAGTCCATGGCAGAATGGCTCCACTGGAGCGGCGTTGTTATGGAGCCAAGTTCGGGTTAAGACACGCAGAGACACTTTGACAGCACAGGACCTCTATAGACTGTTCTGGAATACAGTGACTCTCTCTAATGTAATCAAGGGAAAACAAACCCAAAGGCAGAAAGTCTGTCTATAGGCCAGTTGTAATGGGAAAATAGCTCCTTCCCCAATTGGCCTTATGATTTTATTATTTCTTGTTCTTCCTCCAGGTTGGGTCTTGCCTTAAATTAAATTGTAAGCTCTTTGGGGCAAAAAACATAGCTGTGTTTGAACAATGGGGTCCTGACTGGAGCCTGTGGGTGTTTCTGTAACAGGTCTGGGGAAGGCAATATGCTAAATCGGGTATAGTATTTCTTCCCTCTGCCTGTATTGTAGTTTCTCTCTCCGTTGCAGTAGAGACCAGGGTGTAGTCTTTTCAGCACTTTGATATATTTATGTATACTCACAAATATCATACAGAGTTAAATCTCTGATAGAAGATCAGTGACACAAAATCTTGGAATGAAAACGTTTACTAAATAAACCTATATATGACTACATCATAGTTACTTACAGTCCTTGAAACAAGTATGAATATTGGCAATAAGAAATCTTTTAAGACAACACTTTCAGTGGGTTTTCCCCCAAGTTTTAGTACTTGTGGCTATCATAACTTCAAATGTAAAACATAGTTATATGCATACACTCCACTCAAACTCTTCCTCTGAGAGGATTTACCCGTCTCAGTGGCATAGTGTCCAAACCCGCTGTAGGTCATACCAGATCCTTAAAAAGTGATAGTCCCACAGTCTCCTACAGACTCCCCTCAGGTCTTTGCAATGATAGTCTGCAATTTGTGCAGCCTGCAGCATTTCTAGCAGTGCAGTTGGATGAGGGAGCCTTGCAGTCTAATCTGGCTAAACCCCTGGAATACAATCCTTACAGCAGAACTTTTTGGTCCTTGCACTGCTCCAGCACTGCATCACAGCAGACGGGCAGGACAGCACACACACAAGACAGCAGGGACACAGGGAAATGTAGGGTGAGCATGAGAGCAGTATCGCGCACGAGCAGGAGACAGCGAAAGATAGACACAGTTTCAGCTCTGAGGGCATGAGCTACCTAGGAACTAAGCTAGGTCAGCCACTTAACTCCAGGACACGGTTCATAACTGAGGATCCCAAATGGAGGAAGAACCTATCTCTGGCCCGTCAACCAGGCGGCCCATGTTAGGTGCCTGAGCCCCTCCTCTTTCCACCCCTTACTGTGGCATTTCACTCCTTGCTAACTTAGGTGGCTTCCAGTCAGTTTGCTGGTTTCTGAAAATGCCGTTCTGGGGCACCCACCCTTCCCTATGTGGCTAGCTGGAGGTTGAGGAGTCCAGTAGGCAGCAGTCTACCTAGGGGTTAGGCACTGCAGTACTGACTGGAGCCACCCCTACTTTTGAGTTTCTGGGCCTCAGTCTCTTCCACTTTGAAGATACATTTATGACCTTTGGAATCTTCTTCTGAACCAAACGTATTTCAAAACATATTGATGATGGCAAATACTTGAGATGCTGAGCAGTCCCTCTCCAATCCCTCTCTCCCACTTTTGTACTTTTTTCCCCATGCATCACCTCACATTCGCAAATATGTACACCTCACCCTTTATTATGGCCATAACATGAAATAATAATATGCAATATTTTGTTGTGGTTGCACCCTCTTCCCTTTCATGGTGAGGAACGAACTCTCCAATTGTAGCTGCTATTGCTTTCATGTTTTCTTTGTCCTCCTGGCCTCAACAATTTCCTATAACAATGAGTTCCACTGTCCAGTTATGTGTTGTGTGCAGAAGTATTTCCTTTTATTGGCTTTGTATTTGATGCCTTTCAGTATAATCAAATATCCCCCTCTTCTTGTGTTATGAGACCATGAGAACAAAAGTTCCCAATCCAACTTCTCTATACTATTCATTATTGTATATACATTTATCATGTTCCCTCTGATTTGTCTCCTTTCTGAGGTTAACAATCCCATGCTTTTCAATCTCTCTTCCTAGGAGTTTTTCTTCTCATGTCTGAATCTTCTCTAATTCAGCAATGTCTGTTCTGAGATGAGGTGACAGGATTCCAGATGAGACCACAGCACTGCTTGATATAATGGCCTTATAATATTCCCTGTATTATTCATCGTCTCTTCCTTACAAATCTTAATATTGTGTTTGATTTTTCACTGCAGCTGCACGTTGAGCAGAAGTCTTCATTGCACTGTCTACATTAGCAGTTATATAACCCACAGTTTGGTGTGTGTTACACATCCCTCTCTGTGCTACAAAGGATGTGAGTTTGTTACAGCTTCCAGATATAAATTTAATTCCTCAGTTCATGCTACAGAGGCTGACGCTTTTAGCTTTGGAAGTCCCTCATCACAACCAACATGGCTGTCATCACCCTGTAATGTAGAACGGGTACAACACTATAGGCAATTCACTCTAAGACCCTGAAGATAGTGAAAAAAAAAGGCTTGATGAAAAATTCTTTTATCTAACTGCCATGGATAAATTGGTGTTTTGCATGCAGCATATCAGCTGGGATTCACCCACAATCAGCCCTTGAGGAGAGTTTCTAAATGATAATCGCCAGCTTAAATCTTACCAAAGCATGCTAAGAGTTGCTCCAGCTTCTTCCCTTCTCTCTCAGTGTTTGTGTAGAGTTAACACCGCTGAAATTATTAAACAGCAGCTTCTCTCCTCAACATCAGCACATGAGCTAGAAAATGACAAAAGAGCCCCAACTGCAGAAATATTAGATGATCCTTTTAAATGATGCATGAAAAACAGAATACACACATACTGATGCTGATACACTAGCCTGATTCTACAAGGCTGCAAATTGCAATAAAAATTGTTTTATATGGTACACTGAGGAAAGGTGAGATAAAAGCCCTGAAAATGCTTCATTGCAACTCAACAGCTATTTGGTTTCATTTTTTTCCCCAAGAGGTTCTGATTTACCTCAAAAGACCTTTGAAGGTCAGTTATATATTGTTTTTCCATTTTGTTAAGCATCTCAGTATGCTACTTATGGAATGTAATACACTTTTAGTGTGTTTTTACTATTGTCATCCTGAAGACAAGGTTGGACTGCAGTAGCTATATATGTTTATAAAATATGCTTTAACAGGATAAATACATTCCAACAGCAAAATATCAGGAGACATAAAGAGGCCGTCCCATACTCCCATCCCATCACCTGCTGTTGTCTTATGATGGAGAGCGCCGGTGGCTTGCTATATGCCTCTGCTTTCTTGGCAGAGGGGCAGCTGGATAGTAGGCTTGTTCACATTGGACTTGGATCAATGGGTAATAAAACTCCTCCCCAAATAGTTGTGTGCTCACAGAAAAGAAAATAATAAAGAATTAAATCATAAGTCAGGCAAGAGTGCTAAATAAAATCCTGCATCCTAGTCTTTTCTAAAGTATCTTTATGTAGCACTATTTTCTAGAAATCCATATTTTGTAACTGTCGGCCACTAGAGGGCAAACTGGAACAAGTCAAGGGAGGTGGTGGAATTTCCATCCTTAGAGCTTTTTAAGGCCCGGCTTGACAAAGCCCTGGCTGGGCTAATTTAGTTGGGGTTGGTCCTGCTTTGAGCAGGCGGTTGGACTAGATGACCACCTGAGGTCTCTTCCAACTCTAATTTTCTATGATTTAACAAAAAGAAAATAAATCCTTGTCCAATAACATGCGTTGCTCAATTTTAATTATGGTTTATTGTATAGGAAGTAGCCCTTCCTCTCAACGATACCTGCAGGGAACCATATATCAGCAATGCCAACTCTTTCTAGAACAGTCAGAACCTTGACTACTCTTTCTATTGTTACCATTGCATTTGATATTACACCTCATCAAGGATCTAATCCAAACTCTGTTCTCAAGTACTCAAGTGCAAATCTGAAGTAATTGCTAATGTCTATAGAGATACAGCAGTGTTTAACCAGTGTAAGCGAGAAGAAAAGTAGGTCCCTTGTGTCTCTGCCTCACCTCTTCTCATGGACTTTAAGGCCAAAGGGACTATCGTGATCATCTAGGCTGACCTCTTGCACATCACAAGCCTCAGAACCTCACCCATCCACTCCTGCAATGGGCCCACAACCTATTGCTGAGTTATTGAAGTCCCAAACCTGGATGAAGAAAGTGATTGAAAAAGTGCTTAGAGTAATTTATTTTTCCAATTAATCTAACAAAAGTAGTTTTACAACTATTGTTTCAATTTCTTTTTAAATGGAGAAGAGTAAGAATGTGGAATGTTTAATAAAGGGATCTGACCTTGAAAGCTAGAGAATCTATTCTCCCCTTGATGCATGCAAAAATACCATTAATCTTACGTAGGCAGTAACAAGATATAGAACCGTTGAGCCAAATTCACCACGGGCATAAGCAAGTGCAACTCCACTGAAGTCAATGGAGTTGCATCTGTTTAGGGCAGCAACAAATTTGACTTCTGGTGTCAGCACATAAAATATCCAGCGTCACAGTAAACATCAGGTTAGGGCTCTTTCTTTGGCTTCTCAAAAGGGAAATTGTCAAGGTAGCTTTCTGCTAAACGTATAAGCTGCCTCACTGCGGACAGTAACAGGATGTCAACATCGCACGAAAGATCCAACTCGGAGCAGTAGTTTTTAACAGGTACAATCTGAGCAAGAGGGATTCCAAGTTTCTCTGCAGTTATCCGCATCTGTAGAAAAGGCACAAAATGGATTATCCTAAAGAACTCCCCGACTATTTTTCAATCTTTCTGTTCCTTGAGGAAGCTAAGCAAAAGCCTTGAGTATTTTCACAGATATTGTTTGGTGAGATTAAAAGTGGAAGATTTTTAGTTCTTCAAACTTCTTTATACTGAAGACGTAACTACTTTCACATATATTTTGAAATCATATCCATCCTGCAACTGAAGTGGCAACTACATTTTGATGCAGTGACAGTTCAAGGCCACATTCACAATATTTTATTCTTCTTTAGCAAATTCACTGCTAGAAACTGACTGCGTAAACTGCCCTGGAGGCCAAAATCCTCTGTTTAATCTCAGAGGTGATACCCAGGACACAGAGCTATTTTTCCTCCATTATGATCTAGAAAGAAGACTACTAGAGATTCATCTCTGGTATAATTCCACTTAAGTCCATATTTGGCCTTTCTAGATACAGGGGGATATATTCTATGGGCCAATCCAGCTCCTTTGTACTGGATTTTGGTCATAACTAGACAGTTAAGATTCTGATGAGAATAACTCTTCACTGGTATAAAACTGATACAAGTCAGCTCCTTTAGAACCATGCTTCCACACACATCCTGACCCGGCGTCGTGTGAGATGTAGGAGTATGGGGAGTATGTCAGAGGCAGGGTGGGACCAAGGCAGAGCTCTGCTTTGCTATGTTAAGCCTCTAAACCATGGTTCACACTGGGGCCAGCCCACAGAGTCAGGGACAGCCCTTCCCCCTGTGATTAACAGATTTCAGATTCAGGACAGAATGTACCCCAGAGTCAGGACTCTAACCTAGGAACTGATCCAGTCCCTTTGTATCATTCTGCTGAACAAAGCAGTCAGAACACAGTCATGTCCCCTAAGCTAAATATTCCCCAGGTGGGGGAGACTTCAAACGGCACAGAGTTGGCTATTCCTCTTGGCTGGGAGATGGTCACTTGGGCCACATTTCTCAAAGGTATTTAGGCACCTAACTCCCATTGAAATCAATGGAAGTTAGGTGCCTAAATACCTCTGAGAATTGCTGATGGCTAAATCAGCCCTAGGCCAGCCTCAGTATTGGGGAACTGCAAACCACCAGCAGCCTCTGATTCTCCACAACCTTCTACCTTGTGTTAGCATTTATGGCTGTGCAAAGTGAGTGCAGAATAGGTGTAAAACTCTACCAAAGCAAAATGGCAGCATTATACAAACACGAGATGGAAGGTAGCAGGGAATCAAACCTTTATAGATTCTCTCCTGAGTCAGATTCTGTCAGCATGGGACAGGGGCAAGGAGTCCAAGGAGAGAATTCTATGTGCTGGTCTGCATGAGCCATGTCATGACTTAGAACAGCCTAGGGACTGTACAAAATTAATTCAGCAGTGTTTGCTCCCCGAAAGACAATCTGCTTAAAAAAAAAAAAAATCAGCAGAACAGCGCTCCCTCCCACTTCCTTCCTCCCCCAAAGCACTCTTTTTTTCAGTTTTACACCTATTCACACGAGGGGAAATTTGCAGCTGGCCAGTTTTGGCCAGACTCCAGCCCCTTTATACGGAGTGGGGTTTGGCAAAAGAATCTGGCCCTTAATTTTTAATGAGGTTTCTGGTATCTCCACCTTTTTCTGTTATGCAGTTTTATTCTTCAGAGGTGCAGCTTGCAATTTTAACAAGTCCTAAACCTTTTAGGTAAACCAAAACCTGAGGTATTAAATTTAGTTATATTTTCAGCTTATGCCTACAAGACCAGAATGAGAATGTGTGTAGGAATATGAGGGGATGCAAGTATTGCAAATGTACTGTAGAGTATCACAATACCTTGATTTGTTCAAGGTAATTGAGTTCATAGATAGCACCACAGTCAACAATGCCATTCTTTACCTGTTTCTCAACAGCTTTGCTTTTGTACACACACTGGACGTCTTCTTCAATAGCAGGGCAAATTTCATCCACTTTAGTTAGCAAAACAAGTTGTGGGATCTCTGTATCAAAAAAAAGAGTAAGCTTTTACACCTAATTTCCCATCAGTTCTTCATTGCAACTGCTTCTCCTTACATAAGGTGAAAGCGTTTCTGGTTTGCACAACAGCATTAGAAAAAGATTAATTATTAAACTATTGGGCAGCACCCTAATTCTCTTGGTGGGAAGATGCTTTGTAAACAAAATTATTATTATTCCACTAGTATAGTAGGCACTACACTTAATGATTCACTCATCTCATTGGGAAGATTGCCAGGGCTGAGATTCAGTGCAATGAATTCAATGACTCACAACAAGGGACTCTAAAACATGCAACACCTAGCTGAGTTCAATAGCACAACTGGGGCCTGCTTTCACCCCCGTAGGTTATGTCTCTGTCTATTGCCTCCTATGGAAATGACTCATATCACAAGGAGAGAAAATCAGGTCCCAGGTATTATGTCCAAACATAACCACAGGAGCTGATGTAAACTGGCATTCACATGTATACGACTCCCATTTTCGAGTACTTTTTTCATTTTTTGTTGCTTCCTGTCTTCACTGCAGCTGCTAAATGAATCAATCTTACCTTTACTCCCTTTTAAAAAGGTTTTAATGCCTTGGATTATATGTATTTTAAAGTAATTACTGAAATCAAAGTGAATTTTTCCTGGAGAGATGTATTCCTAGAAGCCTAGTGCACAGCTCTGTTTCCCCGGGGGCCTGTGTCAACAGGAGGGCTCTGCTGTACTGAGGAGCAGAAACGCAATAGGGCACACTGTACAACCAAAGAGTAGAGAACAACGGAGGAGATCAGGAATTCCTCTATTCTCAACCAACACCAGAGCCCATTGCAGTGCCCATACTTCCATCAGTCTGGGGGCCTGTCCCTCCAGAGTGCATTAATCCAGCTCAGAGAGTCAGCCAGCGGGTAAACCTCAAAAACAATAAGTGGCAATTCCTCCTCCCACACCAAGGATAAGCCTGGCTCCTAGCAGTACTTCAGGCCCCTAATGACCCAAGCTGCTCAGACCTGAAAGTCAGATCACCTCCTGGGCGTGCCCACTTCATTCAGTTCTATGATATTAGGAGACATAAAACGTACCAAACTGGTTCACTTTTCTTCGAAGCTGTTTCAGCTTCTCTTCCAGTTTCTCAGGGAGAATCTCAATTTTGCACCCATCAATAACAAATGCAACACAATGAATCTGATCCTTCAGAGAAGGGGTCTTGACATAGCCTGGAGAATCTGGACGAAGGGTGGCTGCTGGATTAAACTGCAAAGAAATTTTTTTATAATAATAAGTAGCACTTCCAAAGAATTGGAGATTCAAAGGGCTGTACAAACACTGATTCTCAAAATACCCCTCTGGAGCAGGAAGAAAAGTATTCTTATCTCATTTTACAGAGAGGAATACTGATATGCAGAGAGGTGAAATGATTTACCCACACTCATAAAGGGAGTGGTCAAATCAGGATTAAAATTCCAGATTTCCTGATTCCCAGTCTCATACTCATTCTTCCAGATGGAGAGCCAGATTCTGATCTCTGTTATTGTAAACGTTTGGAAATCCAGAGCTCCTTTGAAGTCAACAGAGTTCCTCTGAATTTGTATCCCTTGTGGAAAAGTAATAATGAAACCAAAAGGCATCTCTAGAAAATAAAGAGGATTCACGAGATATTCCGTGAGTGTGTGTGTGTGTGTGTGTGTGTGTGTGTGTGTGTGTGTGTGTACACTCATGCATACACACACACACACACACACACACACCATTGACTATCCCTACTATAGAGTTTTTGAACACACTTTTTATTAAGGTTCCATCTATAAAGCATTAATAAATTATTAACAGATGTTTTAATAAATGATTCATCGATTGTTGTCGAGTCCATCAAAAATTTACCCATAACTATGGCTTATAATATCTACTGATGTGTTTATAACCATCTATACACATGCTGCTCACTACTGTAATGTGCTTTTAACATTCTTCATTTATTAATTAATTCTTTGTAAACCATTTATAGATGGAATTTTAATATAAAGTGGAACCAAATAAATCATGGAAAGATTGGTCTTGTGGTTAAGGCATAAAACTGTGACTCAGGAGATCTCACTTCCAATATAACTTTGACCAAGATAATTAATCACTGTTCCTCAGTTTCATATCTTTAATATTACGTTAATAACACTTTATACCTTGCTGGGTTTTTATAAGGATTAAGTTAAGATTTGTGAGGAACCAAGATACTACAATGATGAGAGTAATACAACAACCTTAGCCCTCCATCTTTGCTTCTGTAACAAGCTCAGCTCAACTGAATGGCCAATCAGATTCTACATCTCTTGCATATCACAAGAGTTAAAATTTGAAATGGTCTATTGACAGCAGCTCTCTACTAGGCAAGATAAAAGGCCAGATAAGAAGGCACTGTACTAAGCTTGAATATGGTGGAAGCTGCTCTTTACAAAGTTTTAAAACAATGTTTTCTAAAAATTCAAAATGTCAAAGTTGTTTCTGCTTTACCAAACTAACCCATTCTTCATTTTTCAATTTTTTTCACAAAAAAAATTAATAACAGTTGCTCATTTCCTGAAAACCAGGTTTCCAGTTTAAAAAAAAAAATTAGAGAATCATTTCAATAATATAAATTATTACATTTTTGCTAAAAATCTTTCAAAAATTTTCATGAAAAACTACAAGAATTTCAAGAGATACCAGAAATTTGGGGTAGGGGCATTAAAGTCCATTTTTCTATTTAAAACCTTTTTGTTCAAAATATTTCAACCAGTTCCAATCTTTATATACCTTGAGCCTGATTCTCCCTTGGTTTGTACCTGAACAAAGTAGGTGCCAAATGCTACCTGGGCAGAAGGGTGGATAGCGATTTAAATCAACTTCACATGACTGTAAAAGACTACACAAAATGCAGGACAGTGGAGAATCGGGCTTAAACACAAACTTCCCATAGTTTATTCCTTTTCAAATACACCTTACCTATGATCACCATTCATAAGGTTTTACTGTACAGTACCACATATGCAAGAATGTACTGAGCACTGTAGATATTTTGTTCCACAGTAATTAAATTTAGGATATAATATTTTTACATGTAAAAAACATTAAAGGATATCAGTTGAACTGCATAGAATTGTAGAAATCCTACCTGGTACCTATCAGGAACATGGCCTTTTATTATGTTGGACACTTCATCAATTTCCAGACCCACTCCTGATTTTTCTTCTATTCCCATTGTGTCACAGAAGATAATAGGCAGAGGCTTGCCATCTCTTCCATCTTTAACTGGGTAAGACCTGTACTATTGGGGCAAAAAAAAGTAACATATAGAAATACATATCTAAAAAATTCATATTTAGCACCAGATTATCTCTCATCCATATCAAGTAATACCTTTCTTCTCACAAGTACATGCATGGAATTCGGTGGGGCAATCATGGACTATCTTTGGGTTTTCCGTTTAGTGGGGAAAAAATGTTGATTTTTAACTAAGAGACTGTGCTTTAGCTTGGATGTTGTTTAATTATAAGCAAATATTTACCTGTGTTGTCACGCTAGTATTATCAGATCCTGCTATGGCTTGGCTTGTCACATAACCTCGGAAAACAGAATTCACGGAGTTGAAAAAACTGGACTTCCCAGCTCCAATTGGACCAAGAATCAAAATTCGAATCTGTGGCACTGAATTTAAATAAGGTTTGTAAGATCTGATCTCCTCCATTATTTTCCCTCTTTCCCTGTTAAGACAAAAAGATTTTCATAGTGTTAAACACCCATGAGATCACAGCACGTTTTGCACCGCATATAGGCACAGTGAAATCAGTAAACTGAAATATTCCCCATCCCCCTTATATACTCCATCTTTAACTATCATCAAACACACAGTCTACTCAGGACTGTTGCACCAGCCAGAGTGACCATGGTTGATGGCGTCACACCAGGCATCATGTTGTTAAGTTCCTAGATCTGGCTCAATCCTGCGAATCCACAAATCTCAGGGGCGGCCCCACGGCCGCACCTGGTACAGTCAAAACATGCATCCCCCAGGTGTCAATAGAGAGTTTGAGAGCATCCTGGTAACATGGCCAAAGAGCAACCAGTGGTGCTTTTGAATATAATGTACAATTGAAGAACAGCCAGATCTCTCTGAGAGAATGACCTTCATACTTTGACATGGTTTGGACATGGAATTTTGGGTGCCCAATTTAAAACATCCTATGGCCTGATTTTCAGAAAGTGCTGAGTACCCAGAGTTCCTATTGAAGCCAATGGGAGATTCAGGTGCTCAGTACTTATACAAATCTGGCCTACAATGTCTCAATCTGGGTATCCCAAATCAGTGGTCAACTTTGAAAATTTTGAAAATGTATTCAACTAATGCTGCCTAAAACAGTTGCTTTGACATGTCACTGGAGAATTAAATCTCTGTTGCAATGTGCTGACTCTGTCACTTGTAATGCAGCAAAGTTACATTCATTCATTCAAACAGGCTTAGAAGTAGACATCTGGCCTGAGGGACCATCCTGCCAGCCCCCAAGCTCCTGGCCTGGGAGGCTAGCCCCCGACCTCTCTCCTGCAGTCCCCCCAGCCTCAGCTCGCTCGGCCACCGGCACAATGCTCTGGGCAGCGGGGCTGTGAGCTCCTGGGGCAACGCAGCTGCAGAGCCCAGCCTGACCCGGTGCTCTGTGCTGTGTGGTGGCGGCGTGGCCCAGCTCCAGCCGGGCAGCGCAGCTGTAGCGCCACCAGCCACCGGTGCTCCAGGCAGCGCGGGGGGACAGGGAGCAGGGGGGTTGGATAGAGGGCAGGGGAGTTCAAGGTGGTGGTCAGGGGGCGGGGGTGTGGATAAAGGTCGGGGTGGTCGGGGGAGGAACAGGAGGTTGAATGGGGGCAGGGGTCCCAGGGGAGCAGTCAGGAAGGGGGGGGTTGGATAGGGTGGCGGGGGGCAGTCAGGAGTAGGGGCTCCGGAGGCAGTTAGGGGACAGGGAGAAGTGGTGGTTGGATGGGGCAGGGGTATCAGGGGGCATCAGGAATGAGAGGAGGGGTTGGATGGGCCGGCGGGGGTCCGAGGGCAGTCAGGGGACAGGGAGCGGGGCTGTGTGGACGGGGCAGGGGTCTCAGAGGGGCCATCAGGGAACGGGGGGGTTGGATGGGGCAGGAGTCCCGGAGAGGGGGGCAGATAGGAGGTGGGTGCTTTTTACACTGTTGACACATGGCATCTTTGACAAAAGATCCTCTACAGCTAACTTTGTACAGCATACATGCTTAGCAGAAGCACGACATTTTTTCATGGAAGATGCTTTAACTACCCAGGTTTCAGAGTAGCAGCCATGTTAGTCTGTATCCGCAAAAAGAAGAACAGGAGTACTTGTGGCACCTTAGAGACTAACAAATAAATTTGTTAGTCTCTAAGGTGCCACAAGTACTCCTGTTCTTCTTTTAACTACCCAGATATCTGTTGGAAAAGTAGGACAGCAAAGCACAAAATGTCTAACAAGGTCTCTGAATGTATTGAAGATCATGTGTTGTTTCAGACAGTGAAGGAAGTAAGCAGGAAGCAACCATTTTAGATTTGATTCAGAATAATAGGAAGGAATTGGTTGCAAATCTGAAGGTAGAAGACAATTTGGGTGAAAGTGATCATGAAATGATAGATTTTGTGACTCTAAGGAAAGAAAGGAGTGAGAACAGCAGAATGAGGACAATGGACCTCAAACTCAGAGAACTGGTAGGAAGGTCCCATGGGAAGAAAATGTAAGGAAAAAGGATGTTCAGTAGAGGTGGCAGTTTCTCAGAAAGACAATATTAAATGCACAGCACCAAACTATCCAGATGTGAAGGAAAGACAGCAAGAATAGTAAAAGGCCAATATGACCTGAAAAATCAAAAAAGAATCATACAAAAAGTGGAAATGTGAACAAATTGCTAAGGATGAGAACAGAAGAGTAGTATAAGCAGGTGGGGATAAAATCAGAAAGGCTAAGGCACCAAATGAGTTACACCTAAAATGGGACATAAAAGCAGGGTGGATTTTAAAAAAAGATTTTTAAATATTATTTAAATTATAAGAAGTTTTCTTTTTATAAACAAACCGGTTAAAAATAAAATCTGAATTTAATACAAAATATGTTAAGGCCAAAATTTATTATAATCTCTTGCAATATTTAAATCAAAGAATTAGTATGCTGAATCCATGAGCCTCCATCAAAAACTTTGAGTTAAAAGCTGCTTTTCTATATAAAGAAAGTATCAGGGGAAAAACATTTAACTTTTGAGGTCAAACTTTATAAATGTGGCACAAGAGTAGCAATTAAGCAATATATCATTCACTATTTTCTAACATACTAAAAATGTACCATTAATAAGAATCTGAAAATATAAAGCTATATAGTTGTTTAAACAAATGCATATAATTATAGTGTACCTTCCTAGATAGCAAAAAAAGAACCAAATCTAGTGTAATGGCTCTATTTAGTTGTAAATCAACATGTTTTAATGGTTATATCAGCCAATGAGAATGCACCTTTCTTTAAAAATACAAATGAAAAAGTTAATTAAAAGGGATTATTTAAATCACGACTTTCCACTTGGTGATTTAGATCAATCCACCCTGCATAAAAAGCAATAAGAAGAGGTTCTATAAATATAGTAGGGAGCAAGAGAAAGACAAGGGAACATGTAGATACACTACTTGGTAGGTGGGGAAGGAGAGCTAATAACAGATGACGGCAAGACATGTTTAATGCCTATTTTGCTTCAGTATTTGCTAAAATGTTACCAGATACTTAACACAATTAATATGAACAAGGGGAAAGGGAAAGAACAGGTTAAAGAGTAAGTTAGATGTATTCAAATTTTTAAAGACTGATGCAATTCACATTAGGGTACTTAAGGAACTAGCTGAAGCAATCTCAAAACCGTTAGCAATTATCTTTGAGAACTCATGGAGGGTAGGTGATGTCCCAGAGGACTGGAGAAGAGCAAACATACTGTTTATCTTTAAAAAGAGGAACAAAGAGGACCTGGGGAGTTACAGTCAGCCTAATTTCAATACTTGGAAAGATACTGGAACAAATTATTAAACATCAATTTGTAAACGTCATTCTAGAGGATAAGAGGGTGATAAAGAATAGCCAACATGAATTTATGAAGAACAAATCATGCCACCTAACATAATCTCTTTCTTTGACATGGTTACTGGCATAGTGGATCAGAGGTGAATCTGTAGACATGACATATCTTGATTTTAGTAAGGCTTTCGAGACAGTCCTACATGACATTCTCATAAGCAAATTAGAGAAATGTGGTCTAGACGAAATTACTATAAGATGGGTGCAATACTGGTTAAAAGAGTGTGATGAAGTGGGAATTTTTCATAATATTTTGGATGAATATTGTGGGTGTCTCAGTTTCCCCTATGTACTGCATGATTAACTAGCTGGTGGGAAAAGGTGGTTTACTTTTTGTAGCGATACAGGTATGACTGTTCCCTGGCTATCTGGGGTCTGGCGGCTGGGCCCCATACCCATGCAAAGTTTCAGAAGACAATGGCCACTCCGATTGCCCAGACATTTGGTGCCAAGCAACTAATGACATGGGACTGCCAAGTCCCTCTGCAGGAAGCCAGCCAGTTTTGACAAGCTGGAGAAAAAAGAAAAAGGTGGACAGCCAGGTGATGAGAGGTTTGCCCAGGAAGAAGAACAAAGGGGAGGAAGGGCAGAGGGGATTGTATAAGTGTGGGCTGCTGGCAGCAAGACACACTCTTCTGGACTAGGACTCGAGGGGCGTCAAAGAGAGCTTGGGGCTCAGGACTGACCGAGATGGAATATTCTGTAACTCTCTATGTTAACCAAGGACTTTCTACGCTGTGTTCCTAATAAACCTTTCTGATTTTTACAACGCTGTCTGAGATTCACTCCAGATTAAAACAACGAGGAGTCCTTGTGGCACCTTAGAGACTAACAAATTTATCTGGGTGTGACGTTGTGCAGTCTATATGGTTTTATAAAAACTTGATAATAAGTCAATATAATGTAACTGAGATAGTTTTAGAGAAAATACAGTAATAAGTGAATGTAAGTAACTGGGATATGCCTCATGCAAAAGGTCTCTTGTAAGGTATCATTACAAAGCTTATAATCTACTGAGTATGATCATCTGATTTGTATAAATGTACCACTCTTGTATCTAAAACTAGAAATATAAAATGTAACTCTGAGGGCCTATTGTAATTGTGTAAAGTGTGGACCATTAATGATGGTTTGGAATCTTGATGACTCCCATTGTCTGCAGATGGCTGTATTTACCTGTGAGTCTTCCTGTATATGTGTGTGCTGGCAAGTGAGTAATGAAGTCTTGCAGTGACATGTGATCATGTCACCTGAACTGGAATCCATCTTTAACCTGGTGCTTTTCCAGTGAGGGTGGGTGGAAACCCAGAGGGACAAAGAGTTCCCGCCTTATGCAAAAGATATATAAAGGGGGGAAGAGAACAGAGAGGGAGGAAGCCATCATGAAGAATCCCCTAGCTATCACCTGAGCTGCAACAAGAGCTGCACCAGGGGAAAGAATTGTGCCCAGGCCTGGAAGGTGTCCAGTCTGAGAAAAACTTACTGAAACATCTCTGAGGGTGAGATTATCTGTATTTAGTTTGATTAGGCATAGATTCGCGCATTTCATTTTATTTTGCTTAGTGACTTACTTTGTTCTGTCTGTTACTACTTTGAACCACTTAAATCCTACTGTCTGTATTTAATAAAATCACTTCTTATTTAGTAATTTACTCAGAGTATGTATTAATACCTGGGGGAACAAACAACTGTGCATATCTCTCTATCAGTGTTATAGAGGGCGAACAATTTATGAGTTTGCCCTGCATAAGCTTTATGCAGGGTAAAACGGATTTATCTGGGTTTAGACCCCACTGGGAGTTGGGCATCTGAGTGCTAAAGACAAGCACTCTACTGTGAGCTGTTTTCAGGTAAACTTGCAGCTTTGGGACAAGTGATTCAGACCCTGGATCTGTGTCTGGAGCCAAACGGGAGTGTCTGGCTCAGCAAGACAGGGTGCTGGAGTCCTAAGCTGGCAGGGAAAACAGAAGCAGGGGTAGTCTTTGCACATCGGGTGGCAGCTCCCAAGGGGGTTTCTCTGATCCAACCCGTCACACTGGGCATAAGCTTTTATGGGCTAGAACCCACTTCATCAGATGCGTGGAGTGGAAATACAGTAGCAGGTATATTTATACATAGTACATGAAAAGATGGGAGTTGCCTTACCAGGTGGGGGGTCAGTCTAACGAGACTAAATATACCTGCTACTGTATTTTCCAATCCATGCATCTGATGACGTGTGTTCTAGCCCAAATAAATTTGTTAGTCTTTAAGGTGCCACAAGGACTCCTCATTGTTTTTGCTAATACAGACTAACACGGCTACCACTCTGAAACCCGACTCCAGATCAGGGGTAGGCAACCTATGGCATGCATGCCAAAGGCGGCACGCAAGCTCATTTTCCGTGGCACTCACACTGCCCAGGTCCTGGCCACTGGTCCGGGGGGCTCTGCATTTTAATTTAATTTTAAATGAAACTTCTTAAACATTTTAAAAACCTTATTTACTTTACATACAACAATAGTTTAGTTATATATTATAGACTTAGAGAACAAGACCTTCTAAAAACATTAAAATGTATTACTGGCACGCAAAACCTTAAATTAGAGTGAATAAATGAAGACTCAGCACACCACTTCTGAAAGGTTGCTGACCCCTGCTCCAGATTAAGGAAATTAGGGGTGCATTGATCCCTTTGGGTGTGCAAGCCTTCCCCAGGTGTCCAATTCAAATGGACTCACTAAGGGGAGCTCACAGAGTTAAGCAGGGGTGCTGAAGGCTCAGAGGTTCGGTCCCAGGAGGCAGAGAATTGATGGGGCTTACCCCAGTGAGAGAATGTAACCCAAAGGGGGATAACACACTGAAGGGGTCTTCTTGGGGACTCTTCCAGAACTGTGCGAGAGCACCAGACCTGTGGATTCTGTGACAAAGATTATTCTTAAAGAGCAGTTATTAAGGGTTTGTCATCATACTGAGTGGATCTATCCAGTAGGGTTCCACACAGATTGGTCCTGGGTATGAACGTATTCCATATTTTCATTTATGACTTGAATAATGAAGTGGAGAATATGTTTATAAAATAAGTGGATGACACCAAGCTGAAGGGATTATAAGCACTTTGGATGACAAGGTTGGAATTCAAAATGAGCTTGACAAATTGAAGAATTGGTCTGAAATCAACAAAATGCAATTCAATAAAGACAAGGGCATAGTACTAAAATTAGGAAGGAAAAATCAAATGTGCAGCTACAAAATGGGGAGTAACTGGCTAGGCAGTAGTAGTGCTGAAAAGGATCTGGGGGTTATAGTGGCTCACAAATTGAATACGAGTCAACAATGTGATGCAGTTGCGAGAAAAGCTAATATGATTCTGGAGTCTGTTAACAGGAGTGACAAATGTAAGGCACAGGAGGGAACTGTCCCGATCTGCTCAGCGCTGGTGAAGCCCAAACAGGAGATCTGTGTCCAATTCTGGGCACTACAATTTAAGAAAGATGTGGACAAATTAGAAAGAGTCCAGAGGACAGCAACAAATATGATGAAAAGTTTAGAAAACCTGATCTATAAGGAAAAGTTAAAAAAAATCGGCATATTTAGACTTCAGAAAACAAGACTGAGGGAGGACTTTAAGATAAGACTCTTCAAATATATTAAGGGCTATCAGGGCCGGCTCTGGCTTTTTGGCCACCCCAAGCAAAAATAAAACGGGGCGGCCAGAATGGCAAAGCAAAAAAAAAAAAAAAACCTGCAGTGCGGCTGGAGCGCGGATGCAGGGGGACCAGCTAGCGGTGGGGGGGGAGAGGGGGAGGGAGCGGGCGGGAGAGAGAGAGAAGGGGGGCAGCCAGGGCTACAGCAGGCCGTGCCGCCTGCCGGGAGGGCTCCGCTCCGGTTGGCGGGGAGGGAAGGACAAGGACTGCCCTGCCAGGCTTGCTGCAGGGTGCTCCCGTCCTCGGCGCCGCCTCTCCCTACAGGGTGGCCGGAGCGGAACGAAAAAAAAAAAGCGGCCGTGCCGCCCTAGGATTGGGCGGAATGCCGCCTCATTCAATTTGCCGCCCCAAGCACCAGCTTGCTCGGCTGGTGCCTGGAACCGGCCCTGAGGGCTATTATAAGAAGGAGGGTGATCAATTGTTCTCCGTGTCCACTGAATGCAGGACAAGAAGTAATGGTTTTAATCTGCAGCAATGGAGATTTAGGTTAGGATATTCGGAAAACCTTTCTAACTATAAGGACAGTTAAGCTCTGGAATAGGCTTCTCAGGGAGGTTATAGAATCCCCATCACTGGAGGTTTTTAAGCACAGGTTAGATAAACACCTGTCAGGGATGATCTCCGTATATTTAGTCCTGCCTCAGTGCAGGGAAATAGACTAGGTGACTTCTTGAGATCCCCTCCAGCCCCATATTTCTATAATTCTATGCTGAGATGCACAGGGTTTTCTAAACGTATCAAATACTTTTATGTTTGCCACACTGTACCTATGCCGCTCTGGGAACTGGCCAGATAAGTAACTAGCTGCTTAATCATGGTCTGTAATCCTCTGGAATGTCACTTTAAGTCTCTGCCATGTGGCTAAGAATAAGCATAGCTCTTCATGAAGCTTATTTTGGTTCAGACATAAATAACTCATTTATATTTGATCTGTTCTGAAATCATTTTGTACTTATCCCCAGATTGTCAGGTGTTCAGACACTATCATGGAAATCATAGAATAACAGGGTTAGAAGGGACCTCAGGAGGTCATCTAGTCCAACCCCCTGCTTGAAGCAGGACCAATCCCCAGACAGATTTTTGACCCAGATCCCTAAATCGCCCCCTCAAGGATTGAACTCACAACCCTGGGTTTAGCAGGCCAATGCTCAAACCACTGAGCTTTCCCTCCGCCCCCCGATGGTCATAGGTGCCATATTAGTACCTAAGATACACAGATGAGCATCTGAGCAACACATAAGTCTGTCTAGTCTAGCACCATCTAGTTAATTTCTAAAGTAACTCACATCACCACAGTATTTGGTGGCCACAGATCATTATAATGATATATTACAACAGTTAACTTACTCAGTTGTCCATGTAATCTTTCTCCATGGAGATTCCAGGAAACTGCTAATATCTAGGGGAAAGGAACGTATAACATTAAGAGTATGAAGCTATAATTTCCTCAGTAAACATTTTCTCTTTTGATATCAACTTACCTTCAACTCGATACACCTCACATTCTATAAGGCCTAGATCATTTCCAAGCAAATCAGCAACATTGTATGTGTAGTTGTTGTTAGAACTTGCTGCTGCTGCTGCAGCATTTTGGTTCAACAACTGTAGTGCTCCACCTCCAAAATTAGGGCCAACGGAACTATAGTCATATATAGCACCTGATGCAGTTTTAACAGGAATTTTTAGTGGGCTGAGCACACCCTCTTTGCCTTTTAATCTAAAGAGAAAAGCCTTCTCATCATTTATGTACCCTCCAGATGAAACATAGCTCTGACATGTAAAGCCTCCAAAAATATAACCACTTCCATTATATGCTACTGCTACAGTTGGTCCTTGTGCATCACACTTGGCATGAAATATAGCAGCATTGTAACCATGGACGCTTGCTTTATAGAGAAGAGAGAATTGTCTGCTCCCCAACAGATGTTGCAGTTGCTTTACTTCATCTTGTGTTAATCTAGATTTGACACCAGCCATTCTTCTTAATCTAAAAAGACAGAAAAGATGTTACAAATACAAGTATAACAATAAGAAAAATGTATTATTATTTTTAACTCATCTCACTAAAGATGGAAGACAGTAGTGAAGGCCTTTGTTCCCCATGGAATAGTAAATCATTATCATCATCATTAGTAGTTTTATTCCATGAGTATCTAGACGTTCCAACTGAGGACATTTGTATTGTGCCTAACATTGTGTTCGGAACTATCCAAACACATAGTTAGAGACAGTCCCTAACCCAAAAAGCCTACTGTCAAAATAAACAAGACAGACAAATAGTGGGAGAAAGATGTTTTTATCACCATTAACAGATGTGGGAAATGAAGCAGGGAGGGCCAGCTAGTATAAATAAGCATAGCTTCATGGACTTCACAGCAAAATACTTTTTCTGCCTGAATGGAGACAAAATATTCTTAAAACGTATGGCCCAATTTTGTTGCCTTTACTCAGGCAAAACTCCTATTGACTTCAATGCAAATCAGGACCATTTTATCTAGATGGTGAAACCTTTCATACTGTAACCTGATTCTAATCTTACTTAGACTGGATAACTCCACAGACTTCACTGATTTATGGTGGTGTAAATGAGAGAAAATACATATTTACTGTCTCAAAAATATAATTCCCAGTTTATGGAGTGAATCTTTTTCTATTTCCAATAACAAAAGAATGGCATACTGGGTAAGACTAATGGTCCATCTAGCCCGGTATCCTGTCTTCTGACAGTAACCAGTGCAAGATGCTTCAGACAGAATGAATAGAACAGGGCAATTTTGAGTGATACATCCCCTATCGTCCAGTCCCAGCTTCTGACAGTTGGAGCTTTACGGACACCCAGAGCATAGGTTTGCATCCCTGACCATCTTCGATAATAATCATTGATGGACTTATCCTCCATGAATTTATTTAATTCTTTTTTGAATCCAGTTATATTTGTGGCCTTCACAACATCTTCTGGCAACAAGTTCCAGAGGCTGACACTGCATTGTGTGAAGACGTACTTCTTTTTGTTTGTTTTAAACCTGTTGCCTATTAATTTCATTAGGTGATCCCCTAGTTCTTGTGTTATATGAAGGGGTAAATAACACTTTCGTAGTCACTTTTTCCATACCATTCATGATTTTATACAACTCTATCATACTCCCCCTTAGTCATCTCTTTTCTAAATAAAACAGTATGAAAGTTGTTCCACACCCCTAATCATTTTTGTTGTCCTTCTCTGCACCTTTTCCAATACTATTATATCTTTTTAGAGATGGGATGATCAGAACTTTACACAGTATTCAAAATGATTAAAAGTCTAGAAAACATGACCTGTGAGGGAAGATTGAAAAAATTGGGTTAGTTTTCTCTTCTCCAGACTAAACAGAGAGGGGACATGATAACAGTTTTCAAGTACATAAAAGGTTGTTACAAGGAGGAGGGAGAAAAATTGTTCTTCTTAACCTCTGAGGATAGGACAAGAAGCAATGGGCTTAAATTGTAGCAAGGGTGGTTTAGGTTGGACATTAGGAAAAACATCCTGTCAGAGTGGTTAAGCACCGTAATAAATTGCCTAGGGAGGTTTTGGAATCTCCATCATTGGGGATTTTTAAGATAAGGTTAGACAAACACCTGTCAGAGATGGTCTAGATAATACTTAGTCCTGCCTTGGGTGCAGGGGTCTGGACTAGATGACATCTTGAGGTCCCTTCCAGTTCTATGATTCTATGTTTATAATGGCACTATAATATTTTCTGTTTTATTATCTATCCCTTTCCTAATGGTCCTTAACATTGTTAGCTTTTTTGACTGCCGCTGCACATTGAGTGGATGTTTTCAGAGAACTATCCACAAGGACTCCAATTTTTCTTTCTTGAGTGGTACAAGCTAATTTAGATCCCATCATTTTGTATGCATAGTTGGGATTTTTTTTCCCCAATATGCATTACTTTGTACTTATCAACATTGAATTTCATCTGCTATTTTGTTGCCCAGTCACCCAGTTTTCCCTTTGTAACATTTTGCAGTCAGCTTTGGACTTAACTATCTTGAGTAATTTTGTATCATCTGCAAATTTTGCCACCTCACTGTTTTACCCCTTTTTCCAGATCATTTATGAATATGTTGAATAGTACTAGTCCCAGTACAGACCCCTGGGGGGACCCCACTATTTACCTTTCTCCATTCTGAAAACTGACCATTTATTCCTACTCTTTGTTTCCTATCTTTTAACCAGTTACCAATCCATGAGAGGACCTTCACTCTTATCCCAGGACTGCTTAGTTTGCTTAAGAGCCTTTGGTGAGGGACCTTGTCAAAGGATTTCTGAAAGACCAAGTACACTATATCCACAGGAACACCCTTGTCCAAATGCTTGTTGACACCCTTAAATAATTCTAATATAATGGCCTTTACAAAAGCCATGTTGACTCTTCAGCAATATATCATGTTGATCTGTGTCTGATAATTCTGTTGTTTAGTATAGTTTCAACCAATTTGCCTGGTAATGAAACTGTTTGAAATGGGCCACTCTCATTACCACTACAAAAGTGATTTGTCCTCCCTTGGTATCCTACTGTTAATTGAACTGTCTCAGACTGACCTCCCACTTGGTAAGGCAACTCCCATCTTTTCATGTGCTGTGTATTTATACCTGCTACTGTATTTTCCACTCCATGAATCTGGTGAAGTGGGTTCTAGCCCACGAAAGCTTATGCCCAAATAAATTTGTTAGTCTCCAAGGTGCCACAAGGACACCTTGTTGCTTTTCCTGGTAATGAAGTTAGGCTTACCAGCCTGTAATTGCCAGGGTCGCCTCTAGAGCCCTTTTTAAAAATCAATATTAAATTAGCTACCCTCCAGTCACCTCACCTGGTACAGCAGCTGAATTAAGCGATAGGTTATATGCCACAATTAACAGTTCTGCAATTTTATATATGAAACTCTTGGGTGAATATCATCTGGTTGTGGTGACTTATTAACTGTTCAATTTATCAATTTGTTCCAAAACCTCCTCTGCTGCCACACCACCTCCTGAGATAGTTCCTCGGATTTGTCACCTAAAAAGAATAGCTCAGGTGTGGGGATTTCCCCAATATACTCTATAAAGAATTAATTTAGCTTCTCTGCAATGGCCTTATCTTCCTTGAGTGCTCCTTTAGCACCTTGATTGTCCAATGGCACTGTTTAGCAGGTTTCTGATGTATTAAAAAAATGCTGTTGGTTTTTATGTCTTCACTAGTTGTTCTTCAATTTCTTTCTTGGCCTGCCTTATTGTATTTCTACACTTGTCTTGCCAAAGTTTATCCTCCTTTCTATTTTCCTCACTAGAATTTGACTTCCAATTTCTAAAGGATGCCTTTTTGCCTCTAACCACCTCTTTTACTCTGCAGTCTAGTCACAGTGGAACTTTGCTGCTTTTCTTTTCTTTTTTTAATTTGGGGTGTGCATTCCGTTTGAGCCTCTATTATGCTGTTTTTAAATAGTCTCCATGCAATTTGCAGGCAATTCACCCTTGTGACTGTTCCTTTTAATTTCCATTTAACTAGCTTCCTCATTTTTGTGGTTTCACTTTTTGAAGTTAAAGGCTACTGTGGTGGGTTTCTTTGGCATTTTCCCCCTGCAATGATGTTAAATTTAACATTATGGTCAATGTGAGTGGTTCAGCTACATTCACCTCTTGGACCAGATCCCATGTTCCACTGAGGACTAAATCCAGTATTGCCTCTCCCCTGTGGGTTCCAGGACAAGTTGCTCCAAGATGCAGTCATTTATGGTGCCTAGAAATTTTACCTCTGCATCCCTTCCTGAGGCGACATATACCAGTCAATAGGAGGACAGTTGAAAAAACCCATTATTAATGTGTTTTCTGCCTTTGTCGCCTTTCTCTCAATATTTCACAATCATTGTTACTATCCTAGTCATACTCCTACACTCTTCCATCCATCTTCAAGGATGGAATTACTGTCCATAGAGATTCTATGGTACAGTTTGATTCATTTAAGATTTTGACGCTATGCTTTCTTTCACAACATAGTGGCACTACCCCAACAAATGAGCTACTCTGTCATTCCTATATATTTTGCACCCTGGCCAGTTAATGACCAGTTGAAAGCACAGAGCCAGTCCTGTAAATCATAACCTGAAAGCTACTTGTATGAGCAAAGTGCATGGGGTTTATTGTCTGCATAACCACACAAGATTAGTTTAATAATTCTGAAGGTTATGTTGCAAGTAGAAAGAAAGAATTAACAAACACATCAATGTTATTTGTGTTTTCACCTTGCCACGTTTCATTTCTTCTTTCACTGCATTGGACTGACACAGAGGCTAACACACCTCCAAAAATTGTTCTTTTTTAAGTTCTCTTAACATTTTCCAAGAGGAGGGATGGTTGTTTTTTTTCCATACTGACTGTCTGCCAGAAGAATTCTTTGTGTGCAGCCAGATTTGGGGGTGGGGTGGGGGTGGGAGGGAAAGGGAGAAGAGTTGGTGTCCTTTTTTGGTGAGAAATGCCTTTAGGTAATTTGGATCTGCCTATATTGGATTTCAAAGTCTTGAGTATCATGTCAAATGGTATATACTCTATTTTATCATTATTCATTATAGAGATAAAAAAGAAATATAAAGCTGTCCTCTACTCTTCGGGTCCTTTATCTGTAAATGTGCAGAACTTTCAAGACCACTTACTGCTTAATTTCATATTAACAAATTTCTGCATGGCACAGTGCACATACTTTGCTCAGAAATGTACAATACGTGCTGTCTTGAATAAATGTTCTTGACTTGTCTCCAACTTGGAGAATTTAAAAAGAACATTCTTCATGAGATTTCCCAAGTTTTCCTCTGTCCAAATATATTAGAATGATGTGACAGAAAAGAGGAAACTCTACATTTTCTACTATTGGTAGGGGAGTGCTTCCTAAACACACTATGCTCCCTGCTTACCAAGAAGAACTAGACCTAACACTTCTTGTTTTGGAAAAAGAAGAACAGGAGGACTTGTGGCACCTTAGAGACTAACAAATTTATTAGAACATAAGCTTTCGTGGACTACAGCCCACTTCTTCGGATGCATATAGAATGGAACATATATTGAGGAGATATATATACACACAGACAGAGAGCATAAACAGGTGGGAGTTGTCTTACCACCAACGAGAAACTGCTGAGCTAGAATTGATATGCAAACTAGACACAATCAACTCCGGTTTGAATAAAGACTGGGAATGGCTGAGCCATTACAAACATTGAATCTATCTCCCCTTGTAAGTATTCTCACACTTGTTATCTAACTGTCTGTACTGAGCTAGCTTGATTATCACTTCAAAAGTTTGTTTTCTCTTAATTAATTGGCCTCTCAGAGGTGGTAAGACAACTCCCACCTGTTTATGCTCTCTGTCTGTGTGTATATATATCTCCTCAATATATGTTCCATTCTATATGCATCCGAAGAAGTGGGCTGTAGTCCACGAAAGCTTATGCTCTAATAAATTTGTTAGTCTCTAAGGTGCCACAAGTCCTCCTGTTCTTCTTTTTGCGGATACAGACTAACACGGCTGCTACTCTGAAACTTCTTGTTTTGGGTACATCAAGAATGACTTCTCTTGCAACGGTAAGCCAATTTCTCTGCTCTCCATTTAAATATATTGCCCCAAAGAGGATGATCCAGGATTCAACTATTACCACTAAAATCTTAGAAATATTTAATTTAGAAAAGACTATTAGGGTTAGAATTACTTTAAAGTTCTCTACCTAGACTGTAGGTGGAGCTAGAGTGTTATGGTTAACACATTCCCTGATTGTTGCCCCAAATGCCCGATCTCAACCTAAGCTTCAAGTTACCCTGAATAAATCAAGAGTAACATTACTGTACCATGCGTAAAGGTATAACTTGAACCTGATCTTACATACGACCATATTCACACCTATGCATCCACATTCAAGAGCAGATTTTTGCCCTTCTGTGGGTATTAGTTAAAGGAATGGTAAGGGAAGTATTTTACTACCCGTCTTGTGGTTATATCACAAACTGACAAGTTCTGGCACTCAGCAGCCACTGCTATTGTCCATCGCTGCTGAATGCCAGTTTCCCCAAGGTCTCTGTAGCAGAGGCTTTGCTAACATGTTCAGTGTGAAACAAGGAGATTTCTTTTAAACAGTGCTTTTAGCTAAGAGGTGATGTTATGAAACAAGGGAATCCAGAACATGATTGATGTTATTTTCACCTCATTGGTAGCTGGCACAACTCTCTCATTCTGGCTCTTCAATCACGACACTTCCTCCTTGCTCAGCGCAGCTAACATACAAATGGCTTTTTGAAGCATGGCTTGGGACATGCAGGACTCCACTAGCTAAAGTGATCAATATCTGGTTTAACTATCCTCTGGTCTGATCTGAAACACATAACTTAGCGTTTTGATAGCAAGAATTGCTTCAACGAAGCTACAGTGCAAGTGTAAAAGCTTGGGGAAGGGAAAGGAAAGCTTTAGCGAAGGGAAATGAGATCATCTTCCAGCTCCTGACACCAGCTACACGTTAGAATCTAGAAAGAGACTCATCATAGAAAGAGAAATTTTCCGACCGCAGCTTGCCAGCACTTAAAAACCAAACCTTCTCTCGATGCATCTTAGCATTTTAAGCGCTCACAGTGTATATATGCAAAGATATGGGCTCTTACCGTGCAAGCTCTTCTGTTGGAAAGTCTCAGGGCGGAGAAGAAACGAAACTGAAAGTCAAACCTTTGTTCTTTACAGCCCTGCCGCCAATACCAAAGCAGCCAATGGAGTTGGATTTCTCCAGTCTCCCGGGAGCGGGCTGCCAGCCCCTATCAAGTTACCAGCTCAGAGACAATTCTGCTACAACATAAAAGAAAGGTGATGTGATCTCCAGCTTCCAGGGAAAACCAGTGCTACTCAGGGTGTAATAACAAGGAAAGGAAAGGGTTATGGAGAGTTATTGCAAAGTATTATTTTAAGTGAAGGTTTTGTGGGTGAAATCCTGGCTCCTTTGGAAGCTTTGCTATCACTGCCAGTGCTATCCCTGCAAGTGCTAAGTAGGGTACAACAAATCGGAATGTAAGCACGGCTCACTCTAGGTGCTGGAAGTAGAGGTGCTGGGAGTGCTGCAGAACTCCCTGGCTTGAAGTAGTTTCCGTTATATTCTGGGTTTACAGTTTGGTTCAATGGCTCTCAGTGCCCCCACTATAAAAATCATTGCAGCACCTGCGCCGCTCACTTGCCACTAGGCTGACCAGTCTGCAAGTGTGAAAAATCGGGACTGGGGGGATAATAGGAGCCTATATAAGAAAAAGCCCCAAATATCGGGACTGTCCCTATAAAATCAGGACATCTGGTCACCCTACTTGCCACTGCCTTGGTGTCAATGGGCTGGGCAGTAGAAAATCAGACCCTAGCTCTCTATAAATGCATTAGAAGGTTTTAGAATTCCTTGGGATTCCTTTCTTAGGTAGATTTTCAATTAAAAACCATGGTTTGGCCCTTTGTGATAAGAGGCAGGATTTTGTCTGAAAACTTCATAGTCCAGTAGTGCTGCTTTCATGGTATGCATTTGATCTTTGCAGTTGAAAGCTAGACCCTTCTCTAACACTGGGGCAGTAAGAGGCAGCATAATTCTGTCCAGGGAAGGCTGGGAGAGTGCCCAGTCCATTTAAACCTCACACCCATGCTGAACACCTAGTGGAAATAGCATCATCTTTTTAAATACTATTTTCTCAGGTGAAGGGAAAGATCAGGAAGGCTTGGTTGGGGCAGGGTTCTCCAGAAGCCAAGCACAGGCATACCTATACCTGCTGACAGGAACTGTGTGAGACAGGGGCCTGCAGGCAGGGGAGAGTCTGGCACCCATTTCCCCATCCATTTCCCACAATGCCAATGCACATCAGGGGCGGGTTTCCCTGACTCTCCCTGTCCCGCTCTCCCTTTGCTCCTCCCACTCACTCTCTCTCTCTTGTACACAGAGAGTGGAGAAAAGGATGGGAAAGGAGCAGAAAGAGAGAGGAAGGACCTGAGAAGAGCAGATCCTGAGGGTAGGGTATGGAATTCAAGGAGGCAGGAGAGGCAGTGAAGGAGGAAATGGGAGGGTGGAGGCTGTTCAGCTGAGCCAGCTAACCTTTCTGGACACAGGAAAAAGAAAGAAGACTGGTTGTGAGGGAGGAGGGGGAGAATAGGTTCAGGCAATTTTTACTTACCCAAGGTACCTTCCACTGTGTCAACCTTGCCCAGGCTTGACTGTTGGGACTGACTGGACTGCAGTGGAGTCTTGAAGAGGTCCTGCCTCTTGGCATAGCTGGACCTCTCACATGTCCCCCATCCTCCACCTCCACCTCCTCCTTGTCCTCGCTGTTCATGCCAGGGGCCTATGACTCAGGGTCCTTGGAGGTTTCCATGGTGATGTGCAGGGTGGCAGGGGGTTCTCCCGCAAGTATGGCATGCAGCTCTTTGTAAAAGCAGAATTCTACGGCTCAGCACCAGATTGATTGCGGCCTCCTTGGCCTTCTGCTATTCCCGCCTCAGTTCCTCCACCGTCATGCCACACTGCTGCTGATCTATCTCATATCCCTTCCCCTGAATCCCTATGTGCAATAGATGTTTCTACAGCTGGTCCGTAGCTGTGCTTGCACAGCGCTCCCCACAGGCGGAGGAGATCTAATATCTCCTGTCTACTAGACGCCGGAGTGTGCCTGGAGCATGTAACTGGCATGGTCAGCTGGCAGTTGCACACAATAATGGAGGGCTGCTAGGTGTGCTCATCCAGATAGGCAATCAGGAAAAGTCATTTCAAAAATTCACACGGTTTTAAATGGAGAAGGAGGGGAGTTTCTGGTCATGACCCCTGGGCAGTGGAGTTAACAACTGTGACCAGATCAATCAGTGTCAGGCATTTTTACCATATTTGCTATAAATGGTTATATGGTCTTCTCTGCACTTGGATTCAGGAACTTTAAGGCTAAGATCAGTGACAGCAAGAGCACAAGACAATTTAAGAAATAAACATCCTCTGCGATCCTTATATAACATCAACAACAGGATCAGTTGGTTAGGTAAGAAGCTGTTGGTGGTTGCAGTGAGCCTGAGTGGCCTCCCTCTGAGCAGGAGAGCGAGGGAGCATTACATGCCCCTTGGAGGGCGGAGCCTAGATCCCCCCACCCCCTTGCCAGAAGTACCAGGGCGTGGCTGGAAGTAGAAAAGGCCCAGGCCAAAGCCAGCCCCAAGAAACTGGTTTGCTTGCTGGCCACCTGAGCTCCAGCCAGCCCTGGTAGACTGTGTTTAAGGGCTGACTACTTGAGCTACTTGAGCTAAAGCCTGGTAGTGACTATTAATCGCGCCACCCTGTTGGGGGCTCTTGCCTGTCTGACAGACTCTGGCCCTGACCCGACAGGTCTCGCCTGAGTGGCCTCACTCCGACCAGGAGAGCGAGGGAGCATTACAGTAGTACATGACTGGTTTATAGTTGCAGTAATAAAATATTCTCTTACTTTAATACCAGCCTATACCCACAGATCTTTATAGTCATGCAAACAAGTTACAATTAAACTACTGTCAAACATTAAGAATGGAGTAATAACAGTGAACCTTTATTAATGTTTTAGAATTTATTGTTTCTATCAAAACCAATAGTAAAAATTAAAAAAACTAACGATAATGTGGAAATTGGTTTTAAACCCCCGCAAAGCAAGCAGGAGTCTCGGGGAGCAGCTCCAAGGCAGAGGGCAGGAGCAGCACATGGCAGTGGGGGGAGGGACAGATGAACTGCTGGGAACTTAGGGGAGCAGGGAGCTGATAGGGGGGCTGCCGGTCCACCCTGGTTACAAGCCCCCACCAGCTAGCTGCAATGGGCTGCTCTTCCTGCAAGCAGTGGACAAAGCAGGCGGCTGCCAAACAATGTTAGAGGGGAGCATTGCACAACTTTAAACAAGCATGTTCCCTAACTGATCAGCAACGTAACAACGAAACTACATTAACCAGGACGACTTTAAGTGAGGAGTTACTGTATATTCCAAATGCCTTTTTATACCAAGTATATAAAAGTAACATTGCCAATAGTATATTACTGTCCTTTCCTCCAGACTATCAGGTTGAGAATGAGAATCAATAAAAAGTGCCCAAATGTGCAGTCAATTCAGCTCACATGTACCATTAATAATACTGTAGTATATCAACTTCATATACCCTTGCTGGGAAGTAAATTAGAACTTAGAATTTCACCATTCAATTCAAAGCACTTTCTGTAAATTAGTGGCAGTAAGAATAAAGTTCAGATTCAAAACACTAATAGTGTTTAAATCATAGATCTCTATTCAATTTAATGCTCAATTAGAAGGTTACAAAAAATGTTTGCAAAGGCAAGTTGCAGTCCTATTCTAGAGTACTGTACCTATCATTTGTGATAGGTCCCCCCCCACCTCTCAAATACATTTTCTCAGGTACAGAACATGTTGCATTTTCCAATTCCTTTCCCTCTACTTCAAGTTTCATTTAATCCATCATTGACAGCTTTGGGTTGTGGTAGGCAAGCAGCCATTTTGGCTTCTCTTTGCCCTCTGGCTGTTCTCAGTCAGATTAATTATTTGGCAGATATAAAAGAAACATCATAGGTGAGTCAAGATACTATTCAAAAGATCCTTCTACACACAAAAAAATAATAATCAGAGATAGAGTATCCTTGTTCCTTCCTTGATACGAGAACATTCAGGACTGACAACCACATACATACTCTACTGAGATTTATTACCTTTATTAAAAAGTTACAGTGTAGGTGGAACTAAAATACCTATCCTTTGCAATCAATGAGCATATATTCATGTGTAAAGTAGAAAATCCATTATCAGATGTGCTTTAAGTATTGTGAAGTTGTTAGTCATTTTTCTATTCTATGACAGGTATAAAAAAAATTAACTTGAATTTTCCAAAGTAGAGAAATTTAAGACACATCAATTATTACCTTTGAATTTTTTCAGATAACCTCCTCTGAAGAAAGTGTCATTCTGATTACAACAGTGAGAGTGCAAAATCACACATTTCTCTGTGCATATTGGGCCTGATCCAAAGCCCACTTAGGTCTCTTATTAACTTCAGTGGACAGTGGATTATGCCCTTGAACACAACAGCAGGGTTATTCTCGTTGTCTGTAAAGTAAAGTAATTAAAGCAAAATAAAAATACTGAACATTAAATATAGTTGGACTCATTTAAGATTGTACAAACATTCTATCCATAATGTCAAAAACATACCTGATTGCAGCCGGTGGGTGTTTCTGTAACAGTTTTGGGGAAGGCAATATGCTAAATCAGGCATAATATATTTTCCCTCTGCCTGTATTGTAGCTTATCTCTCTGCTGCAGTAGAGACCAGAGTGAAGTCTTTGCAGCACATTGATATATGTGTATTCCCACAAATATCCTACAGAGTTAAATCTCTGATAGAAGGTCAGTGACACAAAATCTTGGAAGGAAAACATTTACTAAATAAATCTATATATGACTACATCATAGTTACTTGCAGTCCTTGAAACAAGTGTGAATATTGGCAATAAGAAATCTTTTAAAGACAACACTTTCAGTGGGGTTTCCCCCAAGTTTTAGTACTTGTGGCTATCATAACTTCAAATGTAACATATAATTATGTGCATACACTCCACTCGGACTCCTCCTCTAAGAGGATTTACCCTTCTCAGTGGCATAGTGTCCAAACCCGCTGTAGGTCATACCAGCTCCTTAAAAAGTGATAGTCCCACAGTCTCCTTCTGACTCCCCTCAGGTCTTTGCAACGATAGTCTGCAATTTGCACAGCCTGCAGCATTTCTAGCAGTGCAGTTGGATGAGGGAGACAGACTGGCTAAACCCCTGGAATACAATTCTTACAGCAGAACTTTTTGGTCCTTGCACTGCTCCAGCACTGCATCCTCCCACTCCTCCTATTTATAAATTACGACTCCTCCCCATGAGTTGCTATTGGGCAGCCATTGGTTACACTCTCATGGTCTCTGGGTGTGTCCTGCCAGGCTGCTTAACCCCAATGAAAACAACTAAATAGCTTCAAATAGCTAATAAGCAAGACTAGTGCCCACCACCCAATTTTTGGATGATGCTGGCCCCTCCAGCAGAGTCACTCTGCCAAGCTCCAGCAAGTCTGCAGCACGCTGAGGCCCCAAAACAAAAAAAAGAACTTGCCCCGGTTTCTTACCTTATCTGTACCACTCTTCATACAATGAAGAATAGGATCACAGGCCTTTCAGGCCAACATCCTCAATGATATATAGGCACCTATCTTCCCCTTTAGGTTCCTAAGTCCACCATTTAAGGTGGGAGTCACAAAGGACCTCAGGTGCCTATAGGAGTTAGGCACCTATATAGCTTTGTGAATCCCATCCTTAGGCTCCACTGCTATTTTCAAAACCAGCACTCAGATTCCACCTAAGCCCATAGGCACCTAAGTCCCCTAGGCACCTAAGTGTCTACCAGTTGGCATTCACAAACCTCCCATAGCCCTGACTGCCCCATAGCTAACAAGCTGCTTGGAGACATAGCTGAAGCTGAAAATCTTAAAGGCCCCAAAAGTGGGATTCTGAAACCAGGCAGGGCATATCAATAGGGTACAATGCTATAGGTGTGCTCTGAGCACACCTAAGACCCATAGCAAAAGGGCCAGGCGCAGGCCCTCAACAGGCAGACAGGCAGCACAGCACCCACATAAGACAGCAGGGACACAGGGAAACGTAGGGTGAGTACAAGAGCAGTATTGAGCATGAGCAGGAGACAGTGAAAGTTAGAGACTGTTTCAGCTGTGAGGGCATGAGCTACCTAGGCACTAAGCTAGGTCAGCCGCTTAACTCCAGGAGAGGGTTCACGACTGAGAGTCCCAAATGGAGGGAGGACCTATCTATGGCCCATCAGCCAGGCGGCCCACTCAGTTTGCTAGTTTCTGAGAATGCCTTTCTGGAGCACCTACCCCTCCCTATGTGCCTAGCTGGAGGCTGAGGAGTCCACTAGGCAGCTGTCTACCCAGGGGTTAGGCACCCCTACATACCTTTGAAGATCTGGGTCTCAGTCTCTTCCACTTAGAAGACACATTTATGACCTTCGGAATCTTCTAAATCAAACATATTTCAAAACATATTGATGATGGCAAATACTTGAGATACTGAGCAGTCCCTCTCCAATCCTTCTCCCCCACTTTTATACTTTAACTTCCTTTTTTCCCTTATATGTCTCCTCATATTTGCAAATATGTGCACCTCACCCTTTATTATGGCCATAACATGAAATAATATTATGTAATATTCTTATGCATATTATTATATTATTCTTATGTTTCTTATATTATGTAATATTATTATGTTTATATTTATCAGGTTAGAGCTAACTCTACAATTGCAGCTCCTATTGCATTGATGTTTTCTTTGTCCTCCAGCAGGGCCTCAACGATTTCCTGTGGCAATGAGTTCCACTATCTAGTTATGTGTTGTGTGCAGAAGTACAACACTATAGGCAGTTCATTCTAAGACACAGCATGCAGACAGTGAAAAAACAGGCTTGATGAAGAATTCTTTTACTTAACTGCCATGGAAGTCAATGGGTGTTTTGCATTCACCCACAATCACCCCTTGAGGACAGCTTCTAAATGATAATCTCCAGGCTAAATCTTACCAAAGCACTCTAACTCCAGGTTCTTCCCTTCTCTCATGTAGAATTAACCCCACTGAAATTATTAAACAGCAGCTTCTCTCCGCAGCATCAGCACATGAGCTAGAAAATGACAAAAGAGCCCCAACTGCAGAAATATTAGATGATCCTTTTAAATGATGCATGAAAAACAGAATACACACATACTGATACTCTAGCCTGATTCTACAGGGCTGCAAATTGCAATAAAAATTGTTTTAGATGGTACACTGAGGAAAAGTGAGATAAAAGCCCTGAAAATGCCTCATTGCAACTCAACAGCTATTTGATTTCTTTTTTTCCTCCAAGAGGTTCTGATTTACCTCAAAAGACCTTTGAAGGTCAGTTATATCTTGTTTTTCCATTTTGTTAAGCATCTCAGTATGCTACTTGTGGGATGTAATACACTTTAAGTGTGTTTTAATCATTGTCATTCTTAAAACAAGGTTGGACTGAGATAGCTATTTATGTTTATAAAATATGCTTTAACAGATGAATACATTCCAACAGCAAAATATCAGGCGGCATAAAGAGGCCCTCCCATACTCCCATCCCATCACCTGCTGTGGTCTTCTGGTGGAGAGAGCTGGGTGGCTTGCTATATGCCTCTGCTTTCTCTTGGCAGAGGGGCAGCTGGATGGTAGTTCACATCGGACTTCCATCAATGGGTAATAAAAACTCCTCCCCAAATAGTTGTGTGCTCACAGAAAACAAAATAATAAAGAATTGAATCTTAGGTCAGACAAGAGAGTTAAATAAAATCCTGCCCCATAGTTTTTTCTAAAGCATCTTTATGTAGCACTATTTTCTAGAAATGCATATTTTGTAACTGTCAGCCACTAGAGGGCAAACTGGACCAAGTCATTTAACAAAAAGAAAATAAATGCTTGTCCAATAACATGCATCACTCAATTTTAATTAAAGGTTTATTGTATAGGAAGTAGCCCTTCCCCTCAGCTATACCTGCAGGGAACCATATGCCAGCAATGCCAACTCTTTCTGGAACAGTCAAAACCTTGACAACTCTTTCTATTGCTACCATTGCATTTGATATATTACATCTCATCAAGGATCTAATCCAAACTCTGTTCTCAAGTACTCGAGTGCAAATCTGAAGTAATTGCTGATGTCAATAGAGATACAGCAGTGTTTAACCAGTGTAAGTGAGAAGAAAAGTAGGTCCCTCATGTCTCTGTCTCACCTCTTCTCATGGACTTGAAGGCCAAAGGGACTATCGTGATCATCTAGGCTGACCTCCTGCACATCACAAGCCACAGAAGCTCACCCATCCACTCCTGCAATAGGCCCACAACCTCCGGCTGAGTTACTGAAGACCCAAACCTGGCTGAAGAAAGTGATTGAAAAAGTGCTTAGAGTAATTTATTTTTCCAATTAATAAAAGTTTTACAACCTACTGTTTCGATTTTTTTTAAATGTTAACAGCATTTTGAAAAACAGATGATACCACAAAACAACTACAGTAATTTTCACTTCCTCGTAAGTGTCACTAGTCAATCCTAGTTATCAATTACCAATTTAACTCTGATTATAAATCAATCCTCTATTCTTTATAATGGCTGCAGTGAGAAATATGAACATATAGGTGAATGCTAATTTTCACATGTGTGCTTGTAGCTATAAAATTTTGGTATGAAAACTACTTTATGATATAACATAGGCGCGGAGACTAGAGGTGCGGGGGGTGCTGTAGCACCCCCGGCTCCAGGCTGCTGGCCCCACGCACCCAGAGTCCTGGCTCCCGGCCCCATGCACCTGGGGTCCCGGCTGCCTCAGCTCTGAGGGGGTGGGGGTGGATGGGGTAAGGAGCTGGCTTTCAGTACCCCCAATATTAAAAAGGTTCAAGTGTCAATGCTATATAGTATAACAAACTTAAAGGATAAAAATAAAGAACATATGGAATGCCCAGCAACTAGCACTAGCAGCAGGCAACTCACATGAACTACTAGGAGGAAGTAATATCTTTAGGCAACTTCTTAAAAGGTTTATGCAAATGCTTCTTTTAGTGGAAAGGGCTGTCTCTAACTGGAAGGTTAGGAGCAGAGTAAGAATATGGAATGTTTAATAAAGGGATCCCACCTTGAAAGCTGGAGAATCTATTCTTCCCTTGATGCCTGCAAAAATACCATTAATCTTACGTAGGCAATAACAAGATATAGAACTGTTGGGCCAAATTCATCACTGGCATAAGCAAGTGCAACTCCACTGAAGTCAATGGTGTTGCATCTGCTTAGGGCAGCAACAAATTTGACTTCCGATGTCAGGATTTTTAAAAGTTTAGCACATAAAATATCCAGCGTCACAGGTAAACATCAGGTTAGAGCTCTTTCTTTGACTTCTCAAAAGGGAAATTGTCAAGGTAGCTTTCTGCTAAATGTATAAGCTGCCTCACGGCGGAAAGTAACAGGATGTCAACATCGCACAAAAGATCCAACTCGGAGCAGTAGTTTTTAACAGGTACAATCTGAGCAAGAGGGATTCCAAGTTTCTCTGCAGTTATCCGCATCTGTAGAAAAGGCACAAAATAGATTATCCTAAAGAACTCCCCGACTATTTTTCAATCTTTCTGTTCCTTGAGGAAGCTAAGCAAAAGCTTTGAGTATTTTCACAGATATTGTTTGGTGAGATTAAAAGTGGAAGATATTTTAGTTCTTCAAACTTCCTTATATTGAAGGCATAACTACTTTCACATCATACCCATCCTGCAACTGACGTAGCAACTACATTTTGATGCAGCTACAGTTCAAGACCATATTCACTTTATTTTATTCTTCTTTAGCAAATTCACTGATAGAAACTGACTGTGTAAACTGCCCTGGAGGCCAAAATCCTCTATTTAATCTCAGAGGTGATACCCAGAACACAGGGCTATTTTTCCTTCATAATAATCTAAAGCAGAGGTTCTCAAACTGTGGTCTGCGAGCTCCATTCAGGTGGTCCGCAGATACACCTCTACCTCAATATAATGCTGTCCTCGGGAGCCAAAAAATCTTACCGTGTTATAGGTGAAACCGCATTATATTGAACTTGCTTTGATCCACCGGAGCACGCAGCCCCGCCCCGGAGCGCTGCTTTACCGCCTTATATCCAAATTCATGTTATATCGGGTGGCGTTATATCGGGGTAGAGGTGTAGTTCCCACTAAGGTGCGCGCCTGGGTGGCCGCACACAAAAGAATGAAGGGCCACACACCTAATTAGTGGAGCCACGCAGGGGGGAATAGGGAGTAAGTGGGAGGGAGCAGTGGGGTGAGAAGAGGGGGTGGGTGAAATTTGGGCCATGCAGGCCTGTGGTGGTCAGAGAAAGAGGCGACTTTCCCCAGCTCCAGGGCTGCAGCTGCCGGGGAGAAATGGCCCTCCTTCCCAGACTCAGCTTGGGGGCTGCTGTGGTGAGGGAGAGACCCCCCTCCTTCCCAGCCCCAGCTCCGGGGCTGCCAGAGTGGGGGAGAGAAGGAGAGACCCCCGCTCCTTCCCAGCAGCGGCGGCTCCAGGCACCAGCGCTCCAAGCGCATGCCTGGGGCAGCAAGTCACAGGGGGCACCCTGCCGGTCCCTGCAAGGGCGGCAGTCGGGCCACCTTCGGTGGCATGCCTGTGGGAGGTCCACCAGTCCGGTGGATTCGGCAGCAATTCGGCGGTGGGTACGCCGAAGCCGTGGGACCCGCAGGCATGTCTCCGAATCCGCGGGACCAGGGACCTCCCGCAGGCAAGCCGCCAAAGGCGGCCTGCCTGCCGTGCTTGGGGCAGCAAAAAGGCTAGAGACGCCCCTGCTTCCCAGACCCAGATCGGGGGCTTCCACGGTGGGGGAGACGCCCCTCCTTCCCAGCACCAGCTTGGGGGATGCCATGGTGGTGGGGGGAGAGAGGGTACATCCATCACTTAGAAAGGTAAGGCTACTGCCATTAAAATATCAGTTGTGTGCTTTTATTTGTAGAACAAAAAACCGTAAATTATTATTAAAGTGTTTTTTTATATAGTCCTTTTATCCCAAGCGCTTTACAATAGCTAGCTAATGGTACAAAAAACATTTGGAAAGATCATTAAGTGGTCCACTGAGACCTTCATTAATTTTCAAGTGGTCTGCGAAAAAAAAAGTTTGAGAACCACTGGTCTAGAGAGAACACTCCTAGGGATTCATATCTGGTATAATTCCACTAAAATCCATATTTGGCCTCTCTAGATACAGGGGGATATATTCTCTGGGCCAATCCAGCTCCTTTGTACTGGATTTTGGTCATAACTAGACAGTTAAGATTCTGATGAGAATAGCTCTTTGCTGGTATAAAACTGATACAAGTCAGCTCCTTTAGAACCACGCTTCCGCACACATCCTGACCCAGGGCCGTGTGAGATGTAGGAGTATGGGGAGTATGTCAGAGGCAGGGAGGGACCAAGGCAGAGCTCTGCTTTGCTATGCTAAGCCTCTAAACCATGGTTCACACTGGGGCCAGCGCACAGAGTCAAGGAGCTGCACTCAGCTCCCTGACAGCCCTTCCCCCTGGGATTAATTACATATTTCAGATGCAGAACGTACCCCAGGGTCAGGACTCTACTCTAGGAACTGATCTAGTCCCTTTGTACCATTCTTGCTGAACAAAGCAGCTAGAAAGCAGTCATATCTCCTAAGCCAAGAGTTCTCAAACTACATTGCACCACAACCCTCTTCTGACAATAAAAATTACTACACAACCCCAGGAGCGGGGACCGAAGCCTGAGCCTGCCCAAGCCCTGCTGCCCTCGGTGGGAAGGCAAAGCCGAAGCCCAAGGGCTTCAGTCCCAGGTGGAGAGCCTGTAGCCTGAGCCCCACTGTCCAGGACTAAAGCCTTTGGGCTTGAACGCCGGGGCCCAGCAAGTCTAACACTAGCTCTGATGATTCCATTAAAATGGGGTTGTGACTCACTTTGGGGTCCGGACCCACAGTTTGAGAACTTCTGTCCTAAGCTAAGGATTCTCCAGATGGGGGAGTCTTCAAATGGCATAGAGTTGGCTATTCCTCTTGGCAATGCCTGACTGGGAGATGGCCACTTGGGCCACATTCCTCAAAGGTATTTAGGCACATAACTCCCATTGACTCCCGTTGGCTGAATCAGCCCCAGGCCAGTCTCAGTATTGGGGAACTGAAAACCACCAGCAGCCTCTGATTTTCCACAACTTTCCACCTTGTGTTAGCATTTATGGCTGTGTAAAGAGAATGCAGAGTAGGTGTAAAATTCTACCAAAGCAGAATGACAGCATTTTACAAGCACTCTGCACAGGAGTGAATATCTACACAAGATAGAAGGCAGCAGAACAGGGCTTCCTTCCACTTCCTTCCTCCCCTGATGTGCCTCCAATGCCAAGATGGAGAGGGTAGTTCCAGCAGAAACTCTCTCTCTTTTTTTTTTTTTTTTCCAGTTTTACACCTATTCACACTGAGGGAAATTTGCAGCTGGCCAGATATGGCCAGACTCCAGCTCCTTTATATGCAGTGGGGTTCGGCAAAAGAATCTGGCCCTTAATTTTTAATGAGGTTTCTGATATCTCTGGCTATGTTTACACTACCACGGTAAGTCGACCTACGCTACGCAACTCCAGCTATGTGAATAATGTAGCTGGAGTCGACGTACCTTAGGTTGAGTTACCACAGGGTCTACACTATGGGGAGTCGAGGGGAGAAAATCTCCCATTGACTTACCTTACTCTTCTCGTTGGGGGTAGAATACAGGGGCTGACTGGAGAGTGGTCTGCTGTCGATTTGGCAGGTCTTTACTAGACCCGCTAAATCGACTGCCGGTGGATCGATCTCAGAGCATCGATCCTGGCTGTAGTGTAGACCTGCCCTCCATCTTTTGCTGTTATACTGTTTTATTCTTCAGAGGTAACCAAAGCCTGAGTATTAAATTTAGTTATATTTCCGGCTTGTGCCTACAAGACCAGAATGAGAATGTGTGTAGGAATGCGAGGGGATGCAAGTATTGCAGAAGTAGAGTATCACAATACCTTGATTTGTTGAAGGCAATTGAGTTAATAGATAGCACCACAGTCAACAATGCCATACTTTACCTGTTTCTCAACAGCTTTGCTTTTGTACACACACTGGACGTCTTCTTCAATAGTAGGGCAAATTTCATCCACTTTAGTTAGCAAAACCAGTTGTGGGATCTCTGTATCAAAAAAATGAGTAAGATTTTACACCTAATTTCCCATCAGTTCTTCATTGCAGCTACTTCTGCTTACATAAGTGAAAGTGTTTTGGTTTTGCACAACAACATTAGAAAAAAATATTAATTATTAAACTAATATTAATTAAACAGTTATTGGGCAGCACCCCAATTGTCTTGGTGGGAAGATGTTCTTTTAAGCAAAATGATTATTATTCCCCCAGTACAGTTGACACCACACTTAATGACTCACTCACCTTATTGGGAAGATTGCCGGGGCTGAAATTCAATGAATTCAATGACTGCAAACAAGGGACTCGGAAAACATGGCATACCTAGCTCAGTTCAATAGCACAACTGGGGCCCGTTTTCACCCCCATAGGTTATGTCTCTGTCTATTCCCTCCTATGGAAGTGACTCATATCATGTGGGGAGAAAATCAGGCCCTAAGTGTTGTGTCCAAACACAACCACAAGGGCTAATGATGTTAACTGGCATTTGCAGGCATAAGACTCCGATTCTTCAGTTCTCTTTTCACTTTTTGTTGCAACCCATCTCCATGGCAGCTCTAAATGAAACAATGTTACCTCTACTCCTTTTTAAAACTGTTTTATTGCCTTGGATTATATGTATTTTTAAAGTAATTAATGAAATCAAAGTGAATGTTTCCTGGTAAGATGTTTTCCCAGAAGCCTTTACTCCTGGGAGAATTCTGTGCCACTGCATGCACACATATACACGTGAGAATAGCTTCTGCTGAAAAGTTACTGCAGTTCCACCTTTTGCAAAACAGAGGGTGCTGTGGAGCTAGAACACAGCAGCCACTCCTGGCCAGCACCAGCTCTGATAGGGAAGAGAAAGAGTCTGTCTTCTTCACAGTGCCTGTGGGCTAGGTCAGGAAACAAGAGCTATGAAGAGACAGACAACATGGGGCTGCTGGGGGTCAGACAGGAGCTCATAAGGGCTAGTGGGGGAGGATAGACTAAGGAAGGGTCTGAATGGGAGTGGAGGCGCTGGGCCACAGGGGGGAGGGAGGTGCAGGGCCACATGGGCACAGGGGGTGCAGAGCTACTGGGGGAGGAGGAGTGGCTGGGTGGGGGCACAGAGACACATGGGGATGGGCAGGGCCGGCTTTAGGCCGATTCAGCCGATTCGGCTGAATTGGGCCCCGCGCCAAGAGGGCCCCGCGCTGCAGCTCTCCACCCCGCCCCCAGCTCACTTCCCCCTCCTCCCCTTCCCTGAACACTCCGCCCCCTCCCCTGCTTCCCGCGAATCAGAGATTCGCGGGAAGTCTGAAAAGAAGCAGGGGCGGGCCGGCAGCACAAGGTAAGCTGGGGGGGGGGGGGGGCACGAGAAGGGCTCGGGGCGGCGCGGCCCGTTCCCGCAGGCCCCAGCAGCTCTGGCCCGGCTTGGCTCCGGCCCGGTCCCCGCGGCGCGGCTCGGGTCATGTCCCTCCTTTCCCCCCCCCGGCGCGGCCCCCGCGGCGCGGCTCGGGTCGTGTGTCCCGTCCCCGCCCCGGCGCAGCCCGGGTCGGCTCCGGCCCCCGCGGCTTGGGTCAGGTCGGCTCCGGCCTGGTCCCCGCGGCGCGGCTCGGGTTGTGTGTCCCCCCCCCCGGCACGGCCCCCGCGGCGTGGCTCGGGTCATGTCCCCCCCCCAGCGCGGCCCCCGCAGCGCGGCTCGGGTCTCGTGTCCCCGTCCCCCCCGGCGCAGCCCCCGCGGCGCGGCTCGGGTCTTGTGTCCCCGTCCCCCCCCCGGCGTGGTCCCCGCGGCGCGGCTCGGGTCGTCCCCCCCGCGGCGCGGCTCTGGGTCGGACCCAAGCCCGGCAACCCCGGCCGGAGCGCGGCTCGATTCCTTGCAGCAAGCCCCGCCCCCAGGAATCGGGCCCCGCTCTTGCTAAAGCCGGCCCTGGGGATGGGGGAGGGGGTACAGAGCCACATGGGGATGGGGGTGTGGTGCAGAGCCACATGGGGATGGGGGAGTGGGTGTCTGAGTGGGGGTGGAGGGACACATGTGGACAGGGGGTGCAAGGACACATGGGGATGCAGGGACACATAGGGACAGGGGAAGATGTGCCTGACTGAATGGAGGAAGCTAGGGGTCAGACAGGGTCTGCCTGGGGGACGCTCCCTAACAATCCTTCCCCCCCGCCCCCCAAAAAAGACCCTTTTCCCACCCATACCCAAAACCACATCAAGTTCATACCCAGGCTCCTTCCCAGCAATTACTTCCCTCTCTGAGCTCCTCTGCTACCCGACTCCCCCAAGCCTTTGCCCTGCTTCTGAGGGGTGTGGGAAATATGGTTCTGTAATGTAGTTTAAATGAATTATTACTCAGAGTTTAATATTAATATGCCTAGTAAGGAATCTATTTGTCAAAAAACATTTCCTACATCTTTTTTGTTCTCTGTATTGTTACAGACATACTTACTCACAGGTATTTTGAAATAAAGTACTAAAATAATTGAAACTGATGGATTATATTGTGTTATTTTGACAAATAAAATATGAAGATTTTTGCAGAATTTTAAAATATTGTGTGCAGAGTTTTTAATTTTTTGGTGCAGAATTCCCCCAGGAGTACTAGAAGCCTAGTGCACAGCTCTGTTTCTCTAGTGGTCTGTGTCTCTGCTGTACGGAGGAGCAGAAACTCAATAGGGCACACTGTAAAACCAAAGAGTAGAGAACAACAGAGGTGATCAGGAATTCCTCTATTCTCCCACCAACATCAGAGCCCATTGCTGTGCCCATACTTCCATCGGATTGGGGGCCTGTCCCTCCAGAATGCATTAATCCTGCTCAATCTTGGGTAACCCTCAAGAGCAATATGTGGCAAATTCTCCTCGCACTCCAAGGATAAGCATGGCTTCTAGCAGTACTTCAGACCCTTAATAACCCAAGCTGCTCAGGCTTGAAAGTCAGATCATCTCCTGGGCGTGCCCACTTCATTCTGTTCTATGATATTAGGAGACATAAAACATACCAAACTGGTTCACTTTTCTTCGAAGCTGTTTCAGCTTCTCTTCCAGTTTCTCAGGGAGAATCTCAATTTTGCACCCATCAATAACAAATGCAACACAATGAATCTGATCCTTCAGAGCAGGCATCTTGATATAGCCTGGAGAATCTGGATGAGGGGTGGCAGCTGGATTAAACTGCAAAGAATTTTTTTTATAATAATAAGTAGCACTTCCAAAGAACTGGAGATTCAAAGAGCTGTATAAATACTGATTCTCACAATACCCCTCTGGAACAGGGAGACAAGTATTATTATCAGAGGGGTAGCCGTGTTAGTCTGAATCTGTAAAAAGCAACAGAGGGTCCTGTGGCACCTTTGAGACTAACAGTTGTCTCAAAGGTACCACAGGACCCTCTGTTGCTTTTTATAAGTATTATTATCTCATTTTACAGAGCAATACTGATACGCAGAGAGGGAAAATGATTTACACACACTCATAGATGGAGTGATCAAATCAGGATTAAAATTCAGGATTTCCCAATTCTCAGTCTCATACTAATTTTTCCAGATGGAGAGCCAGATTCTGATCTCTGTTATTGTAAACATGTGTAAATCCAGAGTCACTCCTTTGAAGTCAACAGAGTTCCTCTGAATTTATATTCCTTGTGGAAAAGTAATAAAGAAACCAAAAGACATCTCTAGAAATTAAAAAGGATTTTTGACATATTACTTGTGTGTATGTTTTTAATCACACTTTTTATTAAGGTTCCATCTATAAAGCATTAATAAATTATTAACAGATGTTTTAATAAATGGTTAATTTATTATTATGATTGTTGTAGAGTCCATCAAAACTTTACTCATAACTCATAACTATGGCTTATAACCATCTGTAACATCTACTCATGTGCTTAAAGCCATCTGTACGCGTGCTGCTCAGAACTGTAACATGCTTTTAACATTCTTCATTTATTACTTCTTTGTAAACCATTTATAGATGGAATTTTAATATAAAGTGGGACCAAATAAATCACAGGAAAATTGGTCTTGTGGTTAAAGCATAAAACTGGGACTCGGGATATCTGGCTTCCAATATATCTTTGACCAAGATAATTAATCACTGTTCCTCAGTTTCATATTTTTAAAATGGGATTAATAAAACTTTATATCTCACTGGGTTGTTGTGAGGATAAATTAAGGTTTGTGAGGGGCCGAGATACTACACTGATGAGAATCATACAACGACCTTAGCCCTCCATTTTTGCTTCTGTAACAAGCTCAGTTCATCTGGAATGAAGAATCAAAGTCTACATCTCTTGCATATTACAATAGTTAATATTTGGAATGGTCTGTAGGCGGCAGCTATCTAGTAATCGAGACAAATGACCAGATGAGAAGGCGCTGTACTAAGCTTGAATATGGTAGAAGTTGCTCTTTTCTAGAGCTGGTCAAAAATGTTTTAAAACTATGTTTTCAAAAAATTCAAAATGTCAACGTTGTTTCTGTTTCACCAAACTAACCCATTCTTCATTTTTCATCAGAAAAAAAATATTTAAAAATCCTCATTTCCTGAAAACCAGGTTTCCAGTAAAAAAATAAATTAGAGAACCATTTCAATAAAGGAATCGATGACATTTTTGCTAAAAAAATCTTGGAAACAATTTAATGAAAAACAAAAAAAAATTCAAGACACAACAGAAATTTGGGGGAGATGTGGTTTTAAAGTCCATTTTTCTATTTAAAACTTTTTTGTTCAAAATATTTCAGCCAGCTCCAATCTTTATATACCTTGAGCCTGATTCTCCCTTAGCTTGTACCTGTACAAAATAGGTACCAAACGCTACCTGGGCAGAAGGGTAGACAGCAATTTAAATCAACTTTGCATAACTGTAAATGCCTACACAAGGTGCAGGAGAGTGGAGAATCAGGCCTAAACACCTTTCCATAGTTTATTTATTTTCAAATACACCTTACCTGTGATCACCTCACCTGTGATCACCATTCATAAGCTTTTACTGTACAAATGCAAGAATCTACTGAGCACAGTGGGTATTTTGTTCCACAGTAATTAAATGTAAGATATAATATTTGTACATGTAAAGAAACATTTAAGGATATCACTGGGTCTAATAAGGAACTGCACAGAATTTGTAGAAATCCTACCTGGTACCTATCAGGAAATGGCCTTTTATTATGTTGGACACTTCATCAATTTCCAGACCCACTCCTGAGTTTTCTTCTATTCCCATTGTGTCACAGAGGATAATAGGCAGAGGCTTGCCATCTCTTCCATCTTTAACTGGGTAAGTCCTGTACTATTGGGACAAAAAAATATGTAAAATAGTATAGAAAGACATAGCTGAAAAATGAATATTTAGAGCCAGATTACTATTTCTTAACCACATTGAGTAATACCTTTCTCGTCACAAGTAGATGCATGGAATTCAGTGGGGGCAATCATAGACCATCTTTGGATTTTCCATTTAGTTGGGGGGGAGGAAATGTGGATTTTTAACTAAGAGACTGTGATTTAGCTTGGATGTTGTTTAATTAGAAGCAAATATTTACCTGTGTTGTCATGCTAGCATTATCAGATCCCACTACGGCTTGGCTTGTCACATAACCTCGGAAAACTGAATTCACAGAGTTGAAAAAAATGGACTTCCCAGCTCCAATTGGACCAAGAACCAAAATCTGAATCTGTGGCACTGAATTTAAATAAGGTTTGTAAGATCTGATTTCCTCCATTATTTTCCCTCTTTCCCTGTTAAGACAAAAAGATTTGCATAATTTCAAACACCCATGAGATCACAGCACATGTTTTGCACTACATATAGGCACAGTGAAATTAGGAAACTGTAAATATTCCCCATCTTTCCCTATACTCCATTTTTAACTATCATCAAACACACACTGCTAAACAATCAGTAGGGCCATTGGACAATCAAATGCTAAAGGAGCATGCGAGGAAGATAAGGCCATTGCAGAGAAGCTAAATGAATTCTTTGCATCAGCCTTCACTGCAGAAGATGTGAGGGAGATTCCCACACCTGAACCATTCTTTTTAGGTAACATATCTGAGGAACTGTCCCAGATTGAGATGTCATTAGAGGTTTTGGAACAAACTGATAAATTAAACAGTAATAAGTCACCAGGGCCAGATGGTATTCATCCAAGAGTTCTGAAGGAACTCAGATATGAAATTGCAGAACTACTAACTGTGGTATGTATCAGAGGGGTAGCTGTGTTAGTCTGAATCTGTAAACAGCAACAGAGGGTCCTGTGGCACCTTTAAGACTAACAGAAGTATTGGGAGCATAAGCTTTCGTGGGTAAGAACCTCACTTCTTCAGATGCAAGTAATGGAAATCTCCAGAGGCAGGTATAAATCAGTATGGAGATAACGAGGTTAGTTCAATCAGGGAGGGTGAGGTGCTCTGCTAGCAGTTGAGGTGTGAACACGAAGGGAGGAGAAACTGCTTCTGTAGTTGGATAGCCATTCACAGTCTTTGTTTAATCCTGATCTGATGGTGTCAGATTTGCAAATGAACTGGAGCTCAGCAGTTTCTCTTTGGAGTCTGGTCTGGTCTGGTTCTTACCCACGAAAGCTTATGCTCCCAATACTTCTGTTAGTCTTAAAGGTGCCACATGACCCTCTGTTGCTTTTAACTGTGGTATGTAACCTATCATTTAAATCAGCTTCTGTACCAGATGACTGAAGGATAGATAACATAACACCAATTTTTAAAAAAGGCTCCAGAGGCGATCCTGGCAATTATAGGCCGGTAAGCCTAACTTCAGTACCAGGCAGATTGATTGAAATGATAATAAAGAACAGAATTATCCAGAAACATAGATGGACATGATATGTTGGAGAAGAGTTAACATGGCTTTTGTAAAGGGAAATCATGCCTCACCAATCTATTAGAATTCTTTGAGGGGATCAACAAACATGTGGACAAGGGTGATCCAGTGGATATAGTATACTTAGATTTTCAGAAAGCCCTTGACAAGGTCCCTCCCAAAGGCTCTTAAGCAAAGTAAGCAGTTATGGGATAATAAGGAAGGTCCTGTCATGGATCAGTGACTGGTTAAAAGATAGGAAACAAAGGACAGGAATAAATGGTCAGTTTTCAGAATGGAGAGAGGTAAACAGGGGTTCCCCCAAGGATTTATACTTGAATCAGAGCTGTTCAACACATTCATAAATGATCTGGAAAAGGGGATAAACAGTGGGAGTCAAAGTTTGCTGATTAAACGAAATTACTCAGATAATTAAGTCCAAAGCAGACTGCAAAGAGTTACAAAGGAATCTCACAAAAATGAGTGACTATGCAACAAAATGGGAGATGAAATTCAATGTTGAATATAATCCCAACTATACATACAAAATGATGGGGTCTAAATTAGCTGTTACCACTCAAGAAGGAGATCTTGGAGTCATTGTGCTCTGAAAACATCCACTCAATGTGCAGCAGCAGTCAAAAAAGCTAACAGGATGTTAGAAACCATTAGGAAATGGATAGAGAACAAGACAGAAAATATAGTGATACATCTATATAAATCCATGGTACGCCCACACCTTGAATACTCTGTGCAGATCTGGTCACCCCATCTCTAAAAAGATATATTGGAATTGGAAAAAGCACAGAGAAGGGCAACTAAAATTAGGGGTATGGAACAACTTCCGTATGAGGAGAGATTAAAAAAGATTGGAACTTTACAGATTGGAAAAGAGACGACTAAGGGGGGATATGATAGAGGTCTATAAAATCTTCACTGACGTATAGAAAGTGAATCAGGATGTGTTATTTACTCCTTCTCATAACACAAGAACTAGGGGGTCACCCAATGAAATTAATAGGCAGCAGGTTTAAAACAAACAACAGGAAGTACTTTTTCACACATCGCACAGTCAACCTGTGGAACTCTTTGCCAGGAGATGTTGTGAAGGCCAAAACTATAATAGGATTCAAAAAAGAAGTTAATGGTGGATAGGTCCATCAGTGACTATTAGCCAGGATGGGCAGAGATGCAACACCATGCTCTGAGTGAACCTAGCCTCTGGGTGCCAGAAGCTGGGAGTAGATGACAGGGGCTGGATCATTTGATGTTAGTGTGTTCTGTTCATTCCCTCTGAAGCGCCTGGCATTGGCCACTGTCAGAAGACAGGATGTTGGGGTAGATGGACCGTTGGTCTGACCCAGTATGGCCATTCTTATGTTCTTATGTACATAGTCTACTGAGGACCGTTGCAGCAGCTAGAGTGACCATGGTTGATGGTGTCACACCAGGCATCATGTTGTGAAGTTCCTAGCTATGGCTCATTCCTGTGAATCCATAAATCTCCAGGGTAGTCACATAGACACATCAGGTAGAATCAAGACATGGACCCCTTCACATGACAATGTAGAGTTTGAGAGCATCCTGGTAACATGGCCAAAGAGCATGCAATGGTGCTTTTGAATATAGTGAGCAACTGAAGAACAGACAGATTTCTTTGAGAGTATGACCTTCACACAAAGTCAAACTACTTTATGCTCAGGATTTGGTGCTGATATCACATATGGAATGGATATTTAACTATGGTGTCCTGTATTTTGGGTGCCCAATTTCAAGCACCTAGGACCTGGTTTTCAGAAAATGCAGAGTACCTACAGTTCCTATTGAAGCCAATGGGAGATTCAGGTTCACAGCACATGTAAAAATCTGCCCTAAGGTGTCTCAATCTGTGTACCCTAAATGAGTGTTCATCTTTAAAAATTTTGAAAACATATTAAACCAATGCTGCCTAAAATAGTTGCTTTGAATGTCACAGGGGAATTAAATCTCTGTTGCAATGTGCTGGCTCTGTCACAGGAATGGCAGCAAAGTTAAATTCATTCAAACAGGTTTCGAAGTAAACTAAAAGCTATTAGGAAGGTAGGGTTAATCCGGTTTCACAACATATGTATACAGAGCATACAAGTTGTCATGCATTACACATGTATTCTGGTAACCAGCCTCAGGTACCGTAAACCACGAAATGCAGCTTAGGTCTTGTAAGCTGTGCACTGTGAAAACATAGCAAATAAGCAGAATCAGACAGAACTGACAAATCTGAACCAACATCTAGCATGCAGTCATTGGAGTGTGACTGTTTTCTAGATGTGCAACTGTCAACATAGCAAAGGAGTTTCTGAATAGGATGAGGTGAACAGCAATTCTCTACACTCACGGTTATATCAGGCACTGTGACTTCATGTTCCTGATTTCTGAAATGGGGACAGAGGCATGTTTTATAGAAATGTCTTGTCACATTGTTGATACATGGCATCTTTGACAGAACATCCTGTACAGCTAACTATGTACAGCATATATGCTTAGTGGAAGCACAACATTCTTTCATGGAGGGTGTTTTAACTAACCTGACATCTGTTGCAAAAGTAAGACAGCAAAGCACAAAACGTCCAACAAGTTCTCTGAATGTGCTGGGGACCATGTTTGTTTCAGACAATGAAGGAAGTAACCAAGTGGCAACCATTTTGACTTCATTCTGAATAACAAGGAGGAATTGGTTGCAAATCTGAAGGTAGAAGACAATTGGGAAGTGATCATGAAATGATAGATAGTGAAAGCAGCAGCATGAAGACAATGGACTTCAAAAAAGCAGACTTTAACAAACTCAGAGCGAAAATGTAAGGGAAAAAGAAGTTAAGTAGAAATGGCAGTTTCTCAAAGAGACAATATTAAATGCACAGCACCAAACTATCCAGGTGTGAAGGAAAGCTAGGAAGAATAGTAAGGGGCCAATATGCCTCCATCAGGAGCTTTTTCATTACCTGAAAATCAAAAAAGAATCCTACAAAAAGTGGAAACATGGACAAATTGCTACAGATGACTACAGAAGAGGTCAAGCTTTATAAATATGATACAAGAGTAGTAAATAAGCAAAATATCATTCACTATTTTCTAACATACTAAAAATGTACAATTAATAAGAATGTGAAAATATAAAGTTTCAGAGTAGCAGCCGTGTTAGTCTGTATCTGCAAAAAGAACAGGAGTACTTGTGGCTATTTAGTTGTAAATCAACATGTTTTAATGGTTATATCAACCAATGAGAATGCACCTTTCTTTAGAAAATAAGTGAAATTGATTAAAATGGATTATTTAAATCACGACTTTCCACTTGGTGATTTAGATCAATCTACCCTCATAAAAGGCAATAAAAAGAGATTCTATAAATACATTAGGAGCAATAGAAAGACAAGGGAAAATGTAGATCTACTAGTTTGTGGGAAGGAGAGCTAATAACAGATGACATCAAGAGGTGTTTAATGCCTATTTTGCTTCAGTCTTCACTAAAAAGATTAATTGTAACCAGATACTCAATACAATTAATATTAACAACAAGGGGAAAGGAACATAACCAAAAATGGAAAGAACAGGTTAAAGAATAAGTTAGATGTATTTAAGTTTGCAAAGCCTGATGAAATTCACCCTAGGAACTAGCTGAAGCAATCTCAGAACCATTAGCAATTATCTTTGAGAACTCAGGGAGGATGAGTGAAGGACTAGAGAAGAGCAAACATAGTATTTATCATTAAAAAGAGGAACAAAGAGGACTTGGGGAGTTACAGACCTGTCAGTCTGATTTCGATACATGGAAAGATACTGGAACAAATTATTAAACAATCAATTTGTAAGCATCTAGAGGATAACAGAGTGGTAAAAATAGCCATCATGGCATTGTGAAGAACAAATCATGCCAAACCAACATAATTAGTGGATCAGAAGTGAAGCTGTAGACATGATGTATCTTGATTTTAGTAAGGTTTTTGACAGAATCCTATATGACATTCTCATAAGCAAATTAGGGGCAAATAGTCTAGATCAGTGGTTCTCAAACTTTTTTACCCGTGACCCCTTTCACATAGCAAGCCTCTGAGTGCGACCCCCCCTTATAAATGAAAAACTCTTTTTTACATATTTAACACCATTATAAATGCTGGAGGCAAAGCGGGGTTTGGGGTGGAGGCTGACAGCTCACGATCCCCCATGTAATAATCTCGTGACCCCCTGGAGGGGTCCCAACCCCCAGTTTGAGAACCCCTGGTCTAGATGAAATTATTACAAGGTGGGTGCAAAACTGGTTAAAAGAATATACTTAAAGAGCATTTATCAAGGGTTTGCTATCATACTGGGTGGACATATCTAGGGGTTCCACCGAGTTGGTCCTGGGTCCGACTTGAATAATTAAGTGAAGAGTACACTTATAAAATCTGTAGATGACACCAAGCTGGGAGGGGTTGCTAGCACTTTGGAGGACAGAATTAGAAGTCAAAATGATCTCAACAAATTGGAGAATTTGTCTGAGATTAATAAGATGCACTTCAATAAAGACAAGTGCGAAGTACTAAACTTAGGAAGGAAAAATCAAATGTGCAGTTACAAAATGGGGAATAACTGTCTAGGTGGTAGTACTGTTGAAAAGGATCTGGGGGTTATAGTGGCTCACAAATTGAACAGGAGTCAACAATGTGGTGCAGTTGCAAAAAAGGCTAATATCATTTTGAACTCTGTTAACAGCAGAGTCAAATGTAAAGCACAGTAGGTAATTCTCCCACTCTACTCAGAACTGGTGAGAGGCCCCAGCTGGAGTACTGTGTCCAATTCTGGGCACTATAATTTTGGAAAGATGGACAAACTGGAAAGAGTCCAGAGAAGAGCAACAAAAATGGTGAAAAGTTTAGAAAAACTGATCTATAAGGAAAAGCTAAAAAATCTCGGCATATTTAGACTTCAGAAAACAAGACTGAGCGGGGGACTTGATAACAGGACTGTTATAAAGAAGAGGGTGATCAATTGTTCTCCATGCTCACTAAAGGCAGGACAAGAAGTAATGGACTTAATCCACAGCAAGGGAGATTTAGATATTCGGAAAACCTTTTTAAGTATAAGGATAGTTAAGCTCTGGAATAGCTGCTTAATCATGGTCTGTAATCCTCTGGAATGCCACTTTAAGTCTCTGCCATAGCAGACTCACTGTGGCTAGGAATAAGCATAACTCTTCATGAAGCTTATTTTGGTTCAGACATTAATTTCTCATGTATGTCTAATCTGTTCTGAAATCATCATTTTGTACTTATCCCCAGATTGTGAGGTGCTCAGACACTATGGTCATAGGTGCCATATTAGTACCTAAGATACATAGATAAGCATTTCAGCAACACATGTCTGTCTATTCTAGCACCATCTAGTTAATTCCTAAAATAACTCGCCTCACCAGAGCTTTTGGTGGCCACAGATCATTATAGTGATATATTACAACAGTTAACTTACTCAGTTGTCCATGTAATCTTCCTCCATGGAGATTCCAGGAAGCTGCTAATATCTAGGGGAAAGGAACATATAACATTAAGAGTACGAAGCTATAATTTCCTCAGTAAACATTTTCTCTTTTGATATCAATTTACCTTCAACTCGATACACCTCACATTCCAGAAGGCCTAGATCATTTCCAAGCAGATCAGCAACATTGAATGTGTAGTTGTTGTTAGAACTTGTTGCTGCTGCTGCTGCATTTTGGTCCAACAACTGCAGTGCTCCACCTCCAAAATTAGGGCCACTGGGACTATGGTCATATATAGCAGATGTTGCAGTTTTAACAGGAATTTTTAGTGGGCTGAGCACACCCTCTTTGCCTTTTAATCTAAGGAGAAAAGCCTTCTCATCATTTATGTACTTTCCAGATGAAACATATCACTGACTCGTAAATCCTCCAAAAACATAACCACTTCCGTTATATGCTACTGCTACAGTTGGCCCTTGTGCATCACACTTGGCATGAAATATAGAAGCATTGTAACCATGGATGCTTGCTTTATAGAGAAGACTTAAGCATCTGCTCTCCAACAGATGTTGCAGTTGCTCTTCCTCATCTTGTGTTAATCTAGATTTGACCCCAACCATTCTTCTTAATCTAAAAAGACAGAAAAGATTTTACAATTACTAGTATTACAATAAGAAAAATGTATTATTATTTTTAACTCAACTCAACTCACCAAAGATGGAAGGTAGTGGTGTAGTGGTGAAGGCCCTGTGTTCCCCATGGAAGAAAGAGGCATGACAGTAAGTCATTATCATCATTATTATTATTGGTTGTATTCCAGGGCTATCTAGAGTCCCCAACTGAGGTCAAGGCCATATTGTATGAGGCACTGTCCACACACATAGTTAGAGACAGTCCCTAACCGAAAAAGCCTACCGTCAAAATAAACAAGACAGACAAATAGGGGAAGAAAGATAATGTTAGCCCCATTTACACATGGGGGAAATGAAGCAGAAAGAGCCAGCATAGCTTCATGGATTTCATAGCAAAACAATTTTTCTACCTGAATGGAGAAAAAATATTCTTAAAACGTATGGCCCAATTGTGTTGCCTTTACTCAAGCAAAACTCCTACTGACTTCAATCCAGATCAGGCCCATTTTATTGAAATGGTCAAAACTTTCATACTGTGACCTGATTCTAATCTTACTTACACTGGATAACTCCACTGACTTCACTAATTTATGGTGGTGTAATGAGAGCAGATACACATTCATTGTCTCAGAAACATAGTTCCTACTTTATGGAGTGAATTTTTTTCCTCTTTCCAAGAACAAAATAATGGCTATACTGGGTCAGACCAATGGTCCATCTAGCCCGGTATCCTGTCTTCTGACAGTAGCTTGTGCCAAATGCTTCAGAGGGAACAAATAGAACAGAGGAATTTTGAAGCTTCTGGCATTTTGGAGGTTTAGGGACACCCAGAGCATGTGGTTGTATCCCTGACCATCTTTGTTAATAGTCATTAATGGAACTATCCTCCATGAACTTATTTAATTCTTTTTTGAACCCAGTTATACTTTTGGCCTTCACAACATCTCCTGGTGTTAGCCAAATGGGCTCGTTTCCCCCTGGAGCTGCCCAATTACCCCAAGGAGGCACGGGAGTCTAGAAGACGGCTTTAAGTTTTTATTGACCAGTCAGCTGAGTGGGTGCTCTCCTCGGCTAATGCCAGAGAGAGAGCCCCTTACAAGTACAGAGCAGCTTTTTTATACCTAGCAACAAACAACTTAGCATGCATACCTTATACGTATATGCGGAAGGAACATTTCAAAGGGCATTGTATGCAGATTGAGAGAGGGGCAAGGGAATGGATACATAGCAGGATGCGGTTTAACATTTTACTTGAACTTATCACCTCTTTCCTTAGCACCCCCCTTCTCTCCCCCCCTGCACTCCACTCTGAGGCATATGTGTTAGACTAAAATAGCAGTGCCTGTCTGTCTCACCTAGGCTGGTGGTTTGGCCACCTTGTCTTATCGCATAATCTTGTTGCACAGAGGGCTGCAGCGGGTATTTTGCAGAGACAGCCGTTGCTCCTGATATGACAGCTGGGCTTATAAGCAAATAGTTTACCTGTTGCTCTAACACTGGCAACGACTTCCACAGGTTGACTGTGCGCTGTGTAAGGAAGTACTTATTTTTATTTGTTTTTAACCTGCTACCTATTAATTTTATTAGGTGACCCCTATTTGTTGTGTGATGTGAAGGGGTAAATAACACTTCCCTATTCACTCTTTCCATACCATTCATGATTTTATAGAACTCTATCATATCCTCCCTTAATCATCTCTTTTATAAACCAAACAGTCCCAATCTTATTAATCTCTCTTCATATGGAAGCCGTTCCATACCCCTAATCATTTTTGTTGCCCTTCTCTACACCTTTTCCATTTCTCATAGCTTTTTTGAGATGGGATGACCAGAACTACATATAGTATTCATGGTGTAGATGTACCATGGATTTATATAATGGTATTATGATTTTCTGTTTTAATATCTATCCTTTTCCTAATAGTTCCTAACATTGTTAGCTTTTTAGACTGACAATGCACATTGAGTGGATGTTTCAGAGAACTATCCACAATGAAACCAACATCTCCCTCTTGAGTGGTAACAGCAAATTTAGATTCCATCATTTTGTATGCATAGTTGGAATTATTTTTTCCAATATGCATTACTTTGTACTTATCAACACTGAATTTCATCTGCCCGTTTTTACCCAGTCACCCAGCACCAATCCCAGTATAGATCCTTAGAAGAATCCCTGTTTACCTCCCTCCATTTTGACAACTGACAATTTATTCCTTCCTTTTTTTCCCTATCTTTTAACCAGTTACTGATCCAATAAAGGACCTTTCTTCTTATCCCAGGACTGCTTAATCTGCTTAAGAGCCTTTGGTGAGGGACCTTGTCAAAGGCTTTCCGAAAGTCCAAGTACACTTTATCAACAGAATCACCCTAAAATAAAAGGTAGCCATCTTATAGCAAAAAAACTTCAGGACCAGACTCCAAAGAGAAACTGCTGAGCTTCAGTTCATTTGCAAATTTGACACCATCAGATCAGGATTAAACAAAGACTGTGAATGGCTAGCCAACTACAGAAGCAGTTTCTCCTCCTTGGTGTGCACACTTCAACTGCTAGCAGAGGACCTCACCCTCCCTGATTGAACTAACTTCCTTATCTCCAGACTGATTCTTGCCAGCATATTTATACCTGCCCCTGGAAATTTCCATTACATGCATCCAACGAAGTGGGCATTCACCCACGAAAGCTTATGCTCCAATACATCTGTTAGTCTTAAAAGTGCCACAGGACCCTCTGTTGCTTTTTACAGGATCACCCTAGTTCACATGTTGTTGTTTTTTTTGACACCCTGAGAGAATTCTAAGAGATTGGGGCTGCATGATTTCCCTTTACAAAAGCCATGTTGACTCTTCCACAGTATATCATGTTTATCTATTAATTCTGTTGTTTAGTATAGTTTCAATCAATTTGCCTCGTAATGAAGTTAGGCTTACCAGCCCAAAATTGTGAAGATTGCCTCTGGAGTCTTTTTTAAAAATAGGCATTACATTAGCTGCCCTCCAGTCATCTGGTACAGCGGCTGATTTAAGTGACAAGTTACATGCCACAGTTAGTAGTTCTCCAATTTTATATCTGAGTTCCTTCAGAACTCTTGGGTGAATACCATATGGTCCTGGTGACTTTATTACTATTTAATTTATCAATTTGTTCCAAAACCTCCTCTAATGACATATCCATCTGGGACAGTTCCTCAGATTAGTCACCTAAAAAGAATGGCTCAGATATGGTGGTTTCCCCCATATCCTCTACAAAGTATTCATTTAGCTTCTTGGCAATGGCTTTGTCTTCCTTGAGTGCTCCTTTAGCACCTCAGTCATCCAATGGTCCCACTGACTGTTTGGCAGGCTTCTGATGCACTTAATAAAAATTGCTGTTAATTTTTATGTCTTCAGCTAGTTGCTCTTCAATTTCTTTCTTGGCCTGCCTTATTATACTTTTACACTTGACTTGCCAGCGTTTATGCTCCTTTCTATTTTCCTCACTAGAATTTGACTTCCATTTTGTAAAGGCTACCTTTTTGCCTTGAATGGCCTCTTTTACTTTAGTCACGGTGGTACTTTTGGTTCTTTTCCACTGCCTTTTTTTTTTTTAATTGGGGTATACATTCAATCTCAGCCTCTATTATGCTATTTTAAATAGTCTCCTGTGAAAAACAGGGCACCCCAATCTTCTTTCGGGGCACAATACAGATAAGGAAAAACAGGGTTGACACCTTCATGCACATACACAGAGTTAGTTGCAGTCAGAATCCCAAGATTGGGTAAAATTGGATATACCTCCAGGGCAAATCCCAGCAGGAACCATCCCTCTACTGATAATGAATTGGCAAGGCATCCATCAGACCCTAAGAATATTGTTGAGGATGTGAGTATGACTACAGTTATAATAATTGCATGGGTATTTACAGGATTTCTATATCATCAGTAATTGTAACTTTACTTATTGATTTAATAAAATATGTAAAACAGACTAGACCTTGTAGTTGTGAATGTATGTGTGGTCACTATTCTTGGTGGTGGTGGTGGTCTCTTTTTCAGTGAGGTATACCTTTAGGCAATTTGGAGCTGCCTATATTGGATATCAAAGTCCTGAGTATCATGTCAGAAGGTATATACACCATTTTATTATTCTTCATTATAGAGATAAAAAAGAAATATAAAACTTTACTCTTTCAGTCCTTTATCTGTAAATATGCAAACTTTCAAGATCACTTACGGCTTAATTTCATATTAACAAATCTCTGAATGGCACCGTGCATACACTTAGCTTGGAAATGTACAATACATACTGTCCTGTATGAATATTCTTGTCTTGTTTCCAACTTGGAAAGTTTAAAAGAACATTCTTCACAAGATTTCCAAAGTATTCCTCTGTCCAAATATATTAGAATGATGGGACAGAAAATATGAAGCTCTACATTCTACTATTGGGATGGGAGTGCTTCCTAAACACACTATGCTCCCTGCTTATCAAGATGAGCTAAACTTAACACTTGATGTTTTGGGTACATGCAGAATGACTTATCTTTCAATGGTAAGCCAATAATTTCTCTGCTGTCTATACAAATATATTGCCCTGAATAGGATGATCCAGGATTCAGTAATTACCACTACAATCTTAGGAATATTTAGTTTAGAAAAGCCCATTAGAATTAGAATTACAGTAGAACCTCAGAGTTACGAACACCAGAGTTTTGAACTGGCCAGTCAACCACACACCTCCTTTGGAACCAAAAGTACGCAAACTGACTGCAGAAGAGACCAGTTAAAAATATATTTATATATAGTACTGTGTTAAACGTAAACTACTAAAAAAAGGGGGGGGGGGTTAAAAAGATTTGACAAGATATGAAAACTTTCTGTGCTTGTTCGGCATTTTTCTTCTTCATAGTAAAGTTTCAAAGCTGTATTAAGTCAATGTTCACTTGTAAACTTTTGAAAGAACAACCATAACGTTTTGTTCAGAATTGCCAACATTTCAGAAAAAACAACGAGGAGTCCTTGTGGCACCTTAGAAACTAACAAATTTATTTGGGCATAAGCTTTTGTGCGCTAAAACCCACTTCATCAGATGAATGGAGTGAAAAATACAGTAAGCAGTATAAATATTACAGCACATGAAAAGATGGGAGCTGCCTTACCAAGTGGGGGGTCAGTGCTAATGAAGCCAATTCAGTTAAGGTGGAAGTGGCCTATTCTCAACAGTTGACAAGAAGGGGTGAATATCAAGAGAGGGAAAATTACTTTTGTAGTGCTAATGAGGCCAATGCAATCAAGGTGTAATATTTATACTGCTTACTGTATTTTTCACTCTATGCATCTGATGAAGTGGGTTATAGCCCACGAAAGCTTATGCCCAAATAACTTTCTTAGTCTCTAAGGTGCCACAAGGACTCCTGGTTGTTTTTGCTGATACAGACTAACATGGCTACCACTCTGAAACATTTCAGAGTTACAAATAACCTCCATTCCCCAGGTGTTCGTAACTCTTGAGGTTCTACTGTACTTGAAAGTTCTCCATCTAACCTGTAGGTGGAGCTACAGTGTTATGGTTCACACATGCACTGATTGTGTCCCAAATGCCTAGTTTCAACCTATGCTTCAAAGCTGAAGTTACCCTGAATAAATCAAGATTTACATTACTGTAATGTGCCTATAGGTATAACTTGAACCAGAACTTATATAGTACCATATTCACACTTCTGAATCCACATTGAAGTCACTGGTGTTACACCAGCAGAACTCACAAGCAGATTTTTGCCCTTCTGTGGGTATTAGTTAAAGGGATGGAAGGGGGAGTATTTTACTACCCGTCTTGTGGTTATATCACAAACTGACAGGTTCTGGTACTCAGCGGCCAGAGTTACTGTCCATCGCTGCTGAATGCCAACTTCCCCCAGATCTCTGTAGCAGAGGCTTTGCTAACATGTTCCGTGTGAAACGAAGAGATTTCTTTTAAACAGTGCTTTTAGCTAAGAGGTGATGTTATGGAACAAGGGAATCCAGAATATGATTGATGTTATTTTCACCTCATTGGTAGCTGGCACAACTCTCTCATTCTGGCTCTTCAATCACGACACTTCCTCCTTGCTCAGCACAGCTAACATACAGATGGCTTTCTGAAGCATGGCCTGGGATATATGCAGGACTCCACTGGCTAAAGTGATCAATATCTGGTTTAACTAGCCTCTGGTCTGATCTGAAACACATAACTTAGCGTTTTGATAGCAAGAATTGCTTCAACCAAGTTATGATGCAGGTGTAAAAGCTAGCAAAGGGAAATGAGATCATCTTCTAACTCATGACACCAGCTACAATTTAGAGCATAGCATCATAGAAAGAGAAATTTTCCAACCGCAGCCTGCCAGCACTTAAAAACCAAACCTTCTCTCGATCCTTCTTAACATTTTAAGACATAACATACATACATACATATATATATATATATATGCTCTCTCTCTCTCTCTCTCTCTCTCTCTTTATATATATATATATGCTCTTACCGTGGAAGCTCTTCAGTTGGGAAAGATTAGGACAGAGAAGAAATGAAATTGAAAGTCAAACATTTACAGCCCTGCCACCAGTAGCAAAGCAGCCAGTGTTGTTGAATTTCTCCTGTCAGCTCCTATAAACTTACCAGCTCAGAGACTGTTCAGCTAAAACATAAAAGAAAGGTGGTGTGATCTCCAGCTTCCAGTGAAAGCCAGTGCTACGGGGAACACGCATGGTGTAATAAGGAAAGCAAAGGGTTAAACTTTGAACTAAATAAAGAGTTATTGCAAAGTATTGTTTAAAAGTAAAGGTTTTGTGGGTGAAATCTTGGCTCCATTGATGTAAATGGACGCTTTGCTATTGACTTCAGTGCCAGGATTTCACCTTGCAAGTGCTAAATAGGGTGCAAATCGCAATGGCATAACTGCTCACTGACACTGCTCAGGTGTCGACAATGGGCAGGGCAGTAGAGAACCAGGCTATCCAGTCTCTGTAAATGCAATGAAAGGTTTTGAATTTCCTTTCTCAGGTAGATTTTCAATTAAAAACCATGGTTTGGCCCTTTGTGATAAGAGGCAGGATTTTGTCTGAAAGCTTCATAGTCCAGTGGTGCTGTTTTCATGTGTAGTGGAGCGGCTGCCCCACTCCTAGAGAATTTAGGCTGCAGCAGACCAGTGGGCGTGCGCAGAGAGGGTAGCCAATCACAGAAGGGTTTACTGGGACCAATCAGGGCCCAGGTTGGAGACAGCCAATCAGGGCCAGGCTCAGCCCTATAAAAGTCTGCACAGGGAGAGAGCAGGCAGTCTGTCCCAGGCCTTCGAGAGGGAAAGGTCTATCTCCAAACTGGGAGACTAGCACCGTGGATGGCACAGTGCTGCCCAGGCTCAGGGAGCAGAGGGGAGCTCTAGCCTGAAGCCTGCCAGGCTGCAGGCCCTGAGTGAAAGGGCCTAGCGGGTGCAAGGGGCCGTAGGGGAAGTGGCCCAGGGAAGCGGACAGATGAGGGGAGAGTAGGAGGACAGCGAGGCTGCTGCCAGAGGGTCCCTGGGTTGGGACCCAGAGTAGAGGGCGGGCCTGGGTCCCCCCCTACCCCGTTGCAGTACATCTAGCCATTGGCTGTAGGGAGCGGCCAGTTCAGACCACGCCAGATCCCTGATGGGAGGGATTAGACGAGGAGACTGCTGATTGACACCCCCCCCCCAGAAGGGGGTGTGGAAAGACAGAGGGGCACTGCCGGAGGGCAGTGGTCCCGAAGAGGACGCCGCAAGTTGATGAGCGACGAGGGCTCAGACACGCCAATTGAGGGCGAGACGACGGACGGGACACCACCAGGAGGGGCGCTCCACTGGACTGAGCTAATTCCTGGAACAACCAGTAGGAGGCGCTGCGGTGGTGAGTCCCAACCCCGTTACATCATGGTATGCATTTGAACTTTGCAGTTGAAAGCTAGACCCTTCCCTAACACTGGGGCAGTAAGAGGCAGCATAATTCTGTCCAGGGAAGGCTGGGAGAGTCCCCAGTCCATTGAAACCTCACACCCATGCTGAACGCCTACTGGAAATAGCATCATCTTTTTAAATACTATATTCTCAGGTGAAGGGAAAGATCAGGAAGGCTTGGTTGGGGCAGGGTTCTCCAGAAGCCAAGCACAGCCATACCTGCTGACAGGAACTGTGTGAGACAGGGGCCTGCAAGCAGGGGAGAGTCTGGCACCCATTTCCCCTGTCCATTTCCCACAATGCCAATGCACATCAGGGGCGGGTTTCCCTGACTCTCCCTGTCCCGCTCTCCCTTTGTTCCTCCCACTTGCTCACTCTCTTGTACACAGAGAGTGGAGAAGAGGGTGGGAAAGGAGCAGAAAGAGAGAGGAAGGACCTGAGCAGAGCAGATCCTGAGGGCAAGGTATGGAATTCAAGGAGGCAGGAGAGGCAGTGAAGGAGGAAATGGAAGAGTAGAGGCTGTTCAGCTGAGCCAGCTTACCTTTCTGGACACAGAAAAAAAAAGAGAGAAGACTGGTTGGGGGCAGGGGGAGAGGTTCAGGCAATTTTTACTTACCCAATGTTCCTTCCCCTGGGTCAGGCTTACCCAGGCTCGACTGTTGGGACTGACTGGACAGCAGTGGAGTCTTGAAGAGTCCGGCAGCTGCTGCAGTGGACTGGCTCACAACATAGCTGGACCTATCACATGTCCCCCATCCTCCTCTTCCTTGTCCTCACTGTTCATGTCAGGGACCTGTGACTTTTTTTTTGGCAAAAGTGGCCATTTGTCCCGTTTGCACTTTGCCAGCTGATGTTGATCAATTGGCAAGAGCAAATGAGACAAGTGCCTACTTTTGCCAAAAAAGTGGGGTGTGCACCTCTAGCAGGGCACAGAGAAGTGAGAGGGGTGAGCAGCAAGGCCAGCCCTGTGGGGACAGGGGACAGGGTTCCAGCAAGTAGGGATGCCAGCCACGTAGGGAGGTAGGCAGGGCTCAGGCGAACAGCAATACAAGCCCCACGCAGGGAGCAGGCTGGGGTTGGACAAGAGCCCTGCACATGGGGGAAGCAGGGCTCAAGCCAGCGACTCAGGCGGGGGGGGGGGAGAGAAGGGGGAGCAGAGTATGGGCCAGCTCCATGTGTGTGGGGGAAGGGGAGGCAGGGAATAGGCCAGCCCCACATGCAGGAGGGGAGGATGCAGGGCTTGTGCAAGTAGCTTGGGCCAGCCCCATGTAGTGTTCAATTTTCCCTTTGGGAAATATGGTCACCCTATCCCTATGCCCTTCATCTCCTGAACTTTTGTCCTGTGAGGCTAGAAATATCTGACAAATTCAGCAGAGAAGACAAGTGGGCTGAGAAATCAGAGGGCTTAATCCCATACTCCTCGTTCACCACAAATCTCTGATCAGGGCCAGCTCCAGGCACCAGCGCAGCAAGCAGGTGCTTGGGGTGGCCAATGGAGAGGGGCGGCACGTCCGGCTCTTTGGAAGAATGATGCAGTGGTGGTAGAGCTGCCGCCGAAGTGCCGCCGATCACGGTTTGGGTTTTTTTTACCGCTTAGGGTGGCCAAAACGCTGGAGCCAGGCCTGTCTCTGATCAAACTCAGTGGGGCTTTAGCTAGAGGAAAGGCTGTAGGACCAGTAGGTGAGTTTCCGTAGGTTGCAAAGTTTCATAACAAGAGCTGAAAAGCCTTATGTCATTAATACCAAGTATCAATTTTAGCAATTAATACCCTGCAATTCCCTGATTTACCTAGAATAAATTGGCATCAGATTTACCTGCCAATGAGTCAATCACATGACTATTTTTACCATATTTGCCATAAATGGTTGTGTGGTCTTCTCTGCACTTGGATTTGGGAACTTTAAGGCTAAGACTGGTGAAAGCAAGAGCACAAGACAATTTAAGAAATAAACATCCTCTACGTTCCTTATATAATATCAACAACAGGATCAGTTGGTTAGGTAAGAAGCTGTTGGCGGTACATGACTGGTTTATAGTTGCAGTAATAAATTATTCTCTTACTTTAATACCAGCCTGTACCCACAGCTCTTTATAGTCATGCAAACAAGTTACAATTAACTACTGTCAAACATTAAGAATGGAGTAATAACAGTGAACCTTTATTAATGTTTTGGAATATATTGTTTCTATCAAAACCAATAGTAAAAGTTAAAAAAACTAATGATAATGTGGAAATTGGTTTTAAACCAAAATGCTTACTTGACTTTTGTTTATCTTTACTTAGCCATGATTTTTCCATGATGCATCACAATAGTTCTTACTTAGTGTTCAAGACAAAGTCAGGATTGTCCCCATTGGTCTGGTAAGAAAATTTTAAATATAAGTAAGATAAGTGTAAGCTGGGGTCGATAAAGTCAAAAAAGACAATGAAGATGGTTAAAGCAGCAGTGGGAATTTCAATGGCTCCAACTCTGCAAATAGATCCCCATGCACAGACCCCATGCACAGACTTCTACACAGAATCTCATTGAAATCATATGAGATCCCCATAAAGAACAGAGATGCCGTGGTAGAACTAGGGTGAATGAGAGATGCAGAAACAAAGATACATGACCTGGAAAAGAAAGGAACTAGCAAGGACTTGAACAAGGTATCCAGAATGGAATGGTGCCATGAAAACTGACCAGCGTCTCCGTTTGCACAAATTAAAAGAACAGGGTGGCACTAACACTAGTAAAGTCAGAAGACGTGAAAGGAAGTACTACTTCACAGAACACACAGTCTCTTTATAGAATTCACATCAGCAACTCAAGTACTGTGGATAGATTCAGTGAATTTATAATATTTGTAACTATGCCACCTAAAGGCAATCGAATTTCATGCTTTATGGTCTAAAATAACTTCAGGGATTAGGAAGGAAGTTTTCCCCAGGTAAGTGATATATAATTGGTCAGTTGCATAAATTATGATGGGCACTGGCAATTTCCAGATACATTACCATATTTCACAGAATAGTGGCTTCATCTAGCTGGACAGATATTCTCTTCCTTTGATCCAAGATTCTTCTATGATATTCCCTGGAACATATTCTATATATTCAAGATAGCTATTCCTGAGACACCTATTTCATTCTCCTTAATACCGTATTTGACTATCCAGTAATTTTACTAGCATTCTGGGAATGGTATTGTATATTCCAAATGCCTTTTTATACTAAGTATATAAAAGTAACATTGCCAATAGTATATTACCAGGTTGAGAATAAGAATCAATAAAAAGTGCCCAAATGTGCAGTCAATTCAGCTCACATGTACCATTAATAATACTGTAGTATATCAACTTCATCTACCCTTGCTGGGAAGTAAATTAACAAAATAACTTAGAATTTCACCATTCTATTCAAAGCACTTTCTTTAAATTAGTGGCAGTAAGAATAAAGTTCAGATTCAAAACACTAATAGTGTTTAAATCATAGATCTTTATTCAATTTAATGCTCAATTAGAAGGTTACAAAAAATGTTTGCAAAGGCAAGTTGCAGTCCTATTCTAGAGTACTGTACCTATCATTTGTGATAGGTTCCCCCCACCTCTCAAATACATTTTCTCAGGTACAGAACATGTTGCATTTTCCAATTCCTTTCCCTCTACTTCAAGTTTCATTTAATCCATCATTGACAGCTTTGTTTCGTGGTAGGCAAGAAGCCATTTTGGCTTCTCTTTGCCCTCTGGCTGTTCTCAGTCTGATTCATTATTTTGCAGATATAAAAGAAACATCATAGGTGAGTCAAGATACTATTCAAAAGATCCTTCTACCAAAAAAAAATAATCAGAGATAGAGTATCCTTGTTCCTTCCTTGATACGAGAACATTCAGGACTGACAACCACATACTGAGTTTCTCTTTTTCTTGGGCTCTGGTAGGTGTCAGTCCTTCAAAACCCATACTCTACTGAGTTTTATTACCTTTATTAAAAAGTTACAGTGTAGGTGGAACTAAAATACCTATCCTTTGCAATCAACGGGCATATATTCATGTGTAAAGTAGAAAATCCATGATCAGATGTGCTTTAAGTATTGTGAAGTTGTTAGTCATTTTTTCATTCTATGACAGGTATAAAAAAAATTAACTTGAATTTTCCAAAGTAGAGAAATTTAAGACACATCAATTATTACCTTTGAATTTTTTCAGATAACCTCCTCTGAAGAAAGTGTCATTCTGATTACAACAGTGAGAGTGCAAAATCACACATTTCTCTGTGCATATTGGGCCTGATCCAAAGCCCACTTAGGTCTCTTATTAACTTCAGTGGATAATGCCCCTTAAACACAACTTTGCCACTATTAAGAACCTTGCTGCAGCAACTGGCTGCCAAGGCTGCTGGAAAGTTTTCATGTCTTAGATTCTGTCACATCAACTTTTAGGGTAAAGCTTTACCGCTTCTCTGCCCATAACAATGGTTATTCCAGCTATTAGCTCCTACTTTTTGTACTGATTGACTGAGATGCATGTTTTATATAGGTCATCTGGTATTTTTTATTAATTATTATTATTTTTAAGACTGCAAGGATTGTAGACAACATATTGATGGTGAGCATGGAAATACAAGAGAGGAGAAAAGTGACAACACCTTTAACTCCCTTTGATTGTTAATCCCAAATAATATCTTCCATGCATCATAAACTTGACAGTGAAACTTATTAAAATGTTAAGAGAATGACAACAGGGTTATTTTCATTGTCTGTAAAATAGTCACTGAAGCAACTTAAAATACTGAACATTAAATATAGTTGGACTCATTTAAGATTATACAAACATCATTCTATCCGTGATGTCAAAAACATTCTTTTGATCAAAGGAATTATTCCAAAACTTGTTGGATGAAACAAAGCAAGTTCTCTGAATGATGTTCCTTCTTTTAAAAGTAAGGTGTCCCAGAAACAAATATAGAAAAACCAAAATAAAGACACTTGCAAGCAACCAATGCATGGAACAGGCGAATAAATATCACAAGGAATGGTAGTACAAAATGGAAACCCCAGAGGAGAAAGATGGTTAGGTAGCATGTTTCACAAGCATAGTGTGTTGTAAGAAGGTGGGAAGGAGTACAGATGGCAGATGTGATTACCTCTCTATGGTCCCTTGAGGGCACCCACTCTAGGCACTGGACTCCTTAGCTGTCACCTCTGTTTCAAAGATAATGTCTCTCATCCTCCTGACTGGGGTTTTCCAGGCTGCACTGTTCCCTGCCTACACTGTGGTATCCCCAACAACCCAGATTGCCTAAAAAGGCCAGCATCTGCACTTTGCATTCTCTCTAAATGCTATGAGCAGCTGTAATTGTCAGCAGTCACAAGTTACCATACAGCTCTTTATACGCAAGCACACTTGTTTCTAATCTTGGGCTCTGGTAGGTGTCAGTCCGTCAAAACGCACAGCTGGGCTTTTTACACATGGTTACAAATTCATAACTATCTCAGATTCAGAACCTGAACAACCATGAATAGTTCAGTCTTTCCTTTAGACAGCTTGGCCAGTTGATCTTGACCTCATGTAACAGGTGATCAGCATACAAAGACCCCCTCCTCAGGGCATAGCTTCAAAAGGCTGGGTTTTTGCATAACTGGAGGTAGGGAATTTGCATTCATTTCCCCTTTCGTATTTCCCAGGAAAACCACTTCACACATATTGATCCAAATGTCCACTCTTGTCTGGCACATTGTACAATATAGTCCTTTGATCATCCAGGCCTTATATCAGTCACATCTTCCCCCTTCCCCAAGAGGTTACATACTATCCTGGCCCACAATAATATAAACCATTCATGTAATACAATGGACCCTAAAGATATGTAAACTTAATTCAAGAATGCCTCCCAAGGATATGGCAGGAAATTGTCATATCTGTCACAGGTAGATTAAAATTGATCATGTTACAAAGGGGACTGGAGAGAAAAGACAAAGTTATTGTAAAGTTTCATCCCCAGGAAACTATAGCATTTCTCTTAATCCCCTCCCCGCAAATGCTATAAACAGCTGGAGCTCAGACAGCAGGAGACAAATCTAAGGCCTGGTCTACACTACGAGTTTAGGTCGACTTTAGCAGCATTAAATCGAATTAAGCCTGGACACGTTCACACGTCGAAGCCCTTTCTTTCGACTTAAAAGGCCCTTTAAACTGGTTTCTTTACTCCACTCCGAGGGGATTAGCGATAAAATCGGCCTTAGCGGGTCGGAATTGGGGTAGTGTGGACGGAATTCAACGCTATTGGCCTCCGGGAGCTATCCCACAGTGCTTCATTGTGACCGCTCTGGACAGCACTCTCAACTCAGATGCACTGACCAGGTAGACAGGAAAAGCCCCACGAACGTTTGAATTTCATTTCCTGTTTGCCCAGCGTGGAGAGCACAGGTGGCCACGCAGAGCTCATCAGCACAGGTAACCATGATGGAGTCCCAGGATTGCAAAAGAGCTCCAGCATGGACCGAACGGGAGGTACGGGATCTGCTCACCATATGGGGAGATGAATCAGTGCTAGCTGAACTCCGTAGCAGTAAAAGAAATGGCAAAATATTAGAAAAGGTCTCCAAGGCCATGAAGGACAGAGGCCATAACAGGGACGCACAGCAGTGCCGCGTGAACATTAAGGCGCTACGGCAAGCTTACCACAAAGCCAGAGAAGCAAACGGAAGGTCCGGGGCAGAGCCGCAAACTTGCCGCTTCTACGCGGAGCTGCATGCCATTCTAGGGGGTGCAGCCACCACTACCCCAACCGTGTGCTATGACTCTCTCACTGGAGAAACACACAGGGAAGAGGGTTTGGGGTACGAGGAAGATGAGGATGGAGGTAATGTAGATAGCTCACAGCAGCAAGGAAGCGGAGAAACCGGTTTCCCCAACAGCCAGGATATGTTTGTCACCCTGGACCTGGAACCAGTAACCCCCGAACTCACCCAAGACCCTGAGGGCACACAGGGGACCTCTGGTGAGTGTACCTTTGTAAATATTACACATGGCTTAAAAGCAAGCGTGTTTAATGATTAATGATTAATTTGCCCTGGCAATCGCGGCCAATACACCTACTGGAAAAGTCTGTTAACGTGTATGGGGATGGAGCGGAAATCCTCCAGGGACATCTCCAGAAAGCTCTCCTTCATGTACTCCCAAAGCCTTTGCAAAAGGTTTCTGGGGAGGGCTGCCTTATCCCGTCCGCCATGGTAGGACACTTTACCACACCAGGCCAGTAGCACATAGTCTGGAATCATTGCATAACAAAGCATTGTAGCGTATGGTCCCGGTGTTTGCTGGCATATGGACAACATCCATTCCTTATCGCTCTTTGTTATCCTCAGGAGAGTGATATCATTCACGGTCACCTGGTTGAAATGGGGCGATTTTATTAAGGGGACATTCAGAGGTGCCCGTTCCTGCTCTGCTGAACAGAAATTTTCCCCGCTGTTAGCCACGCGGTGGGGGGAGGGGTGAAGTGATCATCCCAGAGAATTGGGTGGGGGGGGGGGGTTAGTTGGGTTTGTGCTGCATGTTAACCCGGAAACCCCAGCCCCTCCTTTTACATTGCAAACCCATTTTAAATGGCCAACCCAATTCATGCTTGATATGGGAAATGAGGGCGCTGCTGTTTGAAACCATTCCCACATGTTAAGAAGGTTAAAAAAGCCAAAAGACTGTGGCTTACCATGGCTGCCTGCAAGCCGAAATCTGTTGTCTGGCACTGTGTGAGTGATCTCTCACACGAAACCGGCAGGCCCTCACTATAAGAGGAAAAATGCAACCTTTCACAGTCTTTTCCCTGCACCATCCCTGCCCCCTTCTTTTGTCCACCACAGACAGGCCCTTCAGTTTCCCTCATATCTTGATTGGCGCTTACACACTCCACCTGAAAGCATGGGTCAGCAAAAATGACTCTCTCTCTTTATGCAGGGTTCTAGCACCTGAGCTTAGGGTAACGCAACAGAACAGTTCTGCATTCCTACATAGGGTCCTGGAATCTGCCCCTTTATTACACACAAGACCAGGCAGGAAGGAGTTCAGAAGGACCCTGGTCTCCCTGGAAGGACACTGACTAAGACCCAAAGGACACTCTGGAGAGGGAAGGAAATTGAGGCAGATCTTGTGTGTATGCATTTTTTTATTTTTCCATGGAGCTGTATATCTCTTGCACTTTGGCAATGAGTGAAGTGTGATTGGTTTAGAAATTCCTTTGTAAAGTCTGTGTCTCCCTTGCTATAAATGTCATGAAATCCCCAGAGGGTGAAACAGAGTGACTGTAAGAACAAAGCTCTGGATTGGGCATGTGTAAGCTACTGGGGAGACTTGGGAAGGGTCAGCATTGTCCAAGGGGTTCCACATCCCATGAATGGGCCCCAGACTTAGAGTCTGTACCTTGGGGGAGTGCCTGAAAGGCCAGATATAGGGACAGTAACTAATGCTACTCAGACTCATTAAGCTTAAAACCTGTGGGATCCAAAGGTATGGGTCCAATACAGCAGCCTCACAGTGGAGCTCACCTAGGCCTGTAATGGACAAAGGTGGCTTCAAGCTACTTTTGCATCCTTTTGATCTGGGGTCATTCCAGGGGCCAGTGCAGCCCTAAGTTAGATCAGCCACAGATACTCTAATTTATGCCAGGCATCGCCTGAGTTGCCTATGAGGTGGTCTTGCAGCAGCACAGAATCTCTAGCACTACCTGGCACACTGTTGCTATCCCAGCATGCTCCTTGCAGTATGGCTTGTGCATGGGAGGGGAAGACAGTGTAGGGTTACTTATGGCAGTCCTGTAGAGAGCCTGCACTAGAGAAATTCTCCCCTGAGCAGCTGCAGGGCTTTTATGACCTGTGTATGCCATTGGATCAGCATACAGGTTTTACAGGGAGGGAAGAATCCTTCCCCTTGGCTCTAAATACTCCTTAACAATATGGTGTTCAAAATCTAGATCCACATCAAAATTATGTGGCTGAAGACCACCTTGTGACGGGTTGGATCACAGAAACCCCCCTGGGAGCTGCCACCCGATGTGCAAAGACTACCCCTGCTCCTGTTTTCCCTGCCAGCTCAGGACTCCAGCACCCTGTCTTGCTGAGCCAGACACTCCCATCTGGCTCCAGACACAGACCCAGGGTCTGAATCACTTGTCCCAAAGCTGCAAGTTTACCTGAAAACAGCTCACAGTAGTGTGCTTGTCTTTAGCACTCAGATGCCCAACTCCCAATGGGGTCTAAACCCAGACAAATCCGTTTTACCCTGCATAAAGCTTATGCAGGGCAAACTCATAAATTGTTCGCCCTCTATAACACTGATAGAGAGATATGCACAGTTGTTTGCTCCCCCAGGTATTAATACATACTCTGAGTAAATTACTAAATAAAAAGTGATTTTATTAAATACAGACAGTAGGATTTAAGTGGTTCAAAGTAGTAACGGACAGAACAAAGTAAGTCACCAAGCAAAATAAAATAAAATGCGCAAATCTATGCCTAATCAAACTGAATACAGATAATCTCACCCTCAGAGATGCTTCAGTAAGTTTTTCTCAGACTGGACACCTTCCAGGCCTGGGCACAATTCTTTCCCCTGGTACAGCTCTTGTTGCAGCTCAGGTGGTAGCTAGGAGATTCTTCATGATGGCTCCTCTCCCTCTCTGTTCTCTTCCCCCCTTTATATATCTTTTGCATAAGGCGGGAACTCTTTGTCTCTCTGGTTTTCCACCCCCCCTCACTGGAAAAGCACCAGGTTAAAGATGGATTCCAGTTCAGGTGACATGATCACATGTCACTGCAAGACTTCATTACTCCCTTGCCAGCACACACATATACAGGAAGACTCACAGGTAAATACAGCCATCTGCAGACAATGGGAGTCATCAAGATTCCAAACCATCATTAATGGTCCACACTTTACACAATTACAATAGGCCCTCAGAGTTACATTTTATATTTCTAGTTTTAGATACAAGAGTGGTACATTTATACAAATCAGATGATCATACTCAGTAGATTATGAGCTTTGTAATGATACCTTACAAGAGACCTTTTGCATGAGGCATATCCCAGTTATGTTACATTCACTTATTACCGTATTTTCTCTAAAACTATCTCAGTTACATTATATTGACTTATTATCAAGTTTTTATAAAACCATATAAACTGCACAACGTCACAGCATACAGGTTTTACAGGGAGGGAAGAATCCTTCCCCTTGGCTCTAAATACTCCTTAACAATATGGTGTTCAAAATCTAGATCCACATCAAAATTATGTGGCTGAAGACCACCTCTAAAAATATACAAAATAATAAATACACAGGAGTAAGAACTTTTTTTTACTGTACATAACTAGCTCAGATTGTCTTGTAGTTGGTGTGAAACAGTCATGTGTTTTGGGGGTAGTCATCCTGCTGGATACAAGCAGGTCAGCATTATTATGAAGGCTGTTACAAGAGTTTGTTCCTGAAAGGCCACAATCTATTCCCCACTCCCTTCCCATTAATGTCAGTCTCCTTTACAATAAATAACGTCAGTACTTGAGCTTTACTTGGCCTTTCCTGGATGATTTATATCATCAGTTTGTAATAGGCTAAGCTGAAGCTTCCCTGCTCTTGATTCACTCCAACATTATAATTGGAGTTTGGTGACTTCTTTCCATCCTTTGAAATCAATTATTCAGCAAGTTAGTGCTGATGATGCAATTTAAAGCCAGGTATTTTGCATCTTTCATTTTATTACATGCAAATTGCATTTGAAAATGGAGATGGACACTGCTGGAATTATGCTGACAGATGACATTGTTACCAGCTGTCTACAGGATTCAAACTAAATAGAACATAGCAGAGGGAAGAAATTGTGTCAGTAACTTTGTTTTGCCTGTGTTTAAATATTAAATCTAAGCTATTTTGCCGTTGGGGGACACAACGCAATCACAAATTGCAGCAAAGGGCTGTCATTTTGTGTCCTTTCCCAGTCCCTCTTCTACTACTTGCTAGTAAATCCAAAAAGATTTCTCACTCAAAGATTATGCAAGATTTTCCAGAAGGATTTTAGAACAATAATCAGCTATGTAGCACCAGCTACCTAGTACCAACGGTTGTGGGTCACATTTATATTAAGGCTACCTTTTAAAATGCATCAATTAATTAAAACATTATTAATCAATGTTATAGACATATTATAGACATATTACTATGTGTTACAGATGATTGTAAGTACATCAGTAGAAAGTACAATAGGTGGCTGTAATAATATAACATCTAGCACTTTTCACTAGATCTCGAAGTGCTTTACAGAGGAGATCAAGTAACATTATCCTCATTTTACATATGGGGAAAATGAGGCAGAGAAAAATTATTATGAGCAACATACTGACCTGTTGATTAACCACTTCTCTAAACATCTATTACTAATGTATTAATCCTTCCTGAACTATTTATAAATGCATCCTTAATGTGAAGTGTGACTCAGTTATGGTACATCAAATGGATTCTCTCCTACTCTGTGTGGATGAGAGTTCTGGTAGCCTGATACAAGGAGAAAGTCCAGGACTGAGTCAGGAAACATGAGTTCTAGTCTCAGCTCTGCTGATGATTTTCTGTGTGACCTTGGTCAAGTCATTTAATCTTTCTGTGTCTTCCTTAGTTGTAAAACAGGATAATTTACAGTGTTGCCAACTCTTGCAATTTTAGGTATTTTTCTTAAAGTCCCTGTCCCTGGAGTCATGTGGTATTTGAGAATCTCAGATTTCAATGAAAAAAGTAAGTTTTTAGCCCACATTTTTGTGCAAAAAACCTTGAAACATGAACATTAAGACCTCATAAACCATTACGCAAACCAATATTATTTTTAAAACTCATGATTTTTAAGTCAAACATAATTTGGGGGGGACTGATTAATGATTTTTGAAGACTTGGGGTTGGCAATATTGGGTTTTCCCACCCTTGTAACATTTTAAGATTAGAGCAACACATAAGTGCTCTTTATTATTAAAGTGGAAATAATGGGGCTTTGTAGGATGATATTTTTTCAATTCAGGGAACTAGTCTCAATGGAAAGGAAGGAAGCAAAACTATTCTAGGCAAGAGTAAGGTTAGATCCTTCTACAGGAGTCTCATCATGGGGATACTCTCCACAGGATTTCTCATAGGAGCTGTGTAGCTGACAAAAAAAAGCCTCCTTTTACGGGGATTTGGTTTTAGAAGTAACGTAAATTACTAGGGCTGTCAATCACAGTTAACTCAAGCGATTAAGGCAAAACAAATTAACTAGATTAAAAAAGTCATGATTAATTGCAATTTTAATCGCACTGCTAAACTATAATAGAATACCAGTTTACATTTATTATAAATACTTTTGGATGTTTTTCTACATTTTCAGATATATTTATGTCAATTACAACACAGAATGCAAACTGTACAATGGTCACTTTATATTATTTTTTTTATTTCAAATATTTGCACTGTAAAAATTATTAAAAAAGAAAGTGTTTTTCAATTCATCTCATACAAGTACTGTAGTGCAATCTCTTTATCGTGAAAGTACAACTTACAAATGTCGAATTTTTTTTCACATGACTGCACTCAAAAACAAAACAATGTAAAAGTTTAGCGCCTACAAGTCCTCTCAGTCCTACTTCTTGTTCAGCAAGTCGCTAAGACAAACAAGTTTGTTTACACTTCTTATTTACAGTGTCACCTGAAAGTGAGAACAGAAGTTCACATGGCACTGTTGTAGTCAGTGTTGCAAGGTATTTACTTGCCAGACATGCTAAACATTCATATGCCCCTTCATGCTTAGACTTGTAGATTGCACTATCTGTTTTTTATCCACTCATTCTACTAAATGCTGTAACTTGTTCCATAGTGGAAATGCTAAGTCAGTGGGAAAAAAAGAAAAAAAATCTTGTGTGGGATTTGTTTTGTTTTGTTTTCCCTCTCTTAATGGAAGTTGAAAGAAAAAGTCTAAATAGGAAATAGTTAAAGGGTAAATCTCCTTTTTAAAGAAGACTTCTGTGATTCTTATTTGTTTGCCTGAGCTCCAAAACATTGTGTGGACTGGCTAAAACCCTGTCCTGCAGTCTGCAAAGAATCTCCAGTGCTGGATTACTGTTTAAAGAGATGTTCTTGATGTGTAGAATTTATCCTGCGCTTATATATAAATATTGAGCTAAATTAAGCATCTGATTGTATTTTCATTTTTACAGGCAGCCCTGTCACTTGCTAAAGCACTATAATTTTTGTACACCTGCCACTTTTTCCAAATGATGTTAGAGATGGAAGTGAGAAAGCAGGAGAAGAGAGTAAGAGAGTAAGTGACCCAACTTACAAAGTCTGAAATGGAAATATAAATTGGCTGTGCTAAGCGCACTTCAGTAATGCAGCTTACATATGCAGCTTACATATATCATAGTCAGTATGTAACACTTTGCAAATGAGCTTGGAAATTGGTACCCGATGTTTTTCCCATATCTATGTAAAATGAAAAAAGTAAATTTTTATAAGCCAGTTAATACCTTAAATCAGAATTTTACCAGAGTCTGAAATGGTGCAGCTCAGAACTTGGCAAAATGTTCACAACAAAACCAAGTCTATGCTCCTGGAATCAGGTTTCCTTATAAGCGTCAAATTCAGATCAGGTTTTTCAAAGTGTTCCCATGAGATTCTCAAACATAGTTTCAAGCAAGTCTGGGCTGAGTTTCAGTGAACTTAGACTGACTGATAAGATTTCATGTTAAAATCATGTGAAATTCATAGATCTTAAATGGTTTCAAATTGAAACCAAGAGAAACACGGTAGTTTCCACTGAGTTTTGCTTTCAGGTATTGAACCCAGAAAATCAAAGCAAGGCATATTTTGTATAAAGATTATTATTATGGTGTGTAGGGTGTGGGGAGCGGGGATGGGAAGAGGGGGAGGGAGGGCAGGAAGAGGCAGAGCGGGGGTGGGTCTCAGGGGGAAGAGGCGGAGCAGGGATGGGAAGAGAAGCAGTCGGGTGGGGCCATGGGGCAGAGCACAGGCAGGGCCACGGCCTGGGTGTCCTTTCAGCAGCAGCACTCCAAAGGCCAGCGTGCCTGCAGAGGGAGGTGTGCTGCATCCTGTTTAGGGAGGCTTAGCCTCCCCTGGCCTCTTGTACCCGCCACCCATGTGGGTATGTGTCTCAGTAGCATGTCATATTGTATATCCATTCTCTGATGTAGAACGTTTGGGCTTTTAATTTAAGAAGTGAATTCATCAAAGATGCAGAAAGATCCCTGGCCAGAATTCTAATATGTTCCTATATCATAAACTGAATATTTCAGGATAAGACACTTTTTCCTTATTTAAAAATATCAGTTTATAAAATCATAATTTTTCTTTTTGCAGGTTACAAGGTATTCCCCTTCCTCCCCCGATATATTTCAGAGTTGATTCGTAGAGACTGAACTAAATGAGAATGAAATTCCTACAGTCCCAACTGATTTTGTGGCACAGATTTAGGGCTCAGCTGTGACAAAGTCCCAGTCCACAGTAGAGAGCATTGTAGAGACATACTGCCCTATTGGGAGCTCTTGGAGGCATTGTGCAACAGGCATGCACAAAAGCATAGGGAGAGGGAGATTACACCACCCATTCATAGAGCACAGCATGTCCTTCCCCTGTACTTGCCAGCTAGGGTGACCAGAGAGCAAGTGTGAAAAATCAGGACAGAGGATGGGGGGTAATAGGAGCCTATATAAGAAAAAGACCCAAAAATCGGGACTGTCCCTATAAAATCGGGACATCTGGTCACCCTATTGCCAGCTCATATAACCCTCCCTGATTCTCCCTGTTTCTCCTTCCTGTGAGGCCATCACTAGCAGAGGCACTGCCTTTGTGCAGTGTGCAAGAGGGAGCTGGTTCTATTGCCCTCTCACCAACAGGGCCGGCTTTAGGCCAATTCCACCAATTCCCCCGAATCGGGCCCTACGCCTAAGAGGGCCCCGTGCCCAGTGGCAGGGCCACCGGGGGGGAAGGCAAGTGGCCGAGAATCCCTTCCCTGGCTAGAGGCTTCTTTTAAAGTTTTTACTCACCCGGTGGCACTCTGGGTCTTTGGCGGCATTTCAGCGGCAGGTCCTTCAGTGCCGTCGAAGACCCGGAGCGAGTGAACGACCCACCGCCAAAGACTAGGAGCTCCGCCCAGTGAGTACAAGCCCCACGTGGTTTTTTTTTACGTGGTTTTTTTTTTTTAGTCATCCCTGCCTGGGCCCCGTCGAAACTGTTCGAATCGGGCCCCGCACTTCCTAAAGCTGGCCCTGCTCACCAACATATGCACCCACAAAAGGGCCAGGCCCAATCAAGCTCTCATTGTGCAACAGATACATCTGAGGATTATGAAGCAGAATCCTTCACTCATTAATTAATGATTGGTGAAACATGCTGTTCTCTTTGGACACTGTAGCTAATAATATTTCACCAATATCTGAGAGAGTGCTATAAATGTTTGCTTTGTGTGACACATAAGTTTGGGGAAAAACATCCACTGCCATTGAATGACACATTCCAGGCACTGTAGATGATCTATGCATATCCCTACTATACAAACCTTTTAAGTGAAAACAGTGCTAACTTGCTAACTTCTGGTGTTTGGAACTTGGCTAGCTTAACTTTCAGAAGGTCACCAGGAAAAATAATAGAAGAACAGGAGTACTTGTGGCACCTTAGAGACTAACAAAATAATGCCATTCCAGCATAGCTTTTATAGCCACTCACTTTCATTTGGAAGCTGATCGGTGACTGTTCTTGGCTGTTCTTAATTTCCATTTACACCCTGATCTGTCAGCTATTCTCAACCATACTAAGGAAGCATGAGCTGTGCAGTTGAAACAATGAATATTTACAGTGCAGCTCACTAACTGATTGCTCTCAATCTATCAATTACTCTTTGCAGAGGAAAACATCCCTCTCTGTGGAACGGTGTGCTATAAATTGAGGACTTGAGTTTTTAAAAAGCAAGTGTACCTGTGCAAAGCTATTCAAATAAATAAATAATGAATAAATATTAGTAAAATACTTCAGTAAGGTAAGGAAGTTTGAATGTAATTAGAATCATCAGTCACATGTGGAAATAGTGTGGTTTAACTGAAATTAAGAAAATGACTATTTCATGAGACTTATCTACAGCAGAGCTAAGACCATTTGTACCAGATGGTTGGCTTTAGCTCATTCACCATGAGCTATGATCTCATAAGCTAAGCAAAGTTGGGCCTAGTCAGTGCTAAGAGCTGATCGTTCCTTCTGCTTCTGTGAGTGGAGGGAACTCTGAGCAGCTGCATCTTCCTTAGGAAGCACAGAAGGGGAGGCTGAGTAGCATCAGGGTGGATGGGATGATGATGAAGAGAGAATACTCAACCTCTCCTTCCATGCTTCCCACAGTAGATTCATCTGAACTGCAGAGACAAAGTTCACTTTTCATTCAATAACCTAGTCTTGAGTCTCTCTTCTGAAATATTGGCATATATATACTGATAAATTGCTGTCGTCTACCCCAGAGGTGGCTACGTTTCAGCAGAAGTGAGAGAAGTGTTCCTTAATCATAAAGTTCATAGAGCACTAGAGGATCCTCAGAGGAAGAATGCTAAAGAAATGTCTGATCTATTATTATTTGTTAAGTTCTGACAGTGTATTCAACTTCTTTTGTATGGTGCTTTTCACCCTTAGACCTCAAAGAGCTTTTCTACAGGACAGAGAATAAAACAAAAAGTCTCAAAAAGTTTTCAAGGAAAGTAAATGCAAAAAATTCCAAAAGAAAAAATGGTCTTGAGGCTAAAAACTCAGGCAATTTAGATTAAATTATTAGCTCTGCCACTGATTTCCTGGACAAATCACTGTGGCTCAGATTTTTCAAGGTATTTAAGTGTTGCTGTGCTCAGTGTTGCAACACCTAATTGATTTAGGAGCCTAAATTTCATTATCAAAAAGGATTTAGTTAGGATCCTAAATCCCATAGACAGTTAATGGGATTTAGATGTTGCAACACTGAGTGCAGCAGTGCCTAAATACCTTAAAAATCTGGGCCTTCATCTCTCTGTATCTTAGTTCCATATCTGTAAAATGTGGATAATAATACCTCCTGTAGCTTACCTTTTATTTATCTTGTCTATTTAGATTTTAATCTTGTGACCAAATACACCCCAGTATTCACACCCATACCATTATAATAATCTGTATACAAAATATGCCTTGTAAGGTATCACTTGAAAACTAATAACTTGCAGATCAATAATCTCAAAATGTATGTAGCAAAATTATATGTAAAGTTTTGAATATAAGCTGAAATCACGACTGTAGTATGTTTAGCAAACAAGTTTGGGGAGTGGATAAACCTGTTTCTCAAAGACAAGCTGATGCCTCTAGCCAGGTGTCATCACAGCTGGTGGGCAATCACCTGTCAAGTGGCCATACTTTGGCAAGGAAGGGGGCAGGAACAAACAGATCGGCATCTTAGCAAACAACAGCATTGAACCTTTTTGATTACGAGACTCCTTGTCTCCATTCTCACAGCAGGAATGAACTTTATCTACGGGTAACCATCAGGAAAATGTATTTCAAAGGGTGACTGAACTATAAAAGTGAGGGGCAACTCCAAGTTATCTCTCCCAGTCCATCGCTCTCTCTCTCTCTCCTTCACCTAAAAAGACAAAAGAAACAGGCTTTGGACTTTGGGAGCATATCCTGGCCGGAGAATTTGGTTAGCGATGTTACTGGGAACATGTGGTAAGGACCTTCACCTTGATCCATATCTAGTTTATTAAGTTTTAATACTAGGAAGTGTTTTATCTATATTTCTCTTGTAACCATTTCTGTCTTTAGTGCCTTATACCGGTACTCACTATCTCCTTGTGGTTAAATAAGCTTATTTTATTCTTTAATCAAAACTAATCCAGTGTTGTGAACTGTGTGGGTAACTCCATTTAGGGTAGCAAAATATGGTACACTGATCCACTTAGAGGGGCAACAGACCTAATATATGGACTGTCCAGGAGAGGGCTGGACAGTGTGGAACACATGTTTTGGGGGGGAATCCAAGCCTGGGAGAGTGTTGGGGTCACCCTGCAACCAAGATTGGTGGAAGCCAGGGTGTGACAAATGTGTGACTGGCAGGCTGCAGCTACATACAGACACTCAGGATGTGACCGGCATGCTGGCAAGCTGCTTGTGAGCAGCCCAGGTGAGAGCTACAGCAGCAAAGCATTGTGAGGCACCCCAGGGTTGTAGGGCAGGAGTAACACAGCCCATCACTGCTGTGGATTGCACCCCAGAATGTCATAAATCTCCAAAAGGCTTATTATATGAATGTGATCCTTAATGCAACCATGCAAAGGCTTCCTAAATCCTGGCCCAGATAGAGCCTTCTAATGGATACCTGAAGGCACTACAAATACACACTGTTAGCAGCCTGCATTACTTTACACATATGGCTAGCTATCTCTTCCAAACCCAGAGTAATTACTAATGGCTCAGCATAGCCCAACAATTCAATGTCACTTCTTTAAAGTATGATAATTTACAAAGGCATGATTCATGTGGGGAAGTTGCCTTCAGAAACTCACCATCATAAGCGGAAGAAGAATGAAACTTTCTAATGCTGCAGTTAACATGGTATTATGGTATTTATAGCTTGTTGGGGAAATGTTCAGGGTTTTTCCTCTGGAAAATTTCAGCTTGTCATCAAAAAAACGGAGAACGTGAACATTTTCAGCTGAAAACAGCCACACATTTTTTTTCAGTTTTTGGCAAACAAATTTCAGTGTGGGGGTTTCCAATGAAAAATCAAAATGTGAAGAAAAGCAAGCTCTTTCTTGAAAAATTTAATTCCTGTGAAACTTCAATTTTCCATACAAAAAAGGTTTTGAGCAGCCCTGTTATTCTTCTACCCACCTTTCCAAAACATTTCCATGTTGTGCACCTGTGATGCTGGAATTTGAACCTTTACTGGTGCTAGGAAGCACACCCAGACACAATTACTTCAGTGGAATTATCCAGGTGAGGCAGTGATCACCATGAGTAATGGTTACCCAATGAGGCCTATGGTGTTTTACAAACTGTAGTCCATCCTCTAGAATTTAGATTCATTAATAATGACAGGTGAAACACATACAATATGAGCACTAAGGGCAAGTCTCATGACTAACAACCCTATTCCTCAAAACATGGATAAAATGTGGAATGTTTTAACATTTTATATAGTCATGTTGGATTGACTGTTCAAATTAAGATAATGTATCATACCAAACAAGCAGGAGGAACCATTTGGCCTGACTCCCTAATGATGGGACTAAATAGAAATATAGAAGTTGTACTTGTAAGTCATGTGTAATATACATGGGAATTGACAGCAGATGTTCCTGTGTGAGTGTATTTCTTCCTGTTTCTCCCTTCTTGTTCTCCTCTCTCACTATCCTGAAAAATAAATATAAAACCAGAAGGGAGACAGGCGCCTCATGAACTCTTTCTCTCCTAACATACCTGTGAAGATTTGGGGAAATCTGTCTATGTACAATTTATGAATTCTGGTTGAAGTGATGAATTTGTTACAAAATTGTGGTATTATAAAATGCCCATATGTCAGTGTGAAATCTACCATTTGCTTATAGGGCTGAAACATCTCTCAGCCAGACTAGGGAAAACATTCAGTCATTAAATCTTACAGAGCTGCTTATTCAAGTGGAAATAACTTGGGACAATGGGCATGCTAAGGAAGTTGCCTCAGCAGAGAAGCTAGTCTCTCCAGGTTCTCTTCAGGGAGGGGAAGCGAAAAATCCCCAGAGTGACCGATAAGGTAATTGTGACGTTACACTCCATATTCTTCATAGAAATATTGTTATGATATGAATATGGCATAACTAAGATGTTTTATGCAAGGTGGATCATGTGAGGTATCATTGGAGAGGTTATGATTTACTGAATGTGTTAATCTAATTTGTATGCATGTATCATTTCTGTATCTAAAGTTAGGAATATTGACTATGTAACAATTACAACTGTGTGTGTATTTGGGAGACACCCACCAGACAACCGGCCATCAGTCTTGATGGGCCATAAGGAAGAACCAATAAGACTTTGAAGATACTAATTTCTCTCTTTCCTGAGAGGCATCCTGGGATGTAGCTGTGACACTACTAGGTCAGGTAGTCCTGTCACCTGGTACTAAACACCATCTTTGCCTTCTAGTAATTTTCCATTAAAAGGAAGGGGAGGTCAACACTGGGAAACAAAAGATTCCCGCCTTATGTAAATCTTATTTAAGACTGGGGAGAAAGGCAAACAGGACTCTTCTCCATTGTCTTCCTGCCCAACAAGAAAGACTGTTGAAAGTACCTGAAGAGACAAAGGAACTGAGCTTTAGGAAAGGCAAGAGCTGAGTCCAGACTAAGACAGGAGTCTAGTCTGTAAACAGAAATAACTGGAACTCTAAGCTACAGAAACTCTGCAACTTACTAAAAAAACAGTTAGGGTGAGAAATTATTTCTTGAAACCAGTCTCTTTAAGATATTAAGCTTAGTATATGTGTTTTGTTTTATTTGCTTGGCAATCTGCTTTGTTCTGTTTGCTGTCCCTTTATAATCACTTAAAATCTGCCTTTTATAATTAATAAACTTGTTTTGTTTATTATTTAACAAAGTTTGTGCAATTTCTAACTGGGTGGGGGGCAGGAAGTTGTGCATAACTTCCTCCACATTGAGGGAGGGTGTGAATTTATGAGCTTACGTTGTATAGATTTCTCTACAATGCAAGACAATATTATTTTGGGTGTACTTTCCAGAGGAGAGTTACACTTGAGCTGTTTGCAGATTCTGTGTGATTCCACAGCTGATGCGTCCCTACCTGTGTGTGTGTGTGTGTGTGTGTGTGTGTGTGTGTGTGTGTGTCTGTGTGTGTGTGTGCGCGCTGCCAGGGAGCCTGATTCAGCAAAACGGAGAAGGAGCCCAGGCTAGTGGAGCAGGTGGACTCAGTGAAATCCCAGTACATCGAGTGGCATCCCTGAAGGGAGGTTAAACCCGTCACAGTAATTTTCTGCAATATCCTTGGGAGATCTTACTGAATTAAATTTAAGTATTTTTGGGCTTCACTGTATTAAATTAATGGATTATGTATTGTTGTAGGCCAGGATTATATGTAACCTCTCAGGGGGGACATGTAAAATCTGGGGGTTCAAACTGTGCCAGACAAGAATGGACTGAATACTGTGTGGGTGCCTCAGTTTCCCCTATGCATTTCTTAAGTCTCCAGTGTGCATAAATGGCCAACACTCTGTATCCTGGCAACAAATGGCCGGGGCCCTTCCCCCCTGCAAGGGAATAGCGAAAGGTGAACAAAGAGATGAGGTGACCTCCTGGCCCGGGAAAGAGACAAAGGCCAGAAAGGAGAGGCTGGAGGGTGTTTCAGTTTGGAGCTGGCTGGGGATGGGAAGTGAGGGCAGATGGGGTTGTCTGGCTCGCTGGGCCCCAGAATGGACCCAGCTGGGGTGTCAGACATGAGGTCTGGAGTACCTACCTAGAGGCTTAAAGGTAGGGCATTGCCTCAACTCTGCCCACCACCAGCAAGCTAAGGGCATGTTGGATTCACTGTTTGAATCCCTTCACAGCAGTTTGGTGAGTGTCTTTCACATTATGGGGTGCAGTCCAGACCAGTGAGGGGTTGTGTCACTTCCTGCCCTATTACTTGGGTGCCTTAAATGCTCTTTGCTGTGGCTCACTGGACACCAAACAGCCAGAAGACAAGCATGAGTATCCTGAGTGCTATGCAGCCCTGGTTCAGTGCTCTGACCCCAGCAGCTTGCCTACACCATAACAGCCCCACCCTGTTTTGGTTACACCTGGCCAAATGACTCCAACACTCTTCCCATCCCAAATTTCCACAAAACTGTCTGCCCTGAAGTGTCCAGCCCTCTCCGGAACCATTCAGAGAAATAATAATTCTTTGTTCAGCGTGGCTGACTGTCTCTCTCAGTCAGGACCTTCCACAGTATTACAAGATGCTGGTTTCTTTTGTCTTCTTGGGAGATAAAGGGTCTCTGTCTGTTCTTTATAGTCCCCAAGAACTGTCTTTGTTCTTAAAGTTAGCAAGGCCTCCTATGTCTCCTGTGTCTCTCTTGGGTGCAGAGGAGCCATGTTAATTCTCTGTCTCTCAAGTTCAGGCTCAAGGCAACCCCCTCTGGGTTAGCTGGATATCTTCATTTATAGCTAATATGTACACTGAAGTAAACAAACATTCCTTTGTCTAGAATAGACCTGTTTATCACCATTATTTAGGCTAGGTTGTCTTTGTATAATATTACTAGAACATGTTTAAAACAAAGGGAATTCCTAACTACATATATAAAGTGAACATGTGCAATTTACAATGACATTAATAATCAATGTGTTACTAGTTTTCAAATGATACCTTACAAGGAATATTTTGTACAAACCTCATTGCAGTTGTGTGTATGGTATAAATACAGGTGTACTTAGGGCCACAGTGTCCAGTGGAGTGGGGGTGGGGACTCAACCAGATCTGTGACAGGACTTTTATTCACAATTTTGCTATAAATAGGGCTTCTGATTTTAGGTTTTACCAGATAAACACCAGTAAAACACCCCTGCTATCAAAAAATAATAATAAAAAAATCAATATTTATCCAATAAAACTAGGACAACACCAGAAATGGTTACTTGTATCTAGGGCTTGTCTACATGGAGCAGTAATGCAGACTATAGGGATATGATTTCTAAAGCACATTACCATGTTACACGTTAATGGGTTTGTGTAAACACTGCTGGCACACACAGAAGGGTCCCTAGTGCACTTTAACACAGTGTAGTTTAAAACAGTATTATGTTAAGGCACACTAGGGAATATTAAAAAGAGATTATCCTTTACACTACTTACTAATGTAACTAGTAATGTATGTTATATACGTGAGACAGAAAATAGCTCGAAAACCCTGATTTTTAGTCATCTACATAAAACTCAAAAATTGCTAAAAAAAACACTGGAGAATGAAACTAATAAACCCTGAAAAACAAAAGCCCTGGATATAAAGTCAAATTGAAACCAAAGGACTTAAGCCTCACTTACACTTTAAATCTGTAACACTTCTGTAAGTGGAGTCACTGGTGTAAGAGATCAGACCCAGTGCTTAAAGATGAAAAGCCGGCGTAGTCTGCATGTATGGATAGAGAACAAACATCTGTAGAGAGATTAGTTATTTACCATCATACATAGAATAAACTTTCCCTTACCACAGGATGGCTCTCTTAGTACATTCTCTTACATAGCCATTGTATAAAACATCCTTTCTAATTTAACATGTATAGATTTTAGTCTTAGAGTTTCACTTTTTTACATTACTTTATTTGTCCTTTGTCACCTTTTATTATCCAAAAAATAAAAAGCTTAATAGGACAGAATCAAATTACCATCAGGACTGTGTGTCTTGAAAACAAAGGGCCAGACTGTGTGATTAATATCCAGGCCCATATTGGGGATGGTGCAAAATCACATTGCCCTAGGCTGAGATCCAGACTGGACTGTACGTCTGGGGCACTATCCCTCCCCCACAAGACATTTGCAAGTGACATGCTACATTACTGTGACACACTGTACCTCAAAGTAGCACCCTGTAACCCCCATATTCATCATTCATATGTGGTTGTAATATTTCATACAAAGGGTGCCATGTAAGATGCCATATGAAAGGTCATGATCTGCTGTAACTCATTGCTATGTCAAAATATGTATATTGTTAGTGTGTAAGAAGTTATGAGATTTTTCTATATTGTTGTTATTGAAATATGCGGTGGCTTGGGAGACGCCCACTGCTAGTTCACCAGTGACAACAGAGGAGGTGACCCATACCCAGGCGGGTATTAAACAACCATTGACCAGCAGGGCAATTGTAAACAAAAGATCTACAATTCAGTAAGAGGCAGCTGCACAAACACCACACAATGGAGATTGCTCAACTCTATGACAGTTGCAAAAGCACCACACAATGGAGATTGCTCAACTCTGTGATTCATCAAGGCTCACCAGGACATGCCTGGGCAAGTATCTTTCCAGGGACATGGATTGGTAATATAAAATAAGGGACAGCTGCATCATGTTACCACCTCTCTCCTTCCCCCACCTGCACTGAAGGCAATAACAATGTTGGAAAGTATCAGAGGGGTAGCCGTGTTAGTCTGAATCTGTAAAAAGCAACAGAGGGTCCTGTGGCACCTTTGAGACTAACAGAAGTACTGGGAGCATAAGCTTTCGTGGGTAAGAACCTCACTTCTTCAGATGCAAGTAATGGAAATCTCCAGAGGCAGGTTTATATCAGTGTGGAGTTAACGAGGTTAGTTCAATCAGGGAGGGTGAGGTGCTCTGCTAGCAGTTGAGGTGTGCTCAACTGCTAGCAGAGCACCTCACCCTCCCTGATTGAACTAACCTCATTAACTCCACACTGATATATACCTGCCAATGTTGGAAAGACAATGACTTCGAACTGAGGAGATTGGTCCCAAGCTGAGAAGGAAATTCAGCCAATGTATTAAGAATTGTAACCTACTTGCAACACCCAGTGGGGTGAGAAAAGCTGTTTGATTCAATTCTTGCTTAGTCTAAAAGTTTAGGATTTAGAATGCATGTTTACTTTTTATTTTCTTAAAGTAACTACTCTGACCTTTATGCCAACCACTTAACATCTATCTTTCTATAGTTAATAAACTTATTTTAAATGGTCTCTACTTTCCAGTGAGTTTGTCTAAAGGTCTCGGGGAACCTGCTCAGATTACAAAAGCTGGTGCACGTTCACTTTTCTTTGACAAAGTGGTGAACATCTTGAGTAAGACGGTATATTTCTGGGGTGCAAGGCTGGGGGCTTGGGAGATTTACTGGTTTTCCCTGTGTATAATTCATGAGTGGCTTGGAAAGTATTCATGCAACTTAGCTGGGTGTGCCTCTGCATGCTGGTGGCTGAGTGATAACAGCGCCTGGAGGGGTTTGCTGCTTGTCACTGACAAACCATTATGAGAGACTGCTCAGGCTGGAGAATTAAGGGGGCACAGCAGTCCCACAGTTCCAGGTTTTACCCCGGGGATCCTATCACAATCACCCCCTCAGTGTGCTCCCCACGTGTGGCCAGACCAGTGCAGATGGGAGGCCACATTTCCTATTCCCACCCTACCCTTACTCCCCAAGAGCATGTCAAGTGGAATAAACCTTGCACTGCCCCAAGCATGTGAACGGTGATTGTGCCATTCTGCAAGGGTCACAAGTGTGCATGTTGGGGGAAAGGCTCTTGCACCACAACCCCTGCCTGCCCTCCTCCCTTTTCCCCACCTCAATCCAGGGGTACAATGTAATCAGGCCAAAGCCTGGATGAAACACCTCTAACTCTGGTGATGGATGCATTAATCAATGTTTCTTTCTAAAATATAAATCAACAAGCAATGCCATAGAACTTTGTGAGGGAAAGGAGGTCCCACCTTTATTTTGAGCATGCAGCAGTATGTCACTTTCCTCTCCAAACATTTTGGTTGAAACAAATGGATTCTTCAAAATGATGAAGAGGGAGATGAAATTGTCTCATTCAGTCTTTACCTTTAGCAGTCGGGGACAGATGTTATCATGATACAAATCCAATAAGTGGAGAGTAAAGTATCCCACATATGTAATATTCTAATGAGCAGGCCAAAAATGGGCTACAGATTTTTATTGTCGTCTCAATCCTCTTGGAAGTGAAGTTATATTTGAGTCTAACAGAGCTTGCTCTGATAACAGTTTAACATAAGTAGAATTGCACATGTGCAAGAATGATGGGGAGTAATCATGTTTGAGAAGAAAACAGAAGATAAAGTAACTCCGAAGCTAGAAAAGACAGGTTTGAGCTAACACAAAACCTGCATTGATGGGGAGGAGAGTTAATAGGAAAATGAGGATCTAATACAGATGTATAAGAAAAGATAACTAGTTACATAGCCTAACAAAAGATCAAAGAAGCTGTGAACTAACAAGTCCTACAGGTGCATTTGGTGTCACCCTCATGAACTTTCCACTCATAAGTAAAGCTACATTTATGTCATGGAGGTCATGGAAGTCATGGAATCCGTGACTTCCAGAGACCTCTGTGACATTCTCTTCTTCAGTCCAGGACTCTGGAGCTGGCAGCCAGTGGGGCCCTGGCAGGGTTCCAGCGACAGGTGACAGCAGCAACAAGTGGCCCCCTGCAAGGTTCCAGTGACAGCTGACAGACTTCTGAGGGGTCCCTCTTAAGAGTTACAGCAACGGGTGACCTCGCGCAGGGAGAGGGGGATGCCTCAAGCAAGCAGCTGGGGGTGTCCCATTTTCTCTTTGGGAAATATGGTTACTCTGCAGCTTCCAGCTGCCGTGGGAAGAGGAGGAACCCCACAGCTTCCAGCCACCATGGCAGAGGGAGAAACCACGGAGCCGCAGCAGTAAAAGTCACAGCCAGGTCACGGATTCTGTGAATTTTTGTTTATTGCCTGTGACCTGTCCATTACTTTTACTAAAAATAACCATGACAAAATCTTAGCCTTACTCATAAGTAACTGGTCGCTGCTTGCTGGTGTTTTGCCTTACTAATAAAGACTTGTTAATCCTGTCTGCTGAGTGGTGAATCTCAATCTAATAAATCTTACTCCACTAGAGTCAATGTGAATTTTACCAGTTGCCACACTAGGAGTAGGCTGGACCTGCTGAAAGCTGCTATATTGATAAGATTGGGGTCTCAAGTCCCCAATGTCTATTCTGCCATGTAGAGAGACAAGGTGGGTGAGAGAATATCTTTTATAGGACCAACTTCTGTTGGTGAGAGAGCCACTCCGAACTCTTCTGCGGGTCTGGGAAAGGTACTCCGAGGATCACACCTAAATACAAGGTGGAACAGATTGTTTAGCGTAAGTACAACAAGGAGTCTGGTGGCACCTTAAAGACTAACAGATTTATTTGGGCATAAGCTTTCGTGAGTAAAAACCGATGCATCCGAAGAAGTGAGGTTTTTACTCACGAAAGCTTATGCCCAAATAAATCTGTTAGTCTTTAAGGTGCCACCAGACTCCTTGTTGTTTTTGTAGATACAGACTAACACGGCTACCCCCTGATACTTGACTTTTAGCATAAGTAGTTAGCACATATTCTAAAGGACAATTCAAGGTATAGTGGCCTGTTAACACCTTTGCAGTCAGAAGACAAAAAGAAGGGGTTAGTGGGTTACAGATTGTTTTAATAAGCCATAAAGACACATCCAGTATCTTTCTTCCTCTATGTCTCATTTATGCTGCTCTATCACTGCAAAGATGCCAGTAACCCATATCTGGACAGCTGGGAATCCCCTATGCACGTGTGAATCTTCAGAAGATATAGAGCCAGCATTGAATGTGAGGCATGACTTAGAGAGAGACCTATGCTCTACTTGGCTGCCACTAGAATAGCCCCCCGAGTGCTAAGGAAGCTCTAATTTATCGTAGGAGCCAGCCAGCTCTAGCCTGACTCCCTCTGACTCTTGCTCAGAGTGCACCTCAGCCAGACACAAGAATCAGGCCCAGATTTTGAGTGTGCTTACGTCTTAACCTTCTACTTGATTCCTTCAGTCTGGGCCTCCATTTTTCTTTTCCATGCAGAATGAGAAGAAATGTTGACGGGTTATTTTAATTCAAAGATGACAATTGCTGCTCATGTTGAACATGAGTATCAACCAAGAAGAGACAATTCAGTCTTGACTTGTATTCAGTTGTGGAGCTTTCTGATGTGTCAGTAATAACAAGGGGACAATTTCATACTCATTCATTTTACTACTGGTTTAATATGGTGTGCATACGTGTTCATTTAGGAATGGGACTGATACCACCAACTCTTCACATATATCACTGAAAAATAACTGGCATTAATTTATGCTCAGAAATTTCCTCCAGATATGCCTATTTCACCTTGTCTCCCAGTGCTCAGATACTATAATGACAACAACAGAAATGCCTATACATAAAAAAATAATTAAAATATCAGTTGGGTTGTTGTCAATTTCATTCTCTTTTAGGAAATCACACTTGCTTTTGGGGCTCTGTTTCCACAAACGTGGATCTCTCCATCCTTTCTAGATGCTCAGGGATTCTAACTGTGCTTGGATGTTGTGATGAGGTGAAAAAAAATGCATAACAGAGCCAAATTCTGGAGAACTGCAGTGTAAATTTGGGAATAGTATCTGGCATCCAGAGTTTAGAGATTAGAATGCAGGTTTCAGACCAATAAACTACCTACCCCAAACCTCAATTAATAAGTTTATCCGCTACATCTCTGTTCTTGCATTCTAGGCTTATTATAATATCATCTGGATGCACTAAAGCAGAGATCCTCACAGGTATTTAGGCATCTAACTCCAATCAAAATCCATGGGAGTTAGGGACCTAAATATCTTTAAGGATCTGAGCCTCAAAACTTTTTGCCCTAGTTGTCAGAAAGGGCCAAATGATAAATCAGTATTTAGACTAATGGGTGTGTTACACTAATTACACGGCCTGTAGCAGTTCCAGAAGATCTGACTTAACTGTTCAAAATTATAAAACATATAGTGAAAAAACTATCAATCCCTGATTATCACCCAGACATTAACTTGAGAACAAGACACAGTTCATGCAATTAAAAAGCAGTTAATGTTGGACCAGTGAAAAGGGGAATATTTCTTTACACAGTACATAGTTAAACTGCCACAACAGGTCACAGTTAAATACTCTAGCTAGCATTTTAAAACATTTTGATTTTATAACCATTACAAGCATTTGTCATTATTCAAGCTAAGCCAACAGTGAGAAAACAGACATCATAGTTCAAGGTGTAAACTGATCACCACAGGGTAAAGAAAGTTATTTTCCTACCTATTTGTAACCCTGAGTGATTGTTGAAGGGATTCACTATTTTTTAAGCTATCAGGCACTGCTGTTGCCAGAGCCTACATAACTATGCAGCCCAATGTTCTCTTTTGGTGAGGCAATAGCTATGTTCTTGTCCTTTTTAAAGACGGTTTGGAGCACCCAGAGAACTTCAAGTTTGGGTTCTGCTGTCAGCCATGAAGGTGGTTGAACATTCAGAACCCTCTCTGTGCTCGCTCAGGAGCTCAGAGTTCTTGGCTGTGTAGGGGGGGAGGGATAGCTCAGTGGCTTGAGCATTAGCCTCCTAAACCCAGGGTTGTGAGTTCAATCCTTGAGGGGGCCACTTGGGGATCTGGGGCAAAATCAGTACTTGGTCCTGCTAGTGAAGGCTGGGGGCTGGACTCAATGACCTTTCAAGGTCCCTTCCAGTTCTAGGAGATGGGATATCTCCATTTATTTCTATTTCCCCATATAGCTGTCCTGGCCCTTGCATACCCCACCCACATGACAGCAATGGACTTCCACAACATCAACTCCCAACAGGAGGACAAGATGCAAAAGTTTCCTAAGGAAACCTGAAACTAGAGTAAATTCACCTGGTTTAATAAATAAGCCTGAAACTTAGCCCTGGTTTGCTGAAGTTCACAAAGCTTTGGGGTGAATTTGTAATCAACTGAGTGAAGCTGTGCCAAAGTTTCAGGGAACTCCAGGGATTCATTGAAACTCAGCAGTCTCACATGATTTCTCCCAGCAGTCTGGTAAAATATGGTGTTTGGGCCTCAGTCCGAATATGAGTTTTTGGGATCATTTGAACACAAGTTGCAAGAATGCAAACTCGCCGAAGCTGAAACCAAACAAGGAGGCTAAATTTTGAAGCTGCCACACTTCATACAACTCTAGATGCACTTAGCCCAGTGTTAGTGAAGCAGCTGGGATTTGGATGAGGCTTACACTCAGCCTTCTGGCAAGCTTGCAGAATATTACACAGAATACTTGGGGGCCCTCACAATGTGATGGCACATTGTCATCCTCTGCCTTTGGAACCTCCCATTTCTCATGCCCCAAACAACCTCCTGCTCCTCCTCAAATTCACTATTTGGAGTCTTTCTAGGTTGATCACCTCACCAATAGTGTCTCTGGCCCTTCTGCATATTATATTTGCCAGGGATAGACTAATCTTCCTATTCAGGGAATTGGGATTTTTTATATTGTCACCAAAAATAAATAGTGGCATTGGATTGCAGTAACAATGCGATAAGTAGTAATGCCATTTGTGTTGTGACAGTCATATTATGACAGGGATATGCAGGTCCAGATCCTCAGTTGCTACAAACTGGCATAGCTCCATAGAAGACCGTTTACACCAGCTGAGGATGGGGCCCTTTGTTAGTGGTTTAACTGGATAGAAAGTATTAGATATGGAGGCGGCCACTGGAAAATTGATGTCACAGGGGGAGGCCACAGAAGCACAAGCAGCAAAAAAGAAGTACAAGAAGCAAAAAAGTAATGTGTTTACTCCACACTGATGTACTGCAAAACAGAAAACTGATTGAGCGGGGGATTAGAAACCCACATCACATAGGATAAAACAGCTACTGAAAGCCAGTAGAAAATCATGTTAAGTGGATAAACGCACATAACCAAAGCCATTGCGATTACATGTCAAAGCTTTATCATGAATATGCTTTGCTTTATGGTTTAGTCAATACGTTTTATGCCTCCGTCATCTCGGCGGGAAATGTGGGTTGGAAAGCAGGAAGCATCTTCAAATCATGCTTTGTTTTTGAGCTCAGCTTTCCTGTGAACATAAATTATACATAGAAAAAAAACTCAGGTTAGCTCCCTAATGCATCCAGTGAAGCTGTCAGGCAGGTAATCTGCCACCACGAAACCAGCAGGCTCTTTACATGTGTCCCAATAACATCTGCTACGCTCCTTGATTTTGCACTTGTGTTCTTTTGAAACATCTGGTTAAATTTGTGTGTTCTAATCAATCTGTGCAATTTGGAATAAGCTATCTTAATGTAAAATCCTGATTCTACTAAAATACTCACTGAACTATTTTAAAATATTTATAGCTCCAAAAGGTGCAAGTTTAACAATCCAGAACCAATCAGCCCATCCTCAGGAGTGTCATTGGCATAATGTTCATTGTGTTATTCCAGTGAACAAGATGAAATGGGAATTCAAAGCACTCAGTGAACATCACTTGAGTTGAACTGGCAGTCTTCAGCTAGCTGCTAGAGAAGTGAAACTAATGAATTTGCTCATCAATAATATTCTCCCCAGAAAAATGCAAATTTTGGAGAATTCATCCAAAATATTTTTAAATGACAGTGGGATAGCATTTCAGCATAACAAAAAGTTTATGATTTACATAGTGCTCTATTGACGACTATTAAGCCTCCCCCCGGAGTGCCCGGGGGATGACTAAGTCTTCCCCCGACCTGCTCCGTCTCGACTATTAAGCCACACACAATGTAAGGCACTGATCCTGCAAGAAGCATTATGCATGGACCTCAGTAAGGTGAGGGATCTACCCATGTGGAGCCCCTTCTAGAATCAGTCATGAAGGGCCTGATCCAAAGATCAGGGAAGGCAATGGAAACACTTCCCCTTTGTTAGAGGATGTAGTAATTTGCTGGAGGGCCTCTTCAAACAGAAAATTATGCTATGCCCCAGGCTGGCTCAGTTTCGCTAGCCAGTTCATTGAGGACACACCTTGCTTCCACTTGTTCCTCACTTCTTCCCACATGCCTGCCTTAAGACCAAGTAAGAGGGCATGGTGCTCTCTGCATGCCTGTCCTCAAAGTCCAATTAGCCCACCCAGGAGAGTACATGGGGGCACTCTTACTCCCCTGCTTGAATATGTATTCCAAGTTTTGCTCTAGCCCAAAAAGATCTGCTTGTAATTAGCATTGGAAGATCCAAATTCTATCTCCAGAGGACCATAACTGGTTGATGATTATGACAATGATGAGAATATATATTAGCTTTACCTAACCCAAATGAATGCAAATGGGAGTTTGGATGAGCATAGACATGAGACTAGAGCCCTAAAATTGGACAGGCAATAAACAAACTCAAGGCAAGTAAAATAAATAAGAATTGAGTGTTACATTTGGAGCAAATAAAAATGTATGCCAATGAACTTTAAAGTGGCTTTAGAAATAAGAGATGTAATTAAATCAAATCATGCATCTCCAGTCTCGTATTCACAGAGGTGCCATTGTCAGAAAATAATAGTTTCCATAAAACTCTTGATAGATTATATAGAGAAGCTTTTTAAAAAAACACAAAAAACAAAAAAAACTTTAAGCTTTTGCAAGATGGGGTTTAGAGGTGAATGGTAAATTTCCTGACAGAATAAGTTATTTACATGAGAAAAGGAGAGCTGTTCCTTGGGGTGGGCATGCAATTCAGGTAGAAAGTCAAGCCTGCCCAGCTCACTTGGCCAGTGTCAGCTTTGGTTCAGAGACCATCCAGTAAATACCAATACAGCTTCAGCCTTTGCACACAGTTACTCCAATACACAGTTACTCCAGACATTCGAGTAGGAAAAATGAATTCTCAAATATCACTATGAGATAATAGTCAGCTGATGCTAACGATTTATGGCAGCCATTGTAATGCCTTTTAGTAATCTCTAGGACAGTGTAAATGTTATGATATTGCAGGCCTGGTTCATCTCTCGCAGTAGTGTCAGTTAATATAAAATATTTCAAAGAAATAAATAGTACACTGTGGGTGCCCATTTTTTAACATGTGGGCAAGATAATATGTCAATTTTTCATTCCTGCTGACTCATTACCATTTAAAATGGAGATAACACTGAAAGGCATAGGACAGAGGATATGCATATTATTTTACATCCATTGTTGTAAGGGGAAGAGGCTGAAGAAGGTTCTAGATGGAGGATCTGCAGTAAAATGGAGAGAGACAGAGAGTAACATTAGGGGTGAAACTATTTTCTTTCTTCTAAAAAGTGCTTTGTTCAGTGTTAAAAGAAAATTATTCTCTCTGTGATTCCTTATCGTCACATCAGTTCTCTTTTCCCTTACACTGGTGTAAGTCAGGAGTAACTCCACGGAGGTCAATAAAGTTGCATAGGTGCCAACCATTGTACATGTGGGGAGAAACAGGCTAATACAACTGATGTTTTTTCTTTGCTGAAACAAGAATGGACACAATATTCCTATTCTCTTGCTCCACTGGGTTTCTTGAGCTTCCCTGGGAAGAGATCAAAACCTTACATTTGAGGGCAGTCTTCCAGTTTCAGACACGTTAAATTTGTATAAATTGTAGCCTGTATTTCAAAAATTAGAACCCAATCCTGGGAAGTGTGTGTGTCTTTACTCTTGCAATTAACCCCTTTGAACTCAGTGACACTGATGATGTTTGAGAGTGTATGAAGGGTCAGACCCTTAGCTAGCTATTTTGGGGGTCTCCACTGAAAATGATTTACACATCTGTTCCCATATTCCTTTAATGAAAAACCCCTAGCAAGCAGTGCACACTGCACTCGGACTTTAAAACAAGGTGTAGGACTGGTTTAGATCAGTGACAAACAGCAAATTGTATTCATAGGTCACCCTTCACAACAGACCCACTGGGTGCTGTACATAAACACAGTAACCCCAATTCTCAGTTACTCTTTCCCTGTGTTTGGTGTAGAACTAGGGGAAGGGGTAAAGGTCGCTTTCCATCACCATGAGCTCCCCATATTCTCCATTCCCTCACATGATCCTTAGTGTAACTTAGAGAAGGCTCAGGGCTATTTGGAAAACTTGGATCCAGATCTGAGTTTTGATTCTGAACCCCCTAAGGGCCAGATCATTGAACCTTGTTCAAGCTGCTTTTCTCTGATGAGACACTTGAATAGAAGGCACATATAGGTGAGGAGGGGCATGTCAGGGATGGAAGGAGGTGGGTTAGAGTGCACAGCACTCCCGCCAAACCTGGATTGGCAACCATGTCCTTCTGAGACTTCTGCAACAAGTCCCTTTGGGACAATTTCTTCTCAGCTGCCCTGGATGAGAGCTCAATGCAGCTTAGGAGTTAACCCCCCCAAATTTGGGGATATTCAGATCTTTCCCTTTAAAAAAAAGTTTCTTGAATTACATGAGTATTCCAAAATCATTTACATCCGGACATTGTGCCCATTATTTCCCAGCTCAGCAGCTTGAAATTTCAAACTGTAGCTACAACAGCATTTTTCATTTCAATGGACACTTCTAAGCCTTTTGTCTCTCCTTTGATGCTAGCAGAATGGGGCTGTGAATTTCCCTGAGAACATAATTTGACCTGAAAACTATTACCAGCAATGAAGCACAAGAAGGAAAGAACTAGTTGACTTTCAAAGCCCAAGATGAGTTTGCCAATGTGGCAATTAAAAATATATAACAGAACATATTTGATTTGAGGTCTCCGGCACACAGTAAGCATGGAACCCCTTACCCCAGTACACCTTTTTACAGTTACTTTTCAAAGTGAAACTGCACTTTAATAGAGATCAATGACAGAAACAAATGGAGCGGGGTAGGGGGAAAACACCTCAATTACCAAACTTTAGGGAGATACTCTCTAAATTGTGACAAATTTCTTCTCTCTCTCTCACTCTCTCTCTTTCCAGACTCTCCCTTGCAAGTCTAACACTAACCTGCTTAATTCATCTCATCACCAGACAGTGATTAGATGGAAGGCATCAATTTTTAGCTCTCTGATTCTGCACAATTTTCTGGCAGTTCTCTTTGCCAGCTACTGTAGAACGTTGGGACTACAGCACAAATTATAACCCTCACTGCATGGTTGGAATACAATATGCTGTCCATGGAATTCCAGCCAATCAGTTCAGGCCTAGCTAAGGTGTTCCACATCCATCTTTTGTGCTTGTTGACAGCAGTTCAATTGCAGGCTAAGTATCTCTGCAAATCTGTGCTCAGTTTAAGATTGTTTAAAGTGATAAATGCTAGAGCTTAACCTCCCACATTTTCCCATGTGTTTAACTGCCAGTGGAGAGAAGGGGGAGTATGCCATCCCTGCTAATATTCACTGCCCCCTTCACCCCCCCACAATTAGAGCAATGGAGAAAAGATCTCAAAGCTGGATTTAAGACTGCTCTTTGGGGTAGCCTTTGAGAGTCAGCCTGACAGAATGGATGGGATTTGTGTCAGCCATAATTGAGATGTGCATTCTAGTCTCAGTTCTGCCTTATGTGACCTTGTGCATCCTCAAGAATTCTCAGTTACTCAATCTGTAAAATGAGGTAAGTGTGGTTTGCTTGTCTCTCAACAGCAATCAGTGGCAAGAATTTATAGGCTCTTGGCTCCTCACCCAGTTCACCTCCATCTGGGCTGGAGGATATTTTGAGGAGACAGTTCAGGACCCATTTTGCCTGTGTCCTGTACAGAGGTATAGTTTGGTGCCATCTCTTCTATGTAATGCAGTGTGGCAAGAGTTTGAACTTTTAGAAATTATGAGCAAGCATATAAAATTCTACTGCATACACATGAATGGAGATTTTTCCATGGCTTATAATTGTTTGTAGAAAGTCAGCCCATATTTGATTGAGACAGCAAGAGAGTCACCTCTAACCTCAGAACTATCTCCCCCTGCGAAATGTCAAGTTCCTGAGGCACTAGAGCTTCTCAAAAACATTTTCCCATCATTTTAGTAAACATTAACTTTTTCTCTAATAACTTCCTGGTCAAAAAGGTTTGAACAGTTTTCAATCAAAGTTTCCAAAAAAAATTCAACTTGAGGCAGCCACTATAAAGTCAGAGGCATAAGCAGCTGCATTCAAGGGACTATAATAGAAAGTGTTGGAAGAGTTTAAAAGTAGTGATGGATCTGAAGAAGTGGATCTTTTACCCATGAAAGCTTATGCCCAAATAAATCTGTTAGTCTTTAAGGTGCCACCGGACTCCTCATTGTTTTTGTGGATACAGACTAACATGGCAACCCCCTGATACTTTAAAAGTAGTGGAGCATAAGCTTCGGATGCATCCGAAGAAGTGGGCTGTAGTCCACGAAAGCTTATGCTCTAATAAATTTGTTAGTCTCTAAGGTGCCACAAGTACTCCTGTTCTTTTTGCAGATACAGACTAACACGGCTGCTACTCTGAAACCTTTAAAAGTAGTGTCACTACTGCCCTCCCTGTAGTTCTCCTGGTGCCTTTGTTGGACTCCAGTCGTCACAGCACAATAGAGAAATACAGACTGGAGAAGGTCTTGTGTAAGGATTCTGTTAGCGTTCTTAGCCACTTTCTTATTCAGGTATATATCTTCCTGTGTTGAAGCACATTTTTGATATCTAGTGACCTGAAATATGTGGCTGTTATTTCACCCTGAGGTCTAGTTTCCTTAGAGTTAGATACTAGGGTATTTGATTGAATACAAATATCTATAAAATCAAGTCTGCAAACAAATGTTTTGATGTTACCATTTGGCTAGGTCAATGCAGCTCTACTAAGAGGTCCATCCTGGCTCATTACATACACTTTTAGATTGCATATTGTTCCTCTCTCATCTGAACAGCTGCACACAACCTGGCAAATATTCCAGGTTGGGTTGAAACTTGAAATTTTAGTCAACCATATGATTGAAGCAGGTGTCTTCTGTTTCAGTTTTTTCTGACCATTTCTGAACTAATGGCTTCCAAGCTGTGATGCTTTTGGGACCTCCATTTAATTACTGTGTCTCAGAAACATGTTTATAGCACACAGTTTGTTTATCTCAAATGTTATAGTGTGGTTGCTAAGCCTTTTAGACCGTTCTAAATACGGAAATCCTTCTCTTGTTGCTTTTATCATATTAGAGTTGCTTAATTTGAAAGGACAATTTATCAAAGACAAAATATATTTAAGTATCAAATATCTTTCCCTTAATAAAGTAATCTATATTTTAATACAGATGCATAACGAGCCCATAATTTCATCCTCTAATGGCATATCTTAATTTTAGGCTTCACAATCTTAGCTTTCTAGAGCTGTGCTCTACTAGAATCTAAATCTGCTAAGTGTGTGGGGGGGAGATGTGAGGGGGACGTTGAATACTTTAACATTATTATTTATTTGCAGAAAAACATATGATATCAAACAGCTGACTTTCTTGGTCAGTATTAGATATGTTGCTTTACATAATGCTAACCCTTTTTTTTCCTTGCACAAGTGTAGCATTTTATATATAAGCCGTATAAGTAGGATGGGATGCACAGACACCACAAAAGGCTGGTCACTGATGGAATGTAATTCCTTCCCCGCAGTAAGGGAAGAATACCTGTCCCGTGCTTAGAGGCTTAGGCATGAAATCAGGGACCAAAAATAAAGCTCATCAAGGTCTTCCATTACAGAGATCTGATGGGAGTAATTGAAGAGCAGATAGGGAGTTGGGATATGATTGGTGATTTTGTAATATGGTTTGCTGAGCCTTCTGCACATTTGCAAAGATGCTGGTAGTGTTTTGTTTGTTTAAGTCAGAGCAAACTTCTGTCACCAGTTGGGCCAGTCAGAGGTTTACAATAATGCATAAATACAAACCCAAAATAGTAACAAAATTATAAATGTTGGCTTGGTGTTGCGGTACAAGAAAGGAATATATTCTTTTTAAAAAATAATACTTCTTAGACCTGAAGTAAGGTGAATACCACTCTTGGAAAAGGAGAAAATAATGTATAGATTTCAAAACATTTGAAGTTAATTCAATACATTCCACTTTTTTCAAACAGCCTAGAAAGAACCTAACATGCGAGCCATTCTGGCCTTCGTAAGGAATATAGACGCAGTCAACTAGCAAGCCACTGCTTACCAGTCTTCAGCCCAAACTCCTCTTCCCTCCACTCTCCCAGGATTTTTGGTGTATGAATATAAAATATACATAAAACAGTCATCTTGAAACCAATATAATCTCATGAGGCAAAGTGTTCTCATGGTATTTCCCTTTGAAAACTCAAATGAATGCTCTCTCTTATACAGAATGTATTTAAACATGGGGACCCTGGGGTTTACACTGGGGTAAATTCTAGTAGTGTCTGGTTCAGAAACAAAGACTTATTTCTTCGCTTTCCAAATAAATAAACCAATAACACAATGGGAGCTGGTCAGGAAATGGATTTTCCATCCCATGAAAAGATTTGATTTCAATTTTTGTCCCATATTAGAACAAAAAGCCAAATTTCAAAAAATAAAATAAAATTCTGAATCAGAATGTTTCATTTCAATAAATTTAAAAATGTTTTGTTTCTAATTTAACCATTTGGTTTTTTTAGAAAAAGTTATATTAAAATACATATCTAAAAAAAACAATTTTGAAGTGAAAAATTGAAACTTACTATAGTGAAAATGTTGAAGTGTGATGTTTTGCCATTTTCACAATTTTTTTTAAAAACAAAATTTGACATCAATACAATTTTGTGAAAAAATCTCAGGTTCATCAAAATGGAATTTTCTGACAGAAAACTGTTCGTATTTTTAAAACCAATTCTAAACTTGAGTCCAGTCACCACATGGATTCAACTTCCCTCCTCAGGATGTGGACAGGGGAGCACTTGCTGAGCATATCTTAGCCCCAAATGTTTGGAGAAAGTAGGCAAGATTATTCTAGCTTTTTTCATCCTTTAAACCTTGTCAGAAGGAAATAGGATACATTCTGACTAAGAAGAACAGGAGTACTTGTGGCACCTTAGAGACTAACAAATTTATTAGAGCATAAGCTTTCGTGGAAGAAGTGGGCTGAGGGCCACGAAAGCTTATGCTCTAATAAATTTGTTAGTCTCTAAGGTGCCACAAGTACTCCTGTTCTTCTTTTTGCGGATACAGACTAACACGGCAGCTACTCTGAAACCTGTCATTCTGACTAAGCTCTCTCTCTTTGGAAATGCTCTCATTCTTAGTGGCAGCACAATAGACTTTGATTCCATTCCATCTTGAAAACCAGCAAAGTAAATGGTCACAGAAGAGCTGAAGAGCTTTTCAGTGAACAAATTGGACCTGTCACCAGAAATGTCTAACTTATACAGTTTCTTTTTTGTGTGTGAAAAAACACTTCTCTTTCTTCATTTCACAGGACAAGTTATCATATCCGGGTTGTTTCTGAGAATGTTATTACACGGATAAGAATTAGAGCCGTGTTATTCACACTGCAAAACTGTTATCAGGAATGGCTTTGATATTTTCCTGGGAAAGCTCCAACGAGCCAAGGGGGAGGAAGAAAAAAAAGGTATATATTTTTCTGTCTTGCTCGACAGTTTTCACTGTATATTTGGCAGATAACAGTTTACCAGGGTAGGCCTAGCATGACCAGAGAAATTAAACAATGGTTAAACAATGAACAAAGCATGAAGTTACACCAGCCTTGTAAATATGTAACTAGTAGATAAGGCAATATTAGGGAAATGATTAAAATGTATCAGACTGCACCTACACAGCATGTGGATAGCTCATGACCTATATGGGGATTGATCCACAGGAGCTAGTGGTGATACCATGTAAAATAGAAGATGCCTGAGGCAGCCTGTTTTAAGAATGTGTATGCGCTTTGGAGTTGTCGTAACTTCACCCACCCCTAGCCTAGAGTCAGGTCAACTCAACATAGCTCTTTTGAATTGCAATAAAAGTAGGGTGACCAGATGACAGGAAGAAAATATCGGGACACAAGGGGGGTGTCACCGGCGGAGCAAAAAAAACCAAAAACCAAGTTCTGCCAGTGTAACGACACAAATAGCCCCCTCTCCCAATTTCCTACTGTGCCCCAGTGCTGCTGGCAGTCGGGGGGGGGGGGGGGAAGCCAAGAACAGCCGAGTGCAGCGGGCAGTCAGAGGGGGGGGGGCAGGAAAACAAGCTGGGAACAGCCAAGTGCTGCCGGCGGAGAGAAAAAAAAAAAAGCAGAGTGCAGCTTCGAAGATCAATCGGGATGTGGGACAAACACCTAAATATCGGGACGGTCCTGATTTTATCGGGACATCTGGTCACCCTAAATATGATGTCGTATATTACATTGGTGGATGTGCAGGTGAATGAACCAGTGATGGTTCATATGCCAGCAATGCCCCTCTGCTATGTACATCGGCCAAACTGGACAGTCCCTATGTAAAAGGATAAATGGACACAAATCAGATATTAGGAATGGCAATATACAAAAACCTGTAGGAGAACACTTCAACCTCCCTGGACACACAATAGCAGATTTAAGGGTAGCCATCCTGAAGCAAAAAAACTTCAGGACCAGACTTCAAAGAGAAACGTCTGAGCTTCAGTTCATCTGCAAATTTGACACCATCAGCTCAGGATTAAACAAAGACTGTGAATGGCTAGCCAACTACAAAAGCAGTTTCTCCTCCCTTGGTGTTCACACCTCAACTGCTAGAAGAGGGCCTCATCCTCCCTGATTGAACTAACCTCGTTATCTCTAGCCTGAATCACTCTTGCTTGCATATTTATACCTGCCTCTGGAAATTTCCACTACATGCATCCGAAGAAGTGGGTATTCACCCTCGAAAGCTCATGCTCCAATACGTCTGTTAGTCTATAAGGTGCCACAGGACTCTTTGCTACTATTAAATAAAGATCTCTAAAAGCTTCAAGTCCTCCTGTCATATTTTCCTCTAATATAGGTATGTTATACCAACATTTCTAAGGTATTCTTTACAATATTCTCATCTCAGATTTCAGATATTTAATGTGCTTCTTGTAATTAAGTAAGATCTATGCTATAAAAGATAACCCCATTAAAAAGATTAGAGTAATTTTAACAAAATTGGATACACTGATATAAATATGGGGTAACTCCACCGAAACAATGTACCTAAGAGCAGAATTTGGCCATCTGATTAGCTATATACATCTCATCATATAGTATCTCTGGTAAATTAGGTTACAAAATAAAATATTTTAAATATGTATGAATTTAAACATTGAACATCAACTCTTGGCAGAATAGACATGAGCTCACTGCATGTAAGTTTACTGAAGAGATAGTTAAGAGGCAACTTGATTACCCACAGAAAGAGGAGATATCTGATACTAGAAGGTTCTTTAATCTGGCAGATAGAGATATAACAAAATTCAGTGGCTGTAAATTGAAGTCAAAGTTCAAACTGGAAATATGATGTAAATTTTTAAACAATAAACTAATTAATCTCTGGAACAGATTACCAAGGGATGTGGTAAATTTGCCATCATTTGGAGCCTTTAAATCATGACTCAATGCCCTTCCAAAAGAAGATTCACTGTAGTTCAATCACTAGTTGTGTGGGTAGATTAAGGAACTGCCAAATTAAATATATAGCCTATTTTATGCGGGAAATCTAACTAGATGATCATAATGGTTCTTTCTGGCATTAAAATCTATGAATCTACAAAATGATCATTTTCTCAAAATACACCTAGCACATCTCATAGATGGCCCATTTTGTTTTAAAAAATAGATTCTATTTTCTCATTAATTCCTGGAAATTTATAGCCAATAGGATTTAGTCTACATCAGGGATCTCAAACTCAAATCACCATGAGAGCCACATGAGGACTAGTACATTGGCCCAAGGGCCGCATCACTGACCCCTTTTCATACAAAGATACAAAAGCCCCCATTCTGTCCCCATCCCCAACCCCACTCCACCCCTTCCATGAGACCCCGCTCCTGCCCCACCTCTTCCCACCCCTTCCCCAAAGTCCCTGCCCGAACTCCGCCCCCTCCCTGCCCCTATTCCACCCCTTCCCCAAATCCCCGCCCCTGCCCCACCTCTTCTCTGCCTCCTCCCCTGAGTGCACTGCGTCCCTGCTCCTCCCCCCTCCCTCCTGGAAAGTCCTAAGTGCCGCCAAACAGCTGGGTGGGGGCAGAGGTGGAGGGTGGGGGGGTGAGGGGAGCTATGGAGGGCCGCAGGAAATAACTCCATGGACTGCGTGTTTGAGACCCCTGGTCTACATGGAAGTCACTGAGATTTCACTGGGATTTCCTCTGTGGATTTATGAACAGAAAACATGTCTTTTCCATTTGAGCATGAAAACGAATTCACTATTTGCTCCTGAAATACGTTATGAAAGCTTTCCAAAACACTTAAAACATGTAGATAAGTCACTTATTCTTTTGACAAGACCGAGAAAGGATGTTTATACAACCTGTATTTTATTATGAATGTCAAGTATACTTCAATGAGGTTTCGGCTTATGGGAAAGAGATGCTTTGAAGTAAGGAGCTTTCCACACACACACACATGGAAGGGCTGTAGAAGGCCTCAGAGACAGCAGAACTGATATGTTTGGTGTATAGGGTGCCTAACTGTGGAGAGCCAAGCAACAGGATTCTGTGTCTCTGGCATACCTTGGGTAGCTGTCTGAGAAGCAGTCTCCACACAGCAGCATGGCAAAACAACACACATATACGTATTGTAGGCCAGAGCCACTAATACAGACCAGATGTCAAGTAGGGACTGCTTAGGGCTAAACAGATATTCCATCCCCTGTCCCTGGGTTTAGGGCAGGATTCTCTCTCCCAGACTATAGCGTAGGTCCTATTGATAATTGCCTGGTACCAGAATTCAGTCCTAAATTCCATTCTATTATGAAATGTACGTAAAATGCTGCAGTGATTCCCCTATGGTATTTCATAAAATGTTTCATTCCACAAAGCAATAAAGAGAGTAAGAAATACATATAAACCAAAAGAGACCTCAAGAAACATAGTATGTCACAGTTCATGCAGGTGGACAGGATCACTCTTCTAGCTAAGATGCTAAATAATAATAAAAAGAGTAAAACCCCTTAACCATACTTCTTGCCTCCATTTTCTTTTTGCTAATGAAATCTACATTGCAATATACATATGTTCACCAGAACTGGTCCTTGGCATTTGGCCCTATTTCTGCTGAAAAGTCTGTAATTCTGTGCAGTCCTCCAAATCTGGTTTATGTTATTCATATTATTTATTATTTGTATTGAAAGAGCACATAAAAGCATGAGTCAGAATCAGGACCCCTGATCCTGTGCCATTGAAGTCAAGGGGTGTTTTGTCAGTGACTCTACAAAGTGCAGGAACAGGCCCTTATTTTCTAACCAATTTGTTGGAAGAATTTTTCCACCATCAGGTTTCTTGTAATCCATTTATTAAAATAACTGTTTAAGATACACAGTAACAAACAAACTTTGTAAACTCCTCAGGACAGGGGCTATCTCATACTATAGGTTGGTACAGCACCTAGCACAGGAGGATCCCAGTCGCACTTGGGGTCTCTGGGCTTAATCCAGTTCTCATTAAAGTCAATGGAAAGACGCCAAGCTGGATCTTGCCCTCAAGGTTATCATGGTACAAATAATAATTTGAAAAAATATTTATGGAAACAATATTTTGAATATAAACACTCAGAAAACCTGGCTGACAAATCTGCGACAAGGAATATGCTACTTGGTTGGACAGTTGACTCTTGGTTTGGGTGAGTATTTTTTGCCTTGTAATGTCGTTGCTATAGACATAAGTTCCAGAATTGGCATGGCATTAGAACAAAAGCGGTTAGAGGATGTTATTTATGTTTACAATTAACACCGTTTTAATGGATGACACTGAGATAATCTGTGTTAGTGTTGGGGTTTTTTTTTGTTTTGTTTTGTTTTTTTAAACTGTTGCCAGGAACCAAATCTCAAAAAGTGTTGAGCATCTGCAGCTCAAATTGAACTCAGCTGGAGTTGAAGGGGCTCTGCAAGGTCTTAGCAATTCTTGGGATTTGGCCCTCAATCAGCAGGACTGCAGTGTACCAAGAATCTCTAGTGAGAGACTTCTGTTTAATATACACCTCCCCTGCTATTCCCCTGTAACCAAAGGTTATATTATTTCAGACATGGAGCTTTAAAAAAAAAAAGGATGATGCTTATATTAAATAACAAGTCTTCACAGGGTAACAGCTGTAAGTCTTAAGGCAATAAAATGATTAACAGCATGAGAGAAGGAGCACTAAACTCCACATTTATGCCTGCAGATGACATTGTCCTTTAGAATACGCAATTTTGGGGGGCATTGTAAATTAAATTGTATTTTTTCCTAAGTGAAAATAAGCAAAAGATTATTTTAGTAGTGAAGATGTTGAAGCTGACTGAAAGATAACAATTGGCAGTAACCGAGAAATTAAGTTCTATTGTGGAAACTCTGATTAGAGTCTTGGACTGAAAATTGAATTTTTCTACAGAAATCAATTTTTTCTGGAACAAAAAGCTTGAACGGAAAGTATAGTGTGTTCCAGTGAGATTAAAATAGAGACTTTAATTTGTTCCCTTCCTTTTTAAAAATCTGTTTCCTTTTATGTATCAGGTTAGTTATTTGTGCTATTACAGGGTTCAAACTAGCTGCTAATATTTAATTAATTAAATATCTCCTGTGCAGCAGACAGAAAGCAGACAGCTATTTTATACTGCATAGGACTTCTCTCAGCCATTTTGACGCATGTCCTCTGGAATGGTGGTTGAAGCATCAAGGGACATAATCTTAAGCACATCTGCCATGTAAATATCTTGCAGCACCGGCTACAACAGTGCCATGCAAATGCCTGTTCTTACTTTCAGGTAACATAAACAAGAAGCAGGCAGCATTGTCTTCTGCAAATGTAAACAACCCTGTTTGTCTGAGCGATTGGCTGAACAAGAAGTAGGACTGATTGGACTTGAAGGCTCTAAAATTTGACATTGTAGAAAATGTGGAAAACATCTAAAAATATTTAAATAAATGGTATTCTATTATTTAACAGTGCGATTAATCATGATTAATTTTTTTAATTGCTTGACAGCCCTAGATTTTTCACCTCCCATATTTTAAACACTTTCTATTATGATTTTATTATTATTAAATAGACACACCAGAAAGTACATGCTAATGCCAATCTCAAATGTGATATTACGTTTAGCATAATAGCACAAAAGTCAGGAAATTAAAAGTTAAATTTAATTAACTTTTCTCTCTTGTGCTTGTATTATAATCTAGATTTTTTATTTTTTTTTACATAGCCACACAGCTGGGGATGGTGTGCTGCAGTTGGCAAAGAGGAGTTTTGGATGAGATCTAAACCCTCATTCTTCAGAGCATGAAGTAATCATTAGCTGATGGAGGTTAGGAACAAATGTCCATGTGGGAAGTTTATTGTGTAGCTGCATATTGCAGCTTAAACCTTCCTCTGAAGTTACTGGTGTTGGCTGCTGACAGAGGCAGGATATTGGCTCTCTTAGGAAAATAATGGACTGCAATACCAAAGAACTCTCTTTCTCCTTTATTAAATAGGTACAAATTCAGCATGTGATGTTGTGACCCTTCCCAGGGGTACCCAGGATTGTGAGGCACCTCACTACCACCTGCCCTTTGTGTGAGGAAGCCTTGTCTATGCCTGCTAAGGACTAGCTCTCCAACTCCAATGGTCACGTGCAACACAAGCATTCCCTTCTAGGCCCATGCCTCGACTCAGGTGACAAGATTTAATTTAAGTTTTGGAATCTAATATTTTCCATCTCTCTCAAACTAGTTTCTGTGCAAACATCCTGAGGTGATTATAATGACCTGTACTGGCTCTTGGTAGAGACCTGACATGCCACTCTTTGGGGAAGTTATGTAGATATCAGACGTAGGGATCCTATACACCTCCTCAGCCAGTTGGCACCTACAAGTCACAGATGTCTCCTCTCAAGTTGAATTGATTCTGACCCTCTACGATTATAAATAAATGTGAATGTACAGTTATGTTTAAAATCTGGGTTTTCTCCATAATCTTTGCACATACCCGATATACTGGAGCTGTCACAAACTCATCTTTTCTTCCACTTCTATATCTCATCTGCACTCTATTCTGTTGTGCTTTTGGACTCCATTGGCCATAAATGCCCCTATCCTGCAATGAGCTCCACATGGGTAGATTCTATACTGTTCCATGTAATGGTAGGAATCCACAAATATATTATAATATTGAGGCCTAACATTAGGCCCCCAAATGCATTTTAGACCCATATCACCTCTTTGTTTAGGTTAAATCCATGTGACCTTCAGGCGAATTGAAAGATACTCACTGCAGCCCTGCAAGTGTCTTGTAAACTCTTTAACAGTTTTGGTTTGTCAGACAATACAAATAAAATGTCAAAGCTTTCCCAGTTCATAATATCTTCAAAGATATATAAGATACAGGGCCAGATCCTCAGCTGGTGTAAATTAGGACAGTTCCTTTGACTTCAACACTGGAAGGATTCTTGGGGTAGAACTGGTCTCTGGTAGCAACAGACTCCCATTTGTATGAAGTTATTTCTTTGCTCAAACAGCAGGTGCTGGATGTATTCCCTTTTCTGTTCGTTTGACTGTGTACCACACATTGAGTAGTGATGTACATGTTCAACAACTTTGTGCCTTCAGCTGAATGTGCAGGGGGCCTGCCTATTAACCAGATCTTCAGATTATCTGGGCACAATTTATAAAGATGCTTTAGGCATAATACATAATGCATAATACATCCACCACATAATTAAAAGTGGTGGCACTATAGTACCAATCTCTTTATAGTATGATGGATTAGTACTGTAATAGCAATCCATTTTAGTCTAGTTCCATTTTTTAAAGCTTTCAATACTTCCATCTAAAGGGCTTTAGCGTCAGATCAAAGCCATTCTACACAGCCTTCTGACTTGAAGTAGATATTTGACTTTCCAGGCCTGACCCAAGAGGATCAGAGGAAGATGAGAGGACTTGGTTTGCTGGCCCACACAAGAGTATCTACATGTTTGCGGACATCCAAACAAGAAGGAACTGACAGAGTCTCCTACCTGCTACCTTGGAAATAAATGATCTGCAGTTCTTCTTGTACCTAATGTATCTCCACTTACCACTCCAGAGCCTGTCTAACATTGTAACCAGTCAGCCCCGGGCCATCCTGTTGCTGCTTTTCATGCTAGTTTACCTCTGTTTTTCTCAAACTGTGGTCAGTTGAAGATTTTTCCCATTCCAATTTCTGACTGCTCTGCTACTTGATCACCTCATTAGTAACTTGCTTGGGCTGGAGAAAGACTTGACCAGCTCTTCACAAGATCTCAGCTGCAGGGTGTGGTCCACTTCCAACCATGGCTCTAAGTAGAACCAACCAAAGCACAGAATACTCTGAGCATTGATTGTCACTCATTAACCACCTACTCTGCCTGATCTTATTTAATAAAGGCCTCCCTGAACTGATTGCTACTTGCCCATTTAATGTTAATTCTTTTAAATTTACAGGGCTTCACTTCAGTAAGTGGTCTTAGCTCTTTGCACTTCCCTGGCATCATACCATTGTGGAGTGAATGTTTTCAAATGTAGAAAATGTAAAAGAAAACATCTAATAGTGTCCTCTACTGCATCTTGCTAACTACCATCTCCTTAACTTTTTGCATTCACTCCACTGGATCAGTCTGTAACAGGCTTCCTTCCCATGTATCCTAATCCTGAATCCATCCATTCTATACCTACTCTTCTGACGTTGGTAACCTTTGAAGTACAGTTCCACATACTACATGGAAAAGAGATTATAAAAAGGCACAGTGGGTTCTTGTGTTTTTATTTTGGTCTCACAGTGACTCCTGATCATATGACCTCAGTTTACAAATAAAAGGTGTGTATAAGTGCGTGTCTGGGATCTGAAAGTCAGTATGTTCTTTCTTTCTCATACATCATCAATAAAGATTGTGCAGGCCAAATTTTGTCCTTAGTTACGTCCATGCGATTCCACTGCTTTCAAAATAGTTTCATGGGTATAACTGATGGCAGGATTTGGTCCTACACTTAAACATCAACAGACCTTTGTCCCATAGCACTACAGAGCTAGCAGGACTAAACAATGGTAAAAGCTTATTAGTCTGTTAGGGTAGTTTTATCAGCTAGGGATCTGTCCTGCCAGTCATGCCTTTTAGGTCACGCCCCTTTTGTCATGGGCTATAAAGCAAAGGGGATAGAAGCTGCAATGCCACTTTTACATCATTTGTTAGGGCAGGGGTTCTCAAGATTTTTCTTTCTGAGCCCCCCCTCCCCTTCTATAAAAACTCCATGGCCTACCTGTGCCACAACAACTGGTTTTCTGCATGGAATTAGGGGGTAGCAAAGAGGGCAATTGCCCGGGCCCCACACCACAGGGGCCCCCTTGAAGCTAAGTTGCACAGGCTTTGGCTTCAGCCCCGAGTGGCAGGGCTCAGGGACCTGGGATTCAGCCCCATGTGGTGGGGCTTCAGCTTTCTGCCCTGGGCCCCAGCGAGTCTAACGCTGGCCCTGCTTGGTGGACCCCCTGAAACCTGCCCGTGGCCCCCCAGGGGGCTGCATGCCCCTGGTTGAGAACCACTGTGTTAGGGAATCCTCAGGGAGCTGGATCTGCTGCCTTTATGGTGGCTTTGGACCCCGAGCTGGTGCCAAGTGGCCACAGCAGGAATCAGGATCTGGCACAAAATGGTGACAGACAGTTGACAATTTGTAAAGATAAGAGAGCTCTGAAGAGCCTATGCTGTGTGTCAGACCTTTCACATTGCTCTGATCTTGGGGCCTTAACTTTGATTTCCTGTCTGTAACTGAATAAAGGGCCAGTAAAAGCCACATGTTGCTTCTGCTGAAGTCAGTGTCAAAACGATCATTGAATTCAATGAGCACAGGGTGGAGCCTGAAGAAATAAGATCTGCTCTTCGTATTTCTGTCAACTCTGGCTTACAGTGTGGAATATGATAAGATCATGCCAGAGGCTGGTAGGTAGCTGTTCACAGGAAAAAGAGGAAGTTTATGGCAGTTAATTCCAGTTGAATAAAAACATAGAACAAATTCATACGTTTATATCACAGATTTCTTTGGAGGTCACACGGTCTATATTCCCTATCTGTAACAGAAATAATACCACTTCCCAATTACTTATAATTTTATCCTATGAAGTAGGAGAGTAGTTACCCATAAATCAAGTAGTCTAATATTTGCAGCAATAATTCACTACAGGTGCAAGAGTCCAGGCACAATTATTAGGGCTCCGTGTCTATCACAGAGGTCGCGGAAGTCATGGATTCCGTGACTTTCTGCAACCTCCGTGACTTCTGCAGCCACCAGTGTGGCTGACCCCAGCTGCTCAGGTGGTGCCAGGGACAGCCACACCACCCGCTGCTGGAGCAGCTCTGCAGCCAGCTGCCCTGGTCACTAGTTGGGCAACCCTGGGCACCGCCTGAGCAATGGCCGGCCCCTGACAGCAGTCCCCGGGATGGCCGAAGCAGCAGTTGTTCCACCAGCTCCAGCAGCACCACTGCCCCCTGGGATTTAGTCAGGGGTATTTATAGTATAAGTCAGTATAGTTCATGCCTGTGACCTGTCCATGACTTATACTATAAATACCCCTGACTAAATCATAGCCTTAACAATGCTTACACCTGCAAAAGAAAGCTGCAGGATTGACGTTCATCAGCTGAAAATCAAGACTTAAATGTATAATTCTAAGGTCTATGCTACACCGTGTTGCTTTATTATCTGTCTCTCTTGTCCATTCATATTCAAATCAATGATCTCCACTCATTACTCTTCCTTGGCTGAAAAGGCTTCTACCAGCAAAATCATTAGAAACAATATCCTATTAAAATAAAAGTCCCCTCCACTTCCAAGAACAGAATACAATACTTAAGTTTTCATATGTCTTTAAAATGATATGGCTACCAACTTACCTAATGTATATGTACTCTAAGTAATGAATTTCAATTCATGGTCAACAAAAACAAAATCAGTGACTCCTGAAACTCTGTCATAAACTAGCCATCTGTATAGCGGCAATAAATTCCCTGAGCAATTCCTCAGTAGAGATAGATGAGCATAGAATACCAATCTAAATAAGCTACACGCACCAAAACTTCTCTTTGTCTTTCAAAAGCTTCCAGCCAGTTCTTAGTCCTTTAATTCAACATGTGAAGTTCAAGGTGCCTAATTTAAGCTGTCCCACAGAGGGATACTTATACATACCAATCCTTACACTTACACAAGCTCTCATTGCAGTCAGTAAGAGTCTGCCTGTATGAGTGTTGCAGGAATCAGTAACTCACAGAGACAAAACTGTATCAGGCCACATCGCTCATTTCCATGGTAAAGTCCACAGGAAGCGTATAAAGAGGATGATGCTACTGTGTGGCTAGCCCAAAGCTCATGGATCCCCCAGTATTTGCAGAAAGCCAGGTACATGTTCATAGATGTCCTAGGTCTCTTCAAAGGCTCTGGAGCTATGGTGTCTCCCCCTCCCGCCCTCAAGCTGACCCTTTGGAAGGCCATCACCATTTAAAATGAAGCTGAGCAGAGCATGGGGACATTTACATTAGAAAAAAAACCTGAACTATTACAGACAGAATAACTTCTGGCGCAGATTCTCTGCTTGGACTCTATTCCTTGGTTTACAGAGGTGGTGTTTGTCTTAAGCAATTGCAACGATTTGGTTCCCCTTGCCAGTTGCTGGCATTTTGAAGGCCTCCTGGAGGATTATTTTCCTTCATCTGCTTAATATTTTGAACAAAGTTCAAAAATAATTTGACAGCAAATGGAAAGCAAAACTGCACTGTGGAGCATCTGATTAGAAAACTAATTGAAAATAGGATTTTTCCATAGAAATCCAATTTTCTTTCAGCAAAGACATCTTGATGATAAATGTAGTGAAGCATTAAATATAAGTGAGTCTTTGCAGTGTGATGCAATTTACACTGGGAGACAGCATTGCCCAGTGGACAAGGAACTGGCCTGGGACTCAGGAGAGCTTCTATTCCCAGCCCTGTCCCTGGCTATGTGATCTTGGGCAAGTCACTTCACCACTCTGTGCCTCAGTTTCCCAGTTGGTAAAATGGGGGTAAATATTACTGACATCCTTTGTAAGATGATTTGAGATCTAATGATGAAGAGTGATTTAGGACACAAGTATTATTACTGATGAATTATCTTCCTTATTTCAATCCACTTTTGTTAGAATAATAGCCTGGTAAGATACTATACTTACCATCCATAGCACCACCCCCCTGTAATGCTGCAAGCAGCCCTCATCTCCAATACCTCCTGCTGGCTAGCTGCTTTTCACTGGGTCTTTCATGGCTCAGCCCTCCAGCCAAGTCACAGAGTTCAGCCCTCTTCCAGGGAAGGAGCATCCCAACTCAAAAGAAACAAAACTCTATCCTTCCCCACACACACAAAAACAAACGCCATCACGCATGCACGCACACCCGTACAACCTCCGTACAGTCATCAATCCTCTCCCAGGCTCTGTAGAGTTCCTCCTCACTCTGTCACACAGGGCTACCTCCTAGGAGACCCAGCTCCTCCTGAGTCACTGACCTTCAAAGCTTCTTCTCTGGAGTCTCTCTTCTCCCCAGCCAACTTCAGAAGTCCTCTCCCTGCATGGACAGTCTCAGCTTCTCTCTGCCAGCTCTTCTGTTGTTCCTTTCCCCCTTTGTTCCAGGCCTTCTTCTATATCCCAGCTTTCCTAGCCTTGACCTTCTTTCACAGGGCTTAACTCCCCACTCAAGGCCCTTACCCAGTCCTACCCTTCTCTCACCCTAAGGATGCTCCCTTCCCCTCCAACCCCCTTTTCTTCCCAGCCTTCTTCTAGTCTGGCTAGGATCTCTGGGCTTCCTCAAGCTCTCCCCACCCCCAGCTTCCCATTCTATTCCCAGAGTGATAGTAGACTCTCTCCCTACATGCCCTTTCTGCTAAAACTTCCTCTCTTTATACTAACCAGCCTACTCCTGCCTAGCTAGGCTTCATGATCAGTTAAGCCTGACTCCCCGCCAGGTGCATCCTGGTATGTTAATTGTCTTCTCAGGCCCACATTAGCCATTCAGGGCCTGTGTGGGATACACACCCCATCACAAGCCTCAACATTGCAGATCACCACTTTGCCTTGGGTTATTGTTTTTTACTGTCTAATTATTTTATTGTGTAGGTTGTTCTTGTGGACTCACTTTCTAGATGGAAAAATGGGGGGAGGTCAAAGATACTTACAAGTTAAAAAGTATGCATTCCTTTAAATCTCAGGCTTCACAAAACATATAGGCTTGAGCACCAACAAATGTTGAACTAGTTCTTTCAGAGATCAGACCTGTGAGCCTCATTACTTAAGTTCCTTGACAGAAAGAAGGTGTCTTCCAGACATGATAAGTTCTATGTGCTATTCTTCAAGTCAGTAATAAAGTACAGAGCTCAGTACACAAATCCATTTACCTCAGAGTGGGTCCTTGGAATCCCTCTTGAAACTCTGAGGATTCTAACGTTTCCCTCTTAAACCAAAACTTTGCAAAGTTATGGGGATTTGCTTCCAGACATTTCAAATAGCAAGTATGAGCCCTCTATAATAGCTCCCACTCTGCCAGTGTTTTAATGGTAATTTCACAACGTCATTTTAAACTATTAAAAATTTTCTCCTTCTCCCCAAGGGAAAGAATTTTGATGTGCTGGGGGAGTAATAAATGATTAACTGTAGCATTCAACAACACGAGATGGTGTCCAGCTGAATTAGAGCTTGTTCAACTCCTATATAAATCAGTGGATATGTGCCTATCAACTTCAACAAGTATGGGATCAGGGACCTTAGAAGTCAAATATCAAGTAGTGCAATGGATACAGTCTCGCGTATTATACTGAACATTTCATTGCAGGAGGAAGTTAATAATAAACACCAGTAAGTAGGCCTTATTATAACCTCTCAGAGTGGAACTTATTAGTTAGAAGTTGCTTTTCCTATTTCATTTTATCCTCATATATTATGAAACAGCACTGCAGATAGAATGTCTACTTTTGATTAAACAGGTGTATGGGAACTTGACTGCATTACATACTTGTCATTACTTAGGTAATTACATTCGTTTCCTGCATCATCATTTTGGAAATTAAATGTATTCTGAGAAATATTTATTTGCCTGTTATAATGCAAGAAATATTTCTGTGATTTCTTTTTTAAGAAACAAAGTAAGTGAACATACCCTAGAAAGATTAAGATATTGGCCTGAATGCTCTTTTGCGTATACTTTTTTATCTAGAAGGTTTAGATTATTGTAACGCTTTGGCCAGTTGGTGCACGCAGCAGCAAGGACTGGGTCCAATATCTAGGGGTTTCTCAAAGCAATACAAAATACAACCAGCTTGAGCCACTTATCACCTCTGGACACCTCTAAGAGGCAATATTTCCCCACTCACAAACACTGGTTCTGGGTGTAACCAAAAAAAAAAAAACATATTAAAAGAAGAAACCACAGCATTACATTTGGGAAAACACTGTAACAATGACTTGAAAGTACGCAATCAATAAGTAACACACCCACCCCACTGTATCTTGGGCAGTGTCCTTTTTTCGGTTTCCCACCTGATGGTATGAAAGTCCAAGGGACGAATGTCTCTGTAACACATTGCCACTCCCCGTTTCCCACCACTGCACCCCACTCACAGTTTGTTGTCCAAAGTGAGCAGCATCCCCAGAGTTCAGGGATGCATTCATGTGGGTTTGCCACCTGCCCCTGAGGGAAGGTGTCTGAGTGACACTTCCACCTCTGCTCATAAGTGTCTCTGCTACTGCTTGTCATTGCTGTTGTCATAGCCACACAGTGGCCATGCTCTGTTCTGAGGTTCCACGACTTAGCCCAGTTCTCAATGAACTCAGCTCTTCAGTGATTTCACTGGGTAGGGGAAACCACTCTGCGGCTGTTGCTGCTGCTTCTGCATTGTCTTTTCACCACAATATTGTCTTCTTTTCTTACCAGGTCTATTGTTCAGCCCCCTTAGATAAGCTTCTCAGTAAATTCAGCTATTAGTGATCACTGAGAAAGAACCATGAATCTCAAATGAGTCTAGTCATCTCTGTCTTTTAATACTGTAATGAAAGAGGGGATCAAATGGCTTCTCACCAGGTAGGAACCCTGTCCACAACCCCTCTGAATCTTACCTGAATTTGGCATCACTATCCCTGCTTAGCAAGTGAGGTTGCAGCTAGGGTGATCCCCTCAATTAGGCATGCTAGGTACAGTTCTGCTGCCCTTTACTCATACAATAAGAATAACAACATTTCATTGCCCCTGTATTCAGTACTAAAGTGAATTTTAACCCCAAACAGCCAAAACTGATCAGATTGGCAACACAGCTCTGTCTGCTGATCTCCCAGGAAGAGTAGGTGTGTCTGTGCAAATATAGTCTGCTCCTGAGGGCTTTCCCCCCGGTTCATCACTAGATGTCAGGGGAGAGCGCATTCAGACCCTGCTTACTTTATTATAAAACAGTAAGTGTACATCAGTGATGAAATTCATATCTTCTCCTTTTAAACAATTTGTTGATATTGGCAAAATGATCTTTTAAAATACAGTGTAAAGCATAAGACAAGTAGCCTCTGCAGAGATGAGGGACAAATCTAGTGCCTGCAGCCAGCCTTTCAGAAGTGTTTTGCTCTCAGTGTCTTATAACTGAGTGTTTAGAAAGTCAGAAGTGATACAGAAACGTACATGACAATCCAAGGGAATGTGTAAACAGAACAATGGTGCGGAGGAGTTATTCTTTGGTTTGGGCATCACATTAGGTTAAGACTAGTGTTTGGGGTTCCAGGCAGAATTTGTAATGATTTGGGTTCATTGACAGTTTTGAATTCTTCTGTCATTTTGAATGGTGGAAATTCAAAAGAGTTTTTATCTGTACCATTTTGTGCATGACTCAGAAATAGGCTCCTCCAACTTAAGGATGCAATCCAGAAAGAGTGGCGTGTTTGGAGTTTTGGGGGAAGTTGGACTTGAGGTAGTGCTCTGGGTCCATTTTGATAGAATTAGCCAATTACCAAGGCTTACAAGGTTATTCCACTTGTCATAACAGCAATACATATAAAAAGGCTGAGGTTCTTACTGTTCTTCCATTGTACTTACTGTATTTTCCATTATGTTGAAATGGAATGAGGTTCATAAACATTCTGAAAATATTACTACTCGTAATAGTCATATTAACACTAGTACAAGGCTAGTCTGAAAATGGAATCAAATGCGATTTCTTTTCAGTGTTCCTTTAGGGAATTAAGATTAAATTTAGAAATACGGTATCATTAAAACAATATATGACATCATTTAGCTTTAATCTGTACAAATGACATAACACACTCCTCTTTAAGGGAGGCATACAAGTACAAGCTTCTCTGTCTCATACACTTTTTTTACTGGCTCCCAACTCTGTAATCTTCACTTATTCAGAACAAAACAGGCATATGATATCAGGCATTAAAACTGAAGCTGCCTGGTCTTAAATTATGAGCATTTGCTAATGCTATCCTGCTGTTTATAAAAAAATTTACTGCAGCTAAACTAAAAATAATGGTTTATGTGATATCTGATTTAAGTCAGATCTTGGGATCTGAAATAATTTGGTCCAAAACCAAGGTTCTTCCTGTTTCACAGCCCCTCAGCATTACTAAACAACTGGAAACTAAACTAAAAGAATACAAACATGAATTGCCTAGGGATAGAGTTGAACTCCAGTCTGAAAGATATACTGAAGGACAACTTTGGTCCAGTAATGCAGAACATAAATAGGGATCTAACATAAGATAGACCAGCTCACAGAGCATTCTCTGTGAGGCCCCTTGACTATAGAATAAATTCATGGTAGGGAATGAATTCATCTTCAGGGCACACTGCATAGTCCATCTCTTTGAGCAGGGTTTTGGAATGGGCAAAGGGGGGAAAGAATTTGAAGAAGTGGAGATTTTGGTTTAGTTTGTATGATTTGTATTGCTACCTGAGGCTATATGTAGAAGGATGTGTGTATGAGGAACGTGCTACTTCTTTGGTTCTTAATGATCGTACAATGCCTTTTTACCTGATGGGAAGGGCACCCAGAGCCCACGACAGGCATTCTTTTTTATGTGTGTGATTAAAATCCAAATCAATAAAATAAATATAGTGGATCTTCTAAACCATAGGGTCTTCCAAGCTAGGCTAGACCTGAATTTCTTCCAGATCTTCTTAATTCATTGTGAAGAAGGAATAAAGGCCTACATTTAAGTCTCAAAAGACAACTCCATGCTTAAAGGGCATCCTTTGAACAGTCTGCCATCAAGCTATCAAATGGCATGTAATCTCTGAGAGACACTGTAAGTGGAGTGCTATGTTTTACTAGAAATTTTAATACACTTAAAATTTTTTCTTGAGAATTGGGGAAAACATAGAAACTCAAACATAGAGAAGTATAAAAATATAATCGCTCACTGAAAAGTTTTATATTTATTTCTATAGTTTTGGTAAAACTAGATAATAGTGGAATAATAATACAGCTTAAATCTTCATTGATAGCTATCTGTTCCAAGAGGGAATGAATGAGGGTTTCAATCTCTCCATTTCACACATTTCTCCATTTCACACACAGATTACACACACCCCATCCCTTAGAATACACCAAAGAGAATACCAGGAGAATACATTCGCCCTCTTTTGCCCACACATTGAAAGCTCACATATAAAATGGTAGGCAGAATGGGAAAATCTTTCAGAATAAAAGTTGTCTATTAAAGACATCTTTTGAAAGCTACCTGAAGCTTGAAGAGCTAGCCCTTGGTTATGGGCTGACCTCTTTGGGGTGCAGTCAGTTAGGTGAAGACTGGATGATGTCAATTTACCAAACACCTTCTCTATAGAACATTATTTCAGACAATATTTGAGAGACTTCATCTGAGGATGGTGGGGTCAAAATATCATTTTTCTACCAGCTAAATTTAATTTCTTCAGCTGTACCAAACTGCTCAGCATACATTAGCATTAAACACTAGAAAATGTACAGAAGGTAACAAGGTACTGGTCCTGTAAATCTTTACTCACGTGAGTAACTCTTACTTATGCCTTTAGCTAAATGTACGTCAGTGGATGTAAGTAAGGACTACTTGTGCCTAAGGTTTTACAGGTTTAGATCCATTCCCTTTCATTGCCAGGGAGATAGACTAGATGACCTAAAAGGTCATTTCCATCTATAACTTCTGTGATTCTGAGAACATCCTTACAAATGGTTTAATAGAGGGTAAGAGGAATAAGCTGCCCTTGTCCTAACAGCATTCACTCAGCCTCATTTAAGATAAATGAAGGCTACTTCTAGAAAGGCAAAAGAGCAGAGTTGCTAGGGAGATAAACCCACCATTTTTTACAGATACAGATTATTCCTCTGAGTGCTGCAGATTGAAAAAGTCTTTTAAAAACAGTTTATGTATACTTTAGAGGTGTACGACCCTTTATTAGCGCAGAATGAAATGTTCCTATGTATATTTTGTGTTTTTCAACTAGTAATGACTGTAAGGATATTGAAAGGTGTTTGTGTGTTTTGGGGTTTTGTTTTTTGCTTTGCTTATGGCCGGCCATCTCTTTTAAGAAGATATACCATACTCATTAACAGTTCTTACAATCTCATTTATTCTGAAGGGGAATAAGTACTAAAAGTTGGACAGTAAGACTCTAAGATCTTTTTCTAAGAATGCTGTTGAAAATTACAACCCTTCTATAGAATGAACTATAGAGATGCTCATAATTCACTGCTGAGTTTTATATTTTCTCTTCCCTGTGGTACTTTATTTTTCTGCAAACTGAATCAAGGCCAAAATACATAACTTTAAATGAATTAGAAAATATTGGGCCAAATGGAGATTCACCAGGGATGGTCTGGCCCACTGTCTACATTGGCTTTTCTTATGCATCAGATAGTAATCATATACAAATTGATTTTTTTTGTTTAGTTTCTGATTCCTTAAAACATTCTTAGTTTGGGATATTAAAAGCTCTTAAAAGTAAACAAAGGCATTTTTTTTACCAAAAATAATGTCATTCATATGTATGTGTTCACTCACACCTGAATTCATATACATGAACATTTTAGAAAATCAGAAACTAAAAAAAAAAAAAAAAAAGTTTATTTATTCAAGCTTTATACATTGCTGCTATCTGCGGCACAGACAAATCATTAGAGTGGGCCACAGTCATCCCATTCAACCCAGTATTTTCTCATTGATTTCATGTTATGTTCTTTGGCCTTGCGAGCCTATTAATCTAAACTACCTGATTCATGGACTAAATGCACTCAATATCCACCAAAAACCATGGTGTGGTACTGGGGATTGTGTTTTTAAGGGCTGCGCTTCCCAGAAGGAGTCTGGGTGGGGCACTAAGAAGCTCTTTTTATGCACAGCCAGTTGGAACTAGAAAAAAAATTATACAGATCTTTTGTAAGCTCCTTAAGCACTGCATGATCACTAAACACCACAAATGGGATCATTATCAGGCCCTGAATGATTCTGGAACACAGAGATCTGGGAAGAATTTGATCATCAAAGTTCTGTGGTGACTCTTGGAATTATGTTCTTAAGGCAAAGTTAAAGATAAATTCCTCTGTGGAGGATTTTCCTACAAAGTACACTAACTCTTTGAATTGGATGGAAAATATGACCAATATCCTCTGACTTGTCTCCAGGTTCTGTTTTGTTTTAAAACCCTCCAGGACACTGAAAGCATAAGTCAATCATATTTTTTCTTCTTTAAATATCTCTCAGGGACAGACCTGCTGCGGCATGTCCAGCTCTTGCTGATGCACTTTGGGCTTGCTCTTGTTACCATTCTACACATTAGGAGCTTTGCTATTGACTTCAAATGGGGAAGGATGGAGCTCATGGCATTCCTCTAATAGCATGTAATTCCTCTCTCTCTCTTCATGGGGCACCAAACTTAGGCCCCAGTCCTGTAATGAGCATCATGCAGGTGACCCCTGCATCCACATGTGTTTCCTTGCACAGATTTAGGACCTAAGTTAGGTGTTTTAAGCTTCATGTCATAACTTTAAAATTTTTGCTGATGTAGCAATCAGTATCTACTCACTACTACATCTGTTCAGCCACAGGCCTTTTCCTAAGGGGATTGTGTGGTGAAGCGGGAATTTTCTGTAATATTTTGTATGAATACTGTGTGTATCTCAGTTTCCTCTAGATGCTGCATTGTTAACCAGGTGGAAAAGGACGGTTTGCTCTCTGAAGATGCCCACAGTTCCAGGTGTAACTGATGCCTTGCTGTCTTGGGTTTGGAGCACAGGGCAATGGAGAGTACATGAAGACAATGGCAAATCCAATCCCTGAGACATTTGGTACCTAGCAACTAACAACCATGGATAGCCCATTCCCTCCACAGGAAGCCAGCCATGTTTGACTAGCTGGGGAACAAAGAACTGAGGAGGGGCCAGGTGGGACTGATCCAGGAACTTGGACAAAGAGCAGACAGAGGGAGGGAGGAGAAGCAGGACGCGGCGGTGCACTCAGGGGAGGAGGCGGAGCAGAGGTGAGCTGGGGGTGGGGGCAGGGCGGGGAGCTGCCAGCGGGTGCACAGCACCCACCAATTTTTCCCCATGGGTGCTCCAGCCCCCGAGCACCCACGGAGTCAGCACCTATGGCCCTGATGTGCAACACCTATTGGTCCAAAAGTGCAGATCCTGCTGGTATTACCGCTGTTTGCAGATACCCTTGTGTATAGATGACCCCTTACACTCAGGGATTGAGTGTTTCCCCACCATATTGTGAGCATGCATTCTGACACTGCTGTCCTGCTGTGTGGATCCCAGTGTGCTCGTACTGTGAATTTTTGGCACGCACACAGGGCTATATTTATCCCATTGTGCTGGTAGTGCTAGTTCCCTGGTGTAATGATAACAGTATGCTAGGAATATGAATCCTGAAAATAGTGCCCTATTGTGATAGTCAGTTTGGGCTGTTAATGTGAATCCTTCATTTTTGTATGCAGTGTTGTTATAGCCCTGTTGGTCCCAGGATATTAGAGAGACAAGGTGGGCAAGGTAATATATTTTATTGGAGCAACTTCTGTTGGTGAGAAAGACAAGCTTCCGGGCTTATGCAGAGTTCTTCTTCAGGTCTGTAAGCTCGAAAGCGTGACTCTCTCACCAACAGAAGCTGGACCAATAAAAGATATTACATCACCTATTTTGTCTCTTGAATATGAATCTGTCATTATGGCCCTGTTGGGTGCATCCTAATATACTAAGAGCATGAATCTTGGCCAATAGAGGAGGAGTGTATATCTCAATGTTAGTAGCCTTGAGATATACACTCCTCCTCTATTGTTTAGATCTTGTTTAGATCTTACTCCACTCTGAGCCTGGGAGATGTTAATTTTGACATGTGTATCCTGATGCCAATCCATGAAGGCAGTGGAGTTGGGAAATAAGGTGAACACAGGGCTAGCCTTACAGGTGGGCACCATGGTCAGGGGGGATGCTGTGGTCAAAAGGCAAGCAGCAGGGTGGCTTGGAGTGCGAAGAAAGGGAAGGGAGCTCAGGGCAATGTGGGGGGAGGCAGCAGGGCCCAAGGGTGATGGGGGGGATTCCTCCACCACTTTGGCCTTGTCCCCTCACACACTTTAACAAAGATTCTGGTGCCCTTGACCAGAGGTCCAGCCCAAGGAGGTGGTGAAGCTGCATGGCTTACTCTGGAGGAAGAGTGAGACCCCTAGGGGGTCTGGCTCACTGAAAGGGTCCTCCCAGAGACTATTCCAGAACTGAGGCCCTAGCACAGGGGTGGGCAAACTTTTTTGGCCGAGGGCCACATCTGGGTGGGGAAATAGTATGCAGGGCCGGGGCAGGGGGTTGGGGTGCGGGAGGGAGTGTGGTGTATGGGAGGGGCTCAGGGCAAGGGATTGGGGCAGAAGAGGGGTATGGAGTGCAGGAGGAGGTTCAGGGCAGGGGTGCAGGAGGGGTGCAGGGTGTATGAGGGAGCTCAGGGCAGGGCTTGGGGTGCAGGAGGGGTGCGGACTGTGGGAGGGGGCTCAGGGCAGGGTGTTGGGGTGCACAGGAGTGCAGGATGCAGTAGGGAGTTCAGGACAGGGGGTTGGGGTGCAGGAGGGGTGTGGGGTGTACGAGGGGGCTCAGGGCAGGGAGTTGGGGTGCAGGAGGGTGTGAGGTGCAGGCAGGGGGCTTAGGTCAGGGAGTTGGCGGGTGGGGTACAGGAGGGGTTCGGGCTCTGGCCCCGCTTACCTCAAGCAGCTCCAGAGTGGCAGCGGCGCACACCGGGGCCAGGGCAGACTCCCTGCACGCCTGCCTTGTGTCCGGCCCGGTGCTGCTCCAGGAAGCGCTGCGGCCCCTGGAGAACGGGGGCGGAGGGCTCCGCTGCCCTTGCCGCGCCTCCAGGTACCTCCCCCGAAGCTCCCATTGGCCATGGTTCCCCGTTCCTGGCCAATGGGAGCTGCGGGGGCCAGTGCCTGGAGGCAACTCATGGAGCCCTCTGCTCCCCCACCCGGGGGCCGCAGGGACATGGTGCCAGAGGCGCCGTGGGCCGGATCCAAAGCCCTGAGGGACTGGATCCAGCCCGCGGGCCATAGTTTGCCCACCCCTGCCCTAGCATAATCCTGTGGATCCATGAGGAGGAGGAAAATATGGCCAAGTACTATTTGTACAAACTCCTGCAGATTAATAAAACTATCAAAATTTAGGGGCAAGGCAAGATTATTGGTTGTTTAAATCAATCAACACAAAAAGGTAATTAACTTTTTATGAAAGTCCTCTTAAGGTTGGATTTTAAAGGGAACATAATTTAAGCTTTTACTGGATGCAATGCTGACAAAATGTAGTGTAGGTAAAATAAATCCACTAAAGTTATCAACAAGGGATGTCTGCTAAAAGTATGCACCAAACTAAAGGCATCTACATTCTGTATAGTGTTTCAAAACTTCAAATAAATCCTTACAGTCCCATAAAAAAAAAAAAAGTCTGTTGTTGAAGGAAAAGCAGTCCTTAATCTGACATGCCCATCACCAATGGAACTGACCGCAGGATGGATCAGTCCAACCGTATTCACAAGCAGACACCAAAGAAAATCAGAGGACCAAAAAAGAGAGGCTAGACACTAGGGAAGGTACCTTTGATATGTATTAATATGTTAAATTAATGTTAAATCTTGAAACTACCATTTGATTCTCATAATGATTTCAAACTTTAATGAAAGCCAAATTGAAAACCATTAATTCTGCATCCATTCTTCTTATTAATATATTTTTCTTCCTTGGTATATAGCGAGAAACAGATCTAAAGGACATCTTTTGTAATATATTTTACGTGCTAATACTAATAAAACTCTTATGTAGTCTGTCACATGAGCAAAAATGTTTGATATACAATGTCCATCATTAGTGTCTTAATTATTTACCCAGGACAATGAGCCCTAAGGGTATCTGACGGCAGTGGAGAGCAGTAGCCTATTATTATAATCCTAGCACATGGGCAAAAAAATGGGGCACTCAGTAAAAACAATAGAGCTCGAGACCAAATGGTTCAAGAGATTGGTGAAGATTTTAACTTTGTTATTTACAACTTCCTTCAACAACATTTACAGGAATATCAAGAATATCCAGTGTGACGTTGTGCAGTCTATATGGTTTTATAAAACCATGATAATAAGTGAATATAATGTAACTGGGATAGTTTTATAAAGATTTGATGATAAGTGAATATAATGCAACTGGGATATGCTTCGTGCAAAAGGTCTCTTGTAAGGTATCATTACAAAGCTCATAATCTACTGAGTGTGATCATCCTATTTTAGATACAAGAGTGGTACTCTTGTATCTAAAACTAGAAATATAAAACATAACTCTGAGGGCCTACTGTAATTATGTAAAGTGTGGGCCATTAATGATGGTTTGGAATCTTGATGACTCCCATTAACAAGGACCATTGTCTGCAGATGGCTGTGTTTACCTGTTAGTCTTCCTGTATATGTGTGTGCTGGCAAGTGGGCAATGAAGTCTTGCAGTGACATGTGATCATGTCACCTGAACTGGAATCCATCTTTAACCTGGTGCTTTTCCAGTGAGGGGGGTGGAAACCCAGAGGGACAAAGGGTTCCCACTTTATGCAAAAGATATATAAAGGGGTGGAAGAGAACAAAGGGGAGAGGAGCCATCATGAAGAATCCCCTAGCTATCACCTAAGCTGGAACAAGAGCTGTATCAGGGGAAAGAATTGTGCCCAGGCCTGGAAAGTGTCCAGTCTGAGAAAAAACTTACTGAAGCATCTCTGAGGGTGAGATTATCTGTATTCAGTTTGATTAGGCATAGATTTGCGCATTTTATTTTATTTTGCTTGGTGACTTACTTTGTTCTGTCTGTTACTACTTGGAACCACTTAAATCCTACTTTCTGTATTTAATAAAATCACTTTTTATTTAGTAATTTACTCAGAGTATGTATTAATACCTGGGGGAGCAAACAACTGTGCATATCTCTCTATCTGTGTTATAGAGGGCAAAGTATTTATGAGTTTGCAGCTTTATGCAGGGTAAAATGGATTTATTTGGGTTTAAACCCCATTGGGAGTTCGGCATCTGAGTGCTAAAGACAAGCAAACTTCGGTGAGCTGTTTTCAGGTAAACTTGCAGCTTTGGGGCAAGTGATTCAGACCCTGGGTCTGTGTTGGAGCAGACGGGAGTGTCTGGCTCAGCAAGACAGGGTGCTGGAGTTCTGAGCTGGCAGGGAAAACAGGAACAGAAGTAGTCTTGGTACACTGGGTGGCAGCTCCCAAGGGGGTTTCTGTGATCCAACCCGTCACATCCAGTTATCATAAATAGCAACATTTTTGAAAGGGATCGTCATGCTGTCTGGAGTGACTTGTGACCGTGACTGCCAACCTCAGAGCAGCCTGTCAAGGAGCAGGGCAGAAACCCCAAACTGGTTTATGTTTTATAATTAGATTTCCAATCTAGTAAGAAGTGTGAACTCCTAAAGCACTATAACAGCCTTACCATGGAGTCACAGACAGTCCCATCGGGCATTCCAGTCTATCTTGCCACCCAAGCAAGCTGGACTATGTGACAGATGGACACTTACACCAAAAATCATAACAATATTCAGTAAAAAGCAACAGAGAGTCCTGTGGCACCTTTAAGACTAACAGATGTATTGTAGCATAAGCTTTCATGGGTGACGAAAGTGGGTATAAAGTGTTGCTTTTTTCAGATCCAGACTAACACGGCTACCCCTCTGATACGTAACAATATTCAGGTTACTTCCAGTCCCTGTTACCCCAAAATTTGGACCTCAGGCATTCCAAGAATGGTTTGCCTAAGACTATGCAATTTTCTTTATTCAAAGGGGTAATAAGGTAGTGGTCCACCCTAGAGGAACTGCCAGGCTGTTACCAGGAGCTTGTCTCCGACCCGCAGAGGGCTCCCCTGAGCAAGCTAATCTTGCTAACCCTTGAAAAGACACAGATACAGCCTTCCACTCAAGGATGGACACACAAGCAGTAGTTTTTCTAAAACAAAATAATATTTGTTTAAAAGAAATAAATAGTTACAATATATCTAATAAAGGAAGAAAAGAAAAGTACATAGAGCATAGTAAAACACAATAGAATTTCATTTAAAAATCATGTAATAAAGCAGCACAACAAAATAAAAGACACATAATACACAGGATATATACAGAATGTAATAGGCATGTAGAGACCCAGCATACACAAAGGCCTTAATTTTAATGTTATAATCCGGGACCATACTTAATATAACAGGGGTCGGCAACGTTTGGCACGCGGCTCACCAGGGTAAGCACCCTGGCAGGCCGGGACAGTTTATTTGTACTCAGATCTCAAACCAAAAGCAACGCCTGTAGCCAATCCTGTAATAAAACTGACTAAAGATTTATTAACTAAGAAAAGAAGTAAGAGAGTTATTTGCAAGGTTAAAACAGGAAACGTACACACACAAATGAGTTACAGTCTTTAATTTTAAAAGGTAATATAAGCTTCTATAATAAGCAGTTGTATACATCCTTTAAGGCTGACTCATGCCAAGCAGCATTGGGATCTCTTGTATATGTTTAGGAATCTTTGCCCTTCAGAGTCCAGACAGCATAAAGATCCCAGTTTCTCCTTGTCAGGGATTTTGCTCCCATTCACCCCAGAATACAAGCCAATTGATGAGTTCATGTGCATGTTTCCCCTTCCCGGAGGAAGTGAGAAATGCAATCAACAAGGTCTCTGTCCTTTGATGCTACACAATGCCTCATTTGCCTTGTGTGCAGGATGAGCACTTTCCCTTAATTAATGCTCCTTTTCCTGTTTGGTGAGTTACACAATTACAAAGATTTACAATGCAAACACTCAATTGAACTTTATACCAGGGGATACAGATATTATACGTAGGATTAATACATGCAGCATCCTACAAGCAGTCCTTGGCATGATCTGGCACCTTGTCTTCCCGTTTCACAGGGATATTAAAGCTCATGCTTCAGGACTTAATCCAGTTGCTAACTATTGGAAGCCAGGATGAGACCTAATGGGAGCCCACATCTGCTTATTGTGGGGTTCTTGCACCTGCCTCTAAAGCAGGCCTGCACAACTCGTAAAGCGGCGAGGGCCATATTACTCCAAAGAAAACAGCTGAGGGCCAACCTCACCCCCCCCCGAAACACAACACCCCCCCCCCCAGTGCCGCCTGCCCCGCGGAAACAAACCCTCCTTCCCCAGTGCCACCCCACCAAAACAGCAGTATTGAACCTCGGTAATATGTTATAGCGGACCCCTAAGGTAGCATAATTAAGGTAAAAGAAAAATGTCTTTTTGCTAGAAGTAGAATAAGATCTTCCCCCCACTTTGTAATCAGTTGCCCTGTTGACTGAATGAGGTAGGCATGGAAGGCAGGCACCTCCAGACAGCTGCAACCCTTGGAGAGGGGATGGGAGCCAGACCAGTAGAACAGGTCAGCCACCGATTCGCCACTCGCCTCCTCAGCCCTCCTCCCCCGGCTCACCTACTCACCCCCCGCCACTGCCATCCCACTCACCTCCTGAGCCCCCCATCCCCTCCGGCTCGCCTACTTACCCCCGCCACTGCCTGCCCGCTTGCCTCCTCAGCCCCCCCTCCCTCACCCGCCGCTTGCTTACTCACCCCCCGCGGGCCGCACAGTGAGCCTACGCGGGCCGCATGCGGCCCCTGGGCCGCATGTTGTGCAGGCCTGCTCTAAAGCAACTGATACAGGCCACTGCCTGAGACAGAATATGGCTATTGCCAGGATGGACAGGGATGGTGTCCATAGCCTCTGTTTGCCAGAATCTGGGAATGGGCAACAGGGGATGGATCACTTGATGATTACCTGTTCTGTTCATTCCCTCTGGGGCACCTGGCATTGGCCACTGTCAGAAGACAGGATACTGGTCTAAATGGACCTTTGATCTAACCCAGTATGGCCGTCCTTATGTTCCTGAGACTGGACAGGATGGGAACTTGGGTCTGCTTCAGTATAGCAATTCTTCTACTCCTCTGGGTTCAGATATAAAATAGACAAGTAATGATCAATGATTGTTAACATCTGTTGGCTCTTTGGCCAAAATAAATTCAGTTGGTGAGCAAGGTCCAGTTCATGGTAGACAATTGTATTTAGGAAACCTCCCTCATAATTGCCACTCACAGATCTTCTCTGCTGAAAGACTAAACTACATACACACTCTCCCTGAGAGCTGTCCTTCCTGCCGAGTTGAGACACATTGGTGGGAAGGGATGGGGAGATTTAGACTATGGATAACTTTAAAGGTGTGCTGTACCTTTTAGAGGGCTTTAGTTTCAGAGTTGCCAGTCCAACGCCATTCACCAGCACTATGCTCACTTTTCACTAAAAAGAAAAAAAAGTCAAGAAATGTTAGAATAAGGAGGTGAATGTTAATACACACCTCCTGCATAAATATGTTTGCTACCAAAAAATTGCAGATAGACAAGATTAGCATTGCTCCACAACTTCACAAATGCAATCCCTTCCCAGTGTACTATTGGACTGGTCCAAAACCACAAATAAAATTAAAAAGAAGATCACACAGATGGCAAACACTTCTGTGGTGCTCAGTGAACCAGGACTGCCAACAACAAATTAAATTAATTCAAAGGCCCTCTCAAAAGCCCCACGGAACTTTGCACCTTCAACCATCAAAACAGTTATAAGCAATATCCATATCCTTCTGTATTTTTGACCTAAATACCACCATAGACTCAGCTTTCTGGGTATTATTGACAGAGAGCTGGTTCCATAGCCAAGTAGCATAATTTACAGGAAATGACAGCTCACAGGCTTTCCAGAATATATTAAGGGCAGGCCAAATAGCCATTTCAGAGCTCAGCGGCCACCTAGTGGCATATGGTGATAGAACACCAGTCGCACATTACAGCACAGCTGTTAATGGGACTTGTTTGTAAATGAAAATGTTAAAATCTATGGGCACAATCACTGGAAGCCAAATCTAAGATGATTTAGAAGATGATGTAATACATAATTAAAGTGCGGTGGCATTTTGGTATTAATAAGATATAAAGCTGCAGCATTTTGTTTAAGCTGTGAATACCATGATAGGGAAACCTGCAACTAGATAAAAGGAACACTTTGTTTAGAAATAACAATAGCATTGTTTTAAGATCAGAGTGTAGGGAAGACCACTGCAACCTGTTGTCATACCAACCTTCTGTCCTACAAGGATTAACATTTCCTAAACACCATGCCAGACCAAGGACAAAGATCTTAGTATACTAAGAGCTCTGACACAAAGGAGAAAACAGTGTCACACAGATGAAAAAAAAATATGACAGGTCCCAAGAGAGTCCCTAAGTAGAGTGGAGTTATAGGACAGGCAGTACCGTTCACTATTAGTGGGTAAACAAAACAAATTGAAATCAAATGCAGGGTTAAATCTACCCTCTGAAAATCAGTGCATAATAACAGTAATAAAAGTATTTGAGATAGATGACAGTGAAATGCCAAGCTAAATTGATGAAAATAATGATCCATTTTATAGATGATATAAAGGGTTTGTCCTTCAGTTGGTATTAATAAAAGTATCAGTGTGACTTTCATAATGAACAGATATGGAATAGCAGATTTTATTCAGATGGAGTATTTCCATACAATAGGTTGCTCCATGCAGAATTTGCCCTTTTCCTTGCTGTATCCACTTTTTAATCCTGATCACGGGAAGGAGAGAACTTGGAGCTTTCATCTATTATTTTAAAGCAAATTCTTTTCACTGATTGTGTGTGAATATACACAAAAATACTACAATATGCAAGTATTCAACCTAATATAGCTAGTAGTAAAGGAGTCAATTATGTAGTGGATTATGGTGGTGCCCATTACAACATCATAATTAAGGTTACATTCTCATTTGCATTTAAAGTAGGACCTCAACCTCTTTGTTTTATATTAAAAAAAAAAAAACCTGTGTGTCTGCCCAACATTTTTAGCACATAATCTCCAGATTATGCTTGAATTTTCTGATGAGTGCCAAGAAAATTGTTCAATTAGCTTTTGTGCACTAATTAGTTAAAAATTGCCCCCCCCCCAAAGTTCACATTCTGAATTTCATGTTTTTTGTGTGAGGGGAGAAAAGTGTAGACAGGCCAAAAAACGGTACCTAGTGGCGGGGGAGCCCTCTCAGGTTATGTAAGTATTTTGTGAATTAACACACACAAAAAGAGGTTTCTTCATCATAATTTTGAATCCTTACGCACCATAGTCAGCTGATATGATGGAGAACCATATTTATGTCAACTTCTATTGTTTTTTGAGGTTGTATGAAGAAGAGTTTCTGAACAATTTTGTAGATCAAGATCTTCATTGCAGCATGTCATACCTCAGCTAGGTCCAGGACCTGCATGAAACTGTTCAGCCATTTCACTACTGACTCCTGCAGCTTCAAGGTGTCCAAAAACATGGGCACAATAGCTGTTGCTTTCCACTTTGAGATCAAGTGCCTCTCTTCAAGCATTGCCCATTCCCATTCAGTTTCCTCTGATTGTTCCCAACCCCATCATATCTTTCATCTAGCCCTCAGACTGCTCAACCTGAACCTGAATGTACCTCCAAAACTGTGCCAACCTATTCAGCTGCTGCTAGATCTAGCTTAAAGTTCACATTCTGCTTACTCTTCCCAGCAGTCCAGTTCAGGTATTCGTAATTATAATATTATTTATTTATATTGCAGTAACACCCATAGACCTCAGTCAGGATTGGGGCACCGCTGTACGAATACATTTGAAGGCCCTGCCCTAAAAAGCATGCAGGCTAAGAAAAGAACGTACATGACAAAGATTCACAAGTGAGTAAGCAGTTTTACCATTTCTGAAATGATTACGTCTGCTAATTACTATCTATCATATTTCAATATTTTAATACTAATTACAATATGTAAATGAGTTGGACAAGTGCACCATACGCAAATTTTTCTAATATTAACATCTCATTTTGTGGATTTATTTTAAACTCAGTGCAAAATAACAGTGACTTGCGTCTGATGAAGTGGGCATTCGCCCACGAAAGCTTATGTTCCAATACTTCTGCTAGTCTTAAAGGTGCCACAGGACCCTCTGTTGCTTTTTACAGATTCAGACTAACACGGCTACCCCTCTGATATTTTAAACTAGTTTCACTGAATTCAGTGCCAGTAGTTGGAAAGAAATATATAGATGCATGATTTTAGTCCTTACATAAACTTGCTTCTCTTATAACACTCAGGAACCATGAAAACTGCACAGATTATTTTTTGCACTATTTGCCAAATTCCAGCAGTTTTCCTTCTGTATGCTGAAAAGCTAGAGTGTTCAACATGCATCCAGGCTTCAATTTTATCCACCAAAAATTTCAGCTACCAATAATAGTTCTGATTCTGATCTCACACCAGTTTTTTGACTGGTTTAATTCCACATGTCTCCTTATTTACATTTGTGTAATTAAGATCAGAATCAAGTACAATATTTTTAACATTGCCTGCATACATAATGAATAATGCATAATTAATTCTGATTTTTTTTATTTTAAAAATGTCTAAAGAACATCATTCGCATTTTATTGTGCTGACAAATAGAACAATTATAAGATAGTTTTATGCATTTTAATTTTTCCCTCTCATCTTGACCCCTCTTATCTGACCTGTAATATTTTGTTTAATGCAGAAGAAAATCATGTAAGTCATTGTTTTGCAGTTCATTGAAAATATATCCAAAATTAAGTGTCAACATTTGTGGTCCCTTGTGGTTGATGTGTATTAATGTTGCTGATAGAAGAACAGGAGTACTTGTGGCACCTTAGAGACTAACAAATTTATTAGAGCATAAGCTTTCGTGGACTACAGCCCACTTCTTCGGATGCATAATGTTGCTGATGTTAGACAGACAGCATTTTGCTAATAACTTGTAGATGATGTGGGTTGTATAACTTGGATTTGAAAGGACTTTGGTGAGCTCTGTAGTTCTTTCATGAAGCTTTCTAATAAGCAGAACTTTATCTTTAAACTTTATGTTTATCTGTAAATATAAAAGAGTTTAGCAGAAGGAGAGGGGATCACGTGGACATGGTACAGAAACTAAGAAGCACCTAACAAGAGGAAGGGACTAAATTAACAATTTCATTAGAAGCTCTATAAGTGCATTGTCACATGGATGCGGGGAAGCTCTAAACCTCTTCTCTCCAGAGGAATGGCAAACTTGATATTGGCAGGACACTTGAAACATACAACTTTTAGACACTGCTGCTACAAAACTGTCTTCTCCCTGCCAAATGACCATAACAAAACTGATTGGGATACAGTTTTGAATAAACACAACAGTCCTTGGAATGTCTTTCCCATGATGACAAGGACGAGGAGGAACAAGCAGCACGGTGAGGGAACTGAGTACTGCTTCAGTTACAAAGTAAACTTTATTACCAGTGCAGAATGGTGACAGCAAACTTCAGCCTAGTTTATTTTGAGGGCAGCTTGAATATCAAAGGGATTTTTTTCACCAGTTGGATTTTAAGAATATAGCACTGTCTCTCTCTGGAGTACTTTTCAAAAATCTAAAAAAATATTTTTTCTGGATTAACTTGAATCATAAGCTTCATGTGAAAGATATTGAAGCCATCTGTGCTGTTTTGGCTACTTGTTTTTTTTTCCAGATACCTTTAAACATATTTTAATTGAGTTCAGAGGGACCGCACCAGCATAACTGAGTGTAGAATTTAGTCCTATTGAAACTGACTTCAGTGGGACCTCACAGGCATAACTGAGGATAGAATTTAGTCCTCTGTTTTCTTAGTGTGGTTTGGCCGAGCATTGTGACATTCAGCTAAGACATTAGTGATGATTATTAAACAAAGTAGGTTTCAGTTCCCAAACAGATCTCTGAATATGTTTTTGAGAATATCTAACCAAACCAATTTCTTAGGAAACTAAAAGAAAACGAAGTGTGATATCAAAAAGGAACACAGTGTTTAAGATTACATTTCAAATGAGAAGTAGAAAAATAAAATAAAAAATGTACTTCAGCCATCACTGAAGTTTAAAGGCTAGATGAATTGCACATAAATGTCCATTGTACTTTTTAAGGTTATTCCGAACATTCTTTTCTATTAAAAAGTAATATGAACTCAGCAAAAATGGAACTTAACATAAAGTGAAACCTATTATGGAATGTGCTCCCAGATGCCCACAGATTGTGCCTGATCTTCTGCATTCTTTGCTTATGAAATCAACTAGAATTACAGGTTTGCACATAATGTCTTGTCTGGAATTATTCCATATGAAATTTGAAAAAGAAATTAGTCTGTTATATGAACTGTAAGACTGGCAACCAAAAGTTCAAATGCAATGTTTTCCAAATTCTGATAAGCACAGTGTTTTGGTATGATGCCCTAATTGGATATAAGATTGCAAGCTTAATCATAGTTTGATTTTCAAATTGATTTTCAGTGTAATCTTTCAATTTTATGCTTTTTCAACTCGTTATTTCTTCATTCTTTTATGAATGTTGCCTAGACATACCTCTTCTGTCTTGCTTCAACAAACCACTTTACAATCCTTGCTTTTATCTTCACCTTCTTTGGCAGTATAGTAAAACTTGTTAGCTAAATTTGCTACATTTAGCTAATATTTGCTACTAATTTGGTAATTTCAACTATGAACTATTTATTATATTTCTAATTGTAAATATAAACTTGTTTTTTGCTAAGTATAATGGCACCCAAGTATTTCTGGCATTATCCACAGATGAAAACTATTTTGGAGAGAAATTAAACAACCTAGTTGCTTTCCAAAACAACTCGTTTTCTCAAACAAAAAAGCATTGTTAGTAAGTAGAACTTCCTAGCTTGGTCACTAGCTTGAAATGATAATTTGCTGTGTCATAGGAAATGCACAAGGAAATGAAGGTTATTCACCTGTAACTGGAATTCTTCAAGATGGACTGGGCACATTCCCACTCTTGAGGTGCATCAGTCGTGTAGCTTGGACCACATCCTCCTTATTTACTGTTGAAATGCAAAGTATTTCATCATCAATCATCACCATCATCATATGACTACTTCATCTAGCTTTTCCCCTAATATAGCAAACAACTATTTTTGAACACTTCTGGCTTTTCTGCAATATTATTGATAATTCTACCATTTCCACCTAGTAATGGATATATGCCATTGTTACAATTCCTAACAACTTGTGCAAGACTCAATATTGCATAACTGAAATTATATTGTGCCCTTCAGTGTACATCAAAAGTACGGCATGTCTCAATTTATTTTATGAATTAGGTGCCATCTTTGATGCATCTCCCCTTATGTATTAAAATGTTATAATTTACATTGATTTAGCTAATAATAGTCACAATACAAGAAAGTTGGAGGTAATACTAATTTTGTACTCATGCAGAGCAAACATTACAGATGGCCAGTTTATGGAGTTAAGCGTGATGTAAATGCATACCAGAAAACTATAATATTGTCACATTTCATTAGGTGTATGCATAAATCCCCACCACCCACACAGGAAGTGAAAGGCAGACACAGAGCAAAAGAAAAAGCTAGTAAACTGGGAAGACGATGAAAACAAGGTGAAAAGAGAGATCTTGCTAGTAAGAAAATGCACAAAAAAGTAGCATGCTGGCTAAAGCCAGTGGGTCAGATTTTGATACTTTTACTCACCTTGAGTAGTGCTTTACACCTTCTGGAGTGCCTGAGTGGTGCATTACTGCTCCAGGACTAAGCCCTGGTCTACATTACAGGGTTAGGTCAAATTTAGCCACGTTAGGTTGATTTTATAATGAATGCATCTACACAAGCAACCCTGTTCTGTCGACCTAAAGGGCTCTTAAAATTGACTTCTGTAATCCTCCCCGGCGAGGGGAGTAGTGCTAAAATCGACCTCACTGGGTCGAATTTGGGATAGTGTGGACGCAAATCAATGTTATTGGCCTCCAGGAGCTATCCTAGAGTGCTCCAATGTGACAGCAGTTTCAAATCTGATGCACTAGCCAGGTACACAGAAAAAGCCCCGGGAACTTCTGAATTTCATTTCCTGTTTGGTCAGCATGGCAAGCTCAGCAGCACAGGTGACCCTGCAGTCCCCCCAGAATCGCAAACGAGCTCCAGCGTGGAGCGAACAGGAGACACTGGATCTGATTGCTGTATGGGGAGAAGAATCTGTGCAGGCAGAACTCCAATCAAAAAGAAGAAATGCTAATATATATGCCAAAATCGCACAGGGCATGATGGACAGAGGCTACAACAGGGACACACAGCAGTGCCGCGTGAAAGTCAAGGAGCTCAGGCAAGCCTACCAAAAGACAAAGGAGGCAAATGGTCACTCTGGGTCAGAGCCCCATTCATGCCGCTTCTATGATCAGCTGCATGGCATTCTAGGGGGGGGATCCTACCACTAACCCACCACTGTCCGTGGACACCTGGAAGGGGGGAGTCTCACGCAACATGGAGGAGGATTTTGTGGATGAGGAAGAGGAGGAGGAGGAGAATGCGCAGCAGGCAAGCGGTGAATCCGTTCTCCCCGGCAGCCAGGACCTTTTCATCACCCTGGAGCCAATACCCTCCCAAGGCGGGATCACCAACCCTGAAGGCAGAGAAGGCACTCTGGTGAGTGCACATTTGTAACTACAGTACAGGGTTTAAAAGCAATAGTGTTTAATGTTTGATTTGCCCTGAAGACTTGGGATGCATTCATGGCCAGTACAGCTACTGGAAAAGTCTTAACGTGTCTGGGGACATCTCCATGAAGCTCTCCTGGAGATACTCTGAAAGCCTTTGCAGAAGGTTTCTGGGGAGGGCTGCCTTATTTCGTCCTCCACGGTAGGACACTTTACCACGCCAAGCCAGTAGCAAGTATTCTGGAATCATTGCAGCACAAAGCATGGCAGCGAATGGTCCTAGGTTTTGGTCGCATTTAAGCAACATTCAGTCTACATCTTTCTGTGTTAGCCTCAGGAGAGTGATATCATTCATGGTCACCTGGTTGAAATAGGGGAATTTTTGTAAGGGAACAGTAAAAGGACCCCGTTTATACTGGACTGTTTGCGCTTGGCTAAAAGGGATCATCCCTGAGAATAGCCACGTGGTGGGGCAGGGGGTGAAGGGATCATCCCAAATAGCCACGTGGAGGGGTGGGGGAAAGGTGTGTACTGCACATCCACCTGAAAACCGCAGCCCCTCCTTTTAAATGGCAATCCCAACTGGCATTGCTTGCTATGGGAAAGGAGGGCGCTGTAGTTTGAAAACTTTCCCACATGTTATGAAGGTGTTAGAAGCCAACCCCACGTACCCTTTGGCTTACCATGGCTGCCAGGAAACCGAATTCTGTTGCCAGCTGTGTGTGTTATGTAAAAGGCAAAATGCAACCTTGTACCTAAAGCACATGTGCTGTCTGCTGTGAATTGCTTGATTCACTGTGAAAGAGTCTCCCTTTTGTTCTCAGAAATGTATCACCTTCAATTTTACTCTCCCTTTTTATCCCCCCGCAGGTGCAAATGTTTCTATGCTTCCCCGATCCCTGAGGTTATCGCAGATTAGAAAGTGAAAAAAACGCACTCGCGATGACATATTTTTTGAGCTCATGCAGTCCTCCCGCACTGATAGGGCACAGCTGAATGCATGGAGGCATTCAGTGGCAGAGTCCAGGAAAGCATTAAGTAAGCACAATGAGAAGGGCAGTATGCAATGCTGAGGCTAATGGGGGAGCAAACGGACATGCTCAGGCACCTGGTGGAGCTGCAGGAAAGCCAATGAGAGCACAGACTGCCGCTGCATCCACTGTACAACTGCCTGCCCTCCTCCCCAAGTTCCGTATCCTCACTCAGACACCCAAGAACGCGGGGGGAGGGGGAGGCTCCAGGCACCCAGCCATTCCACTCCAGAGGATGGCCCAAGCAACAGAAGGCTGTCATTCAAACAGTTTTGATTTGTACTGTGGCTACAATAAGCAATGTGGCCTTGTCCTTCCCTCCTCCCCTCCCCCACCCTATCCCACATGGGCTACCTTATCAGTTATCTCCCTTTTTTTTTAATTAATAAAGACAGAATGCATGGTTGCAAAACAATAGTGACTTTATTTCCTTTGCCAGCTGTGATTGAAGGGGGGAGGGTGGTTGGCTTACAGGGAATTAAAATCAACAAAAGGGGCAGGTTTGCATCAAGAAGAAACACACACAACTGTCACACCGTAGCCTAGCCAGTCATGAAACTGGTTTTCAAAGCCTCTCCGATGCGCAGCGTGCCTACCTGTGCTCTTCTAATTGCCCTGGTGTCTGGCAAAATTGGCAGCCAGGCGATTTGGCTCAACCTCCCACCCCACCATAAACATCTCCCCCTTACTCTCACAGATATTATGGAGCACACAGCAAGCAGTAATAACAATGGGAATATTGGTTGTGCTGAGGTCTAACCTAGTCAGCAAACTTTTGGGCTTTTATACATCCAAAGGCACATTCTACCACCATTCTGCACTTGCTCAGCCTATAGTTGAACTGCTCCTTATTACTGTCCAGGCTGCTTGTGTATGGCTTTGTGAGCCATGGGAGCAAGGGGTAGGCTGGGTCTCCAAGGATAACTATTAGCATTTCAACATCCCCAACAGTAATTTTCTGGTCTGAGAAGTAAGTCCCTTTTTGCAGCTGCTCAAATAGCTCAGAGTTTCTAAAGATGTGAGTATCATGCACCTTTCCCGGCCATCCCATGTTGATGTCAGTGAAATGTCCCTTGTGATCCACCAGTGCTTGCAGCACCATTGAGAAGTACCCCTTGTGGTTTACGTACTGGTTGGCAAGGTGGTCCGGTGCCAAGATAGGGATATGCGTTCCGTCTATCGCCCCACCACAGTTAGGGAACCCCATTGCAGCAAAGCCAGCCAGTATGACCTGCATATTTCCCAGAGTCACTACTCTTGATAGCAGAACATCAGTGATTGCATTGTCTACTTGAATCACAGCAGTCCCCACAGTAGATTTGCCCACTACAAATTGATTCCCAACTGACTGGTAGCAGTCAGGTGTTGCAAGCTTCCACAGGGCTATCGCCACTCGCTTCTCAACCGTCAGGGCAGCTCTCATCTTGGTATTCCTGCGCTTCAGGGCGGGGGAAAGCAACTCACAGAGTTCCAAGAAAGTGGCCTTACGCATGTGAAAGTTTTGCAGCCACTGGGAATCATCCCATACCTGCAACACTATGTGGTCCCACCAGTCTGTGCTTGTTTGCCGGGCCCAGAATCGGCGATCCACTGTATCAACCAGCCCCACTGCTGCCATAATGTCCCATTGCCACATCCCATGCTTTCAGGAATGTCTCTGTCCATGTCCTCATCACAATAGTCTTCGTGCTGCCGTCTCTTAGCCAGGTTCTGCACATACTGCAGTATAATGCGCGAGGTGTTTACAATGCTCGCAACAGCAGCGGTGAGCTGAGCGGGCTCCATGCTTGCCGTGGTATGGCGTCTGCCTGGGTAACTCAAGAAAAAAGGCATGAAATGATTGTCTGCAGTTGCTTTCACGGAGGGAGGGAGGAAGGGGAGACTGACGACATGTACCCAAAACCACCCACGACAATGTTTTTGCCCCATCAGGCATTGGGAGCTTAACCCAGAATTCCAATGGGCAATGGAGACTGCGGGAACTGTGGGATAGCTTCATGTGTCGATGCTAGCCACGGTAGTGAGGACACACTCCACCAACTTAATGCACTTAATGGGGACATACACAATTGACTGTATAAACTTGATTTCTAAAAATTGACTTCTATAAAATCAACCTAATTTCGTAGTGTAGATATAGCCTAAGATACTACTCAGTTTCAGTAAGAGCATCTGAATCTGGTCCCGCGTGGTAACTAAAGTGTACATTTGAAAAGAAACTCTTGCTTTTTTGGCTTATGGCTCGTTATTGCATTTATACAACTTTAAAACTGAAGGTCAGATTCCCATGTCAGTTACCCCTGGATGGAGTACATCCAGATTTACACCAGAGTCAATAAGTGCTGAAGATTTCCCAGATTGCAAAAGCCCATCAGAAATGTCAGGAGTGGGTTAGAAATCATCTAGCCTTGCTTTGATATGTATTAACCACACCTTCTCCTCTAGAAAGAAGTTCAAGTGCTTCTTGAATTTATTTACATACTTTGCTTCAATTCTCTTGTTCATTTCTTATGCTACTACTCTGTAAAATAGCACTGCTGAGTTACCTGGTTACCCCCAGCTTTGTACATTTAGCGTTTGTTGGTTGGTTGGGTTTTGGGCAGCGCGGGTGGCAGTTTTGTTTATTCACTTTCTGAACCCCATGCCAACTTGGCCCATGTATCTTGATCATATTTATTCATCCCATTAAAAACTGTGAACAGGTCACCTTGAGGACTCTTCTTAAATTAAATAAAACAAACTTCCTTAACTTTTCTTCACAACTTGTATTATTAGACTGGGTATCACCTTTGTTGCCCTGTGCTGAACTCCCTCTGAGGCAATAATTTGCTTCTAGCACTAAGCAAGACAGTACACCGTATTCCCATTTTAACAAGTGCTGTATGTAGCAATTGCACAGCCTCATTTGTTTAGTATTTTGTCTTTCCTCTATTAGGCCCTAATATGTTTGTTTGCCTTGTTACTGCTGTGAATTGAGCTGATCCCTTCAATTATTGTTTGCAAAATAAACCTCAGTGCCTATTCCTGAGCATTATGCTTGTTGAGTCTTTCTTTAAGTAGACATTCCCTAGTTTGGCCTCCTTCTCCCAGACTTATTATTTTATATTTGCTAACATGGAACTGCATTTACAATCTACTGGCTAAATCACCTGGGCTTCATATCCTTCAAAACCTGCTTGGCTTGCATCTTATTATTTACTGTGCCTTGAGAGGAGATTGAATGACTGCATGTACAAAATGGCTGGCAAGGCAACAGGGTCGTTAAAGCAAAGAAGGGCAGGAAATCCTGGCATCTGGCCTAAAGGGGGCGCTCCTGGTTTGTCTCTATCAGCCACTCCCCAATTTTCTACAGACAAGCCAGCAGTCTGGGAAATCTGGCTAGTCGCTCTGCACACTCCAAGTAATGCATGTGCACAAACCTGAACCGAGGCCCTACTTATTTACACCAGCTTGCACTCTCAGCAGACCACACATTTTCCCTTGGGAAGATGGGGGTCTGAGAGGCCTACTCCAGTGTGGCTGTCCAACCTGTCTTTCCTTCAACCTGCGTGTTCATCAGAAATGCAGTATACTGCTTGACTCAGATTTTTCCTTCATTTCCGGTGCTGATAGGCCTCCAAGCATCAGATCATGGGCCCTGCCTCAGCCTGCCCTACTCTAGCCAGAGCACAAAGAAGTAGTTTCCTTTCCTATAGGAAGTGATTGAGGAGCTTTTAATACTTTAGTCTCATAGGACTTTCATCCAATGCTTATTGGGCCAGTGCTTCCCTTTAACATCATTGCACATTATGCATAGCATCTTGATATATGACTCTGTCACCATTAGGATTGACAGACTCCCCTGTCAATAACACTACTGTAAACTGATGACTGGGACTTGTGGCGGAGGGTATTTTTCCAGTGATATATAACAAACAGGAGTCCATGGCTCACCATGGAATTGAGCAGTGAGGACTGGGATGATGGGAGGCCAGGCAGTCCCTCTGTGGGTCTCTCTCTCTTATGAAGTGATCTGCAGAATGAAAAAGATGGAGAAGCATTGCTCTATCACATTGTCACCAAGACAAGGTTACACTGAGTAACCATGCTGTGGGTTTCTTCTACTGCTCAGGTGTGTGATAAAATGTAGCAGGGTCTGGGGAAGAAATCACCAATAATGTCATGACTTTCACGGCCTGATGCTGTTGGGAAAGGTTGCATGCCAGTTCCAGGAAAACACCAGGATTTCCATGATCCCAGACCCTTTGCTCTGTTTTAGAGTTTAAGGTATTAACCCCCCCCACCACCCCCCCGTGCTGATTACTGTTGTATGCAATCTGCTCATTAACCCGTTTCACCCTGACCCAGTAAATAGTTCTCATTTCATTTATTTAATAGTTTGCTTTTTTTCCTCAAGGCCAATCTGGGCTTAGTTTATGTATTCAGTCTTCTGCTCTGGACTGTGTCAAACGTCTTTTGGAAATCCAAGCAGACTGTGTCCACAGCTTTTTCCCATCTGTTCTTTGCATTAGCTCCTCAAAAATAAGTTTCCCAGACAGACCAGGAACAAGGTTTCACCCTTTAAGAAGTTATGCTGGCACGTTTTTGCCAATTCAAATTTTTCCAGATGTTTTGTGATCTCATCCCTCATTAACATCTCTAAGATCCTAGCCTAGCATCAAGGTCAGGCTTAGACACCCTTTACAATTGTCTAATACCATTCTAGGCCCTTTTTTACAGACTGAGTATGTATTTGCTTCTCTCCAATCTTACTCCAAGGAGAAAATAAAAAGTGTGCATACAAACCTGTGACATCCTCTGCCAGTTCCATCTGCCTTCTTGAGTGCATATATTTCTACCTATTAGTTTTTGCTACTCAAGACTTACCGTGGTGCGAGGATTAGAATTCTCTATTTGTATAGAACAGGGGTTGGCAACGTTTGGCACGCGGCTCGCCAGGGTAAGCACCCTAGCGGGCCGGGCCAGTTTATTTACCTGCTGACGTGGCAGGTTCGGCCGATCGCGGCCCCCACTCGCCGCGGTTCGCTGTCCCGGGCCAATAGGAGCAGTGGGAAGCGGCGCGGGCGGAGGGATGTGCTGGCCGCGGCTTCCCGCCTCCCCCATTGGCCCAGGACGGCAAACTGCAGCGAGTGGGGCTGCAATCGGCCGACCCTGCCACGTCAGCAGGTAAATAAACTGGCCCAGCCCGCTAGGGTGCTTACCCTGGCGAGCCGCATGCCGAACGTTGCCGACCCCTGGTATAGAAAGTATATAAAAAGTTAATACCACATGTAGGCACTAATCTAAGTTTCCTATTACTTATTGCAGTGATATAACTTCATGTAGTCGTAAATTTCTAATTTTTATAGCAAAGAAAGTGGGATGTGGATATTGTTTTAATACACTACACTGTCAAAAACCACTAGCTCTTTGAGCACAGTTCAGCTACTTTTTATGTATCTCAGGAGTACTATGTGTAGACTTCACAGCAGAAAGAAAACACTTACACGTTAATTCATGTACACCTTTAGGAAGGCTTTGGCCCAGAAAAATATTTTCCCCCAAGCTGAGACTTTAAGAAAATGCAATCCATTCTCCTGAACTACCAACTTCTTTAATACAAGCATTGTTATTTAAATAAAGAACTGCTAGCCAAGGCTCAATATACAATTTCCTGAATCAGTATGTGATATTTTATCATCAGGATGTACCATTTCTGGTTTTTTACAATTATCGTTTCAAATTATTTGCAATTATTGAAAGAATTTCTAATAAAGAACAAGAGAAGGTTACTTACCTTGTGCAGTAACTGAGGTTCTTTGAGATGGTTGTCCCTGTGGGTGCTCCACTTTAGGTGTTTGTGTGCCCCTGCGCTTCTAGTCGAAGATTTGCAATAGCAGTGCCCTGGTTGGTCGCGCAAGCATGGCAGCTATCTCACGCCGCTCCAAGCGGCTACCCAGCATGTGCAGCCAACTGCCCCCCAGTTCCTTCTCTACCCCAGAGGATTGAAGAGAAACTCCAAAGCAGAGCGGAGGAGGGGGAGTAATGGACAGGGACAACCGTCTCGAAGAACCTCCGTTATTGCACAAGGTGAGTAACCGTCTCTTCTTCGAGGAGTGTCCCTGTGGGTGCTCCACTTTAGGTGACTGTTGAGCAGTGCCTCTCTTTGGAGGAGAGGGGCTTTGGAGTTACTTAATGCACGGTGGATAGCACCGATCGTCCGAAGTGAGCATTAGCAGCTGAATGTGGCTTTAAGGTGTAATGTTTGTTAAAGATATGGACTGATGCCCAGGTAGCTGCTTTACAAATGTCAATGATAGGCAGGGCTGGCTCCAGCTTTTTTGCCGCCCCAAGCGGTGAAAAAAAAAAAGAAGAAGAAGAAGAAAAAGCCGATTGAGTTACCACCAAAGTGCCGCCGAAGAGGAAGACGGGGAGTGAAGGTCTTGCCGCCGAATTGCCGCTGAAGACTGAAGCAGACTGATTGAGCTGCCACTGACGTGACGCCACCACCGACGTGATGCCCCAACAACAGACAGACTGCCGTCCCTTTCTATTGGCCGCCCCAGGTACCTGCTTCCTTCACTGGTGCCTGGAGCAGGCCCTGATGATAGGTACGTCTTTGAGAAAAGCTATTGATGTAGCTATACCTCTGGTAGAGTATATGCCAAGTCCGGAAGGAGGTTCCAGATCATGTTTTTGATAGGATAATCTGATACAGGTAGAGATCCATTTCGAGAGTCACTGTTTGGAAATGGTTTTCCCTTCGGAACGTTCTGTTGTGGATACGAATAATTGGGATGATTTTCTGAATGTCTTTGTTCTTTCTATATAGAACGCAAGCGCTCTACGAACATCCAGCATGTGAAGGGATGTTTCCCTGCTGTCGGCATGCAGCTTAGGGAAGAATACAGGGAAGCAGATGGGTTGTTTGAGATGAAAGGAGGAGGCACCCTTGGGTATAAATTTGGGATGTGGATGTAGGATTACCTTGTCCTTGAGGAATATGGTATAGGGTGGGTTTACTATTAGGGCACCCAGCTCTCCCACCCTCCTTACCAATGTGATCGCCACTAGGAAGGCGACCTTCATGGATAAGTGTAACAGTGAGCAGTTAGCTTGTGGCTCGAAGAGTTTGCCCATGAGAGTATGGAGAACATAGGGGTTGGATCTCTCAGTGTGGGATAAGTATTCTGTATGCCTTTGAGAAAGCGTTTAGTTAGAGGGTGGGCAAAGACAGTGAGTCTATCTACCTTAGAGTGGTAAATGGTACTGGCAGATAAGTGCACTCTAACTAATGGAAAGGTCCAATTTTTTTGAGCATCAGCATGTATCTGAGTATTGTGGGGAGTGGTGACGATTGTGGGGTAACTTGTATGTCTCTGCACCATATGGAAAAGTGTTTCCACTTGTGCGCGTATGTTTTTTGCGTAGTTAGTCATCGGCTGTTCAGTAAGATATCCTGTACTTCCCTGGAACAGCATGCCTCTAGGTTCATCACCCATGGATTAGCCACACCTTGAGATGGAGAATCGGAATGTTGGGGTGGCGGAGGCATCCTGCGTCCTGTATCAGCAGATGAGGCACAAGGGGAAGGGTCTGTGGCGGTCTTGTGGCCATCTGATTCAGGTATGGGAACCACATTTATCCGGGCCATGTTGGTGCAATTAGGATTACTCTGGATTTGTCCTTCTTGATCTTGAGAAGTACGCGGCTCAATAGTGCAGTCGGGGGAAGGCATACATCAAGGGGGCATCCCATTTCATGAGGAAGGTGTCCCCAAGGGAATTTTGTCCAAGTCCTCCTGGGGAGCAGTATTGTGGGCATTTGGCATTGTGGAACGTTGCAGAAAGGTCTATCCCATTGTTGGAATACAGTTTTCAGGATTCCTGGGTCCAGCTCCCATTTGTGCATTTGCGAGAAGTTTCTGCTTAGGTTGTCTGCTGTGACATTCTGGCTTCCTGGTAAGTAGGCTGCGATGAGATCTATGTTGTTGGAGATGGACCATCCCCAAAGGTGAACTGCTTCTGGGCAGAGCAGGTAAGATCGGGCCCCTCCTTGGTGATTTATGTAAAACATAGTGGCCAAGTTGTCCATGAGGATCTGGACAGTCTTCTTGCATATCAGTGGTGGCATGTATTTCAAACTGCCCTGAGTTCCAACAGATTTATGTGGAGGGTGGATTCTGTAAGGGACCACCAGCCCTGGATGGTATTCTTGGACAAGTGTGCTCACCATCCCACGAGGGAGGTGTCCACAATGATTGTTACTGATGGGATGTGTCTTTGGAACGGTACACCTGTGCAAACATTCATTTGTTTTGCCCACCATGTGAGTAAGTCTTTTACCCTGCTGGGCATTGTCAGTTGTCTGTGGATGGAGTGCTTGTGAGGAGTATAGACAGTACAAAACCAGGTTTGTAAACACCTCATACGAAGCCTGGCATGCACAACAAATGTGATGGCCGACATGTGCCTTAGGAGTTGTAGGCACATTCTGGTGGACGTTTGTGGGCTGTTTTTTACCATTGTAATGAGGTTCGTTAGGGCAACAAAGTGTTGTTGAGGCAGTCGTGCTGATGCTGTGGTGCAGTTGAGGTGTGCCCCTATAAAGGCCAACTGTTGGGTTGGAATTAGGGTGGATTTCTGAAAGTTGAATTGTAACCCTAATTTTGTAAAGAGGGTTGTAGTGATGTGAAGGGCATCAACTGCAGCCTGGTATGTTGAAGCTTTTAGGAGGCAGTCATCTAGGTAGGGAAATACTATCACACCCTGTCTACGAAGGTGTGCTGCGATGATGGCGAGGACCTTGGAGAATACCCATGGGGCTGTGGATAATCTGAATGGGAGCACTCTGTACTGGTAGTGGAGGTTCCCGAGTGTAAATCAGAGGAAGCTTCTGTGCGCTAGATGAATAGTGACATGAAAATAGGCGCCTTGTAGGTCGAGGGCCGGGAGCCAATCTCCTTTCTCCTTGCTAGGATTATCATCTTGAAGCACTGTGTTCTGACAAACTTGTTTAGCTTGCACAAGTCCAAGATGGGCCTCCATCCACCTGTTTTCTTCTGGGTGAGAAAGTAGTGTGAATAAAACCTGCTCCCCCTGTGCTTGGCAGGTACGAGTTCTACAGCACCTAGCTGCAGGAGGTGGTTTACTTCCTGCTGTAACAGGTGCTCATGAGATGGGTCCCTGAAGAGGGATGGGGAAGGGGGATGGGTAGGTGGGATACAGGCAAAAGGAATAGAATAGCCCTGGCGTATAATTTCCAGAACCCACTTGTCTGATGTAATGGTTGCCCAGACCAGGTAGAAAGATGGGCTGAAGGTTATGAGTGACTTCGGCAGTGGAGTATGTGGGGCTCTTATGTCCTCAATCAAAACTTCAAAATGCTTGTCTGGAAGTGGATGGTTGAGACGTCACTAACTGCTCTGGGGCTTGTAGGTGTCTCGTCTGATGTTGTTTGTGGCGCTGGTCATAATGGCTTTGAGGTTGGGCTTACGGAGCAGTGCGGGATAAAATCTGCCCTGTTTCTTTTTGTTCCCAGGGGCATATATTCCTAGGGTTTTCAATGTGGCATGGGAATACTTGAGAGTGTGTAAGGTTGAATTAAAGGAATAGCAAGGTTTTTGGGGCGCTGCTGTTGTTCCGACCAAAGCCAATGGCGGTAGAGAAGGAATTGGGGGGCGGTTGGCTGCGCACACTGGGTAGCCGCTTGGAGTGGCACGAGACGGCTGCCACACGTGCGCAGCCAACCGGGGCACTGCTACTGCAAATCTCCGACTAGAAGCACAGGGGCGCACAAACACCTAAAGTGGAGCACCCACAGGGACACTCATTGAAGAAGTATGAAATATCCTGGATAAGTATATGCAATTAGTACTGATAAAGTTATTCCTTGCAAATAATATTCTATTTAGATAATCCTTATTTGTTTGCAAATCATTTGCAAATCATTTGCAAACAGATCCTAATTTCTGGGAGTGTATTTGTTATTAGTTGCTGCATCATTTAGACAAATAATTTTTCAGCCTATTGCATGTTCATGAATGGTGCAGTCTGGCTATTGTCGTTCATGGTTATATAGTATTGTTTCTGCTTCGTAAGCGGCTGCTTGACATATTTATATTTGGGGTGGAGAGTCATTTACAAATATATATCTGTACTTTGCAAATTTGAAATTGTTCTACTATAGCTCTTTCATAGTGTTCCAATAGTCACCTAGGTCTTGATGCTGGCAGTGGGAGTTCTGCCATAGTATCAATCAGAGCAGTATCAAATTCACAGTAAGAATACAGAATAAAATATTGCACATTACAGTCTTGGAAAAAACATTTTTATTTATTCTTGTTCTAAGGCACTGTAGGGAGGGATAGCTCAGTGGTTTGTGCATTGGCCTGCTAAACCCAGGGTTGTAAATTTAATCCTTGAGGGAGCCACTTAGGGATCTAGGGCAAAATCAGTACTTGGTCTGCTAGTGAAGGCAAGGGGCTGGACTCAATGACCTTTTAGGGTCCCTTCCAGTTCTAGGAGATAGGATATCTCCATATATTATTATGGAATGATTTTGAAGTTTGAACTGAAATAATACAGGCAGAAGAATGGTCCTGTCTTGCTTCAATGCATTTTTGAAAGAAAAGATGGATTACTGGAAAGAAGTGTGTATCAGTGATTGACATATTTATATAAAATTTAACTACTCTTTGCACTAAAGACACATCTGATAATAGGGTAGAAAATACATTCACTCCGCACTAAATGCTAAAACAGTGCTAACCCCGTCTTCTTGCCTTTGGTAAACAGCTCTTCCCAGCCATGATATATTCTCTACACAAAGACCAACTGGGCCAAATAGGTTGGAATGCAACAGGGAATCTGAATCATTATCCTGGATGTTTTCTTCAAAAGATACTCCCTGTTTGAGAAGTGGTTTCTTTTAGAATTATTGCATTTTTCCTGATGAGGTTTTTAAACTTCCCATTGCAATGCATGCGCTTTGTGCAAATGCAATGAAAAGCTGCCCAGTAGTCGTGTGTGTGGCAACAAAAGTTTTGTGAAATGAAAAACTAAAAGTAAGCCAGTAATCATTTCTGGTCACATTCAAGCCTTTCAGACTATATATATTGTGACAGGGTCAGGCCAGATGGCTACAGAAGAGTGATCCTATTGATATCCAGGAAGTGGGCGGGCAAAGCCCACCCACTGCTAAAGGAACCCCTCCCCTCCAGCCTAAGGCGGGGACCCACAGGACCTGGAAATCAAATGATTACGGGGGACAACTAATGAAATAATAGGGGCAGGAGTGCGGTCAAAGGGTCAAACGAAGGGAACCAGATGGGGACACTGAGCAGAGAACCCCGGACATCGCCCACTGCTCCTTGAAGGCGTCAAGGGAGTCAGTGGACGTCACCCAGAGGAACTCTGCCCAGATACGTGAACGGACGGAGGATCGGAAACAGGCCCCACAGTCACAGGAGACTCCATCGGCCAACCTCCTCTCCCTGGTTTTATAGATGGCCAGTTTAGCCAGGGCCAGGAGGAGGTTGATCAGGAGGTCCCGTGACTTTGTGGGGCCACGGATAGAGAGTGCATAAATACCCTGTTTCCCCGAAAATAAGACATCCTCCGAAAATAAGGCCTACTTACAGTTTTGCCTCTCGTTGTAATATAAGGCATCCCCCCGATAATAAGACCTCCCCGATAATAAGGCATCCACCGATAATAAGGCATTTTTCATTTCTGAAAAATAAGACATCCCCTGAAAATAAGACCTAGCGCATCTTTGGGAGCAAAAATTAATATAAGACACTGTCTTATTTTCGGGGAAACAGGGTAAAAAGGTGAAGGGAAAAGTGCAATCAAAATCTCAACAAGATGTCTAAGAGGAGCCAGAATAGGGGCTGCAGCCTGGCGCACTCCAAGTAAACGTGCACCAGGGTCTCCCTCACACTGCAGAAGGGGCAGGTGTCCGGGACGGGGGTAAACCGCGCCAAGTACACGCCTGGGTTTAAAAAAGACCTCACCTCAGTCAGTGGCACTAGGAGTTGAGAGTGGGAAGGTGTACTGCTGGAGGACTGAGGAGTACAAGTGTTATCAGACACCAGGAGGACGGTCCTGTGGTGAGGATAAAGAAGGTGTTGGGAGGAGGCTATGGGGAAGTAGCCCAGGGAGTTGTAGCTGTCACAGGAAACAATCTAGACAGCTGCAATCCACAGGGCCCTGGGTTGGAACCCGGAGTAGAGGGTAGGCCCAGGTTCCCCCCAAACCTCCCAACTCCTGATCAGACATGGGAGGAGTTGACCTGGACTGTGGGTTCCACCAGAGGGAGGGTCTGTTCCCTGACCCACTTGGTGGATCAGCAGAGACTGCGGGGATTGTTCTTCTTCCTTTTCCCCATGCTGGCCAGTGATGAGGTTAGCTGAGTGAATGGCAGCTTTGAGCCACGAAAGTGGCCAAACTGAGGGCTGCCGTGAATCTCTGAGGCAAGCAAATCTGCCAATAAGTGCAGGATCCACCAAGGCAGAAGAGGAACATTGTCACTATATATCAGCATTGAGTGGCTCAGGAAGTGTCACTACAATGATGTGACAAAGCTCTCAGTGACTCATGTACAGTACACAAAAGGGAAAAAAATGCATATTTGGGGGGTATTGGCTCTTAATGATGTCCTCATTTTTTTCCCCTCAGTGGCTACTGCTCCAAGTGCCATTCCCTTACCCTTCTCTGATTCTACTGACATCCTAGTGCAAGAATAGAAGTGATTGCCTGTTAGAAGTATTTGCAGGGAGGTATAAGACATGGGGGTCACACTGTGGGGAGATAAATTTCCAGCAGTGAATGAGTTATTTTAATGTGTAATACATCTTAAAAATCACTTTGGTTTTTCTGCAATTAATAAGATTTTAATGTGACATGCTGTATTTTAAGAGCTTTGACTTGAAGGGTGGTTTTTGTTTTGTTTTTTAGCTTTAACAATGAATCACTACTGCAGTCCCCTCACCCTTTTCAGTGATGCTCTTAGTAGCTGGTGGCAAGGGCTTCGGATGCATACAGGCCAGAAGAGCAGAAGGAGGATCTGCCAAAGTCCGTGATTTTATGACGGTAAACAGGGATTCTGTCATAAGGCATGATTCTGTAGATGCAGAATGCTTCCAGAAACTGGCATGTTCAGGAATTGGTATTGTTCAAGAATGTTCCCCTGCTCTTTGAGAACCTCAGAAGGTTCTTAATGGTACAGGATACAAAACCATAAATTTAGGAACATTGGTCATTTCATCATATTAATCTAAATTTTGACTACCAGCCATAGGTGTATAAAGGCCAAAAGACTGTGCAAGTTGTGCATTTTCACTTCATAGGCCAGATGGTAATGGAAGGTTGTCGAGTGCATACAGAGGCTCTGAGGGCAGAGAGGACTTGGGGGTCAAGGAGGAGAGGTTTTAACAAGTAGCTATGAGATTATGCAGATCTAGTGGCTGACCGCTCCAGCCCTCCTGGATGCAAGGGGCATGGAGCAGCCAAGAAGTTATGACAGCTCATGAATTGGATTTGTGATGTTAGCACCCTGCCTGCAGGTCAGTATTCTGTCTCCTCAGCCCCCGTGATGTCCTTTGATTCAGGCACACAGAGGAACTAGACGTAGTGCTAAATCAATGTAAGGAGCTACTTTAACTGACTAGTTTTTACAGCATTAGTTGCTTTCCTGCCACACTAGTGTCTCTTGCCCTTCAGCATATGTACCTTACCTCTGTACCACCACCTCTGAATTTGGCTAGGACTTCTGACTGCTTTTGGCCTGCAGTGAGTATGGCACACTGTCCAGCCTCAAAAGAGATCCAGACTTCAAATCTAAAACCAGGACTATTCATTGAAGGTGTCCCTTTTAATGTTTTTGCTTTAAACATTACCTTAAAAACTGAAATAATCTGAGGAGGAATTTCTTGTAGGTTGTAAATATCTATTTTAGTAACTATTTTTAACTAAAGACAAACAGAACTGTTGACAATGTGAGTTATTTATTGTTACATTGGCATTAAAAGATCATATGCCAGTCAAGACCATTAAAACATAACATATACACAATGGAGGGGATTACAGCAGAGCTGAGGCATTGTAAATTATGAAGTGGGCTGTAGTCCACGAAAGCTTATGCTCTAATAAATTTGTTAGTCTCTAAGGTGCCACAAGTACTCCTGTTCTTTTATTGTAAGTTATGGTTATTATACAATATATGTACACTTATTGTAAGTTATAGCAATAATATTTTTACAACTTATCCTCAAATAGCTCAAGTGTTACTCTAATACAGGCACTAAGTCATTCCATTTCCCTTTGTGCTTTTATTTTTGTAAAGCCCATTTCGATAGCGAATATTTGTTTTGCAACCATGGTGCTGAAATCAAACACAGATACCTGTTTATAGTCCTTGTGACTGCAGGCAATCAATATTTATTTTTAAAAAGTCTCCATAACTGTGTGATGAAGAAACAAAGCACTAAGTACATTCACAGCACCATAGAACTGATTTGTGTTAACAATTAGATTTTTTTTTAATTACATTGGGAATGACATTTTTAACTTTAACATTTTAACTGTTGTTCTGATTACATGTTTTATATGGGACCTACAACATTGGTCATCCTGAGTGGGGAAAATGAAGGAAAGGAGGAGTACTGTTGATTTGTTCTTAAAGCAGCAGCAAGTAGAGCTGCTTAAACTATTAATAACAAGCACTTTTTGGTCAGATTTTTTTAAATGTGTTAACAAGCTGTGAGTACTTCTTAGAATGTTTGAAATTTAGGACTCAGTATTCAAACTGTGTGACTGGTTACCTAAGTCACATGATATGGTTTCTCTTCCCTGATTGGACAACCTGACCTTTATAAACAGGAAATGTTGAGGCATTGGATCTCTAGAAGCAAAGAGGGAAAACTTCAAGGAGGAAAAAACACTGCAGGAAAAGCTGGCCTGGGAAATTTAAAACACAATCTTTTCCAGTCCTTTTTTGGCAAGCTTGCTTATGCTTGCACATGCTTAACTTTACGCACTGCAAGTACTGCCTTAGATTTCAGTGGGACTACTTAGAGCAGGGGTAGGCAACCTATAGCATGTATGCCGAAGGCAGCATACGAGCTGATTTTTTCAGTGGCACTCACACTCCCCGGGTCCTGGCCACCGGTCCGGGGGGCTCTGCATTTTAATTTAATTTTTAAATGAAGCTTCTTAAACATTTAAAAAACTTTATTTACTTTACAAACAATAGTTTTGTTATATATTATAGACTTAGCGAAAGAGACCTTCTAAAAACATTAAAATGTATTAATGGCACATGAAAACTTAAATTAGAATGAATAAATGAAGACTTGGCACAACACTTCTGAAAGGTTGCCAACCCCTGATTTAGAGTATGTAAAGTGTTTGCAGGATTGGGGGCCTTAGGAGTTAGTCCCTTTGGATAAGGACCTGTCTTTATGTTGTTTGTATATAGGTATGTACAGTACCTAGCACAATAGGGTTTGGGCCACAATCCTGGTTGGGATCTCTAGGCCCTAGTATAATATAAATAATTTATAATTATTACATTTAGCTATGTGATTTAACACAAACCCCAGATTTTAAAATATTCACGTTCCTTTCTGTCTGTGGGAGTGAGAAAGATAAGGCTGTTTAGCCCAATTTACATTCACTTGTCTCCTACCATATTGCCATCAAATAACTGAGCATACATATGTGTAGGTGACCAGGCAAGTGCTCTGGTGCAAATATGCCCATTCACTTATTAATATGCTAACTTAAATATTCATTTGCACCTGAATACCTGCTGTATTCACAAGAATAAAAGGTACCTCCCCAAACATTTGTGTAAACAAATCCAAGCTGCTTGAACGGTAATGGGAAAATGAATTGCAACGGTGGTATCGAACTTAGAGTCAGATTTAACACTTTTCTCATTATTCATCCAGCTCTAAATATTTACTAGTGTTGGCAACTGACCCAAATATTTAAGTTTGAGTTAATATTGATAAGTCAAGACTGATTTAGAGTCATGAAGTTTAAGGTCAGAAGGGACCACCAAATCATCTAGTCTGACCTCTGTATCGTACAGGCCATCAGCACCAGCCAGCACCTGCACACTAAACTCAACTGAAATTAGACTAAAGTATGTAACCCACAGGAGACCAGAATATTATGTCCCACAGTCAGAAAATAGGCGGGATGGAGGTGCATCAGTGCCCCCGGCCCCTGCAAAAGCAGGGAATTGATTAAATGAGACACACCCAGACCCTGCCGAGGATGTGCCTGGGGGTAAAAATTTCCAAAAGCGGCTAAAAGATTCAAGCTCCTAAATCCTGTTTTGAGTTAATCTCAGGAGTCTAAGCCTCAGACCTAGAAAAGGGAAGTTTATAAACTGCGGTTGTTCTAAAATAAATTACTTTTGGATGAAAATATCAAATGAGAGTATTTTGGAGTGTGGTACTTCAAGAAATACAGCTGTGCTATTAGATTTTACAACATTCCCTTTTATTTAAAAGTAATTGCAATTTAGAATGTAACTCATTTATCCCAAATATAGCAGACTTAGGTAGGACCTGAGTGATCTATTAATTATGAAAATGAAAATAAAGCCTTTTAATGAAGTGAGAATGTGGAATCTCAGGCATAAAATGAAAAAGTAGGAGGAAAAATATAACAGGAATTAAAAATACTCAACTGACAGGAAGATGCAGCAAACAGCAGCCAGTTGCTAAATGACCACCGTAGGGCTCCAGCTGTTTGCCTCTGACAGATTTAAAGGACTAACACCCTCCCCCCTCCAAAAGGTGTTCTGGTAATCAAAAAGATTGCAGGAGAGGGGGGAAGACTTAGATGGAGCAGACATTTATGGCATTGGTGGGCATGCAATAACCTATGAAGCAGTGTCTTGTAAACTCCTTGAGAGGGGAATATTTTATGCTTAGCAGCAATCTCCCAGCTTCCTTCCCCCTCCAACACTCTGGGCCTGGCCACTAAATTGCACAGACTTGAGCTCCAGAGGCAGGTATGCAATGAAAGGATGTTACAGCATATTTACCTTTTGAATGTTACAGCATATTTACCCTTCAAGTAACCACCAATACCCCTTTCCACTTTTTTTTTTTTTTTGCAACATAGCTTTCCTCCCCATCTGTATTATGACTCCTGCAAACTAGAAATATGTACCCTTTCCTCCTCATATAGAAAGCTGGCTAGCGCTATCTATCCATGCTTCGGTAGATACAATATAGTCTCTCATTTGAGGCACCTGCATAACCTTGATCACTGCTAATGGGCTGTCCATATGCATGCTTAACTCCAGCACACACGGTGTGTTCTGATAACTCAGCTACCACTGAAAATTGTTTACACAAAGGTAGGATTAACTGCATTTTGTTTTTTAACTGACATATCAATGTATTACTACTGTGCAATTCTGGCATCTGAAGTATACATTCAAATTCTTATTGCAAGTGTGTATTGCAATTTTATCACTTTATTATCCTCCACAGGAGTATTAGTTAAGGACTCTCTCAAGAATATGAAATGCTGCTGCTAACATTTATTTGCACCAGTCCCTTATTTCCATCCCTGTAGAATAAGGAATCTTCATGCATACCACTTCAGAACTTTGCACTGCCAGTATTTAAGATTGGCCAAGTTTCAAATATTCCATTCTTGGGCAGTAACACCGTTCTGTTCCAAACGAAAGGACTGTTCCTCCCAGCCACAGTCGCACAACTGGGAGTTGGAAGATCTTACCAAAGTGAGAACAGAGAGCTTTGTTCTTTTTTTTGCTGTTGTTGTTGTCAGATTGATGGAGTTTAAATAAAATGGGTCTTACCATGTCCTCCCACCCTATTCCATCCTGGACAAAACAAAACAGTAACAGTAAAAGATGTATTTAAGTCAAAAACCTTAGTTAGTGGAGCTTGCAGAGGTTGGGCTATATTTTAGGCTATACAGTCTGCAGACGTTTAATTACAGGTGCTTGAATAAAAATCCCACTTATTCTGCCTGTCTCCTCCGAAGATGAATTTCCTTGAAGGTCCAAGCTCTGCCCGTAGAAGGCCCAATTCTGTGGGGCGATAGCTGGGTGCTTCCGGAAATATGCTGACCCCTATCAACTCCAGGGGGAATTGCATCTTGCAAGACTAGGACATCAGAGCCAGATCCTGCCTGCCTTACTTACTTACAGCAGTTCCCCCACTTACTTCTATGGGGCTAGTTGTGAAATTAATGTGAACAAGGATTCAGCTTTAAATATTCAAAGCACATTGCTACCAAAACTGAAATTTACTGACTGTCAAGAACCCAATATGCCTCTCGTGATGAAGGGGTCTGATTAAAAGCTGTAATCAATTATTTGTCAGTATTTTAGGTTTTTTATTATCATTGTAAAATATCAATACTCTCAAGACATTGTTTTAATAAGTTTAATGAGGCTCTACAATTTACATTCAATAGATAGCAATACACAGAATATATGAAAACACATATACATATAAAGTTAAACTTTTTTACAATTCAGCCAGTATGAAAGTACACAAGATATATTTATTCACAACACATGGACTGCAACTATGCTTCATTCACTTGTCAAGTATCTCAGTCTAACATTATTCTGCAGCCAATGAAGCAAAATTCCCACCCCAAAAGGATTAACAACTTATTTATGTTACTAGACACATTTACAACAGGTTGTGTACAGTAAGAAGGCCACATTCAACACTAAATCATACTTACATTCATTTCAATGCAACCACATGGGGAGGGTCAGCACTGATTCTGGACCAACAATTTGCCAAAGTAGAACAGTTATATGAAGTGAAGTAGATGAAGTTAACACTATTGTTTTCCACCCAGAAGCAACTCTTTCCTGCTTAGAAACTCTACCACCATTTTGGTATTAACACAGTACAGTCACAAAATCAAAGCTTCTTCTCCCTTACTCTTCTCTTGTTTGTAGAAGGAAATGAATAAGCATGATCAGTTATGTTACAATGATAGACTAATAAGTGCTTATTAAGTGCTTTTTTGTCTTTGATGGATTATGTGCATTGGTTAGTAATCCTCTCTGTATCCATGACAGTCACATGTCTTTTGCTGAAAAATGTGAGAAAGGATACACCTTTCAATCACCTGGCAGAGTTTATTATTTTTGCACTACACTCAACCACTTCTTACAAGGTGTTTCATCCAACCTAGGATAACACTGGGGACTGCAGTTGTAGATTCTTCTCCTATGGATCATATTCAGTAGATATTGCATAGCAATGCTACCATTCATGTCAATCTCTTAAAGAAAGCCTGCCTATTACATAATAATGTCACAGGTTGACTGCACAATCCTGTGTGAATTCCCAGTCTCCACAGGCCTGATCCTATTCTCATTGAAGTCAAGGGGAATTTTGCCACTGACTTCAATGGCGGGGGGGGGGAGGATGATACCCTTAAGAGTATAAAATGAATGTCTAACTAGTGTTAGTACAATGATTTCCAAAATACTCAACTGATACTTGGCACGTAATAATTTGCAACTAGTAGCATTACTTAAATGACATAGGAATGTAGATTACTGTACTTTTTATTTTCATAATATTGAACAAATGACATTCAGACAGTTGGAACTGAAATTTATATTGTACTTTGATATCAAATGAGTGATCAACAATAAACATACAGGCTATATATAAAAATGGGATGGTAAAATTAATTGTGAAGGGCCCTTTTGCAAGGTGCTGGGGTACTCAACTTCCACTGTAGGCATTCAGCACTTCAGCCTTGGATCCTAAGTTTGCAAAGAAAGGCACAGATACACCTGCAAAAATTGAGAGTACTCCTTGCTCCCACAAACTGCACCTACATTTGCTCACATAGGTGCTCATTTTGTTCATGCAAATTCTTGTTTGCATGCACCAGCATAGGCCTCTGCAGATAAAACAGGCATACTGTATATGTATTTTTGCAGATGCATCTGTGGCACCTTTCCAGAAATGTTACTGTTTCTTGATCAACTCTATTCTTTACGTAGGCTCACATGGGTTTAGGTCTAAATTTGTTTGCTACTGACCTCAATGGGAGTACTCATATGAGTAAAAGTTACAGGATTGGGCCCATACTTTTCATCTGTCCTGAGAAACTACATGCCGAGTTTGAGTGTGGTATAAACAGACTAATTATAAACCTACATGAGTTTAAAACTGCCTGACAGGTCTGATAATGTAATTGTAAACAGAAACAGTCATTGAGGGATCCATTCTTGACCCTATGCTACTTAACATTTTTATCAATGACCTGGAAGAAAACAAAATCATTACTGATCAAATTTGCAGACGACATAAAGATTGGGAGCGTGGTAAATAATGAAGAGGACAGGTCACTGATACAGAGTGATCTGGATCACTTGATAAACCGGTGCAAGCAAACAGGCATTTTAACATGGCAAAGTGTAAAGTCATACAGTACATCTCAGAACAAAGAACATAGGCCATACTTACAAAATGGGGGACTATCTGGGGAAGCAGTGAATCTGAAAAGGACTGAGGGGTCATAGCAGATAATCAGCTGAACACAAACTCCCAGGGCAACACTGTTGCCACAAGTGCTAATGAGATCCTTAAAAGTATAAGCAGAGGAACATCAAGTAGAGAGGTTATATTACCTCTGTATTTGGCACTGGTGCAATCGCTACTGGAATACTGTATCCAGTTTGGTGTCCACATTTCAAGAAGGCTGTTGAAATATTGGAGAGGGTTCAAAGAAAAGCCATGAGGATGATTAACGGATTGGAAAACATGCCTTATAGTAAATGACTGTACGAGCTAATCAAAGAGAAGGGACAGGATGATACAGAGGGCTCTTCAATCTGTCATACAAAAGTATAAGAAGATCCAATGTCTGAAAGTTGAAACTAGAACAAATTTAGACTAGAAATTATATACTAATGGTAATTAGTTATCAGAATAACTTACCAAGAGTTGTGGTGGATTCTCTATTACTGCACATTTTTAAATCAAGATTGTATGGTTTTTTTAAAAGATATGTTCTTGTTTAACCATAGCTATTGGATTTGAAGCAGGAATTAATTCAGAGGAGTCCTATGTTATGTATGAGGTCAGACTAGATGATCATAGTTATCCCTTCCGACCAGGGCCGGCTCTAGGTTTTTTGCTGCCCCAAGCAAAAAAAATTTTGGCTGCCCACCCCCGCCAGCCCTGGGCTCTCTCTCACCCCCCCCCCAACTGCACCCTCCTGCCGCCCCAGCCCTGGGTCACTGGTAACTCACTCCCAGGGCGAGTCATTCAGCAGGAATTTTGGATGTGCACAGAACACTGACAGGATTGGCTCCCATATGGTTACAGAACTGCAGTAAAGTGGAACAATTTTCAGCTTGTGTGATTGAAGGATATCTGGATGCATATTATAAGACTGTCCTACATAAATGAGGAAAAGTTGAGGTGCCTTTATTATTCTTTTGTTCCACTCTTTCTCTCTATGGGGAATTTGCCAATGCAATGTCACTGTCTTCCTTTTAAACAAATAAAACTAAAAAAAAAAAAAAGCAATGGCTGTTGAAAATAGCAATTCCAGTCCTAATAACCACTGGGAAGCATTTCTTGCTCAATTTATTCTACTTTTTCTACAGCAAGTTACAGTGGATCAGTATCTTTGATTTGGGAGAAATGAAGTAACAGCTGCACAAATTGAGCTTGAGCACTCCTGAATTTTGAGGGTGTTCAAATCTGGAAGGCAGGTGCTAGATTCCCTTTCTGAATATTAGCTAAATCTGGAAAAGAAAAGTCAATTTCTGCTTCCATGGCTCAGAAGTGTAAATCCTCCTGTGTGCTTGGTACTGTATCTAAAGCTGCCCAGGTCCTAGTAGAGCCTCCCCTCGCTTACTTTTCATTTTAAATTCTAGTGGGATGCACGTATCTCCCTTGCTAGGCTTCAGATAGAGAGGTGCACTGTCCATTTAGTCCACCCAATTCTTCCTTCGGGGGAGAGCCCAGGGCTGGGGCAGCAGGAGGTGCGGGGGGGGGGGGGGGGCAGGGGGAAGCCCAGGGCTGGGGCGGCAGGAGATTCGGGTGGGGGGAGAGCCCAGGGCTGGGGTAGCAGTGGGGTGCAGGTGGGGGCCAGAGCTGGGGCAGCGGGGGTGTGGGCAGGGGAGAGTCCAGGGCTGAGGCAACATGGGGTGCGGGGAGAGCCTAGGGCTGGGATGGGGGCGGCAAAAAACCTAGAGCTGGCTTTGTCCCTACCATTCACAGCAAGCTGCAGCATGAGGTTTCAGTTCCACACTCCTTCCCCCTCCCTTTCCTGTTAATTGCGGCCGTGGAAATGCTGGGAAATGTAGTTCTTTCCCTGCTCCAGGGCTGGCTCTATAGGCAGGGAGCTAATCACGGAACTACAGCTCCCAGGGCCCCCTGTTGGTTCTCAGCTCCCATGCTGGATTCCTGTGCCCCTGCAAATTTGCCGCCCCAAGCAACTGCTTGCTGGTGCCTAGAGCCGGCCCTGCTTCTGACCTTAAAAAGCTATGAAGACACTTAACTACCGAGGTGCCACTATATAACAAAAGATTACTTTCTCTATTACCAACCAACAAGTTCTTTCCTCTCCTCACGTATTCCTTGAGCCTAGTATTGGTGACCATCTGTACTCACGACACCCAGCTTAACAGTTTCTGCCATTGTGCTCTGTAGTCAGCGGATGATTGTGTTTTTGCTGCTGCAGGCACGGTGATGTGGCGCTAACTCCACTCTGAAATCTGTCTTGTCTGATTAAACCCCATTTCTGAAAGACACTTCTTTCACCCAAAAGTGTTTTGAACGTGATCACAGTTACTCAAGTGCACATCTTGGAATAGCAATATCAAACTGGTAAACAATAAGACCAAACCACTCACAATCTGAAACAAATACCAAACCACTTACCCTCATATTACCACAAAGACTAACAAATTTGAAGGTGTTCCCAGGGTATGATCATTACACTCCCATTATTTCTTCATACGCCGTGTTTGATTTTATTGCCCTGTCGAGCTGAGTGGCTGTTGATTTATTTGTTTGGAACTAACTGGTGACTCAGAAATTGCTGCAACCTTTAAAGAATTCTTGATGGAGCTAAGTTCCCACATATGCAAGTTCATGATGTGCATTCCACAGCATCTCCTAGCAATCTTGTAGAGGGTTTTCAGGACAGCTTTCCTTAGAAGAATGTATACCCAGGGATCTAATATTTGATTCCACGTTGCCATTCGGAGAACAACAAGTATTGTTTCACAGGTTTCCATTGAACGATCTGCATTTATTCCAATATTGGCCATTGTCACCTGGAAAATTGAATATTTTTAATTAAATATTAGAAAACCATTTTAAAACAGCATGCAAGTGACTGAAGTGATTATTTCAAATTACTCTCTCTAAGCATTAATGCTGAATAACAAAATAATGCTTTGTATGAATATAGCACATTTCAATCCAGAAAAATCCCAAAATGATCTTATAAACAATATCTATGTTTAATGGAGGTAATCAGAAAATTTCCAGCAGAGCACTGTTTCAATAAAATTTGCTAATTCGGCAAAAATCAGATCATTTTGCAAAGACAGCCCAATTTTGCTGAAGTTCCAACAGAACCCAGGCAAGGTTCAGTACCTTGGCTAGCTTTCTGCCAGTGAGGCCACCTGGCTTCTTGGCAACCCCCGCCTCGTCCCCCTCCCCCACCCCCACCTCCCCAAGAACTGCCCTGGAACTCCATTCCCTTTTGCAGAGAATTTCAGAATTTCTGGTTTTCATTCCCAATTGGAATGGAACTAGATTTCAAACAACCAAAATCCTCTATAAAATAGAATTACCTTTCTCTGCACAGTTCTAATGGTTAGCTACTAAAATGCAACCACCCCTGCAATGGGGGCTGGCTGGCAGCTAGCTGCAAAATAGGGAGGAGTAGATATAGTGGCCAATGATACCGAGGTAAATCTTTGGTCATACAAAATATGCCATGGGTTCTCTAGATGTAGATTTTCATTTATACGGATATTGGCCATTTTCACTTGGGAAATTTTTACACATAGACCTAGCCTCTCACATTTTGAAAATATAAATCTGTCTAGAGAGCACAAGACCTTTGTTTTCTAAACATTAAACTGCAATGGAATGCAACTAAACTAACTCAAAGACAAAGGGTTGAGCTGCCTCTGCCAAGATTCAAACCAGCGGATCCTAAGAGCCTATATATATATTGCAAACCTGATGCTTAGGCCAATAATCCATCCCCTCTTGCTAACCAACACTCAGAGGATTTCATTCATTCTCAGAAGCACTGGGAGTAAATTACACCTGTATTCCAGCGTTACTGCTACTGCCTGCCCTTGTAGTTCCCTCACAGGAAGGCAGCTTTCATTTCCAGATGCCATTCAACAGGAACATTTCTGACAGGGGAAGCCTGGGAGAGACACAGATTCAATGCATCTGAAAGGCACCATGACCAGGCCCTCTTCATGGCTGGCCTCACCCACTTTCTGGGCTGCTGTGGGTAGCTTTGACACACCACTCAATAAGCAAAGGCTGACAGAGTCTTGTGCCACTGAGACATCTGTCTCTCCATGTAGGCTCTCTGCCACCAGGGACTTGCAACCTGGGTTCCTCTGGCTGAGTGAGTCTGCTGGGGAATGTTAAATTGTCTCTTTAGATTAATAACATTAAAAGCATCAGACATTTTTAGTAGGAGTACAAGGTCCAAATTCTATCAGACTCAAAAAGGATGCAGCACTATTGGGTACCAGTTCCAAAGCCCATAAAGTGAGTTAGAAAAGTAATTAGGAAACAAGATACTTTATAACTGACACTGCGACTACATTGATCTATTAGGTGTTGTAAGGATAGGTCAGTCTGTTCAAGTGCTAGTCTGGCATTTGTACAAACAGGGAATATAAAAAAAGAAAAGGAAAAAAAGAAGAGTGAGTGAGGAAAGAAAACTACTGTTGAAGAAGCCAAATTGTTTATTTGACCTTTTTAAAATAACCTATTGTATTCCCGACTCCTGAACCTGGTTTGCTGCAAAGAGGTAGAGCACTGCATCTGACTACAAGTTGAAGGGTGCAACAGAGAAGAACTTGAACTGTGACTGCATCTATTTGTATGAATGTTTCTGTATGAGCATGTGAAAGAGAGACCTGGAGGACCCATAGAGACTGTCTGAAAAAAAGCTGGTAAGCTTGGCAGGAAGATGGCTGGGAATTGGTGAGGAATGTCTGAGTGCCATGCCAGTATAAACAGCTTTAAGACAGCTTCTCTGAACCTGCTTTCCACTCTACAGTCATTGGGCACATTCCTCTCTGACATCAACAGTCCATTGAAACTTGGAGGACTCTTATGGCTTCTGCCTGGGATCTATTCTCATGAAAGCTTTTCATTTTATTTATTAGAAGCATAATTCTGCAAACCACACACACACACACACACACACACACACACACACACACACACACACACACACACACACACACACACACCACGAAAAGCTTAGGCTCCCAATACTTCTGTTAGTCTTAAAGGTGCCACAGGACCCTCTGTTGCTTTTTACAGATTCAGCCTAACACAGCTACCCCTCTGATACTTGACACACACACCACTTACGCATTCCATAAAAGTAGTCTACAGCAAAAGGAAGCACAAGAAAAAGTAGCAGAATTAGAGCTAAAACAATGGTATAAATAATTGAAAAAGCAGAAATCATATAAGTGTGTCTATTTTATTCACTATATGATTTTTAAATACAGATTTATAGTTTTCAAACATACTTAGAGGTCTCTTATTTACATATACTTTCTAAAAATCCATCTGTTATTGTTCAAATTTGGATTCTGCAATTTTAAGCAATCCAAATTGGAATTCTGTACATTTTGGGGAAAGGGATTGCATAGCTTTCCAAGAAACAGAATTTCTCTATTTTGATTTTTATTAAAGCTGTGTATTATTTTTTTCTTCCAAGCACATAATGAATTTTAGAATATTACTCTATAAAACTTCTATGATTCTTTTCCATTCTAGTGTTAATCACTTTTAAGGAGGATCAATTTTCCATTATTTATAGTGCTGAAATAGGGAAATAATATTTACTTTAATAGTGGATTTATTCCTTTGTATCATTTTAAGATCAGAAAAAGATATCTGAATTGGATTCATAATTTTTATGGTTTACATTATTTGGTAAGGTGTAACTGCTAGGACAGTTAATCTACAAGTTTGGTCTGTGCAAAAAATGGACATATGCAAACTCTCAAATAAAAATTGTTATGTATATACTCCACAAAGTCCTGAAAGCTTTGGAATCCTTACATAGAACATGTCGAGATAAAGAGATATCTAAAAATTTTCATAACTATAAAACTTTGCTTCACAACCATGTTATTTAAAATACTTTCTACATAGCGTTCCAGCTTATGTTCAGTGAATGAAAGAGAAAATAACATTTTCTGATTGGTCTACACTACGAGTTTAGGTTGACTTTAGCAGTGCTAAATCGAATTAAGCCTGGACATGTCCACACGACGAAGCCCTTTTTTTCGACTTAAAGGGCCCTTTAAACCGGTTTCTTTACTCCACCTCTGAGGGGATTAGTGCTAAAATCGGCCTTTGAGGGTCGGATTTGGGGTAGTGTGGATGGAATTCGACGTTATTGGCCTCCGGGAGCTATCCCACAGTGCTTCATTGTGACCGCTCTGGACAGCACTCTCAACTCAGATGCACTGACCAGGTAGACAGGAAAAGCCCGGCAAACTTTTGAATTTCATTTCCTGTTTGCCCAGTGTGGAGAGCACAGGTGACCACGCAGAGCTCATCAGCACAGGTAACCATGATGGAGTCCGAGGATCGCAAAAGAGCTCCAGCATGGACAGAACGGGAGGTACGGGATCTGCTCGCCATATGGGGAGACAAATCAGTGCTAGCTGAACTCCGTAGCAGTAAACAAAATAGCAAAATATTAGAAAAGGTCTCAAAGCCCATGAAGGATAGAGGCCATAACAGGGACGCACAGCAGTGCCGCATGAAAATTAAGGAGCTAAGGCAAGCCTACCACAAAGCCAGAGAGGCAAATGGAAGGTCCGGGGCAGAGCTACAAACATGCCGCTTCTACGCGGAGCTGCATGCCATGCTAGGGGGTGCAGCCACCACTATCCCAACCGTGTGCTTTGACTCCGTCAATGGAGAAACACGCAACAGGGAAGCGGGTTCGGGATACGAGGAAGATGATGATGAAGACAATGAAGAGAGCTCTCAGCAAGGAAGCGGAGAAACCAGTTTCCCCAACAGCCAGGATATGTTTATCACCCTGGACCTGGAACCAGTAACCCCCAAACTCACCCAAGGCGTGCTCCCAGACCCTGAGGGCACACAAGGGACCTCTGGTGAGTGTACCTTTGTAAATATTACACATGGTTTAAAAGCAAGCGTGTTTAATGATTAATTTGCCCTGGCAATCGCGGCCAGTACAGCTACTGGAAAAGTCTGTTAACGTGTATGGGGATGGAGCGGAAATCCTCCAGGGACATATCCAGAAAGCTCTCCTTCATGTACTCCCAAAGCCTTTGCAAAAGGTTTCTGGGGAGGGCTGCCTTATCTCATCTGCCATGGTAGGACACTTTACCATGCCAGGCCAGTAGCACGTAGTCTGGAATCATTGCATAACAAAGCATGGCAACGTATGGTCCCGGTGTTTGCTGGCATGCAGACAACATCCATTCCTTATCTCTCTTTGTTATCCTCAGAAGAGTGATATCATTCACAGTCACCTGGTTGAAATGGGGTGATTTTATTAAGGGGACATTCAGAGGTGCCCGTTCCTGCTCGGCTGAACAGAAATGTTCCCCGCTGTTAGCCACGCGGTACGGGGGAGGGGTGAAGTGATCATCCCAGAGAATTGGGTGTGTGTGTGGGCGGGGGGTAGTTAGGTTTGTGCTGCATGTTAACCCGGAAACCTCAGCCCCTCCTTTTACATTGCAAACCCATTTTAAATGGCCAACCCAACAGGTCCTTGGTATGGGAAATGAGGGCGCTGCTGTTTGAAACCATTCCATGTTATGAAGGTTAAAAAAGCTAAAAGACTGTGGCTTACCATGGCTGCCTGCAAGCCGAATTCTGTTGTCTGGCACTGCGTGAGTGATCTCTCACACCAAACCGGCAGGCCCTCAATATAAGAGGAAAAATGCGACCTTGTAACGAAAGCACATGTGCTGTGTAATGTGAACAGCAAAATTTAACATGAAAAAGTGTACCCATTGTTCTCTAAAATGTGTCTTTTTTAACCACCTCTCCCTTCTTCTTCACCAGCTACAAATGTTTCTCCTTCGCAGAGGCGAGCGAAGATTAGAAGGAGAAAACGGCGGACTCGGGATGATATGTTCATGGAGCTCTAGATGTCCTCCCACGTTGAAAGAGCACAGCAGAATGCGTGCAGGCAGTCAATGTCAGAGTGCAAAAAAGCACAATATGAACGAGAGGAGAGGTGGCGGGATAAATCGCGGGCTGAACAGAGAAAGTGGCGGGCTGAAGATGATAGGTGGCGTCAGCTTGCAGACAGAAGGCAAGAGTCGATGCTTTGGCTGCTGGAGCATCAAACTGATATGCTCCAGCGTATGGTTGAGCTGCAGGAAAAGCAGCAGGAGCAGAGACCGCCGCTACAGCCCCTGTGTAACCAACAGCCCTCCTCCCCAAGTCCCATTGCCTCCTCACCCAGACGCCGAAGAACACGGTGGGGGGGCCTCCGGCCACCCAGTCACTCCAACCACAGATGATTGCCCGAGCATCGGAAGGCTGGCCTTCAATAAGTGTTAAATTTTTAAAGTTTTAAACTGCAGTGTGTCCTTTTCCTTCCCTCCTCCCCCACCCATCCCAAGCTACCTTGGCAATTATCCCCCTAGTTGTGTGAGGAATTAATAAAGAATGCATGAATGAGAAGTAACAATGACTTTATTGCCTCTGCAAGTGGTGCTTGAAGGGGGGAGGGGAGGGTGGTTGGTTTACAGGGAAGTAGAGTGAACCGGGAGAAGGGCGGGGTGGAGGGTTCATCAAGGAGAAACAAACAGAAGTTTCACACCGTAGCCTGGCCAGTCACAAAACTGGTTTTCAAAGCTTCTCTGATGCGCACCGCGCCCTGCTGTACTCTTCTAATCGCCCTGGTGTCTGGCTGGGTGTAATCAGCAGCCAGGCGATTTGCCTCAACCTCCGACCCCGCCATAAATGTCTCCCCCTTACTCTCACAGATATTGTGGAGCGCACAGCAAGCAGCAATAACAATGGGGATATTCTTTTCGCTGAGGTCTGAGCGAGTCAGTAAGCTGCGCCAGCGCACTTTTAAACGTCCAAATGCACATTCCACCACCATTCGGCACTTGCTCAGCCTGTAGTTGAACAGGTCCTGACTACTGTCCAGGCTGCCTGTGTACGGCTTCATGAGCCATGATATTAAGGGGTAGGCTGGGTCCCCAAGGATCACAATAAGCATTTCAACACCCCCAATGGTTATTTTCTGGTCCGGGAAGAAAGTCCCTTCCTCCAGCTTTCGAAACAGACCAGAGTGCCCGAAGATGCGAGCATCATGTACCTTTCCCGGCCATCCCACGTTGATGTTGGTGAAACGTCCCTTGTGATCCATCAGGGCTTGCAGCAGCATTGAAAAGTACCCCTTGCGGTTTATGTACTCGGTGGCTTGGTGCTCCGGTGCAAAAATAGGGATATGGGTTCCGTCTATCACCCCACCACAGTTTGGGAATCCCATTGCAGCAAAGCCACCCACTATGGCCTGCACATTTCCCAGAGTCACTACCCTTGATATCACCAGGTCTTTGATTGCCCTGGCAACTTGGATCACAGCAGCCCCCACAGTACATTTGCCCACTCCAAATTGATTCTCAACTGATCAGTAGCTGTCTGGTGTTGCAAGCTTCCACAGGGCTTCTCAACTGTGAGGGCTGCTCTCATCCTGGTATTCTGGCGCTTCAGGGCAGGGAAAAGCAAGTCACAAAGTTCTATGAACGTGCCCTTACGCATGCGTAAGTTCCGCAGCCACTGGGAATCGTCCCACACCTGCAACATGATGCAGTCCCACCAGTCTGTGCTTGTTTCCCGGGCCCAGAATCGGCATTCCACTCCATGAACCTGCCCCAGTAACACCATGATTTGCACATTGCTGGGGCCCGTACTTTGTCAGCGGTCTATGTCCATGTCAATTTCCTCATCACTCTCATCGCCGCGCTGCAATTGCAAAAACTGGTCCTGGTTTTGTTTTGGCATGTCCTGGCTCTGCATATACTCCAGGACAATGCGCCTGGTGTTCACAGTGCTCATAATTGCCATGGTGATCTGAGTGGGCTCCATGATCCCAGTGCTATGGCGTCTGGTCTGAAAAAAAGGCGCGAAACTGACTGAGGGAGGGAGGGGCGACTGACAACATGGCGTACAGGTACAGGGAATTAAAATCAACAAAGGTGGCTGTGCATCAGGGAGAAACACAAACAACTGTCACACAGAATGGCCCCCCCAAAGATTGAACTCAAAATCCTGGGTTTAGGAGGCCATTGATTTCACGGAGGGAGGGGGAAGCAAATGAATACAGAACAAATCTGGTCCATCTATTTTTTACATCTTAAGCTGGCAGCAGACGGTGCAGCATGACTGATAGCCATCGGCATCTTCTGGGTGCTTGGCAGAAAATGATGTACTACGATTGATAGCCATCATCATCAAGAATCAGATGCCCAGAGTGGAAAGTTTGGTGCAGTATTTCTTAGAGGAATCTGCTGAAGAACTTTCCCGGGTGCCTCTGATTGAACTCACTGAGGAGTACGACGATGACGGATACTAATCGTAATACACCATCCACTGCCAAAAGGCAAGGAGCTGCTGCTTTGTAGCAATGCAGCCCCATGTCTGCCAGCACCCAGATCGCCGATGAAGGCTACCAGTCATACTGCACCGTCTACTGCCAAAAGGCAATTAGCTGCTGTGTGTAGCAATGCAGTACCACGTCTGCCAGCACCCAGATGACATATGGTGACTGTGAACTGAGCTGAGCAGGCTCCATGCTTGCCGTGGTATGTTGTCTGCACAGGTAACCCAGGTAAAAAGACGCTAATCGATTGTCTGCCGTTGCTCTGACGGCGGGGGAGGGGCTTGACATGTACCCAGAACCCTCCGCGACACTGTTTTTGCATCATCAGGCATTGGGATCTCAACCCAGAATTCCAATGGGCGGCGGAGACTGCAGGATAGCTACCCACAGTGCAACGCTCCGGAAGTCGACACTAGCCTCGGTACTGTGGACGCGGTCCGCCGACTTAATGCACTTAGAACATTTTATGTGGGGACACACAATCGACTGTATAAAACCGATATCTATAAACTGGCTTCTATAAATTCGACCTAATTTCATAGTGTAGACATACCCTTAGTCATATGTTTGGACTCTGATCCCACTTAAAAGTAGTATAAGAGAGGAATAACTCCATTGAAATCATTGGAGTAACACTGACATAAAACCAGTCAGATCAGAATCTAACCATGCAAATTGCTACTGCCAAATGCAAGACTACCAAAGATTCTGGAAATCAGGTTCACAGAAACCAGTGATGGAAAATGCCTAGCAGGTAATTAAGTCTATTCTCTTACCAATACCAAATTATTCTACAATCTGTTTGGGGAAGAAGAAGAAAAAGACTCTGTTCTGACCTCTAAACACCTACATATAATGTTCTATAAGATACCCTCCCCTGTATGGGAGGATAAGAGTTAATAGTCTGTTCAGACATAATAATTTAGGATTCATTTTATTAACTGAACTGGGTGCCTAGACACTATTATGATAAGTGCATGATAAATTAGATATGCTTTTGGTGCTTTGTCCAGTCTAGTTAGGGTGACCAGATAGCAAGTGTGAAAAATTGGGACGGGAGTGGGGGGTAATAGGAGCCCATATAAAAAAAAGCCTCAAATATCAGGACTGTCCCTATAAAAATCGGGACATCTGGTCACCCTAAGTCTCGTTTTAAATGTGCCCGGTAACAGAGCTCCCATTACTTTCCTTGGAAGATTATTTCAATTTCATAGATCTCACCAAAAGGAAAGGATTTTTGATACTTAGCCTAAATTTTTCTTTTCTCTCTCAAAATATTTATTTTTTATTTGTATTACCATAGTGCCTCTTACTTTATCTCATTACTATATAGTGGAAATTTGTATTTGCAAATAATGTGTACTATACAGTTGACAGACATAACATGTTAAATACCACAGCTATGCCCATTACTCCTTGATCATGTTAAATAATCACTTCCCCTCCTTAGTAGTATTTGCACTAGACATGCGCAAATGCATTTCCAAACCCACTAGAACTTTATCATTTCAGTATTAGGAAGAGAACTTGATTTGCTAATCAGTAAGCATCATGTACATTTATTACATGAAGAGTTCATGATGATTTGTGGGGTTATCATAAGCAGAAACAGATTCCCTAAAGATAAATGTAATATTCCAATAATTCACTGCTTCAGACTTGGTTGTCTCACCTCCTCCAACCAGCAACCAAACCCAATGGAGACCTTTTCTTTCTTTTTTGACAAGTCCAAGATCCTCGGCCACGTACCCTGATTGAAGCTTGAGGATGGGGGGGAGGGGAAATCTTCCCAGCCTCTTTCTCCATTAGACCACTTCCAATTGTGCAGGCTATTCCCATACTTAACTATGGTTATCTCTGAAGAGGCACAATTGCCTACTAACTTCCACTGCTCTTTGAGAAGCAAGTTGTTTTCTCCCATCTTCTTTTATCAGGAAGTCAGCAGCAAAAGCCAATGCCACCTTCCAAATCCAAGTAAGGCCCTTCTGTTGGCTAGCCCATCCACAGTCTGAGTTAAGTGGGCCCAGGAAAACACTCCTTCTATACCTGCTATTCCAGCCTCTTAAGCACTATGAGGCAGCCATCTTGCACTGGGCTAACTGAAGCAAACCATCCACAAATCCTATCATAGGTGGCATTACCGTAAGTATTTCAGCCCCATAGTATTTAAACAGCCAGAGCAGCAAGCCTGGGAGAAGTGTGTCTCCGTCATGTTGTTGCTTCCTGCCCCAGAACAGCCTCCGTTATGGTGAGAGGCAGGGGGCCCCTTTGTTAGATCCTCAGAGAAAAGGTGCAGGAAGAGCCAGATAACTGGGGGAGGCCACTTGCATACTCATCCCCGATCCCTAACCTCAGAAAACAAAGGTGAGAAGGGAGAGCCCAGGTTCTGTTGGAAGAGGTTGGCACAGATGAACAACCTGAGAATTCCTGCCCATGAAACTAAGAATATGTGGAACTAAGGAACTTAATACTGCAGAGCAAGGGGATAATCTACAGTGAGTAGCAGCTCCACCTCTTCTTCCTATGTTAGGTTTCACAAAACGCAGCCTCATTTTTCAACACCCAACATGCTTGGTGAAAAAAGTTTAAAACATTTCCTTTAACAGCTATAAATCCCCCCTCATTTCAACTTGACATCCTTCAGATCTCTGCAGAAGGTTAGTACCCCCATAGAGGCCTCCCCCAATGCAACTAAAATTAGAAGGTGCCAAGATTCCACATCACGCTCCAAATATAAATATCACATAACTTGTGTTTCACTTCCAGTTGGATCTCGATGGCAACTAATAGGCTAAATGGCACAGCAGCTAGTCGCTTTCCTGTTCCTATTTAGAGACCTACAAACCAACAAGTCAAAACAAAAAGTACATTTCACAGCTAGTTACGAAACAGGACATACTGTGTTACTGGCTTTTGTACATTAAGCCTAAACACTCCAAACCCATCTCTCCCCCACTGCTCCCTCCTGTGCTGCAAGAAACTGCATAAAAGCAGGCCACCAAGAGGATGGGTCTAGAAAGCAGAGCTGGCACTAGGCATAAGCAGACTAAGCAATTGCTTAGGGCCCAAGCAGGTCAAGGAAGCCTCCCTATTAATTATTAGCATATGTTGGGGGGGGCACACAAAAATATTCCTGCTTAGGGCCCCCACTGGGCTAGCACCAGCACTGGCTTAGGATCCCACTTTCTATATGGAAATATAAGAATCTTATGGGTTGGAGCAACCTTTCCCCCCCAATAGATTGTTAAGCTCCACGGGTTTTATATGTGCCCCTCAATCCCCTTGAGGGGAGTCTTCATATACCTTACAGAGTTTGCAGAATTCTCTTCCCCCTCCCATAAGTTTCACCACAGACCGGTATAAGATCCTATCTGTAGAAATGCATGGTCTGACAAGCTTTAATATAGCTAAGACAGTTGTGGCCGAATTACATATTATCATTAAATCACACACGGCGGTGACAATGTAGTGATGCATATCTCCCCAAAAACTTGTGGAAAAATAATCAGTCTGCATTTTATTCCTGCAAAAAGTTATTTAAAAAATTTGCTCTTCCAGAAGTCTCAACAACTGACATTTATAAGAGGCCATGTACTGTACATAAAGCTGCAACAGTCAGTACAAGCTGACTAGAAGATTCAATTTTGTAGCATTTTATCAACAATGGAATTTTAAAGAAGTCGTATACATCTTTTATCTACAATTTTATATTCCCTGAAACCTAGGAGTTATCAAAGAAGTGCTGACACCAACTTACCTATAGCACTGCTATAAAAGTGTCACAGCTTGTAAATGGAGAATGTAAGTTACTGTTGAGCCAAAACAGAGTCCATGCAATAATTACATTTTTATTTGATTTCTTATTTTATATTAGTCAATTAAAAAGCAAGGAGTTCCCAGAATAACATCACATGGTGCATGTACTTCTGCTGCCACTCAAATACACACACTTAGTTTTACACTGCACTATTTACAACAATATTTGGTCTAAAGTTTCTGTTTTTCCCTAATGATCTCTTCCTCTCTATTTTAAAAACTATGGGCCATATCCTCATCTGTAGATGGGATGTGCTTTTTTACACTAACTGTGGATGTGGCCCTTGTAGTTAAATTAAAGCCAAGTGTGCGGCTTTTCTATAGAGCTGTGGATAAGAAAGCTAACAGAAGAAAAGAAAATGTTGCACCTGTTTTATTGTTTGTTTGTTTTTAAAAAGTGAAAGTGAAGTCAGTAGAACTATTTGTATGAGTAAAGATTACTCACAGGAGTAAGGGCTGCAAGAACAAATCTTAACAAGTGAAAAATAAATGGCCTGATTCTCCTTTCTTTTCCATGGATGTAAATCAGGAATAATGCCATAAAGTTAACCATATAACACTTGTACTAGAGCAGTGCTTCCCAAACTGGGGTTCGTGAACCCCTGGGGGTTCGCACATTACAGGGGGTTCACCAGAAAAATTTCCTAATGGTGGCAGATAGGACCCGGCTGCAGGGCAGACAGCCCGAGCCCCATGGGGCGCTGAGCAGGCAATCGAGCCCAAGCCTGTGGCAGTTGGTGCCGGCAGCACGAGCCCCAGCAATCAGCGGGGGGTCGGCAGCATGGGGCTGGACAGTTGGGGCCAGGCAGCCCAAGCCCTGGCGGTCAGCGGGGACCGGCAGCCCGAGCTCAGTGGAGTGCTGAGCGGGCAGCCTGAGCCCCGGTCAACAGGGTCCAGCAGCCCGAGCCCCACAGAGTGCGGAGCCGGCAGCCCAAACCCCAGCACGGGGCCAGCAGTCTGAGCCCCATTGTGGGCAGGGCAGCAGCTGGGACCCCAGGCGCGCAGGTGGCAGCTCGGACCCCTGTTCTTGGCAGACAGGGGAAGTTGGGCGGCATGAAGGGTGGCGTGAGCAGAGGCCGGGCTATACATGGGGGGTGGTCAAGGCTAATTTGTCCCTCATGGGGCACCCCCCTACGGACAGCCCTGGTGGCGGAAGAAAAGGTGTTTGCGTGCCATACCAGCCGGAACCATGTTGTGGCCAGTGTAGCAGCATTAAGGTGCCTCAGTCATTCGATACCAAGTCATTCTCTCTGGAGTGCTGTTTTGTTTCAATGAGACGTGAGTGAATCTTCTCATTTTCTAGTTTGTTGGTGGTTAGCATTTTTATTAGAACTGTGTTATTTTTATTAGAACTTTTGTAGACCAGTTCAATGGATAAGTGGCTGAAAAAGGAAAGTGTAAAGATGCAAGAATCAGCTAGTGTTTCCTCAAGTCCACACTATGGAAAATCTAAGTCTAATGATCATGATGGCCCTGGAGAGTCAATTACAAAGAAAGGAAAATATGACGATTATATAAAATATGGCTTTACATGCATTGGTCATCAAGAACGTCCAAAACCACTGTATGTAATTTGTGGTGATGTTCTAGAAAACTGCAGCCTCAAACCTTCTCTACTTCAGCGCCATTTAGAAACTAGGCATCCTGCACAACTCCTGTTGATTTTTTTCAAGAAAATTAGCTGAGAGGAAAAGTGACATTACCAGTTTTATATCCAAAGCAAGTTCTGATAATGAAAATGCACTTGAAGCGTCATACCGTGTGAACTACCGAGTAGCAAAAGCATCAGGAGCCCATACCATAGCAGAGAGCTCGATTGGTCCATGTATAAAAGACGTAGTTCATTGCATGCTCGGAGAAAAGGCTGCAAAAAGGACTAACATGATACCTTTGTCAAATAATGTAGAAACTACATAGAGTGAAAAATAGTTCATATTATGCTATACAGTTGGATGAATCAACTGATGTAGCTAATCTAGCTATTTTGCTACTGCTTATACATTATGTGAATGAAGGTATGGTTGAAGAAGGCTTGTTGTTTTGCCGACCACTGGAAGAACATATAAGTGGAGAAGATATCTTCAATCTGACTAATGCATATTTTCAAGAAAAGGAAATAGATTGGTCTCGTTGCCTAGGCGTTTGCACTGATGGGGCCACATCAATGACGGGGAAGTATACTGGATTTGTAGCTCGAACAAAAAAAGGTTGTATCAAAAGTCTCTCCGACTCACTGCACACAGTTACCTTGAGAGAGCAGTCATGCACTATGTAGGTGTGAAGGACGCTATCCTGGGAAAATATATGGTGAAGGGAAGTGCAAAGTCCTAGATAGCTAGTGCTACCAATTAGGAAAATCAAATATCCAAAGTTCAGAAAAGATTCTGGTGTCCAGGTTTGGCTGAGGATACCCAAACTACGGAGGTCTTATGGTTAACGCAACTTGGCTGGAGATCTGGGTTCCATTCCTGGCCCTGCCATGGCCTTCCTGTGTCACTTTGGATAATTCATTTAATCTCTGAGCCTCAGTTTTCCCCATCTGTAAAACAGAGTTCAACATAACTCACAGGAGTATTGTGAAGCTAAAATCATTAATGTTTGTGAGGTGCTCAGATACAGCAGTGTGGTGAGAAATGCCAGAGGAAAAGCCTACAGCTTTATTAATAGATTTCCAATCAAATAATAAAAGGTCACTTTTATTATTAGTGAGTCAGCTGACACATTCAAAAGTCTTAGGACAGAGAATACTGCTGTATGCACATACCACTGTTCAAGTATCACATTTGTACAGTTTCTCAACTCAGATCAGAGAATTAGAGGTGGTGTCACTGATCATCCTGTAAAGTTCATGGGACAGGACAGATTCTGATCTCACACAAATGTTATACTGTTGTAATGCCAAAGGAATTATTCCAGCTTTACATCACCATAATTTTGATTAAAATAAGGCTCCATGGTAATTTGTTGACAATCCAGCTACTTCTGACCTAGAGGTGTAAGCAGTTCTTGGTGCAGTTGTTGAGTTGGCCAGCACAACCCTTGGCCCACACTGCTTCCCACAGCCCCCGATGGCCTGAAACAGCCAGTGGGAGCTGCAATCGGCTGAACCTGCCGACGCACCTGCGGACGCTGCAAGTAAACAAACCATCCTGGCCCACCAGCGGATTTCCCTGACAGGCCGCATGCCAAAGGTTGCCAATCCCTGGTCTAGGACCTATACATGGGTACCAAACTATGCCCAGCAAGAGACCACAAGAAGGAAGCTGTCCACCCCAATCTTGGCTCTTTTGAAAACCAATGATGGGCCACTCCTGGAGCATTCCATAATGGGGCACAAATATGTCTTCTGCATGTTATCCCCTCATACACCCCGGAAATGGCTAGCTAGCACACTAATGGCTAGTAAGCACAGGGTAGTGGCTAGCCACTTGAGTACAAACCCACCTTGACCCTGTGGGTATGTACTCGAGGCAGCTAGCCTGTGCCACCACTTGCTGCTGCCTGTGCTTCCATGGCTACACTACTCAATGAGAACTAGCAAGAGTAGGTTCTTGCAAGCTGGGACTCACACTCCTAGTTACAAGTGTAGATGTAGCCTTAGTGCACGGCAAACTAGTGCAGGGTAGATTTACACCATGCCTTGCCACAAACTATATGTTTGTGTAGACAAGCCCAGAATCAGTTACAGTCTCAATGTTCTTGGGTTATTTGAGTGGAAAGCTAAGAAATTTTGGAGCTGAAAATAGTAGATGGCTCCACATACAATGCAAAGGCACATAGTGCCTAAAAAGATGCCAGCTAAAGAAACTGCCCTTGTAAGGCTGTTTGTAAGGTATGAAGAATGAGGTTGTTATGTGTAGTATTTTTTATAAATATCATATGGTCCTGAGGTTTCAAGTCCATTATTTGTGTCTATATTAGGTAAGAATTCAATATAGGGCTGAATTCCGTAAGTGTTCCTTGCTCCTACTGACTTAAAGGATGCCACAAAAATCAGACCTATGCTCAGAAGGAGCATACAAAGAGGGAGAAAAAAGATCATAATTACATAATGAAGGCCTTTTCCCCTCCCTGTCCTCTAGAGTGCAAAAACACTATATGCATTGATGTGGGGCCCAATCTTGCAAGCCCTTGATGCACAGGTCTCACAAGGACTTCAAGCAGTCAACTGATTTGTGAACCAGTGAAACCCACTGTTCACTGTGTTGTACATCCCCATCTAATGACTAGTCCACAGAGTTAATGTGTTGGCTGCCTGCTAGAAGAATTATTCCCTTAGCTCAAAAGGCAGGCTACTGCTTTTAGCTCTGGCAATCATGGGTTTGATCTCTGGTTGTAACCCATAGCGGTGGTCATTAGAAAGACAGAAATGGACATTTATTCATAGTTATTTGTTTACAGTACATGTGTCTTGTAGGGTTGAGAAAACAAAGATATATTTTAAACACTAGGGGCCAAATCCTCATGTATATTCATTTAAGCCAGTGGATCGATGGCGATTTAGAACATCTACAGATCTGGGCCTAAGCAAAAGTGAATGTGACTTTTTTTAGTGTTGTAAAATATTCTCAAAGCTCTATAAAAAAACTGGCTCACTTTTATACAAATAGCTTTACAGAAGTGTTTGTTAAAGGCTGTGCACTGAAAAAGCAGGGAGAGTGAATCGCTATTACATTTACTTAGTTGGAAGAAATAAATTACAACTAAATAAGTTTTATTTTTTAACTGTTGACAAACAAATTAATCACACTATAAATCCTAATAAGGATGGTCATGAAACTGTTTTATCTTTTATTATTAAAGAGAGAAGAGGAAAAAAGATCTAATCTTCATTTAAGGATGATTTATTTTTCTCCCCCTTCCCCAGGCTTCAGAGCTTGAGCTCCAGCCCAAATCAAAACTTCAAAGTACGATCTGCACAGCTATTTTTAGAGCACAAATGGGAGCCCTGTTAGCCTGAGTCTGTTGACCAATGCTGGGAGGCTCACTTCCTCAGGCTGTGTAGACATAGCCAGAGAGCAAAGACAGTCTCTGCCCCAGAGAGCTTACAAGATAAGTATTCACTTCCCAAGATAAGCTGCACTTCAACGGTGAGTGAATACTGTTATGTAAATATATGATGTCATTATTAAAGTAGTTTAAAAGAGTGTTAAAAGCTGGAGAAGAATCTGCAATAAGTAAGTTTCATAGCTAGCACTTGGTCTCCTATCACTATGATATTCAGCAAGCAGAAACACAGAGGTAGATAAGAGAAGTTAGCTAGAGCAAAGTGAGAAGCCAAGAAGAGGATTTAAATGACGATCTCTTTCAAATATGAGCTGATCCTGCAGTACTGTTTGACATAGCTTTAATGGCTGTTTAAAGAAGGAAATAACTAATCTATAATCACCTGTGGGGGAGAGGGAGAATCAGGATTTCACATTAATACCAAAATTAAATATCCATAATGATACTTTGGACAGCTTGGAGTATCGATATTACAGAAATGGTATAAGGCATGAATTTATCAGATTAAAACTGGCCAATATGGAAGAATTGCTGGAAATGTTCCATGTTTACTTATTTTGGCAAAGAAGGTTTAGGTCACATATTTACCATTTAAAGAATTTATCAACCCACAGGACAAAGATCCAATCTCAGTCTAGGCAGCTATCCAAAATTGATTATTCAGTATATGATTTTTCAAGCAAAAAAGACCTGAGTACACAACTATCTTAGCCAAAGAACATAATCAATTCTACAGTAACTGAGCCCAAATTGGAATGCTTCCTATTTTGGATCAAGTAGCAAATTAAAAGTCTTTAATGAAATGAGCAGGTCTTGAAAAGTTTACTAACTGCACGCATGCAAGTCAGAGATAGAGATTAAATCTGGATGGAGAACAGAAATACTCTTTTGTGGAGGATTTCAAGATTTTGTAGTTTGCTTTCATTCTGATTCAGAATAAAACCCAAACTCTCCAGGAAAGAATTTCTGAAAAAAAATGTTTTGAAACATTTTGTTTTGACAAAAATGAAAAACACTTCAATTTCAGTTAATTTTTATTTTATAATACCACCAAATTTAAAAATCAAACCAAAACATCATTTTGAAAGGGAAAAAAAATCAACACATTTTGTTCCAAAAATGGCAAAAATGGGCTGTTTTAACATAGGAAAGAATTCTTTTCTTTCTCCTACCCTGCCTTTCCCAAAATAAAATTTTGTTAAAATCATCGTTATTTTGCAAAGCATTTCCATTTTGATGGAACTGCATTTTCCAAATGAAAACTGTTCCACTGAAGTTTTTTCAACTAGTTCTAGTAAATATGAACAATGAGGGTGAGACCCAGAAGTAATGCTCTGGCAAAACCCATTCCCATGTCAGCTGCTGGTAAGTGAGGGTGATGTCACTATTTTAGGGCTCTGTCTTAAATATTAGTCTCAGTCTGGTAAGTACTGTATCTGATAAAACCAAAAGCTCCTCTCCCCTTCCAGAGCTCGTGGCTGCTGCAAGAGAAGAGATTCTCTACTATTCTACTCTTCTACTAGACCCTTTTTACTACTGTGATGACAGTCTTCATCTGGCTTTCTTCTCCTCCCAATCTCCTGAGTGTTGTACTGCCAAATCTGGAGAAGAACAATTTCTAAATAGTCTGTGAGTAAACTATACCATGACTACTTTTAGAAAGCATTCAAAGATACCTCGTTTGAAAACTGACATGAACTCTACATAAACTCACATAAATAAGTTGAAAATATTTCTCCTCCTCTGTATACCATAGCTAGTCTAATCTCTGCAATCCAGATTAGTCCCATACAGCAAATTATTGCTCTGAAAGGCTGAGGCCAACTGGAATTTTACCAAACTTGAGAAAAAACAGATCACTTATGAAGACAGACAACATTTGTGAAAATCCAGCATTACCCTAGGTATATATATATAATAGAGCATAAACTCATGATTTAATTCTATACAGTGCAAAAAATATACAGCTATTTATAGTCAATTCTATGTAATGTGTTGCTATGACTGAGAAAGATATGGTATAGTTATGGTTCCACCACAGATATATTTTATTTTATTCAAAGAAACTATATTTCTGAGGGTAGGGTGGGAAATCATTAAATTAAAGGCTGTATCAGTCCCGAACGTGGCATAAACTAGTGTAACTCCAGTAAAATCAATGGAGCTATGCAGATTTACATGAACTTAGGATCTGCCCAATGGTTCACGTAGCTACCGCTCTCTAAATAAAGCATTGTAAATTCGTTTTATACTTGTGTGCAAGCATCAGGAAATTCAAAGCTCTGATTCCCACAGCAACAATAATTATTTAAGTATGGTACTATATGAGGTTTGTGTGAAAGTATATGTAGTACCATGGTTTAATTGTGGCTGCTGCAGAAATCAGAGCTTTGAATTTCCTGATGTTAGTCTGTAAATTGAAACAAGCAAACTTGATATAAATTTACCAGAGATTCCTCCAAACAAACCCAAAACAAAAATTCTTTCTATACAACAATTCCTTTGTACTGACAATAAGCAGCTGAAATTTCAGCCAAAACAGCCAATTTCCTGAATTTATAAACACCTAAAAACACGGGCTCATAAAAAGGTTCATAGCAATGTTCCAGTAATAAAACCATTTAGTACATTAGCAGTTCATTCAGAGGAAATCAAACAGGAATGATAACTGAATTCTCCCTATGTTGAAGGACATACTCAAAAGCTGTCTGACCATCCAGAGCCCACCAGATCAGGAAGAATGAGGCTGTTTCTCCCAATGAAGCTTGCAAGCCTGATCAACGCACAACAGAAGATTTATTTTTCCATAAGGACTCAGAAAAGACTGTTTTCAGTCTCAGATCCTCCTACTTGGGCTAAATAGCAGGTCTGAAGAAGAAATAATCTCTAGAGGATAGTAATCTTTATAATATTGATTCTATGAGTAAAGATAAAGAGCCAGATCCTGCAGACCTTTTCCAGGCAGAAACCTCTCTTTTCTTTCCCCTATAAAATTAGTTCACTTCTTTTAGATGAGGTGAAAGAAGTAAGCTCTTGAAATGGGTTTGAATTGGGACCATGTGCTGGATTTGCGAGAGTAATGGCTATTTCTTTTTAAGCTTGTGCACCAGGTCAGCATTTTCCTCAGATGGGTCAGCCTGCTGCAGAGCCAGGTTGTAGTGTTAGCAAGGTCTGGCACTAAATTTATCATCTTTTTCCTATCGAGACATTTCGTCTTTTTCTTTCCCTTTGCAGCAGAAAAAAGAACCATGTATATCAACCTACTAGTTTTCAAACATCTCAAACTAACAAAAGTAAGGATAAAAAAAAGTGGAATAGTTTCAACCAGTTCTATTTTAAACTCTCGAATTTGCTGAACAGAAATACTAAGGGCGCCATTTATGGCACTGTTTTTTTATGTAGTTACAACTTTTAAACAGCTGCTTGGCCAGATGAGTGAAGAGATTTAACATAACCACCAGCGATCTTCAGAAACATATTTGTACTAATTCAAAGACTAATTTATCCTTATTCAAATAAAAAGTTAATTCTTTTTCATTGGGATGCAGCATCCTCCAGAAAGTTAGCCTGAAGCTCATGAAATAAACACTGATATCCCTTCTTTATGAAATTTTCCATTCGGAAATACTTGTCCTCTCAAATGTATGATTCAGCTACCAAAAAAATCAACTGCCAGAGACCATAAGAGAGAATCTACTGTACTTTAAAGCTATTTTATTTTGTCAGGAAATAAAAGGAGATTCAGCATTTTTTTTTTTTTTTGAGATAAACTGCAGAAAGAAAGCAATGAGTAGATATAAATATGATGAGATTTCATACACATCAGAGTAAGGTAATATGGAGATTTAATCAGCCAAGACACAAAAGTGTGATATAGAAAGCAGTAATGCAGAGACAGACTTCAGGGTTAGCATGAGAAATACATTGGATATAAACTTGCAGGGTAATACCAGTGTATTAAAACACGTATGTTCACACACGTACTAAAGTGATATGTATAGAAGTGCTTGTAAAACAAAGGCGGTAAGAATGCTTTCCTCTATACTAGTAATAATTAAGGGCCGGATCCTCAGCTGATGATAATCAGTGAGCACCACTGACCTCCAAGAACCTTTGCCGATTTACATCAGTTGAGAATCTGGCCCCAGTGATGGAATTCTACATGCAGCAGCCCAGAACAGAGGCAGCAAATTGTACTCCAACCATACAGCCTCCTTCACTAACATGCCCTTCCCTTCTCACCTCATAACAAGAGGCACAAGGGCATGCAGAAGAGCCATTTTGCCAGCTGTACTCTACCCAAGGAACTTTCCCTACATGTGTTATTCCCAAGGTGGCCAGTTCCAGGCAGCTTAGGGTCCCTTTAAACTAGCTAAACTGTGGAGGGGAAGAGGGGAAAGGAGCTAACTGGAATTGGGACACCGGACTGAAACCCAGCTCCCTATTGTAACTATTGTACCACTCTTGCATTTCAATAAAGATAATAAAAAGACAATGAAGAGTTAGAGTAAGTTCAGAGAACTGCAATTAAAATAAATGGAAAAGATGTTTCTCCATAGCTGGAATGTGATCCTGTACAAAATTTTACTCTCAGACCCATCCCATGTGGAATTACAGGAAGTACATTTTACTACTCCAAATAGCAAAATATTGAGAAATGCAATTACCTCTTCAGCCACAGAGAATTTATGTGATAAAGTCAGAATCTCTTCAGATGAATGTAGCTCCAAAAACAAGCAGTTTAAGAAATAGGCTAGGCAGCATGTCACTGTCAAAAGAGCAGCTCTGTGTAACAGCATATATTGTCATTGACATGCATGCCACAAAATGCTGCAACCCCTTCTGCTTTCTTTGGGAATCCAACCTCTTGGGGCCAAATCATGCTGACCCTACTCTTAAAAAAATTCCCCATTTTCTTTGATGAATAAGGATGAGCAGGAATTGCCCTTTGGCAACACAAAACATGACTTGACACAATCTGGTTCAGCACCGAAGTTGTTTGTTAACATTTTTGGAAAATATTATCATGAAACAGTCTTTCAGATTATCAGGCAATCCACAACAAGCATAGAGTCATTGGGACCATTCATCCCACACGTGGGTCATGCCCATACAGGGAACAGTAAAATATGTGAGTTTTCTCTTCTGGAGTTTCCTATGAATTCTCCCATCATGATGAAAGAGGAATGGAATAAGCAGGGTGTTCAGTTCCCCCAAACTGGCAGATCCCCCAAGAGCTGCATTACTCTAAGGGAGACCATGGAAACTGTGCTCTATACTGCGTCTGCACTCTCTCCTGCTCCCTTGCAGCAAGGCTCCCACAGGAGGGCAGAAAGCACATCCTCACAGCCCTGCTCATCAGTGACCTGCTCATTTCTGGATGGGAAGCATAAGAAAGTCACTGTCTCAATGTATGTTAGGTAAGAGTCAGGGGTATTTTTATTATTATGCACATATTTGTACTTCACGAGCCCCTAGAGGCTCCAACAAAGATTGAGATCTATTGTCCCAGATGTTGTACTTACACACGGAAACAGACAGTCCCTGCCCAAAGAGCTTGCCATCTAAACAGAATACTTTGGCACAGAAGAAAGACTTAGTATTTAAATCATATATGTAAAAGTATTAACTACAAAGAGAAAAAAAGTTATATTGCATTTAAATATTTAACAGTGGGTATAAATCAATGGATAGATGTGCAATATTTGGGAACATTGATTTTATAATGAAAACTGAGTATCTTCATTTAGAAAGTAGGTGCCATTCAGTATTACAGATATTACTGAATCAGAGGAGAAAGTTACACATAGCAGTGTGCACATAGCAGTTAACAATAACAAACTCGATTAGAAACTAAAAACAAGATGTGCAGTTCTACGGAGGTAACTCATGCCCTTCTATTTGTAATCCTTATCCCCCACCACCTTTACCTCCATCATTTTGCCTTCCCAGAGTTTGTCACACCTCAACCTAACTCATGTCAGCACAACTCCCACTCACATCAAGCTCTCTAGTGTAGTAGTTCTTCAAGATAGAGAGTAGAACCCCAGTCCATTGACTTCAATGAGAAAGACTACCATTACCTTTTCTTTAATATGAAGTGTAGCATACTTTTGGCTACTCAAGGAATGAACAGCAAATAATAATTAATGATAAATGGATGGAAAGCCCATTTGGAAAGCTAGGACTATATTTTAGACACTTGCTTATTTAAAAGGTATTTTTACTTGAAATATCAGTAAGAATCCCCTATACTGGTGGATAAGCGTGATACAAATATTAATTTAATATTTTGGTAAATAATATGTCTGATTTGATGCCTTATCTTATTCATTCAGGTGCATATTATATTATATAATCTAAAACAAATCATTTATCCAAAATCTTTTGGGGCTGTCAAAGGGGAATTTGTAGATGGCAAAAATCTGTCTGATCTATTTACAAACCCCATTTGTCAAAAGTGTTTAGGAGAAGGTCAAAAATATTTGACTATTTGGCTTTCAAATACAGGACAAGGAACTGAGAAAGTGATGTGCACCAGGCAACACAAATTTAGAAGGGATGGAGTCTAGATAAATGGATTTTATTATCTACTGTATATACATATATGCATGATGCTTGTGTTCTGATTTATGAAAGCAAAACTCCACCAATGGACTAATAAAATGATATTTGCTCCATCATAGCTATTCAATTCCATTCAAAGAACCGGTGGGTAGCAGAACAGCCCAGACTAGCCCAACACATACGCATGCACATAACTGAAGCCAAAATTTGAGCTTGGATGGAAAACATAGAATTAAGAACCCAATCCTACCAAGGGCTGAGTGCCCTCAACTCCTGCTGAAGTTAACTAAAATTATGCCTGTTTTGACCAGAAAAAAGTAACTATATATTCAGTTCGAAATTAGTTTATCTGTTTATGCTTGAATAAGGCTAAAAGAACGTTCACTCTATTATATTATTCAGTTCAATGCTGAAAGTGTCTTTTGAATTCATATTCTCATTTATCCCAGACGATTTTCTTTGCCCGACTGAATAGTCTTTGGAATCATCCCTAAAATGCCCCTTCAGCTCAGTACTACCATGAGAAATAATACTTACTGCTGAATTCTGGATATGCTCCAGTCTCATGTTGCAGATGTCTCCAGTTTATAACAACATGTTCTTGACGATATTTTATTTTCACTACCTATGTATGCTCCACTACGCTCTAATAAAATGCAATAGTACTGTATATACCTTATAATGATGTGTTTATCTTCTCTGAACTGAATAATTTTTAAAATAAAACAAAAATGCATAAGTGCTGACAGTTCAGGAAATTTAACTTTTATATCCTCAGTAGAATCAAAATAGTTAAAGGCAGTAAATCCCCAATCCTGCAAAGACTTACAAATATGCTTAACTTTATGAATAGCCACATAGAAGTCACTCTAGGGCCAGGGCCTAGACCATCAAGTCCATTCCTCTGCAAGAACATGGCTTAATCCCACAATAGAAGACATCAGGTTGTTAAAAAAATGTTTATGCTGAAGTTTAGCCAAAAATGGCAATTTAATACACCCTTAAGTACTCATTTTACTAGCAATTTGGGAATTGCAACAATCTTTGGGTTAAAGGACTAGTCTTTCACCTCAACACTTGGGTTTCTAAATCAAATGTGAAAGTGAGTTTGTGATTTTATTCTCATCCCCAAAGAACATTTGTCCACCCTGCAAAAGCCAGCACAATATTTGATGACAATCTGGCAAGCCCGGACTTGAGACATCCAGAGCTAGAATTTCAGGAGTGCTGAACATGCACAATGCGGTACACTGGCAGAGCTGTGAGAAAGATTTCGATAGTACCTGCCAGTACTACCCAACTCTGACCAGAGCTGTAACAGGAACATATTTATATAAATTTTCAATTACAAAAATTAAGCATTAAGTCATTTGTCAGTATAAATCACAAACAGAAGAGAGATCTAAACAGCAGGATTCGGAGTAAAGCTTATCAAGATAACAGTCAATCATATTTAACTACAATCTATATGATGCAAAATATTTTATCAAGAGTGCAATGATTTCAAAATATTTATGGGAGCACTCATCCATCTACAAGCTTTAGAAAAAATATGTGTATGTACTTAGGAGATTGAAAGTTCAGCATTTTTTCCTCTAGAAAGGAGGCAGCAGAAAGGGCACAGTAAGGAAAAGAATGAGTGATAATGAAAAACAATTAGAGTAGTTGTAATTCAGTGTTTCATCATATATTGCATAAACAGAACATCTCTTTTGAATGAAAAGGCAGGTTAATAGTTCTTTTGACATTCAAAGTCCTCCTGGAATTAAATCAACTGCAATCTTTAAGGACAAATATTTTATCTGAAAATAAATATTGGAACTGGGTAATATATTGGGGTTTTTTGACAAGTAAACTGATCACTTCAATTACTTTTCTGGATAGTCAATCTGTGCTTGCCTCAAGTTTATTTCAGGACGTCACTGGAAGTAATAGTTCACTAAAAAAAGCCTACATTATTATCCTGAAGACTTCGTCCACAAAGTACGTACGAGAGACATGAGACTGACAATAATGTTACAAAAAGCTAAGCTTAGTTAAAACGGTATTGTAGTGCAAGTCGAGAGAAATCAATAAAAAAGCAGAGGTGAAATTCTTTTGACCCTTTTGAAGTCAATGGCAAAACTCCCTTTGATTTCAATAGGGCCAGGATTTCACCCCATGTCTTCACTGGTCTCTATTATAGCAGATACTCTTGTTCTGATCACACACCCGTTTTCCACCAGTGTAAGAGGAGCATAGGCGCCGACTTCCCCTCGACCCCCCCCCCCCCCCATCCGGGCCCAGACCCCACTCCACCCCTTCCCCCAAGCCCTCGCCCCCACCCTGCCCTGCCTCTTCCCACCACTGCTCCGCCCCCACTCCACCCTTTCCCCCAAGTCCCTGCCCCGCCTCTTCCCACCCCCTCTCCTGACCGTGCCCCATCCCCACCAGAGCCGACCTGCATGCTACAAAACAGCTGTTCATGGCAGGTGGGAGGCGCTGGGAGGAAGGGGAAGGGAGTGATCAGCGGGGGAGAGGCGCTGGGGGGCAGGGAGAGCTTGGTTGCCGGTGGGTGCTCAGCACCCACTAATTTTTCTCTGTGGGTGCTCCAGCCCTGGAGCATCCACGGAGTCAGCACCTATGGTATAGGGCCCTCTTTCTAAAAGAAGAATTAAGATTCAGTGTTGCTCATGTCTTAACCTCCCTCACACTAGTACAAAGTTAAACTCTTTCAAAACAGTTTACGTGGTTATGTTAAACCATTTTCATAAGTGTGTGAACATGAACACTATCCTCTGGGACCCAGTTCAGATGTGCTTTATAATGCCATCATAGGACAGAGTAAGAAACTTTAGGATTCTTTACTATATGATAATCAAGTGTATTCCAACTCTGATTTCTGACACAGTTTATACCAGTGGTTTACAGTTTATACCATGCAGCCCATCAGGGTAATCGGATAGCAAAATGTCTCCCGGCCCGCAGACGTTGACTGTCCGCAGGCACGGCCTCCTGCAGCTCCCAGTGGCCACGGTTCGCCATTCGCAGCCAATGGGAGCTGCAGGAAGTGGCGGCCAGCACATCCCTACAGCCCACCGCTTCCCACAACTCCCACTGGCCAGGAGTGGCGAACCGCAGCTGTGAGGGGCTGTGCCTGATGGTCAACATCAGCAAAATGTCTCACGGCCCACAATCAGATTACCCTGATGGGCCGCAGGTTGCCCACCACTGGTTTATACTGACCTGACCTGCATTAAGCAGTTTGGAAGAACCACTGCAGCCAGTAACATGCAGGCACTAGGTTCTGTGCTGTGTTTTGAGGGATTGCCTGGGAGCACCAACTCCTAATGCTGATCTGCAACAAACTTTGCTAAAGCTCTGTTTAGACTACAACTAAACCAGATTACTTATATTTAAACCGCACTTGAAATTAAGCCATTACCAAAAACATCAAGTACAGCTCAACCACTGTTCTTTAACACATTTCTGAAATGGATTTTAAAACCTATGGGTTGCACCAACATATTAGGCAGTGTGGCCAAGTGGGCAAAGTACTGACTTGAACTCTATTCCAGCTCTACCATTGATCTCCTGGGATACCTTGGACAAATCACTTCACCTCTATGCGTGTTTCCCCATCTGTAAAATGGGGATAATAAAACTTCCCTTTGTAAAGTGCTTTGAGATCTAATGAGGAAAGTTGCTCTATAAAAGTGACATGACATCATTAACTATTTCTAAACTTTACCTTCCTTAAGATGGTTTATAACTTGTAGTATGAAGTGGGCTTTATAGGCCCCATCTGTGACCATGGTGCCCACCACTAACAACTGGCAGAGCCCCCCGCCCCCCACATAACATAACTCACATCAAGCCTGGCACACTCATTGTTGTCATAAGATATAACTCAAAGGTGTCACATAAGGTATTTTATGTAAACTGGTGACATGCTGGTCATGAGTATCATTGCATGATGTACACACAGCTGGGGTGTAAAGAATTGTGCCTGTGTGCTGAAAACGTGTTCCTAAAATATATTTTGAGGGCAAACTTGATAAACAAGTTTGGCTTGGACAAAGGACTATGGATTCACCTATTTGTCCTCTGGCTTACAAAGCTTGACCCACTGAAAGCATATTTACATATAAGGTAAATAAAGCCATCAAGCTAAATGAACAGAGGAGAAGACACTTAATCACATTGGGGGAGGGGGACAACAGACTCCACATCCCTAAAAAGTTTTCCTGGCTCTTGAAACAGAGACAATAGACCTTGGATAATATAAGGGGGGAGGGGGCTGAGGAGACATTTTAATTATCCTTCACTTAGGGGATGAGAGCATACAGCTGCCTTTGAGCCTAGGAAAGCTGGATCCTCTTGAACTGAAAGGCAAGAGTTGCTGGAGACTTAATGTAAGTGAGAAACCTGCTTAGACAAAGATTGTAACTTGCTGAAATTGAGTTTTAATCACTAGGGCTATGTCTACCCTGGCAATTGAACAGCAAAACTTTTGTCTTTCAGAGGTGTTAATTCCCCTCCCTCCCCGAAAGAAAAGTTTTGCAGATGACAAGCGCCAGCGTGAACAGTGCTTTGTCGGCAGGAGCACCCTCCTGCTGACAACGCAAACGCCGCTCATTGGGGGTGGAAGTTTTTTGTCGGCAGGAGAGACGACAAACAGCGGCTACATGGTATGACTTTTAGTGGCACGGCTGTGGCAACAAACACAGCTGTGTTGATAAAAGCTGTGTAGTGTAGACGTAGCCTTAGAAGCATGTTTTGTTTTGTTTGTAACCAGACCTATTTTTTGTACTCACTTAGTATCACTGAAATCTCTGTTCTTTGTTAATAAACTTATTCTTGTTTTATTATAAAACCATCTCAGTGCTATGTATTAAAGTAGAGAGTGAATTCGCAACTAGCCAACAGATTGGTGTGTGCTCTGTCTCTTTGAAGGCAGTGAACTTAATTTCTGGGCGTGTCCAGTGGGAGAGACTGGACACTGCAGAGAGATGTCTCTGGGGAACTCGGGTTCATCGATTGTTACCTGCGGCAAAGTTTAAACTGGCAGTGTCCTCAAGAGTTTGCTGGCAAGGCAGACAAGCTGTTGTGTCAGGGAGCTCACACACATCTTAGCAGCAGCCAACTCTCACTTGCTGAAGCTGAGATGGATATCACAGGGGCTCATAATTCTGGGTACCCCATGCAAGACTCACACCATCCTCACTACAAACATAACTACACATAAAGAGTTGTGAAACACAGTTTGGGACCTAACAGTGTTATAACACAGTATTTTCAGACAGGTCTACATGGACAATTTTTGGGAATCTCCTATTGTTGCACTAACACCCATGTTAACCTTAGTTTTGACTGGAGACCAGTGTTTTAGCACTGCATCATGATACTGCAAACAGGCTTTTATGATCATCATATTCTGCTTACTGCTAAATCTATTTCAGTTCTAGTCAGAAATGAAAACAAATACCATCTTTGTTACAGATTCATAGGTCAGACTGCCACATGCAATATGAAATTAAAATAATAAGATGCTTGTAAGCATAACACATGAATGTTAAAAATGTGAACTGTGGTGTTCACCACGGCTAGCCACTGTCAAAAACCTGCAGATAAAAAAGACAAGCTTCAGACACAGATGTGCATTAAAAATTGGCAAACATATTAGGCTCTTACCAGAAATGGACTCCAGCAAATGCAAGAGACACACATTATAGCCAATAGCTGAATGATCATTTCAAAATGATGAGATCGGCCTTGTCTTTGTTGACTTTTAAATTTGACTCTTAAGAGAGTAATTCCTGTGACAGCATTGCACAAGAACGAAACAGCAAGGGCTAGTAACCCAAGGCAAGAAAAAAGTAATAGATAAAATCTGTCTTCCCAGTCCTCAATATGTTCTGTTTTATAGAAGCACCAGGTCCTCGATGCTTGAATCTGATATGCTCTAAAGCTAAGAATAGGCAGCAAAGCTATAAAAACAGCAAAGAGACATACCGTAGTCAAAATCATTTTTACATGTTTAGAAGTCATTTTTGTAGAATGAAATATTGGTTTAGTGACTCCAATGCAACGTTCAACAGCCATCACACTGCCCAGAAAGAGAGGGCACAGACCAAAGAATACCATACATATGCCAAAAACACTGCAGAGAATGTTTGATTGATTAAATCGAATCCAGTCTTTGTCAGAGGCATACACAAACACGGCAATAGTTCCATTGATGAGATGGCCAAAAAGATCTGTGACAACCAAACCACTAGCAAAAAGCAAAAAGGATGCTTTTGATTTCTGTCTAAATCTCTGATATGCCTTCATGAGAATTGCTATTGCAAGACTGTTGGATAAAATTCCCACCGTCATGAATATTATTGAAAAGAATACCGAAATCTTATTGTGTGCGTTGCAGGTTGTGTTTCCTAATCCGTCCAGCACTGGTGATTTTGAACTGTTCATTGTTGGAAAAGTAGCTGGAGCACTCAATACATTTCAGCAGTTGTACAATCAAAAGGCAACTGTAAAATTTAAAAGAAAAACATTATAAAAGGCACATCACGCATTTGATATTTGAAACAGATACTCTAGGTAGTTTGTGATGGAAATCTAATTTCCCTGACCTATCATGTGGCATAACATCTTTGAGCATTTACATCAGGTATAAGTGCTACATTTAATAGTGCTGGAGCCCTGCAGAAATTATCTCAAATTAGTAATTCTGTCACACCTGAGACAGTCTCCCAAATCTATCTTGTGTGGAAGTCCACCATAAGATCAGGCACCCATATTCAAAACCTAACATTGTACCAGGCAACTTTATCTCACAACCACCACTAGCAGCATTCTCTATTGCCCACCCTTTGCTACCTGCAGTGGGCAGAATCCACGATGCCAGCACCCAGGGAAGGAGTCGAGCCATTCTCTCACTAGCTGGGGCAGCAGCTAACTCACATCTCTAGGGGAAACCCCTCTGCGCCCTAGCCACAGACAGACCCATGCAAACCGCAGCACAGTAATCTTCCTGCGAGAAGGCGGGACTGGGTAAAGCAAATCCCCCTGCAAATTCGCACCCCCTTCCCTGATTGCAACGTCCCGCTACAAGAGGCAGCAAGCCTCCGCCAGGCACCGTCCGCGATCGGCCTGGCCACTATCCATCAACTGCAGCTCGACAGCAGCAGCCGCGCTCCGAAGAGCTCCGCGCTCCGATTGCGATGCAACCCTGTGCAAAGCACGACAGAACACGCTGGCAGCGGCAGGAGTTCAGTGCGCCTTTCAGTGCAAACTGAGGGGTCTACGTCCCTCTCCTCGTTGCAAAAGCGAGTCTCGCAAAGCCATTTAAATACAGCTAAAGATCAAACAAACCGAGAGAGACGGGGCAGCAATTTACATTTGCCTAAACGCTGCCTTTTGTTAAAGTGGGGGGGGGAGTTGCATTACAGAAACAGACCCTGATATTAAATGAGTTCGGGACCTTGTCAACTCCTACCTGCGCTGAGTGCCCGGGATCGTGCACTGATAGAGCGGCTGGGCGCCTTCCTCTGCCTCTCACGCGAACAGCAGCTCGGGCTGTGCGCATACCGGCAAGTTTGCAAAAGGTGGAAAGTTTCTACGCGCTCCCCAGACCCTCCCTCCCTGCAGCCGGCTCCGCAAAGAGATCGACCAACATCCCACTCCTCCTCGCCACCCTCCCGCCAGCTGGATCAGCTCCGGGGCTTCCCACTCTGCCTTCGGTGTCGGGTACCCATGAACAGGGGAGCCAGCCGCCGCTCTGCCCTTCCCCAGGGGAGAGGGCGAGCCCACCCGCAGCTCTGATCACGGCGCAGCCTACCGAGAGCAGAGCCCACTGGGTATCTTCCTCTTCCCCGCACTGAGACCGCCCGCCCCCCTCTTCATCCCCTCCCGCCCATCAGTCCAGGCGGAGAGTCACGCACAACCCACCCCGCAAGTCCTCACGCCTCTTTGCCTGACTTCCGAAGTGCGGGAGCGTCGCTCTGCCCTGGATCCCTTCAGCCGCAAGACCCTGCAGCCTTCGCCGCCTCTCTGCATTATCGCCAGGCAGGGCCAGTCCTGCCAGCCCTTGAGCGCTTACTTGACCTCCCACGCTGAAGAGCCCTGTTGAAGTCAGGTGTGCAGGAACTACTCACGCAAGGCAGGCTCAGGCCAGCAACTGGACATAATACAACGACCCTGTGAAGTCTCCCATACACTACACCGATAGCTAAAGATGGGCTAGATGAGGCAGTAGAAACCAACGGGAGCAGGAGTCTGCTGCCCTCTGTCCATGAAGCGCTACGTGCGGCAGAAATAATTTCTAAATCCCGGTGAATCCGAACGTTTGAAAACACCAAGGGGAAAAGCGAATGCAAAGTATCATTTTTAAAGAGTGCCTCCCGGGTAACCAGCCCAGCCTTTTGCTCCCTCGAGTTTGTTAAAGTTGTTCCTATTCAGAAGTGTGCACGAGTTACTACCCCGCATCCAGCGCCTGAAAAACAGCTGAGCTAACCGTCCCCCTGCATCTCAGGTTGGGTACACGCCGCCACGTCAAGCTATCGCTTCGTTTCATCTATATTTAAACTGATGTTTATGGTACTGCGGGACATGGAAGAGTGAGTCACACCGTAGGGTTGCCAACTTTGTTTGGACGAATTCCTGGCGCTTTAGGACATCATCTTTAATTAAAAATTAAGCTTTAATTGCTGGAGCCTCCAGGAGAATCCTGGAGGGTTGGCAAGCCTAGTCACAGGGATCCCCATGGCATGTAACTCCCATGGTGGGAGTTCAGCCTTTGCCTGGCCAGCCACCTTCGCAAGGGGAGAGCGACTATCCCAGAGTGAAAAATCACTTAGGGCAAGACTAGTCGTCTCTTACTGCTCAGCCCAGGTGCTCGACGCTTTCCCCCGCATTCCTTGCAACACACAGCGCTGCCCTCCAACTTTCTGAACTTTCCATGAGCATTGCTCAAGCAGCAGGCCGGCAGGCGGAGATGGGCTTCTCTGGGGAGAGAGCCTGGCAGAAGCCGCATTCAGCAGACAGAGAAGTTGCAACAACTGCTCGTTTAAAGAGGCCGGATTTACATGCAGGGCTTTCAGAACAGCCCGGCAGACACGTGCGTCTCCCGCTGCTGGCGGGGAGCTGAGCCCTGGTTGTGCAGCTGCCTGGCAGCAGCTTCTGTTTCATTTCCTACCCCTCCCACCCCAGCGCTGTTCTGCTGGGGGATTCCTGGCAGCCCAGTAGCGCCTGGGCTGGAACGGAGGAGAAGTCGCCAACTTGTCAGCGGCGGGCCAGGCTTCCCAGCGACCCTCCCAGCGGAGCCGCTCGCGCCCCGGGCTGAGCGGCGGCGGGAAGCTCCAGCGCTAGCCGGGGAAAGTTTGCCACGCGGAACAGCGGCGCTGTGGGGAAAGCGAAGCCGGGCCGCACATTTACCTTTAGTGTCTCCAGTGGCACGCGGCGCCGGTCACCTACCCCAGCTCCAGTCTCCCGCTGCATGGCGGTGGGGGCTGCGGCAGCCCGTTGCTCCGCGGCGCGCCCCGCTGGCCGCATGCTGCTCTCTCGCACCGCACGGGGTGTGGAGGCTCCTGTCCCGCCGACCCCGAGCCTCGCGCGCGGTCCCTCCCTCGGGGCAGGCGCTAACGTCACGCTATCTGCACCCCCCAAACAGTCCTTCGCGCGGGGGGGGGGGTCTTAGGGCCGCTCCTGTGTTGCGTCTCCGCGGGCGGAGCCGGCCACGCACCTGGCGAAGGGGCCTTTGCACCAGTGAAGTGTGAAATAAAAGCCCCCGCCCGCCTTTTCCCGCAAAGATAGTGGGAGGGACGGGGGGTGTCTCATGGATACATCTGGTCCGTTTCCATGGAGCTTGGCACTAATAATGAGCAAGATGTTGCTTGTTTATTTCTGCTGGCAGCTGATTTAATGAGATCACAGACCAATATGTAGCACTTGACATCTTCACAGCCCCGGATAGACAGGGCAGGACTGCAGCCGCCCAGGGCACCCACCCCGCTCAGTCGCCCATCCGCGCGGGCTGGGTCTGCCAGGAGCCCTCAGCTGGGTCTGCCAAGAGCCGGCTTCAGGCAGGGGGATGCTCTGGCCCACCGCTGGGACTTCTTATTGGAGAACTGGGGCCTCTCTTCCTGAGCCCAGTGCTCCTTGGCTTGGAGGGGGGGTAGGATTCCTGCAGGAGCAGGGAGGCCTCAGCCCTCCCCCTCCAAACAGAGGAGTCTGAGGGGCAAAGGCTGGCCTCCTGCCACCTCATAAGAGGGTCCTGTCAATGGATGCACCTCTTAAAACTGCAGCATAGTCTCTAAGGTGGGTGGGGTGGCAACACAGAGCCCTCCACTGGGCAGGATGGTGTCTACACATCCAGAGGCCCAGGCAGCTTGGTCCAGGCAAGATGAGGGGTGACCCAGTGAAATGTGGCAACAGCAGATGGAGGTCCCCATCATCTGGTAGCTCAGAGGACAGGCAGCAGTGGCAGTTAGATCAACCTTCTCCTTCCTCAGCCACCTAGAAGAGGTAGTGGCAGTGTACTGGAGTCCCCACTCATCCCACAGCTGCCCAGAGGAACGAGCAGCTTCCAATGATGTTGTCATGTGCTATTGGAGCTAACCTCCATATTGAACTAGACACAGGCTTATTGGTTAATCTGAGCCTACCAATAAATACTATCTAAGTAATCCTCACAGTGCCCCCATATAAATGCTTTTTTACAGGTGGTGAAGCTGAAACATAAGTTTCTTGAACACAACCAGACCATGAGTTGATGGGATGACAGAGCTAGAATTGGGAATCAAGAGTTTCTTACTTCCAATCACATGCTCTGACCACTAGACACTGGTGCCTTAGATCACTTCTGAGTTTGCATATACTATGTCAGGGGAGTATAAACACAGGACGAAGGGTACCTTTGAGGTCTATCTTCCCCTCACTACAGAAATGGTCCAAAATATCACAATTTAAAATTCTACAGTTTATGGCAATTAGGAATACAGTAATATTTTTGTTTGTGTATTTTTATTGAGGAACAACCTCAATATGTGCTCCTGACAGAGGAAGAAAGTTATTTAAAAATTAATTCACAAAGCCATTGCAATTTTTCCCTAAATTGCAAGCTTTTAGTCTCACTGCTAGCAAAGCAATGTGCCATGTGGCCCGATCCACCAGCTATGTCATGCAAGCCAGCTGAATCCATTTGTATCTCTGGTCACATACATAGAGAGTTAAAAGCACTATGTGTGTTTTTTTCATCCTTATAATATCTTTCAGATTTTGGCATCTTTCTCCCTGATGGGCTAAAGTGACCTAAACTGCAACCACAACAGAAATCATTTCATTTTGATTCTGATCTGATTGGGACCAATACATTATTGGAAATTCTTTTTAGAAGTATAATAAAATATTCAATTTTATCCTTAACTTTAGAAAAAAAGTGTTGATTCAACATTTTCCAAAGTCATAAACTGAGATGAAGACCTACAATTACAAACTGTTAGCTGTATCATGTCATTAGTTTTTAAGCAAAACTCGCCCCTTGAAATGAGTGGGAAGTTCTCTTTAAAAGAAAAAAAGTTGATGACACTGCATAGCCCCATTCTTTATGAAAGGGAAATTTTAAAAAATCATTCTCATTTAGTTCAGGACCAAATTTTGCCAACACTTTTAAAATCTAAAGCCTTGTTCCCCACAAAAACAAAGACACCAGTAATAAGAACTAGTTTAAGAAGGAAAAGACAATTCAAAAGAAAGGTAGCTGCAGGTAGTAAGGCTGCTATTGCAAAAGACAGGCTTTATATATTGCTGATTTGCCTCTGTCATGGATACATGTTTTTTATTCACAACCAACTGCAGGATATAATATACTTCTAAAGTGTATAAGCCGTAAAGAATCGTAATTTAGGTGCTGAGCACTGAGAGTTCCCAGTGAAGTCAACATTTCTCAGGATCTGGCTTCTATTAAGGAGGATAAACCCCTTGAGGGTATGTCTACACTTCGAGTTAAGGATGTGATTCCCAGGTAGCACACTGAAAATAGAATGTAGCTGTGGCAGTGCCAGACGCTCGCCAACCAGAGTGCATGCCCGTCCAACACCCTAGGAACATATTCGGGGCAGCTAGCTCCTCCCGCTGCTTGCACTGCTGCCTCTACACTCTACTTTTAGCACACCAGCTCCATGACAGCTGACACCAGCATCTCTCCTCGAAGTGGGAATTACATGCACCCCCAGATTGAAGTGCAGACATACCCTCATAATCCTCAAGAGAGGAGAAGAAAAACCCTAAGAGAGAGACATTTACTGCTTGCAAAAATACAGTCAAAAGAAAAAAGTATAGGCTTATAGAGCTCATCCAGAAAAGGGCAATGTTCAGTCAAAGGCAGAAAGAGTGAAATTTCAATTCTTACAGAAATGGGATCAGTGAAGGCAAGCAAGCAAAATAACGTCAACTAGAAGCAATCCCCTAGAGACAGCAGCTGGAGAAAGTGCTGTACCTCTGAGGGCTTGAGCCACAGAAACCACAACATTGCAGCTTTGCATGATTCAGGACTGCTGATAGGTAGGCTTTGTAAAGAGACATACAGGTGAATGGGGAAGACATATTTACATCCCAGCCCTCCTCTATAGGCTATTGCAAGTGATGTATCATGCTAGATTAGGGGAAAACTGAAGTTGTAGAGTCCAAGGGAAAAGGTGGTATTGTTTGGGGTGAGAGGGAGCATATAAACTGATATAGTTGGCCAGATCCTCTGCTGGTGTTAATTGGCATTGAGGTCAACAAAACTACAATGATTTACACTAACGGAGGGAGGAGCTGACATTTTATGTTTACAACCAGAAATCAAAACACTCAACAACAAAACAAGGAGAAACAGCACATGTTCACACTCTCAGTTTAACTGTAAACCTATAGCCTTGTCTTCCAAGAGGCAATCTTCCAAGCAATCATCTAATCAGGGGCGGTTCTATGTATTTTGCCACCCCAAGCATGGCAGTCAGGCGGCTTTCGGGGCATGCCTGCGGGAGGTCCAGCTGGTAATGCGGATTCGGCGGCATGCCTGTAGGAGGTCCGCTGGTCCCGTGGCTTCAGCGTACCTGCCGCCAAATTGCCGCCGAAGCCGAATTGCCGCCGAAGGCTCCCATAACTGCCGCCCCCAGAGCGACCGGCAGGCCGACCCCTGTGGCTTGCTGCCCCAAACACGCACTTGGTGCGCTGGTGCCTGGAGCCGCCCCTGCATCTAATGAGGCTCCCATGGTCACCTGTGTAAGAAGAGACGCAAAATGAGGCAAGATTAACCTCTTATTCACCAAGGACCAGATGATGGCTCTCCACTCTATCAGCACGCAGTTTGACAAACAGCCATCATATACCTATATTTGAAAGAGAGTCACAGATATAGGACTGCAAGAAAAGCCTTTGGTGCAAGAGCTGTGTGGAGAGACTTAATGGGGTCCCAGTATTGCTCTGGTTTGCGTGAAATCCAGAAAAAGAAATGCTACATTCTGCCCTTGGATGCATTAACTCCTCTTGACTTCAGCATTTCTGTGTGAATTGGAGAGCAAATTTGCCCCCAAAAGACTGTTTTTGTTTGTTTCTTAGTTGTTTGTTTTGTATTTGTTTATTTTAGATCCCTGACCTCCTGAAGCTGTGAGCCAGTGCAAGAATGATGAAGGTGCACAGCAGTTGTCTGGTTTCTGGTCCAGGCTGGAAACCTTGGTTAAATGTTCCCTGCTTCGTGCATGATATAACGTCTTTGAATACTTGGAGGCAAGACAAAAATGAGAGGTGTTGGTATAAGAAATATGTAGTGATAAAATGACAGCCTGCATCTCCACTTACTCAGATAATTTCTGTCAACTAACCAAATACCAAGCAAAGCATCCAAAATCCAGATAGTGAAAGGACAGGACAAGAGATTGTTTCTGGACCGAGATGTATGTTTTCTTGTATATTAATTACCTTCAATGCTTCTGTTAAATTTCTGGTGTGGTCTGTTAGTTTACTATTATATTTTTCAGAGTAGCAGCCGTGTTAGTCTGTATCCGCAAAAAGAAGAACAGGAGTACTTGTGGCACCTTAGAGACTAACAAATTTATTAGAGCATAAGCTTTCGTGGACTACAGCCCACTTCTTCGGATGCATATAGAATGGAACATATATTGAGGAGATAGTGTGTATATATATCTCCTCAATATATGTTCCATTCTATATGCATCCGAAGAAGAGGGCTGTAGTCCATGAAAGCTTATGCTCTAATAAATTTGTTAGTCTCTAAGGTGCCACAAGTACTCCTGTTCTTCTTTTATTATATTTTTGTTATCTCCCATGTTTAACCTTACTCTCTGCAAGATTCCAAGCACCTCTTTTGTTTTTTGCATGGGATGATACTAGAATATATCAGGAGGAGCCTGGAGGAAGGTAGCCAGTCGCAGCGGCCGGTACTTGGTGGAGGACAAACAGAAGAGCAGGTTCCCGGTAAGCGTTTTTTTTTTTTTCGGGAAGGAATTTTTTTGGTGCGGGCTCTTTGGGAGAGGAGGGTTAGGCATGCATGCCTAGATGCGTAATAGTGCATTGATGTGGTTTATCACATCGCAGTAATCGGCCTCGGTAATCTCCTCGAATGTCTCATCCAGAACGTGTGCAATGCGCTTGCGCAGGTTTATCGGGAGAGCCACCGTGGTCCTTGTCCCAGCCAGGATAATGTGTCCGTGCCACTGTGCTGCATATGGGCCAGGGCGGAAGCCGCATTGCAGTAGAAGACCCTCCCTTGCTTCCCAGCTCACCCTCAGCAGCGAGATATCATCCAGGATGAACTCCTGTGAAAAATGTTGGGACAGTATTCAGTATAGGTGTCCCCTGAAGCTGTTGGCTCTCCCCAAGGCACAGAAACCCAGAGGACAGTGCAGCCCTGAAACAATCAGTCCCCCTTACTCACCATTTTGAGGCTCCCGTGGGATATGTGTGCTCTGTTTCAGACGGGAAAATTATGCTATTGTGTAGACCCTGTGTGTTTTCTACTCCTTAAGTGCAGGGGGAATCATTACTCTGTCTGGTATAAACAATGCTGTCTCTGTTAAATGTTGCATTTTGCCTTTACAGCTGCATCAACCTTGAGACCTCAGCCATCCCTCTTATCGCCTGCAAAGACTCAGGAAGAGACCGCGAAAAAGCAAAGAAGACATGCTGCAAGAAGTGATGCGGCAATCTATTAAAGAGAATGAGAAAGCACATAACTGGAGGGAGAGAGAAAGCAGGATCCGCCAGGAAAATGCAGCGCACCGGCAGCAAAGCACAGATCGGCTCATAAGCATCCTGGAGCACCAAGCAGACGCTTTCCAGGAGCTCGTAGCCATGCAGAAAGAGGAGCAGTACCGCAAATGCCACCCCCCCTACAGCCCTTATCCCAAAACTCTTTCCGTTGTGCCCCACTGTCACCTCCAACCCACTTTCCCCAACTTCCGTGTTCTTCACGCCACCCGTTGCCTCCAACACCAGTATCTTCACCACCCAGCCCTGAAAACCACGACCCTTACCCTCTGCACTCAACCCCCATCACCATGCAGTATAGCTATCCTGAAGTGCAGCACTCACTGCACAGCACACCAGACAGGACATACGCGAATCTGTGATTGTACTGTTCCCCACTCCACTCCCTTGTTTCTTTTCAATAAATAATTTTTCTTTCTTTTCAATAAATGGATTTTTTGGCTTTGAAAACATTCTTTATTATTGCATAAAGTAAAAGACTCCTTAGCCCAGGAAATAAACAGGCACTGCAAGTCTGCTTGTCTGTTTAGCAAACACTGATTCCCAAAGATTGGAACTACTGCACTTCATTCCCGTGCAGGGCACCAGATATCACTGCTGGTTTTCAGCCTCAAATTGCTCCCTCAAGGCATCCCTAATCCTTGCAGCCCTGCACTGGGCCCCTGTAATAGCCCTGCTCTCTGGCTGTGTAAATTCAGCCTGCAGGTGTTGAACCTCAGAGGTCCATGCCTGAGTGAAGCTTTCACCCTTCCCTTCACAAATATTATGGAGGGCACAGCACATGGATATAACCACGGGGATGCTGTTTTCGGCCATGTCCAGCTTCCCATACAGAGATCACCAGCGGCCCTTTAAATGGCCAAAGGCACACTCCACAGTCATTCGGCAGTGGCTCAGTCTGTAGTTGAACCGTTCCTTGCTGCTGTCAAGGCTCCCTGTGTAGGGTTTCATGAGCCACGGCATTAACGGGTAAGCGGGATCTCCAAGGATCACAATGGGCATTTCAACTTCCCCTACCGTGATCTTCCGCTCTGGGAAAAAAGTCCCGGCCTGCATCTTCCTGAACAGCCAAGTGTTCCGAAAGATGCGTGTGTCATGCACCTTTCCGGGCCAGCCTGTGTTAATGTCAATGAAACGCCCACGGTGATCCACAAGCACCTGGAGAACCATAGAGAAATACCCCTTCCGATTAACGTACTCGGATCCTAGGTGGGGTGGTGCCAGAATAGGAATGTGCATCCCATCTATCACCCCTCCACAGTTAGGGAACCCCTTTGTGCAAAGCCATCCACTATTTCCTGCACGTTACCCAGAGTCACGGTTCTTCTGAGTAGGATGCGATTAATGGCCTTGCAAACTTGCATCAACATGAATCCAACGGTCGACTTTCCCACTCCAAACTGGTTTGCGACCGACCGGTAGCAGTCTGGAGTTGCCAGCTTCCAGATTGCAATAGCCACACGCTTCTCTACTGGCAGGGCAGCTCTCAATCTCGTGTCCTTGCGCCGCAGGGTGGGGGCGAGTTCCTCACTCAGTCCCATGAAAGTGGCTTTTCTCATCCGAAAGTTCTGCAGCCACTGCTCGTCATCTCAGACTTCCATGACAATGTGATCCCACCACCCGGTGTTTGTTTCCCGAGCCCAAAAGCGGCGTTCCACAGTGCTGAGCATGTCCGTGAATGCCACAAGCAATTTCGTGTTGTAAGCGTTACGCGGCTCGATAGCATCGTCGGACTCCTCACCCTCACTCTCACTGTCACTTTGGATCTTAAGGAATAGTTCGACAGCCAAACGTGACGTGCTGGCGACATAAGTCAGCATACGCCTCAGCAGTTCGGGCTCCATTTCCCGCAGACAGATCGCACGGCACAGAAACCGTTGAAAGATGGCGCCAAAGGTGGACGGAAACAAAGGGATTTCTGGGATGCGAAGCGATGCATCACGGGGCGTTGGGACAGGACCCAGAATGCCCCGCACCTACTCCCCCTTCCCACAACCCACGGCGCCAGAATGGAAAGAGGGGCTCTGTGGGATAGCTGCCCATAATGCACCGCTCCCAATAGCACTGCAATTGCCGCATATGTGGCCACGACAGTGCGCTGGGCAGCTGTCAGTGTGGACAGACTGCAGCACTTTCCCTACTCAGCTGCACGAAGTCAGGTTTAACTCACAGCGCTGTACATCTGCAAGTGTAGCCAAGGCCTTAGTTAAGGCTGGAGAGCAGACTCATTAGTTGCTTACCCTCTCTCTAACTGGTCTCAGTACCACTAACTGAGACAGAACGGCACACCCAGGAGGTGTGTGGGTTACATTAACAGTGGTCAGATATTATAGTCCTTAACTGGACCAAACTCTCATTGAAATTTCTTTGATTGAGAACCACATAATTTGGCCTGTAAACATTTGAGACAGAAAAGACTTGAGGTCTCCTAGAACATGAATGAATCTGACTGTACCTGTTTTCATGACAGGTCACCAAACTTTTCTATCGTAGTGCTTTCTCTAGGCTCTCCCATACCCTGAGAACTAGTGTTACCCAGGTAGAGTCATTTATATAAAGGATCATCTTTTACAGTGTGAATCATAAATTCATGTGAAAAAGCAAGGTATTTATGTGAGAAAATAAAGGAAGTTGAAACAAAATGGGAGTAAGGCACCTAGCCTTGTGGTGGTCGGTGTGTGTCCTGTAATAATCATAGCAGACTATTGTAGCCTGATTTATAGATTATGAATAAAAATTCCCAGTTATCACTTTGAAGGTTGACAGGTTCTTGTCCCAAGATCAGGCCCAGTATTATTAAAATTATTATATAGTTGGGAACCCCGATGTGCACAGGTGCAATACTCACACTATAGGAACTCCTTTATATTTACAAATAAATAATTTATTCATTCATTTAGCAAAGTCACACACTCTCTAACTCAATAAGGTAGATAGAGATAATACAGAAATTACATCTGAACATCCAAACCTTCCCTTGCAGAACAACCTGAAATGTTAACCATTATCTTCCTCATCACCATCCCCTTCCTCATCTTCACCAGTGGCCATCATTCTGGCCCCTCCCCAGGGCTACATCTCTCTCTCCTACTGCTCTGGGATGCCATTTTCATAATATTTACGCTGATGTTACTATGTCTAATACATATTCAATAGGGGTTTCTCCCCTCTTCCTTATTTGCATTTCCTCCCCTTACCAATGTTAAGGTGTTCTTCTTCTATAGGTTAGTGTATTTATCATTTCACCCCATTACCATATACGTCAATTTGTTGCCATGACACTTTTGCAGTCGGATGTTCTGTCCAAAACTTTCCAGAAGCTAATGTCCGTTCATGTTCTGTGGTTGGCTGATGTCATTATGGACAAAATTCCCCCCTACACTCTGCTTCCAGTTCCCCAAAACTTATGAGTTACCTAAGTTTATCTATGCCAAAGTTCATAGGCCTCAAGCCTCATGCTAACTGCTGAAGCCAATGTCTTACAGGATACACGCCTGTATGTTCCTTGCATTACTGCTGAATATAATAAAACAGAAAATAATGCAAAGCAGTGAATATAATAGAGGTAAGCTGGCCTACACTATGCAGTTCAAGAATGAATTTGGCAACTGGCACAGAGTCCTTTTTAAGGGTTTGCTGCAAGGTGACCAATCCAAAAAGTTTCACTTTCCTTACAATATTGAATTCAAAAGCATGAGCGACAATGTGGGGAAGATAATATCTTTTACTGGACCAAGAGAAGTTGGTCCAATAAAAGATACTACCTCACCCACCTTGTATCTCCACTATCCTGGGACCAACACAGCTAAAACTACACTACTTTCAAAAGCATATGTTAAAGTCCACGCCCAACACATCTTGAAGAGTGGCTATATCTTGGTCACATCTCTTTTGATTTTCATTCCTGCAGTGTGCTCTGTCTGCAATCTCATGACAGTGGATGTTATTGTCCAAGATACTTTGATATCAAATCAGTGGATCTTTCATCTTTGAACCATTTATTTCCCTTCATAGGGCATCAATATCCTCAACTGTTCTCATTCTAACCTGAATTCCTGATCTTCTACTTTTAGCCAGGTCATCAGCTATTCACTACTGTATTTACCATGGTGTGATGCAATCCATTGAAAAATCAATTTATTGCTTCAGTTTTCAATCCTCCAAGCCTCCTTATGAGTTGCATTGTTGATAGCATTCTGGTTTCTTCTAAAGAAACTGACAAGTCAAAAAAAAATCACATCTGCCTCAATTTCTGCTCTATTTATTTATTATTCAGTGAGAATAGCTTTCAGTTTGGCCATATAGTTCCACTTTAGGAAGAAGATTGAAGCCAGGTAGTTGGACATCTGTGAAATATCGGGGTGCAATCCAGACCAGTGAGGAATTGTGTCACCTTTGCCCTACAACCTTGGGTGCCTTACTTGCTGGTAGTAGCTCCCAGCTTGGGCCACTCACAAACAGCCTTCCACTATGCAAGTCACACTCTGAGTATCTGTGCGTAACTTCAGTCTGCTAGCTACACTTGGATTACACTCGAGCTCTCACTAATGTTGGCTATATTGCAGGGTGACCCCAACACACTCCCAGTCCTGGATTTCCCCCCAGAAATATATTTTTTATATTGCCCAATCCTCTCCTGGACAGTCCAAATATATTAAATCTGTCATTCCTTAAAGGAATAATATACACCATCTTAAATGGAGTTACCTAGACATTTTAATTTAAACACAATAGATTAGATAAAACAATAAAACAAGTTTATTAATTACTAAGACAGATTTTAAGTGAGTGCAAGCAATACGGCATAAAAGTCAGAAATAGTTACAAGAAAATAAAGATTAAAAATGCTTTCTAGTGCCTTGCTTAACAAACTATATTAGATTCAAAGCAAAGTTTCTCACCACGTGCTTCCAACAGCATTACTGACCAAATTTTCAGGTCAGGACCCCTCCCTCTGTGTCTGGCAGCTGTTTCCTTTGTCTTCTCAGGTGCGGAGAATAAGATGAACGGGGAAAGAAAGAAGTTCCTTGGGGTGTTTGCCCCTCCTTTTTATAGTTTCAGTCCCACTTTGAAAAGCATTTCCAGCTGAGAACCAAGAGACAGGGTCTGGCGAAGGAAGGAGACCTCTTGCTGTTTCTTTACTAAGAGGCAGATCTCTTTGTCCCTGCCCCCCTTTCTTGCCAAAGAATGGCCACTTGATAGGTAATGGCTCATCAGCTTTGTTGACACCTGGTTGAGGCATCAGTTTGCCCTTTGGAGAAACTGAGCCATTGTCTTGGAGAAACTGAGCCATTCCCCAGACTTATCTGGGAAACACACGCCAGTCATGATTTAAGCCCATGTTCATAACTTTACATATAATGTTCCTACATGCATTTTACCATGGTATTACTGATCAGCAAGTTATGAGTTTTCAAATGATACGTCTCAAGGCATGCCTTGTACAAAGATTATTACAGTAGTGTGTAGGGTGTGAATACAGGGGTGCCTTCCATCACAACATCATAAACAAATCATGGCTAAAAGGGAAGATACCTAAATGGTGAAAGTTAGCAGTTATTGTCCCACTTCTTAAGACTGGCAAGGATGCCACTTCTCCGGGCCACTATCAGCCTGAATCTTCAAGTCACCTTTGAAAGACAATGGAAAGAATGATTCAAACAAAGCTTCTGTGGTGGCTTTTAAAAGAAAAGAAAATAGAACCTACCCAAAGGCATACAGGCTCTTGCATTCAACTATGGACTTAAAGTTGGCCTTCTGTCAGACTATTATTGATGGATTCCAACAAAAGCCACCAGTCATCAATAGGAGTCTTTTTGGATCTCAGTACGGCATTTGATAGGTTTGACATGATAAGCTCTTAGTGAAACTCAGTGAGATGGGGATCTGTGGTAAAAATGTACCTTTAGATAAGAGATTTCCTACCATATAGGAAAATAAAAAAGATTAAATGGTACTTTTTCAGAGACTAGGCCACTCAGGGTGGGAGTTCCTCAGGACTCAGTTTGAAGTTTTCTTCTTTTCCTACTATACTCCTCTGGACTGTCAGGTGGCTTGAAATAAACTGTGTACATGTATGCAGGTGTTATTGTGCTTCATCACTGGTTATGAAATAGAGGTATTGGAAAATGATTGAATGAGGACTTGGAAATTGTAATTAGATGGGCAAAGGAACATAAATTCCAGCTGAATCCAGCAAAAATAAATTCCACCTATTTTACCACTAATCACAGGACATTCAACTACAGTCTAAAACTGACATTGGATGGAGAACGTATTGCCATATGATTGAGAGGAACTTGAAATATCCTGGGGGTGACCTTGAACACAGGACTAAGTTTTGGACTGTGCAGTTTTCCATGGCCAGCAGTCAGGCTCAGAGGGAGGCCACTCTGCCTCACTCCATCAAACAGTGAATTTACAGGAGATTATCAGTCTTTGACCTAGACTCTTGGCTAGGCAGACAACAATTAACAGTCTACCACCTGGGCCCTTTGGGGCAGGGCAGAGTAACAAGTCATCTTTAGTCTAGTCTCTTGTCTAGGGCAGATAGGGACTACAGTCTGGAGCTCTGCCCCTTGGGGTGGAACAGAGCAGGGAGCAGTCTATAGCCTAAGCCTCCTGTCTACTGCGGACAGCAAACAAGAGAGTCTGGGGCTCACAGACTTCTGGCTGGGGCAAGCCATGGATAAGGCACAGACCTTCCGGCCTAGGATGAGTAGGATGCCACCCCAGGGTGGGGTTCACAGCAGGAGATGGGGGGCCCAGGCCCATCCTACTACATTGGGTCCTGCCCAGGGCCCTAACAGTGGCAGGTAGTCCCACCACTGGGTCACTGGGGATCCACTATAACCAGACTAATGCCTGGTTCCCCTGGGCTACTTCCTACCACCCTTCCTTGGCATGGCTACATAATCTATGGGTCCTCTATCTCCTCAGGGTAAACAGCAGACTGCAGTCCCAGCAACTCCTTACCGGGATAGCTCAGTGGTTTGAGCATTGGCCTGCTAGACCCAGGGTTGTGAGTTCAATCCCTGAGGGGGCCACTTGGGGATCTGGGGCAAAAATCAGTACTTGGTCCTGCTAGTGAAGGCAGGGGGCTGGACTCGATGACCTTTCAAGGTCCCTTCCAGTTCTAGGAGATGGGATGGGAAAGTATATAATAATATTGCTTTAAGAAGTGTATTTAGATTGTTACTACAATATGTCACCAATCCGTAAGTCTTCAAAAGCACAAAATACTGTAACAAAAACAAACAAAAAAAACCCATTCTTTAAAGAGTTAGCCATTCATGATAGCCCTTTTTAAGATCAATTACCATTTGTGAATTCTGTGCTGGTTTGACAGTTATAAGTTCCTACCTGAGTTAGAAAATAAAGGCTGTAGGGCTGTGTAAATAGAGCAAAGTTACTTCTTGTGTGCACTCATGTCAGAAATACTGCATTAAATACTTAGTACATAGAGTGAGTTGGAATTTCTCCTTCATCGGTCTGTACAGCTGATCTCATGGTAATAGGGTTGCCTGGTTTTAGAGGCAATAGGGTAAAATAAATACTATCAATAACAATTTCTAAAGCTCTCGCTAACATTTTTAAAAAATGCTTTTTCTGTAAAATATGTTTGCATAGCAGAATACGCTCATTTGGGATTACTTGAATAATTCATTCTTGGCTTTGCCACTCAGGTAATGTGACCAGCCTTTATCTAAGCCACTCAAATTTTTATGCCACACCATTAGGGTATTCTGTATATACCATGTACATAGTGGTCCCGGTGGGTTCTGAGATACAGGTCACTAATCCTGGACTGAATATTTCCTGTGTTCTTGGCGGAGGAAATTCCTAGGTAATTAAATATAAATAATTGGCAGTTTGTAACAACAAGCCCTAAATTAACTCAGGAAGTAAAAACACACCAGTGTTCGTTTCCTACCAATTGGAATAAAAAACAAAATGTCATCAGAAATAGTCTGAATAAACATACATCTTTCTGATGCAATCTCTATCTGCTGAAAAGGAGCAAGGTATGTTTGTTTGTACTGAAAGTACAACTGTGGGAGTTTTGCGGGGGTTGCTAGGTTTTTGTCATCCTCTCCTTCCCTCCATTCCCAAGTATCGCAGCTAAGAAGTTTAGTCTGACCATCCCAGTGGTGACGCATGTCTTCTGAAAAACAAAAGAATCGCTGCCCTTTATAGAGCTAAGGAAAAAAAATGTGTATAATCCACATGGTGAGTTTTAGAGTCATCACAAAAAGAACAGCGTGGTTCTCTTTGCTGGAGGGTGGGGCATCCATGCTAGAATACTTTTTATTGATATTACATACAGAAAACTATATTAAATTAAGGGTCTTAACCTAAGTCTTGACCTTGTCAGAGCAGAGGCACCACCCCAGAAGTCTTTTCAGGAGCATGCAAGACAAGACCCTGTCTTCATTCCTTTAGGCTGGGATTTTCATAGCTGTTTAAGGGAGCTGGGCACCTAGCTACCATCAAATTCCAATGGGAGTTGAGCACCTTTGAAAATCCCAGCTTTAGTTATTTTGCTCCCAACTTGTACAAACCATGCTGAATGGATAAGATGAGGGAGACAGCCCTTTCAAGACATTTGAGAATTGTGAAAAAGATGGGGGGCCCTCACTTTTTCCCTTCAAACCAGCATTGTCTGGAGACTATGAGGAGCTGGACATCATCTGAACTGTCAGAACAGAGACCAGAAAAAGCCAGGAATGTGTAAGCAGTTGGGATACATACTGCTCTCAGATACCATAATGGTGGGTGTAGTAGATAATTTTGAGAGAGAGAGAGAGAGAGAGAGAGAGAAGGGAGTGGGGGTGTCAGTAACGCTATGCACTGGCACTAGTTAAGAAAAAATCTGCAACAGACAACTAGAAACATTAACAATGAGGCATGCAGTGATGAATCCTTTCAAACAAATTTGGTTACTTTGCACTAAGACAATAAACTATTGTGTCTGTGATTTATAGAGAATATGTCTCATTTAAGAGAGAGCCTGAGAGGCTCCAAGTTATTATTATTATATTATCATTATACAGTGGTTTAGCAAAGGGTAGTTAAAGCCTCTTACCTCATCTGAGATGAAACTTTCCTAAGTGGGTAAGGTAATATCTTGACTTTAATTCAACCAATTATCTGTTGATGAAGGAGAGAAGCTTTCGAGATACACAGAGCTCTTCTGAAGGTCTTGGAATGGTAATCAGCATGTGTCAGCTAAATACAAGGAGTATATCCCAGACCTGAAGAAGAGCTCTGTGTAGCTCAAATGCTTGTCCATTTAACCAACAGAAGTTAGTCCAATAAAATATATTATCTCACCTACTTTTTCTCTCTCTCATATCCTGGGCCCAACATGGCTACAACACCACTGCAAACAAAAATAACTTGCTAACAGAGTGCTGCAGCCAATAGTAAATATCGGAGGTGGCCACTGAAGCCTTTCATTATATCAGGTTTTTTTAATGACATTTCTTTCTACTTACAGGGACATGGTCAATTTAATAATGATACTTTTCCTCAAAATTGTTTGACCTACTATAGTTACAGGGGACACCTAAAATTACTATAACCAAAAAGGGTTGAAAGAAAAAAATCTTGGTTTTTTTTCTGGGGTTTGCTTAGTTTGTATATTTAATAACACTTTGGAAGTTGAAACGGATTCTTTTTTTATTACATAATTGCAAAACTTGTGAGAGGATACCCAGTCCCTTGTATATAATGAATTTAACTTTTTTCTTGTGCTGTCAGTGAATGTTCCTTGCTGTTTATGTGGATCTTTCAAACAGAAGCAGGGGGAGGGGAGGAATATTTAAAAAAAATAAGAAAATGTGATTGTAAAATCATAAAAAATAGGCAGGGGAACAGGTATAGTCCCAGGTACCTCTTTTAACTACTTTTTTTAATTAACTCTATTTCAAGTTGATTGAATGGAGTCTTGATTACCTTTGGATTTATGCACTTCCTATGGACATTTCTAGAGATTTTCATGCTATAATTTGATACCTGTCTCCCCAAGCACCTTATTGGCCATAATCAATAGAAAATTCTAATGGACTTTAAAAATATTTGTTGTTTATTACATTTACATGTGGATTTATAAGCCTGACTTCCAGCTCCTACTTTTTGAAAATCTTGGTCCTTTAGCCCAACTGTACAGGACTCACAGGGAGCCATAAACATCTCCAGAAATGACACAAAATGTCTTCAAAGGTATGGTTTTAAAGTCCAATATGATGGAATCTCAACGGATAGAAGCAAAGACTCTCCCCTTCCAATTATATAAAGTTCCTATTTTTAGCACTGCGAGGCCATGAGAAATTAGACTTCAGAGCTGAATCATTTTTATGTATAGACAAGTTGTCACTGCATGCTGTAGGTCTGAATCTTACCTATTCTGATCATTGGGCAAGCCCTCCTCATCAGGGTGGAAGTACTATACTATCTATAACTATGGTGTCACTATAACATAGTTGAGATCATTTTAAATATTCAGTACAAAATATTCGGTCTTATGGATCACCTCTTTAATATTCTGATGCATAAGAACAAAAAACCTGCAACATGATATTAAATGCTGTGTCATATTAATTCTTTTCCAGAATGGAGATAGCAAGAGATAGGCTCTCTTGGAAGTCTAAACCAGAAGGAATCATCCATTATTCTCTTCAATCATTCTGCTTAGATGAAATTAAATAAAGAAATCATTTCCTTCAAACTGTCTTAACATATTATGTTTATGACATGTGACATAACTGCTAAAATAAGTCTATTATGCGAATAAATCTCATTAGTGTATGTCTGCTGTACGCCCTCATCAAGTTATGTGGTATTATTTATTTGGCTACTGCAGCATTTTCAAAGATTTAATATATGGTTCAAACACTAAAAAATGGTATTTTAAAATAAATGCATAGGGCCCTATTGTTCTGTCACTTTCAACGAGAATTCCCCAGTCATTTCAGTGAAGAGTTCTCCTTAAAAATTGATGGCCCATACATTATAGATCTAATTAAAATCCTGTATTATTACACAATTTAATTTCTAGCTTTATCCAGAAGATAGAAGACTATCCTATAGGATTTTGTCACTTAAGTAATTTTACAACAAATTAAGATTCTCTCAGCACTTCAAGAAACAATATTATAATTGTACTCTTTCATTATATGCCTGAGGATAAAACACTAACATATACATACATTTAACTATGATCAGTTGTTTCTGTGAGCTCTTTCTTATTTTTAATTGTGTAATACCACATAGCTTTGGAGGATGCGCCATGTGTTACACTTAATTATAACCCTCTGCAGCTTTAAATCAAGGAGGGGAACTCAAAACAATGGGGGCTTCTGTTAAATATAATTTCTTTCCTTTGCTGGTCTGTTGGTAAAGGGACAACTACTAAATGAGGGCGGGTACTAATGCGGGGGGCTTTTCTCGTCATTAAGAAAGGAGACAATATTTAAAACAATATTGTGATTTTATAGGAAGAAGTTAATTCTTGACAATCTTATTGCCCAATAATTTTTTTGTAGTGACATGCTGGAATAGGTCCCAGAAGCCTCCTGGTGGTTCCCACAAGCCCCTTGTTAAAATTCTTCCACCAAACTAGAAGATTGGCTTCATTTCTCTGCGTCTCCAGGAGTTCATTCCTCTCTGGATTCTGGATCATCCCTGACACAGATGACTTATTCCTGAGGTGCATATAATAATTAATCTCAAAAACAAGTCTTCTGCTTTTGAAAAGAACAAGATTTAACCACATGGAAGGCATTTTCAAAACATTTCCTAGATCCTCATTTCCCAAAGATTATCTTTATGTTAGGTGGATTCTAGTCATTCCAACTCATGTAGCATCCCACACAAAGTTCCTTATTGAGGGAAGGGCCAGGGTAGAAGGAAGAAGGTGTACATGATGGTCTTATTATTTATATTAATAAATACAGCAATGCATAGGAGCCCCAATCAAGATCAGGTTACATTGTATAGACACATAGTAGGAAAAGCCCCTCCCCAAAGAGTTTACAATATAAATATAAAAATAGTGGGAAAGAGTGGTAATGTGAGTTGCATAAGGACAGGAAGAGAAACCAGGTCTCTTGATTCCCAGTCCAGGGCCCCATGCACTAAACCTCACTGCCTCTCAAACTCTAAACCAAATGAAGAAGAAGTACGATGTTAATAATTTCTTTTGTTTTCTACATACAAGTCATTATATTCAGGCACATGTATTGTGATTTAGATGAATGGGAGTGGGTTTTAAACTGAATAAGTCTTCAAGGAAGTGGCCTGTGTGAAAAATGCAAAATGCGATTCAGTGTCAGTATGGGTTTTGGTGTTGCATATGAGAGCATAACTCTAGGTTTGTCAGAGCTGTGACTGAGTGAAATTCTTCTTTGTGGTTTAATAATCTGTAACTAATGTTGCTTGTGTTTGAAAAAAAAAAAAAAAAAGAGCATGCTTTTCCAAATTCCGGTTCTGTGACAGAAAGGTGGTTGGATGAATAATAGCTGCTCTGATTACTGAAAGCGCCAGGAAACAGAACACAGCTACTTTTTTTAAAAAACAGCAACCATTTCTTTTTGGTGTAAAAGCACACAGAATTTCACATTAAGAATATATTAATGGGGTGCTATGAATTAAGAATAATCTACACAATTTGCACAAATATCTGAAGTGGGACCATTTCCTCATTTTTGTTTATGCTGGGCCATGATATCAGAGCAAATATTTGTGTAGTATGTCATTGCCTATGGATCAACTTTGTGCTAGACATGTATTGTGTCATGCCAACATCAAAAATTCAATAAAGACTTCAAGTTGAGGGTAGGATTTAGGTGGATGTACAAAAGACTTGGATATGTTCTCACTAAATTCTCTTTTATATACGACTATTGGTTATTAGATACCCAAAGCCCCCTGAAAGCAACACGACACTGTCCCTTAACTTCAAAGGGCTTTGATCGTGCCCAAAGTTGCATTATATTTTGAAATAGCGGACTATTTATATTGCATTATATTTTGAAAATGTGACTAAGTCATACAACCCTGTGAGGTAGGTAGGTAAGAACTATTCTCAATCCCCCTTATACAAAACAGAAAAACAAACCAAAGGGTACGTCTACATGGCAAGCAGCAGTGAGTCTCAGAGCCCTGGTCTGCAGACTTGGGCTCACACTACAGCACTAAAAATAGTTGTGTAGATGTTCGGGCTCAGGCTGGGGATCAAACTCTAAAGTTTCCGAACAGGGGTGGTGTAAACATTTTTCATAATACTTCCTGTGCATTGCCATATGATGAACTGCACTTTATGGCACAATTTTAAAGCATCCTTTAGGTGCAGCTTAGAGCGGATGCCCAGCAGTTTTAGACGAAAGCTCAAGTCTGTCCATACAGGCTAACATGAGGCACACTGGGAAAGTAATATGCTTGATCTCCAGCTTCACTTCATTCTGCCACTCTTTACTGGAGTGGCAATGTAGTGTCGCTTGTGATAGAAGAGAGACAAGACTTGGCTGTCGTGAATATGAAGGTGATTATTTGGGCTGTGGAACGTAGACAAGCCCCTATAATCCTTTCCAGCTTTGTAACTCACAAAGGACCTGATCCAAAGCCCATTGAAGTCAATGGGTTTTGGAATGGATCCATGCTGACTAAACAAAAATTGTGCTCTATCGTCACTACCTGTGGTTTCCTAAATCCTGTTCTGTACTGACAAGTCATGAAAGAGTCTGCGAGCTACCACACAAGCAGCACTAATAGCAATCTTCTTAAAGAAGAATGTATTATACCCACTCAGGGAGTAATGGCCCTCAATAAAAGGAGGTTGGCTCAAAAGAAAAATGGAAATAGTATTTATTATTGGTGATACTATGGTAATACTATCTCTGCATGGATTTCCGAGAGTATACCCACCACCGAAAATGGACCAGAACAGATCTTTTTATCCTATATTTTTCACTCTACAAATTCAGTATAAATGTATTTCTCTGAAGATGTACACAACAATCATGTCTCTTTTGAAAGATGTAGGTGAAAAAGAAAAATCATACACTGTTGGTCAATTTAAAAGATGTAGCCTGCACCAAATGTAAAGATACATGGGCAACATCTCACTTGTAGCATTATTTTTACTTGAATAATTGTTACCACTTATTAATAAAAAAGAGGTCTCATGTTATCAGGATTTAGTCCCAGACATCTAATTTTGGAAAGAAATTAATTGTTGAAGTCATTAGTAAGTAACCTGAATTGCTGGAAAACAGAGACCACTAAATGTGCCTATCCAAGATAGGTATTTTTATGTCACCAGAAGTCTCAGGAAGCAACATGCTGAAGAAGACAAGCCATTTTATCCTATTTCTTCTAAGCGGTCTCGCTTGGTTATTCTTCCTGGAAGTGCGGGTGTGGATCAATCAGACGGTGACCCAAACTTCTTCCAAAGATTTTGACTGTCCAACCAAAATGACAGTCGACCTCTCTCATTATCCAATCATGGAACAAGACTTCAACTTCTGAGTTCTTGCAACAGGTACTGGAATTTTCCAGGCTCTTTGTGTAACACATTTTGTCACACCAACTGGTGTAAGACAAGTTAGGCAATAACTGATGGTACAACTATCTGAGGCATACCTTGAACATCAGCTGGTCCGCAACTTACCTTCTGTGCACCCCTCTGTGGTGCATCCCTTGGCCAGTTTTGCAGTTCTGCTTGCTCAAGTTTCAGTTTCTCCACCAATGCTCTGCTAGCTGCTGAAATGTCCAGTTTAAAGTTCATATAATTTACACAAAGTCCCTCCATATTTTTTGATACTTTTTAAACTTGTTTTAACAGTCCATTACACAATGCAAAGTCATTTTAAGAACTATTGTTCTCCAGCGGGCTGGAACAGATGTATAAATCTTCCATTCCCATTCACCTTGTTTTAACAATGGTGGAACCTTTGGGATATATGAATGCACAGACTCAATGCAGCATTAATTAAAGAGCCACATTTCTATTATTCCATTCTGTGAGCAAGTGCCCTTATAAACACACTATTTGGTTTCACAAATACCAAAGGTTTCGGTTCCTTTTACTGAGTGCCTCTTTCTACCCAGGTGTATTTCACTAACTTGATAGCATAGGCATGCTTGATTGTAAATATTAGCCTTACTGCTTCACTTTGTCACTACAATAAAAGAAATCAGTATGAATGCAACACTTATTTCCCTAACAAGATTGCACCTGAGGTAAACCTAGGCATTAAAAGTTAACAAGATTTGGCCCAAAGCCGTATCACTTATAGCTGACTTCCCTTTTATACATATTTTAATTATCATATTAGATTCTATCAAATTCTCCCATTTTACTACTGTATCTGGCACATCATATAATATCAATGTTTGATATTCATTTAATATTATTTGTAATTCATTCATAAACAGGGAAAAAAAGGGAACTCCCTTTAGGTGCAGCAACTGTACAGTCTTGCCAAAGGTTGCAGCAACTCTGAATTTCCCTCAGACTTACTGAAGAAATCTAGCCAATAGCCCTTCGGTTTTTATTCTCTCTTCTATCTTTTTCAAAAAGACTTTGACACCTGGATCATTTTTAAATAGTGAGAACTCATAAGTTTGAGGTCTTAGTTACTATAGTGTCAATGTTGTATTATAGAGCTCTGGTGTATATCTCCACTGTGTACAGGGGCAGAACTTTGATGTATTAGATTTGTTTTGTCTTGTAATTATACAGCCTGTCACTGTAACCTTCATTAATAAAATCTTGGCTATAGCACTATAAAAGAAGACAGACAGCTTTGTTTTCTTTGTACATCAGAGAAAATGCACTCACACATTCCAGTGTGTTTCATTTAGAATTATCTGATCTATGGTTTAAGGTCATTGTCACAATTTTGACATATACAAAGTAGAATTGCGAATGAGGAAAACTGGTAAACAAACTTGGTCCCTTGATTAGAAGAGAGTTTGTTTTCAATGAGGTATGCAGCAATGTAATCATGCAACTCCCATTAACATTAACAGGATCTGTACAGCTATATCCGTAAACCAAGTAGCTAATTTACCCCAGAAAAGTCATTGTACTATTTAATCATGATCTACAATACTATTCGAAGGACAACTACAGTTCCAAATAATATGCTTACTAGAGCTTGTTTGGGGTTTGCTTTGTTTGGTTTCTTTGGGGGGTGGAGGGGTTGTATTTTGTTCGTTTGCTTGCGCTATTTGGAGTGGAATTGGGCCATCCAGCACTAGAGCATAGGATTGAGGAAGCCGGCACAGGGGACTCCACATAGCTCCAGGTTCTATTTGCTTGAGAGTAGTAGAAGGTTGGGTTAGGAACAGGCCAGGGAAGGGGTCTGAGCATTGTAGATCTCTGACTGCCTCGATTCACCAGCCAAATCTCCAGCCAGATTAGGGGACGCAGTAGTCACAGACGTAGATGCACACCTGAAGTTGAAGTAGTGGCCAAAGAGAAGCTCCACTGTCTCTGCGTGATCTGGAGCAGGAGGATTATACCCAAGTCCCCTGTTTACTCCTGCTTGGCATAAGGATTTGACTTTAAATATACAAAACAGAATTTGCCCCCAAATAAGTCATATTGGGATGTTCTAAAAGACAAGCCGTACGTTTTAATACATAAATACCAGTATTTCATCTAGAGCAGAATGAATGCCTAATGCAAAAGGATGAGAAAGGAAAGGAAAATGCTTTTTAGTCTTCATACAGCAGCTAGACAGGGGCTAAGGGGGAATACACAGACTGCACAAAAGTTAGAAAGTTTGACCTTTTTTTGTACTACTCCTAATTTCTTATATATCAAGAAGAACTTTTCCCTCGTTTTTTTTTTTAAACAGAGGGGTTTTTCATGCCAATGGAACCTGTTCATGCTGATGCTGATACAAACTTCACTGAAGAATGCAGTGGAAAACCAAATGACAATGTGTTCAGAATACCAAGGATGTGTTAGGTGAGGACCATTAGTATTGAACCCATCCTGTCCCAGCAAGTAAAGTTGAGAAAAGACCACATTAAAGAGACATTACAGATTACAATCAGAATCTGTTCCGAATTTAATTCAATTGTTTGCTCCAGCTGTGTGAGTAATTGGTAAAAACTCCTGGGCACATTAAGCCACCTGAGGTTTAATTAAATGTAAAATGATTGAAAATGTTTGGAAACGACCTTAATTTAAAGGGCAAGCCTCACCTTTGACTAATTTATCTTACAACCAGATACTGAAGATAAAGGACAATTTTAAAGGTGACCTCTCATTTTGAGACACATGTTTATGCTCTGAAATATTTGGACCCATATTTTGTGGTCCGATAATTTTTTGCAAGTGTACATTATAAAACATAGCCTTCTGGCTACCTGATTCCACCTGCAAATTGGGTAGATTGCTAATTCCTATTATTAATACTGTATCCCCATAAATAGAGGCCAGGTTGAGGCCCAAGGAAATTTAACCCAAATTCAACAGCATTCAGTAAATGTTGGACCAAAATCTAAAGTTTGCTAAAGAAAACAAAAATATCATCCACATAAAAGTGACATCTAAAAACACACAAGACATGAATTAATCTTTGTGTCTGCAATGTTATTAATTCTATCTCATCAAGGTCTAAAGCCAATATTAATTATAATGGCCCAAATTTTGTTCCCTAAATCCATGTGCAGCATTAGAGAGGAACCTCTTTACGTGGAATAGAAGGGTTCTGCCATTTCCTTGGTACTGCTCCCCATAGCCCCCACTTTGTCTCACAAACTAAACCTATTAATGCAGGCTGGAGTTCAGTACAGCTTATAGAAAATTCCTAATTTTCCTGTACAGTTTTAATTCTCTGAGGTATATATATTTATTATACTGGGGCTTTAGTAACATATTATATAAGGGTGATACATTTGTGCTACAACCACTACATTTTGTATTTTGATTTTTAATAGAATTTTGAGACATATGCTGACGCCCATCTTAAGACTTTTAACATTCTCTTGGTAATAATTATTGCCAGTAATCATTTCTCTGTAATGTTGCTTTGCTTTGAACATCAGTGAAACTCTACGTTTCATCTTTATAAAATAAATAGGTAGATTTAAATTTTCCATTGTGTCCCATTAGCCTGCTATACTATCTGACATTTACTTTTATCACAAAGTTTCCCTATGTATATACTTCTGCAAAACTCCTTAAACACAATTTTGGTTTTACAATGTCATTTGTTCCAAATTTTCCAAGAAGGGAATTACGATTTTTTTTTCAGACATCAGTTTATTACACATTTTTGGCTTGCTGGTAGTTTTATTTGGTTGGTTGGCTTGGTTTTGTTGAGAGGGATCAAACAGAATTGAAAGGGCTTCAAAAAGATTTGAAACAGCCCAGTGTTAGGATCTGGGGCTTTCACCTGCAAAATTAAGTTTTGGATTCAGCCAGATTCAAATTCTGAATACCCTTGAAAGTTCTAGGGTACAAGAATTCAGAGTTCTGGTCCAGCCTATCTTCCCTTTTTTTTTTCATTAGTGCTGTGTTCTCTACCTTGCGGCATTAGGGATCTCTTTCTTCAGGCCAAATTCTATGTGTGTTATACAACTGGAAAAAATAGAATGCCTGATGGTATGGTATAAGGGTTATCCCAGCCTCACTATGGAATGACCACATTCACTGTGAGTGAGTTATGCAGATGATTTTAAACAAGTGCCAGTAACACCACACAATCATGTGACTGCTACATATTTTATAGAGAAAAATATTTTACAAATATTTTAATATGTTAAAACATTGGATTGGTGCTAATTTTCTCATCTTTCTGTTCATAAAGTGCCTTTGTACTATGAGATCAGTTGTACAAGCTCTAGAAAAGAAGGAAAATTATAACTAATACATTTTCAAAACCTCTACAAATGACTACAGTGACTTCTCCCAATACAGTATTCTGTAGTTTTAAAGCCTGACACCTTCTGATCTTCCAGGGCTAGAAGTAATTGCTGAATGTCCAGTGGAAAGCTGAAAACTTCCCCTTTCCAGCTGTATCTGTCACCCATCTCTAGACCTATGAGTTGTGAGATAATTGACAGTAAATTTGTCACTGGTCCAGGATTGAATTCTACTTGTCTTGCTGTGAAATCAATGTAATTTTGAAGAAAATTTTAAAAAGAAAAGTTTAAGCTGCTGAGAAGTTTGGAATGTATACAGATGAAATACTATTAAATACTTAGCATTTATATTGTTCTTTTAATCTGTTGAGCTCAAAGAACTTTATAAAAAGTAGGGCTGTCAAGCAATTAAAACAATTAATCATGATTAAAAAAATTAATCGCAATTAATTGTGCTGTTAAACAATAATAGAATACCATTTATATAAATATTTTTGGATGTTTTCCACATTTTCAAATATATTGATTGCAATTACAATATGGAATCCAAAGTGTACAGTGCTCACTTTATATTTATTTTTTATTATAAATATTTGCACTGTAAAAATAAAAGAAATAGTATTTTTAAATTTACCATAGTGCAATATCTTTATCATGAAAGTTGAATTTACAAATGTAGAGTTATGTACAAAAATAACTGCATTCAAAAATAAAACAATGTAAAACTTTAGAGCCTACAAGTCCACTCAGTCCTACTTCTTGTTCAGCCAATTGCTCAGACAGACAAGTTTGTTTACATTTGCAGGAGATAAAGCTGCCCGCTTCTTGTTTACAATGTCACCTGAAAGTGAGAACAGGCATTCACATGGCACTGTTGTAGCTGGCGTCGCAAGATATTTACGTGCCAGATCCTCTAAAGATTCATATGTCCCTTCATGCTTCAACCACCATTCCTAAGGACATGCGTCCATGCTGATGACGGGTTCTGCTCGATAACAATACAAAGCAGTACAGACCAATGTATGTTCATTTTCATCATCTGAGTCAGATGTAGGGTGACCAGATGTCCCGATTTTATAGGGACAGTCCCGATTTTTGGGTCTCTTTCTTATATAGGCTCCTATTACCCCCCACCCCCCGTCCCAATTTTTCACACTTGCTGTCTGGTCACCCTAGTCAGATGTCACCAGCAGAAGGTTGATTTTCTTAGTTTCCGCATCATAGTGTTGCTCTTTTAAGACTTCTGAAAGCATGCGCCACACCTCATCCCTCTCAGATTTTAGAAGGCACTTCAGATTCTTAAAACTTGGGTTGATTACTGTAGCTATCTTTAGAAATCTCACATTGGTACCTTCTTTGCATTTTGTCAAATCTGCAGTGAAAGTGTTCTTAAAACGAACAACATGCTGGGTCAGAATCTGAGACTTCTATAACATGAAATATATGGCAGAATGCAGGTAAAACACAAAGAAGGAGACATACAATTCTCCCCGAAGGAGTTCAGTCACCAATTTAATTAACACATTTTTTTAATGAGCATCATCAGCGTGGAAGCATGTCCTCTGGAATGGTGGCCAAAGCATGAAGGGTCATACAAATGTTTAGCCTATCTGGCACGTAAATACCTTGCAATGTTAGCTACAAAAGTGCCATGCAAACATCTGTTCTCACTTTCAAGTGACATTGTAAATAAGAAGTGGGCAGCATTATCTCCCGCAAATGTAAACAAACTTTCAGCGATTGGCTGCACAAGAAGTAGGACTGAGTGGACTTGTAGGTTCTAAAGCTTTACATTATTTTGTTTTTGAGTGCAGTTATATATATAACAAAAAAATCTACATTTATAAGTTGCACTTTTATGATAAAGAGATTGCACTATGATACTTGTATGAGGTGAACTGAAAAATACTATTTCTTTTATCATTTTTACAATGCAAATATTTGTAATACAAATAATATCAAGTGAGCACTGTACACTTTGTATTCTCTATTGTAACTGAAATCAATATATTTGAAAAATGTAGAAAAATGTCCAAAATATTTAATAAATTTCAATTGGTATTCTATTGTTTAACAGTGTGATTAAAACAGCGATTAATCATGATTAATAAAATTAATCACAAATAATTTTTGAGTTAATATGTGAGTTAACTGTGATTAATCAACAGCTCTAATAAAAAGTGATTAAGCAATAATATTCCCATTTCATAGGTGGAAAAACTCAGGCACAGAGGTTAAATGATTTTCCCATGGTCGCATAGCAAGGCAATGGCAAACCCAAGTATATCATCCAAGTCTCCTGCTTTGTCGTCCTGTGCCCTATGCATTTCCCCCAAGCGCTTCACTCATTAGAAGTAGTCCTTCAGAGATGGGTTAATGAGAAAAGTGCAGGTCATCAAAGGGTCACGATAATACAATTTATCATATGGCTCTATAATGTAAACACATTACCATCACTAATGAGATAAGAGACAAAGTGAAAGTGAAAGATGGTGTTGAATTTGGATGTCTCCTTAAGCACTTTGGAGGAGCAATACTTCTGGTGAAACTTGAAATTCAGATCAAATATCGAGACCTTTATTAAGGGATATTTTATCTTACCCAGTGTAATGGCTTTGATGCTGGTATTTTCTTTTCTTCCTTTAGGTAATTGGCCAATATGTTGTCAGATTTATTACTTTCTGAGAAGTACTTAGTCTTTAGGATGAAGGCCAAATATCTGGCTCTGTCACTTAGGGTCTTATTGTACTTGTGCTGTGCTTAAGGAATAAATACTGTCAGTGAATTTCCCTGTTCCCAGTTTGACTGGTTCTTTGCCCTTTGATTTGTTTTTCAAGAGAATAAGTCTTCCCCTAACATTTGTTTACATTAGCTTGTTTGTTGCCAATTCAGTCTCTTCAGAGGTCCCTTTAAGACCTCACAGTGTGCTTAATGGGAGCTAGTTGAAAAAGGAATCATGTCACATTTTAGGAAAATAAAAGTCACTCTCTGTTCTCCACTGATGACACCACACCTACAAAACTGTATAGGGTTTTGGGCACCTCATTAACAGAAGGATGACCTACAAACTAGAAAGAATTAAGATTAGAGCAACACAAATGACCAATGGACTGGAGTGACTAACAAAATCTGAGGAAATATTAAAAGAACTAGATTGGTTTAGGTTTGCAAAACAGCAAATAAGTGGGGAGGGGGTGTGTGATTACCTTCTACAAGTATTTCTGGAGTATAAACACCAAGGTGGGAGACAAATTGTTTAGAGTGGAGCCAAGGAAATATAATTAGGATTAACTGAACTAAACTGAGTAATGGAAAATTTAGGTTGAATATCAGAACAATAATGTACTGCTAGTGAGAGATGTTGGACTGTGGAATGTTCTCTCAAGGGAAGTGGTAGAATCCTGGGCAGGATGGTTAAGTTTGTTTTATGGCTCCTTTATGGTAAGCTAAAGATCTGTTCTGTAGTGCAAGGTTCCATCAGTGTTTGTTTTCAGTTTTTTTTAGATGGCTGTATTGTTACAGTTTCTATTAAGGGTTAGAGCCTCAGCTGGTGTAAATTTGCATACCTCTATTGCAGGGGTTAGCAACCTTTCAGAAGTGGGGTGACGAGTCTTCAGTCATTCACTCTAATTTAAGGTTTTGCATGCCAGTAATACATTTTAATGTTTTTAGAAGGTCTCTTTCTCTAAGTCTATAATATATAACTAAACTATTGTTGTATGTAAAGTAAATAAGGTTTTTAAAATTTGTAAGAAGCTTCATTTAAAATTAAATTAAAATGCAGAGCCCCCCGGACCAGTGGCCAGGACCCAGGCAGCATGAGTGCCACTGAAAATCAGCTCGCGTGCCGCCTTCGGCACGCGTGCCATATGTTGCCTACCCGTGCTCTATTGAGATCAATTTACACCATTTGAGAAGCTGGAGCTAAGTTTTTAATGAAGTTTTATATGCAAACAGGGTATGATCTGTCCATGTTTATGGAGAAAGATTAGATTTAGTACTCATCAAGGCCAGGGACCTACAAGCATGTACCTTTTTGATTGCATAGAGCAGTGATGGGCAACCTGCGGGCCGCATGCAGCCCATCAGAGCAAGCCGCTGGCAGACCACCAGACCATTTGTTTACATTTGCACAGCCACGTGCAGCTTCCATTGGCTGGGAACAGTGAACCACGTCCACTGGCCATGCAAATGTAAACAAACAGTCTGGAGGCCCGCTAGTGGCTTGCCCTGATGGGCCATGTGCAGCCCACAAGTTGCTCACCACTGAATTAAGCTATGCTTTTGATATTTAATTCTGAAGACTGTTTCCAACATCACAGTATTGATTTGAGGGCAGTAGATAATATCAAGCAACTTCTTCAAATTGGGTCCATATTAATCTGCTGGAACTGCTTATTTCACAAAAATATCTTCGCATCTTATTAAGATCAATAGTGAACAATTTTTTTAACAAAGTTCCAGACCTGAATACAAAAATCAGGAACATACTGAAGCTGCATTCTAATAATTCATGCTCCATGGCACCATCACAAGGCCAACAAAGGTCACTGTTTTTGAGTTGCTGCCTACAGAAGATCAATAGATGCCCATATTTCATTTGAAAATAAAGTTAAGAGAGTACCTGGGGGTGAACCCTATAGAGATGTGGAGCAGATTTATTCTATATCTTCAGTGTTAAACTTTTGCTTCTACTGCCTTTTCTATATCTTTTCAGTCACAGGCATTGTATGTGATCCAAAAATGTCTGCCACACTGGAAGAATAGTTCCAGTGTTAAAAGCCTTTGTATAAAGTTTTACCGTGTGAAATGCAACTATATGTTCTTGTGGGATAAATCATTGTGACATTACCCAGAGTACAATCTGGACTGATGAACAGCTGTGTCCCCTCAATTCTCCAACTTGGAATACCTCTTACACTGCTTCACTGTGAGAACTTCCCACTTCTGGTCTGCTCTCACACAGCCTCCAGCAGGTAAGTTACTCCCAATTATAGTATGAGTGCTGCAACCAACCACTCTTGAGTTACGTTGCAGAGCAACACTAGCAAACTCCCAGTCCCAGACTTTCCCCAGAAATCTATGTCTTGTACTAGCCAGCTTTCTCCTGGACAATGCAAGATCATATAAAGTCTGTCATTTTATTAATAGAAAATGATATGTACAATATCTCAAATAGAGTTTCCCAAACACTTCAGTTCAAACACACTGGATTAGATAAAACAAAGTTATTAATTACAAAAGATAGATTTTAAGTGAATATGAATAATGGGGCATAAAAGTCAGAATTGGTTACAAGAAAATTAAAGTAAAATGCAACTAATGCCTAACTTAACAAGCTAAATGAACTCAAAGCAAAGTCTCTCTCACCATGTCTTACTTGTTGACTGTCTTTCAGGAGCCCTCCCCCAGTCCAATGCAGCTTCCTTTGTTCTTCAGGTGTTGTGGATACCATGGGAAGAAAGAAAGAGAGAAATAATTTGGGGCATCTGTGCTCCCGTCTTCTTCAAGAAGCATCTCCAGCTGAGGTTCAGGAGACAGAAATCTGTGTGGATGGGACCCCACGCTGTTTCTTTGTCAAGATGTAGCTTTTTCACCCACACCTTCTTTCCTGCCAAAGAATGGCCACTTAACCAGGTGATGGTCCATTTGATTTTGTTGACACCTGGCTGAGGCATCAGCTTGCTTTTGTCTCTGGGGAACTGGTTTGTGGCTGCTCCACAGGCTTGGAACACAGTAATACTATACTAGAATGTAGAATGTTATAATTTTACATACTTTTACCCTGACAATAATAGTCAGCAAATTATGAGGTTTTGAATGATACCTCATAAGGCATACTTTGTACAAAATGTACCATAGTCCTGTGAAAGGAGTGAACATAGGAGTACAGACTATCACAGACTGCTTTCTTTGGGATAGAGTTTATAGGAAAGACGCTGTATAAAATAAGGACCTAATCTTATTAGGTGCTGAGCCCCATCTTGCAAGAGGCCGAAAGTAATAGTGGATGGAGGATTTTGCAACAGTAAGTGAAACCTGTATACAAATCAGTAGCATGCTTGTTATGCAGAGTAGCTGTATCTTTATGACAGACAAGAAATTACACAGGCACTAATGCATTACATAAGTAATAATATTGGAGTTCCTAACTGTCTTGCAAAAGTGGTCAATTGTATCTTGTTTGTTAGTGTCATGAGTCAATAACTGATGAGTAAATATCAAAGGTTGTCTATTCAATCAGTCCTCAGTCATTGTACTGCCAGTCTGTTTTTTCATGCAAGCGAGAATAGAAAAACAAATATTCCAGTAGCAGCAGTCACAGACAAAATAATAAATGTCATTAGCAATATGTGGATTACAATGGGTCACAATGAGCCAGAGTTTCATAATGGTATTGAGCATGGTCTCCTTTCTTTGCCTAATGAATTTCAGCAATGGAATAGATATAGAGACCCACTGTTTATCATTAAGTAAATATGGCAAGTAGTGTCTAATTGTTTGTTCAGGTTTTCTGTAGATGTACTGCCTGAAATATATAGACAGCAAAGTAATAAAACTAAAGCCAACTGTACTATAAACTTCAAATTTATATTTATCTGCACAAGTAAATTTACAGTGTCAGCCATTGGCTGGACACATCATTGGGAAGAAGGTGGTCAAGACAGCTGCAAGGTGCTAATCTCCCCATAGTGAACAGCACTGCATTAGTTTGGGAAGTCCCAAGCATATGGACTAGAATAGAAGACAGAGGAGACAAAGGGAAGTTCTCCTAGCTGAGCAGATGTCAAAAGGGAACCCGACTTTGACTGATTGCCTAGGAAATATTCCTCTTCTTAAAAGGTTCACATGGAAGAGCATTACACCAACTTAATACCAGATTTAGGATCCAAAGAGGTATAGGTGGTCTGACATCTTATTGACCACCGAGTTAAATCTAGTTATATTTGAGCTGACTCCAAGAGGTGAACTGACCTTTAGACTGCTATTGCTGATGCGTGTATTTTTAAGGTGCTGAACCTGGTGCTCATTCCTATGTCATTTTAAAGGAACTCCAGTATGTCAGTAACAATTAGATCCACTGTTCATCTGTCAAAATAGTAAGAAAATGTTCTCCAGGTCCTTGTATCCCAGTTGAGCATGGACTGCTTGCAAGAGCACATCATGACTGTAATGACTTATCGAAAGCCTTCCCCCCTCCCCCTACCCCCAAGGAAATTGCCTCTAAGTGGACATGCCTTAAACCTGAAGTGAACAGGACTATTTTGGCAAATTGGGTCCCATGTCCATAGAATAACAGTCCTGTGTCCATAGAATACTAGGTATCAGATCTTCTGTTGACATGTTAACAGTTCTGAGTGCAAATAATGAGGGGAGATGAAGGTCCCCACGTTTCTGGCTATTTTTTGCAGTATCCAGAATGTATACAATGTGCAGTCCCGTAAAATTGCTAGGGCATCTGTGGGGCTGGAAGTTATATTCCTGACCCTGCTGAAATACCTGTCTGCTGGATTTCATGGTTATCACATGTGCTTGCTGCCCCCTCCAAGTACAGCAAATTCAGTTAAAGAACTCTTTTGATTTTCCACTCTGCCAGCAATACTTAGGATCAGAATACCAAGCCTACAGTGATGTGAATGACAGTTAAGATGGTTATGTATTTCTCTGCCCATACCATCAGTTGTTTTTTCTTGGCCATATCTTTGGACATTCTTGGACTGTGTGGAAGAAACGTAGAACATTCGTAAAGACACTTTGTTTGTACAAAAAGAACAGGAGTACTTGTGGCGCCTTAGAGACTAACAAATTTATTTGAGCATAAGCTTTCGTGGGCTACAGCTCACTTCATCGGATGCATAGAATGGAACATACAGTAAAGAGATATATATACACATACAGAGAACATGAAAAGGTGGGAGTTGTCCTACCAACTCTAAAAGGCTAATTAATTAAGAGAAAAAACTTTTGTAATGATAATCAAGATAGCCCATTACAGACAGTTTGACAAGAGGTGTGAGAATACTTAACATGGGGAAATAGATTCCATGTGTGTAATGGCTCAGCCATTCCCAGTCTCTATTTAGGCTTGAAGTATGAAGCACCGACAGTACTGTGTTTGTGACAGAATGTACCCCTTTGTCCACACCCCACATACTATTATAATAATCTTTGTACAAAGTATGCCTTGTGAGGTGTCACTTGAAAACTCATAATTTGCTGGTCATTATTGTCCTGAAAAAATGTATATGGCAACACACTATGTGAAGTTATAAGATTACACTGTATGGGATTATCATCACATGTTCCAAATGAAGGCTGGCAAACAAGTCTGTCTCAAACAAAGGAATGCGTCCTTTGCTTAATTTGCATTTAAGCAGTAAAGAGAGAGTCATCAAGCAGGAAGGGAAACAAAGGACACTCAAACAGGTGAGGAAATAGCAACGGGGAACATCCTTCCATATAGACTCTTTGTCTCCTGAATTTCAGCTGGAAATGTTTTTCAAGAGAGACTGAGAATATAAAAAGGAGAGACAAACACCCCACGGCACTGTTCACATTCATGGCATCAGAAGTGACAAAAGAAGCATTTGTGGAACTCTGGGAGAAAGGGTCCTGACCTAAGAAGTTGGGTCAGTAAGACCGTTAAGAGCATGTGGTGAGAAAACTTTGCTTTGAATTTAACATAGTTTTTTAAGTTAGGCACCAGTTGCATTTTATCTTTATTTTTCTTGTAACCATTTCTGACTTTTATGCCTCATTACTTGTACTCACTTAAAATTTCTCTTTATAATTAATAAGCTTGTTTCATTGTTTTATCTAATCCAGTGTGTTTAAATTGTAGTGTCTAGGAAACTCCATTTGGGGTGGTAAGTTGTATGCATATCATTTCTATTAAAGAAATGATGGACTTTATATAAACTTGTATTGTCCAGAGAGGTCTGGGCAGTACAGGACATACATTTGTCGGGGGGGGAGGGCGGAGGGATCTAAGACTGGGAGTGTGTTGGAGTCACCATGCAGTATAACCAAGCCTGGTAAGATCCAAGGTGTGGCTGTCTGGCTGCAGCACATACATAGCTGGGAATGACTTGCATGCTGGAGGCTGTTTATGAGCAGTCCAGGCTGGAGGCTAAAGCAACAAAGCTTTGTAAAGGGTATTCCAGGTTAGAGGGCCGGGGTGACACAGCTATTCATTAGTCTGGGTTGTACCCTGGTATGTCACAGTGTTACAAGTTGTGTCTTCTTGTTTGTTAAATAATTAAGTTATTTATCCTAATCCTACCTCAGTCCTCACTCAAATACAGAGTCTTACTGTATTGTCTCCATCTGCAGGCAGAGAAAAACGGTACCCAAGTGTATAGGCTGGCATAGAAGATTTTAGAGAAACTGTAGTTGGAACTTGATTGATTAAAAGCACTGACAGGAAATGAACCACACTACAGAATTTTTGATGCAAATACAGATACCAGAACTTTGCATACACAACTAATTTGGTCCCATGATACAATAATAGGACATCACAAAAGTTTTACATCTCCAGATCCTCTAGACTGAGCAGTAAATCAGGGTTTCATATTTGTTTTAAAGTTTATGAGGTTACTTAATATTCACTGTGTTGCTCATAACATCTCATTTAAAAAATCCATTTCACTTTCTTATAAGTGGGAACTTTTGCTTGGCATATTTTCATTAAAGTTTTAAGAGGCATTTAATCAGATACCCTCAAGAATGTCTTATATTAACAGTGTTCCTACTGCCACAAAAAATTTGGTTGCAAATATTTTTTCAGATTTTTTACATTAAAATAATATTTTTTCTTACTTAAGAGCAAAATTGATCCTCGAATAAATGGACTGGGACTTGAAGAAAAACAATCCATTCCAAACCCATGTAGGCTTATAGGGTTACAGCACAGCTCTTCCATGGCTGATATTCCAAACCAGAGTTCCCCAGGCACAGGGATCCATGACAATATGGTTCTAGTGGCCATTCTCTATCCTACCCAGGCCCACCAAATGCTTTCTTCCATGTCAAGTAGAGTTATCCTGGTGTTATGCTCAGAAGTGCTAATGGCCACTATTTGGATTTAAAGACAAATACAGCCCTCATTCATTAAAACTCATGGGTGTTCCAGGTCCTCTCTTTTCAGCTCAACAGCAGGAACTATGAAACCCCTCCATGTAGTAAAAGCAGCTTCAGACAATGGGGACTATGACCCAAAGCACCAGGCTTCATGGCCACAGCAGAGCTAAACAAGGTGGATTAAAAGGGGTTTCCTTGGCTGTAAGCATATGGACTAGGATATTGATTGCAGGTGGTGTGTGTTGAAGGGAGCAAGCAGAAGGAATTGTCAGCATGACCGTGAAAGGAAGTAACAAGACAGATCATGTTGGGCACAGACCTTGCTGGAATGAGTGACCTGTGGATTTCTCAGCAAAGAAACTTCCTGCTGTTGTTTGTTTCTGTGTTCAGAGAAACAGGACTTTGTGTATAATAAACAAATTCAGACCATGAATATACCCGATTCCTATCACCAATTTCTCATCCAACAGAAACAGAATCAGCATATCCTTGAACTGAACATACAGTCCTTCCTAATGTTAAACATCCACTGATTTCACTTGGAGTTTCATATGTGGCAGGGCTGCAGACTTGAAGGAGCAAAGAACTAAATCTGCATTCCTTGAATACCTAAAATGATCACTGCTTTCCATGGGAGTTTTTGATGTGCAAGGAAAGCTGGACCAGACTCTACAGCTGCACTTCCTTTTATGTCTCCTTCTCCCACCCCGCACCTACTACCTCCCCTCAACATTTTCCTTCTTCATTCTAGGGGGGAAAAGAAATGAACAGATAATACAATACTCATAATTAGAACAAAGCAGTGGACCAAAATCCTGCAGCTGATGGGCACATTTCTAAATAAGAACCGAGGGTGTCAGGAGGCCTCCACATCTGCACACAGAGTGACCTGTGTCCACAAAGGGGATACTTCACCCCAGGTCGCAAGTGAGTCCCTTGGGGGCAGGGGATACAGGATTCAGGTTAAACAGCCTAGCGTGGAGCAAGTCAGGAGGTGGCAGGAAAGGTGGCTAAGAGTGAAGGCTAGGCTCAATATCTTTTAACTGTGAGGGAAAATGGTCCATGTAATATAGTCTTAAGGTGTGTTAACTTGCACTGCTTCTCCTCTGTGCAGGAACCCTCTTTTTATGTAAAGTTAGGCTGGGTCTACACTACCCGCCTGAATCGGCAGGTAGAAATCGACCTCTCGGGGATCGATTTATCGCGTCCCATTGGGACACGACAATCGATCCCCGAATCGACGCTCTTACTCCACCAGCGGAGGTGGGAGTAAGCGCCGTCGACGGGAAGCTGCAGAGGTCAATTTTGCCGCCGTCCTCACAGCAGGGTAAGTTGGCTGCGATACGTCGAATTCAGCTACGCTATTCACATAGCTGAATTTGCGTATCTTAAATCGACTCCCCCTGTAGTGTAGATGTAGCCATAGTCTGTTAGATCTGGGGTGTGTCCCAGGGACCATCTCAATGACTCTCCCTGAAATCCCGAGGCTGGCCCTACAGGTTGTAGGTTCACACAACTCTCGCTGCTGCTCCTCCTCTTGTGCACCTCTCCCTTCTCCCCTGCCCCCCAAATAACAAAATAATCTGATACACTCCCAGGGCAGCCAAATCACCATGTTGTGAAACACTGCACTTTCTCCAACATTTAAAAGAATCCAAGGTATATATCCTTGAAGACATGAAAATAATCAGAGAATTACTTGCTCTCTGGACCATAGTTCCAAAAATCTACAAATCCACCAAATTTAGAAAATTTAAAAAAAAAATCATTAAAATGAAAAAAATACATCAATCCCCCCTCTCCCCCGCCATATAAGGAATAATCATTAATAGTGTTGCCTACACTGGCAAATTGAAAGTGGCAAATTTGATCAAGGCATCTTTTTCCAAACCAGACTAACTTTGGAATGACGTGTTTCCTGAATATTTACATACACACACACACCTGTAAAATATTTCATGGGTCTAAAAAGTTTTCAGATTCCCCTTAGCAACTATTTTATATGTTTCTTTAATAACTTGCCAAATATTTAGCAGGCTGAAGTGAAGCCAACTCAAGCGTGAATATTTGTTACTATATTTCTCAGATGTACTCAGTGTCAAACTACTAGAAAAAATTAATTCAGCTGCTGATATAATTCTGCCTTCTTGTGATGGGTCTGAATTTGAATTAATGACTCATTGATCCATTGTAAGCAATTGGGATTCTAATAAAGCTTAAGGGATGTTACAAACCATCTACCACACAGCTGGCAGATTTATGTTGCACTCACCTGGCTTTAAATGCATTTTTATAATTGCGGTCAATGGGAGTCTTTGCATTGACTTCAGCATGTTGTGGATTAGCCCCAAAAAGATTTTCATTGGTTGAGTTCAGAAAATAGCCATTCAGTTGGTTTTATGTGTCCTGTTTTTAAATCCTAAATCCCATATTCTTTAATTGAATTTAAATTAAACTCCATAAAGTGCATGCACTCGGAAAATACTGCTTCACTCCTGGATATTGGGATTTGTGTACCAGGCACCCAAATATTAGCAAACTCTGGCTCTAGGCACCAGAAGAGCTTCCTAATTATCTGAATGTAAACGATTTGTCATTATGTTGTTAAGAACTGAATGAAGATTATAACCTGTATAACTGACATTGGCACATAGTTGTGAACTAAATGGTAAATTAACATGATTGTTAGTCACGTTCTACTCCCAGCTGCACAGATGTACATACAGAGTAACTCCCCTATTTATTCCTGTAGCTGAGAGCAGAATTTGCCTCTGTCACAATGGTGGTCAAAGAATATGGAGGAAGAGTAAATGCTGTTGGGAGCACTGCGTGCTGTGGACAGAGCAACATATGGCCCTTGTTCTGCATAAATGGAGTGCAAAGGATTCCTAAATGCCCCTCTAAGTCTTTGTTAAATCAAAGGAATTTCTGGTCTTTCTGCTTGACTATATTTATAGTTGCCTGGCTCTTTACTCTGGTCTCCGATTACCTCTTCGCTGCTTTCTTAACCATGTGAACAATGTTTATCTTTAGTACTCTTTTATAAATACTACCCTTAACTTGTCTATCACAGTACAGTACTTTGTACAACTTCTATGCCTAACTGATTTGCTTCAATTTCTTTCTTATAACTTTCTTCCCCCGGTGGCATTACCAATCAAATGTTGAACTATCAAAGAATGCCTGATTCTATCTCAATAAATATTTCGAAGGCAGTGAAGTTTTCGTCCTGATTATTGTCAACTGATTGGTCACCATCTCCACAGTATTGGAACACAGTTGGTTGACTCTTATGGAAATAAATCAGCTTTAAATAATGGGTGGAGCTCATTTAATTTCACTGCCACACATCACTATGTGGCATCCTTTCTTCCTTTTAACAGAAACCTATGTAGTTTCTTTGGTCAAAGAGGTGAAACTGTGTTGTGTTAACATTCACTGCAGAGCTTTCTTATACAGTTTAATTTATGGTACATTTAACTTTTCTTTCTCTGTAACTGATATCCTAAATCTGTCCATAGTTAATGAGAAGTTTATTAGCTGTGAAATTATTTTTGAGTAGGGAGAAAATGCACTGGTTTTCTTTTAAAAAGGAAAAAAATAATAAAACCTTGTAACACAGCTTCTTCCATGGAGCCCTCTTTTCCAATGTCTGCTTCTCACTGTCAAGTCTAAAACAGGATGCCTCTGCCACTGAAACATTGCCTTCAACTCTAGCCCTAGTGGATGTGACTTTTTTTTTTTTAACCTTTCCTCACTTATCATTGCTGGGGTGTTGACTCATGAATTTGGCTATCCCAGATGGAGGCAACCTCAAGTAGGCTGTTCAATACCACTTACCCCAAAGAGTGCAGCAAAATAGCCTGAAGGCCCGGACCACCTGTAGGCTCAGCCTGACCATCACCACCATCTCGGGGACAGATTCTCCTGACTCATTCCCTTCCAATTAATAGAGCCAGTTCTCCATCACCATTATACAGATCAAAAAACCCTGGGCCAGATTTGCAAAGATATTTAGGCACCTAAAAATGCATATACACACCTAGTGTGATTTTCAAAAGTGCCTAAGCAGGCAAAGGGGCCTACATTTCATTGAAATTAATGAAAGCTGCAGTCCTAATCCAGGTGCCCAAATGCCTTTGAAAAGTTGTCCCACCCCCCCGCCCCCCCCCCGTTTTGGGATATTACACACACAGTTAGCTCAGGTTAAATACATTTACCAAACAAAGACTAGCACTTACATACTGTCATGTGGGAGTAGACAAGCAGCCAGTTCAAACCCCTCTCCAATTCTGGTGAGCTGAGCTGAGATTGATCCCATGATTAGGAATAAGATCTTGATCAATACAATGACGCTGGGAGCATGCTAGGGCACCCAAGGCCCTTCATCTGGAGAAGAAAGGGCTTAATATCACCCCTTAAAGATGACAAAAGTGTGGGGAGGAGGGAAATGATTAAAAACATATGCCTTGTTCACTGAATCTGGGATCAACTACCATTACTTCACTGTGGAATCTCTGAGATCCACAAAGTAGATCATATGGGACAAATTCATCTCCCGATATAACTTTATTAACTTCAATGGAGTTACACTGGGCATGAATTTGGTCCTATTTCCTCAATAAATATATATTTTAACATAGACAATCTGAGAACCTCAGATGAAAAGGTGACTGATAAGACAGGCCCATAGTCCAGTGGTCTGGGGACCAGACGGACAGCGAGGAAATCTTGAGCTCTAATCCCACTCCAAAACCATACTTTAGTATTAAATGTGAGTATTCTTTATTACTACTAGGTCTGTAACTGAGCTGCAGTTTTATGAAGGGCTATGAGCTTCTAAATCCAAGACATAATAGATATATGGGTGATTACTACATACTTCTGAAGTTCTGACATGATGCAAAAACCTAAGATATTATGGGTCCCGTGCTACATTCCATACATACCCAAATGTACAGGGGGAGAGAGCGCTCAGTGGTTTGAGCAGTGGTCTACTAAACCCAGGGTTGTGAGTTCAATCCTTGAAGGGGCCACTTAGGGATCTGGGGCAAAATCAGTACTTGGTCCTGGCTAGTGAAGGCAGGGGGCTGGACTCAATGACCTTTTGGGGTCCCGTCTAGTTCTATGAGATAGACTTACCTATCCTTTGAGTTGATTAAAGTAGTTTAGTTTTATTTTCACAAATATTCAAAATTCTGAGCACATAGCTGTGATACTTCTGCTAATCTCATACTTACTTGTAGGGGGTTCAGTCATGACTGCAGGCGCTAGCTCATGTTGGGGACAAGCGAAACCTCCCACCACATACAAAGCTCTGGTAGGAATTCTACCTAAGGGAGACGCAATTTTTCCAGGAGCACGGCACCCACGAAGAAAGCAATATACCCACCTTGCTGCTCCAAGCCAGGTCTGGAGACTGGCATAGTGAGGATGGCTCTGCCTCCTCACTGCCCCTTTTGGGGTTTCTTACATCTCAGCATGTTCAAAGGGAGCATTTCCCGTGCTCCAAGACGAAGCAGCCCAGGGACATAATGAGGGAGCCTCTTGCCCCAGACCTCTCATACATCCATATAGTAGCTGGGCACAAGCTAAACTAGCATTTTTGCCTATTTTGCTATTCTGTTGGCAACCAAGGCCAACCAATGAACTTATTACTTAGACTTCCTGAACTGGTAGATGCGAGGCATGTCAGGGAGGTGAATGAATCAACTTCAGTACTCTTTAATTTGTACCACATGCTAAACTAGGGGTTGATCCAAAAATCTACTCAAATCAGCAAAAAGACTCCCTTTGACTTCAATGGGCTTTTGATCGGGTCCCTATGGAACAATGTTAAAAGTTGTATTAAAACTATCTAATCTCTTCTCTGCTCACTTCTTGTGAGGGAGGGAAGGAGTGATGAAGAAAGAAAGAAAATTGGTGATTACTTAGGTTTCATTAATTTTTCATAAAAATCTGAGTCACAATTGTCATTACAAAACAGAAAATATAACAAACCTCAAAAGTCTACAAACAGCTCTCAAAGTAAAGACTATAAACAGCAATGAAAATAAATTAAAGGAGTGATTTGCTGCTAATTCGGCTACATCTACACTTGGAGTTAGTGTAATTCCCATCTTGCATACACATACTGGCACTGACTCTCATCAAGATAGCATGCTAAAAATAGTGGTGTAGCTGGGGCAGCACAGGCAATGGTGCGTGGTGGCACTGGCTAGCCATGCCAAGTATGTACCCAGAGAGTTCAGGAGAGTTTGTACTCAGCATGGCTAGCCCACGCTGCCACTTCCCACGCTACCGCGGCTACACTACTATTTTAGTGTGCTAGTTGGATAAGAGCTAGCACAAGTATTCCCATGCAAGCTGGGAATCATACCCCCAGCTCCATATGTAAATATACTCCAAAATGCATTCTGCTTCAGTCAACAGAAGCAAAGTATTTCCCAGTTTGTCCATCAGTGAATTTCTTGTGGATAATATAATTTAAACTTTGTTCAGTCACTCATTCATCCGTTCTCATCTTCTCTCCCTGCAGCCTTTCATCCCAATCCCCCTCTTACTGCTTCTAGCTAATCTGGGCCCTATTCTCCACTCTGATCCCAGTGATCAGTAAATAGATGATGCAAAGAATACTGTTCCAAACTGCTGAGGGAGATTCAATACCGTTATGGGAAATAGGGAATGTATCTGAAGTAAATGCAGGGGCTCTCAGCCAGTGCAAAGCAATTTATATCCTTCACATGTGACAGTCAGGAACTGAGCAGTGAACATCACACTGTCATTTCAGCTGAGTAGGCAGTTCAGTATGAACCAAAGAGGGGATTGCTGATGGGGTGGTGTGAATGTGCTTTTGTCATCTGACCTAGAGGGCAGGAGCGGGTTTGATTCCTCGCTGAATTGAATAGAGTGTATCCATTTTGTGGCCAGTGTGGGTATACAGATTACCACAAAGCCCCTACATGAATTGGTCTGGTTTCCCACAGCTGTGCTAGTAAAGGCTGATAATGCATGATTACTCCAGCATCCATATAGATGATTAATCTTTTCAGTGGGAGTTAGGTTTACTGTTACCACTAATGTTCGGGTTAGCACTACAACTAGATCTGATATTAGACCCATGATTAAGAATGGATTTGCTATGTACTATGGACGAATTAACTGTTTGCTTGTCATACAAATAGCAAGACTATTGCCCTTATTCAGCAAAGCATTGAAGCACCTGCTTAATCTGAAACACAGGAGTAGTCCCATTGTGTTGACAGCCACAGCAGCTCTATTAGTTATCAGCACATACCAAGGAAGATATAAAACAGAGTGATGGATAAAACTGAGAAATAATGTACTGGAATCCATTTTAATCTTGGAGAGTAATGAGCCATTTTTCCTTTGATGCATATCCTGGAATTGTTATTGATAGGTAAGAAGATGAGAAAGAGGAATTATGTGAGTGTCTAAAGTGTAGGTATGGAAGCAGAGAAAATAATTGGTGCAGAGTAATCACCACTTAACTGCAGCAAGGCAAAACTGTGTATTCCTTGGCCTGATGTATATTTTTTTCCCCTTGTGTAAATAGATTTATATATGTGAGAGCAGAAAACAACTTCTGTGATCACTTAATCTATCCCCCTTTATCACTGCAGGATAGAATACATAGATTTTTACAACATCTCTATTAGCTCCCTGTATAATCTTGCCTTGAATATCTTGAATAATATTGATAGTGATTGCAACACCTCCACTAGCAGGTTTTCCATCTTTATCACTCCCTCTGTGATATGGTGGTCTGTATTAGTTATCCTAAATTTCTCCTCTTAATTTTAGGCCATTACTTCTTGTTGTATCACAGTATGATCCATTGACTGCTGAGTATACCAATCATATACACACTGCCGTTAGGTGAATTAAAGGGAATTAGTGTTCTCTCAACGCATATAAGAATCTGAACAGAGACAAAATGTAGAGGAAATTGTAGAGGAAACAAGATCTTGCTATATTTAATGCAGGATCTTCAAGCTCTGAGAGGGCAGAAGCACCAAGCTTTTTCCATGGGAAGATGTCTAAGGTGTTAGAGGCAACATCAGGCTGTGTGTGCTCTTACCCTCTCTCTCACTCCTTTCCCTCAGGATGTGCTGTAGGATGCTTCTCCCTGAAGTACTGCCTGCTGCCTACCTGGTAACAAGAGAGGACTACAAGAGAGGGGCAAAACACTGTGGCATTGATGTCTGGGACAGGCAAAGAGGTCCCGTGATGGCAAGGACACAGCCTGGCAGGGAGCAGAGAGTCACAGCCATGCCAAACCAAAAAGAGAGAATTCAAGGTGAAGGGAGGAGATCGGGAGTCACTAACAGAGCAAGGAGCCTCAGGAAAGGAGGAAAGAGAAATGGGGAAAGCGACCAGAAAACAGGTAGAAATAGTGGAAGAGCTACCAAAGTAGAGGTGAAGCAAAAAAAAACCTAGATAAACAGAAAGGAAAAATACACACACACACACAGCATGAGGCGACAAATTAAAGAAAAGAAAAGAAATAGAAAAGGACAGGATGGAAGAAAAGGAAAGGGTCAGGTGGGGGGTGGATAGCAACCACTCCAGGGTATTGCTTCTTCAGAAGGATCCACATGTCAGGCCATTGTGATGGCAAACAAACTGGTTGGAAACAAGTGGGGCAGAGAGGAAAAATAATGTTTTATGAGAAACAACAGTTTATATCACACCAAGTGATATGTTGCAAATAGGAAATTTTGGAAGTTGTGGCACAGGGAAGCAGCAGGCTGGAGAAGTTAGCAGTGTCTACTCTAAATGAACACTCCCCTGTAAAAGAAGATTGAGTTCCCAAATCAGCCTGCAAGACATTAAAATGTGTGTTCAATGTTCTTTTGGACTGAAAGTGTCAATTCATGACAGAGAAACTGATGACTGTTTATTTTTTAAAAGCTTCTTGCTGTGAAGGCTTCGAGGCAGCAGACAAGAAGAATTTAGTGCCCAGAGATGCAGTCATGTTACCTTTTTCCTCTCGAATTAGACTTTTTCCTATTCCTTAAAATAATCTTTGGTGTCACAGGAAATCTGATGGGAAAAACTTGTCAAGCGTTTAATATTATATTATTATACTACTCTTATGTTTTATGGACCAAATTCTGTCCTTGGATGCACACACAAGTGGCTCCCATTAATATCTATGGGAGATGTGCACTTATCACATAAGCAGACCATTGTGTTGAATGGTCTGCAGTGATGTGAACTTTTGGCAAGCATGCCCATCCAAACTCCTGGGCTTTAGCTGGCATCATTGGCTCCCTGCCATTCCTTTGACAGAGGATGAATTGTAATCAATGGAGAAACTCCCATTAAGTTCACTGGTGGGAGGGTGAGACTTCACCCGGTGAATGTAATGAAAAAATACACACTTTGTTTTCCTGTGATTAGGAGGCAGAAGGTTATGTGGGTAGCAGACCAAAGTCGATGACGTATGGAAGGAAAAGGGACAAAAGCAATACTATTTAGAAAGCAGTAAAAGGCATGATACTGGCCATAAGTAGATCTAATGCAAGTAGAGAACGTGTGATGCAAAAATGGAAAAAGAAGTAGAACAGATGTTGAACTAGAAGCTCAGATATTCTCATGGAAGGGGCCATATACATACATAGATAGAGAAGAGGCAATCCAAATCATCCAATAAGGATCAGTTCCATCTTCACATTTCACCTTCTGAGGCTTCTATTGATTTGACCCTTTACTGATAAATCTTGTCATTACTGATGGTGAAATTACACATCTATTTGCTAAACAAGATTTAGAATGAGATATAAACAGATGCAGTTCAAGATTTTTAAAAGTGACTAGCGACTTTGGATGCCTCAGTTATTGGATATCAAGCTTGAAACATATTAAATGGGCTTGATTTCCTGAAAGCGCAGAGCTCCTGCTCTGAAAATCAGGTGTCTCAAATTGGATGTCCAGAACGTGAGGCCCCTAGACTCATCACTTTTGGAAATCTTGGCCGAAATTTCACTCATGTTATTTAATATTCAAGACGGTTCCTTTAAGCAATATATTATTACTTTTTTAACATTTGGTTTAGTTAGGTACAGGATGACCAGATAGCAACTGTGAAAAAAAGGGATGGGGGTGGAGGAGTAATAGGCGCCTATATAGGAAAAAGTCCCCAAAAACGGGACTGTCCCTATAAAAAAGGGACATCTGGTCACCCTAGTTAGGTATCTATTGCTGCCACCACATACAACACAAAGATATCAATTTTTTGTTGTATATTTGGTTTACAACTACCCCCCAGTGAGATTGTCCCTTAAAGTTTCTGGACAAACTAAAAAAGCCAGTATCTCCCCGTTTAAATATATTTTTCCTCAGCACCATTACTGGTAATTCTTCAAATGGGCCTACAGTTCCTATCTTACAAGCAGCGACGACTCTAGCTTTTTTGCCGCCCCAAGCATGGCAGGCAGGCTCCCTTCGGCGGCATGCCTGAGGGAGGTCCGCCGGTCCCACGGCTTCGGCGTACCCACTGCCGAATTGCCGCCGAATCTGCGGGACCGGCAGACCTCCCGCAGGCATGCCACCGAAGGCAGCCTGACGGCCGCCCTCACAGGGACCGCAGGCCACCACCCGCAGGCCACCACACGCGTAGAGCGCTGGTTCTTGGAGCCGCCACCTCTTACAAGAGTGTTGTGAGGTTAAATTAAGTAATGTTGTCAAATTCTCAGAGACATATGATAGAAATGTGCAAAATGTTACTATTATTTAGTTATCCATGGGACGAGTAATCACAGCAAAGGTCTTCCTGACCAGCCCATATTGTCCACCTGAGTTTTGATTGCCTGTTTCTGGGTTCCATTACCTTACAAATATCTAAACTTTCCTTCGTGCATCATTAGGAATCTAGGCAGTAAAGCAGGGATTTGTTGGTGGATGAATCTGAAACATACCATAAATTTGATCAAGTATGCAGCTATCCAGATAAAAAGTACATAAACCCACTGCTAGCTCACAAGCACAGTTCAAACTCAAACTCAAGATAAGGCTGATTTCAAGCATATTGGCAACAAGTTGAACAGTTCACACAGGTCTAATGCCTAAAAATCCAAGTTTGGCTTCAGATGGGATTGGGGATATAAAACACTGAAGATTTGCAGTCATCTCTTGCTTTGGGCTGGCTGAGGGGTAACATATGTTCTTTGATGCTCACTGATCTGTCTGCTATTTCAAATTGCATTGTCAGGGAACCCTCTTGGATCACTGACTGCAGCTGACATGGATCTGTCTTCAGTCACATGGAGTGACTGCCATTTGTCACTTACACATCCTTTTCTTCTAGTCAGACTTCTGTTCATTCCCGGACTCTGGCTTTTCAGTCTGCATCTGACACTTTTGCAGTTGCCATTCTGGGCTAAACAAATATACCCACTCTGATATTCAGCACTACTGTTTTTTCCCCTCTATGGGGTCTCCTCATTTAGGGTGTAATTTCCAGTTTGAGGAGAATTATACCTCCAGCTCCAAGTACAGACATACCCTAAAACCCTGGAGAAATCTCAGTTTTTGGAGGGAGGGAGAGATACTCCCCTGCTTGAACAAACACAGATTTTCCAGTTGTAAAGATGTCTATACAGTCAAGTGGCTGTCCAGTACTCAGTTTAATATACACTATGAGAGATTTCCGAAGGTAGTTAGGCACTTAAAGGTGCAGATAGGCACCTACTGGGATTTTCAACGCTCCCATGGGAGTTAGACACATAGGTGCTTTTGAAAAATCCATTAGATGCCTAGCTGCATTTTTAGTGCCTAAATATCTTTGGAGATCTTGCCCCCTCTGAACTATGACTAGCTCATTGTGATTAGCTTTTATTACTAGCAGATTCATTTTGCATCATTTCATGGCATAAGCCCTTTATTAATGTGACAATCACACATTAGGTACAATTCCTATGAATATACAGTAAAATGTTTCCTCTAATTAATGATCATTTCACACAATTCCACTTGCATTTAACCTTAAATCTGGACAGTAATGCCACAGATACTCTTACAATGTAGAAACCCTGATTGTTTCACTCCTCCAGAATTGCTGTTAGAACAAGATCTGTGCCTGGGGAACAGCAGTTGAACACCTCAAACTAGAGGAGACCTTTAGCAACCTACAAGGGCACGGATGAAATCATATTCTGAGGTTTGCATGCAGACTAGCCTGTATATCTAAAATGACATTTGTATGAGATGAGAAAAAATGTCTAGCATCTTCAGCTACCTCTTATTAATCTATGTTCTCCAGCAATCACTGCAAACCAGCAAGGCTATGCTGTGAAACAGATTCTACCATTAACCCATACTATCATACTTTTCATACTTCACCCTCCTACCCCAATCCCAGCAGTTAGGAGTTAGGAGAACTTCATGATACTTCTGGTCCTGAACAACTCAAGGAGCAAAGCATGAGGTTGCATCTAAATGTGTTTCCTTACATAGCCTCACAGAGTGTTATCCACCAGGCCACTGAGTTTGCCCAACATGTTTAGATTTAACAGTGTCAGAAGCAACTGTTGAGAGACAAGTGCCTTTATATATCTAGAAATGCAATATCATTTGCTTTCATGATGTACAATGTTTTATGTGACTAAAATCAAGGACAGTATTATGGATGGCAACTTGTGGCTACTTTGACAGCCAAGATGAAACAAAATAATGACCTTGTAAATTCCTGTCAGTAACATATATTGATGTTCTTGGCCTTGTCCATTTAACAATAAACTTCAGCATATGGAGGGCCTTGTCATGCCAGGCTATCTCAAAGCACTTTACAAATGAAGTATTATAATTTAATAACCTATACTGCAATGCCAAATAAATGATTAAAGTTAGGGGAGAATACGTGACTTTGATTTGATTTAAAATGTGACGACATCCTTGACGTATTCAGGCAATGAGTTCCATGCAGAAGATGCTAAATGGCTGAAGCTACAGATATCTAGCAGGGCAGATGTAGACAAGTAGGCCAGGTTCTGATGACTACAGTTGAAGTTTATGGATTAAATGGTGCACCTTGAAGCCAAGACAGAATCCCACTAGCTACGAGCATAACTGAACCTGAACTGGAATTATGTGCTCATTCCATCTGGTCCCTGCTCCAGCAGTATGCTGAATCAGCTACCAACACACTAATCCCCCGTGAATAACGTAGCTGAAGTCGAAGTACCTTAGTTCGAATTTACCGCGGGTCCAGATGCAGCAGGCAGGCTCCCCCATTGAATCCGCGTACGCCTATCGCGGAGCAGGAGTACCGGCGTCGACGGCAAGCACTTCCGGGATCGATCCGGGATTGATTTATCGCGTCTAGACAAGACGCGATAAATCGAACCCAGAAGATCGATTGCTTACCGCCGGACCCGGAGGTAAGTATAGACGTACCCTAACATGCCAAAGATTCTTCCAAATGAGAATCAGAACTGCTATCACATCAGAGATGTATTGGGCTACACCTGGCACCCTATAGAGGACATATAACTTCAATAAAACATGGTAAACATGTTGATAGTATTGTATTGTTTAAGAATAATTATAGTATTATAGTATTAACACACTATTATAATTCTGATAGACTCGGCTCTGTCTACACTACCGCAGTAAGTCGACCTAAGTTACGCTACACCACCTACGTGAATAACGTAGCTGGAGTCGACATAGCGTAGGTTGACTTACCTTACTCTTCTTGTTCGGGGTGAAGTACCAGGGTCAACCAGAGAGCGATCTGCGGTTGATTTGGCGATCTGCGGTTGATTTGGCGGGTCTTCACTAGATTTGCTAAATCAATCCTCAGTGCATTGATCGCGGCATGTCGATCTGGCGGTAGTGTAGACACAGACTTGAAGGTCAGAAGGGACTGTCATGATCATCAACTCTGTCCTGTGACCCCTCCAACATTTGTGCCACACCAGGCAATTTTTGTAAGATAAATACATTTTCATATGGATTTTATGGAGTCTTACATCCTGTATATTTGCAACATTTGCTTATAAAGTGAACTAAGTCTGCAGAGCATAGATGTGGATGATATGGTCTGTAATACTTATATCTACAACCAACCAGCGCACCTAATGTGAAAGACAGATACCTTTTGTTTGGAGCGTAAAGAAGTCTGGAGCCACAGGTACAGTAAATATGTATCTGTGCTAAGTTTTATTATGACAATCATTCAGAACCTTGGGCCAGTGAACTGTCCCTTTTGCTAAGGATTTCTACATGTCTTTTTTGGCATTGGCATATGGGTTTAATGAAGACAGGAGAATTCTTCTGTGTCTATTCTACCTAATGTTGTATAATCTCTGTTTAAATCAGTGGCTCTCAAACTATTGACTTGTGACCCATTTCACATAGCAAGCCTCTGAGTGCGACCTGCCTTATCAAGTAAAAACACTTGTTTATATATTTAACACCATTATAAATACTGGAGGCAAAGCGGGGTTTGGGGTGGAGGCTGACAGCTAATGACCCCCCCGTGTAATAACCTCGTGACCCCCTGAGAGGTCCCGACTGCCAGTTTGAGAACCCCTGGGTTAAATACTATAGTATGGATAACTATATTATAGTTGGTAATTGGACTATATGGCCTGTAAGAGAACAATATTCACAAATATCCCAACATCAGCGACATCTCCATCTTCTGGGCTCACTGCTCCATCCATTTGTCTAGCACCAGTCTCCTCTCTTCTTTAGCACAATAGCACCACTCTTGGCCTAAGAGTAATTCACAACAACCTTTCCATATTGCTCATCCTCACCATCTCTCCATCTATTTTTAAATCTCGTTTGATAACAGATCTTTTCTCCCTTACCTATACTTCCTAAGACCCTACCCCTCTGTTACAGTGATCTCTCTAACCATATTATTTAACTCTGTAAAGAAGTTTTTAGAGATTGTTTGAAATTGTGCTATACAAAATACAGCAACATTGTAATTTGCATATAGTTGCACCTTTATCAAAGATAAGGAGTTTAGCTTCATGAGTAAGAAATCGCCTGTCCATTAAAAGCTTAAAGTATAGTTATTTAAAGTATTCCATTTTTAATACCTGTTCTTGGTCTGGGGACAACATTATTTTTAAAGTACTTCTTTAGGCCTTAATTTGTCTAACATATTTTAAGGTCAATGCTTAAATAATGTCCAAACAAAACCAACATATTAATACATGAACAATTAGCTGTATCTACTAGTAACTTCTGTTCCATGAATCTTAACAAGAGACTCACTCGTGCACTTTTAACTTGTGAAGTGATACTCTTGATCCAACAAGAGTCTCAGAACCCAGGAGATCAATAGTTTGTCCTTTTTTAAGAACTCTTTTCTTTCAAGTGACTAAAGTAGCCACCCAGGTCAGAATGTTGCATATAGGAGGCAAGCACTCAGGAAATAAAGGGCATTGCACACTTTTTTTAAAAAAAACAACAACTTGTTTTTCAAGAAAGAAAAAAAAAGTGGGGAAATGAGTAAAACTTTTATTTTGGTCAACGACTGCTCCTCCTACGCGATTGGTTTCAATGGAGATACTAGTGTGAATAAGACAAGCAGGATTTGGCCTAGGGAATGAGCTGGGAAATGATTTTGGGGTGTTAAAATCACACAAAAAGAAAGACTTTCCCAATTCAAAGAAGCTTTTTAGAGTTTTCTGGAATCTATTTTCCTAAGTAGATTCAAATACCTCTGTGCTGGGATCCAACTCTGGTTGAAATGCCCCTATAATAAAGATATAGAGAAGTATTAAATATTTGCATTTTATTCTTGTTAATGTATTTAGGATGTATGGAATTCAATCTCAGTACACCTTTACTTTGAAGAAGTGCAAATAAGAAGGATAGAGGCTCAGCTGCTGTAAATTGGTATGGCGAACAGGCCTACAGGGTGGAAGGATGGTTCAGTGGTTAGGTTATTTGCCTGGAACTTTAAAAAAACAGCTTCAATTCCCTGCTGTGCTATAGATTTCCTGTCTGACCTAGGGTGAGGCAATTAGACTCTCTCTGCTTTAGTTCCCCATCTGTAAAATGGTATAGTAGTATATTCCTACCTCACAGGGTAATTGTGAGGATAAATAAAGATTGTGTGGTGCTTGATTACTATGGAGATAGGGACTATACAAATAGTCAAGACAGATAGTCCCATTGAAATCAACGGAGCTATATCAATTTGCACCAGGTGAGAATCTGGCCCAGCGAATGTTATGTCTTCACTTTCACTTTTGACATTTTTATCTAACACTGATATTTCCTCCTTGCACTATTAACCACCAAAGCCATTCTGTAGATAAAAAATAGTTTTGAAACAAAATTAAAATAAATGTATGTATTGTTATAAAAATAGTTTTAAAATATAGAAAGACCTTTTTTATTGGGAAATGAGATTCCACTTTAAGAAGTGGAGTCATTCTAGCCTCACTTCAGCCCCCCTTACTCACATTCAGTACTACCTTACTCTGCAAGTGGTCCCATTTAAATGAATGCACAGAAAAGAGGGATGGAACAAGAGAGAATTTTCTACTGAAATAGTTACATCAAAATAGGGTGACCAGATAGCAACTGTGAAAAAAATGGGACGGGGTGTGTGTGGAGGGAGCGGGGGGGGGGGGGGGGGGGTAATAGGCGCCTATATAAGAAAAAGTCCCCAAAAATGGGACTGTCCCTATAAAAACAGGACATCTGGTCACCCTATGTCAAAACAACACATAGCTTTTATATCAATATAAAAGTGCTCATATTGGTAGAGTTTATTACTATTCCCTTTTGGAATAAGCTATACTAATGTATGCACCTTTATGCTGATATAACTGTGTCTGCTGTGTGTGAGGAGGAGGGCAGGGGGCTGTTGTACCACTTAACTATACTAATATAGTTAAAAGCAGTACAATTGGTATGTGTAGATGAGCCAGTGTACATCTAGCAAATGGTAATGTATGTAATACTGTCCCTCTTTCATGCACATCTGGAAACCCCATAACATGCAAGTACAAAAAAAGAAAATGAATAATTTAAACCAGTGTGATAAATTTCACATGACCAAATGAACATTTCAACCTTTGTGCTTTAACCACAGTCTTCTTTCAGAGACAGCCCTAATACATAGTGCTTAGAGATTTACAGCACAAGTTATGTCTATTCACTCTTGGGGAATCAATTCCAAGGGGGGAAACTGCATCTGGATCTGGTGAGTTCACTTGCAATCAGGAAGTGAAGAAGTGTTGCAATAATAATGGAGAGATATTTTCATGGCTTGCGTGTGTGCGCCTATATGTGTATATATAAATATTATATTTATTGGGGCCAAGGTTGTGTCTTCTACTAAACTCAAGTGTTTTCAAGGTTATTTCAATAAGCACAGCTATGCTTTAAAAATAAAAATTCCAAGCCGATGACTTAGACATAACAAAATGTGTAGGAAGATTAAAAAAGTGTCATACAACATATTAAGAGTACATTTATATATCGTTTCTAAAGGGATAATAAATTATTAATAGATATTATAAGCATGTTACAGACATGAGTACTATGTATTATGGATAGTTATAAGCACATCAGTAGAAGACAATATCAGTGGTTATCAGACATGGTAATAAGCAACAGATTGATCTGCTAGACTCTATAATAATTGATTAACTGTTTATTAAAGCTATTCATGTATAAACTGTTAAGAATATCTTTAATGTAAAGTGTGACCTTTAACAGTGAAGAGGGGAGAACTCAAGGGTATATGGATTTCACAAAACCTTTAGAATATTTTGTTTTTCATTTGCATCTTGCAAAACTTTCTCAAGTTTCAAGAAACATTTTCCTTCTGAATTTAAAGCACCGAGGGCAGACTCTCTTCTGGTGTAAATTGAGCTCAAAGATGGTATGACCATTTTCATTAGCTGAGAATCTGCCCTTGTATTTGAAAGGAAGAATAATTTTAAAACTTTATAACTAAATGGAAACTATCCTTTGAATGAAAAAGGCCTCATATTCACTGATGGAAAGGAAACAAATGATAGCAGAAGGCTGAAATTCAGTAGTGAAGACAGAAAGATTTAGAGACAGGAGTCTGACTGAGCAAATATAGTATTTGAGAAAAGTTCTGGATTGACATCACCACATTTCCCTGCCAATGTGTCTTAATTCTGACCTTGACGGGCCATCTGTAGAGGGAACGGGGAGTTCAGTCTTTGTGGCCACTTCAATCCTTTGTATCTCTGCTGAGATTGCTAACAAGGATGCTAGTTACTATTAAAGTTAGTGATGATTATTAATAGGTGGGAACTGGAATGGATCATCAGACATAGCTTTCAGATCATAAAAGCTTTTGATCAATACCAACCAAAACCAATTTGAGCCAGTGATGCAGGGGGAAAACTCGCTACTACTTACAAATACCCTGAGACAACCAGTTCCCCCTGTTATTTCTCTTCTATGATTTCCCTTGGGGTGGTGATCTCTATAAAGTGGACACACTTGGCTACCAGGAATTAGATGAACTACTATGTAGTATGAATGTAAAGTCTCCAGTTTCCCAAGAATTATGGTCCATCCATGCTTAGGTGCAGAGAGAACTGCAACAAATTAAGCGAGGGTTCTTTCTAACAGACAACCAGAGAAAAGGGTAAGAGGTTTGGAGACACAAGAAAACTACAAATCAAGCTACTAACCCAAACTTCCTTCTGTAACAAATGAGCTGCAATGTGAAATCTGAGTGAGGACTTAGCTTAGAGCACATTTCAAGGGAGAAACCGCAGTTGTAGCTTCCTCCTCATAGGGCTCTACTAGAGTAGTTGCAGCTCTAGAGTCTAGTATGTAAAAAAAACTATGGGGGTGGGAAGGGAGATGTGCAGCTACGCTTTCATCCAGCTTCAGATCATCATCTTTCGGAACTGGAGGCACATACAAGAAGAGAGCTGATGACACAAAACTCACTATTGCAGCCAATGCACCCATCTTCACCACTCTACTTAGCATAGCAAAAGCAGCCGTGTCACCACTATGAGGCTGATGGGCCACAGTCCATCATCAAGGGCAAACATTGACCGCTAGTGATGCAGTCAAACATTTCAACATGATCATCACAGTCAACACCACAGAGACATGGTTATATTGGATAACAAATTAAACTTCCCTAAATAAGAGAACTGCTTTCTGCCAGCTGGCTTCTCTCTGTGACAGATTTCCCAGAAAACGTAGCTACTGACTCACCGATTTGTTTCCAAAAACCTGAAGCTTAAATTCTGTTTTCTTCTTAATTAAGTTCCAAGCCCTTCCAGTTGTTAAGAAAACCCACTGAATATGACCCAAAGCTACGCTGTCTTCCTGAGGTTGGAGACAGACAAACATGTGTCAGAGATGTATGCAGCCCCTCAATGGGGTTCAAATGTTGAAATCTAATGGTGACAGTTTACATTATTCAAACACAGCTTTTTCCCCTGCTGATCATTTAGCAAAGACATCCACTTGTTTCCCCTCCCCAATCACACATGGTCTGACATAGTTAAGATTCATTGATAAGGAATATGGCTATTCCGTACACCCTAACCTGGCAAGTACATTTCCCATTCTGCATCCATGTGGGATATTTTTATTATGGGCATAGCCTGTCTGGCAAATATGTTCCAGTTTGGTAAGCTTGAATTTATTAAGCTATTTGATTAACATTGTTCTTGTGCCTGTGGTGACAAACAATAACTCGGGTTAGATTTATTACTGCCAATGCAATGAAATAAATGTAACACAAACAAAAGCTTTGTTCTGTGATGAGCCCATAGCTGGCACCTGAGCAACCCTCTCCCCTGCAGCACTGGCTGAAGCTGATTTTGATTAGGTAAGTTGCACTTGAACACAGGGGAAAGATTTTTTGTTGTTGCTCTTTCATCCTGGATTCAAACCACTTCAGAAATGATTGGATCGGGAGGGGTGCAAGAACCCACAGTCTCTGGAAGGGGTGTGTCCCTCTTTCCATTACTGATCTGGATCCTAATCTGTGTTTGCATTGGATAAGGTAACAGTACTACTTCCCTTCCTTTTCTTTGCCGCACTATTGAGAAACCACTGGAAACAATGACCTACCTTCACTGAGTCGTCGTATTATAAATACTTGTATTTGTTACTAGAGATGGGCCTTAATGGGGAACCCATATCTGAGCTCCCCAGCCTGACACTGGGTGGAAGTTTGGATTCTAACTCTAACTTAATCTGGAACTCAAAATTTAAGGAAATTTTGGACTTGTAGCAGAATCCAGATCTGAACTTTGCAGCTCAAATTAATATTTAATCAATAAGTAGAGATGATCCCGAACTGGAACGTAATATCTGAACATAGACATCTTTAGGAAATTAGCATCAATACCCAGATCTGAACCTCATGTTTCTAATCTGTCTTTATACAGGGGTTTAAACTGAACCACCAAATCCAAATAAAAGAAGCTTTGAAAATATTCTGATCCAAATCCAGATCCAAATTCTGTGGCTCAGAAACATGTCTATTTATAACACTGGGCTACAGTTTTTGAGAAGTCATCTGCTTCAGAGATAAAATGTGCTATTTATTATGTATTTTGATGTGCTGAATTCAAACATGACAATTAAAACAACTGATTGGCTACTGTTTCTAAGATATTTAAGTTTTTACATTTTATGTCTATGTATATTGTGTAGATAGTAGAGTTTTAATCATAAATTGTAAACCTAGGTCTTTTCATGTGTTTATGGTTGCTTTACATGATAATATTTCACTTGTCCTGTTTATGTAACACTTGAAAAATCAGCAAAAGGGTTATATAAATAAAATGTATTATGAAACAAAAGGCAAAAAACTATTCTGTACATAGTTTAGTCCTATTCAGTGTCTACTTGGCGCTTCTTGGCTTGTCTCTTGTATTCATTAAATGGAGCATCTCTTGTCACTGTCCAGCAATAGTCTGCAAGCATTGATGGGCTCCATTTGCCCTGATAGCGTTTCTCCATTGTTGCAATGTCCTGGTGAAATCGCTCACCGTGCTCGTCGCTCACTGCTCTGCAGTTCAGTGGAAAAAAATCTAGACGAGAGTGCAAAAAATTTCTCTTTAGTGACATGTTGCAACCAAGGCTTTTGTATGCCTTGAGGAGGTTTTCCACCAACAACCTGTAGTTGTCTGCCTTGTTGTTTCCGAGAAAATTTATTGCCACTAACTGGAAGGCTTTCCATGCCGTCTTTTCCTTGCCACGCAGAGCATGGTCAAATGCATCATCTTGAAGAAGTTCACGAATCTGAGGACCAACAAAGACACCTTCCTTTATCTTAGCTTCACTTAACCTTGGAAATTTTCCATGGAGGTACTTGAAAGCTGCTTGTGTTTTGTCAATGGCCTTGACAAAGTTCTTCATCAGACCCAGCTTGATGTGTAAGGGTGGTAACAAAATCTTCCTTGGTTCAACAAGTGGTGGATGCTGAACACTTTTCCTCCCAGGCTCCAATGACTGTCGGAGTGGCCAATCTTTCTTGATGTAGTGGGAATCTCTTGCACGACTATCCCATTTGCAGAGAAAACAGCAGTACTTTGTGTATCCAGTCTGCAGACCAAGCAAGAGAGCAACAACCTTCAAATTGCCACAAAGCTGCCACTGATGTTGGTCATAGTTTATGCACCTCAAAAGTTGTTTCATATTGTCATAGGTTTCCTTCATATGGACTGCATGACCAACTGGAATTGATGGCAAAACATTGCCATTATGCAGTAAAACAGCTTTAAGACTCGTCTTCGATGAATCAATGAACAGTCTCCATTCATCTGGATCGTGAACAACGTTGAGGGCTGCCATCACACCATCGATGTTGTTGCAGGCTACAAGATCACCTTCCATGAAGAAGAATGGGACAAGATCCTTTTGACGGTCACGGAACATGGAAACCCTAACATCACCTGCCAGGAGATTCCACTGCTGTAGTCTGGAGCCCAACAGCTCTGCCTTACTCTTGGGTAGTTCCAAATCCCTGACAAGGTCATTCAGTTCACCTTGTGTTATGAGGTGTGGTTCAGAGGAGGAGGATGGGAGAAAATGTGGGTCCTGTGACATAGATGGTTCATGACCAGAAGTTTCATCCTCTTCCTCATCTGACTCAAGTGAGAATGATTCTGGTGCATCAGGAACCGGCAGTCCTTCTCTGTGGGGTACTGGGCATCTAGCTGATGGAATGTTTGGATAATGCACAGTCCACTTTTTCTTCTTTGACACACCTTTCCCAACTGGAGGCACCATGCAGAAGTAACAATTGCTGGTATGATCTGTTGGCTCTCTCCAAATCATTGGCACTGCAAAAGGCATAGATTTCCTTTTCCTGTTCAACCACTGGTGAAGATTTGTTGCACAAGTGTTGCAGCATATGTGTGGAGCCCACCTCTTGTCCTGATCTCCAATTTTGCAGCCAAAATAAAGGTGATAGGCTTTCTTAACCATAGTGGTTATACTGCGCTTTTGTGATGCAAAAGTCACTTCACCACAAACATAGCAGAAGTTATCTGCACTGTTCACACAAGTACGAGGCATCTCTGCTCACTTTGGCTAAACAGAAATGTGTCCCTTTGCAAAATCAAACACTGACAAATAAGAGAGCATGACACTGTATGATTTCTAGAGCTGATATAGGGCAATTTGTTCAGCAGAGTGATGTAAGCTTCGTTATGATTGCATCATCCATGACTTGTAGGAATAACATGATGCAATTCATATCATGTATGACGCAATACCAGCTTCAGATTGCATCATTCATTGTTTTGCCTAAAAAGCAAGTACTGTCCAAACCCAGTCATAGATTTATTCATAGATCCAGTCAAAGATGTATTTTAGTCATGTCTGGTTTAAATTGAGATCCCTTCCCTTTATAACTCACTTATCCTCCGCCATTCCCAAGTCAAGGGTCGTATATACTGACCCAATAGCATATCTTGAAAACTAGAGGCAATCAACAATTTTAAGCATCATTTTCGTTCTCAGTGACCCAGAATTAGTAAAGTTTGACTACATTTATTTCAGAAGCATTTTGGCTGTAGAGCAGTGTAATTAGAGCTGTGCAAAATGCAGTGGTTTCACTTCTCCTAGGGCTTGCGTGAACATTTCCATTAGTTTTGATCCACATTAGGTTTGCATACCCAAGATTCACTTTGAGTTTCAGGATCAAACAAAGCCAAAAATCTCAAAGCAAAATCCTGTAAAATTTCACCCAGTGGGATGTCAAAACCACAAATTCTGCATCATTTTTCTGCAAAGGGTTTGAAAGTTTTTTGAGCCTTTTGATTAACACAACCTGAATTTTGAATTTCTAAAAAACCTCAAACCAACAAGTTTCATGTGGTTTGGGATTGCTTTGCAAGGATTTCACATGGCCCTGCTGGAACACCACCTAAGAGAAGCAAGAGAACAATCTTTAAGTCCCAATAAAAATGAATGGGCTAGTCCAATCTCTCTCCCCTGCTATAAAATCTTCCATTAAAAAGAAAAGAGGTAGGTTTCAACAAATGAAGTGACAAGAACATAGAAAAAAGAAAATACAAATAAATATTATTTATGACCAGTGAGTAAGGCTATTAACAGACCCATTAATATCCAGGAAGTATGTGTGGGTGTGCAACAATAATCGTCAATCCACAAAAATGCAGAATATTGGGACAGCTGTTCTTTCGATACAAAAAGGGCACCACTCGCTATTGTTCACTCCTTTTTAAAGCATTTTCTGATAGCTACGTGTAAAATTTAATAAAACTGGGGAAAACTTGACAGTGAAAAGTTCAGAAAATATTCATAAAGTTATACTCAGATGTCCCATCCACCACAAGCCTCAACATTTTGTTTATTTAATAGGAAGGCTGAGGAATGTGTGCGCCTAATATTGTTCGGTCAAGTGGTGTAGGTGTTCCGCACGCATAACTCCCACTGAAGTCAAACTCCCATTGCCTGAGGAATGTCTGCAGGGTTTGGCTCACAGTTAATCACACTGCACTGATAGAGAGAACAGTGACAGGTGCTGTGGTGTTATAATAAAGCCCATTACAATAAGATGTGCCTTAACGTTCATACATAGTAGCAGTCTGGACAACAACAACGCAGATCAAAAAAAGTGACTCGAATTTCTGGAGCTGTAGACCATTCTTCACTGGCACAGATAATGTTTTGTTTTGTTTTGTTATTTGTTTTTCTTTAAAAAAAAATAAAGCTCAGTGACAAGAAGTCATGTAATTAGAACACCAGAGCAGGTTAGGTTTAAGGGTAGTAGAAGCTGGTGACATTTGGAAAGTGGGTAAGTAAATCCCACCGTTTTCTTTGGGTCAGGTCCCTTCTTTTCTCCTTTTGTTTTCCTTTGTCTCTCCGAGGTTTGTGAAGAGTGCTGTAAAAAAAGGCAGACACTGCTCACCCTGCCTACTTTGGACCAGTCACTATGGTTTAGAGGCCAAGAGCATATGAATCACACATTGGTTTTGTTTCCTTTATTTATTCACACTGTCTAGCTTCAGCATGTAGCTTTAAGCCACCAAAAACAAACAGTAAGTAAAAAAGAAAATGTGTAAAAGGAATGAACAAGCTGGAGCCCAATCCTAAAAATCTTCAACTATTCAAATAATCCAGTACTCAGGTACCACATTGATTAGACAAATAGGATATTAGTGCCATAGTTCCATTGAAGTAAATGGGGCTATGAACAAGGGTAGGAAAGAACCACATGTGTAAGTAGGGATCTACAGGATCAAGTACCTACTTGGAATTTACCTTACAAACATCTGATAGCAAAGTAGACCAATAACAGATGGTTATACTGTGACAGAGAACAAGTGAATGGATACAGGGACATAATGGAAATGTTGCTTAAGAATTATTGAGCAATCTCCTGTAAGGAAATTCCTGATTATGAGAAACCTTTTCCTAAGGGATTTTCTATGTCTTGAAAGATGTTACATAATTTGACTCGGGAAGTATTTCAAAGTTTCAGTGCTTTGGATTTTTGTGTGGGTGGGTGGGTGAGTTTTTTTTCCTTTAAAAGCTGATTGGGGGTTCCTTTCCTAAACATAGAAAAATGCAAGCCAAATTTTCCCCAAAGGGAAACAGCCCCTACTTGCTCTCATTGTCTACCCAGCCACCCTGATGTCCTGAAAACTTCCCCACCCTAAATTAATCTAGCGTAGCAGCATTTTTGTCCATTTCCAAATTTCAGCCACTCTTGTGATATTTATTGGGACTGAAACAAAATCCAGTGAAGTCAATGGGAACCTTTTCTCTGACTTTACTGGGCTTTGGATGACGTCTGTTGAGATCACTTTGTTGACTTGTCTCCAACCCCCACAAACAATACATCTACTGAATGCAAGTCAGCAGGAAGGTTGGAGGGTAGAGGCATGAAGTAGCTTATTTGGCTTCAGAAGGATCCTGACAAGGTTGACAACTCCAAAGTTAGATTTACTAACTCTTTTGGATTATGAGACAAGGGAACATTTCTCTGTGTGTCTTTGCTGATTGCCTGATTCCGTCAGAGAGTCAGCCGCAATTAGGATTTCACTTCCTGGTTGTAGAGAGCTAATTGCACTTTTGATTTGAGTTATTTTTAGAATAAGTTCAGTTTACAGCTTTTATAAATTGTGTTTCATTAACAAGAAACAAACTTTTCCCACTTGGAGTGGCCAGCCACTACAATCAGAGTAGTTTTGGTTCTTTATTTCCTACATTCAGAGTGTTTGTTCTGCATATTGCATTTTTATAATAGAAAATATAGTTTGTATTTTTTGTTATGTATGAAAGCTGCAAAGCTCTTTCTGACCTGTCTGTTTTATGAATCTCCCCCCATTCATCTCCCGCCCACCAAAGATAACTAAAACAAATATCCATGTGCTGATAATATAGTAACTCTTCCCAATCTACTGTCCATGTTTTCCCAATCTGCTGTCCATCTATACGGAGCACATCATGGGACACTGTCAGTACTAGGATGAGTAAATGAGACCGCAGGTCAGGGAAATAACCCACTTCCTTCCCTGACAAACCAAGAGACGCACCCCATCCATGTACCTGTTCGCTACAATACTGACGTGGACTCTAAATACATTCTATGGGTGACATACCCGAGATCACTTATTCACTGACGCTTTAAAAACTCCTGCACCCCAATCTGGGTCTATGCTGGTTATGTACTATGTATGTATCTTGGGAACCTTGTAACCAATACTTGTAATCTCTCATAATTCAAGCCTGACCTCAAATGTACAGTACCTTCCCCCTTAACTTGTCTAAACTTGATTTTAAACACTAGCTTTAATAAATTATTAGAGTGCTGCCACCTTTTGGTTACTTTCTGTCACAATGATTAATAATTAGGAATTGTTTCCAAAGCCTAGGACAGGGAATATATCTATATATTGCAACAAAGACATGAAATCTTAAGAATAAAGGAAACTTGGTAAATAGAAATCTTACTGTACTACCTCTGCAATTTTTAATATTTCTGAAGCAAATTTAGTATAATTTTATAATAGGATAATTCTAGACAGCAAAATCTCAGGATTTTTAGGAACATAGACAGAAGTTTGAGTAGTGACTAGAGCTGTATATACAAATCACAATGGATATTAACTTTTTAAAGCTTGTGACTCATCCCCAAACAATTTGTTATCTTTGTTAACTTCTACATTTAAAATTATTTACCTTTCAAACATTCACTTAATTTTCACTGAACATTTCTCCAAGGGAATGTGATTACTAGAATCGGAGCAGGAAGCCAACACAAACAAGTTCAAAATTTTTCTTCAAGTGACTATTCACAAATATTTTTGTTAAAAGTATTCGCTCATCCCTAGTGATGATATAATACTCAGTAGTATTTGGGAACTGCTAGATATAAAAGCCTGTTGTGAACGCATTTCTATTTGAGTTTTCCAGAAGAAAGATCTCTGAAAGTCCCACATAACTGTCTTTGAACTGTTTTAGAATATATATACACTTGCAATCTCTGCAAATCTGAAATATCATAAAATTGAATGCTGAGTTCTTTGGCCCATCTAACCTAAATGGCACAATGTACGCACATTAGAGAATAAAGAGAGAGTACAGACACAACCTCCTTTGTTTTTGCTTTACAATTACTAAAATTGCAAACTTCTATCACGGCTTCAAGAGCGATCCAGCCTTCTTGTACTGTGAATATAATAGCCACAAGCTGTTTCATTTAGGAGAACAGAACATAAGCTGTACAAAGCATACAGTTTATAATCAATTTAGCAGCTGAATGAATATGGCTCCCAAATTATCTTCCCCGTTACATTGTCTCATGAAGTAGGTAATGTAGGTAAAAGTAACACAACATCACTCTTTTCCTTCCTCTAGTACAAGACACATTGACTCTTACTGAAATATTGGGAAAATCAGGGGGAGAGAAATGGCGAAAGCCACTTACTTCTCTGCAGCCCTTTAATAGGCAACAGAAGGAAAGGCCAGGATAAAAAAAAATATTGTAACAAATCTGTGGCCACTTAGGACTCCATAGTTGTTATTCTATTGCACACCATCTGCACTTGGAATGTCAAATGGCAGCAGAGACAGAATTCACTTTCTCCTGCCTGAGAAGGCAAAGGCCCTTTATCACTTGAGCTAAAAGGAGAATCCTCTTCAGCTATCAGCTGTATAAAGCCTATGAGACACAGCTAAGCAGTTCTGATTCATCCCAGAAAGGGCAGTGGCACAGTGAAAAACAACCCATGTCTATTTCACATATTTTTCTTGCACCAAAAATCTGAAAGAAGGAAATGCGGCCAGCCAGGGGACAGGTAGGTGAACAGCAAATAGTACATAAAGCTACATAAGAACTTACATTCTTGCAGAGAATGTCATTTAAATCTCCCTTTTTCAGATGCTGGAAGGACTAAAATTTGTTAAAGTTATTATTAAATGTTTATATTATAGTAGCACCCTAGGGCCACAAACAGGAATGGAGACTCATTGTGCTGAGGCTGCACGAACACAGAAAAGAGACAATACCTGGCTTATGGTCTGTTTGACCAAGATGTTTTTATTTCATTCACTAAGATATAAAATGAGACAAACTAGCCCACCTTTTATTCTGCTACATGTATCTGACTAGCACCATTAAGTTCCAAGATTCAGAAGACGGGTCCTTTTGCAGGCATTAGATACAATGGGAATGGGCGCAGTGCAGAAAGCCGAAAAGAATAAAAGAACAGAATAGGATATGTAGATAAAAAGAAGCTGATAGGAAATGACTGTTCAGTTGCAAGAAAATATATTATGAGGCTTTGGACTGAGGACTCCGTTCTGTCACTTACAGAGTGAATACACAGAATGAACTTGGACATCCCAATGGAACAGTCCATTTCAGGATGTTTAGGAGTTTAAGGAAATATGTAATGCAGAGCTAGTGGCAAGCTTTGATGTGACCCCACCTTCAAATCCTGTGCTATGTTAATTGCATTTAAATCAGTGCATGATCCTCGTTATTTAAAATATGAAACAAATCTGATGCTTCCTTTGACAACTACCCCTGACTACACCTGCGACACCGCCCAGCTGGATCAAGGTTGCTGGTGATGATAAGCAAATGGGAGAGAGACCCCGTTGCTTTTCAAATCCCTGAGTGTGTTTGCAGGAATGGCAGATAGTAACATCCTTACTACTTGTAAATGGAACAAATCTGATCTTGAGTCACTGAGACACAATAAACAAGAATCCCCACAATGGCATTTTCACAGCATCACTGCTCAGTGCACAAGCAGCACACTTTAAATGGTTTAATAAGTTTAAATAAGTTCCTTCACTTGGAGAAGTGGAAAGAAGGTTTGATATAGTGGCTTGTGTCTCCATGAAAGAATAAACACTCTGTACTCGCTGTCAAGCTGAGATATGTTATTATAGTGTGTCATATTTAACTAATAGAAACCAGACCTCCTATTAATTTTAATTCTACAGTAGTGCAACAAGAATTTCTCTTCATATGGAATGAATCCTTTTAACGTTAATGTTATTTTCTAATTTCAAAGGTTCCTTCAAATAATAAACACCAAGGGCCAGATTTTTTTAAGGTATTTGGACCCAGATCTTCAAAGATATTTAGGTGCCTAACTCCCATTGAAACCAATAAAAAGTTAGGCATCTAAATACCTTTGAGGATATGGGCCATAGGCACCTGAAGATGTAGATAGCTGCCTATTGGGGTTTTCAAAAATAGATGGATCCCACTAGGTGCTTTTCTACATCTTTAGGGCCTAATTCCCTTTAAAAATCTGGCCCTTTGTATAAAGTACTGTTTAATTACAATAGGAGGAATCGAGTTTCTTTTACTATAATTATATCTGAAACTTAATTATGATAGACCCATTTCATCATATTGCAGATCTCTCGCTGATTTCAAGGGCAGTTCCCTGAGCAATGGATCAGGCCTTCAGTGTGGTATTGAGCTGCACTATTTTTAATGCTAGAAATTAGGCCGTTTGTACCACAGCATCCACCACTTCATACTTCATCCTGCTCAAGTGTTCTCCACAATATCTGTGTCCAGATGTATTTAACCTATTACTGAGCCAGCAGATGAAAAATGCCTGGTTAGTAGAACATTTTAGAAAGTATAATTCTTGCATTTTGTTACGGCTAAATACTGTTGATCCCATCTAACTTGTATTATCAATGGATGAAAGCTTCTTGTGACAGATGCAATGCTTTGGAAACATGGAATATTTGAAAACTATTATACTGACATGTAACAGATGCTATGGACTCATGGAATATTCAAAGACTTGCATCAACTTTATAAATATATCCATATGGGTTGGCTAGTGATTGTATTCCTGATTCAGTGGGTGAACTTAATGGTGTTTCCTGCATGAACTAAAGTCACTCGGGGTGAGTGGTAGGAGAGAAAGAGTCATTAATGTGAATCCCAAATGCTGAAACAATATAGGTAGTAACTCTGTGGAAGTTTAGTCCCCAGAAGAAATAGCATATATTGCTTTGACCTGAGGCCTGGTAGGCAAAGAACTTGAAACAATATAAAGTGTGAGGTCTCTCACACTCAGTCCAAGAACTGACATAAGACTGTGATCAAGAGAGATAGGCCCTGTGAGAAGGACTGAAGTACTTTAGTCCTGCCATGGTCTCTATGTGGAAAATGGGTAAGTCAGGCATACATATAAACTTTTTATTGTTTTTATTAAATGTTTTCTCTAAAATGTTCTTGTTCTGAAGAACCGCGTCATTCCCCTGACAGAACAGGAGTGCAGTGCTAAATTAAAGTCAGACCTGTTGAGATGATCACAGAGGACAATCACAGGAGTCTGAAGTCCAAATCTCCAATCTGAAGGATCCCACAGAAAGAAAGATAATAACTAAAGGCCTTAGACCAAAGTGAGGTGCCCTGAAGGAGGCCACCAAGGGATCAGAGGTGCAGTTACCTCATGAACTGTGTCACCTCTCAGACACATACTACTCCAGTAAGCGTTGGATATGGCTCAGGGCAGAAGACGAAAACCACAAAGAAGCCATTTGCAGCTCCCCAGTCCTGAGGCTAGCTCATCATGGCACAGTTTAAAGCACCCAACGTGTTGCTCTTAAACTACACCTAGCTGGCTATCACCCCAAAGGATTGAGCTGTGCACCCAGCCAGGAATTACCAAGGGCACTGCAATCCATACCCACTCCTGTCCCCAGCACACATCCTACATCAAGGTATGGGAAGGAAGAGGCATTGATGCTGGTTACAATAGCTCTAAGCCATCTCAGGATTTCTAGTCCCTTCGTGGCATTAGACTGACAGGCAGAGCCTGAATGGAGCTCAGAATCAAGTCCCAGGCCTTTCTCTAGTACTTTATTGTACTGCTGAAGATCTACACCTCTTTTTCATCTGACTTTCTCTCATAAGAATCTTTGCTGCCCATGCACCTGCACAATGAGAACTACTACTTCAGGTCTACTTCTACATCACATATTTCCTGCCCCAGACCTTTGGCATGTAGTCAGATTAGCTGGTGGCAAGTGAGTGATCTATCAATCAAATTCCTTTCCCCACAGCTAGTCCTGGGACTTGTAGACTAGACCATTTACAAGAAGATCAACGTACTCAGCATAACATGTAGGTATTTGTGTTAGAATGAAAACTGTCACTCAGAGAAATCAGCATCTCCTCCTGCTTCTCCCAGCAGCAGACTCCATTCTATGATTGTGGACAGAGAGAAGGTAAACTCCTCCTTTGAAATATTATATGTATGAACATTTTCTTTAGAATGAAAAGTTCTCTTGTAAGGGACATTTGAACCTCAGAGATTTAGTTTCTCTAGGGAAAATATTCCCAGACAGAAGAAATTTGAAATGCCAGCAAGGAGGAAGTTTCTGCTGCAACACGTGATACTAGAAGTATTTTGTTTTATTTTGAATATGCATCCCTGGAATTAGGCAAACTAAAACAAAGCTATGGAAATCATAGAATATCAGGGGGTTGGAAGGGATCTCAGGAGGTCATCTAGTCCAATCCCCTGCTCAATGCAAGACTAATCCCCAGACAGATTTTTACCCCCGTTCCCTAAATGGCCCCCTTAAGGATTGAGCTCACAACCCTGGGTTTAGCAGGCCAATGCTCAAACCACTGAGCTATCCCTCTCCCCCCCCCCCCCCGGGTTTCTGTCAAACTAAGATTGTGCAAATGTGTCAAAAATGGCTCTATTCACACAGGTGGTGGATACAGAAAAGAGGAAATAACTCCCCAAATCCAAGGTTTTTCCACCTAAATAGCCCTTTAAAAACATTTAGCTTTAGGGGAAGTTCCCCCAAAATGACAAGTATCCTTCTGCCAATTTACCCTTGCAGTTTGAACTTTTAGATGTCCATCCTTCACCAGATGCTTATTGCATAATGGCAATGATGTACACTTTTATTGTAACAAAACATTTTACAAAACTACAGAACTCTTCCTGAACAGGCCGGAATAGCCACAACTCCTCCAGATGACAAGTCTATCATCTCTCTATATTTATGCCAATCATTTTGCATATCTTTCCACCATTTTGCATATCTAACTGAAAGTACTAGAAGAAGTAGTTGGCAGAACACAATTACACACGTTGAAATTCAGCTGACACTGAAGCTAACCCCCTTACATTTTTTTTAAAAAGTCAATGGATCTTTAATGGCTACAAGTAAGGTTGCCAACTTTCTAATTGCACAAAACTGAACTCATGGAATATTAATACTATTAATATTAATGGGTAATACCCCTGCCCCGCCCCTTCTCCAAGGCCCCGGCTCCACTCGCTCCATCCCCCCCCCCCTCCATCGCTCACTCTCTCCCACCCTCACTCACTTTTACTGGGCTGGTGCAGGGAGTTGGGGTGCGGGAGGAATGAGAGAGCTTAGGCTGTGGGTGCAGGCTCTGGGGTGGAGCCAGAAATGAGGAGTTTGGGGTGTGGGAGAGGGCTCCAGGATTGGGCATGGGATTGAGGGGTGGAGCGTATGGGCCCTGGGATGGGGGTGCAGGCTCTGGGTGGGGCCAGAAATGAGAGTCTGGGAAAGGGCTGTGGGATGGGGCAGGAGGCTGGGGTGCAGGGGGGGTGAGGACTCCACTGGGGGTGTGGACTCTGGGGTGGGGCCAGGGATGAGGGGTTTGGGGTGCAGGAGAGGGCTCAGGGCTGGGGCAGCGGATTGGGGGGGGGGTGCAGGCTCCAGGAGGGAGTTTGGGTGCAGAAGGGGACTTCAGGCTGGGGCAGGGGGTTGGGGTGTGGGAGATGGTTCAGGGTGTGGGGTCCTGGTGATGCTTACCACGGCTCCCAGAAAGTGGCCGCCAGGTCCCTGCAGCCCCTAGACACATGGGCGGCCAGGGAGGCTCCGCATGCTGCCTTTGCACCCACAAGCGCCACCCCTGCAGCTCCCATTGGTCCCAGTTCCCAGCCAATGGGAGCTGTGGAGCCAGCCCTAGGGGGCAGGGGCAGTGTGCGGAGCCTCCCTGTCCGCCCATATGTGTAGGGGCTGCAGGGACCTGGCGGCTGCTTCCGGGAGCTGCACAGAGCCAAGGCAGGTAGGGAGCCTGCCTTGGCCCCGGCCCTCGCTGCACCACCAATTGGACTTTTAACAGCCCAGTCAGCAGTGCTGGCTGAAGCCAACAGGGTCCCTTTTCAACCGGGCATTCCGGTCGAAAACCAGCCACCTGGCAACCCTAGCTACAAGTGGCCAGGAACTTCGTTTTACATCTCACTGAAATAGAATATGTCCAGCTGCAGTATCCCAAAGATCATGCTGGGGCATGGGTTCAGTACTGACAGCGGCATGTGTGTCATCTCATGAATCATAATTAACATGTTCTGCAACCGGTGGGTGCAGGCCTGCTGACGGGGGGGGGGGGGAGGAAAGGAGGGCAGGGGGGCAAATGCCATGGGGCCCGGGCAATTTAAAAAGGCCGGGGGCCCCCGGCCGCCACCAGCAGCACAGAGGAGCTAAGGCAGGCTTCCTGCCTGCCCTTGCTCCACACCACTCCCAGAAGTAGCCAGCACATCCCTGCAGCCCGTTGGGATGGGGTCTCCATGCGCTGCCCCTGTCCCCAGCACCAACTCCGCAGCTCCCATTGGCTGGGAAATGTGGTCAATGGGAGCTGTGGGGAAGGTGCCTGTGGGCAGCAGCGCGCAGAGACCCTGAGTCCCTCACCTGGGAGCCATTGCCAGAGGGGTGTATTAGTCTCTTTCAGGATCCGCCCCAGGTAAGCGCCGCACCTCTTACTATCTCCCACATCCCGACCCCTGCCCCAGCCTAGAGCCCACCCCAACTCCCTCCCAGAGCCCGACCTCAACCCCTCCCACACCTAAACTCCCTCCCAGAGCCCGCACCCTGGGAGAAGGGGATGAGACAAGGGCGTGGTCTCAGGGAAGGGGGCGGGGCAAGGGTCATTAGGTTTGCGCTATTAGACAGTTGGCAACCCTACCAGGAGGGCATGTGGAAGCTTTGGCCGTTCCAGCAGCTCGCTGGGCACCAGCAGTGCAGCTGGCAGCTCGCTGGGCACCAACCAGTGCAGCATCGCCCAAATGTCAGGCGGACCATGTCTGCGTGGGCCCATTGACTGTTCTGCCCTGGGGCCCAGAATTGCTGTCAGCGGGCCTGGGTGGGTGCTTTCTGGAGCTCTTCCATCCAAATATCCATCAGCTCTGCTTAGCTTTTGAGGTCATAACCTGAAGTGGCGTACTATAAACAGCAGGATTTCAACCTTGGGGGGGGGATTCTGGGTTGACTTATGCTCCAGGCAGCCCCACTCACTACATTTGTTTGATTCTGAACCTTTTGAAACCTCAGGGCCTGTCAACCCAGTTATGACAGAAAAATATGAATCAGGTGGAGCAAGATATTCGTCGGTACAGAATCTGGCCCATTTTGGGTGGATTTTGTGTGTTTGTTTATTTGTTGTTTTGTTCTATTTTCCCCTAAACTTAATCCTATAATGAAGCCATAACTTTGAATCTAGGATATCACAATTATCTCCATGGTAACTGACAGATGTCGTTAACACAAATTCCGACAAAAACTGAAAGGAAGAAAACTCTGCTTCATAATAAATATAACAAAGGAATATGGAAGAAAATTACTGTCAGAGCATAATGCATTTTGTATAATTTTGTCAAGTTGGTTCCAACATTTCAGTAAAACAAGGAATTCTGGGCTCACTCTCCACAGTCCCCTAGAGAAATCTAGTTTTCTTAATGTTTGCTGGCAGCCCTTGGTATGGGAGCATTTTGGGGTGGGGCCAATGGTAGGAGAGCGAGAGGGAATTGAAATAGACAGGGTAATTCTGGGCTGGAGAGCAACCCATAGGTATCTAGGTAAGGCTGCCTTAAATTAGAGTAGTTTATGGCCTATTCTAATTTAGGCTAAGGACTGCAACAGCTTCTCAAGGAACCCACAATCTGGGTGGTAAAAAGGGATTTAAAGCCTCTCTCACGAGAGTTCCAGCACAGAATGTAGTCCCATATTGTCCAAAGGCGTATTTGTGCTAATGAAGTGAGCCTCTTTCTCTGTATTTTTAAGAGGACTCATTTTACCACTAATGCTCTGGAAGGGAAAATGTTTCTAATATAGAGCATTTCACAAAAAACATTCCACTTATGTGGTATTGATGAAATGCCAATTTTATATTTTTAAGCACGGTGTTTGGATAATGTTGTAATGCCTAGAGGACAGTAAATCAGGCAGACTTGGCTAAAATAACAAGGCTTGTTTTACTGAAGTTTTATAAGGCCATTGTACTCTGATTATGAAGCTACTGCTGCTGCGTAAGAACCAGATCCTGCCACTTTTCCACATGTTCAGTAAAGCCTAATTCCACAAGTAGTGCCATTAACTTCATAAGGCATGAGTATTCAACATGAGTAAGGGTGGCAGAATCTGGTCTTCTCCAACCATCCTATAAGTAACCTGTGTGTTCTGATTCCTGACCAGCTTTTCATCGCCTTCCATGAAGGTAGAGTGGAAAAAAACACACAGAAGTTATAATTTTTCACATATTAACTCCATTTCAGGAATAAAATGGACTCCCAAGTCCCTTATTTTATGGTAGAAGAATCACTACTGAGCACATAAAGGGCCTGATTCCCTACTGCTCTGCACAATGTGCTGTCAGGTACACTACTGCAAATGGGGTGAAAAGTGTGATGTGGTAGCATTTACACCCACTTGGCACTCATTATGCACTGTTGTAAGTAACTCTCTAGCAGGAAAGGTGAATGGAGAATCAGGTCCAAAATAACTGTCAGCTTAGAAGATACCTGTTGGTATCTTGTCAGACAGAGCTATATGAAAACTTCAAGGTTGATTTGCAAAAGGTTCATATTTTTCCTCATCATAAATAGTTTGCATGGCTTCACAGACCCTGATGACTACAGTCTGGATTTGTACAACCCATTTTCTTAAATTTTATTGTGAACCCATGGGCAAGGTTTGGTTTTCTTGGTCCTGCCCTTGTTTATGCTAATTCACCAGTTAATATGGGGTTGGCTCAGCCAATTTGGGACACAGAATATATATACGGTTGTGACATTCCCCTCTGGTGTTATCTGAACCGCTGATCTGCTAGGTCACTCCAATCCTTGACTCTAGGAGCCAGCCTTACCCTGCTCTGCTGTGAGAACCTCCACTCCTGAGCTGTTCACGCACAGCCTCTGGCATGTAAGCTGCTCCCAGCTACTTGCAACCAAATGACACTAGCTAATATCTCCGGTCCCAGACACAACCCTAGGAACCTCCATCTTGCCATGTCCAGTTATGCCCTCTAAGCGCTGCAAGCTTATATGAGTTTGTCAATTTAACAAAGAAATGTATATGTACCAGGCTTGTTATCGCAAGGGGAGTCTCTGACACACTTCAAACCAAACACACTGCTTCAGGTAGAATAAACAAACAGATATATTAACTACAAAGATAAATTTTAAGTGATTATAAGTCAAAGCATAATAAGTCAGATTTGGTCAAATGAAATAAAAGTAAAATGAGTTCTAAGCTGATCTTAACACTTTCAGTGTCCTTACAAACTTCGATGCTTCTCACCACAGGCTGGCTGGTTGCTCTTCAGCCAGGCTCTCCCCTTTGATCAGTGCTTCAATGACTTGGTGTGGTGTCTGTAGATGGAGGTGGAAAAGAGAGGAAGAGCATGGCAAAAATCTCTTCCTTTTATCATGTCCTTTCCTCTCCCTTGGCTTTGCCCCACTCCCTACAGAGTCAGGTGATCATTACTGAATCTCTCCAAGCAAGGTTGAGCAGTTCCCCTGGTGTGGCCTCATGCAGGTGAGTCATTGCATTGTAGCTCCCTTTCTGGACAATGGCTGTTAATACGTTGTTTGACACCCTGCCCAAGCGTTGGTTACTTTCCTTGCTGTTGCCTCTGGGGTGTTAATATCTGGATGATTCCCCCAACTTACAGCATGTTTAAGTGACAACCATACTACACAATTCTCATAACTTCATATGCATTAATGATATACAGAAACTCCTCACTTAACGTCCTCCCGCTTAACGTTGTTTCGAAATTACGGCCCTGCTCTATTAGGGAACATACTCATTTAAAGTTGTGCAATGCTCCCTTATAACGTCGTTTGGCTGACTTTACAAGGGAGCATTGCACAAGTTCCTCTTCTCCGCCTCCTCCCCCTCCCTTCCTCCCAGCTCTTCCCCCGATACCAAACATCTGTTTGGCGGCGTGTAAGACTTTCAGGGAGGGAGGGAGGGAGGGAGCAAGCGAGCGGGGAAGCGCCCCCCTCCCCCTCCCGGGCAGGCAGGGCCACCCGGAACACAGGGGCTTTAGGGGCTGCAGGGCCCTGGGCTAAGGGGGTCCCGGAGCCCTAGCCTGCAGCTCTAAAGCCCCTTTCGGAATGCAGCCCTGCACGCACGGACTGGAGGACTCAGGAGGAGCAGAGGCAGCCGCTCAGCCAGCGGCCAGAGAGAAGCAGCGCTTTCCCCTTCAAAGCCAACCAGAGAGAAGTGGCGCTTTGAAAGCTGGCTGCGCAGCTGCTCCTGCTTCTTCTGAGTCCTCCAGCCTGTGCTCGCAGGGCCGCATTCCAAAAGGGGCTTTAGAGCTGCAGGCCAGGGCCCTGAGGCCCCCTTAGCCCAGGGCCCTGCAGTCCCTAAAGCCCCTGCATTCCAGGTGGCCCTGCCTGATGGGAGGAGGCAGCTCCCAAAATCGTGGCTCCCAGAATCGCGGCCATGGGGGAGGTCCCGCGCTGCGCAGAGCCACCTGCACACCCCCTGCACCAAACAGGAGCTGCCCCAGGTAAGTGCTCTGCATCTCCTGCCTGCCCCAGCCCTGAGCCTCCTCCTGCACCCCCACCCTAACTCCCTCCAGACTCTGCACCCCAAGCCCTGAGCCCTAGGAGGAGAATGGAGAAAAAAAAAGAATGAAAAACAGGGGGGGGGGGGAGATAAAAGAGAATGTTCCCCAAAATGAAGCTGAGCACAGGGCCCCGCTAACTCTAAATCCGCCACTGGTGGGAGGGGGATGAGCGGGGAAGCGCCGTGTCAGAAAGTCCTAAGTGCTGCCAAACAGCTGTTTGGCAGCAGGGAAGCGCTGTGAGGAAGGAGGAGAAGCGGGGACGTGGCATGCTCCAGGGAGGAGGCAGAGTGGGGGTTGGAAGAGCTGGGCCTGGAGTGGAGCGGGGATGGGAAGAGGCAGGCCTGGAGCATCCCCCACAAAAGTCAGCACCTGTTTTTCCTGGGGGGGGGAAGCTACTGCTGCGCAAGGTGCTTCCTAGCATCCTTGCCTGCTTCATTGTCTGCAGCGGGCTGTGCCTGTGTGGAGTAAGCCAGGGACACCTCACCACCACAGTACTGTACAGTATATAATGCCTTTTGTCTGCCCCAAAAAAATTCCTTGGAACCTAACCCCCTGCATTTACATTAAATCTTATGGGAAAATTGGATTAGTTTAACATCGTTTCACTTAAAGTTGCATTTTTCAGGAACATAACTGCAACATTAAGTGAGGAGTTACTGTACATATAAGGACAGAGAAATGACTTTCAGCAGTTCATAACCTTTCCCCTGATACCTTAAAAGGCATGCTTTATATGTAAGATCACGATTATACAAAAATGAGGAATATGGGGGTTACATCATGCTCCCCCAAGGTACAGAATGTACCCTAGGACTTTCACCTTGAGACTTGCCTACGTGGATTTCTAAGTACACTGCTAATATCCAGTTTAAGGTTGAATATATCTTGAGGAACATGTCTCCTGAAAATCTTCAACAAATATAGACAGAAAAAAAATTCCAAGGATGATTTTGAACACACATGTGGCTCAAGTTAAACATTTTGTACAGATCTTCCAGTAACCCTGAAAAGCATTCAAGTTCAAATGTTTTAAAAATAGATTTGCACATGCGAAATGTGTGAGCAGTTGTTTGCATGTACTCAGTATGAAACGGCATGCAAAGAGGGTGGCTGCACATTCAAATAGCTAGGTATGTGCACAGCTAACCATTTTTGTGCGTAATTGTGGTTATGTTTGCATGGACACCACAGGTCTCCGTTATTGAAAATCAGTTACTAAAGTATAACCTTGCTTTTGAACGTTGATGATGAAAATGAGTGAGATTGGTTATGGAACACTTGCAAAATCCTTCATCACAAATACAATCTCAAAACTGAAAACAATGTGAGTGACCATTCTTGGAAATGAATGTGACTTGGCAAGTCTGATATTTATAATAGTAAAGTAAAACAGATCTCAGCCAGACTCAGCTTTACATCAAGAATCATTTGTCCCATATATTCACTGACAAAAATTCAATGTAAGCATTACATTAGACTCGAACAATTTATTCCATATATGAACAACTTGCATTCTAGGCCTGCAACCTTCCACGTTTAGTCAAAACACATCCCATTTGGGGTATTTCCAAGCACATACCGCCCTAAAGAGGACAGCAGAATCTTAGCAGAACAGCAGTTTAGCATACATAGATGGTCAGTTCATTATTGGGTACCCACTCAGAAAGATAATTAAAATAAATGTCCCTTCATCCAAATACTATACACCACCCATTCATAGCTATTAACATAACAGTTTAGAATGTTCATCTGCCCAGTGAAAGATCCCCGTGGGTAAAGCTGGTTCAGTATTCTAAAGAACATTCTTCTTCTCCTTTTCCTCTTTTACCATGCCCGTTGCTTGGAACAGATTCCCACTTTCTTTCCACCAAACACCCCTTTGTCTTCTCATACAAATCTCTCCAAATACTCCTTCTTGACCTCTAGTCATCAGTAATGCCCCCTTTGACTCTCTTTCCCACACGGTCATCCTGTGTCTTGCCTACTCCTGGGGGAATTCTACACCACTGTACATGCACAGAATTCATGTGGTGTGTAGATTTTTTTTTCACCACAGAAAATACATTCTGCCAGAAAGGTGCTGCAGTTACGCCTTTCCCCCACCTCAGCTGCAGATAGGGACCAGAAGAGGCAGTGTTCCTCACTGCTCCCTGCCCATGGGACCAGGTCAGTAAACACAGGGTATGGGGGAAATGGACAGCATGGGGCTGCTGGGGAGGGTCACAGACTGGGGAGAGGGATGAATGGGAGTGGAGGTGCAGGGACACACATGGGGACAGGGGGAAGGGGATGCAGGGACACAAGGGGGAAGAGGGTGGCTGAGTGGGGGCACAAGGCCACATAGGAACAGGGGGTGCAGGGACATAAGGATGGGGGAGGGATGGCTGAGTGGGAGGATGCAGGGACAGATGGGGACAGGGGGAGCAGTGTAAGGCCAAATGGAGGAAGGGGGGGTGGCTGAATGAGGGTGGAGACACACATGAGGATGGGGGATGCAGGGACACATGGGCAGATGTGCCAGACTGAATGGGAGAGGCTAGGGGTCAGCCAAGGTCTGCATGGGGGAGGCTCCCTAACAATTTCTTCCCACCCCCCAAAAAACCTGTTCCATACTTCTTCCACCCACACCCAACAACCCTCCAAGTTCACAGCCAGGATCCTTCCCAGCAATTACATCCATCTCCCTCACTCCTCCAAGCCATTGCACTGCTTCTGAAGGTTGCGGGAAATACGATTGTGTCTGTATTGTAGTTTGAATGAATTATAACTCCGAGTTCTATATGAATACGCCTGCTAAGGAATCTATTTGTCAAAAAACATTTCCTGAATCTTTTTTGTTGTCTGTATTGTTACAGACATATTTGCTGACAGGTATTTTGAAATAAATTACCAAAATAATTGAAACTGATGTAATTATATTGTGTTATTTTGACAAATAAAATATGAAGAATTTTGCAGAATTTTAAAATATTGTGCACAGAATTTTAGATTTTTTGGTGTAGAATTCCCCCAGAAGTAGTCTTATATGCTTGGTCTATATTATGGCAAGATCCTGCAAAATGCTGAGCACTTCCCGAGAGGTCTCAACTCCCATTGACATAAAGGGAAATTCAGGGTTTGCAGCATCTTGCGGGATCAGGCCTTCAGACTGCATGCTCTTTAGAAATGGAAAGTACCTCATACCTGGGCTAGATCCTCAGCTGGTGTCAATCCATGTAGTTCCACTGAAGTCAGATTTACACAAAGTGAGGATCTGGCTTCTGGTTTGTAATAGTGTGTAAATTTATGATGCTCTGTCAGTGATTTTTATCATTAACAAAACATAATAATTCTAATCTAATTAACAGGCAGATTTTAGGGTTCAGACAGGGGATTTTACGGCTCCATCGATATGTTCTGTGATTCTGAAGGTGATCCCTGCAATCATGAATGGGAAGGGTGGGCCATGGTACAATCCCTCCATCATCCACACTGTGGAAAAAGTTTGAGAATGCGTGAACTAACACAACTTAAATTGATTGATCAAGGTAGAAGATGCCTCCTTTCAACCCATATTAAAAGACAAAGGCACTTATAAAAAGCAACCCTTTAAAAGACTTGATTAAAAATACTTCTAAAGGGTCAACTATCCAAGAAAAAATTACAGCTAATTTTGTGTTGGTAATTTTCAGATTAAGTTACAAACAAGGCCATGCAAAACTAAGCAGATTTGCTCCACAGAGATCTGTGAATATCTTCTTGAAGTTTGCATTGGTTTACTCCCCAAAAAATGAATTTTGGGTCATACCAACCTAAAACTAAAAGCAAAACTGAAGCAATCAAGTTGGTTTTCTGGCAAAATCATATGGACCCGTTTGCTCGTTTACAGATTGGTTCTACCAGAAACCATGAAATAGCACAGGCTTACTCAAAACTGGGATCTGAGCACAGCAGGAGGTTTGTGGACTTTAGTGATCCAGGCAGATACATAGATTAGGTTCAGAGATCCTCAACCTATCTTCTTCATGTTATGGAACATTCATAATTAAATAGATTGTGAACAGAAGGGGAGGTGTCCACAAGACAATCTCATAACTTCCCTGTGGCAGCTACATCAACAGTTCACAATTAGAAGTATTAAGGCCAAAATCCTCAAAGTTATTTAGGCACCTACGTTATGAGGCTGTTACTGTCTCACCCTATCTCCTGAGTGACACCCACCTCATGCCTCATTCAACCTTTAAGTCTCCCTGAACGGCTATTTACAGTTTCCCTCCAGCAACTCCTAAGCCCTCTGATCTCTCCCCGCCCTCCCTCTGCCCCCGCCCCCATGTATGTATCTCTCCCTGTCCCTCTTCTCTTCCCCTCCCCTTCCCATCTGGGCGGTAGGTGCCTAAATATCTTTGAAGATCTGGGCCTTAATGTATTTTAATTGTCAATGCAATGAACCAGTTGGAAATAATCATGTGTCCAGACCGCTCTCTGGGAAACCTCTAAGGAAGATCAAATAGATTCAAGTGTGCAACAAAACTCCAAATCAGGTGAGTTTTGCCATTTCGTTATAAAGTTTTGCACTGCTGTAGTTAAAAAACATTGCTTCAGCTGTAAATGCCAGGAGATATTCTCATGCTCTGAGGTAACAGGATTTATGACAGATCTCATTAGAAAAGTAACATTTCAAAACATGGTAGGAAATGTTGAAAGATCCTTTGGGATCTATCTGATGGATTGTGAAGAAAACACTTATCCCCTGAATGTATATAAGAATGGATTTAAATAAAATAAGAACCAACCTAAACTAAAATTCCTGGTTCTAGCCCAGACCTACATGCCAAAATCCCACAAGGAAGGCTATTCACATGGCATTTCTGGCTACCAGATGTCAGTAAGTGATAGCGCTGTCACCAAGAAAGCGTGTTACCACAACATTTCCACTCCAATATCCAAATTTTTGGATAGTTCAAGTAAGGTTCAGAAAAAACATTTAAACATGTGGTATTTATTTGAATCCCCAAACCTTCATGGTTCACCTACCACTTCGTTGCAAGTAGAACTAAGTGAAAAAAGAGAATTTCTGTCCTGTGGGAGATTCCAATATTTCAAAATTTTGGTTACAAGTAAGTCTCCAAACTGAGTTTATCAAAAAAAGGCAATTATTCTGCAGAGTGTACATTCCTCAGATCTCACTGAAACAGACGTGTGTGTCTCTATCTCTCCCACTCCTCCCACATAGGGCCCACTCCTTTATTCTTTGCACCCAGTGTTCCCACTGACTTCACTGAGAGTTTTAAGTATGCAAGGGATACAGGAGTAGGCCCACCAAAGGGAAGCTATTTTGTGAGAGGGAAGCTATTTTGAGCATCTAAGATCATTTTTATCACAACTATGCATTTCCACTCCTATTAGTCTTCAGCTTCAGACTAGATCAGGGGTAGGCAACCTATGGCATGTGTGCCGAAGGCGGCACGCAAGCTGATTTTCAGTGACACTGCCTGGGTCCTGGCCACCGGTCTGTAGGGCTCTGCATTTTAATTTTAAATGAAGCCTCTTAAACATTTTAAAAACCTTATTTACTTTACATACAACAATAGTTTAGTTATATATTATAGACTTATAGAAAGAGACCTTCTAAAAACATTCAAATGTATTACTGGCATGCAAAACCTTAAATTAGGGTGAATAAATGAAAACTCAGCACACCACTTCTGAAAGGTTGCCAACCCCTGGTCTAGAAGCTCTTTTATTATAGATTGTAGTGGTGTCCAAAATGTGGTTGGTGTCTTTCAAATACATGGTAGGGTCCTTTTGGATCCTTGGTCCAAAAAGTTCAAATGAATAATAAACAGGTTACACTGTCTTCCAGAGTTAAAAACTGGTTGGTGCTAGAAGCCAGTCAAAGAGATGCCAACTCTGACAAACATGCTTGCAGACATTGTCTGCTATTCACTCAACAGGACCAATTTTTCTTTCCTCAGTGCATCCACCTAATTTTTTTTAACTGAATAAGGGATCAATCATACAGAAAGGAAAGCAGCAAGTGGGGAGAACAGACCCTAGTTTCTATATCTTAAAAACTTCAAATAATGAAAAAGAGAAGAGAATTGCTGTGGAAGGAACCTAACCATCTCAGTAGCAGCACTGTAAAGTGAACTCAGAAAGAAAAGAGAAAACAGGGATCGCCAATCTTGCCAAAGTATTCGATATAACAGAGTGACTGCAGTTGTAACATAAGTGTCACACATCGGGGTGGAAATTATATTATAGTACCTCTACTGTGTCTTTATGATGGTATAAGTGCATTTAAATAACAATAGAACTGCTAGTTGCTATGATCTTATATCTTGCAACAGTAGTTTTATCTTGTTTTTTGAAACACTTTAATGGAAAGTAGATTGATGATGATTACAGTTTGCACGAAATGCAAATAAGTTTATACTTCAAGAACATTAACTCTTACTCCACTGGCATCTCCTGCAGCAGCCCATAGATTTAGTCTTTTAAGTACAAATGTTCTAAACCAACCATTCCTTGGAATAGTAGCACTCTGAAGATGACTTATGAGGCTCACTGGTAAACACTAGAGATTAATTCTGCCCTGCAGGCAAGCACCTATACTAGGCAGCAATTAAGTAATTGCTTTTTCTTAAGCAGCAATCTCAAGGCAACCATAGCTCACATCTAAAGTTTAGTAAAAGGTATGTTATATATTACCAAGATAAGTGAACAGTTGAAAACCTTCCCATCTCAAGCATGTTGGACCCCATGTGATTTCCATTCCAGGGGCCAGAGTCTTCCTGTGTGTCATTGGGTAAGTGTCCTAAATGCCCACTGAAGTCAACAGGAATATTGCTATTGACTTCAGTGGGTGTTGGTTCAGGCCCATAAGGAAATGGAAGATCCTCATTACCTCAGAGGCTGATTGATTGTCTTTGATGGTCCTGAATTTAATCCCACTCCTGCTGAAGTCAATGGGAATTTCACCATTGATTTAAATATGAAAATTCTGGATGCTCTGTGCTTCAATTTCCCTGTCTGTAAATTCAGGATAACAGTACCTGTAACCACCAAAAAGGACAGTCATTGATGTTAATAAAGCACTTGGAATGGAAGGCATTACAGAAGTACAAAATATTGTTGTTATAATGTCCAAAGTCCGGAGAGTTTTAGTAAAATTCCGAAAGAGTTCTGGGTGTAAATTTGCTGTCTTAGAGATATGCAAGGGAATTGCCAGTGTTCTGAAAGAATCTCTGTAGTTTTGTTATATTGTCCTTTTGTTTGACAAATGGATCCTTTTGCACTGTTTCCCTATAAAATGTGTTATAACAGGCAGATGAAAAGTATCAGGGAGGATAAGGCCTTTTTTGGAACTAATGGAACTAATTTCCACTGGAAAAAAATATTAGTTCTGATAGGAAAGGCAAAATCCATATTTCAAAGGGCGATTAAAACTGGAAGAAAAAAAATAGCCTTACATTGCCATAGAAAAACTAAGAATCATCATCAGTAAGATTCTGCAAAGTATGACGTTGAAGTACGCTTGCTCTAGTGAAGTCATTTTCTTATAACTAACTGCATGTGAGCAAGTTAATTGGTTTCATTTCTAATAAATTGAGACATTTATGAGCAAAAGCCTAGATTCTGCAAAAATATCCATCTGGATCCCATGTCACGCAAGGCTGAAGTTGGATTTCCATGGCACAGCATCGAAGCCAACGTGATTTGATTTCTGAATCAGCCCTGAAATGACATTTGCTTCTATTTACTACTGTCAGCTTGTAATAAATGGAGAGAAACAAAAAGGTGTCAAATGATAAAGTACAATTATTTTAACACTGTATTTTATTACATGGAACCTGATCCTGTAATCTCTCTGGCAATAACTTGCTGTGTGACCTGAGGCAAAAGACTTTTACTTCTCTGTGTCTCTTTAACGTTCAAGCGCTTAGATATGATGGCAACATAAAAACTAGACAGACAGATGGTCTGCTGAGCAGTTCAATTAACTTCAATGGGAATGCTCACATGGGTTAGCGTTTGCAGGATCAGGCCCGCATACTGTAGAAGAGGCACATATCACAACTATGCAGTACAAGCAATCACTAAGTGCAATGTGCAGCAATAAACTGAACATTATGTAATCATTCTTGGAGGCTTATACAATGACTACACAAAACATGGACAATAAAAACTATATAATTTTTAAAGAAATGGTAATTGCAAACTGCATTATGCCATTAGCATGTTAAACCTGTCATAATAAAAAGAACTGAAGCACTTGTTAGTACTGCCACCTGCATCGACTATCAAAGCAAAAATAAATCACAAAATCACCTAAAGGAAATTTAAGTACTGGCCAAAATATCTGGGGTTTATTGATTCAGATTGCATGGATAGCAATAAGGAACAATTTACACCACTAAAGCAATAGTCAGCTAGATTACATTAGCAATTTAACTAAAATGAAACAGCAAAGGGCTTAACTATCTTATCCCACCCCTAAATTCCTGAGGATAGGCAAAATAGTTTACAGCTGGTGGAGGTCTGAAAGTCTGGATATGAGTCACCTAACTAGCATCTTGAGTCATCTTGATTGTGAGGAAAACAATATTATTTATTTATTGTAAATCATAGCATCTGTGTGCCATACAAGCTTTAAAAATCAATACAGAGCTATATGCTGGGAAGCAGAACAGCACACTGTAGCCTATAGACTATATTCGATGGTTTATAGCATCACTGTTAGCACTACCATTTTGTGGCCGTTGCCAAAGCTGCTGAAGTTTATCGCTGATGACTAATATGAGAAAAATTGGGTGGAGTAATTGGCTATAACGCCAGCGCTGGAGACAACCAGAAACCAAGCAGTTTACGGCTGTTTACCGCTGTGAACCTATAACCAGAAAATTTGTTTCTTTTACCCTTTCATGTGATTGTATTTGGAACAGTTAGATAGCTGCTCTTTTTTCTGCTCTAAATAAATCCTTCTGCATTACCTTTGCCAGTTCTTCTCCCCTAAACTAACAAAGAAAACCACTTTGAGAACATTTTATTTATTTGCAAAAAGCAGAGTAAAGCAAGAATATAGTTCAGGAAGTTCTCTCAAATAGACAGCTTAGGCCATCTTTCTGGAGTTTTTGTTTTGTTTTGTTGTGTGTGTTTTAACTTCACAACCTTCAAAAGATAGAGAGGTTCAGGTCAATTAAGCGTGCAAAAGTATGGATGTTTTTCAAACCATCATAACATGTACCTGCAAAATTGAGTTGGATCAATAGAAATATCAGTAATTCTGGTGATATTTCTGGTACTTGTGGCTTCCAGTCAAGCCAGAAACATAACACTATTATGGTGTTTCAATAATTCACAAATTCTGGGTGCCTCAGTTTTTGGGTGCTTAACTTGAAATAACTAGGGCTTAATTTCCAGAAATGCTGGCCACCCACATCCAGTTTACTTCACTGGGGAACTGCAGATGTGCATCACCTCTGTGTCTCCAAAATGACCACCCAAAAATTAAAGATCCCCAGATTTGAGTACAGTGCTGAAAATCTTGGTCTTAAACTTTCTGGCCTTGACAAGAAACACTGAGCACCTGTCAGAATTGGGCCACAAGAAAGGCTGCTATTCTCACAGTATGATCAGCCCACATAAGCAGAAATCAATGCAAATCTTACACCAGGCTGTTCGCTGCCAAGCAAGTGTCCAACCCTTTGGGAACTGCGCAGAACAATAACATTCAATGATAATTGTCTGGGATATTTGTTTTTTGAATGTCCCAGATCATTCTATTTCACTCTAACCGCATAACTGTTACATAACCTCCCCACCCTACTCTTTTTCCCTGCATTGCTTCATGTCATTAATAACCCAGACTACCATTGGCTCTTTAGATCTGCGCTTTAAAGGAGCATCTCCCTTGGCACTGATTTCTGAGAAAGGGAAAGCTCACCTGGAATACTCCGTGGGGATCATAAAACAAGATCGGCAGCAGGGGAAGGTAGCGCAGTAGAGTGTGTGTTGGCAGGCAGTTCCATTGGAGCCTCTATAGCTGAATTGCAGCCAGACTCATCACAATTTAATCCCCCTCTATGGCACACAGGGGAGGGGAGGGCCACAAGCATAGACCTTATCTGTATTTAGCAAGTGCTTCTGTCCTGATTTTGCACAGCTTTTGTGACAATGGTGTTCTTCCACCTCTGAAGTTATTGTTTCTCTACTGGATGGTGCTATAGACAGCATCGACATACAACCTTTTCTATCCATTTATTAATGTGCTTGTAGTTCCTATATCAAAGAAGGTGAAACAACACATATCCTGAGAAAATAAAGTCACTATGTAGTTTAAAACATATAACATTAGAAGACTCTATTGGTGGTATAACTCTGATTTGCAACTGAACACGGTAGTAGTTGTGGTGTTCAGTGATTACTCAGGGCTGAAGGTGCTCTTAAGATATCTGTGTATGGTTCCAACTGGCTGTGTTTAACAACAAGATCTTCACAGCACTCTGCCCAGACTCTCTGCCTGGAATGCTCAGCCCTTAAAGACACAGTCCACAATAGTCAAGGCAAGAGCTATCACTGTAACCCTTCTGCCAGGTGGCTAAGGGCAGCAAAACAATGCATGGATCAATATATCTAGACTCCTTGACAAATAACTAAACCAGCTCAAGCCCTATCCAGAAACTTGGAGAAACTAAACACACCCACCCTAGGTGCCCTTAACAGGCAGAACTGCCCCTCTCGCAAGCACTCTGAGACTGCGTACAAATAAGGAAATCCTTATTATGGGAAAGGGGACAGTCATAAACTTGGGAAACCCAGCAACAGACTATATACGCAAATAAACAGTAAAATACCACCCCCCTCCCATCAACTTTGACAGTAGCCCATTTAACTCCCTTCCCACTCATCATATCCCACCAGTAACAGTCCCTGGGCTGTACTACCACCCAGACACCAAACCCTACTCACACTTAGGATAAGTAGCTGATTAGCAGCTCCATCTGCAGTCCCAAAAGAGCAGCTAATGTGGTCCCACCTGGAAGGGACACCGCTTTAACCCAATTTAGTGATGCAGATTTATTAAGGGGCAAGGTAGGGTAGGCAGAGCCTCAAAGTCCATTTACCTCAGCCGCTGTCCTATGCATCATCTCGTGCCATGAAGTCTCCACAGAACGGGAGCTAAGAACACTTAGAATCCTTGACCAGAAAGGTGACTCCTTGGACCAACACTTCCCCTTGATATAACATCTTTCTTCTCCACAAGCCTCTGTGGGAGTCTATTAACCCCAAAATCCAAGGTTATCTCTAGTTATGGTGACTATCCATCTGTAGAGGAATGGTGGGTAGATAGTCTATGCAAATAAAGCTATGATAGCACTTTTCCCCTTTCACCAATAGAGGGCATAGAGAGCTCTTTCACCTTTGGAGCTTCTGGCCACAGGGCTTACTACATTCTGATCTCCTGAACTGTAAATATCTCTGGTGAAATCCTGGCCCCACTGAAGTCAGTGGCAAAATTCCTATTAAGATCAATAGGGGCAGGGTTTCATACTCCCTGTTTATTCTGTCTGGTAATGAAAATCTATTTTTTATTTACACGATTATTTTCTTTGATTTTTTTTACACTAATTTTGGGTAGAGCAAAAAAACTTTTACGTAGTCTGTGAAAAATCATTGATCGTGTGCAATTGCTCTTATTTAAAATAATGCAGTACCAGATCTACATCACACAACTATTGCATGTTTACATCTCTCAAGGTAAAAAATCAGAGCCTCAAAGGGTAGAAACTGGTGTCACTCATAAACAGACTTTTATCTATGCCCACCAACTGAGGATTTGGCCCAACATTTCAAGATCTATTTTCCATTCAGTTTCAAGTTCAAGCTAATGAAATCTTTCATTATAGACACCACAAATTAAATGTCCTATGGGAGGCATTCTCTGTGTATATTAAAATATCCTGATCTTTTAATAACTCCTATAGCCTGTTTCCAGAGTATGGGAAAGAAATTCCCTTTGTGATCTTTTACTGTCACTTTGTACACAGCTGTTAAGACAAATAGAAGGATAAATATTCCAGAGAACCCACATTTTGGCAGCTTTGATCTGGTTGTGTTATATAAAGCGTAACACAAAAAGGAGAAAGGGGCCAATTTTTTCAGCTTTAATGAATGCACAGTGCAGGAGAACAACCATATTGCTATATTTCCACATGAACTCAACCAAGTGGCAAAGACTAGGGAAGCTGGTTAGTATACCTGTGAGCAGTAGTTAAAGCAGTGAATAGATCCTGAGGTGCTCACAAATATTTGGTGACTGTGACGAGTTGGATCACAGAAACCCCCTTGGGAGCTGCCACCCGATGTGCAAAGACTACCCCTGCTCCTGTTTTCCCTGCCAGCTCAGGACTCCAGCACCCTGTCTTGCTGAGCCAGACACTCCCGTTTGGCTCCAGACACAGATCCAGGGTCTGAATCACTTGCCCCAAAGCTGCAAGTTTACCTGAAAACAGCTCACAGTAGTGTGCTTGTCTTTAGCACTCAGATGCTCAACTCCCCATGGGGTCTAAACCCAAATAAATCCGTTTTACCCTGCATAAAGCTTATGCAGGGCAAACTCATAAATTGTTCGCCCTCTATAACACTGATAGAGAGATATGCACAGTTGTTTGCTCCCCCAGGTATTAATACATACTCTGAGTGAATTACTAAATAGAAAGTGATTTTATTAAATACAGACAGTAGGATTTAAGTGGTTCCAAGTAGTAACAGACAGAACAAAGTAAGTCACCAAGCAAAATAAAATAAAATGCGCAAATCTATGCCTAATCAAACTAAATACAGATAATCTCACCCTCAGAGATGCTTCAGTAAGTTTTTCTCAGACTGGACATCTTCCAGGCCTGGGCACAATTCTTTCCCCTGGTATAGCTCTTGTTGCAGCTCAGGTGGTAGCTAGGGGATTCTTCATGATGGCTCCTCTCCCTCTCTGTTCTCTTCCCCCCCTTTATATATCTTTTGCATAAGGCGGGAACTCTTTGTCTCTCTGGGTTTCCACCCCCCTCACTGGAAAAGCACCAGGTTAAAGATGGATTCCAGTTCAGGTGACATGATCACATGTCACTGCAAGACTTCATTACTCACTTGCCAGCACACACATATACAGGAAGACTCACAGGTAAATACAGCCATCTGCAGACAATGGGAGTCATCAAGATTCCAAACCATCATTAATGGTCCACACTTTACACAATTACAATAGACCCTCAGAGTTACATTTTATATTCTAGTTTTAGATACAAGAGTGGTTCATTAATACAAATCAGATGATCATACTCAGTAGATTATAAGCTTTGTAATGATACCTTACAAGAGACCTTTTGCATGAAGCATATCCCAGTTACGTTACATTCACTTATTACCGTATTTTCTCTAAAACTATCTCAGTTACATTATATTGACTTATTATCAAGTTTTTATAAAACCATGTAGACTGCACAACGTCACAGTGACTACTACCAAGCAGAGATGAATGTTCAAATTAAATGCTATAGGCCAGATCCTTAGCTAGTATAAGTTGGCATCTGTCCACTGAAGTCAATGGATCTATGTTGAATTGCCCTGCATAGTACAGAGGGTATTCTTAATAGTAACTTCCACTTGAAGTCTTGTCAAGGGGCATGCATGTAAAATCTGAGATTGGATCAGTTTATTCCTTCTTATCATATTTGCATTTAACCCTTCTGGCAGATGGTGTCAGCAGCAACAAGAGCCAGATTCAGTATCTAGGGGTTCCTCTTAGCAATACAGAATGTAACCGCTTGACCTCCCACCCAGAAATCTGGGAGAACTAAATACCAACCCTCTACGAGGCAATACTTCCCCACTTACAAGCACTGGGTGTATGTATAACAAAAGAAAAAACTTTGATTAAGAGGAGAAGGGGAAAGAGCATTAATTTGGAAAAAACACAGCAATGATTAAAAAGTAAACACCTGCCCCACAGTATCTTGACCAGTAACCCTTTGCCTCAGTTTCCCACCTTGTGGTGTGAAAGTCCAGTGGCTGAATGCCCCTTTAAGTTGCTGTCACAGTTCAGTTCGACTGTATCTGTATTTCTCCTCCATGATGCAGCAAGGGAACCCACTCTCAGGCTTCCAGTTCCAAAGCTGTCACCTCTCTTGGGTAGAGACACACATCTCACTCCCTCATGACCCAGCAGCACAGTTCCCTGACTACACTGTGAAGCCCCCAGCATGTCAGACTACCTACACAGGCCTTCTTTGCTTTTCTCCTCAGAGGCTACAAACAGCATAATTCCCCACAGTTATACATTACCACCCAGCTTTCACTAAGCAAGCACATTTATTCTTAAGATGAAATTGTTACAGAGAAATCATCCCAACTCCAACAAGGGCTCTGGTATGAGACAGTCCTTGAAACCCCACAAAGGGGTTTTTCTGAGGTTACAAGTTCATAACCGCCTTGGCTCAAAATAAGCACACCATGAATCCGTGAGTCACTCCTGTGTACTTGTTGGGCCTCCGACCTTGGCCTCATGCAATAGATGATCAGCAACAGTTCCCTCCTCAGGGCGAAGCTTCAGAAGACTGAGTTCTTGTATTACCGGAGGAGGCGTATTTGTAGATTCCTCCTTCTAGAAATTTCCTGGGAAATGTTCTTAACTTTAAACTTGCCTTGCCCTTTGTTTCAAATGGTCCTTTGTAGCTCATAACATTTCCCAGAGTTTACGTTAGTCACATCTCCTTGCTCGAGATGTTATGTACAATCCCACAATAATACATAAACACTTGTATCTTAATCCAATGAACTCCTAAAAACACTAACTTAATTCAATAAGGTTTGTCCAGGATATCACTATATCTGTCACACATTCCACTGCCCTTTTTCCTTTGCGGCACCTCACTCCTGGTTTGTTGCCCAAGGTCAGCAAAGTCCCAGAGTCCAGGGGTGCATTCAGATGGGTGATTGAGTAATGCCTCTGCTTCAGATCATTTCTGTCACTATTGCCTCTGCTGCTGGTCACAACCTCTCACAGCTGTTGCTGCTACCTCAACACTGTTCTCACCACAACATCATTCTCACATCAGATTTAAGACTCAGCTCCAAGAACAGCTTATCAGGGAGTTCAACTCTAGTGATCACTATGAGACAAATTTCAGAGTAGCAGCCGTGTTAGTCTGTATCCGCAAAAAGAAGAACAGGAGTACTTGTGGCACCTTAGAGACTAACAAATTTATTAGAGCATAAGCTTTCGTGGACTACAGCCCACTTCTTCGGATGCATATGAGACAAAGTCTCTCAATTAGTCCTTGGAGGGGGAGGGTCAAATGACATAGGATCCTCTAAGTGAGTCCACACCACCACATGGGAACCCCTCTCACCATGCCCTCTGACTTTCTTTACCCTGCAGCCAAGACTTAAGAGAATTCTAACCCAAAACAGCCAAAATTGATTGCAACAGGTATGTCTGTTGATCCCCTAGGCAAAGTGGATGTGTCTTTGCAAATACAGTCTGCTTCTGAGATCTTTCCCCACAATTCAGCAATAAGTGGCAGGGAAGAGTTCATTACATATATTAATAAACATATTTTTGCACTAATTTGGGAAGACTGGCTTTAACAACAGGAAAGGTGCTGACAGTGTTCCCAGAACTGCTTTTGGACACAATGAGAACATTGAAGTCAGTCTAGCAACTTTGTTTAATAATCGCCTGACTTTTATCAGTTTGGGCCTCAGCCATGACAATACTTCAGTGGAATATATTTTATTATTATTTCACTATCTAACATTTTGTTTATTCCTTCCTTAGGTTACAGATAACCCCCATTTATGTACAGTCCCACTAGTATCTCTGTAATTAAAAAAAAAAAAAAAAACTACATCTAACCACCATTTGTCTTAGTCATACTTTTATGACTGAGGAAATATTTTTCAATTTTTGTCTAAGAAATTTCATCCTTGCTTCTTCATATGCTGCACTCAGCTGCAAACTGTGATGTGGTTTGTAACCGTGTGCCTGTAAGTAGAATGGGGCACAAACAAAGTTATAATCCATGAGCTATCTAGAGTTCCTAATCCTCTAAAACATATACTTGTATTTCTTCATAAGAATGAATGAGAGTTCTCACACAAGAAAGTGGGGGTGATCTTGGTTTGTGCTGCTTAACATAACCGGGAAATTAAATGGAAGAGGTTATTTAAAAAAAAATCTCATAATTCAGCATTATATTGTAATGAGCTGGATTAAACCTTGTTAGGTGCTGAGTTAAAACCTTGTTGAAAATGATGTATGAATGTGCTCTTCATTTAAGATTGCTTTAAAGGACAGTTAAGGGGCTACACCTGAAACAAGGTATAATGGAATCTACACAGAAACTAGCACCATGTGGGCAGAGGGGTCTACTGGGTATTGTTCTGACCAGGAGGGCGGGTGCGTCTATGAGTGTGGAAAACATCTAGCTGGGGGGCAGACAAGAAACTGAGCGAGACTCAGAGGCAGCAAGAAAGGCAAGCAGCAACCTGCGTGTAAGCATGGTATGCAGAAGCGCACAGGAAGGTTCTGGGTTGTAGTGCTGATGTAACCCACTCACCTTCTGGGTGTTGTGTTCTATCCCATCTAGTGGCACCGAGACAACTTAGAAAAAGCAATTAATGAGTGTGTTATACAGCCTTTGCTAAGAGCTTTTAGCTCATGCAGTAGAGGCTCACGCATTTAGCTCCAGAGGTCCCAGGTTTGATCCCACCCGTCGACAACCAGGGTCTGTCGGCATTACACTGGCTGAAAGAAACTTGGGCTGTAAGCAAAGAAGCTATCCCCTGGTGTTGGTTCCTCCTGGGTTCACAGGAGCAGGACTTTGTACATTCCTTGTAAATAAAAAAAAGATTGCATCAAAGAAAACTCCAGACCCCATCACCAATTTCTGCTCCCAACTGGAACATCCCCAGGGCCTCAAACAAACTTTGATTACTCCCTATGGGTCCAAAAGGGGTAACAATATTTTGGCTGATCACCAGCTTTGGTGAATGATAAAATGGATATATCTTAATGTCTAAAAAAAGTCAATGTCCTAGAATACCTTTACCTCTTTAACCTTCAGGCCACATGTGACCCTTCCCTTTTGCTAGCTGACAACAGCAGAACCTTGGGAATCTGGCCTGGAGAAAATACCAACTCTGAACCACGCAACCCTTTACCTGTCACCTCTCAGAAGAGCCTCTAAATGTGCTTCCCACGGTTTAGCCTCAGCAGTTTTGAAAGGGTCACAAGACACTCAACAGTATCCTCTCCCACCAACCCTCTGCAAGTGCATGCTGATCATTTCAGCACTCTGATGGTAAAACCCTGCAAGGAGAATTCTGTGGGTAGCACGTCCAATGGGGGAACCCCTGGAAGCATGGCTATCCTGAAACTGTGCTGCTATGGAGCCAGGGTTGCAGGGGCCTTAAAGTGGTATAGAGCCACAAGGCAGACAGCTTTAGTTTCAGGGCACTCCACAGGTTTTAGGGGCTGAACCTCTTGCTGTTTTCATTGGTGGGAAAACCCTGCTCCTTGAGATGGAAGAAGGAGGACACTGAGTGAGAATTCTTGGAGTTTCCCACCCTTACTCAGGAAAAATCTGCATATAGAAGCATCAGGCCATTAGTATTTACCCTCCCTCCTTCCCGCCCCCCCCCCCCCACCACCACCACCACCACCACCACCACCACAACTACCCTCTCTCTTCCCAGACATATAGGGCCAAGTTTACAGAGTACCTTGTATGTAAATGTGTGTATAAAATGCATTCACATTGTTGGGGGTTGGGTGAAACATCATTGAAGCTGGTGGGCATAACTGCTGCCCTTCTTTTAAAATAGCTGTAAGAAACAATTGAGCTCCTTTATGGAACCAGAAATCTGAAACCATAGCAGCCTCCACAGGCAACATGTGGGCAGAGGAGTTTTGTTTTGTGTGTATGTGTGAGAGAGAGAGAGAGCGCGCGAGAAATCCAGACACAGCCTGAACAAGCACTGAGAGAATAGCCCTAAGAAAAGCAAAGAGGACATTTTTGGACCTGTGTGCCAGCTGACAGGAGTTTGGAGCTGTGAGCAAAGCAGCTAACTCCTGTTTGATTCGTGCTGTATTTGGGGAAACAGAACTTTGTAATTTCTTTGTAAATATACAGGATTTCATCACACGGTACGTCTGCACAACAGCTGGGAGTGTGTTTCCCAGCTGTGATAGACAGACACGCTAGTACTCCTCAAGCTAGAACACTAAAATAGCAGCATAGTGTGGGTAGCATGGGCAGCAGCTTGGGCTAGCCACGCAAGTATATACCAGGAGGTCCAGGCAGATTTGTACTCAGCCTGGACTAGCCACCTGCCACTTGTGCTATCCCCAGCTACACTGGCTAGTTTCAGCAAGCTAGCTATAGCAGAGCTAACACATGTCTGTCTACCCAAGCTGGGAAACACACTCCCAGCTGCAGTGTAGATGTACCCAAAGAAATACCTGACTTTATCATCAGTTTCTCTTCCTAACGGAAACAAATCTCAGAGCCCTAATTTTTAGCATGGGTCAAAAGGGGATAAAAATATTTTGTGTATCTACATTACATACGCTGTTACTGTGATTTCATATGCATTCATGGTAACTGTACATGCAAATGATTAATTAGAGACATAGATGCCCATTTGTGTCCACAGTCACTGAATTGCAAAATGTGATGCAGATTAGGCATAAAAATGCATGCACATTATTCCAAAAACCTGGCCCTGAGTATTCAACTGGGCTAGGCACTATATGTACTGAAATCTAATATTTTGTTATATTGTTATTCTCAGCATTATCTGTCCATTTCAGAGTTATGTCCCTATTACTCAATGTTCCCTTATATTTTGTACTTTTGATCATTATTATTGAGCCATGTGTGCACTATTCCATTTGTCAACATCAAATTTTATTGGTGCTATGGCAGCCTAGTTTTAAGGCAGATCCTGCCTCTTCTGTATTCACTTCACCTAATAATCTTCAGCTTTACTCAAAAATGTGTCACCATCAAATCCATCTATGCAAGTTTACAAGGTAACTAGTATAATAAAATATATTAATATGTAGTTTGAAAACTGAAGCATGACGACATTACAAAGAAGATAAATTATAAGCAAAAAGGAGTTCAAAGGACATTATTCTAATGAAGAATTTGAAAATACCAAAAAGCCTGTACAATTTTAAGCATTAGTAGGTAAATAAGGAATTTTAGTTTATATAATTTTAGAACTTTTATATAAAATATTGCCAGTTCATAATACACTAAGAAATATGTTTTTTTTTAAACAGTAACTGAACACCTTTGTAATCTCTGGCCATCACCATTGCTTTTTTGTGAAGATGACTATAAATAAAGAACACTTAAATATTAAAGGCCTGAGTCAATGCCTGCTGAAGTCAACAAGAGCATTTTTTAATAGTTTGTGGGCTTTCTTTATCCTTGATGTCTTAGGTTTGGGCATGATGAGACTACATCCTGCAACATTCCATTGGCTTCATGGGACTTCCAGGTATGGAATAAAGGCAAGCTATGGTGCTAATGCATATGGATTAATGCAATGTTCATTTAGACATTCCTGACTTTGAATTAACAAGGATTAGGTGTTTTATGGTCATGTGATAACAGATTCTAAGCTGATCAGCATTAATAGTACTTGTGAAACTATGGCAAACAACTTGCCAAGGAGTAACCTGGGGTGATATGTTCATAAGAAATAATGTAAAGTAGGTGCCTCAGTGACCGTGCAAATGCTGTCAGATTGAGGACCCAAACAAAACAAATGCTGAAAGCACTACATCAACCACTCAGGACTGTGCTGTCTGAAAAGATAAGACAGTTTATACATACAGATGAGAGCAACGCTATAAGCAAAAAGACATATGTATATATAAAACTGCATCAATATCTCTTTAAATATCTGCTAATAATGAAAGATACATTTTCAGGAACAGTTATTGCAAAGATATTTATGAAGGCTGCTTACCACTGATTCCATAATAAATGAAGCAATGCGGGCAGTTTGGCAAACATTTTTATAAAGAAAATGAATGCATTGTAAAAGTGTATGAAAATTAAACTCTGATTTATGAAAAGCCTCTAAGGCACCTGGTCCATTTCCCCCTCTCATTCAGAAGAATTTACGTCAAATGTAATTTTCAGAATAACCTTTCTGAATACAAAAAAAAAAAAGGTAATCACATTCCTCTATGATGTTATACCCAATACAAATACTACCATATCTTTATTATTAAGGTTTAAAACTATGAACCATTAACATGTCTAGTGGTAAAAAAAATGAAATGTCAAGTTAGTTGTTAATTTACCTTCCATTGTAATGGAAAAATCAACTCCAACCCTGTAGCACACAGGACTACACTGCAGGGTCTGAGCAGTGAAGGCCAGATGTCCAGCATTGTATTCCCCCTCCAATCAGTGGTTCTCACCCTTACATCAGATGAGCTAGGACTGGTTGATCCAATCCACCAGGGCCGGCTCTAGGCACCAGCAAACCAAGCACGTGCTTGGGGAGGCACATTTTCAGGGGCGGCATTCTGGCCATCTTTTTCTTTTTCTTTTTGTTTCCTAGAGCCAGCTCTGGCAGCAGCAGCGTGTGGTACGCGGGGGGTGCCCTTGGGCTGCTGCAGTTCACGCTGCGGGGGAGCAGCACCCGCGCTTTGTGGCTGGGCCAAACAGGCTCCAAGTGGGGGACACTCAGGCTGGGGGCCGCCCCGTGGGGCACAGGGAGCTGCCTGCAGGTGCTGCAGGGTGGCCACCCCCCAGCGCCGCAGCTGGTACTGGGCAAAGCAGCCCGCGGCGCCCAGGGACTGCAGCAGAGCAGTCAGAAGCAGCAGCATGGGGCCATAGAGAGCAGACGCTGCCGTGTGGGGCCTGCGTCCCGCTCTCCGGGGCTCCGCTCCCTCTGGGACTACCCTGCCCCAGCTCCTCAGCCCCCTGCCGGGGCGGTCCCCCAGTTCTGCCTTCCTGGGTCCCGGCCGGTCCTGGAGGTGGGAGCCCTGGCTGGAGGGACCCTGGGCTGAGGCGCGGCCCGGGAGCCCTGCTGCTTATCCCGACTCTGCCAGCGCCGGACCGGCTGGAGGTGTTGGGGGAGCGGGCAGAGTCAACTCTGGTGGGGGGGAGCCCAGGGCTGGGAAGGCAGGGGGTGCAGGTGAGGTGGGGGTGAGAGCCCAGGGCTGGGGTGGGGGACAGCCAAAACATTTTTTGCTTGGGGCAGCAAAAAACCTAGAGCTGGCCCTGCAACCCACCTTCTTAAGGTGAAGGGTGTGGCTAGGAACTCAACAAGCATCCCCCCTAAAAGTATGCCATTACTTGAAAGTGCTGGAAATCTCTACTTCCTGTGCTCCTATCCCCACATCACACAGCCCATGCTGCATGCATGCTACCACCATCTGGCACTGGTGCTCCTCCTGATGCTAGGAAGAAGTAGACTGCCAGCCACTCCTCAACTTCTCCTACATCTTAGCAGAAATCTAGGGAATCTGCAGGCCATATCCAATGTTATTTCTAACTGCAGCTTCCTAGACTGAGGCCCCTGATTTTCTTACCCCAACCATCACCAGCACAGCTTCAAGAAGGGACTACGGCAGGGCCAGCCCACAACATTTTAGCACCTGAGGTGGGGAGCTCAAATGACACCCTCAAGCCCCCTTGCTTGGGCCAAAACTTTGAAAGGTCTCAGTTCTACTCCTCTCATGGTACTGCTCTGCTACCTACCCAATAAAGGAGAACTAACAACTTAAAATGCCTTGTTCACAAATTTTAAGTAACACTTAACTTTCAAAAGCCTGAACAGCAAATGTAACTCTTCTTGTCTGCATAGTAAACACTGGCATTTTTATCTGTTTGGGTAATCAAAGTGGTGCTTTCCAGGCCTTCTTGGTTGCAAAGATTTGAACTGCTTCCTGAAGGTTCACAGTCTGGGCCAGCTCATGCTCTGTTGAGATGGTTGCAAGGCCGACCAGCCTCTCCTGTGTCATTGTGGAGAATAGATGTGTTTATTAACTTCAGCTTGGAGAAGCTGCGCTCTCCACTGGCAACTGTTACAGGAAGTGTTAGAAGTATGCGCAGATCAACAAAAGCATTTGGAAAGAGGGTGGCCATCTTATTTGTGCACATATATTCCAGAACAGCCTTTGGAGTTGATCCTGCTGAAGTGTATCTTGAAAGGGCTTTCAGTTCATCACCTAAATCATTGGCATCAATATCGTGCATGTCATCATGTGTCACTGTCTCTAGTGCCCTGCATTGCTGGTGTAGGTCTTCTTCAGGTATAGTAAGGAATATCATACAACATCCCAAATATACTGCTTTGTTCCTTGAGCTGCATGGAACGTTCAATTGACTGTATGGCACAATCTGGCACCTGGTTAAAGAATTCAACTTTGAATTGTTGTTTGAGGTCTCTTATGGGATTATCCCGTGCCTTGTAATCAAAATGTCTTCTTCGGTGACTCTTGTATTCTTGAATGGGTGGGAAAATAGTTTCAGTGTGAAGTTCCTCTGCCAACTTCTGTGCAAAGAATGTTTTGAAATTCCTCATCTGACCGGTAGGACTGTAGGTATGTCTTTGCTTTGTCCAGTTCTTCCATTGCTCCAGATATATCAAGGTCAACACCTTGGAGTCTCTTGCTTACAACATTTATTTCAAACAGTATGTCATGCCACAACACTAAGCCACACAGAAATTTGAAGTTATGTATGTTTCTGGTGATTCCATTTCCCTCCGCCACTGTTCTCCCATGAACAGTTCCTGTCATAACATTATCCTCCATAATGGCAACTATGGTATCATCTATCTTCCCAATTTGGTGTTTGATAGGCTTTATCGCCTCCACTCGACTTTCCCATCCTGTGGCGCTCAGTGGTTTCAGTGTCAGAGAGGATGTTCCCAGATGTTGCTTCAAAATTTGCTATCAATGAGTTGATGCAGAGAAAAATACATAGATCCTTTGAATTACATTAAAAAATTTAGCAGCCTCACTAGAAGCTGACGCTGCATCACTGACCACCAAGTTCAATGAATGAGAACTGCATGGGACAAAAAAGCTCAAGGGTTTAACTCTCGGATCCGTGTCTGCAATCCTCTGTTCTTTCCTCTCATGTTGGCACCATTATCGTAGCCCTGACCTCTCATGTCAGCTATCGCAATTCCCGTATCTTCCAGCTTTTTAAGAAGCACATTTGTCATACCAGCTCCTGTAGTATCATCAATGTCAATAAATTCTAGAAAATGCTCTGACAGTCACCATTTCAGGGACATTTTCACTAGGTTCTGTTGTTGTTCCAAAATGCACCATTATAGTCATTTGTTCCATATGGCTGATGTCAGGTGTGCAGTCCAGAATAACAGAGTAATATCTTGCTGACTTCAGATCTGCCACAATCTGTTTGACTTTTGTTGCCAGGAGCTGTATGATCTCATTTTGAATGGTTTTTCCAAGGTAGTGGTGGGTGTACATTTCTTGGGTGATGACTCTTCTTAGATGCTCCTGGAGTAGAGCATCAAACTCAGCCATCAGCTCCACAATTTTAAGGAAGTTTCCACTGTTTGGCACATACAGCTGATCTGAAGTGCCACGCAGTGCTAGGTTTTGGGTAGCAAGCATTCTCACAATGGCTATGAGCCTTTTCAGAACATTTTGCCAGTAAAGAGACTCTGATGCAATCTTCTCTTGATGCTGATCATCTCTGGTGGCCTTTAACCTTAGTCTCATCTCAAGCTCTTTCCACCTATGGAATGCTCTCTGGTGATTTGCTGCCTTCCCATGGCATGCCAGATTTCTAGCCAGATTTTTCTAGTCCTTTGTTCCTGTAAACCCAATGTGGCTGGAACATTAGACTGGAAGAGTTTGCAACAAAAACAGTATGCAGCATTCTGGGTTTGAGTACATAAGCCATGGCCTCTCCACTTTGTCACCATCGGTGATTTCACACCAGTAATGTGTTGGATGGAAACTTCTATTTTCATTGTCTTTGGGAAACATGAAGCTTTTCACTTGATGTGGCCCATGCAGTAGCCCTCAGGCTACTGCTCAAGTGGGTCCACAGTCCTGGATCATCTAGACTTAAGGAACTAAACTCAGCAGCAGCTGTTTCTTGCACCGCCAACACACTCTTCTCTGATCTACAGTTTTCTTCAGGAATGTGCATGGTCACATCCATTTGAGATAGAGATATGGATGCTGCAGTAGCTGCCAGGTCACCTGCACTCTGACTAACTGGAAGATCAGGCATCTCCTCACCACTCACATCCTCACAGGGGCCGGAAGGCTCACCGTGAGCATTTGTGTCTATGTATCTCAGGAGAGCTCCTTCCTGCTTAGATAGAAAAGCTTCCTTTGCTTTCTTTTTCTGAATGCTACCCCAGAGGGGTGTTTTCTTCTTCTTTCACTCATGACTGCTGTTCTGTGCCAGATATAGTGGCTCTCAGTTGAAGGGGACAAATAAGCAGGCTGGTAGCAGGGCCTGAGTGAGGGAAGATATCAGCATCTTAAGGGCCTAACTGGCTCCTACTACTTCAGTTGACTGCCTGTTCTCAAGTGAGTTCAGGGAAGCAGGAGGAAACAGGAAGCTCCCTGAGAAGCTGGTGTTAATCAGTCCAGGCTCCTGGGGGTGTTAGAGAGGTACATAAGAGGCTCCTCCTCCTTTCTCTCCCTACAGCTCCTGCTGCTTTCTGTTGTTCCTTCTCACCTTTTCTCCTGCCTGCCTGCTGTGTCTCATGTGCCCTCCTTCCTCCAGCACAGCACTCCACCATCTCTGTGCATCTAGAGCAGAGAGAATACATATGTCCCAGCAGCGCAGACAATTTTCTACACTCTGGGTCCTAGTGGCGCCCCCCCCCCCCCCACAGTCTGGCACCTGAGGCGGCTGCCTCAGTTTGCCTCATGGTAAGGCCAGTCCTGGACTAAGATTAGGGAGCTGACATCAGGAGCAGCCACTGACCCCACTTCCCTATTATAGCCTACATGGGACTGGGACACAACAATGAAGCTAATGCCAGTCACACACAGGGCTGCACAGAGATTTTGCTTTGGGCCCCCCAAAATCCGGAGCTGAGGTCCCCATCCTTCCCCAAAAAACTGCTATGGAGATGCAAAAGATCCTGGGCAGAGGTAATGGAGAATGAGCCTGCCCCACACTCACCAGCAGTGGTGGCTCCTGTCTTGGGCAGGGCTGGGCCTGGCTCCCCACTCAGAGCATTGGAACACCTCTCATGACAGAAGGGCAGCCAGGCCAAACCTGATTGGTGCTGAGACCCTGTGCACCAGGTCGCAATGCCGCTCAAATTACATCGGTTTGGGGACCCTTTTAAATAGGGGGCCTGGGGAAAACTGCCCCTTTTACCTTTCTCCTCCCCTCAGGAGGCCTCGTCACAAGACTATCAACTTTCCAATGGCTGCACTGCAGATCCCTGCTATACTGGATGTGAGTAATGGCCTTCCCAATGCTAGAGGGTCAGGCTCATCCAAACTCAGGTATATTAGGAATATCTGTTCTGTGCAGATATTTGAGTACAGTATGGAGGGATTGAATCTGAGATGCCAGATGAGAATTAAAAGGTTTAAGGAAAGGATTTGGACAGTCCTCCAGGTCTGGGGTCATGTGATTCATCTGAAGAGACCCGTCTTGTCTGCGGCTATCAAGGCCATTGTAGTATATCCTATAGGACCCCATGTTACAGCAATCAACATCCATGCATAACCTTTTCCCCTAATAAACTTCCACATGGCTATGTCTTTGCAGTCAAACACTTTGCCCTGGTCAAATTACCTTTCCCCCTGCCATATCTGCAAGGCTGCACACTCGTCTCTCCTGAGAGGGATGTGGTGTCAGAACATTGCAGGGTGCATAATTACAGGTTTCCTTACAGCTTAGTCATCCGTCCCCAGGATTTTTCTTCTGGAATGGAGCAATTAGGCCAGTGTTTCTGTAAATAAACATGAATATAACAGTAATATATATATATATATATATACTAACTGATATATATATACACACACACACACACCCCCTACAAGAAAGATGGAAATCACTCAGTGTCAAGATAGAAATCAGTTAGTGTCAACCTGTGCCCCAGTTGATTAACAGAAGCAGTTTCATTAATGTTTAAAAGGTTTGTAAAAATGCATCAATCTTTACTTCCCATAATAAGAAGCTGCAGTAGAGAAACCTACCTTAATTTTGTTATTTTAATTGGTTTTGAGCAAAGTAATTTCTGAAGCCTATATTACCGGACTTAACTACAGTTAAGTACAAGTCCAAATGTTTGCCAATGACAATTTGTTTCATATTTGTCTGCTGCACGCTATAAAGATACTTTGCTGCAGGAAAATACAGCTAATGAAAAGATAAGCGTCCAAGTCATCTTTTTCAAATGCCTGAGCCTGCATTTCTTGACTTTACTAGGAGATGTGATTCCCTAAGTGATTCCAATCTGTAGGCAGTAGCCTAAAGGGACCACAAGGACTTCTCTAGCAATTTTCACACCACATTTGCTTCTGTTCTCGGAGAGAGGCTCTGAGCTCTCCCTAAGGCTACATCTACACTACAGGGGGGAGTCGATTTAAGATACGCAAATTCAGCTACGTGAATAGCGTAGCTGAATTCGACGTATCGCAGCCGACTTATCCCGCTGTGAGGACGGCGGCAAAATCGACCTCTGTGGCTTCCCGTCGACGGCGCTTACTCCCACCTCCGCTGGTGGAGTAAGAGCATCGATTCGGGGATCGATTGTCGCGTCCCGACGGGACACGATAAATCGATCCCCGAGAGGTCGATTTCTACCCGCCGATTCAGGCGGGTAGTGTAGACCCAGCCTAAGTTAATGGTGAACACACCTGTCATTACCATAGATCTGAGTCTTGCAGGATTGGGCCCTGTGCTGAAGAGAAGTAGGCCAGCCCCTAGATCCATGAAGGGGGATTCATTTGATAGTCTGATTAAAATGAATACACATGGTTAGTTGGGATGGGGTGCAAATACTGGGGGGAAATATAATGGGCTTGGGTTCTAAAGACTTGTCAACATTAGTAAACTTGCATTGATTTAACTAAGTCATTTTAAAATAAATCTAGCTAAAGCAGTTCAAATCCTGAATACAGATGTGAGGTTAAACTGGTTTAAGTGCAAGTTAATGCAGTAATTTTAGAGTGTGTGTTCATTGAACTAGATCAATTTTAAATCAATTTAACTAAACTGCTGCAACTTTTCCCAAATAGACAAATCCTAAAGTTTGAAAACCACTGATCTGAGTCATGCAGTATTAGGCCATATATAAAGAGGATTTCAATGGGAATTCAGTGTCCGATGACAAAGGAAAGAAGGGTCAGAGCCAATCATAAAATGGATACGGCACCAAGATACAGAAACAGAAAGCAAAAGGTCTATTTGGATTTGTCCATGAGTAAATATATATTTTACTAAATGGCATTGGCCACAAAGTATTTACTTAGCAATATATTGTGTACAGCTGCTATGTTTAATAACATGGTCTTCAATCATGAATATTCTTTTTTAAAATGAATATATTTGGCTAAGTTTCAATTACTATTTTATAGTAAACAACCCATGAGTTCTCTTTATCAGCATGTTTGCATTCATTTACCAATTCCAGAGTACTTCTGAGTACATTAATCACATGCTATTTAGTTAGCAATGTGAGAACACTGTGTTCTTACGTTTTGTCCCACAGTTAAGTGCAGTTTTAGAATTTACATAAACTTTGCAATAGGAAAAACTAGGGTAAGTGAAAAATAGCAGTTCCATGAGCCAAAAGAAGCAGTACCCTTAAACCACTCTGTGACAGTGTACCCCATAAGGCTTTATGGGGGGGGGGGTTTATAAATGTATGTATGATATAACTGGAATATGTTTTGTGTTGCCTGTGCCATGTAACATATCTCCGTAAAGGTTATAGTCTACTATATCTATACATCCTGTTTGTACATATATATCATTTTTTACTTGAGGTTAAGAATATGGGCTGTATGTTTGCTTGGTTTCTAAGGTCTTGGCTACACTTGTGGATACACAGCGCTGCCGCGGCAGCGCTGTGAAGCGCGAGTGTAGTCGCACCGCTCTTTCGCAGAGAGAGAGCTCTCGCAGCGCTGCAAGTACTCCACCTCTCCGAGGGGAATAGCTTGCAGTGCTGAGAGCGAGCGTGCAGCACTGCAGGCGCTGATTACACTGGCGCTTTACAGCCCTGCACTCGCTGCGCTCAGGGGGGGTGTTTTTTCACACCTCTGAGCGCAGCAAGTGCAGCGCTGTGAATTGCCAGTGTAGCCAAGGCCTAAGTAAGCTTTGTGAGGCATTTGGTCAGCTTCTTCGCCAAGTTAAGTACCTGATCAGGAAACACTCGGGGAACAATGCATCTTGGAATGCTCCAATCCACATAAGAAGTCTTCCTGGAGACATGCAAGATACCATGTGAACAATGGCTTCGGCCTGTAAAGACTGAGTCATGCAGGGACATGTGACTTGCCCAGGTGACTCCAAAACTCCATCTTGGAGCTGGACTTTGCATAGGAGGGAGGAGGGGGCGTCTCCACCCACAAGAGAGAGTCGATTTAAACCCGTGGGAGACCCCTCCATGTTGTCTTCAGCTGGCTAAGGAAGGAGCCTCTCCACGCCCCCAGGATACTTGAAGGGAACTGGAACAAACGACAGTAACTACAGGGGGTGTGAGTGATTGCTGGACCCAGGCTAAAAGGAGATTAGCCTGTAAAAGGGAGCATTCTGGAACTGGTGAGGAACTTATGTGTATTTAGTTTGATTAGACATAGATTTGCGCATTTTATTTTATTTGGTGACTTACTTTGTTCTGTCTGTTACTACTTGGAACCACTTAAATCCTACTGTCTGTATTTAATAAAATCACTTTTTATTTAGTAATTTACTCAGAGTATGTATTAATACCTGGGGGAGCAAACAACTGTGCATATCTCTCTATCAGTGTTATAGAGGGCAAACAATTTATGAGTTGCCCTGCATAAGGTTTATGCAGGGTAAAACAGATTTGTTTGGGTTTAGACTCCATTGGGAGTTGGGCATCTGAGTGCTAAAGACAAGCACACTTCGGTGAGCTGTTTTCAGGTAAACTTGCAGCTTTGGGGCAAGTGATTCAGACCCTGGGTCTGTGTTGGAGCAGACGGGAGTGTCTGGAGGGTGCTGGAGTCCTGAGCTGGCAGGGAAAACAGGAGCAGAGGTAGTCTTTGCACATCAGGTGGCAGCTCCCAAGGGGGGTTCTGTGATCCAACCCGTCACACACCCAACCACCCAATTTTCCTTTTATCCAATCATTTTCTGAACCTTTGGATACATTAAAGAAAATATTCGATACTCACCCACTTTTCAGAGTAATCAAAAACATTAAATCAAGGAAATGAGGCATTACATTTTCAAAAAGGGATTCTGTATGGAACAGGACCATGCATAGGAAGAAACTTAGGAGAGGAAACATCTCGTGAAAACCACTAATGTATTAAAAAATAATATTATGGATTTAATTTGTGTTGTACATTTGGAAAAGGGGTGTCATGGTTAGTTTGCTTGTTTTAGTCCTAGTTTCAGAAAACAGATACCCAAAGAATAAAAGTAAAAGCAAGAAAAAGTTGTTTAAGGAGGCAGCTGTGAGCAAGTTTTTCAATTAGTTATATATGCTTTTGTTAGAATTTAATAAAGATGAGAAAAATAAAATCAAGTTAAAACTGAATTTTGATAAGTTATTAGCCGACCATATGAATATGCTCATCTCCAACAGAGAATATATATACAATTTTTATATTTGGCCCTGTGCAAGTGCAGTATCTTTTTCAATGAAATTTTTTACCATTGTGTTAGAAGGAAAAATATTCTTAAAGTTGCCTTGCACTTTACCATTCTATTCCCATTGGGCCAAATTCTACCCCCGATATAGGAACATAAAAATTGTACAGACTGAGTCAAACCAGTGGTGCATCTAATCCAGAATTCTGTCAACCAAACCATTCCCCTTCAGCAGAATTTGACCCACTGAATGCAGCAGAAGTCATAGCTTTAATAGAAAAAAAAAGAAAGAAAAAGGTCAGGCAACTTTTTAAAATATTTATATCATAAGGACAAAGCCCAATGTCCATCTCTCACATAGGGTAATTTATTTAACAATAAGGAACTCTGAGGACTTCAGGGCTCAGGGGATTGGTGATGAGATGCAGAGCTTTTCAACTCTAAGTCATGAGTCCAAATGCTATTCCTGGGAGAACAGTGCATCACTGCGCATGCGCAGAATTCATGTCTCCCGCAGATTTCTTTGCTTCCCTACAGAAAAATTACTTCTGACAAGGAAGCAAAGGGAAGACACAACAGCAGTCATGCGCCCCTCCCCGGCAGCACAGGCAGGTTGGTTTGGGCACCCGGAGCAGCCAATAGAGACGGAAATCACCGTGGGGGGGGGGAAGGGTGTAAGTCATGCGTGAGAGAGAGAGAGACAGATATACATTGTCCCTCTCGCTCACTATTGCAGCATGCTCGACATGGAGGGGCAGGGCTTCAGGGTGTTTCTGAGGAGGTAGGTGTGGGGTAGGCTTTGTCCCCTCAGTCAGAGCAGAATGTAGCAGCCTGCCTGCTAGTGAATTGTTCCCATTGTCTTTGTGAATTCCCCCAGGAGTATAAAACAGGTGTAAAATTTTACAGCTCCTTTACATTGCCAGAGTGGTATAAAGGACAGTATGGCCTATAAATGCTTAGGGTGTTTTAGTGATTAGAACTGGTCTAAATGTTTGGACTGAAAAAATTTCTTGTCAAAATGTGCCCCATGAACTGTTTGCTAATGACCTTTCTGGAGATGGTCAGTATAAATTGTGAGTTTGATTCCCCCAACCCTCACTTGCCTACGATGTAACACTGAGCATATGGCTGCATATATCTGTTGACTAATAACTAGAAATAAAGGGTTAATCCTAGCTACATTACTAGTAGGCAAGGGGGTTGGGGGATTTCCTCCAATGCTCCCCACTCCCATTCTCCATCCATTGTATTTTAGTTTAAATAGATTACCAAAATAATTGAAATCAGAGTGATTATATTACATTTTGACAAATAAAACATGCAAAATTTTAAAATATTGGATTTGGGGGGGGATTTTTAATTTTTTGGCGCAGAATTCCCCAAGGAGTAAAACGCAGTTCATGTGATTGAGTTGTTAGGTTGGCTAGCTAAGTCCTTTACTTAATGAACAAAAACTATCATTCTAGTTTAGATAGATAGTCTCAGCAAAGATGTAATGCACACAAAGAATGAACAATCCTCATGCCATAGAAGTGGTCATTCTAGCCAAGGGGCAGGGGTTGCACTGCAATGGGCCCAGGACCTGGAATTCATTTCTTGCCCTTTAAATTAAACCTTAGATTCTGAAAAGAATAAAAAAAAAAGAATTCTAGACCTTATGATTGTGAAGAAAACCTTCAAAACGTGAACTGATGCAGAGACAAGAGCCTGAGTCCTCAAACAGCCTGAACCAATAGCTCTGAGAGGTGTGAATTCCACTCATTAATATCAAAGGATGTTAACTATTTCAATGTTGTTTATAGCATATAGAAAAGAAGAGGAGTCATCAGATTATGAAAATCTGTACAATCTACTCCAAGCGGCATCTCATTTTGATGTCATGAGTGAGAAGAGTTTGGTTCTTTAGTGGCACTCTTCTGCTCCTCCAATTAGTTTAAATCTGAACCCTGGATAAGAGAAGAGGATAATTGCCCTGACCCTGCTTGTCTGTTCTTGAGTAAATGAGCTCATCGTCAAGGACTTTCCTGCCTGGTATCTTCCAGAAGCATAAAATTCACAAAGGGCAAGGAATTAAAATGTAAGCTTTTCAATTCAGGTTACACAAGACTTACTGGTATGAATACAAACTCCGTATACAAAGACTGTACTTTGAATGAAATAATTAAACAAACATGACTACAAGTATAGTTCCAAACAGCAGAAAATAACATGGAATGTTATGACTGGTTATGGAAAGAAGTCACTGACTAGATCCTCTAACGTAATAATTAATAAATGGTCATGACACGGTAATTTTAAGCTAAGAATTTTTTTAAAGACACATAGCAATGAAATATAATGCAAACCATACGAAAACATGACAATACCACCACAACACTATACAAATACCATGTAAAAAAAACCCACAACCAAACCACCACACAGCTTAGCTAAGTATCAGCGGGTAGCCGTGTTAGTCTGTATCTACAAAAACAACAAGGAGTCTGGTGGCACCTTAAAGACTAACAGATTTATTTGGGCATAAGCTTTCGTGGGTAAAAACCTCACTTCTTCAGATGCATAGAGTGAAAGTTACAGATGCAGGCATTATATACTGACACATGGAGAGAAGGAACTCAGATTGTTGTTTGAAGCAGTCCAGCAGCCTCCGTCTTCTTAACTTTATTCAAGTCAGAAGGTCCCAGGTTTACTATTAGCAATATTAACTTTGGCCTTACCTTCAGCCCCCAACTAAAATCTCTCCAGCGCATCATCAAGGACCTACAACCTATCCTGAAGGATGATCTCTCTCTCACAGATCTTACAGACAGCCCCGCAACCTGAAGCAACTACTCACCAGCAACTACACATTACACAACAAAAACACTAACCCAGGAACCTATCCTTGCAACAAAGCCTGTTGCCAACTCTGTCCACATATCTATTCAAGGGACACCATCATAGGACCTAATCACATCAGCCACATCATCAGAGGTTCGTTCATCTGCACATCTACCAATGTGATATATGCCATCATGTGCCAGCAATGCCTATCTGCCATGTACATTGGCCAAACCAGACAGTCTCTACGCAAAAGACTAAGTGGACAGACATCAAGAATTATAACATTCAGAGTCAGAGAACACTTCAGCCTCCCTGGTCACTCAATTACAGACCTAAAATTCACAATTCTCCAACAAAAAAACCTTCAAAAACAGACACCAATGAGAAACTGCAGAATTGGAATTAATTTGCAAACTGGACACCATTAAATTAGGCTTGAATAAAGACTGGGAGTAGCAATGCGTGACTCACCCCTGCGGCACCTCCTGCTGGTTGTCCAGGGAATTAGCTCTTCCAGCCTCTGGAGCGCCCTCTGCAGGCCAGTGTCCTGCTCCCGCTGGCCCCCCATGTCCCTCCCAGGACCCGGTGCCCCGTGTGTTTGGGGTGCTGCCCCCTGGCAATACCCCTGCAGTCTCAGGGGAAGCCCCACCCCCTATCCCTACCTCACCTCAGTCATAGGCTACTGCCAGTCACCAACTCACCCCCGTGACCTGGGGCAGACTGCAGTGTCAGCCACTCATCATAGGCAAGGTTGGGTCTGGACCTGCTGCCTCTCTCTGCAACCAAATACCTCTATGGGGCCTTGGACAAGGCCATGCAGCCTGGGGAGTTGCCAGCCTGGAGCTCCCCAGCCCCTCTGGCCTTTCCTCAGCCCTACCTCACTCTAGGCACCCTGAGCTTCCCAGCGGCTTTTTAGTTTCATTATAGTTGGTATGGCAACACCCATTTTTTCATGTTCTCTGTGTATATATATCTTCCTTCTGTATTTTCCACTGCATGCATCTGATGAAGTGGGTTTTAGTCCACGAAAGCTTATGCCCAAATAAATTTGTTAGTCTCTAAGGTGCCACAAGTACTTCTCATTCTTTTTTATGAGGACTGAAATATCCACAGGACAGGCTCAGAACAGGCGGTAGCAGCACAAACTACCCATGCTGTTCTCTACCAGGACCACTTCTAGCGAGAAAAACTGTATCACTGGTTTACATATGGAACACTTACTTTAATTTACTATTTTTATTCAGACCCAGGTGACATCAGCAATTTCAAGCCAAGTTAACAGAAAAGAACCAAAGTTATCCAATCAAAGTAATTTAGTACAACCAATCTTTTAGAGCAAGTTGTAGGCTTTTCTTTTGACAATCAACTCCATAACTCACCAGCTCACAAGCAATGAAGGTCAGGATTTAACACAGCACATTTTAGTCAGCTTAACATGCTTTTAAAGGGCAAATTTAACTCCCACCTCCAGAGGTGCCCCTATTAACAGAACAGGTACAGTTCCAGTGTGCATGGGGGAGCTGGATTTAGGAGAGACAGAAGGAATGCACAGCCCTGCATGGCACAGACGCCAGCTCCCCTCACAGAGGGGGCAAGTTGGGACTACAGAGGGCTACTCAGACATTAGGGTAAAGCAGGCCTGCACAACATACGGCCCGCGGGCCGCATGCGGCCCACGGGGGCTCACTGTGCGGCCCGTGGGGGGATTCTAAACCCCACGCACACATCTGTCTCGCGTCCCAACTGCACATTGGTCGGGACGCCCTTTAACCGCTCGCTCACCATCACCGCCAAAGTCCAGAGGCTGGCGTGGCGGCGCTTCCTGGGGCAGCTCCCGGTGGCGTGCCCGCCCACCAACAGGAGCCAGCAATGCAGGCGGCTGAGACCAGCCCAATCAGAGCTGCGGGGGCGGGGCTTTCAGCCCCCCCCCTCCCCCCCGACCTGACGCAAGGATATTTTTGCGCCCTCGCGTGCCACCGGCCCCCCCTGCCCCAAGCAGGACACGGGCATGGAGCCCTCGCGCGCTGCCGGTGCGCCCCCCACCCCCACCCCAAGCGGAACACGGGCACGGAGCCCTCGCGCGCAGCTGGCGCCCCCCCAGGCCCCAAGCGGGACACGGGCACGGAGCCCTCGCGCGCTGCCGTCCCCCCCACCCCAAGCGGGACACGGGGATGGAGCCCTCGTGCGCTGCCGCCCCCCGCCCCCGGCTCCAAGCGGGACACGGAGTGCGCGCGCCCCCCAGGCCCCAAGCAGGACACGGAGCTCTCGCGCGCCGCTGCCCCTCACCCCTGCCCCAAGCGGGACACGGGCACAGAGCCCTCGCCCCCCCCCCCAGCGGGACACGGGGCTCAGCCACCGCCCCAGTCCTGAGCGCTTTTTGGCCCACCCCCCCCAGGACTCCTGCCCCATCCAACCCCCCGCGTTCTTTGATGCCCCCCCTGTGATCCCTGCCCCATCTACCCCCCTTCCCTGTCCCCTGACTGCCCCCCGCTGCCCCATCCAACCCCTCCTCTCATTCCTGATGGCCCCCTGGGACCCCTGCCCCATCCAACCACCCCTTCTCCCTGTTCCCTGACCACCCTTGGAACCCCTGCCCCTGACTGCCTCCCACTGCCCCATCCAACCCCTGCTCCTTCCTGACTGCCCCCTGGGACCCTTGCCCCATTCAATCCCTCTGTTCCCTGCCCTCTGACCACCCCGACCCCTATCCACCCCCCCACCCCCCTGAACTCTCCTGCCCTCTATCCAACACCCCCTCCCTGCTCCCTTACCGCGCTGCCTGGAGGTGGCTGGTGGCGCTACAGCCACACCGCTCGGCTGGAGCCGGACCACGCCACCACCGCACAGTGCCTGGAGCACCGGGTCAGGCTGAGCTTGCAGTTCCCCCGCTTCCCGCGAATCAGCTGTTCGCGCAGGAAGCCTGGGAGGGCTGAGAAGCAAGCGGCGGCTTCGCGCTCAGGCCCAGGGAGGCGGAGCAGAGGTGAGCTGGGACGGGGAGCGGTTCCCCTTTGCGCCCCTCCCCCCGGGTTACCTGCTGTGGTGCGGGCGGCTCCCCCCACCCCAGCTCACCTCCGCTCCGTCTCTGCCTCCCTGGGCTTGAGCACGAAGCTGCCGCTTGCTTCTCTGCCCTCCCAGGCTTCCCGCGTGAACAGCTGATTCGTGGGAAGCGGCGGGGAGGGGGAGAAGCGGGGCGGAGTGTTCAGAGGCGGAGGCGGAGTGGAGGTGAGCTGGGGTGGGGGGAGCCGTGGGGTGGTGCTGAGGAAGGAGGGGTTGTTTCTGCGGGGCCGGGCGGCGCTGGCAGGGGGGTGTTTCCGCGGGGCCGGGGGGTTTCGGCCCTCAGCTGTTTTCTTTGGAGTAATATGGCCCTCGCCGCTTTACGAGTTGTGCAGGCCTGGGGTAAAGTATCCTCCATTAATATTCCTCTTCCATTGCCAGCCACTTGAAAGATGCCAGTTCCCTCTACTCAGGCAGGACATTCGTCTCTGATTTGGCCCTCAGATCATCAACTTGTATAAAATGCTTTTGCTCTATTGATTTCCATGGGGCAAAATAGATTTACACCTCTGTTTAGATGCAGTTTGTTATAGTTCTATTTTCTAGCATTACCATTCAGCACTTTTCATGCTTTTCTTAACCATCTGGTCAGTCCCCATAGGAAACAAGGGGAGAAATTGGTCAGGAATCTAGTTCAGTCAAATCAGGTAAATGTGCAAATCATCTATGTTCTGTCTTCCCTTGTAGGTTTCCAAGAATTTTTCCTCTCTTGCACCTTACTCCAAATTCTCCAACTCCCCCCTTTACAATGCTCCAGACATTTTCAATAGAACCCCTTCCCCACCCCTCATTTGTATGGTTCCCCATTCAAAACAAGAAGGTTAGTGAAACTTTTAACATTTTATCATTTAATGAAGAGTTCCGCTCTGAACAGTAAATCTATACAATTGGGATTGTGGGGTTCTACACTGACTGTGTCATGTACTTCCAGAAAAACAGTGCTAGCTTCAGACTAGGTCATGACACAGGGCAAGGATGTTACATAAACTGCCCCACCCCACGAGGCATTGTGACAGACACATGTAGAAATCACAATGCCTCCTTCGCTTCCAGGACATAGTAATGTGCTACTGGCCTATTGGTATCCTCCCTGAAGTGGCTTAGCTACTGTGGCCAGCGAGTAGAGAGGAGGGTTGGAGACAAGGTTTTGCTCATTGCCTTCTACCTACTCCAAGAAGGGAATAAACATGTTAGCAGCTCTGCTCCTTCCTACATGACTGGATCCAACATCTGTGCAGCCCAAGTAGGGACATAAGGGGGGAGTGTCTTATTTCCATTTATTCCTTTGAGCAAGTACATATTCCAAGTCATAATCTAGCTCTTCAAAGTATATCCTTTTTTTAATATAACTGCCAGCCCTGCAAATCCAGCCTAGGCTCTGAAAGTTAAGTTGCATTCTTTTTGGACCAGGCAACATCAATAATAAAGATTCAGCAGGACGAATGTTTGCTTCGGGCCTTATCCACAGCCCATTGAATTCAATAACTGTTTTAATCTATTGATCTATGCAACCTTATTGCTTTCGGGCAAGTTAACCAGCTGTACCTGAGGCAGAAGGTGAAGTAAATGCAGTTGCACAGGTGGCCCGGTAATTGGAACTCAGTGAACAATTCTGTTGAGGAAGTAGGAGCTATTTCACTTTCCCCAAGTTGCATTGGTTCTGCAGGGCTGACAGCAGTAAAAACTCACTTTTTACATTAAATAAGCATCTGTGACTCTGATTACACACAGGAAGTAGATCTACCAAATAAGGAGATGCTCTTTTCACAGTCACTTTTCAGACTAGAAGCACACTTAAGTACTTCATACTTCTTCCACCTCCACTCTTAAAATCAATAGGGTAAACATGGACAGAATCTTTTAGCTCAGCCGTGCTCTGTCTCCTTCCCATAGCAAAAATAACCACCTCAGAACAAAAGCTTTTGCCACCACACTGGGAAAAACTCAGGTGACTTGCAGCAACAGAGATGGGTTTCAAGAGTTTAGCTATCATCACTCATTTCTTCCTGCCCTTTATGATCCTAGAAAAGCCAATGGACAATGTTAAAGACTCTTTTTCATCAAGCATGTTTCTCTGCCCACATCATCATCACTGGCTGAATTGTCTCTTCAGCTGAGCTTCCTCACAGGACTTCCTTTCTTTGTCATCATATTACAGATTCCCTGAAGTAGATAGTATCTATTTACTGTCTTTTTTAGTGTTATAAAACTTATCTATATGATAAATGGAACCAGAATAACTAACTGAGATGTAATTCACACCTTTATTTGTTTCAGTTCACGTCTATGTGGATACTCAGTTCAGGATAAACATGCCCTATTTTGAAATAACGTAATTTGTTTGAACTGAATTAAGTTATTTCAAAATAGGACACTCTTATTCCACAGTAAGTGTCCACACACAGACTTCAACCAAAATAATGAAAGGTCTGAATTGCTGCTGACTTTGTTTTTTCAGTTCCATTTACCATGTATTGAAGCCATTAGTTACACAATAGTCACTATGATTATTTTACTTAGTTCTGCAGGACTAATTTCCTGCTAATATCTAGTAGTCTACACCCTTCTCCCATCTGCAGATTCCTCTTCCACTAAAGGCTAGAAGATCAACATTTGTGTGCTTGTTTGCATCTGTCACATTGTTTTGAGTTGTGCTTGTGAGAGAGAGTCCAAAACTTCCTTCAGTTCTCTGGACAGATTTTTATCACTGAGGAAACTACTTTGTCTTAATTCTTACAAACATCTTAAAGTCCTTAACCTCAACTCAGTTTGGCCTCCAATAATCACTGTTTCTGCCATGCTTCCTTGCTGCTGATTCTGGCTGGATGACAGCCAGGAAAACTTTCTGCTGGAAACTTTTTGCTCTTTCTCAGCTTCCTCTTCCCCTAGTACAGGCAGTGTTACGCAGAAAAGAAAACTCTACTTAACAAATACTTTATACTCTCTCGCCTCTTTTACTCCACTATGGCTCCACTCACCAAACAGACCAGCAAGCTGCATTATTTTTTCAAATTAAATGACATTTCTATAAAAATCTGACATTTCAACCTAAAGGCTTCTCCTCTGCTTCAAAGGACTTAAAGTCCCTGTAATCAGTCTGTGTCTCTGTATGGAAAATGTAAGGGAACTGCAATGAATCTGCGTCCTTTAAGCCCGCCTCCTGAGGAGTTCTTCTGAATTCCTCTCTGTACATGTGCAACCAAAATTGGTGCGGAGAGAGAAGCCTCTTGGAGAGAATTCTTCTCTTCATTACATCAATCCTTTTTTAGGTTGTTTGCCCATTTTTGTTTATTTCAAGCTAAAAATCATGATTGTGTCCGTTAAACTGAGCTGCCTATTCTCCAACTGCACAGTCCCAGTCACCTCTTATTAATTTACTCTCAATGCCCACTCCACCCTTGTCCTCTGTTGATGTTGCCAGCAAAGGTACCATGGAACAGGGTTGCGATCAGAAATTGATTTGCACACAAGCTACTGAAGAACCATTACACAGTAATGACTTTCTATCATGACTAAACTGGGCCTGATCTGAACCAGTGACCTAGAAGTTAACTTAAAGGTGATGATTGGCTTCAAGTCAGAAAACACTTCAGTATTCAATGCTCCTAGATCCTGCAGGAGAACAGGGCCTGGTGAGTCACAACACATTCTCATACAAAAATGGCAACATGGATTGGATTGACATATTGATCAAAATATTTAAAGATTATAACTCTTCAAGAGAAAGAATCACATTTGCAAGCCATGTGTTCAACAGCTGCAAAAAGCATTGAACAAGTTTGTAGCGGGCTTTGAAAGACTCAAAAATATGTAAATCTGAGCATTTTATGAGAGGTGTGTGAAATTTGGCTGTTTCGGTTTCCAGGGGAGCATGCACTTTTTCAAGGTCTGAAAGTAGGTGGAGCATTGGGTATTTGCATTGAATTTGGGGTTCCAACTAATATAACATTTCAGAGCAAAAAAGCTGAAATGGCAGGATTACTGCTGTTTCGGCACTGTAACCAGATCCAACCATGATTCACGGCTTTGATTCAAAATCATAAATAATTCAAAACTGTGTCCAGGTTCATGTTCAGAATTTCATAAATGTTAGAGAACCTTTTTAATAAATCTGGCCTGAATTTGGGATTTGTGAAAAAACAAACAAGGTAAATTTTGCTAGTCTCTGGTTTTACTGTGAACATTCACACAGTTCTTCATCCAGTATAGGTGCTGTAATTTAGATGATCAGAGAATTGATATGATCAGTCCAGTGCTGGGGCTGACCCTTGGTGGGGGGGGAATGGCTCAGGGAGGAGCAGCTTGGTCCGGAGCTGGGACCAGCCTGGTGTGGAGGCTGGCCCGGTGCTGGGGGGCGGCCTAGTGTGGCACTCAGCCCAGTGCAGGCGCTGGCTCGGCCCTCAGGGGTGGGGGAGCAGCTCAGGGTGGGAGAGGCTCGGCCCGGTGCTGGGAGGGGCCTGGTGTGGCACACGGCCCAGTGCTGGCCTGGCACTGGGGCTGGCCCAGCTCTCGGGGATGGGGGAGTGGCTTGGGGTTGGAAGCAGCTCAGCCCGGCACTGGGAGCGGCCTGGCGTGGTGCTCAGCCCGGCGCTGGGGCTGGGGGGGGCTGGCCTGGGGGATTGGTGGGGGAGTGAGTCAGGGCTCCTCTGGTCACAGGGAGCAGTGCTGAGGGCTCCTCCTGTTATGGGAGGGCAGCTTTCACGGCTCCAGCATGCAGGGGGCAGGACCTTGGGTGGAAGGACAGGGCCAGTCGGCTAACCTCCCCAAAGTGTGGGTTCACCTGCCACCCATGCTGGAACCCAGGCTCTGCAAGGGGGAGGGTCCAATAGCCCAGGCTCCAGTCTGAGCCCAAACATCTACCCTGCAATTAAACAGCCCCATAGCCTGAGCCCCAGTCAGCTGACCCGGGCCAGACATGGGTAATTAATTGAAGTGTAGACATACCATTAGAGGCCCCACTCTAATCTGCTCCCACTTCCTCATCTTCAGCCTCTCATCCTTTTCTGGCCTTTTCCCCTCATAATACAGTACACGCACTGGTCTCTCTCATCCTCAAAATTCACCGTTGGCCCCACCTGCATGTCCAGCTACAACCCCCTCTCTTCTTCGATTCACCTCTAAACTTACGGGACATGCCATTTACAATTGTTGCTTTGGATTCCTCTCCATCCATTTCCATCTTGTATCCTGTCTAGTGTGATTTCCCCCTCTGAGCTTCACTGAGGTTTCTCATTCTAGCCAAATCTCAGAGTTTGTACTCCATCAATCCTTTTCTTTCTTGACCTCTCAGCTGCTTCTGATGCTGCCAATCAAACCCTTACTTGAAAGTTTGTCCTCCCTTCCCCTTTATGGCTCAGTTCTCTCTTATCTGTGATTGTTCCCTCAGCATCTCTTTCAGTGAACATCCTTCTTGCCTCTGACACTGTTACTGGGAGGCCCACAGAGCTCCATCATTGGTCCCTCCTCCTATCCCTTTATGACCTCTTTCTGGGTGATTTCATCTGTTCACTCAGTTTCAACTACCATCTTTAGCTAATGATTCACAGATCTACCCACGCGCAGTGCAACTAGAGGTGCGGGAGGTGCAGCAGCACCCTCTGGCTTGAAGTAATAACAGCAACCAAATGTATAGCTTCCATCATGTACCGCATTTCGAGTTTTGTTCAATGGCTTTCAGCACCCCCAATATAAACATTGTTCCAGCTCCTCTGGATCTACCTCACCGATGCTGACCTGCCTCCCCTCACTCAGCCTGTCTCTCTGAGAGCTTCTCCTGGATAGGTCACTGTCAACTTAACATGTCCAGAACTGAACTCCTGGGCTTTCCTCCAAAACCCACTAGTCTCCCCATTCTTCTTCACATATCATCATCCTCCTGTCAGTCAGGCCTGTACTCTGGTGGTCATCTGCAGCTTTCCCTCTCCCTTGTCCCACATATCCAGGCTGTGTACAAACCTTGCTACCTCTTCCTCCATACAATTTATAAGAGCTGTCTTCTCTTTCTGTCCCGACACCTAACACCCTCATCCAGGCACTTCTCATCTTGATTATTGTAACCTCTTCTCTGGCCTCACTAATACCCCTTGAATCCATGAAAGTAAGATCTTTGTGCAGATCAAATAAGCAATTTTTAAATAGAAAATTTTATGTAAAGACTATGTCTGGTCTCACACTTTTCATTACCAGTTTAACTCCACTAACTTCAATGGAGTTATTTCTGGTTTATACTGGTATAACTGAGATCAGAATTGGGAAGCATAAATCGAGAACTGGCAAAACATGTGATGAACATTTATTAATGTGTCACAGATGCTGAAATGATATGAAATGGATAACCATGCTCAAAGAAAATTAATCTTCTGGCAGAAACAAATGCCATGAACCCATCTTATTCTTCTTGTTTTGAGAAAAATCACAGCAAAATGAACCCTTTTGATTTTACAGCCAAGAGAATCATCCTGATTTCAGGCTGCTATCTTCATTTTTCTTTTAATGCCTTTTAGCTGCTAATAGTAACAATAGAATAGAACTACCAGATAATAGGCTGATGTTAACAACATAATTCAAAACCATTAAGAGAGAGTCCAAATGGCCTTCTGTCCTATTTTTGACTGCACATCATCATACTTTAGTTATGAAATTAATATTGTCTGGTGTTTAAAAGAAATGCCCTTCTAAAGTGAAATCATAACCACAAGGGTTTTAACAATAGCAATTTTGCTATGCAGAACATATCTGTTACTTGAACGACAAATGCAACACCATTAAAATAACTTGGATGAGTGATCCAAAGAAATCTGAATAATTTCTTCTGTGTGGTAACAAGAGTGCTGAGACTTTATTTGGTCACAGTACGTATTTAACATTTTAATATCTACTTTTGCTTTCTAAATACAATAGCTTATTTGAAACGATAGGAAAACTATTTCTTTGAAACTGATTAGAAAATGAAGACTGATTCTTCCAGAAGTGGAGCTCAGATACTTCTTAGCTGTCATAGTATTTATTGTTTGTATTATGGTAGTGCCTTGAGACGCCAACTGAGACTGGGACCCTACTGTGCTAGGTGAGATACATGCATTACGGGTATGTCTACAAGGCAAACAAAAACCTCACCAGGGTCGTAAAGCTCAGGCCCCAGCCTGAGCCCAGAAGTCTACACCGCAATTAAACAGCCCCTTTCCCCAAGCGCCATGAGCCCGAGTCAGTTGGCATGGGCCAGCAATGGGTCTCTAATTGTAGTGTAGTCAAACCCATATGGAGGGAGAGAGTAAGAATCCCTGCCCTGAAAAGCTTACACTGTAAATAGACAAAACAGACAAATGATGGGAGAAAAGAGGTATCATCCTGATATTATAAATAGGGGATCTGAGGCAAAGAGTGATTATGTGCCTTGCCCAAGGACATACAGGAAATCTGTGGCAGATCCAGCAAATAAACTCAACCCTCCTGAGTCGCACTCCAGTGTCTTAATTGCAAGACTATCCTCACCTATATTAAAGTTTGCTTAACACTTTCCATTATAACCCCATTTTCAATTGCTGGCAATTTTGACAATCTTTAACCTTTTGGGTGGAAGTTTTCCGGGTCTGTTGCCTGTGTTAGGCTGAATTATTTTTAGGACAGTTTGATCCAAAACAGTTTATTATTTATACTGCAGTAATGCCTCATCTGTGCTAGTTGCTTTCCAATCACAAAGGAAGAAAATCCCGGCTACATCATTGAAATGAATACAGCAACAACATGAAATAGTTGGTCTAGAACAGACTCCGCTGCAGGGTTCTTTATATGAACTTCTTTTGGTGCCTGGGATGCAAACAAAGCAGTGTGCTGGCAAGAAGTGCAATGCATCTCATTTAATTGCATCTGTCGTCAATGCATTATTTAACAATCTATTGAACATTATCATCATAGATGTGGTCTTTTTAGTGAAAAAGGCATATGACACATAGCCATGAGGCTCAACAGCATTCATTGGATGAGATAATATGAACAGTTTTTAATTACACTAATTGAAAATAAACAGAAAAGTAATAATTTGACCTGCAGGGTTATTTGCTTTGGAGCGATATGACTGCTTGGAATTTGTCACGAGACATTGCCTTGCATATTAAAAGTTGTCACCCTATGGAAAACACTGGAAAGTTTGAGGGAAGCTCTGGGATTTTAGGTCCATTTTTGTAGGAAGTTATTGAGAATATGAGTTATGCCTTGTTTTCCCATGCAATTGTAATCCAGAGCCGTATGTGTCATTGCTTAGAAGCCATCCTCTGTTAATAACCACTTCATAGTCTTTCCTTTCTTATACATTTTTAATAATAGGCAACCTTACTTAGTAGGCTTCTCTTTAACATGGGGGATTATCATGCAAATCACACGGGAAAGTAATTAAGTTTAATGGCAGCTGCCCTCCATTTACAACTGCAAGGGGAAGTAATTACCTTTAGAAGTCCAACAGCTTCTGTTAATCCAAAATATGTGGTAATGTACACCAAACAAAAATAATCTTTAAGAAATCTAGCAACAATCATCAGTGCACTAAACTGAATATAAAATTAACACTATACTCTCAACATGATCTGCAGTGTTTTAACCTCCCTGGTTCCTTCATCCTCTCTCCAATTCCCAACGAGTTCTATTTTTGAAAGTACAAAAAGTCTGACCCTTATTTCACTTACCCCAGTATAAATCAGAGCAACTCCAATGAAATCTATGGAGTTACAGCAGGGTGAGTTCAGGCAGTGCAGTCAAACTTGCAGTCGCAGGGGTTCCAAATAAGATTCCTGTTCCTAGTGGCATATGTCCCTTCAATTGTTTTGAATAACAGAAATAGCCACCCAGCAGCATAACAAAACCCATTCACGCAGCCAATAATTCAAAGGGGAAAATCTGGGCACTTTCAGATTGAACCACATAGTTTTAGAGACAAGGGACTGGTGAACAAGATAGTTTCAGAGACCAGGAAACTTCATAAAGAATGCTGCCAGCAGCAACCTCTCTTCCATTTCAAGAAGACTCCATCAGAAGCTCCTCTGCCAGTTGCAGCTGAAACAACCTCATATGGGAAGAGGAGCCATCTTTCAGGTAAGCACGTTCTAAACTATTCAGTGTATGCCTGGAGACCAGGCAGCACACGGAGCCTTCTGGCTGTGCCTCCATGTAGGAGCCAGAGGGGGGCCATGCCGCTGCTTCTGGGAGCTGCTTGAGGTAAGCACCACCCAGAGCCTGCACCCCTGAGCCACCTCCCCACCACACTCAAATCCCCTGCCCCAGCCTTGATCCCCCTCCTGCCCTCCAAACCCTTGAGCTCAGCCCAGAGCACCCTCCTGCACCCCAAACCCCTCATCCCCAGCCCCAGCCCCAGCCCAGAGTCTGCAGCCCCAGCCAGAGCCCTCACAACCCCCCCCACGCCAACCCCCTGCCTCATCCCAGAGCCCCCTCCCACCCTCAGAACCCCTCAGCCCCAGCCCAGAGCCCCCTCCTGCACCCCAAACCGCTCATCCCTGGCCCCACATCAGAGCCCGCCCCTGCAGCCAGAGCCCTCACCCCCCACACACACCCCAACCCCCCTGCCCCCTCCCACACCCTGAACCCCTCATTTCTGGCCCTACCCCAGAGCCCACACCCCCAGCCAGAGCTCTCACCCCCTCCTGCATCCCAGTGAAACTGAGCGAGAAAGTCAGGGTGGGGTGAGCGCGCGACGGAGGGAGGGGGGATGGAGTGACTGGGCGGCAAGGCCTCGGAGAAGGGATGGGCATGGGCAGGGCTTTGGAGGAGGGGCAGGGCAGGGGGCAGGGCAAGAGTGTTCGATTTTGTGCGAGTAGAAAGTCGGCAACCCTATCAAACAACTAGCCACAGTTGATACTCCTCAAAGGAGTCACTATTATTTACATCATATCCTAGGACTGCTTCCCCCAACTCACCATCAGCACTTCATTCCAGTCTGGGAAAGATGAGCAATTGACCATAACTACCCATTCAGTAGTTTTGCAGAGGGCCCAGATCTCTTTGAACTGGCCATTGTAAAAGCAGGCTCAGATCAGGCATTTTTTACCTTTATTAGCAGTTATTTTAGCTTGATTTAATAATTTTTTATACTTTAAGACCCCAATCCTGCAAAGGAATCTGCAGTACAGATCCTTACTGACTGTCCAGAATCGCAACTGACTTTCAACAAATGCCTAAGTGCCTAAATCACTTTTGAAAATGGAAATTAGGCTCTTAGGCTGTTTAAGTCTTTAGAAAATTTTACCCAAACTGTAATAAAAATTAATAATAACCATAAATAACTGAGTGTGGTGATAGAGACTTTAACAACACAGCCTCTTTTTAAAATTGTGATTTGTGCAACAAGGCCTGATATTTCAAGACAGAAACTTAGTTTTCAAAGCCGTCCTGCAGATGTAGCTGCACATTTACCTTTAAAACTAATTGAAGATATATGGATAAATCCTCTGCACTACTTTGGAGATCTCAACCTGAGAAGATTACTGTACATCACACACAACTTCTTAGCTTTTGTCATCATCCATCAGGCTTTGTTGTATAAAATCAACATTTTAAAATGAAAGGTGATGTTTAAAAAACCCTGTAACATCGCACTAGTTTTACTGCTTATTAAACTGTTTTTTTAAATGAATGGATGAAAACTTTCACATGACAATTCATCTGCCAGCAGTGTATAATGGAACAAAACTGACTTTAAATTAAGTCAGACATGGGCAAAGATGAAATAGCAGACTGCACATAGAAAATTCTAGAAACAGGTTTATTCCCATAAAATAGAAGTGAATATTTATTGACAACAGTCAAAATAAGTTGAAATAGCACGTCTCTGGAATAATAAAAGCAATAGTATGATCATAAAATCCATCCAAGCAAGGGACAAGAGACCTGAGAAGATATAAAAAAAAAAAATCAATGACTCTCATAAGTAAGAAATTCCAAGGTCTGCAAAAGAATGAGAATTCAAATACAACTGCATCATCCAAAGTCAGTAAGCAATAGACCTGCACCTGCATTCTTTGCTTAAATAAAACTGTCACTGAAGTCAATGGGAGTTCTGTTGGGGTAAAAAGTGCAGGATTGGGCCAAAAGGGGTTACAGACTTTTAAAAAGTTGTTTGAGAAAGCAAGAAACATGAGAGAATCTGTATATCAGTACCTTTAGGTTAATAACAGAAATCCCTATAGGACAGCACTATCTATATTTTAAAACAGGGGTTAGCAATGTTTGGCACGCGGCTCGCGGCTCGCTGTCCCAGGCCGCCGCCCCCATTGGCCTGGTATGGTGAACCGCGGCCAGTGGGGGCCGCGATCAGCCGAACCTGCCGCGTCAGCAGGTAAATAAACTGGCCCGGCCCGCCAGGGTGCTTACCCTGGCGAGCCGCGTGCCAAATGTTGCCGACCCCTGTTTTAAAAGGCTCAAATTACTCTATAAAACCTCCATTTTAACTTAATCAGTCATTAAGGAGAAAATTTACACACAGAGGTGGATTAGGAGTTTGTGCTCTGGGCCCAAGCAAGTGGGGGCCTCCCCACCCCTTCCACCTGCAGTCCCTCCATTGCTCCTGTCAGGTAGTGGGGTTGGGCCTGGGGGCTTCCACCGCACCCCATCAGGAGCATTGGGTGGGCAGAATGGGTTGGGGCACGGGGTGCCCATTTTTACAGGCCCCCCCACAAATTCACTGGGGTCTCTGGGCATGGACCCCGTCGGCCCAGGGCTAATCCACCACTGCTTACAGAGATGCAGTACTGGGGGAGAGAAGAAAGAGGAGCATACAAGGAACTTTTCCTCTTCTGCAGCCTTTATAAGGCCAAAATACAGTCCCATCTCTTCCAGGAGTCCACAACAATGCAAAGAGAGGGGTCAAGAGTTACAGCCCTACTCCTCTCCACAACAGCCTGATGATGGGACCAGTACAGTGTGGGGAGTAAGTTGCACCCTATAAAGGGATGTTGTAGTGTACTCCAAGGAGCTTTGGGATGCATTCCGATTTTTGGAAGTAGAATGTGTCTCATGTTCTCTTGCAGGCAGTGGAGCTCTGTGTTGCCCCTTACTATGAGCTGTGCCTTAAACTATGGGAACAATCTAGGCTCAGACAAAAGCTAGGTCCACACTACCCGCCCGATTCGGCGGGTAGAGATCGATCTTCTGGGATCAATTTATCGCGTCTCATCTGGACGCAATAAATCAATCCCAGAAGCGCTCCCTCGTCGACTGCGGACTCCTGCTCACCGAGAGGAGGAAGCGCTGTCGACGGGGGAGCTTGCCTGCGCCGCGTGGACCCGCAGTAAGTAAACGTAGTTCGATCTAGGAAACGTCGACTTCAGCTATGCTATTCTCGTAGCTGAAGTTGCGTTTCCTAGATCGATCCCCCGCCCCAGTGTGGACCAGCCCATAGATAATGAAGGAACACAATGGAAGGAAATCAAATCTTGCTTGATCATTAAATGGTCAATGGAGTTACACCAGAGATAGTTTTGGCCCTTATTGAAGCATTTAAGTATTATTACCAAATGTCTATGACTCAATTAAAATTATGATCTGTGAAATTTACCACCCTCTTCCGGGCACAATTTTAACAGTCCTGTTTCTGTCCTTATGTTTTAAAATAAACAGATTTGTTTGTAGCACTTGAAGAAGGGACTCCAGCTAAATGTTCAGTCTATCAGGAGCAGAGGTGAAAGTAAGCCGGTACAGTGTACTGGCAAGAGCCGGTACGCTATGCCGGACTGGACCGGCTTCTCTGGTGGTGATTTAAAGGGCCCAGGCTCCAGCCGGTGCAGGGAGCCCCTGGCCCTTTAAATCACCGCCGGAGCTCCAGCAGCCAGGCTTGGGCAGGGGTTTAAAGGGCCTGGGGCTCCCCGCTGCGGCCGGAGCCTCTGCCCCTTTAAATCGCTGCCGGAGCCCCAGGGATCCTGCAGCCAGGCTCGGCCGGAGATTTAAAGGGCCTGGTGCTCCTGCCACTGCGGGGAGCTCCAAGCCCTTTAAATCGCCACCGGAGCCCTGCCATCCCAGGGTAGCAGCAGCAGGGCTCCCGAGGTGATTTAAAGGGCCTGAAGCTCCGCAGCGGCTGGAGCCCGAGGCCTTTTAATTCACCCCTGAGCCCCAGGGTCCCCAGCCACCTCTGCAGCTGGTAGCTCCAGGGTAATTTAAAGGCCCTGGGACTCCCAGCCACAGCCAGAGCCCCAGGGCCTTTAAATCATGAAAGGCCCCGCCTCTTCTGGTTGAAGTCCCACCTCTTCCGGTTGAGGCCCGATCAGGAGCGCACTGGATAGATCATTACAAAATAATTGCAGTAACATTAGGATAATGTTGGGAAGATCATGTATGTAGACTTCGGCCCTGATCCTGGAGTGAAAACCACTCAGGCACACAAGGGTCGGGGGGACACACAGAGAGAGGAATCAGCTCACAAGGATGTCTGACATTAGCAACCCCACACACAGTTAGAGTATTCCCTAACTAATTTACACTACTACACTGGGAGACCAACAACAAAGTACTGAATTTTGTGACTCAGAAAGCTGCAAATAATCTAGCCTAACTCACTCTCCCTTGTTCTCAACACCTCGCTGAGAAAAGGACAATCAACAGAGATAATAAGTGTGACAGTGCTTCAGGCTAAACTCTCAAAGACTGGGGACAGAACATCCTCAGAGAAGGGCCCTTCGCTACAGAATTCCTGCCATCAAAACTCAGGCTGAGTTTGAGTCTTACCATATTCAATGCAAAACCAAGAGCCACCTCTTTTGTGTAGCGCTTTCCCTAATAAGGAGGGGTCAGGGAGCCTGGCAACATACCCAAAAGTGATTCTTTAGAAAAAACACCACACTCCAGGAAATATGGTCTTTCTTGGACTGCAGCACTGCATCTGATCATTTTTTATTTTACAGTGCATCACCCAATGTACTTTGATCATTTACTTCGACCACCGTAGTTCAATTGTAATCATGATAATAGCAAAGTATTATATTTAATAAAAATAATGAAGTTTTAGTAATATCAAGCCTTACTACAGGACTACTAGAAAACATGTGGATTAGCAAACAGACAGCAGTGTATATTTTCACCTCAAAATTGAGGATTTCCTCGCTATCTAAGATACCTTGGTTTAAATTTTCACTAGTTATTTTGGGTATCTGAGTTTTCAAGTTGCAGAGTCTCCTTAACGGTGCCTGATTATCAAAAGGAAGGTGCACAGCACTTCAGCAAATCAGGCCCCTTTAAGGCATTTCAAGCTGGGCATTTCAAAACTGAGTATCCCAAAATCTCTAATTACATTTGGAAATTTAGGCCTATAATTTTTAAACCTTTGCTGCTTTGTTATGAGGTTTAATAAAACCTGGACATCTATTAAAAACACCACAATTAGCCTGTGGAGATGTTTGTTCTTTTAAATTTCTGCAAATGCAAAGTGATAGCTCCCTTTTCTCTTTCACATGCTTTCAACCCACCACCAGCATGTTTTTTGCATCATTTAGGCAGACTGACAACAGGTCTAGGGCATTCCCCCATTTCAATTGGTAACAACAATTGCCAACAAATAAAACCCTAAAACATTTCTTTCAAAAACAACACATACTAGCAAATTCATTTACAGGGGAAATACCATGAAGAAAAACAGACAAAAATCCAGTGGTAGAATGTTGTCACAGGTCAGCGAAATTACTTAACTATAAGCATACTTCTAAAGACCAATTCTGGTGAAATTCTGGGCTGAGCTTCTTACAACACACAGCTCCAGAGTGTAGGCAGGGCTAATTGGATTGCCCTTTGCATCCTCCCAATTCTAAACTGCTCCAAGGTCTGAAGTGGCCTCTAACACAACTTAGATGGGTGGCTGAATTACAGCATCCGAAGAAGTGGGCTGTAGTCCACGAAAGCTTATGCTCTAATAAATTTGTTAGTCTCTAAGGTGCCACAAGTACTCCTGTTCTTCTTTTTGTGGATACAGACTAACACGGCTGCTACTCTGAAAGCAGCCTATCTGTGGCTGCCAAAAATTTCCTGTATGTTGTGGCCCTACCTCCAACTAGCACCTTCCATTCCCAGTCCAACACTTGGCACATGCCTCCTATGCCAAAGGGTCATAGATTCATAGATTCTAGGACTGGAAGGGACCTCGAGAGGTCATCGAGTCCAGTCCCCTGCCCTCATGGCAGGACCAAATACTGTCTAGACCATCCCTGATAGACATTTATCTAACCTACTCTTAAATATCTCCAGAGATGGAGATTCCACAACCTCCCTAGGCAGTTTATTCCAGTGTTTAACCACCCTGACAGTTAGGAACTTTTTCCTAATGTCCAACCTAGACCTCCCTTGCTGCAGTTTAAGCCCATTGCTTCTTGTTCTATCCTTAGAGGCTAAGGTGAACAAGTTTTCTCCCTCCTCCTTATGACACCCTTTTAGATACCTAAAAACTGCTATCATGTCCCCTCTCAGTCTTCTCTTTTCCAAACTAAACAAACCCAATTCTTTCAGCCTTCCTTCATCGGTCATGTTCTCAAGACCTTTAATCATTCTTGTTGCTCTTCTCTGGACCCTCTCCAATTTCTCCACATCTTTCTTGAAATGCAGTGCCCAGAAACTGGACACAATACTCCAGTTGAGGCCTAACCAGCAGAGTAGAGCGGAAGAATGACTTCTCGTGTTTTTCTCACAACACACCTGTTAATACATCCCAGAATCATGTTTGCTTTTTTTTGCAACAGCATCACACTGTTGACTCATATTTATCTTGTGGTCAACTATAACCCCTAGATCCCTTTCTGACGTACTCCTTCCTAGACAGTCTCTTCCCATTCTGTATGTGTGAAACTGATTGTTCAAGAATCTTTACTTGGGGCCAGAGTAGTGGTGAGCATCTCACACATTATTTCAAACAACATAAGAATGGCCATACTGGGTCAGACCAAAGGTCCATCTAGCCCAGTATCCTGTCTTCCGACAGTGGCCAATGCCAGGTGCCCCAGAGGGAATGAACAGAACAGGTTATCATGAAGTGATCCACTCCCCATTGCAGATTCCCAGCTTCTGGCAAACACAGGCTAGGGACACCATCCCTGGCCATCCTGGCTAATAGTCATTGATGGACCTTTCTTTTTTGAACCCTGTTATAGTCTTAGCCTTCACAACATCTTCTGGCAAGGACTTCCACAGACTGATTCTGCATTGTGTGAAAAAATACTTCCTTTTGTTTGTTTTAAACCTGCTGCCTATTAATTTCATTTGGTGACTCCTAGTTCTTGTGTTATGAGAAGGAGTAAATAAAACTTCCTTTGGGTACGTCTACACTACTCACCGGATCGGCGGGTAGTTATCGATCTATCAGGGATCGATTTATCGCATCTAGTGTAGACGCGATAAATCGATCCCCGATCGCTCTGCCGTCAACTCCTGTACTTCACCATGGCGAGAGGTGGAAGCAGAGTTGACGGGGGAGCTGCGGCAGTCGATCTCACACCGTGAGGACACAAGGTAAGTCGACCTAAGATACGTCGACTTCAGCTACACTATTCTTAGCTGAAGTTGCGCATCTTAGGTCGATCCCCCTCCCCAGTGTAGACCAGGCCTAAGTTACTTTCTCCACACCAGTCATGATTTTATAGACCTCTATCATATCCCCTCTCAGTTGTCTCTTTTCGAAGCTGAAAAGTCTTATTAATCTCTCCTCATACGGAAGCTGTTCTATACCGCTAATCATATTTGTATGGTCATTACAACAAAGCAAGAGCCTTTGATTCTATACATTTTTAAAATGCAGTTGTGATTAAGCCTAGTCTTTGCAAAAAAGCTCGTAAAGTTCACGGGAAACCAGTAATAAGTTGTAGTTATTTTAAAACGTTATGATTGCAATGCATCTCTTTTTGAATACATAAAGTTACCAAAGGTTATAATATAAAAAGGGGCAGTTGCAACATTCCCAAAATATCATCATATACTCAGTGAGACACTTTTAGTAGCACAACGGTGCAATGTTACAACTAAAATAGAGAGGTTTAATACACACATTACTTTTCAGACAATCTACTAGGCCAAAATTTCCCCATACAAATATATTAGGAACCACAACAACTAAATTGAACATTGTCAGGGCTACCTGCAAGTGGCGCCAATTAAAACAAAACAAGGGGTCATGAATTTTAAGTCCTGTGTTTGCAACTGTATTGGTTATTCAATTCTATAAAAAGTAAATGAACATGAGCCAATACAGCTGTTTCATTAGCCATAAGTGATGTAGCAGGCAGGCAAAGGAAAGAGATCATTATGGAGCATGCATAGATGTCAGTGTTACAAACTGCGAGGTCTGTGTTTGTCCAGTAGCAGCCTGTCCACCATTTTCCACACCTGAGCCCAGGTGTCACACCAAACTAGGTCCCTCTTGAAGCCTGACCCTCTTTCACCATTCATCAAACTACAACAGTGATTAACTGGGGTCCCTCAGTCTTTCCAAAGTCCTGTACCTATAGGTCTTGGAGGCTTACCACTTGGGGTTGTGTTTCTCCCACTCACACCCCATGAATCCACTTTACTTTGGAGTGCTCTCTGCTCACCACCAGGACTGGTTGTATCTGTTAAGCAACAGGGCATGCTACAAATCTCATCTTTTTAAAAACACAGCCAGGGAAGTAGATATTTCCTGGGCAGGGATGCACAGGGAAAGTGGGAGAATTCATTTGGGGGGCATGGTTATTCTGATTATCGTATTTTGTGATTTTGCTGTTTGTTTTTCTTTTTGATATATTGCATTTTTAGTCAACTATTAGGGATGCATAGACTGTCCAAATACGTGTCTCTTCTTGTTATTTTATAAACCCAAATACATCAAAAAGTTTTATGGTGATGTTACCGGAGTCTTCCAAGAGTGTTTGGTTCGAAAGTATTTTAGGTTAGTAAAGCTGAAAAGTTACCACCATCTGCTAGCTGTGCAGTTGCCTATGTGAAATGGACTCAGTCCAGTTCCTAGTACAGGTGTCCATATTAAAAAAAAAATTACACATTGACACTAATTAGCAATCATGCCAAGCATTTCAGTTTCCAGTGTTGTCAATCTGAAACCTTTCAAGAGCACTAAAATCACATCAAATATTCAAATACAAAAATCAAACCATTTGCTGTACAAGATCTGAATACTTTGAAGAGGCATCAGTTCCTCTCACTTTTTTTTTTTTAAACCTTGCACCAGGGTCAAAAAAATAAACAATTTCAATGACAACTAAAATCTGTTATTGTTAGTCCCCTAATTGGAGTGCACTATTATTTACAATGCCCCTCATCCAGTACACTTCAGTAATGGCTTTGGTATCTTTCCCACTTCAATAAAGATGGAAAATTGATCTGCATTTCATCTGTCTCTTTTCACTGCTTGACCTTCGAGAGAATCAGTAGGTTCTTCAGAGGGGCTGCAAAAGGACTGGCTAGCATAATAATTAGTTTCCATGGTAGCAGGCTCCAAATTCCTATTCTTGAGACCAAAAAAAAGCAAAATGAAATCTAGATGTCTGACAGTAATTTCCTACCAAATGCCCAGGAAACCTATCAAAGGAAAATGTAATTTACTGACATCTTGATCTCTCTGGATCTATGTTTTCTCCATGCCTGCATCATTACTGTAAAGCTGGTAAATATAAAGCTAAATAACTACAGCAAAAGCAGTAATCGTTCTATTTTAATTAAATTTAAATCTGATAAAATCAGCCAATAAAAAGGGACTGCTTCCTCTTGAATCTATACCTCTGGTTTTGAAAATAAATTATTTTTAGTAGCATGGTTGATAAAAAGTGAGGGAAAAAAGACATGAAACCGTGACTCTCAGATGTAGAGGGGAAAAAAGTAACTCACAGACACTGGAGCTATTACATACTCATCTTCTTGACTTGAAGGGACTAATATCTTATATGGACCTTATCTCTGCTTCCATCTTTGCATGCACAATGTTGTGCCCTCAATTAACTGTGAGTGGAAATGCTAGCATTTAGACATCTAATTACCTGACAGTTATATTTATATTAGGTCCACTGTATCCTAATTTATGGCACTGCTTAATTATGAGGAGTTTTATGAATGGTGAATATAGTAAAGGCTTATTTAATAATCCCTTATTGAAGCCTTATATCAGTCCTCAACATGATAGCATATGTATGAGGATATATATACATATACCTTTTCATGTTCTCTGTATATATCTTCTTACGATATGTTCCATTCTATGCAACTGATGAAGTGGGCTGTAGCCCACGAAAGCTTATGCTCAAATAAATTTGTTAGTCTCTAAGGGTAGGTCTACACTTACCTCCGGGTCCGGCGGTAAGCAATCGATCTTCTGGGATCGATCCCAGAAGTGCTCACCGTCGACGCCGGTACTCCAGTTCGGCAAGAGGAGTACGCGGCATCAACGGGGGAGCCTGCCTGCCACGTCTGGACCCGCGGTAAGTTCGAACTAAGGTACTTCGAATTCAGCTACATTATTAACGTAGCTGAATTTGTGTACCTTAGTTCGAAATGGGGGGTTAGTGTGGACCAGGCCTAAGGTGCCACAAATACTCCTGTTCATTCTGCACTGTTATGAAGTAGAGATATATTCAAAAGCAAGGATTTTGTGATGGATCAGGATCAGGAGTCTTATCTGTTTGAGAATACACCCACTCACCTCCAGGCTCTGTTACAGGCCACATCAAAACCCCAAGTTCCAATACCCCTAAATTTTGAGACACTGAAAATCCAGATGTGAATTTTCCAGGTTGGGTCCATCTGTGATAGAGGGAAGACTGTATGTGTCCCAGGAATTGCCTAAGACTGATAAAAATCAACAGTAGGTGACACATTCAAAAGTCAGCAGAAGAATCAGAAACAGAAGCTGGATTGAAAACTACAGAATCCTAATTTGGGGAAACAAAATTATGTGCCCTGGTTTGCTCTGTGAGAACTCCCTTTTGCAGAAAGTAAATATTTACAGGTTAAAAAATCAAGGATTTGTTTGTATTATGTTGTAACGGGGCGACGACTCACTGCTGCAGCGCCTCCTGCTGGTCGTCCAGGGAATTAGCTCGCCAGCCTCCGGAGCGCGCTCTGCAGGCCGGTGTCTCACCTTGCCACTGGCCCTGATGTCCCTCCTGGACCCCGGTGCCCCTTCTCTCGGGGTTCTGCCCCCTGCAGTGCCCCACAGTCTTGCTGGGTCTCCCCTCCCCAGGGAAACCCCAGCCCCCTATCCCCACCTCACCTCAGTCTTTGGCTACTGCCAGTCACCGTCTAGCGTAGGGTTACCATTCGTCCGGATTCTCCCGGACATGTCTGGCTTTTTGAGTTAAAAATAGCATCCGGGGGGAATTTGTAAATGTCTAAAAATGTCTGGGATTTCCCCCCCATGCAGAGCGGGGCACGGCTGACAGGGCAGCCGGCCAGATCCTGCCACTCGCATGGGGCTCCGGCAGCCAGAGCCCCTCCTTCGCTTCCCCCTCCGGCTGGGCTCTAGAGCTTCTCCCCTCCCCTCCTCTCTCTCCCTCCCTCCCTCCCCCCCCCGCGCCCCGCCTTTCTCAGATCGCAGCCTGCTGGGCCGTTCACATTGCCCTCCGACAGCTCTCGAGCTCCTCCCTCCTCCTCCTCCCCTGCTGCCCAGCACGCCACACGGTACGGTACAGTTAGGGGGCCAGGAGGTGGAGAAGGGGCAGGGGAGTTCTGGAGGGGGCAGTCAGGGGACAGGGAGTAAGGGGGGGTTGGATGGGTTGGGAGTTCTGGGGGTCCCGTCAGGGGGCGGGGAGTGGTTGGATAGGGCGTAGGAGTCCCCGGGGTCTGTCTGGGGTAGGGGGTGCGGATATGGGGTGGGGGTGTGGAGAGGGGTTGAGGCAGGCAGGGAGCAGAGGGGGTTGGATGGGTCGAGAGTTCTGGGGGTCCTGTCAGGGGGCGGGGAGTGGTTGGATAGGGCGTGGGAGTCACCAGGGTCTGTCTGGGGGAGGCTGTCTCTCCCAGGGCTGGCTGTAACCCTTTCAGGGCCGGAGTGGGTGACTGTCTCAATAAGGCAGTTCAAATGAACAGTATATGTTTTGTATATTAAATAGCAATGCTAATACACAGAGTAAACACTTCATTAGAGATGTCAGAAGCAGCACTCCAGGAAGAGTAAGCAATCCTGGGGTCATGTAAAATAGCAGCAGGTAACATTAAGAATAGATACATCAGCCTAAAGCTTTTAATGTGCATCAGTCAAAATGACCTTTGACTGACAAATCAGACTGTAAAATGTTGTCTCTCCATTTTCCATGCTTTCTGAAGAGGACTTTCATCTAATTTTCATTCACTGCCAGCTGAGATAACAAAATCCTCTGATTAGACTGTGCTAGTAAGACAGGAAATATTTTCTTTTTTACACTTAATTACCTTGTTGCACTCACTACTATAAGATATCTTAGAGTCAAAGCTTAATACCGTGGATTCAAAACAGGATTAGGCATTTATAGAACATCTACAGTTATAGAGGGTACAATAGTTAAAGATAAAACTGATGCTTCAGGGCATACTTAATTTGGACTTCCTTACATCTGGGGCGTCTATACTGGCCCCTGTCAGAGACAGGATAATGGACTATTGAACTAGTGTGGTATTGGAGTTCCTATATTATGCTAGTTTTTGTGTTTGCAGGTGATTTACAGAGCTCATCCATCAAACATACTACTAAAAATTTAAAACCTTAAAGTGAACAATTCAACAAATATACAATGGAATTTAACGGAAGCAGTTTCAATTATCTAATTCGCAAATTCTTTTTATGATAAAAACAAAAGGGAGCAATGTGAACTTTGTAAGAATTGACCTATTGAGGTTAAAATAATGTTGAGAAGGTGTCTGCCTTTCTTTTTAATTTATTCTTCCTATGTTTCAATAAACTAGTTTATTTTTGTAAAGTTTTTTTAATTTTCTCACTAAGTCTTCGATATTGCAATCATGCTTAACTTTAAACTACTGAAATCAATGTGACTAGTCACATGCTTAAAGTTAAGTATGTGCATAAAATGTTTGCAGGTCTGTTACATGCCCATGGTGTAGGTAATACAGGCATTATGAAACATATTTTAGCACTTAACATAAAAATATAATTAATGATGCGGTCAAGCAGAGCAGTTTAAATAGTATTTTGGCGTAAGAGGTAATAGTCCCATGTTATTGTTTTACGAGGCGATAATCTGGTTTCTGAGTACAAGAGGTTGACATTCTAATCTGCAGCACATAAAGTCTTACCACCAAAGCCATATTTTTTTTCACTTATTTTCCATTATTTCCAATTATTTTTAATTTTTTTGGAGTGTGAAAAAAATAGCTGTGTATCAGCCTAGATTAGTGGTTCCCAAACTTGTTCCACTGCTTGTGCAGGGAAAGCCCCTTGTGGGCCGGGCTATATATACAATAGAAGCGGCGGCCAGTACGTCCCTTGGCCCGCACCGCTTCCAGCAGCTCCCATTGTTCCCAGAGCAGCGAACCGCGGCCACTGGGAGCCGCGATCAGCCGAACCTGGGGACGGGGCAGGTAAACAAACCAGCCCGGCCCACCAGGGGCTTTCCCTGCACAAGTGGCAGAACAAGTTTGGGAACCACTGCCCTAGATGATTCAAAATGTCTTTGATTTAAAAATATAAAATCAGACAAACTATTAATCTACATTATTACTGTCCAGTCATTTTTGGTATTTAACTTTTTAATGTGGCTGCGATTTGATAGATGTAGTATCTTTCCAAAAGGACACTTACTTTATTTCTGTGGAATGAGCCACCAGATTTGTGGGCTTCTAATGAACACTGGGTAAATTCAGCTTTTGTAATATGTGACAGATTGCGGGCATCAGTTCCAATGTTGAGTCCAATGACATTTTCTAAGCTAATTATGTATTTTAGAAGCAGATTTAAACTTAGTTATTATCTTATATTTATATTATGGCGGTGTCCGAAGGGCCTGATCAGGATCAGAGCCCCATTGTGCTAGGCACAGTAAAAATGGGACAAATAAAAACACACCTAGTCTTTGTTCAAATATGTGGTGTTTCTTTTAAATGAAATTCAAGCTTATAAAAACACCATTGACCACAAGATCAGGCCCTGTGCTTATTTAACAGATACTGTAATGAATTGTCCAGCTAACCACTGCATTATTTAGTTCAGTGAGTCTTTTCTACTTGTAATTTTTATGGCTCTAATAAATATTCCCTGTGCTGGTTCTCTTTTACACCTTGTATTAATTTGCAAAAATTGGCATCCAATAAATTTTTTGTAATGTTGAAAATAAAACTTTTGTTTCATCAGTGTTTACTGTAGACAAACACTTTTTCCTCCATGAAGAGAAAGCCAAGATTCCAGTCTCCCAGAGTGTTCTTGGTTTCGTAGACAAAATGTTTATTTATTCAGTTGATGAATAAAATGTCCCTATCACAGGCCCCGATACAGAAAAATGCTTAAGCATGTGCTTAACTTTAAGCCTCACCGATGCTTAAAGTTAATCACATGCTTAAGCACTTTGCTGGATCAGGGCCATAGACCGTAGGTGAACGTAAGCAATTAAAAACACATAACTCAATAGCGCAAACCAACTCAGTGTCGTCTACAGGACTCAGTTTTCTCCTGCACAATAAACAGCTCTCCCCAGTTTGATACACAAAGGCACTCCCCATTCCTGTAAACAAAAACTAGCTCAGCAAAATATAAAACACCAACGTTTCAAAGTTCATCTTGCAAGTGGTACTGTCACCCTTGTCTAGATGTGCAGAATTATGATGTATTCTATACTACACCATACCCTGTATCCCATCTTCCTAAAGTCTTCTTTATAAAAATATGTTGTTTACCAATCAGCACTTGCCACTGTAAAACTCACTGCATGTCTCATAGGTTGATATGCATTCTGGTTTTGAATTTGCTACCAATAGGACTTGATCTTGCTGCCACTGAAGTTACTGGGGAAACTTGCACTGATTTCAAAGAGAGCTGGATCAGGGTCATAATACAACTATTTTAAATTTAAATGCAATGGGGGGAACTCTTTCCAGAAATTCCTTTCTGTTTTTTTCAATTTCCATGTGAAAAAATACATCATGACAATTCTCAAAATGATTCAGCCCTTCAATTCCAGCATGCCTAGTGTGTTTTGTGGAAATAAACTCAGGCACATACAGGTACAAGGCTTCAGCAGCCTACTCCACTCTCTCAAAAACTCAGATCCAGATCCACAAAGGTAATTAGACACCCACCTTCTATTGAAATCAATGGGAGTGTATATGCCTAAATACCTTAGGGGATCTGGGCTAAACCAGCTTGCACCAGTGATGGAGTTCTCAGAATACAACAAGATGGCTTAGAGCTAGTCTACACTACACGCCCGGATCGGCGGGCAGAAATCGATCTCTCGGGGATCGATTTATCGCCTCTCATCTAGATGGATAAATCGATCCCTGAATCGATGCGCTTACTCCCACCTTGTCAGGAGGAGTAAGCGCCGTCGACGGGGGAGCTGCGGCAGTCGATTTGCTGCCGTCCTCACAGCGGGATAAGTCGAATAGGATACGCCGAATTCAGCTACGCTATTCGCATAGCTGAATTTGCGTATCTTAAATCGACACACACACCCCCGTTTAGTGTAGACCTAGCCTTAAAAGACACACCTTATACCTAGTTCCAGGAACTCTGACGTTGCCTCATTTAATTATTCAATTGTTCGGCAAGGCCTGTCTCCCCAGTATTTATCACTGAACATAGAGCAGGGATGGCCAAACTGTGGCTCACAAGCTGCATACGGCTCTTTTACAGTTAATGTCAACGCATCCCTCTCCCCACATTCTCCGCCCACCAGACTGGGATGTGGGGCAATTTTTTAGCTTCTGCTCCATAGGAGGCACCTGCCAGGGCTCGGGGCTTCCACAAGAGTGGGGCTGAAACCCTGATTATCGTATGTGGCTCGGCGGATCAGTAAGTTTGGCCAGCCCTGATCTAGAGTTATGGATTTACAGCAACAGTATTACCACACTACTTAAGACATCATTGCTAGAAAACCTGTGGTTCATTAATTTATATACCCCATTATCTACATCAAATAAAACAAAATGCTTCAAGATTTTGTTGGGTATTAAAAATAATTGCTGAAATGAAGAGAGTGTATTGAGGGAGCCACGTCTCAAGGAGAATTTATCTGGACTCATTCAGCAGTATATTTTCTTTCCAGGACAGACCTTGAGGTTAAGGGGGTTATATAGTAAAATTTAATTATTGTAAGCACATTTTCCATATCAAGTCATCTGCAAAAAAAATGTCAGTAATTTTTCTTAATTTTCTTTTGCTCATAGTTGCTAATATATGTTATATACTTGTATTCTACCTGCTTTGTTTGATGGAGTTTAGCATGCAATGATGTGAAGATTATATTCTGTAATAACAGTCTTAGCCCAGAAATGACAGAAGGCTGCCGTAGATACCCTTTCAATATTTCTGATATTAACCTTTGTATTTTGCAGTACTTTATATCTGTCACTATTTCTCTGCATTGTAATTCAGATGAATGTATTTTATACATTTTTATTAGATTTCTACCTCAAATGGTATTACAGAATATCCATCATTGCAAATTGATAATAATAATAATAATAATATAATAATAATAATAATTAATAATTCTGCGATGTGACCAGTGAATATTCTGCTAGTTTCAGTATAAATCTATTTGTGTGTTCTGTTTTTAAGTATGATTATAATTTACTTCTGTGAAATATTATAATAAAACATGGAAAGTAATGTGGAGCTTGACATTTAAAAACAAAATGCTTAGATATATTAAAATGTACAAAAAAGAATGAGGAGTACTTGTGGCACAAAGACTCCTCGTTCTTTTTGCTGATAAAGACTAACACGGCTACCACTCTGAAACAAAAAAGAATGGCTATCAAAGTACAGTTGCCACATGCACTACTATCTAGGGCAGGGGTAGTCAGTTATTTTTGTCAAGGTCCAAATTTCTTGGTCCTGTCTAGTTAAGGTTTTGATTCCAGAGAAGAAAATAAAAACAACAACAACAATGATAATAATAAATAATAATAATAATAATTAAATAAAAAGATTTCAGGGTCCATTCAAAAGCATCTGGCCATCCAGGTTTGGCTCGCGTCTGCCTGATCGAGGGCTAATCCTACAAAGAATAGTCACTGTGGCCCAAATTCTGATCTGAGATACATCATTGTAAATCTTCAATGGATTTACTCCAGTGTAACTGAGAGCAAAATCTAGCCTTTAGATATGAGCATTTGAATTTGAATAGTCCTCTGCACTAGATATCAAGAAGTTGGAACATCCCTTTTAGTTGCCATTGCATCTGTTTTAGCTTGTGTATCTTTGGAGTAAGTATGGTTAGATGTTGTGATCTGAGGTTTGTTCAACTTAGTATGGCAAACCAAAATGTCTGGAGCTCTGGTTCTGCAAAGAGAGCCGTGGGGGTGGGATGGAGGGAGGGCAATTCCATCCACAGGCAGCCTTATTAATCTTATTTGGGGCCCATCCACAGGGTCCTATTTACAAGATGAGGGCTCTAGCTTCCACATTTTATTATTTTAATGAAAGTAATAATGATCTTACATTTGTATAGAAACTTCAGTGCCAACAGATCCCAAACCAGACTGAAAGTTCACATACTTTTTCTACAATACAGCATTTTGCAAACAAATTAAAAGGGATCATTTCAAACATCAAAGAAATACATGCCAAGTTTGAGGTGAAATATGGCAATTGTTTCACAGTTCACAGCAGCACTGCTGAATCGTTCAGGAAAGGAAGTGAAGAATACTACTACACCTCTACCTCGATATAACGCAGTCCTCGAGAGCCAAAAAATCTTACCGTGTTATAGGTGAAACCGCGTTATATCAAACTTGCTTTGATCCACCGGAGTGCGCAGCCCCGCCCCCCCGGAGCACTGCTTTACCACATTATATCCGAATTCGTGTTATATCGAGTCGCGTTATATCGGGGTAGAGGTATATTTCCAATGGAAACGCCAGAGAGAATTTTAGTAGGCAGATCTCAAGTTACAATTTGGCCAAGACACAGAGTTGGCACTGCTATTTTTCAAAAGTGTTATTGGATCTTTAATGGCCACAATAGGTCAGGAAATTGTTGCTCTATGTCTCAGGTTAAAAAAAAAAAGTGACAGTCCCCTCTAACTTCATGCTGAGGGACTAGTTCAATACTAAGTAAGAGGACAGATTGCTCTTTACTGAATCACCAGCACCACTTCCTGCCTCACCTAAATGCACTTTTAGAAGTCTCTCATACAAGTATTGATCCAGCTAGGCCTATTGGGTTTGTTAGCTCTGAAGTGTTCCTAATCCATGATGACTTGGCTGCAAGATAAGAGTTAAAGGAACATAGTAGGTTTCTAATTATAGACCTTAATTTTAAATAAATTATAAAATCATGGAAGATTAAATGGATGGATTTTTCAAAATCACACAATTAACTAAATACAATTATACACAAACAGGAGAAGGAAAACACAAAACAGAAAGGCTTCTCGATCACGTACCACTTTTCATGCAAGCACTGTCTGAGAAGAAAGCTCCCTGACAAGTATTATGGTACCACTCTGGAGAGATTGAAGTTACTAAAGCACAGAGCACTGGCACAGGTTAAACCAGTTTGTAAACCCAAATACTTTTTCCACGGGGCAGCTTTGCAGTACTAACCACTGATGCATTGACTAATTGGTGGGTGTCAAGGCTGATTCACCACTCTGGCACTTTGAGTTCAGAAGGTGGGGGCCCGCAAGGATTCTAAAAATTAATACTGGCCACTCCAGGCTGATATTAAACTCCCAAGGTTACAGCTTTTCTCTGACCTTGGCTGGGTAGATGCTGTCACCACCCAAGTGCAAAAAAAAAAAACCCTTCGGACCCAGTAAGGCGCACTTGGGAATTCCTTCCTGTGGGGTACCCTCAGGGGAAGAACTGAGAAAGAAAACAAAGGAAATCAGCTGTTGCCACCAGCTAATTAAACAGGATATACACAAACCTCTTAGGACACAAAAAAACCAATCCTGTTGTTTAAAAAGGTAAATTTCATTAAAAATAAAAAGAAAGAAAATACATCTGGAACTTAGGCTATTGCTAGATTTTAAAAGAGCAAATATAATAATTAAGCATCAAGAATGGTTTTCTTGAGGTCCAGCTTAATGGTTGCAAGCAAAACAAAAGCATTTGAGGGTTACCACAGAGGAGTCCACGAACCATAAAGAAATAAAAGCGATAAACCTAATTGCATCTTCCTAGACATTCCCTGATTTACTTACATATCTGGGGTTTTAGATAAATAGTTTCTAGGTATCATTTGATGATTTTTCATACCTGGTTTAAAGCTTCTTACAGCATTGCTGCTCTGTGTCTCCTCTCACCCGAGGATAACAGACAGACAAAGGGAAAGTTTTTGTCCCAATTTTTAAAAGTTCTAGCCCTCCCATTGGCTCTTTTGGTGAGGTGCCCACTCCCTTCTTTTTACCAATGGGCTTTTTTAAATCCTTTGCAGATAAAGTAAGTAGAGAACAGCTACTAACAGGGATTTTATAGCTAACTGGCTGGCTGGGTGTCCATAAAAGGGAACTACTCCCCCCCCCCCCTTCATTTATCACAGTGGGGAAGCTTAAATACTTTCCTTCCTGTTTTATCCTCCATCAAAGAGCAATCACTCCTATACACTGTTCTTTCAACTGAAAAGTCAAGAAGAAAAATGTTGCTGCAGATCACAAATGCAGTTTTTCAGCTGCTTGATGTCACCAGGAGCTAGTTTTGAATGCACACAAACACTTGAACATAGCTAGATCATCTTTCTAGCATGTCCCCATTGTGAAGATTTGAAAAGACTAAACCTGAACCTTAAAAGGTACGTACACCAAGGAAAAGAACAGCAGCAGAATACTTCTCCCATCTCCCTCTCCATCAGGCTTTCCTTAAAGAGAAGAAATGATTGTTCCATTCCTGGTGAAATATCCTCCATTTGTTAAGCTGCATCTGTAGGGGAAAACCTCATCCACACTTTTAATTGTTTTAACCCTATTTTTCTGTTTCTACTTCCCAGATCATCTAATACAGAGGGACTACCCTGGTTCTGGTGTGGACCAAGATCTGGAGATAAGAGTACAACCCATATATTGTAGTTCTCACGACACATGGTAAAGCTGTCAGCCGGAGACACAAAATATTAAATTCAAGGATTAACATAATAAAGACTTTAATCAGCAAACAAAATAATAATTGGCTAAAACAATATATTCTGAAATTGCAGTTTGGGTCATACTATTGAGAAGCTATTTGTGAGCATGAAAAACCATACTTCACATTTTCATGTAGGGACTGATCCAAACCCCAATGAAGTCAAAAGACAGCTTTATATCCTACCCTTAATATGTATTTCATAACCAGGGCCGGCTCTAGGTTTTTTGCCGCCCCAAGCGAAAAAAAATTTTGGCTGCCCCCCGTCCTAGCCATGGGCTCCTCGCCGCTCCCCCCGGCTGCCCCAGCCCTGGGCTCTCCCCCACCACACACACCTCCTGCCGCCCCAGCCCTGGGCTCTCTCCCACCCCCATCTGCACCCCCCTTCTGCCGCAGCTCTGGGTCACTGGTAACTCGCTCCCACAGCAAGTCATTCAGCAGGAATTTTAGATGTGCACAGAACACAGACAGGATTAGTTCCTGCATGGTTACAGAACTGCAGTAAAGTGGAACAATTTTCAGCTTGTGTGACTGGAGGATATCTGGATTCATATTATAAGACTGTCCTACATAAACGAGGAAAAGTTGAGGTGCCTTTATTATTCTTTTGTTCCACTCTTTCTTTCTATAGGGAATTTGCCAATGCAATATCACTGTCTTCCTTTTAAACAAACAAACAAAAAAGGCAATGGCTGAAAATAGCAATTCCAGTCCTAATAACCACTGGGAAGCATTTCTTGCTCAATTTTATCCTACTTTTTCTACAGCAAGTTACAGTGGATCAGTATATTTGATTTGGGAGAAATGAAGTAACAACTGCCCAAACTGAGCGTGAGCACTCCTTAATTTTGAGGCATTCAAATCTGGAAGGCAGGTGCTGGGGGGGGGGGAGACTGTGGCTCCGCGGGGGAGCACGGCAACATGTATGCAGCAGTGTGTCTGGCGCTGCGCGGAGCCAGACACGCTGGTCTGAGTGGCACGGTAAGGGGGCTAGGGTGTTGGATGGGGCGGAGGTTCGGGGGGGGGGCAGTCGGGCAGGTAGAAGGGGGGGTTAGATGGGTCAGGAGTTTTGGGTGGGCAGACAGGGGACAGGCAGCTGGATAGGCATGGGAGTCCCAGGGGTTTGTCAGGGGACAGGTAGGGGGTGGGGTCGTAGGGCAGAAGTTGTCGGGGGGTCTGAGGAGGGGGCAGTTGGGGACAAGAAGAAGGGAGGCTTAGATAGGGGGTGGGGTTCCAGGAGGGGGCAATCAGGGGACAAGGAGCAGCGGCGCTTAGATAGGGGGTGGGGTCCTGGGGGGCAGTTAGGGATGGGGGTGATCAGGGAGCAGGGCGGGTTGGATGGGTTGGGGTTTCTGTGGGGGGCAGTCGGAGGGAGTGGATGGTGGCAGGGTGGGGCTACCCTCCCTCCCGTGGAGTGTCCTATTTTTTTAAATATGGTATCCCTACTCACAGTGCAGCTCTCCATTCACAGCAGGCTGCAGCATGAGGTCTCAGCTACCTCACTCCCTCCCCCTCTTTCCTGTTGGTAGCAGCCAAGGGAATGCTGGGAAATGTAGTTCTTTCCCTGCTCCAGGGCTGGCTCTATAGGCAGGGAGCTAACCAAGGAACTACAGCTCCCAGGGCCCCCTGTTGATTCTCAGCTCCCATACTGGATCCTGCCGCCCCTGCAAATGGGCTGCCCCAAGCATGTGCTTGCTTTGCTGGTGCCTAGAGCCGCCCCTGTTCATAACTTGAAATACCAGCCCTGAGCTATGTCTCTTACAGAGATGAGTGATATTTTATGTCAACTAGGCAATATTTTTCATATTACCTTGATATTTGCCAGATATAAACTTCGCTATTTCACATTTCCCAGATCAAAACTAATTCCAGAGACCTCTAAAAACAAACAGCAGAATGACAAAATTTACTTCAATCCACAAAAAACAATAGAGGGTTCTGGGAGTCCTCAACTCGGGAGTTGAAGGCACTTAGCACCATATATAGATCACTCTTTCTTGGATCTCAGAGAGAGTATGAGGTGGCCCAGAATGGAAAATCTCGCCAAATTAAAGCCATATGTTGACAAATAAACATTACTGAATTAAATATAAAAAGAATAGAGTTTATTTTACATCTGATTTTAAAAACTTGCTCTACAATTTTCATGTGTTTTAAGTGTACTCGTTTTTTCTTTTAGTTCATATTCTGTGCGAAGTATTTTTATCCAGCAAAGTAGGTAGATGCCATGCCAGATTAGATAATAAACACATTTAGGCTCTCTTCCTGGAAGCACTTACACACATGGTTAATGTTATTCATAGGAATATTCCTATTAAAATCAGTGGGACTGCTCACGCCGCTGCTCATGTGTGAATAAAGTTAAGCATGTGGGCAAATGTTTGCAGAATCAGGGGCTCACACTTTCTGCATAAGTTTAATTTATAAATATAGGTTTTGGTGAGGAGAAAAAAGTGAACCAAAGTATTTTGAAAGGAAGAGACAGATCGGAATAAACAGAGTAGAATTTCTTCCTTGTAATTAGCCTGTAACCTGAATACTTTGTATATGCTGCAGTGCCCTGCCATGGCATGAAGCAGAATTTTTTCCCTCCTCAGTAACAAATAGTATGTGATTCAGTGAAAGAAAGTATCTTTAACAATCTCATGACTTTTTGGCAGCAGTTCTTCAGTGTGAGGAAAGTATTGCACCAAGCTATCTTCTCTGCTCCTTCCCCTGAGTGGTTGAAAACACAAATAAATAATGTAAGCCAAATTTTGTCCTGAGATCCAATACAAGTGTCCCAGGAAAGTCAATGGGAGCTGAGTGCAAATGAAAACATGTCCCTTCAAATTAAATGTGCATTTCTCCATGCCAGACAGTAATTAACATTTAATTTGCCACTTGAATTCCCTAGATAACATTTGTCAAATGCTTATAATAATGTAAAGTGCTTAGTATTGTTCTGATACACAAGAGCTAAAAAAAAAGTAATTTTCTAGTATATTTACAAAGAGAACCATTCTGAAATTCTTTTATTAGCAGTAATAATGGTTTGCATTTATAAAGTAGCTCTCTTCCAAGAGCGTAAAATTGCTTTTACACAGGTAAGTTTTATTGTGGGGAATCTGAAACACAGAGAAGTGACTGTGGAATCCAATTCTCAATCCTAGTCCCCTGCTGTAACCACTAGGTAATGTAATCTCCCTGCTTTCTAATACAGATACCGTGGTATTGTATAAACTAAAATTATGTTGTATTCCCAAGTTACTCTAAAGCAATGTGGTAACTTCTGAATATGTTTTTCATTTTGATCATGAGAATACAATAGCATCTTGCCAATCAAGCCTGTTTTCTCTCTAGCCTATGTGGTAACCCGTTTTGTGTAATACTTAGATGATTCATTGGGTCTCTCTTCCCGAAGCAGTTTGAAAAAAAAGCAAACAAAAAGTTTACTGGCCAAAATATTTCCCTGAATTGCCAGATATTATGTTTCAAATTAACAGTTTAAGCAAACAAATCTGGCTGAGGACACTAACCATATTAAGGCGATGCAGCCAAACCATTCTGTTAAATAAACTGTCTCTTACACCTCCACATGCTACAGCTGAGTCAACAAATCCAGACACTCATCTGAGCTTTATCCATTATGCTCACTAAATGTTGTCATAAGTCCATTGTGGCTGATAATGCCATAAAAAAGGAATCAAATGCAAGTGAATATGAAGTCTTACTCTAATAGGAAAACAGGTACATTACAGTCAATTTATTGAAGCATAGATTTTTAAGAGACGCTTACTAGCAGCCTTATGAAGATGCTTAATAACCATCTGAAGTGAAGTGAAGTGCTGAACTCTCGCAGCTCCCAAGAAGACAATAGGAGTTAAGGGTGTTGAGAATCTCACACAACCAGGCCCAATGATTGTACTAAGTTTTCGAAGAATAATTTAAACCCTCCTCCCCTCCAAAAAACCTCAGCATAGTGTTATGAATTGGGATTATTATTATCTTTAAACTTTGCCTAGGAACTGTAATGCACTTTGACAAACTGTGGGCGCATCAAGGGATGAGGAGCCAGGGCCAGCCCCAACGGGGGATGGAGAGGGAGCGCCACCTTGTCCTGGCCACAGCTCCGGCCCCAGCTGCACCTGTGCCCCCATTCCCTCTCCATCCCCAGGACAGCTCCAACTCTAGCCCCAGCTCCTCCCCAGTTCTGCCCCCAGTTCCACCGTCAGCACAAGCTCCTCTGCTGAGCCAACTGTGCAGTAATGTTTGGGGGGGGTGGATAGATTCCATTACTGGTAAGGAGTGGGGGACGGGCCAGAAAAGTTTGAGCACCTCTAAGTTAAGGGCTGTTATAAAGAGGATAGGGATCAATTGTTCTCCGTGTCCACTGAGGTTAACACAAGAAGTGATCAAGAAGCTTAATCTGCAGCAAGGGAGATTTAGGTTAGATATTAGGAAAAAATGTCTAACTATAAGGGTAATTAAGGTATAAGGGAGGTTGTGGAATCCACATCACTAGAAGTGTTTAAAAACACATTGGACAAACATCTGTCCGGGATGGTCTAGGAATACTGCCTCAGTGCAGAGGGCTGGATTTGATGACCTGTTGAGGTCCCTTCCATCCCTACGTTTCTATGATTCTATTACATCCACAATGTCAGTTTCAGCTTCTTGTCTAAAGGTAGTCAAATGGCCAGATGTTTAGTGGTTCATTCTGTATAAGCCCCCAAACATTCAGTTCCAAATTTAACTAGCCTAACAACAAAAATAATTTTTATTTAGAACAAGCAGAAATTTCAGACCCTATCTGTCCCTTTTTGTAATTAACGTCCTAATTTCAAAATTATTTGACTGAAGTACATTATAAGCTGTGGTTTAAAAAATGTCAATGATTTTAATCAAATTCAGCCTTGCAAGAACAATTTTAAAAGTTGGATCATATTTTTATTGACAAGCTTGATTAGCCTTTTTTGTAGTTGTGCACATATAGTGTAGTTAGAATTAAAAGATGTGGAGCCCTTGCAGAAAGAGGATGAACAACATCCCATATAAGTGCAGCAATTAGGGCATTCTTTATAAAGGCTCACAAAACCACAGGTTACATGGGAGTTTGTACTGGCACAAAATGAAAACATTAGGAAGTACAAGATCGAAACAAACAAGCTGAGCCTGTCCTCATTGAATTCAATGGATAATTCTCTGAAAACATCCACTCTGTTTGTGGCAGCAGTCAAAAAAGCTAACAAAATGTTAGGGACCATTAGGAAAAGGATAGATAATGAATGGAGTAGAAAAAGTGAATAAGGAAGTGTTATAAACCCCTTCACATAACATAAGAACTAGGGGGTCACCCAATGAAATTAATAAGCAGCAAGTTTAAAACAAACAAACTAAAGGAATTACTTCACACAACACACAATCAGTCTGTAGAACTCATTACCAGGGGGTGTTATGAAAGCCAAAAGTATAAATGGGTTCAAAAAAGACTTAGATAAGTTCATGAAGGATAGGTCCATCAATGGCTATTAGCCAAGATGGTCAGGGATGCAACTTCATACTCTGGGTGTCACTAACCTCTGCCAGAACCTGGGACTGGACAACAAGGGATGAATGACTTGAAATTACCCTATTCTGTTCACTTTAACACATTTGCCACTTGCCACTGCTGGAAGACAGGATGCTGGGCTAGATGGACCATTGGTCTGACCCAATGTGAGGTTCATATGTAAAACTTTCAAAATGCAACAAAAAATTATTACCGAATTGACTACTGCAGGTATCACGCGATGTTTTTCCCTATCTGAGTACAAACATGAAATACAATGTAATGCAAATTGAAGGTAAATATAGAACAGACAGTTCTGATGCTTAAAAGGGTAAGTAAAGAGAATTAAAAAACAGCAACTCAATGGGAGTTTTGTCTCAAAAACAGCAGGAGCATGGCTCCAATTTTTTGTTCATTTTGAATAACCCCTCTTTTATTTTAAGTAAAACATCTCTGCAAGTTAATATAGTGGAACAACCAGAATATTTTAACGGAGATTAGAAAGAAGGAAAGAAGAGACTCAAAGACTCAAGTAGAATCATAACTTGTTTGCAAAAATCATTTTCCTCAAACTATTTGTCTCTCAATTTCCTGCTCCATAGCTCAGTTTGTCATTTGGTTACAAACAGAGAAATGCATTACAGAGGTAGAAATTAAGCGTCTGATATACTGTGGAGCAAAGCTACACAAGTTATACAATTTTCAAAACAGCATGCTTCCAAATGGAGAGATTTGAGAGAGACAGCCAAGTACCACAAAAATTACTGTAAATACCATTTCATGGAAAATATTCCAAGTCTGACCAGATAAATATTTTAAAATACTTTACTTTAGGGGCTACATGCTATTTAATTTATTTCTGGCTCTTATGTAAGTCTCCATTCCTACCAAATTTTACTGCTGTGAGTAGTCCTCATTCATGCAACTAGTCCCATTGACTTCAATAGTATTACATGCTTGATTAAGGACTGCTCATATCAGTAAAGTTTGTAGAATCAGGCCACAAAATGGCATATTTAATCTCCATCACTCTGCTGACCTTTTCACTTACAAAGAATGCAGCCCAGCTTCACTTTATCTTCATTTTAAAAAGGGGGAGCTGAAGAAATTTAAGTGTCCATCAGGTAGATAACCCCAGTAGTAAGGGTTTTGTCCTAAGAAAGAGTGGGCTTGGAGTCAGGAAACTTGAGCTTTGTTCCTGGCTTTGCTGCTGACTTACTGTGTAGTCTCAGGCAAATTACTAAAACCTCCCTTTAGCTTACCCAGCTGTAAAACGGAGATAGTTTCACTGTCAGAACTGCAGATGGTAAACGATGAGTCTTGTCATCACTAGATTTTCAGACTGGATGTGAGAGAAGCCTCAGACATCTTGGCTGAAAAATAGCAGTGTTGTTTCTCCACATGTTTTAAGGTTCCAAAAAGCAGTTTCCACAACATGTGCAAAATATCTGTTGCTTTCCCCCCTCACATTCAAATGGATTAGGCCTGCTCCTTCTACCCACCTCTCTTCTTTTCTTCCCCCCTTCCTCTTTTTTGCTTTTTTACATCTTTCCTGTGCACTCTTTTCCTTCTGCATCTTGCTCGCACTCCCCATTCCTCCACTCACCAGCCAGCTACATGCTGCTAGCAATGATGGGCATCCACTCCAGGCTGAGCTGAGTGCCATGATATCCAAAGAAACTCCTAGACTAGGGGGTTTCTTGAGCCTGCAGCCCTGTACATGTGATCTCCTCCTTTCCACATGAGAGCAGGGAAAGAAAGTGTCTTCCGAGGAGCCATCTGCCACTTCACCTGCAAACGAAGCAGCACATTTACAGGGTGTGGGAGTGGTTCTTGAGCCCTACAGATTTATTCATCCCCATTGATCCTCTCCTCTACCCACGCTGCACCTTTAATTAGTTTGTTGCCCCTTCCCTGCCATGGGCTTCCCAGTGGACTGGGAAACACTAAAGTATATTATAGTGTGTTTATTAAAGGGCCCTGGAACTGTCATGTTTCATAACAATGCGAACCAATGTCCTTTCACTAATGATATGGGAAGCCCTGTTTAAAGTTTTTAAAGTGTTTGTTGGGCTCTTCCTAAAGCAAACCACTGTTTTGATGTGAAATAAAAAAGCAGCCCTCTGAAATCCACACTTCAAATGCTGATTTGTTTGCTAACAATAAAGTCAGGCTAATTCAGGGCTTACTTCAATTAACTGTATGTTATAACTGTCATCTGCCAATTCTGCAATACACACACTAGGGTTCTTTTATATTTGTAGGGAGAACTGATGAGACAGAAAATGAGTTTTCTTTCAATTCTTTGGGAAACATAAAGTTTACAAGAGCAGGGCAAAAATCTCTCATTAATGTGAATTTGCAATTGGGCTCAGTCTTTAGTCATTTTGCAAACCTTAGCCCAGCCTTGAAATATTCCTCGGATGAGGTTGTTTGCTTGGCGGCGAAATCTGGAAACAGCTTCTCCCATAGGTGCCCATCTTCATTCACCTCCAGAGAACCCGAGGGCTTTCCCCATCTGCCTTAAATATCTTCAGGCAACTCAATGGCCTGCTCCCCTCGCCAGTCCTTCATCTTCAAGTTGCATGGCATCTTCCATTGCATTTCCTTTACAGAGTCTTTCTAAAAAGGGGCCACCTATCATAAGCCACTGCATCCCCAATCGTTACAGGGTCTTCCAGTGGGCAAGATGTATTGTCCTGCTAATATCCCAGAGGGAGTAATGCTCTACCGGGATTGAGAAAAATCTGCAGCAGTTCCTTAGTTACCATACTATTATGGGCCTTTTTTCCCCACTCCATTCACGATTCAGTGTTTTCTCCATCTATTCTCTACCATACAATGGGGGGGAGGGAGCACACCAATGTGCCCTCCAGAAAATGTCTAAAGAAAAACCAGGTGTTCTGATGCTTGGTGGTGATGGAGGGGTTTTGTGTCTGAGGCAGAGATGGAACATAATGGGGCATGTGGGCAGCTGAAGGGAGAAAGAAATTGTGGCATGAGGTTTCTTTTCTTACACTCAGAGCTCCAAGGAAATCTACATGGGTTAGTTTTTTTTCCACTGTGTGCAAACCAAACTGCAGCATCAGTGCAAAAACCAACTCTTTCCGGGTTCACATAGCCCCAAAGTGTCCTTTATATTCAAACTTCTTCTGCAAGCAGCAAAGCATACGGCATGATACAAGAGAGTTTTCTCCTCATCCAGTGCCAATCAAGCTATGTTTTTGTTGCTATGGTTTTAATAGACAGTGATGGTTTCTTTCCTTATCTGGTACTAGAGTTTCCATGGTACACTGTACAGCACATTTTCTGAGAGTACAGATTGCCTGATTACTCCATTATGCTGACATTTCTATATATCACAGAGTTAGAACTGCTGTCTGGCCAGAGTTAGAACTATTATCTGGTGTGCTATGTGATACAGAGAGCGTGAACAAGTATTTATCTGGGAGGTCCACAGCCTTATAACTTTTCCAAACTCTTTTATATAATCCCTTCACGAACCATTTTTTTCCCCATCATTTTTGGACTGCAATATAGTCTCCCTTCAGTAAATGCATACTTCAAAGGCAAAAAAATAACTTAAGGAGATATATATATGGTTTCAGGACTGGTTATGTTCAGTATGTATTTAGGAATAAGTCTACAAAATAAATGAGTCAAGAAACACCTCCTACCATAAACACCTTCCTCAGAGGCAATTCCCAGAGGATAAGATTTAATAATACTTGCATTTATAAAGCATTTTTCAGGATCTCAGAACATTAAGAACATGAATGAATTAAGCTTCACCCTGTATTGTTATGCCTATTTTACAGAGGGATTAAGTGATACCTAGAGAAGGTAGGTGACTCCCCCAGTAGCACACAGGATTCTCAATGGCAGAGCCAGGAATACAGCACAAGTCTCCTGACTTCCAGTCCTGTGCCTTAACAGCAAGACCCTCCTTAAGGGAAACAGTTAATATAAAATAAGACCTATTTCCACAAGCCCTGAATCCATTGTCATAGATGAGCTATTTCCAAGGTGTAGGAAAGTTCAGTTCAATAACATTCACACTTTTGGCAGGTCCAAAAATATCTGCCCTCAGTTATACCTGCCTTTGACACCTCCTATCCAGACATGCCAAACCCATGGAAAAAACACAGAAATTGGGCTTGTTTTTGGCTTCATTGGCTTGTGAGTAGCTTGTTGGTTAGTTTTTGGCTTGTAGCTTGTTTGGCTTGCAGCTTGTTGCTTCTTTTTTTTTTTTTTCGATCGGCTCCCAGTAAGCAGGGGAAAGGGGGGGGCAAGCAGGGGCAAGGGGGAGAGTCAGTCAGTGGAGCACAGCAGACCCACCACAGTCCCAGACTGTACACTGGGGAGATCTAGTCACATAGAGCGTTGGGGTTCTTAGGGGTTGGCTTGCTTTGGCCTTGTTTTGAAATGGGATTAGCTTGATTTTTGGCTTATTGTGAACGTCGGGGCGCTTATTTACCGCCTGAAAGTTGGCAACTGTGCTCCTATCTGGATTAAAGCAATGTAATGTACCTGGGCACACAGCCATGAGCCCTTAGGAAACGCCAGTTAGTACAGAATACTACAGAAAGTCTCAGAAACACAGGCTACCACAAGCACATCAAACTAGCCTTTCTCTCCCTACACTGGCTTCACATAGAATATAGAGTTAACTTCAAGATCTTGGTCCTTATCTTCAAGGCACTCAAGGCCTATCTAAAAGATTGCCTAATGCTCTGGGATGAGGAGGGTGGCAACTTTGCTCCTTTGGCAAAATGGAGTTTTCTACTCTAAGGGTATGTCTACACTATGGGATTAATCCGAATTTATATAATTCGAATTTTGGAAACAGATTGTATAAAGTCAAATGTATGCGGCCACACTAAGCACATTAATTCAGTGGTGTGCGTCCATCGACGCTAGCGTCGATTTCTGGAGCACTGCACTGTGGGTAGCTATCCCATAGTTCCCGCAGTCTCCTCCACCCATTGGAATTCTGGGTTGAGATCCCAATGCCTGATGGGGCCAAAAACATTGTCACGGGTGGTTCTGGATATATCCTCCCCCCTCTCCAGGGAAGCAACGGCAGACAATCGTTTCGCGCCTTTTTCCTGGGTGAATAGTGCAGACGCCATACCACGGCAAGCATGGAGCCCGCTCAGCTCAAGACAGCAGTCATGAACATTGTAAACACCTCGCGCGTTATCGTGCAGTTTATGCTGAACCAGAACCTGCAAAACCAGGCAGCGAGGAGTAGGCTACGGCAGCGAGAGTGATGAGGATATGGACATGGAATTCTATCAAACCGCGGGACCCGGTGCTTTGGAGATCATGCTGTTAATGGGGCAGGTTATAGCCGTGGAACGCCAATTCTGGGCCCAGGAAACAAGCACAGACTGGTGGGATGGCATAGTGTTGCAGGTGTGGGACGATTCCCAGTGGCTGCGAAACTTTCGCATGCGTAAGGGCACTTTCTTGGAACTTTGTGACTTGCTTTCCCCTGCCCTGAAGCGCCAGAATACCAAGATGAGAGCAGCCCTCACAGTTGAGAAGCGAGTGGCGATAGCCCTGTGGAAGCTTGCAATGCCAGACAGCTACCGGTCAGTCGGGAATCAATTTGGAGTGGGCAAATCTACTGTGGGGGCTGCTGTGATGCAAGTAGCCAAAGCAATCACTGAGGTGCTGCTACGAAAGGTAGTGACTCTGGGAAATGTGCAGGTCATAGTGGATGGCTTTGCTGCAATGGGATTCCCTAACTGTGGTGGGGCAATAGATGGAACCCATATCCCTATCTTGGCACCGGAGCACCAGGGTACTCAGTACATAAACCGCAAGGGGTACTTTTTAATGGTGCTGTAAGCACTTGTGGATCACAAGGGACGTTTCACCAACATCAACGTGGGCTGGCTGGGAAGGGTTCATGATGCTCGTGTCTTCAGGAACACTAATCTGTTTAAACGGCTGCAGCAAGGGACTTACTTCCCGGACCAGAAAATAACCGTTGGGGATGTTGAAATGCCAATAGTTATTCTTGGGGACCCAGCCTACCCCTTAATGCCATGGCTCCTGAAGCCATACACAGGCAGCCTGGACAGGAGTCAGGAGCTGTTCAACTACAGGCTGAGCAAGTGCAGAATGGTGGTAGAATGTGCATTTGGCCGTTTAAAAGGTCGCTGGCGATCGTTACTGACTCGCTCAGACCTCAGCCAAACCAATATCCCCATTGTTATTTCTGCTTGCTGTGTGCTCCACAATCTCTGTGAAAGTAATGGGGAGATCTTTATGGCGGGGTGGGAGGCTGAGGCAAATCACCTGGCTGCTGATTATGCGCAGCTAGACACCAGGGCGATTAGAAGAGCACACCAGGAAGCGCTGTGCATCAAAGAAGCTTTGAAAACCAGTTTCATGACTGGCCAGGCTACAGTGTGAAATTTCTGTTTGTTTCTCCTTCATGAAAACCCGCCCCCGTTATTGACTCATTCTCTGTAAGGAACCCACCCTCCCCCTTCCCCCAGCTTGCTTTCAAAGGAAATAAAGTCACTATCATTTAAAAATCATGTATTCTTTATTAATTGATTATAAACATAGGGAGAGAATCGACAAGGTAATCTGGGTGAGGTTTGGGAGGAGGATAGGAGGGAAGTAAAAGGCCACTGAAAAAATTCAATATAATGACAGCCTTTTGCTTGGGCTGTCCACTGGGGTGGAGTGGGAGGGTGCACCGAGCCTCTCCCCCCCGTGTTCTTACACGTCTGGGTGAGGAGGATATGGAACATGGTGAGGGGGGAGGGAGGTTATACAGCGGCTGCAGTGGCAGTCTGTTATCCTGCTGCTGTTCCTGAAGCTCCACCAGACGCCGGAGCATGTCCGTTTGATCACGCAGCAGCCCCAGCGTTGCAGCCTGCCACCTCTCATCTCGAGCGTCCCTCATGACCTCACGTTCACTGGCATTGTTCCTAAATTTAGATACGTGCCCTTCCACTCATTCAAATGAGCTCTTTCATTATGGGTGCATTCCATTATTTCCGTGAACATCTCGTCTCGCGTCCTCTTTCTCCGCCACCTTATCTGAGATGGCCTTCGGGAGGGAGGAGGGAGGCTTGAAAAATTTGCAGCTGCTGGAGGGAGGGTTGAAAAAAAAGGAGAGAAGTTTTTAAAATGATACATTTTACAGAACAATGCTTATACTCTTTCATGGTGAACAACACTACTCACATTACATAGCACATGTGATTTCAGTACAAGGTCGCATTTTCCATCTTAATATTGAGTGCCTGTGGCTTTGGTGTTAGAGAGCACAGATGCAGGTCCGGGCAACAGAATTCAGCTTGCATGTGGCCATGGTAAGCCATTGTCTTTCGGCTTCTGCGCCCTCCTTTCCCACATACCAAGCAAAGCCCGTTGTCTACTGCGGTTTTCCTGTTAACCTTCAGCAGCAGAAAACAAACTAAACCCTCCCCATCCAATTCTCTGGGATGATCGCTTTATCCCTCCCCGCACCGCGTGGCTGGTAACAGGGAAGATCCCTGCTAGCCAAACGCGAAAAGCTCAGGGCCAATTCCCACCCCCACCCTCCCGCGCTTGGCTAACTGCAGGAAAGGATTTATTTTCAGCCACAGGCAAACAGCCCAGTAGGAACGGTCACCTCTGTCCCCTTAATTAAATTCCCGTATTTCAACCAGGTTACCATGAGCGATATCACTCTCCTGAGGATTACACAGCGAGATAAAGAACGGATGTTGCTTGAATGCCAGCAAACACCGGGACCCTATGCTGCCAGGCTTTGTAATGCAATGATACCAGATTACTTGCTGCAAGCATGGTGTGGTCAAGTGTCCTACCATGGAGGACGGAATAAGGCTGCACTGCCCAGAAACCTTGTGGCAAGGCTTTTGGAGTATCTCCAGGAAAGCTTCATGGAGATGTCCCTGGAGGATTTCCGCTCCATCCCCAGACACGTTAACAGACTTTTCCAGTAGCTGTACTGGCCGTGAATGCATCCCAAGTCCTCAGGGCAAAGTAATCATTAAAAAACGCTTGTTTTAAAAGCAAGTTTTATATTTTAAAAGGTAAACTCACCTGAGGTCTCTTCCATGGGGTCATGGCCTTGGCTTGGGAGGGTTGGGAGGGTACTTCACTCAGGCTGAGAAAAAGATCCTGGCTGTTGGGGAGAACGGAGTGCTGGGTGCTCTCCACAAGCTCGTCCTCCTCCTCCTCTTCCCCGTCCGCAGAATCCTCAGGTGTAGCTGATGAGATTATCCCCGCCTCGGAATCCACCGTCAGAGGTGGGGTAGTGGTGACGGCCCCCCCTAGAACTGCATGCAGCTCGGCGTAGAAGCGGCATGTCCGCGGCTCTGACCCGGAGCGACCGTTTGCCTCCTTTGTTTTTTGATAGGCTTGTCTGAGCTCCTTGACTTTCACGCGGCACTGATCTGAGTCCCTATTGTGGCCTCTCTCCATCATGCCCTTGGAGATTTTTTCAAAAGTTTTGGCATTTCGTCTTTTCAAACGAAGTTCTGCTAGCACTGAATCCTCTCCCCATATAGCGATCAGATCCAGTACCTCCCGTACGGTCCATGCTGGTGCTCTTTTTCGATTATCGGCCTGCATGGTTACCTGTGCTGATGAGCTCTCTGTGGTCACCTATGCTCTCCTGTGCTGGGCAAACAGGAAATGAAATTCAAATGTTCGCGGGGCTTTTCCTGTCTACCTGGCCAGTGCATCCGAGTTCAGATTGCTGTCCAGAGCGGTCACAATGGTGCACTGTGGGACAGCTCCCGGAGGCCAATACCATCAAATTGCGGCCACACTAACCCTAATTTGAAATGACAATATCGATTTTGGCGCTACTCCACTCGTCAGGGTGGAGTACAGAAATCGATTTAAAGAGCCCTTTATTTTGAAATAAATGGCTTCGTTGTGTGGACGGGTGCAGGGTTAATTCGATTTAATGCTGCTAAATCCGAATTAAAGTCATAGTGTAGACAGGCCTAAGGGTCAGGCTTGCCAGTGCAGAAGACAAAGCTTTCTCAGACCCGAGTCCAAACAAACTCCTGCAGGAACATCTTATTGTCACCAGCTTCTGTTCCAAGTAAAATGCATCCTTCTCAGACCCACGTTTTCTAACAAACATATAAAAACCTTTACAGAATGGAATAGAACAGAACAGAGCATTCTGGCACTATTCCTAACCCAAATAAAGCAGGAAGTTAGAGAAACATCACAAGAAATCCAATTTTTAATGAAATTTCTTGTCGTACTTGGCAGATCCAAGAATTTTACTTCAAAACAGCATCCAGTCTTTCTAGTTCAACTATTAACCTTCGGAGGGTTTCCCATAGCTAATCAAGAATTCACTTAGATTACAACCTACAGAAGAGTAGAAAATTAGTACTAACACATATAGGTAAATTGCTGGTGTCCCTGGAAAGAATGAAGTAAGCAAAATCTAGACTGAGGTGCACCACATTAGACTCATCTGACTGGACTACAAAGGGCCTCATCCAAAGCTCTTCAAAGTCAATGGAAAGATTCACATTGACTTCAAAGGCGGAAGAACAGGCCCCATATTTTCCATCCAACTTGTTGTCAAAGAGCTTCCCCAAAGAAAGAATAAATGATGAGACTCAGATGGTGATGGTGAATAAAGTTCCAAGTCAAAATAAAAAGTGTTCTGTGATAATAATTTTAAAAAATTAGATAAATTGGAACTCAATCTAGAGGCTCCTGTATAGACCTAACAGAAAGCCTAAGGTGTGATTAGGGAGAAAAAACATCCTACATCAACTCAGCAAGACTAAATTTTAGTCCAATAGGGCTTTTCAATCATTTGGAATATTTCCAAACAGAGCAATTAGTATATACTATATAATAATTTAATTTTAACTGCAGATTTAGAAAAAAAAATGTTGCATCCCACAAAAGAAATTAGAAATAATTGGCAAATTCCTTTCACCACACTGCTGCTGCTGAGGACTTTATATCTAAGGACTATGCATTTATTTATAAGTGTGGAGGGTTATCCTTATAACTACAGGTGTACTATTGCAGTTTTTACACACAGGATGCAAGTCAATGAAAATTTGAAACAAATGGAGCATACCGGTAGTTTCTTTTTAACAAAAATAGACATCACCAAAAAGTGCAGACCCCATTCCTGAAGATTCAGTGAGTCCTGCAAGGAATTTCCCTTAAACTGTGTTTGCCTGCACAACAGAGGAGGACCTAGCAGACTGTCGGGTAGCTGCAGCATTACTCGATACATTACACTTCCTCTCTTTGGAAGAGCACTCATTTAGAAGAAATGTCCTGTCCACTCATCATTATTTCTGATCATCCTCTGACTGTCTGACGCATGATGCCACTGCTAACAGTGCTGCAGGCACATACAGCCATTTAAAGACTTCTTAGTGAGTCATTTTTCCAATGATAAACGTTTCTTTTTTGAATATATTACCAGCAGGGCCGGCTCTAGGATTTTTGCTGCCCCAAGCGAAAACAATTTTGGCCGCCCCCCCCCCCCGGGGTTTTCTTACCCCACCCCCGGCCCCGCCTCAACTCCGCCCCTTCCCCAAATCCCCAGCCCTGCCTCCTCCCCCCAGGCTCTCAAGGCTAGGAGGGAGGGAGGGAGAGGGAGAAGCAGCGCGTGCGCCGCGGCCACTCAGGGTCTCCCCCTCCCTCCCAGGCTCTCAAACCCGGGAGGGAGGGGGAGATCCCGAGCGGCCGCGGCGCACGAAACAGCTGATTCGCGCGCCGCTGTTCCCCCTCCCTCCCAGGCTCTCAAACCCGGGAGGGAAGGCCGCGGCGCGCGAATCAGCTGTTTCGCGCGCCGCGGCCGCTCGGGATCTCCCCCTCCCTCCCAGGTTTGAGAGCCTGGGAGGGAGGACGAGCAGCGGTGCGCGAGCGGCAGCAGCAGAGGTGAGTTAGGGTGGCCGGGGCACATTTTTAGGGGCGGCATGGCCCACGCCAGAATGCCGCCCCTAAAAATGTGCCGCCCCAAGCACCAGCTTGTTTTGCTGGTGCCTACAGCTGGCCCTGATTACCAGGCAACAGAAAATGCCTAAAAGGAGGGTCACATATATTATCTGACTTCTGAGCCTGCACATTTTACAGCCCTGTTTGCTTCCTTGTTAAGGATCCAATCCTACCCCTTAAATCAATCACAAAACTCATTGACTGCAGTAGGTTCAGGATCTGGATCTTGGTGAGAATACTAATTTTATAATAGTAGTAGTAATTATAATACTTTGCACTTACATTGTCACTTTTCCCAAAGGACCTCACTGCACTTCAAAAACATTAATTAAGCCTAGTCACAATATGCCTGTGAGGCAGGTAAATATCACTATAATATATAGATGAGAGGCACAAAGCAAGTGATCTGCCCAAGGTCATATACATCAAACAGAGATGAGAATAGGACCCAGGAATCCTGACGTCCAGTGACTTGTTCTAACCACTAGGCAACACTTTCTAGCAAGATTCTGTTATAAAGGAATGTGCTAGAAAATAGTAGATTCATTGGGTACTAAAAACTGCTCACAGATTATGGGAAAATGCATCACAGTTTAGGAACTTTCTTGATCATTTATCAACTAAGTAAAAACATGAGATTTGTTGTGTCAACTACCAATTTGTATATGATTAATATAAACTTTCCAAAGAGTATAATATAGCTGTCTTTGATTACAAGGTATAAAGCTAATTTTAAAAATATATTTTGTTTCTCTCAAAGTGGGGAGGAAGGTTAGTGTACAAATTTTTTTTCAATGGCTGAGATGACCATTCAAGAGAGCAACACGCTTGAAAGAAAGGTTTTTTGTCTTTATCTGAGGGTCTTTTTCACTCCTAACTTTTTGTTCCTTTGCTTTTCTTCCTTCACCTTAAATTCAGGACTTTCGAGAGGATTACTCAGTGTTCTGTTATGGACCAGACTGTACGCAGTGTTCCACTATGTATCGGGCTTAGCTTTCCTCTGCACGATCCACTCCAACCTTCAAGGGTATGGAGGAGCAGGAGCCCTACTGTGAAATAACTCCATTAAGAAGATCTGTGGTTCAATCTCAGCTCAGCTATATACTGCCAGCAATACCATAATCAAAGTAATGTATTCTTTTGAGTCAATTTCCTTCTTAGTGAAGGTCCTGCATGATGCAAAGTGAAACCAAATAGTTCCAAATAAAACCAATCCCCAACCCTAACCCAGCTCCTCCCCACACACTTCCATCTATGAAATATTAAAAGTTGCTACTCACTAAACTATGTATGGGACCTGCTTCACGGTAGTATGCAAATACTTTCTAACGAATAAGAGAGCAATAAAGGTCAGCCCAGATCTGAAATGAAAATCAAAACATGAGAAGCTTTTCTTCAGCTATTATGAGCCAGATCCTCCGCTGACAGAAAAATGATGAAGCCTTAATAGGGCCCTACCAAATTTTCGGCCCTGAAAAGAGCATCATGGACAGTGAAATCTGGTTCCCCTCCCCTCCCCCCCATGAAATCTGGTCTTGTGTGTGCTTTTACCCTGTACTATACTGATTTCATGGGGGAGACCAGTGTTTCTCAAATTGGGGGTCCTGACCCAAAAGGAAGTTGCAGGGGATCACTAGGTTATTTTAGGGGGCTCATGATTTTGCCACATTTACTTCTGTGCTGCCTTCAGAGCTGGGTGGCTGGAGAGCGGTGGCTGTTGGCCGAGCACCCAGCTCTGAAGCCAGCACCCCACCAGCAGCAGCGCAGAAGGGTGGCAATACCATACCATGTCACCCTTACTTCTGCATTGCTGCTAGCGCTGGCTCTGCCTTCAGAGCTGGGCTCCTGGCCAGCAGCCACTGCTCTCCAGCTGCCCAGCTCTAAAGGCAGCCCGTCACCTGCAGCAGTGCACAAGTAAGGATAGCAGTACTGCAACCCCTCCTACAATAACCTTGCGACACCCACACACACACACACACTCACACACACACACACACACACAACTCCAGGACCCCTACTATTACAACACCATGGCAAGCGGCTGGAGGAATGAGCAGGGTGCCTTCTCCCTCCCCCAGGGTGGGAAGTGAACTCATACGAATGCACCTCTGAACTCTGGGTCTTCATTGACCAAGGAAAACCATTATGAGTGGGTGCAGTGGAGGGAGAAGGAAGGGGTACATTAAAGAAACATTTCTTTGTTGGCCTAAGTTTTAGTGACTTTGCTCCAGAATGCTAGATTTGTGACTGGGGAGCTTATATGAATATACATTTCCTAGTAGGCCAAGATTTTTAAAATGCATTATTTGCCAGTGTCGTCATCGCACAGTGTTGCTATCTCGAGCGGTCGTTATCTTGGGGAGGTTCTGCACTAAACATTTTTATTATATTATAATTACTTTTTCATAAGAATATAAGAATGGCCATACTGGGTCAGACCAATGGTCAATCTAGCCCAATATCCTGTCTTTCAACAGTGGTCAATGCCAGGTGCTTCAAAGGGAATTAACAGAACAGGGCAATTATCGAGTGATCCATTCCCTGTCGCCCACACCCAGCTTTTGGCGAACAGAGGCTAGGGACACTCAGAGCATGGTGTTGCATTCCTGCTGATAGCCATTGATGGACCTATCCCTAATCCTGTTGTAGTTTTGGCCTTCACAACAACATCCCCTGCAAAAAAGTTCCACAGGTTGACTGGGTGTTGTGTGAAGAAGTACTTCGTTTTGTTTGTTTTAAACCTGCTGCCTATTAAATTCATTTGGTGAGCCCTAGTTCTTGTGTTATGTGAAGGAGTAAACAACACTTCCTTATTCACTTTCTCCACATCAGTCAAGATATTATAGACCTCTATCATATCCCCTCTTAGTCGTCTCTTTTCTGAGCTGAAAAGTCCATCTTATTAATCTCTTCTCATATTGAAGTGTTCCATACCCCTAATCATTTTAGTTGTCCTTCTCTGTATCTTTTCCAACTCCAATATATCTTTTTTGAGATGGGGTGACCAGAACTGTACACAGTATTCAAGATGTGGGCATACCATGAGTTTATACAGTAAAAGTGGAGGAGCTTGGTTTGCCAGACTGATCAGCAAACCAATTCTTACAACCTATGTGAAAAGGCTGCAAAACACTGAGCCTCTGGACTGCACTGACATGCAGAAAACCTTACAAGCCGGTCACTGTGAAAGCCAATTTTAGATATACTTCATAAGGCTGTTAAGACAACACAGTTTATGCAAACAAACATGGCTGTCACATCATGCTTTTTATTTAAGCAAGAGCTATCACACACTACAAACTGGAGGCCACTGTTAGGTGCATTGTCACTTGTTAATCCTTAAATTGGACACTAGTTCTGACCAAGACCAGCAAATGCTCACTATCTTTCTGTAAGAAACTCAACTGACTGGTTAGAAGCATGCAGTGCAACAGTGAAAGACTCAGCAATTGAAAAAGTAAAGAACTCTCTCACCGCATTCAGCAAATGTGCATACATGTCTAATGAATGCACCGATTCAAATTGACATCAAGTATTAAGTTATTGCATATGTTATCTTGATGTCAGTGGTAGGCCAGTAGATGTATTTCTAGATGTTCAGGTTATAGATGACACATCGTCTGCATCTGAGATAACCCACAACTTAGAAGAGTTAAATGCTTGTAAAATGAACCCCAAAGAGATGGCTGCTTGTGCATTTGATGGAGTTGCAAACTTCTCTGGAAGACATGGTGGAGTATAAGCTTTGCTCAGAGAAAAGTGTAACCATAATCTCTCCTATACACACTGCAGAGGCCAGCTACTCCAACTACCACTAGTATGAGCTGCAGAATTTTCAAAAGACATTAAAAAGGCCATAAATGTAATGTCTTTGTTATATTCTTTTTTTCAGCAACAGGCCAAAAGGACCGAATGTCTTAGAAAAAATAGAAGATACACTGGGACTGAAATTCAAATGAGTCCAACCTGGGAAAACCGACTGATCCTTAGCTGTTGTCTTAAAATAACAGCAATCATTATTGGCTTTAGAAAGTATCTACCGAGATGGGACAGATCTAAGGTAGTGAGGCTGGTGGACTACTTTTGCTATTAAGTTCAGAGAACAGATATAATTTAGAGAATTTTTTCACTTCAAGGTCCCAGAAACAAAGACAAGGTTTTCATCTCGAGGCCAAATGACCAAAAACATCAAGACACTTGATCACGGCCTTAGATAGACCTAGAGACTACCTATACTTGACCAGAGCCATTGCCATTCTCTCTCTTATAAGTCTACTGTGGAAACCACTTGGTCATTAAACAATGCCATCCAGGCATCTGCTACAACAGTAGTAGATCTTTGTCCAGAAATAGAAGCTACGCTTAGATTAATCAGAGAGATATCCATGGAAAATGTACTGGAAGAAGCAAAGACTTCAGTTCAGAAGTTGACTAATTAAGGTACTTATATTGACTCCTTAAGTGAAAAGGACAAAAAGGTGTTTGTTAAGCCAGCTGAAAAAGTACACAGACTTGATTCTTACATATCTACAACAGTGACTTCTGGATTCTACTCAACTTCTGCATAGCTTTTACTGATCCCTGTTTTACAAAACGCCGACAGTTTGAGTGGTGTGAGGAACTACCCTCAATGGCGCTGCTATGTGATCAGGACAGAATAAAGAATTTGAACACAGAGTGGAATATCATATGATGAATGAATGAAGATTTGACTGCAACTTCTTTCTCATCACTAGGGGTTCAACACAATCTTTGTGCTATGTTTCCTGGGATGAAAGAAGTAGGAATTAATCTCTTGCTACTCCCAGTCACAACAGCTACAGTTGAGCATTATTTTTCCTCATTGAATAGAATTTTGTGTTCTGAAAGAACTTGCCTTCTGCCTGATCAGAAGCATATCATGAAGGACTGGAGGTACTGGACACACGAGAAGCCATCAAAGATGAATGCACTGCTTTCGAGAAGTTCATTAACAGAGTTGTGCAAAATTACAAAGAACCAAGAAGGATATAGATGTAGTTCTTCATAGTAGGATTCAGTAGCCAACTTTAATTTGTATGATGATTTTAAAACATGAGTTAACTCTAATGAAATGGTCGTGAAATATTTCAGTTTTTACTATCATGCCATACCGCCCACCTTTGCCCTCAGGGTCTTATCCCTCGTTAGCCATCACCCCTCCCCCCTTGATATTCAAACACACCCCCTAATTTCAATTCCTGGGGAAAACACTGCCCAGTCTCCTTGTCCAACCAATCCAAGCCGCCCCTCCCCCACTGCCATCCCCAGTGTCCTTGTCCAGTTGTCCCAGTCCATTCTCCTGCCCTCAGACTCAGTCTTACTTGATTTTTTGTCCTAAGATGCTCCTTTCCCTCTCCCAATGTGGCTTTTGTCCCCCTTCCTACTCTGTGCAGCCTGCAGCAAGCAGGGGGTTCACTAAGAACATAGCAGAGACAGGCTCTCTGCTCTCAGTTCCAAGGCTGGGTCCCACATTGGAGCAGCTATTGCAGGGAAAGTCTGACTTTGGTCCTATTGTCCTGGATTTGTGGCATGGTCATTTGCTCTGTGAAGAGGGGGTATGCACAGTCTGTTCACACACAGGAGCTGTGAGGAGATGAGACACATTCAGTCATATTGTGGAGATGACGCATGGGCAGTGTGGTTGGAATTAGGAGCTGAGAAAGGCTGAGTAATGTTCAGTTTTAGCAGCTAAAATCTCTGAAGTCTCTACTGAGTAGGTGCCAATAATAATTTTTCAAACACTTATAAACTGGACAAATTTGGGCAGATTTTCATGGGAATGGCAAAAGACACATCCCTGACAAAGGCTCTGCCAGATTTCAACTACCTGCTCCAAAGCTATTCAAACACTACCAACATTTTTTAACATGGGTAAAACAATGCATGTTCCTCAGCCTTGTTCTCTTGTTGTTTTCCAAGACAATTCAGCTTGAGGCAGACATCCAGCATGGAATATTTCAGCTCAAATGGCTTGGTAAAGGGAAGGTCCTCTCATGGATTCGTAACTGGGTAAAAGATAGGAAACAAAGGGTAGGAATAAATGGTCAGTTTTCAGAATGGAGAGAGGTAAATAGTGGTGTCCCCCCAGGGGTCTATACTGGGAACAGTCCTATTTAACATAAATGATCTGGAAAAAGGGGTAAACATTGAGGTGGCAAAATTTGCAGATGATACAAAATCAAGATGGTTATGTCCCAGGCAGACTGAAGAGCTACAAAAGGATCTCACAACTGGGTGATTGGGCAACAAAATGGCAGATGAAATTCAATGTTGATAAATGCAAAATAATGCACATTGGAAAACATCCCAACTATACTTATACAATGTTGGGGTCTAAATTAGCTGTTACCACTCAAGAAAGATCTTGGAGTCATTGTGGCTAGTTCTCTGAAAACATCCACTCAATGTGCAGCGGCAGTCAAAAAAGTGAACAGAATGTTGGGAATCATTAAGAAAGGGATAGAAAATAAGACAGAAAATATCATATTGCCTCAGATAAATACATGGTATGCCCACATCTTGAATAGTACGTGTAGATGTGGTTGTCATCTCAAAAGATATATTGGAATTGGAAAAGGACAACAAAAATGATTAGGGGTATGGAACGGTTTCCGTATGAGGAAAGATTAATAAGACTGAGACTTTTCAGCTTGGAAAAAACAACTAAGCAGGGATACGATAGAGGTCTATAAAATCATGACTGGTTTGAGAACGTAAATAAGGAAGTGTTATGTACTCCTTCTCATAACACAAGAACTAGGGGGTCACCAAGTGAAATTAATAGGCAGCAGGTTTAAAACAAACAAAAGGAAGTATTTTTTCCACACAATGCACAGTTAATCTGTGGAACTCCTTGCTAGAAGATGTTGTGAAGGCCAAGACTATAACAGGGTTCAAAAAAGAACTAGATAAGTTCATGAAGGATAGAGTCCATCAATGGCTATTAGCCAGGATGGGCAGGTATGGTATCCCTAGGCTCTGTTTGCCAGAAGCTGAGAATGGGTGACAGGGGATGGATCACTTGATGACTACCTGTTCTATTCATTCCCTCTGGGGCACCTGGCATTGGCCACTGTCAGAAGACAGGATACTGGGCTAGATGGACCTATGGTCTGACCCAGTATGGCCATCCTTATGTAAAGTTATAAGCATCTGAAAACAGAATCTTAAAATGGGAAGAGTTAGGCAACCTTAATAATAAATGATGCTACCAGCCCTGCCTAGAATTATAATACTGTAATTGTGATATAATACATTGCACTTATATAATTCCTTACATGTGAATATCTCAAATTGCCTTAAAATGGTAATGAATTAACCCTCAACACCTCTGTGAGATAGATATGCCTATTTCATAATTGTGGACACATCAAGAATAGAGACAAATGACTGGTTTATGCTAGTTTAACAACTAAATCATGCTTTCCATTTTAGTACCACACTATGATGTGGTTTCCTTATATAAATATGGTTGTATTTGCTGTGGTAGTTGCTGAATATCAGTATTCTGGGAAGAAGAAGAACAAAGTTTTAAATGACCTTCTAGGTTCACACATCCCTAATGATCTATTATAAGGACTGTGTGAGCATGATCTTAGATGGCTATTATGGGGACCTTTTCTAGCTCACTTTTGAAAGAACTACTATTTTCCTGCTTTTAAGAGAGACAGCTGCCTTCCCAGCATGGTTCAGAGCGGACACAGAACAGCATAATTGGCTTACAGTATTTCTCTTCCCTTTTGTCAGAAGAGTGACAGGTTTGAGGCATCAGATGGCAAACAGTTTTAATAAGTGCTTTTCATTCAGACTAAATGGGTTTTCTGATAATGCAGTAGCCCCTCCTAAATAATCTCTACTTCATTTTTTAGTTTAGATTTTGGATGTCCGTTCCTTCCCCTACGCACCCTTGAATCCAGTTGCATTTCGAACAATGCTTTGTGTCTGTCTGGGACACCACCATCTTCCACATTCTATAAGCCGGAGGATAAAACAAGATGAGAAAAAGGTGGGAGAGTATTCAATAGCTGGTGCATTAGGATTTACAATGGAGGATGGCCCCGCTGACCAGAAAGTGCTGCACAAATCAGAAGCCAGGGCTAATGGAGTTGAGGCAGGGCAGTCTCAGAGAAGCACATTAACCCACCTACTCCCATCCATCATTCTGAGACCAGTTTTTTCACTTATAAAAGGTGAAATAGGAGCAGTTAAATGCGGTTATATTTAAGATTTACAGGTGAAAAATTAAACTTCAAGGAGGGTCTGCCAACTGCCAGGTTCTGGTCCACTAGGGGGCCAAGCAAGAAAAGGCAAATCAAAAAAGTTAGTATTCCTCTGAAATATAAACTGCTCAGCGGCCGGGCTCAGTAGAACTCCATGGGTAATGAAGTCTCTGAAGTTTTGCTTTTACTTCTAGAAGCTGAGCTAGGACATGTCAGATCAGTAAATCAAGAGTATGGGGAAAAAGAAAACCTAACTTTCCTTCCCTAGCAAATAACTCTCCAACACTTTAAGCTTCAGTGTCCAATACACTCCACTACACACAATAGTTATGTATTGAAAATCGCATTACAATCAGTGGTAGATCTGCTAGTTGAGTACTGCCACTGTGGGAAAAAAGAAAAATATTATGCACCATTCAGATCAGTCAGTGGTTCTTTCAGATAAAGGGTCTGTTTCTGGGCTTACACGGGTTTTACATTCACACCAATCCACTTCTGCTGGTCGAGTTACACCCCTGTAAATGACAGCAGAATCAGGCCCAAAGGAGCCATACAAGGCAGCAGGTTGAGTGGCCCAAAGCGTGTAGTGCACACTCCTGTAGGGGGCTGCAAAGCAGCAGAGTGGAGTGCCTACAATCAGTTCCAGCAGCCCAGCATCCAAAGTGTAAAGATGGTTTGGAAATTAGAGAGACTTGGTGGGTGAGGTAATATATCTTATTGGACCAACTTCTGTTAATAAGAGAGAGACGCTTTCAAGCTTACACAGAGCTCTTCTTCAGGTCTGGGAGCAGCAGACATGGCACTGCTCCGCGTTCACGCCGAGTCCTGCTGGCAACCACTGTAGGGGCTGAGGGGAGAACCCTTGTTCTATGGATATCAGGCTTAATTAATCACTGCACAGGAAACTAAGGAGAGTTTTTTTTCTATCCAAAGGTTAGTTTAGCCCACTGATTACAAAGGCAGAGGAAAGAGTTAAGTAATTTAAGTAAATAGTCTATTTACCACTATTGATTTAGCTACCCCACTTTACCTTCTGCATGCCCCACTACCACCACCACCATTTATAAGTTTATTTACATATTATGTATATTCATATTTAGGGCCAAATTCTGCAGTAGGCCTCAGCCTTTTTATGCCAATCTGGTGTTCCCTGGCCACTATAGAGCTGCAGGGGAACATGCTGGTTGGGAGTGTATTGGGGAAGAGAGAACACTCCTGGTTCGTCAACTATTTTTGATTGGCATACTAGCTGCTCAGGGCCCATTACAAGCCAGTGCAACTTGGAGCAGCCCTGAGGCTGCTCTAAGACACACAGGGGTCAGAATACAGAAAAACACAAAAGAAGTGTAGACATAGCGGAATGCAGGAAGGGAGTAGTGGAAGCTGTGGCCCTTACTATGTAAATGAGCTGATTTCATGATACAGCTGGTAGTTTCTTATTTATATCTATAGAGATAGACAAACACAAATATGGCATCGCCAAAAATGCCCAGTCAACAAGAAGAACATGCCCTTGCTGATCAGTCATTCATGTTTAATTGCTTAATTAGCCCAATAAGCTTGCTTCAGTTGCATTAACCTTCTGTTATAACTTACATTTGCATGGGCTAATTGCGGAAGCATTCCAAACCCCAGCAGTCTGAAACGTGGTTAAAAGCACTAATTCTGAAAGCAATTTTTTATGCCAAAAATAATTTCAAGATGTTAGAATAATGAACAAAAATAAACTTGCCATGGTTTCAATAAATTTTTTTTGCCAAGTCCTAGCTAAAAAATAATAAACCCTACTAGCTAAATACCATTGAAATGAAGGTGCTCATTCAGAGAGAGCAGTAGATATGAAAAGGCTCTCAATCCTCCTACAACACTCCCCACTGTTCCTTGTGGCAAGTCTGTCTCTCCACCTTTACTGTGACAACTCACAGCTCCTTACGAATTTTCCCCCTCTGCTCATCAGAAGTTATTTAGGTACCAAATATTTGCACACCTGCTTAAATAGCTAGGTCTGGCCCCATCACTCTGTAGCCAGAGTTATATATTGCTAAAGGGAAGGAGACTGGGGAAGGTTCTAGAAGAAGATCTACAGGACCAGGAGATGAGCAGGCACAGGGCCCCATAGAATTTACAGCCCCTGCAAAGAGAACTAAAATTCAAACAATTAAGGAACTGTATTATTTTATGTCAGTTTAAAATATTCAGTCCAATATCAGTGATTATTGCCTTTCTGTAGAATATAGCAAAGTCATTTTCTGGTGCCCAAAGGGGCATTGTTGCAAATACTAGAAGCATCACACCGCCTGCTGGAGTGGATACAGCCAAAATTATGAGAAAATGTGATAACCTCTCACTAGCAGAGCATTACCCAAGCAGTGTGGGGCAGCTTGCTTAACCTCACAATGTTACCTGACAAATAGACTAGGATTACTGGTCTAGGATGTCTCTTGAAGACTAACTATAGGATAGTGCAGGGGTAGGCAACCTATGGCACGTGTGCCGAAGGCGGCACACGAGCTGATTTTCAGTGGCACTCACACTGCCCAGGTCCTGGCCACCGGTCCGGGGGGCTCTGCATTTTAATTTAATTTTAAATGAAGCTTCTTAAACATTTTAAAAACCTTATTTACTTTGCATACAACAATAGTTTAGTTGTATATTATAGACTTATAGAAAGAGACCTTCTAAAAACATTAAAATGTATTACTGGCACATGAAACCTTAAATTAGAGTGAATAAATGAAGACTCGGCACATCACTTCTGAAAGGTTGCTGACCCCTGGGATAGTGCCACTGCAGGGGTTGGAGGAAGCCAGAAACTTACCCTGAGATTCTTTTCTATTGTAGCTCAGTAGAGCCCTTAGGCAGAATGCTGTCCCATCCAATGTCAAATAAATAGTTCAAAAACTGCACCCAGTGGTGAGCACCAGGTGGCTGACTAACTAGAATGGAAATCTTCTTGCGCAAAATAAAAGCAATACTCAACTTGTAAAAATGAAGAGCAAAAAAGCACAAATCCAAAGGTCTGGTGTCAAAAGAAGGAGAGAGGCAGGGTGTTCGTTTAAAGGAGGTATTTATAAAACTCTGACAACAACAAAACAGTTACTTAAAAGCTGAAACAAATAATTCAACAATCCTTTCTTCACAAAAGGGTAACAGAGGATGCTGGCTGAAAAACAAGCAGACAGTAGCTTTGAGAGGTGCTACTTTATTATTTGAGGGAATATCTCTCTACCTTTTTAAGATAGTATTGTAGGTTTTGTTCTTTTATTAGGTTTCCCCAGGATGACACCACAACAGATGTGGCCTTGATTTTCAATTACTTTTACACACAGTTTTACCCCCTCTGTCAGAATGGTGTAGTGTAAATGAGGTATATCTACACTGCACCTGGAGGTGTGATTGCAGCTTGGGTAGACATACCTGTACTAGCTCAAGTGGGGGCTTACCCTCAGGGCCGGCTTCAGGCACCAGCTTGGCAAGCTGGAACTTGGGGCAGCCACTCCGGACAGGGGTGTCAGGTCCAGCTATTCGGCGGCAATTCGGCGGACGGTCCCTCACTCCCGCTAGGAGTGAAGGACCTTCCGCCGAATTGCCGCCGCAGATCGTGATCGCGGCTTTGCTTTATTTTTTTTTATTTTTTTGTGGCTGCTTGGGGCGGCCAAATCCCTGGAGCCGGCCCTGCTTACCCTGGTGGGCCGCAGGCCAAAAGTTCCCGATCCCTGGCTTAGAGGGATCTTAGATCTGGGAGGCACCAGTGACAGCTTAATTAAAAACTTTGCTTAGTGTGCAGCAATGATAAAAAGAGTTAGGATGCATAAGGATAAAAAAAAATAGTCAAAATAGTCTAATGCCATTAAGTGAAAATCAATTGTAGGCCGTCACCTGAAATACTTTGTTCCATTCTGGTCCACCTATCTCAAAAGAATTCCTCAGAGACAAATAGAGCATTGAAAATGAGCAGAGGCATGGCAGATTATGTCTGGAGAGACCTAAAAGACTGAGAAGATTTAATTTAGAAACTAGTTAAGATGGGTTATGATGGAGGTACATAAAGTAAGACATAAGACAGAGAAAGTAAATCAGGTATTCATTTATCCTCCCATAATACAAGAATAAAAAGGAGTCATCCAATTAAACTGAAGGTCAACATATTAAAATCTTTTTTATGTACTGCATAATTAGCCTGCATGAGTAATTGACACAAGTGAATTCATTGGGTACACCTACACTGCAATAAAAGACCTGCAGTGTAGACGGCTGCAGCTGACCTAGGTCAACGTACTCTGTTTCACAGGGCTTGGTCTGCAGGGCTAAAAATTGAAGTGTAGACATTCAGGCTTAGGCTGGAGCCTTGGTTCTGAAACCCCGTGAAAGGGGGTGGGTCTCACAGCGTGGCCTCCAACCTGAGTCCAAATGCCTACACTGCAAATTTTAGCCCTGCAACCCAAGCCACACAAGCCTGAGTCAATTGACCCAGGCTCTGAGACTTGGTGCTGCCGTATTTTTATTGCAGTGTAGACATACCCATTGAGACCAGGAGCTCAGAAGGATTCAAAAAGGAGAAGACATGTATATGAATAAGAACATCCACCGTAACATCAGACAGAACAAAAGAAAAATGTAGAAGGGATATACGCCCTCCTGCCTGATCCAAAGCACATCGAATCCAATGAAATATTTTCTGATTTCAGTTGGATTTGGATCAGACCCTCCAGGTATGTGACCACTAACTGATAGGGACTAGACAAACTTCTCAGGCCAAGTTATTCCATCATTGCCCAGTACTGGCAATTTCTTGCATCTTTCACTGGAGCATCAGATTCTGGCAAGTGTTGGAGACAGGATACTGAGCTAGATAGACCACTTCTCTGACCCAGCATGACATGTTTTGTAATTAAGGATGACTGATTCAATTCAGTGGATAAAATAAGATCTTTCACCCAAATTAAAAACTAAAAGGGTTTTTTTAGGTATGAAAAAACTTGGTTAACTTTTGTTGCTGAAGTTGTTCACTGCGCCATCTCCTGGGTCCATCTAGAAACAGATCTACAAAAATACAGTGAGAAAGGTTATTCTTGTAACAGTTCCCACCAGATCAGAAGTAGGAAAGACAAGAAATATGAGAAATCTGTTAGGGAAGAGCAGTTAAAGAAGTTCAAGGAAGAGATTTAGCAACTGGCAGTGTTGCCATATTCAGTCCACACACAAAAAAGTATCAATTTCAAAACTATTTTTTCCAGGATCTCCTGCTGATTTGTGACTCCTAAATTTCACTTTGTTCTCAAAATCATCATTTCTATTTGGTAGAGAGTCCTGGTCTTTCCTGAGCCCGCAAACAAGGCATATACCCAGAGCATGTGTGTTCTCCAATCTGATAATTCTAATCTTGGCATTTTGGACTTTGTATGAAAGCAGTTGAAGCTCTTGCTCAGTATTATACAGACTGCTCTGAACAGTGTCCAATTTCTGTTGTATCCATTTAGGACTTCAGGTTCCACTTGTATTAAAAAATCTTGCCCTCAAAGGCATGAAGTTTGAAACAAGGATTAATTTGCAAAATGTCAGACTTTCATCGTGGTAATGCAAACATAGCAGGCCATAAACTAGCTAAAATAAAAGCTAAATCTCCAGTGTGGGGAGGGGGAGAGGTGATAACTGAAACCCAACACATCTGCTCAAATGGTGAACGAATTAACCATTTTAATATGATTTTTAATCATCCTGTATTCCATGTTTGTTTCTAATGCCCCACAACTTTTCTTTAGTTCACCTTCTTTGCTGGTTTCGTTTCCATGACAGTTGTTTGTTTCTACTTAGAGCTGGGTAACGGTCGAACAAGCCCAGCAAACTTCAGGTACTCCTAAACACATGGATGGTGGTCATGCCTGCCAAACTAGTTGCCAAGCCAGCAGATTCCACCATTTTGTGATTAATTTTTTATTGATTTTCATAAAGAAACAGACAAGGAAAAGTGCAAAAAGGCAAATGACTTACAGCTTATGTATGGTTTCAAATACTTCATGCTTGACAGGCTCTACAATGGAATTATGCAACTATGCAACTTGGCAAAGCTGCAAGACCAGACAATACTACATAGATATAACATGGGGGAAAGGGGTAACGGTAATAAGAAGACATACCTGAATAGGGAGAGGAGGGGACTAGTCTGGGGGGTGAAAAAAAGAGGAGGGGTTAAGTAGAATGGAGGTCTATCATTCTTTGAGCCATCCACCATTTTTTGTTGCTGTAAAAGTAACGGCCTCAAAAGTGCCAATTCACTGATTCTGTTCCACACTATATTTCATCGCCTTCTAAAAGTAGTACTTCCAGGAATAGCATAGTGAAATGAAGGCCCCCTCCAATATTTGGCATCCTCAAAGGTAAGTAGGAACTGTGGGGGAAGGAAAAACAAACATGGCTGAGATTTTCAGTGGCAGGCCATTACTTGTTTATTTTCAGAAGGAATGAAATGCTGTGTGCATATAGAAATAATAATGTGATAAAGTTCTCCATTGCCAAAAACTGTAAATAGTGCGTACTTGTAGTATGTGCATGTAGGAAACTCTCCAGCTATTTTATAACAAATTGTCCAGCTGAAATAGTACAGACAGGCAGCAGCAAATTAAATTATTGTAAGAACTTTCTTTTTGAACTATTTTAACTCAACTGGTAGTCTCTATAAGTCAGTGAAACATAGCCAATTAATGGAATAAGAGGCCTGAGAAAAGCAGTGTTGCTATAGATTTGGTGTCTGTATTATATCAGATAAGGCACAGAAAACTGGATCAATAGCCCTTATTTACACATGGTTGGAGCTGCTGTGCCCAGGAGGTATATCTGATGCCTAGTTAGGACAGGCAAAAACTCAACTAAAGAGGACTTCTCTGTCCATAATGGAGAATACCAAGAGAAAACTAAATATTGTACCAAACTCTAAACAGTTTAAGTGTAAGACTGGACTGGACTTCAGATATTTTAGCATAACTCATTCCTCCAGTCAGTACATGATAGAAAATTCTGATGATCTCTAGTTCTTGCAAAACAATTTTAAGAGCTTTGCCATTTGGCAAAGTGGGAGTGTTATCCAGGGTTTTCATAACCCAAAGCAGTCACTTAACCATTTCTTTCCAGGCGGTGTCAGGAATAAATCAATGGGGACATAGCTCCTCGGTCTGATAAATGATAGGTAAAACCATTCTTGTTTGTACCAAAAATTATTTCTATAAGGCAGGGGTGGCCAAACTTACTGGCCCTCAGAGCTGCATATAAAAATCTTCAGAAATTTGAGAGCCGGGATACACCTGCTGCCGGGAGCCGGTGCTCAGGGCTTCAGTGAAGCAGGTTCAGCCAAAAAAAAAAAAAAACCACACCACCTTACAAACACAATCAGAATCAAGATCAGTTTTCCACATTCCCACCCCCACCCCATCCTGCCCCACTCTTATGAATCTGTCCTTTCACTTATCTATCCTAGTCAGTAACACTGCAGCTTGCAGCTGTTTTTGTCTGTCCAAGCAAGGCCAGATTTTTCTCCTGACTCTGTGGTGTCGTCACTTCCAGCTTAGGGGTTGGGGCAGGGGATGTTAAGTGCACAAGGTGTCTGTAGATTATATCAAATCCAGTTCTCTCACAACAGAGAGATATGCTTTGTGTAAGGGGCAGCATGGAAGAATGCAGACACATTTGTGTGAGAAACAAAATGGAAAAACGAGACCTGTCGACATTGGCAAAGCAGAGGGAAGGGGACAACGCAATAAGAAACAAGAGGAAACAAGTGGGGAGGGCCAGAGCTATGAAGGGCCTTTTAAAGTGAAGACAAGCAGCTTGAACTTGATGTGGTGACAGAGAAAGAGCTAATGGAGGATTTCAGAGAGCAGGTGACCCGAGGGATAGGTCAGGAAGATGATCTTAGCAACATTGTTCTGAATAGATTGGAAGGGGCAATTCAGAAGGCTGGAAAGTAATCAAGGTGGGAGATGAGGAGGGCCTGGGTGAGTTTTAACTGTAGGGATAGAGAGAAAAGGATGAATCTTAGAAATATTATGGAGGCAGAAGCAACAATATTTGGAAGCAAGGAAGAAAGACTTGGAGAAGGCCCTAGTTAATTAGCCTGGATGACATCCAACAGTTGCCCAAGTAGTGGAGTAATATGGCTCCACTACAGAGGCAGCCTTGCCCTCTGGCAACCTCGTGGTCTCACAAAGATAGTGTTCTTTCAGTCTTCATGATGAAGACTAAAACCGCTATTGTGAAGAAGCCCAGCAACTAAAAAAAAAAAAAAATTGCTCTTTTGGGAGCTTTTCAAGTTCATGATTTTTTAAAATGGTTATGCTACAGAAACCTGGAAAAACATTAGAAATTGTGGGTGACGCTCAATTTTTTAACGTAGTGATATCAATAAGGCTTTAAAGCATATAAAAAAAATCTAGAAAAAGAAAGTTTTACCTTCTTGAAATATTCCACATGTGTAATGATCTCTGTATCCTGCTGAATTGCACTCTACTTTTAGTGGAAAACTCACTACAACCTGAAATACAGAACCCACTGGGGGTGTCTATAAATTACCTGGAACAATACCAATAACACTGGTCTACAGTTTGAGAAGTCGTCTGCTTCAGAGATAAAATGTGCTATTTATTATGTATTTTGACGTGCTGAATTCAAATATGACAATTAAAACAACTGATTGGCTACTATTTCTAAGATATTTAAGTTTTTACATTTTATGTCTATGTATATTGTATAGATAGTAGAGTTTTAATCATAAATTGTAAACCTAGGTCTTTTCATGTGTTTATGGTTGCTTTACATGATAATATTTCACCTGTCCTGTTTATGTAACACTTTAAAAATCAGCAAAAGGGTTCTATAAATAAAATTTATTATGAAACAAAAGGCAAAAACTATTATGTACATAGTTTAGTCCTATTCAGTGTCTATTCGGCGCTTCTTGGCTTGTCTCTTGTATTCATTAAATGGAGCAACTCTTGTCACTGTCCAGCAATAGCCTGCAAGCATTGATGTGCTCCATTTGCCCTGATAGCGTTTCTCCATTGTTGCAATGTCCTGGTGAAATCGCTCGCCGTGCTCGTCGCTCACTGCTCCGCAGTTCGGTGGGAAAAAATCTAGATGAGAGTGCAAAAAATGTATCTTTAGTGACATATTGCAACCAAGGCTTTTGTATGCCTTGAGGAGGTTTTCCACCAACAACCTGTAGTTGTCTGCCTTGTTTCCGAGAAAATGTATTGCCACTAACTGGAAGGCTTTCCATGCCGTCTTTTCCTTGCCATGCAGTGCATGGTCAAATGCATCATCTCGAAGAAGTTCACGAATCTGAGGACCAACAAAGACACCTTCCTTTATCTTAGCTTCACTTACCCTTGGAAATTTTCCATGGAGGTACTTGAAAGCTGCTTGTGTTTTGTCAATGGCCTTGACAAAGTTCTTCATCAGACCCAGCTTGATGTGTAAGGGTGATAACAAAATCTTCCTTGATTCAACAAGTGGTGGATGCTGAACACTTTTCCTCCCAGGCTCCAATGACTGTCGGAGTGGCCAATCTTTCTTGATGCAGTGGGAATCTCTTGCAAAACTATCCCATTCACAGAGAAAACAGCAGTACTTTGTGTATCCAGTCTGCAGACCAAGCAAGAGAGCAACAACCTTCAAATCGCCACAAAGCTGCCACTGATGTTGGTCATAATTTATGCACCTCAAAAGTTGCATCATGTTGTCATAGGTTTCCTTCATATGGACTACATGACCAGCTGGAATTGATGGCAAAACATAGCCATTATGCAGTAAAACAGCTTTAAGACTCGTCTTTGATGAATCAATGAACAGTCTCCACTCATCTGGATCGTGAACGATGTTGAGGGCTGCCATCACACCATCGATGTTGTTGCAGGCTACAAGATCACTTTCCATGAAGAAGAATGGGACAAGATCCTTTTGACGGTCACGGAACATGGAAACCCTAACATCACCTGCCAGGAGATTCCACTGCTGTAGTCTGGAGCCCAACAGCTCTGCCTTTCTCTTGGGTAGTTCCAAATCCCTGACAAGGTCATTCAGTTCACCTTGTGTTATGAGGTGTGATTCAGAGGAGGAGGATGGGAGAAAATGTGGGTCCTGTGACATTGCTGGTTCAAGACCAGAAGTTTCATCCTCTTCCTCTTCCTCGTCTGACTCAAGTGAGAATGATTCTGGTGCATCAGGAACCTGCAGTCCTTCTCCATGGGGTATTGGCGTATAGCTGATGGAATGTTTGGATAATGCACAGTCCACTTTTTCTTCTTTGACACACCTTTCCCAACTGGAGGCACAATGCAGAAGTAACAATTGCTGGTATGATCTGTTGGCTCTCTCCAAATCATTGGCACTGCAAAAGGCATAGATTTCCTTTTTCTGTTCAACCACTGGCGAAGATTTGTTGCACAAGTGCTGCAGCATATGTGTGGGGCCCACCTCTTGTCCTGATCTCCAATTTTGCAGCCAAAATAAAGGTGATAGGCTTTCTTAACCATAGAGGTTATACTGCGCTTTTGTGATGCAGAAGTCACTTCACCACAAACATAGCAGAAGTTATCTGCACTGTTCACACAAGTATGAGGCATCTCTGCTCACTTTGGCTAAACAGAAATGTGTCCCTTTGCAAAATCAAACACTGACAAGTAAGAGAGCACGACACTGCATGATTTCTAGAGCTGATATAGGGCAATTTGTTCAGCAGAGTGTGTAAGCTTCGTTATGATTGCATCATCCATGACTTCTAGGAATAACATGATGCAATTCATATCATGTATGATGCAATACCAGCTTCAGATTGCATCATTCATTGTTTTGCCTAAAAAGCAAGTCCTGTCCAAACCCAGTCATAGATTTATTCATAGATCCAGTCAAAGATGTATTTTAGTCATTTCTGGTTTAAATTGAGATCCCTTCCCTTTATGAGAGTATGTCTACACTTTGAGAGTAGTTCGATTGTACTTAAATCGAATATGTGGAATCGATATTACAAAGTCGAACGTGTGTATCCACACTAAGGACAGTAATTTGACTTTGTGAGTCCACACTAACGGGGCAAGCGTCGACATTGGAAGCGATGCACTGTTGGCAGCTATCGCACAGTTCCCGCTGCCCATTGGAATTCTGGGTCAAGCCCCCAATGCCTGCTGGGGAAAAAAATGTGTCGAGGGTGGTTTTGGGAAACTGTTGTCATCCAACCGTCACTCCCACCCTCCCTCCCTGAAAGCGCCGGCGGGCAATCAGTTCGCGCACTTTTCTGGTGAGTGACAGTGCGGACGCCACATGGAGCATGGAGCCCACTGCGACCATCGCTGCACTTATGGCTGTTGTCAACACCTCGCACCTTATCATCCACCTTTTCCAAAGGCAGATGCTGAGAAATCGGGCGAGGAGGCTACGGCAGCGCGGTGAGGACATGAAGTCTGAGAGTGGCACAGACCTCTCACAAAGCACGGGATCCCGCGCCGTGAACATCATGGTGGCAATGGGTCATGTTGATGCTGTGGAACGGCGATTCTGGGCCCGGGAAACAAGCACGGACTGGTGGGACCGCATAGTGCTGCAGATCTGGGATGAATCACAGTGGCTGCGAAACTTTTGTATGCGGAAGGGAACTTTCCTGGAACTTTGTGAGTTGCTGTCCCCTGCCCTGAAGCGCAAGGACACCCAGATGCGAGCAGCCCTGACTGTCCAGAAGCGAGTGGCCATAGCCCTCTGGAAGCTTGCAATGCCAGACAGCTACCGGTCAGTCGCGAATCACTTTGGTGTCAGCAAATCTACCGTGGGGGTTGCTGTGATGCAAGTAGCCAACGCAATCGTTGAGCTACTGCTGTCAAAGGTAGTGACCCTTGGAAATGTCCAGGTCATCATAGATGGCTTCGCCGCGATGGGATTCCCAAACTGCAGTGGGGCTATCGACGGAACTCACATTCCTATCATGGGACCGGACCACCAGGCCAGCCAGTGCATTAACCGAAAGGGCTACTTTTCAATGGTGCTGCAAGCACTGGTGGACCATAGGGGATGTTTTACAAACATCAACGTAGGCTGGCCGGGCAAGGTTCATGACGCTCATGTTTTCAGGAACTCTGGTCTGTTTAGACGGCTGCAGGAAGGTATTTACTTCCCGGACCACAAAATAACTGTTGGGGATGTGGAGATGCCTATAGTGATCCTCGGGGACCCAGCCTACCCGCTAACGCCCTGGCTCATGGAGCCCTATACAGGCGCCCTGGACACTGAAAAGGAACTCTTCAACTACCGTCTGAGCAAGTGCAGAATGGTGGAGTGTGCTTTTGGACGTCTCAAGGGGAGATGGAGAAGCTTACTGACTCACTCTGATCTCAGCGAAACCAATATCCCCATTGTTATTGCAGCTTGCTGTGTGCTCCACAATCTCTGAGAGCAAGGGGGAGACCTTTATGGCGGGGTGGGAGGTTGAGGCGAATAGCCTGGCTGCTGATTACACCCAGCCAGACAGCCGTGCGATTAGAAGAGCCCAGCGGGATGCGCTGTGCATCCGGGAAGCTTTGAAAGCTAGGTTCCTCAGTGAGCAGGGTAACCTGTGACTATTAAGTTTGTTTAAAGAGAAGCTGAACCTGCCCCTGTTTCTTTACCCACATACTGTTGACTATCCTCTCCAGCTACATACCCATTCACCCCGTCCCCCCCCCTTCCAACACATGTTTAAAAATAAAATAAATGGAACTTTGTTAATGAACACCGTTTTCTTTATTACGGATTTCGCGGTAAAGTGTTGAAACTGGGATGCAGACTGTGGTGGGGAGCAGGCGTAGTGATGGAAAGAATGCTTCTAAACTCGAGGAATGACAGGCTCCTGCTCCTAGAGCGGTCCGCAGTGGTGGACTGGTTGTTTCAACGGAGCCTGCCACCCCTCCTTTTTGGGACTCTGTGTGTGGGGGCTATGTGACTTTGTGGCGGGGGAGGACAGTTACAGATCCCCTGCTGCGTGGCTCTATGATCCAGGATAAGGACCGCAGCATAAGATCTCTATCCGCCCTCCCCCGCCACAAAGTCACATGCCGCCCCCCCCCCCCCCCACACACACACACACACACACACAGAACATGAAAACCACCTCCCAGACTGACCAGGGTGCCTAGTGACTGCAATGTGTGTGTGACCTTCTGCTGAACCTGCCCCTGTGTCTGTATCCTGGTAAAGGTGACTGTCCTCTCCAATTAACAACCCCTTTCCCCCCCTTCAAACACACTCTCCCCTAAAAGAACATGATGGAAACAGTACTTAACAGAAACATATCTTTTATTAGCAACTACACAGTTAGGGGGTGAAACTGGGATGGGGGCTTGGGTGAGGCGGGAAGGAAAGGACTTATCAAATTTTTGGGAATGAGAGCCTTCTGGTACTTGAACGGTCTGCAGGGGTGGAGTGACAGTTTTCACGGCCCCTGCCACCCCTCCTTCTTGGGACTTTGGGTGAGGGGGGTATGGGAGTTTGTGGCAGGGGAGGGCGGTTAGAGATAAACCACAGCGGGGCTCTGTCCTCCTGCCTCCAGTCCTGCAGAACATCCACAAGGCGCCGGAGCGTGTCCGTTTGCTCCCTCATTAGTCCAACCAGCGTTTGAGTCGCCTGCTGGTCTTCCTGCCGCCACCTCTCCTCCCGTTTGCTGTGTGCTCGCTGGTATTGCGACATGTTCTCCCTCCACTGGGTCTGCTGGGCCGCATCGGCTCGGGAGCAGCCCATAAGTTCTGAGAACATGTTGTCCCGTGTCCTTTTCTTTCTCCGCCTAATCTGCGCCAGCCTCTGCAAGGGGGATGCCAGGGTAGGTCGGGAGACAGTCGCAGCTGTAGAATGGGAAAAAGGGAGTGAATTACTCACAAAGACAATTTTTTGTGAACAATGAACATAGTCTGTCTCTGTGAACAAGACCATGCACAGCACCTATCACATGCGCACTCAGGACAAGGTCGAATTTTCGGCCTTCGCATTCAGTGCCTGGGGTTTTGCAGTGGAGATCAGACAAGCGGGGCAGGACAGCTGAATTCGGGTAGAAGGCTGACAAGGTAAGCCGTAGACTTTTGGCTGCTTAAAACTTAATAAAAAATTATAGCAGTGCCCTCCTTTCACGTTCAAAGCAATGCTCCTATCGTTGGCCAGTTCCTGCTGCCGGCAATCCGGTAAGCATGAACTCTGCCCCGTCCCACCCCCTTGTGGCTGTCCCCGGGAAAGATCCCTCTATGCTGCCCCTCTCCCGCCTCCACCGCTTGGCTGTAAACCGCCGGTGACAGTTCTGTAAAGGAACAGGCAAGCAGTCCCAATAGTAACATTCCCCTAATTCTAAGCAGGTCACCATGAGCGACATCACTCTGCTGAGAATTTCTGAGACTGAGAAAGAACGCATGCTGCGTGAAAGCCAGCAAAAACCAGGGCCGTATGCCGCCATGCTCTGCAAGCCAATGATCCCAGAGTACTTGATGATAGCCTGACGAGGAAAAGTTTCCTACCATGGAGGACACAATAAGGCCGCTCTCCCCAGGAACCTCATGCAAAGGCTTTCCAATTACCTCCAGGAGAGCTTCGTGGAGATGTCCCATGAGGATTTCAGCTCTATCCCCGGACATATAGACCTTCTTTTCCAATAGCTGCACTGGCAAGGACTAAAAAGTAGAGCGCCTAGGGCAAACAAATTATGAAAAACCCATTGATAATATTCCTGTTCTGTTCAAAATAAATGTTTACGTGTTTAAAACATTTACCGACTGATCCTTCCCCTGATTCAGGGTCTGGGTTAACGCCTGGGGACGGTTGGTAGGGGATCTCTGTGAGGGTGATGAAGAGATCCTGGCTGTCTGGGAAATCAGCGTTGTAAGTGCTGTCGACTGCCTCATCTTCCTCCTCACCTTCCTCATCTTCCCCGTCCGCTAACATCTCCGAGGAAGCGGCCATCGACAATATCCCATCCTCAGAGTCCACGGTCAGTGGTGGGGTAGTGGTGGCGGCCGCACCTAGAATGGAATGCAGTGCCTCGTAGAAACGGCATGTCTCGGGCTGGGATCCGGAGCGTCCGTTTGACTCTTTGGTCTTCTGGTACGCTTGTCTCAGCTCCTTGATTTTCATGCGGCACTGCATTGCATCCTGGCTGTATCCTCTCTCTGTCATGACTTTGGAGATCATCTCGTAGATCTTTGCATTCCATCTTTTCGATCACAGCTCCGAAAGCACGGACTCATCGCCCCACACAGCAATCAGATCCAAGACTTCCCGATCAGTCCATGCGGGGGCCCTCTTTCTATTCTGAGATTGCATGGTCACCTCTGCTGGAGAACTCTGCATCGTTGCCAGTGCTGCTGAGCTCGCCACGATGTCCAAACAGGAAATGAGATTCAAACTGCCCAGACAGGAAAAGGAATTCAAATTTTCCCGGGGCTTTTCCTGTGTGGTCAGAGCATCCGAGCTCGGACTGCTGTCCAGAGCGTCAACAGAGTGGTGCACTGTGGGATAGCTCCCGGAGCTATTAGCGTCGATTTCCATCCACACCTAGCCTAATTCAACATAGCCATGTCGAATTTAGCGCTACTCCCCTCGTTGGGGAGGAGTACAGAAATCAAATTTAAGAGACCTCTATGTCGAACTAAATAGCTTCGTTGTGTGGACGGGTGCAGGGTTAATTCGATTTAACGCTGCTAAATTCGACATAACCTCCTAGTGTAGACCAGGCCTAACTCACTTATCCTCCGCCATTCCCAAGTCAAGGGCCATATATACTGACCCAATAGCATATCTTGAAAACTAGAGCCAATCAACAATTTTAAGCATCATTTTCGTTCTCAGTGACCCAGAATTAGTAAAGTTTGACTACATTTATTTCAGAAACATTTTGGCTGTAGAGCAGTGTAATCTGAGTACTGTACTGAAATTGCTTCTTTTGTTGTTGACTTGTATTGTGGCTAGTGAAACAAACGCAAAAATAGATTCTAAAAATGTAAAGACAGATGACAATTAAAGTTAAGGAAAAACAAGGAGCTGGAATTTTCAGAAAGAAGCATCTGATGAAGAAGATGTAATGACTGGCAGTGTTTTAGAAATTAAAACAGATTATTAGAATGTCTCATGAACAGAGAGTTCTTTTCAGAGTTCTACAGTATAACAGAATGCAATTAGGTTTAATGGGCCTGATTCGCCTCTCACACTGGTGTAGATCAGGTAAAATTCCACTGAAGTTAATATAGTCCTTTGTTTATGTCTTAGTTTCATGCATGTTCTTTCCTGTATCCAGAAAATATCATTACAAATGCTTTCAGCATAATATATTAATTCTATATTTATGACTTCTCACATTACATTCTTATCTTTCCACTCCTTCACTTTTAGGTCTATTTGTCACAACAATCAAAATTTAAATTAAAAGAACAGTAAAGTGTTTTAGACTAAACTCTTATCTGATGCATTCACGGCTATTAAGCAGCCATTTATCATAATAGTTTGTGTGTTTTTTTTTATTAGCGACAGCTAGTCAACACTATCTGCTCTTGTCGGATGAAGGTTGCTTTTCCCATACAGCAAAGCTAGCCAATGAGACATTCCATTTGTGAACAGTTAGAAGGTAGCAAAACAAAAAGTTACACATGGAAAATGCAAATGTTTATCATGAATGAAAAGAGACATTTGAAAACCTTGGTACAGAATGTTTCCTGTTATTCCCCTCGGAACTTTTTAAGGCTGCGGAAAATTAAAGTTCAAAACTAGTGTTTTGAATCCAAATGAAGAATAATTACGTTAAAGGCTTTTTGAGAACTGGAATATAGAGGTACTTGAACTTTGTACAGCTTTAGCTAATGTTCTGTCTGCTGTGCTTTTTCATAACATTAATGGACTTCGAATCTCTAATCCAGAGTGACCATTTACAGACTTTTATCCCACCTAAGATGGTGGGCAATGATTTCTCTGTAACTTTCATAGAAAGTTACAGAGAACTCTATCCGCAAAGCCTTCTGAAGTTTCATTGCAAAGATCTTATTGAGTAGCTCAAATGAGAATTCCATATGTTGGCACAAGTATCTTTATTAGCTATTACTGAGATAGTGCAGTGTTTAAAACCCATAACATGTTTCTTTTATTTTATTCCAAAATAGTAATTGAAAGGATATTTGCCTATTTTTAAACCCATTACAGTACTATTTAGACTCTCCTGAGTTTGGAATTATTCTGAACAACTTTAACAGGCTGTAAGCCTCTTTAATTTAAAGCTTCTTCACTCTGAGGTGATTAACTTAACTACTGCCAAACTTCTAATTTACTCTTTATATCCAATGTTTGAAGATGGTTCAGATTCATTTATGTGCCCACCTAACTCAATTGATCCTGTTTGAAACATTTCAGGCTACCTTGCTGTTTTTCTTCACACTTCTCAGCTCTCCTTGATTTCCTTTTGATCTTCTTTGCAGCCTGGGGTGCTCCTGTCTGGAATAGGTTTGGACTGATTTCAAACCATATTTTTTAGAACAGCCTTTGTTAATTTTTTTGGAGTAAATTTAGTTTCAATTCATTTGATTTGTGATCATGAGTCTTGAAAAGTTTGAGACCATTACTATTTTATAAATCTGTGTGATTGCTAAATTTTATAATTCATTAATATGGTTTCACTGTTATGCTGATGATAATGAAGAGTTAGCATTTCAATCTAGTTCAGGGATCGGCAACCTTTGGCACACGGCTCGCCAGGGTAAGCACCTTGGCGGGCCAAGCCAGTTGGTTTACCTGCCACCTCCGCAGGTTCAGCCGATCGCGGCTCCCACTAGCCGCGGGTCGCTGTCCCAGGCCAATGGGGGCTGCAGGAAGCAGCGCAGGCCAAGGGATGTGATGGCCGCTGCTTCCCGCAGCCCCCATTGACCTGGAGCAGTGAACCGCAGCCAGTGAGAGCTGCGATCGGCCAAACCTGCGGATGTGGCAGGTAAACCAACTGGCTTGGCCCGCCAAGATGCTTACCCTGGCGAGCCGTGTGCCAAAGGTTGCCAATGCCTGATCTAGTTAGTACTATAACAGTGTTAACCAATTTTTAGTGTGGTGATCACGTCAGGAAGGTGGCAGATAGAGAAGAAATCTAGTAAAACAAATTCTGGTGAACTTCATTGCTTGCTTGGATTGGCATCTTCTCTGGCAGTTTACTTAGATAATAGTTCAAGTTTCCACGTGAACATAAATGTTTATAGCAGTTGAATCTAGGTGTTTATGTCTTTGGATTTATCAGCAGATGAACACTTTGTATCTGTTACAAAATCATTTTGTATCATCATAATGTGGCCAGCTAAAGACTTCTGCTTAGCAAGTATTATAGGGGATGTTAGGAAATATTTTTGTAGATTTTAGTGGCAATTTTTGTAACTCATTTTCTGGGCTGTTAATATTACTACTATTTTACCTTTTATATACTACATTAAAAGCCAACACACTATGTTGGTGTATAACATTGATACCAGAGTTTTAAGCAGAGCTATATTAATCCCTTCTATTAGCAGCTGAGGACCTGCCCTTCTGGGTCTCAGTTGCCACAGTGTAAAAAGAGATTATAATACTTCCCTACCTCACTTTGGTGTTGCAGGCTCAAAATTAAGTGATGGGGCCAGATAAATGCCTAACCAAACAGGCACAATATTATTTTTTGCTTATAATCACACTCTTCATATTAAAATAGCAATATTTTCATTTGAGGTGGTTAACTAGTAGTGAAAAAATTTAACATCACATCTAGCTGATTATTTTAGCACTCAAACTTTTGAGAGAGATTTTCAGTACAAGCTCTCAAGCTGTCATCAACTGATGACCATCTAATTCTTCAGATAGAGAATCACTATGTTCTTCACTATTGCACAGACAACATCTGAACACAGAAAATTGACATGATAAATGTAACTTGTAATTACATGATGCAAAGGTGCATAGTACTACAGATGAAAAAAATTAAATACATATCTATGGAAAAAACAATATCAAATGGCAGTGCTTGATATGCATTTTTATCATTTAACATTCTCTTTTATTTAACCAAATTTTCTGTGCGGGAATACAAAAAAAATTGGTTAAATAAAATCTGTTGGGCCTGATTCTGACCACACACACGCATTTTATACTTGTGTAACTCCATTGGCTACAGTGGAGTTACTCCTGATTTACACCAGTGTCATTTAGATCTGAATCAGGTTTATCGTTTGTGAAGTTACATGTGTGAACTAAAACGGAATTGATAAGCAGTTAGAAGACTTGCTTTTCAACATACTTTTGAGTCTCTCTCATTAATTTTCTTCTTTTCTGGCTAGTTTTATGGCTCTTTTTCATTTCTTCTGTCTACCTTCTAAAGCCTAGTTTCCCTCACCAATTCTCCAGTGAACAATTCTTTATTATTGATAACCTTAAAATTATTCAGTGGTTAGTCTTTGGTACTTTTCATGATTATATTGTCCATTTCTTAGCAGACATGAATATATCAATTTAATGCAGAGCTTCAGAATCTTTTTCAAGCTGTGACCCCAGTTTTCACAATGAAAAAAAATTGTGACCTTAATCCCTCAATTTCCATGAGTACATTACACTTACTTCATTTTTTACTTTGGTTTTGTTCATTTGTATTAGTTAATGACCCTGACATCTTATAAAATATCTAATATTGTACATACATCTCAGACAGTTATGTGGCAATAGCGAGGAAAAGGCAATTACTACATTCATTTTCAATTTCTTATAATTCATGTCTGTGGGATAACTGCTTGTTTGACAGAGTAGAGGTTCCAGGCAGCTGATTTGTAAGTGAAGATTGCCCTAAAACAGCAAGACAGCATAAATGTTTGTTTTTTTCCAGTTAAATATATATTGAAAATTTCTGTTAGAACGGAAAAATAATTGGGACTCAGGACATCTCTGACAGACTCCCTATGTGCATTGTACAAAGCACTTAATCTCTATGTCACTCACTTCCACCTCTGTAAAATGAGTTAATATTTCCTCCCATCTTTTGTCTGCTGTAGTTAAATTACAAGCTCTTTGCAGCAGAGACTCATTCTAACTAGGTGTATTGTAACAAAGTTCCTCCTCTATCTTGGTGGGTCCTGCGCTTATTGGCGGACTTTCTTGCCTCAGAGATTCACCATGTGGGTTGGGGAACAGCCCAGAGACCTTCCCCTCTGGAAGAACCCACAGTCCAGGTCAACTGGGAGGTTTGGGGGGAACCCAGGCCTGCCTTCTACTCCGGGTTCCAGCCCAGGGCCCTGTGGACTGCAGCTGTCTATAGTGCCTCCTGTAACAGCTGCATGATAGCTACAACTCCCTGGGCTACTTCCCCATGGCCTCCTCCAAACACCTTCCTTAGTCTCACCACAGGACCTTCCTCCTGGTGTCTGATAAGGCTTGTGCTCCTCAGTCCTCCAGCAGCAGCACACCCACACCCTCTCAGCTCCTTGCGCCTCTTGCTCCCAGCTCCTCACACTCGCCCCACAAACTGAAGTGAACTCCTTTTAAAACCCAGGTGCCCTGATTAGCCTGCCTTAATTGATTCTAACAGCTTCTTCTTAATTGGCTCCAGGTGTCCTAATTAGCCTGCCTGCCTTATCTGGTTCTAGCAGGTTCCTGATTACTCTAGTGCAGCCCCTGCTCTGGTCACTCAGGGAACAGAAAACTACTCATCCAGTGACCAGTATTTGCCCTCTACCAGACTCCTGTACCCCACTGGTCTGGGTCTGTCACAGTATGTATTTCACCTACCATGATGAGACCCCCATCTCAGTTGGGGCCTCTATGTACTACTAGAATGCAAACAACAATAAATAATAATATGCTGAAGAGCTACTGAATCCAAGAGCGAAAAATAAAGATCTGAGGACAACTGAACAGACATACTATGGAGAGACACTCAATACATTGGATTAATACATGGCAAAATTGGTCAACAAAGGTGAAAGCAGTAACAAATATGGAGAAATATAAGTAATACTAAATGCAGGTTAAAAGTAACTGTAACCGTAATGAATTATTTGGAAAGAAGTTATAGAAAAAGGTCAGGCTGGTGAGAAAGTGTTTTTGTGTTGACATTTACCACATGGAAATAGGCTACCTGGGTTTCACTTTGAATGAAGAAGGGCTATTTAACATTTATAAGAGTTGAATTGTAATGCAAATAAAAATGTGCTTATGTAAAGCTTATGTAACAGGATGCCTGATCAAAATTAGACAGACAAGCTGTTTTAAATTCAATATCACATTCAAATCTGTCCCTAGAAATTATTATTTAAAACACTACACTGAAAAATTTTATATTTGGGCTGATTACAGGCATTACTACCAGATTGAAAAATGACATTTACAATGCATTCAAAATACAAAATACAACAGCACTATGGAGAGACAGAGATTTTTTTATTTTATTTTATTTATTCATTGGGGTCTCTGTACCTAAAAACAAAGCTCAGTCACTCCATTCACTATACAAAAGAAAAAATGCCATTATTGTAATCTGTTAACATTATTGTTTATTGGGCATAATGATTTCTGTTTCTTATAAACGAATAGATTGTTACCAAACTTCAAAACTAATGGTATTTTAATTTTTTTAAATGTATTTTAAATATGTATGGAGAGAGATAGAAAGAATGTTGCTGCTCTAGAAACTAAGTGATGATAATGATGTGAGAAGTTAGAAAGAAAAGTACTACTTAATATTCTATGTCCACTAGACTGAAATGTATGGGCAATCTGTGATGTTGCCTTACGGATAGTAAGCACTAGTTAAAAAATGCAACACCTAGCCACTAACATCCCATATCAAAAGTCTTTTTAACAATTGTCCAATTTATGGAGATGGTTTTCAAAATAAGTTTACTAATTTTCAGTTTTCAAACATTGATTCATAGATTCCAAGGGCAAAAGGGACCATTCTGAGCATCTACTTTGACCACACAGGTCATAGAACTTCCCCAAAATAATTCCTAGAGCATCTCTCTTAGAAAAGCCTCCAATTTTGTTTTAAAAATAGTCACTGATTGAGAATCCACCATGACCCTTGGCTAATTACTCTTGTTAATCTAGTGGTTAATTACTCTGATATGTTAAACATTTCCACCTTATTTCCAATCTGAATTGGTCTAGCTTCAACTTCCAGCCATTGGATCATGTTATACCTTTATCTGCTAGATTAAAGAGCCCATTATTAAATATTTGTTCCCTATGTAGGTTTTTATAGACTAATCAAGTCCCCTCCTTAACCTTCTCTTTAAGAAACTAAATAGATTGATCTCCTTGAGTCTATCACTGTAAGGTATGTTTTCTAATCCTTTAATTATTCTCATGGCTCTACTTTGAACCCTCTCCAATTTATCAACATCCTTTTTGGATTGTGAGCACCAGAATAGGACACAGTGTTCCAGAAATACTTTCACAAGTGTCACATATAGAGGTAAAAGAACCTTCGTAAGATTCCCCTTTCACGCATCCCAGGATTGCAGTGGTTCTTTTGGCTACAGCATCACATTGGAAGCTCATGTTCAGCTCATTATCTATCACAACCCCCAATCTTTTTCAGTCACTGCTTCCTCAAAAAGAGTCCCCCATCTTATAAGTATGGCCTACATTCTTTGTTCCTAGATGTATACATTTATACTTAGTCATATTAAAATGCATATTGTTTGCTTGCACCCGATTTACCAATCTAGATCATTCTGTATCAGTGACCAGTCATTATTATTTACCACTGCCCCATTTTTTGGGTCATCTGCAGACTTTATCAGTGGTGATAGTTTTATGTTTTCTTCCAGGTCATTGATAAAAATGTTAAATAGCTTAGGACCAAGAGCCAGACCCTGCAGGACCCCACTGAAAACACACCTGCTCAATGATGGTTTCCCATTTACAATCACATTTTGAGACCTACGAGTTAGTCAGGTTTTCATCCATTTAATTTATGCCATATTAATTTTATATGGTTCTAGTTTTCTAATCAAAAAGCACCCATGTTGATTTGCATTAATTACATTCCCTCCTTTAGTTCGCTATTAATTGAGTCCCGTATCAGCTGCTCCATTGTTTTGCCCAAGATTGACATCAGGCCTAGAATTACCTGGGTCATTCCATTTGCCATTTCTAAATATCGGTATTATATTAGCTTTCTTCCAGTCTTCTATAACTTCCTACTCTGAGACTTATTGAAAATCAGCATTAATAGTCCAGCAAGCTCCTCTGCTAGATCTTTTAAAACACTTGGATGAAAGTTATCCATATCTGCTGATTTAAAAATGTTTAACTTCGGTAGCTAACATCCTCCAGAGATACAGGTACAATGGAGTGACATCTCTATATGATGACACTACATGTTTTCTTCCCCAAGTAAAGAACTGAAATTTTTTTTTGAACATTTCTACTTTTTTTTTCAAAAACAACAAGGCGTCCGGTGGCACCTTAAAGACTAACAGATTTATTTGGGCATAAGACTTCAAAGAGAAACTGCAGAGCTACAATTCATTTGCAAACTTAACACATCAATTTCGCTTGAATAGGGACTGGGAGTGGCTGGCTCACTACAAAAGCAATTTTCCCTTTCTTGGTATTGACACCTCCTCATCAATTATCGGGAGTGGACCACATCCACCCTGACTGAATTGGCCTTCAACACTGGTTCTTCATTTGTAAGGTAACTCCCTTCTTTTCATGTGCCAATATATATTTATGCCTGTATCTGTAATTTTCACTCCAGGCATCTGAAAAAGTGGGTTTTTTACACACGAAAGCTTCTGCCCAAATAAATCTGTTAGTCTTTAAGGTGCCATTGGACTCCTTGTTGTTTTTGTGGATGCCGACTAACACGACTACTCCTCTGATACTCGGTACCTTTTTTTCATTGTTATTAATAATTTTAGCATTTTAATCTAATAATGGACCAGTACCTTTTTGCTGCTAATATATTTTAAAAATTCCTTCCTATTGTGTTTAATCCTGCTGGACATAGATTTCTTCTTGTGTCCCTTATCAATTTTCTACAATTTCTAGCTTCTGATTTATATTCATTACTATCAACTTCTCCTTTCTTCCATTTGTTTATTTTTTATACATGCCTTCACTTTACCTCTAAACCATGTTGGTTTTTTAACCATCATAGCCTTTTTCCTCAATTGTGGGACTGTGGCTTTTTGGGCATCTAGTAAACTGTTCTTAAATTATTATAATTATCATTTACATAGTACATGTGAGATATTTGTCTACATACTTCCCAGTCAACAAGTTAAAACTGAGTACCATAACATGTAATTTCCATTTCCAGAATAATTTAGTTATTCACCCCCACTATCCCTAGCACTAATATTATCTTGGTTAAACAAGTATTACTAAACCACATTGGGCAAAATTTGTTGCTGGCATTACACAAGGAATCACATTGATACACCTCTGTCAAATATAAAGAATGCAGATAATCCATACAAGTTAAATCTGGTCACAGAAAGAGCTCTTTCCATGTCATCCCTTCAATCTATGACTTCCACCCATTGTAAATATAATTACCTTGGGTTTTCATCATACCTTAAGCACCTTGAGAGATGCAGTCCAAACTAAGTGATGAATACATAGATGGATTGTTATACTCATGGGCGGCAGGTGAACGTGCCCTTGGCGCCTCCCCCTCTGCCCGAGTACCCGCCCCTTCTGCTCCCTCACTGGAGCCCGGAGCACACCGCCCCCACCACCACCACCACCACCATCATCATGGCCACTGCCCCCGCCCTCGCCCCCAGCCCCAACACTGGGTGGCGGTGTGGCCGGAGCACCCCAGTGTTGGGTGGGTGAGCGGGCGGCCGGACCGCCCCTGGCCCCAGCGTGGTCTCAGTGCCAGAAGGATGGGTGGCCTATGGCGTGGTCTTGCACACCAGGAGCCCCAGCCTGTCTGCCCCAACCGCTCAGCCACAGAAGGGAGCAGCAGGCAGGAGGGGGCCTGGTGAAGCGTGGGCGGGGCCACCCCAGGCTGTTTGTGGAAGCATTGCCTTCCTTGCCTACGATACCCACTGCCCATAGTTATATTAATATTGAATCACATCTGAAATGACAAACAGGTAATATTTCCCTGAAACACCTATACAGTTATATATCACTTCCTGCTCTTCCATGCCAAGCTATAAGAAAATTTCTCTCTTTATACATTATGAATGTATATACTTATTTTTAAATTTTGTCTTCTTCTTCTGTCTTATGTAAGCAGCAGGCCAGGATTTCCCCATTTGTTAACTTCTTTTCTTTTACTTTTCCAGAAGACCTTGCTAACTACCATTGGGTTTTTTTATGATGGTTTATTCTGCCCATGCTGGAATCACATCAGCAGCTTGGTAACAATTTAAAGAGACAAGATGGGTGTGATTGTGACAGTGTACCCCATAAAGCTTTATGGGGGGGGGTGCTTATAAATGTATGTATGACATAATTGGAATATGTTTTGTGCTGCCTGTGCCAAGTAATATAGCTCCGTAAAGGTCTACTATATCTATTCATCCTATCTGTACACATATATCATTTTCTACTTGAGGTTAAGAATATGGGCTGTATACTTGCTTGGTTTCTAAGTAAGCTTTGTGAGGCATTTGATCAGTTTCTTTAGGAAGGAATTTGCAAGGTTAAGTACCTGATCAGGAAGCACTTGAGGAACAATGCATCTTGGAATGCTCCAATCCACATAAGAAGTCTTCCTGGAGACATACAAGACACCATGTGGACAATGGCTTTGGCCTGTAAAGACTGAGTCATGCAGGGACATGTGACTTGCCCAGGTGACTCCAAAACTCCATCTTGGAGCTGGACTTTGCATAGGAGGGGGGGTCTCCACCCACAAGAGAGAGTCTATTTAAACCTGTGGGAGGCCCCTCCATTTGATCTTCAGCTGGCTAAGGAAGGAGCCTCTCCACCCCCCCAGGATACTTGAAGGGAACTGGAACAAAGGACAGTAACTACAGGGGGTGTGAGTGATTGCTGGACCCAGGCTAAAAGGAGATTAGCCTGTAAAAGGGAGCATTCTGGAACTGGTGAGGAACTTATCTGTATTTAGTTTGATTAGACATAGATTTGCGCATTTTATTTTATTTTACTTAGTGACTTACTTCGTTCTGTCTGTTACTACTTGGAACCACTTAAATCCTACTGTCTGTATTTAATAAAATCACTTTTTATTTAGTAATTTACTCAGAGTATGTATTAATACCTGGGGGAGCAAACAACTGTGCATATCTCTCTATCAGTGTTATAGAGGGCCAACAATTTATGAGTTTGCCCTGCATAAGCCTTATGCAGGGTAAAACGGATTTATTTGGGTTTAGACCCCATTGGGAGTTGGGCATCTGAGTGCTAAAGACAAGCACACTTCTGTGAGCTGTTTTCAGGTAAACTTGCAGCTTTGGGGCAAGTTATTCAGACCCTGGGAGAGTCTGGCAGACGGGAGCGTCTGGCTCAGCAAGACAGGGTGCTGGAGTCCTGAGCTGGCAGGGAAAACAGGACCAGAAGTAGTCTTGGTACATTAGGTGGCAGCTCCCAAGGGGGTTTCTGTGATCCAACCCGTCACAGTGATATCTTTTATTGACCATTTTCTGTTGGTGAAATAAACAAGATTTGAGCTCCACAGAGCTCTTCTACAGGCCTTTCCTACCTTGTCTCTCTCATATCCTGTGACAAACCCAGCTATAGCAACACTGCAAATAATGTAAATAATCCTTTATTAAATATATACACTATCCCACAATTACTGGACCTTTCTATTTTTCCCCACTTAAAAAATCCTGAGGTATTCCCTGGGCTCCTGAAAGGGAAGGTGCAGGGAGCTGTCTCCCAAACAGCCTGCTCTCCAAAGAACTCTCCAAGCCTTTTAAGACACTGCTGATGTGATTCATTCACACTTTGCCCCAGGAGTGGCCTTCATCTTGCTTTAGGAACTATTACGCCTTACTTCCTCTATTTATTAAGCACCACTCTAAAAAGATAATGATTCCACAATGCTCCTGGCATGACTAGCACACTAAATATTCTTCAACTAAGACCCTTTTAATGTACAATTCTTAACTATTAACATTTTTCTATGCTGTATTAAAAGTCAAAGCTTTAAATCTTAAATAATGGATTTCACTCATTTACATATTCACAAGCTTGTCCATAAATATTTAAGAACAACTAGATACTTACATTTGAGCCAGTAGAAGACTTTCCCAACATATCTATAAAAACTACAGAGAATTCTCTCTGTGCTCCATTTCTCTTCTAAGAAGCCTCTCTCCTTTCAGTTTAGTCTATTTAGCATTTGCTGCAGTTTCTCGGCACCCTCAAGTTCTTTCAGGTGAAGAATCTTCTGGTTTTTTCTGCTGCTCTAAGTACTAGCTCTGTTCAGAATGCTGCAATTAAATGCTCTGTTTGGTTCCACATTTCTGCCTTTAAGTTAACTCCATATTCTACAAAATACATTGATGGCTGCAGTCACCGTTTCCAAAACTTTGTCACAAGGTTTGTTTGATAACTCTCTCCCTCTCTCTCTCTCTGCATGGCATATTGTTAGTGTTTCAATTTTTGCTTCTTAATCATCTCTCCTTTTTCTTTTCACTCAATAGCCTGTTCTTTAATCTTTTTTTCTTCTTACGTAAAATATGATTTGGCTTATGCCTCTTCGTTTTCACCTGTTGCTTATAAGTAACTAGATAGGGAAGAGATTTCTGATAGTCAATGGCTCTTCAATCTTGCAGGAAAAAAAAGTATAACAAGATCCAGTGGTTGGAACCTGAATGCATACAGAGTCAGACTAGCAATAAGGTATGCATTTTCAACATGAGGGGAATTAACTATTGGAACAACTTACCTAAGGACATGATGGATTCTCCATCGCCTGAAGTCTTTAAATCAAAACGGGTATCTTTCTAAAAGATATGGAATAGCTCATGCTATGGGATAGGGGGAATTATTGGGTTAGAAGCTATGGTATGTGTATGCAAGAGGCCAGAATTTTCTGATCATAAAATCTATTAAATGCAATTTCTTCCACTTACTGGCTCCTCTATAGTATTCCTGTATTATTCTAGTTCATCCATTAACTGAAGAATCTACCTTTTCTTCTAGTTGTTGTATCTTAAAATTTTGCTTCTTTAGATGTTTAGCTCTTTCAGTGCATATCTTAAATAAAAAAAACCACCACACACACACACCACTTTCTCCTGAATATTTCTCTCTACTATGCTAAACTAGCTCAATCCTGTCCAGCAGTTTCCTTTGTTCATTTTATCCAGTTCTGCTACTAATTGTAGGTGTTTTTTCCCCACACACACTTGGCAGAATTGTTCTTTTTCCACACCATATTGTCCTTTGTGTATTTGATTTTTTAATATCTTTAGACTGCTACCTTTGGGGGAGCATCTGTCAGTGATTTTTGATCTCAGTCTCTGGCTGCAGCACGTTCTCACAACTGCTTACTGCAAGAGAACTTCTGATCTAGTTCTTAGTTGAATCTGGTCCACAGAGCCTATCATACTGCAAATCCTTACTACTCTATAAGCATTTTGCATTTCAGATAAATTATATTACATAACCATGTCTTGCATTTTAGTTACCTTTCTAAATTGATGTCACCAATCTATCCTATATACATAGGTGTCCTCAAAGACAACAAATTGGTCATTTGTATCCCTATTGACCTAGCAACATCCACACTGTTGTCATTATATATATATTACGCCTCTTGCCTTGGTTTCTGTTTGTGGCAACATATATAGGAATTTGGAGTGAAATCACTGTTGTGGTCTACTAAATTGACAATAAAGCTGGGAGACAGAAGACCTGAGTTCCACTCCTAACTGTGCCTCTGATTTTCTGTGCATGCTCAGACAGGTCATTTAACATCTCTGTTGTGCCTCAGTTACACCACCTGTAGAATGGGGAATAATACCATTTATCTACCTTCATAAAGTACTTTGAGATCTACTAAAGAAAAAGTACTTTATGCAGTCAATTGTAAGGATTATAAATTAACATCATCCATCAAAATTAAAGTCTTCCCTCAACAAATGCTGCATTTCCTAATCTGCAATGTAAAGGATCCATTTACATGGTATTCAGTCACTGATAATACTAGCTAGCTGAATGCTGCTGCTGCATTTACTTGCTAGAGAGGGCACACAGATTCGTGCTTGGGCCAAGACTGACATTCAGAGGCATACCTCTCCCACATTTGGTTTGGCACAGAAACTAAAGCAGCTGTACTTGGGAGTGAAGGGATCAATAATTCTTCTTTGGCGCATCTCAGGATTTGGGCATTTACCAGCTACAATAATGCTGAAAGTGGTATCAGAAATAAGTGTAATTACATTTTCCAGCTCACACTCCTCTGCCTTATTTACAGAATGGAAACAGGTGTCAAAAAAAAAAAAAAAACACACAGTCTACTTGGGAATTAAATTCAGCAAAGAAGTAGACAAAACAGTAAGGGATAATTGGAACCTGAAAGGCAGATTAAGAAAGACCTAGGAACAGGATCAGCATCTTATCCTCTGGGGAAGAATAAGGGCAGTTAAAATGATGTCAACATTGCAATTTAATTATTGTGTACAGATGCTTCCACTAAGTACCCCACAATTGTACTTTGCATAGTAAATTTTAAAAATGGTAATACACCAAATTGCAAGGCCAACCATGTGGAAAACTTGAAAACGTATCAAATTACACTGTTGCTTACACATTTATCTCATTATCTATCTGCTTATGTTCTTATACATGCACATCACCATAATACCTGAGCAAATTTTAGCAGAAACACATGGAGGATCTAAGATTCCTCTCTTCATCCCCAGGTTCAGGGACTTTTTCCTATTTCTATTACAATAGCATGTAGGGTTCCCAGCTGAGATCAGTGCCTCATTGTTCTAGGTACTATACATACACCATGACACTCCCTATCACAGAGATCTTACATTTTAATTGAACAAAGTGGGAAGGGCAAACAGACACAGAAAGGTGAAGTGACTTGCCCAAGATCACACAGCAGCTCAATGGCACTACCAGGAAGAGACACAAAGTCTCCAGAGTCCCAAACTGTACCTATTCCCTGGACCACTCTGTATCTTTGTCTCCTTTTGTGTGTAAAGTTATTATAGGAACAATAAGGTGCATTTATATTTTATTTGGAAGGAGGTTAGAGCCATTGTCCTTCTAGTGTGGTCCAGAAATGATTTTCACAACTATGGGCTAGATTCTGAGAAAGCTCCATCTCCAGCACATGCTAGCTTCACTTTTTTGGTGGACAATTCCTTGTTCCAGTGGAACATAGCTGCCTTGAGTAGACACATAATATTGGAGATTGAGGCAGTCCAACAGCTAGCACCAGGCACTCCCATGAAGGTTTGTAAGGATCACAGATGAAGCTATGGATAGGCCCTGAAGAAACCAGAGTAATGAAATAAGCTTTTGGTGGTCTGCATTGCTAAATATTGCTGAAATTCTGAAGTCTGTGTCTGATACAAGAAGACATCACAGAATCTCCAGATGAAAAGAACATTTTTTTTTATAGCCATAGCTATTTCTGTGACTATTATCAGTGAGAAGAGGGGGCCCAAAGACTGCAGAAGAACGACCTCAGTATAAAAAGGTTGTGTTAACTGTGAGGACAAATTCTTTGAAGAGCTTCTTTCTCCCCACCAGTATCATTGATCCCTTGCCCAAATTTAGTTTCATCCAACTGCTTTTAATCCAGGTGCTGATGTCTCCTAGGAAGACAGCTAGGATGTCTCCTAGCTGGGAAATTATGTTGTGTGCATGTGTTGCCAAGAAGGTGTAGGCCTGGGTGTTATCTGCATATTGCTCACATTGGAATTCATGCTGTTTTACAGCCTGCTCTTGTGGATGCCCAGAGATATGAAATAAGGCTGGGCAAGAAGGATGGAAGTCCATAGGTAACCTTCTGGGCTCCTTCTGAAAAAGAACTGAAGCCATTTCAGAGAATTAACCCATGAAATTATGGCTCTCCAAAGGAGACAGTTTTTCCCAGGTAAAAAAATGGAGCAGCAGATTACAAATATAGATTCTCCTACATATGGTAGAAATATTATATTCACCCACACATCTGAAAAGTATTCATTCATTTATATAACACTAGAGAAAATAATGGAATTTAGCCTTCTGTACTGCATGTCCAAATCAAAAACATGGACACAAAAGAATAAACATTTAGAACACTTCATTGAAAATTGAATAGAATTACTTTATCAGCCCACATAGTTATAAAAGGGAAGGTTAAAAATCTCAGACTTGTTTAGGGATTGTCTAATTTTGTAATCTTTGAAAACTTGGCAACTAAAACTAAATTCAGACAAAAAGCTTCTGGAGATAACAATGGACAGTTAAAATAATCTAGGATGGATCAACATTCAGATCATATTTAGTGACTGCAGTGACCTCTTCTAATGCAATAGTTATTAGATTCAAAATCTCCAAACTTGCTTGGAAGATGGTTCAGAACAATCCATACATTTAAAAATAAATCAGGTAAAATGATTAATGTTAATTCATTTAATTTTTAATCAAATAATGTAATGTAATTTATATCAAAATATAGATTCACTGGACAACATAAGAGACAGATTGCCAGGAATTTACTAAATGGTAAATCCAAATTACCCCAAATCATAGCAATTAATCTGAATTTTCTTCCTACCTCTCTACAGCATAGTTCTTCAGAACATAACCACCGTACTGGGTCAGACCAATGGTCCATCTAGCCCAGTATCCTGTCTTAAGACAGTGGCTGGTGCCAGATGCTTCAGAGGGAATGAACAGAACAGGGCAAGTATCGAGTGATCCATCCCCTGTCATCCAGTCCCAACTTCTGGCAGTCAGAGGCTTAGGGACACCTAGAGCAAGGGGCTGTGTCCCAGACCATCTTAGCGAATAGTCATGGACGGACCTATCCTCCATGAACTTATCTAATTCTTTTTTGAACCCAGTTATACTTTTGGCCTTCGCCACATCCCTTGGCAATGAGTTCCACAGACTGACAGTGCATTGTTGAAGACGTACTTCCTTTAATTTGTTTCAAACCTGCTGCCTATTAATTTCATTGCGTGACCCGTTTTTGTGTTATGTGAAGGGGTAAATAACACTTCTTTATTCACTTTCTCGACACCTTTCATGATTTTATAGACTTCTATCATATACCCTCTTAGTTGTCTCTTTTCTAAGATCAACAGTCCCCAGTCTTTTTTAATCTCCGCTCATACGGATGTTCTCAAAGTACCTGTCCAGAGCATTTTCTAAACAAGAACTGCCAAAAAAAAAAATCTATGAATTAATCCAGGGACCCTATAGCTGGGAATCAGTCATTGCCATGAATGATTCACAAAGGAGGGCAACCCTGGCACCCCCAAGGAGTGACTCCACACCCCAAACCCCCATAGCATAACCTAGACTGGCTGTGAGAAGCCAACCTCTTTAATAGCCATTCTCCAGTGAAACCTGCAGGGAAACTACTGCAGTAGAATCAGGTAACTGTGCATGGGCCCATATTACATGAATCCATCATTAACTAAAGAAATTTAGAATCCTGGTGATTTAAAATTCCACAGCCATGAGCTCATTATTCTACAGCGTTTCAATAATAATAAAGCTCTTGGACTTTCAGGTTATTTTTCATGAAGGAAAGATAGATGGAAAAAACATACCAAGAAATTATCCTGTGGGGTCGAGGGGGTGGGGAGAACATAGGGTGATTCTAGTTAGTCTAGGATCCAAAGTCAGCTCCAAGACAAACTAACCATCTGCTTACCAGTAAAAATTACCCTAGTGGGTGCAAAAAGCACTTGAAAAATTTACCAGACATTTATTTGCTTACCAGAGGACCAAATTTACCAGCTAAAGAACAGTATAACAGAGAACTCACCTTATGAGAGCCAGGATAAGAAACCTATCATCTGTCTGCCGTGGCTGGGATAGAGGGTGCTTCCTCTCAGAGCATAATCCCTGGGCAAAATTTTTCTTTTTTCAATCCATGTGCTCATTTTACCAGATGATCTGCAGCTGAAGGTGAGGAGGTGACTAACTGAGGCAAGGACAACAGGCAGGTGAAGCCAATAGGAAGGGCTGCTTATCAGTTATTGCTTGCTTAGAAGATACAGTCACTGAGGAAAATTCTATGGAGCAACAGTCATTCAGCCCTTCTTCCCAGCCTTCCTTTCCCCCCACTTTTCCTTTGTTGTCCTACTGTCCCTACTCCACTTCTGTTCAAGGAATCAAATGAATTTGAAACCACTAGCACTATTCTACTTTCCTGGTGCCTCACCTACATACTAGAAAGAGATGTCAATCCTTTATGCTCAGATTTGACACCAAAGGTTTTAGAGACCCTAAAAAAGAAGGACACACTACATACCTGGTAAAGAATACCATGGTTTTCCTAGATATTTTTTATTTTATTTTATTTGGCCATAATAACAAATTCATACAAAGTCAACTCACCATAAGGATGAAAAATCATAAAATAGGAAAGTATATTCCTTTATAGCCCAAATTATAGTAGTCTGGGCCCTGAGTCTTCTGTTTCATACTACAAATAACATATGCTGTCAGCATACCAGTAGTCAGCACTGCCAGTGTTCAGAGCATTAACATTTCCAGAAATTTATTAACATCAAAGTGTAAATGGGACAACACGGCCTTACTGCTTCAACCTTTTTCTGTTGTATTTCATCCATTAGCATTCTCAAGCCCCATTCTGGGCATAAGGACCCCTATTCCAAACTGTTATGGAGAGTATCATTACAGTTATATTTCTATTGCTTAGTTATGAGTGTTGAATTTACATTTTCCATGCTGATCTTAAATTGATGAACTCCTTTAGGGAATGATTAATGTTAAGATGAATTGCACCATGTTTATTATACTTTTTAAGATCCCTTCCTATGTAGCCTATAAATGTTTTTTTAAAAGATTGCAGTTATTTAGAGTTTTCTTTGGTATGCAAAGATAAGGTAGGAAAACTGACCAGCATAGTGGGTAAGGATTTCATTTACTTTTAAACAAAAAAGAGTGCTTCATTGTCAGCAAGCATTTACACTTCACCAAGCTTTGTTCCATTTAAGACACATTCCTAACTGGTAATTATGGAGAAATCATGTTTATCTCAAACTACCCTATCTTGTGCATTATCATTGATTTATTACAAGCCCAACTACCCAACCCCTCTGGGCTCCTACAATAATGCATCCTTTCAATGAATTAGCAAAACATTTAAAAATGTAACCAATTTATGCACAGAAGTGTTTAGGATAATGTCAGCAGCGACTGCCCTTTTGAATATTCACTAATCTTTCAAAATCTTGCTTTAAAGGACAAATGAAGAATATTGCTTATTTTCCAAACAGCATAAATCTGCACTTCTCTACTCTATGACAATTTTGCCAGATTTGCTCCACTTTCGTTTATGTACAGGTACTGGGCCAATAAAGATTTTAATTTAAAAAGAAAAGCACCAAATGGTTGTTACAGAGGTCACTGCTGTCCGCTTTCCACTCTCCTGTTGGCTTACAGAGCTCAGTAAGTCTTTGATCCTGCAAGGGCATGGGTGTGACTTATGAGAAGAGAGCACTGAAACTCCTGTAGAATGGGTACAGTGTTTTGTTACTCTCAACACAATCAGATGAAGGGAGCAGGCACTGTTTGCCAGATCAATGTGACCAGCAGAGATTATAAGGCTTTAAAAGCTGGCTGTGAGAGATAGGGCTTTCTTCAAAACTACGGAACCAATTCCCTCAGTGGCTGGTCCCCATGGCTGCCCCTGCTCTCAGTCCCAATTAAATGTAGCTCTTAAGCACACTTGAATAGACAGTACTCCTGGCTGGATCCGGGAGTAACTAAAAATCCTAAATGTGGCCACTGTACACGTCATTTTGATTCATGAATATCTAACACCTTATCCCCACCTCCCTCAGACCCACTTTCCGCCTGCTCCCCAGTGTTAGTATAGAGGTCATGCAATCTTCTTGCTGTTCGCTGTTGAAATTGTTACTTGCTCACATGAAGTCTGGAGCCAGGTCCATTTTGGAATTTCCAAATGCAGCAGAAGGGGGAGAAAAAAGCCAAAACAATCAACCAGGATTCAGACATGCAGGTCTGACTGGTGTAGAAGGCCCAAGGTGATTTTTTTTAAAAATGAAGTATTAGACATTTACATTTTCATCAGCTACATTTGAAATAGACCCTAAAGTATCACACCAGGAGGTGCACAAATTCCACTTCCATGAGCATGGACACTAACAGATGATATAGGACTCATCAAGGAAGAGCACAAACAACAAGAAGAATAACGGACTATAGGGAGGACCATTAAGCCCTGGACCAGACACTGCTCACTTTAAATGTACAGAGAGGAAGCAGATACACTGGTACTGTTTACAAAGGCCATTTTGGACTTTGTTTTTTCAACAGCCTCAATCTACCGAACTCCTAAAGTTCTATTTTTCAGTAACTTTTAGTAATGTTATTTGTCTCCTTCTTTTTGAACAAATCCGAGTGGCTGCTGAGCATTTCTCCTATGGAAAAAGGAAACCAAAAAACGGGGTAAAGAGTTAGAGAATGAAGGCTGAGAGGTGGGTTAAGAACAAATGAGTCCAAATGATGTCTGAGTTCTCTCTGAGCAAGAGCTGCAGGATAGGTTCTAATGAGATGACATTAATGCCGACAGGTTTGAGTTTCCATGTGATTCAGAGGAATATTTTAAGTTGCAAATTAAGACACAAACAGGAATTACCTGTTACCGTGTTAACTACTCAATAGCCATACATATTACAGTATGTGCCTGAGCAAGGTCTTCTTTTCAAATCTCATACCACATAACTATAATGGAGAGATAATTACTCAGTGAAACTGGCTGGAAGTAATTTTCTGTAAAATAGAACTGAGAAAAATTTGACAAAGAGAGATATATAGTTTCAGGTTCTCAAAGGGAAATTATTTTACTTGTATCTTTGTAATTTCTGACAGAACAGAGCTCATTTCCTAGTACTCATATATTTGTAAGCAAATGTAATATTATGTTTTTAATAATTTACAGAGACTAACAGGACATGAACATACAGACTGGGAAGGAAGATAGCCTTGTGGTCAAGACACCAGACTTGGATTCCTAGGACTCTCAATACCCAATTCTATTCCAGATTACCTGTGTGACCCTGAGCAAGTGAATGGGCAACTCCCTTAGGCATGTATTAAATTCCATCCTTAAACTCTGTGCCTCAGTTCTCAATCTTCTGCTTTTATGTTGCATCCCCTTTGTCCACACTGTGCCTATCTTGTCTATTTAGATTGTAAATTCTTCAGGACAGACACTCAATGTAGGTTTATCCCAGTGCCTTGCACAATGGGGTCCCATATCAGTTGGGGTTTGTAGGTACTAATGCTTTACATAAAATAAAAAAGAATAAAGTGAAGTGTTGTGAGAGAGGGGGAAATCACTTCTTATTGCACTTGTATGCTCACTTAACGCCATCAATTGCTTTTTGTTTTGCTTTTGTTTCCCTTAACTAAATCATGATGAATGGCCATAATAAAAGCAAAATATTGTTTTAATTGACTCGCTTAATGCACTAGAGAATTGTCCATTTTGCTCCCACTTGAGGGTGTTGTAAAAGCTGTATTCTGTATGTATTACTGCCCATTTCTCTACAGAGGGACACCAAGAGTTCCGGTTGATTTTTAAAAATAGATGTTTCTGGTATTCTGAGAATTAATTATTTTGAACTGTAAAGAAGGCTGTGGTTTTTGTTTGAGTTATTTGGGGTTTTTTTGTTTTGTTTTTTTGATGGTCCAGTTACCATAGAGTCCTTACTGGAACAACATGCGCTCTGATTCAGATCCATTTTTTGGCTCTACTATAGGTTTTTTCCATGATAGGATTTGGGGAGTTTATAACTGAATAATTTGAAATGTTGTAGGAATTGTGTCTGAAATCATTCCAGTAAAACCAAATTTTATTATTCCATCTCCACTCCCAGACTAGCTGATCTCCTAACCAAATGCCATATGGACCCTAGACTATCTTTCTTAAATTGTTAAAGCAGAGGATCCAGGTGCGAGGTCTAGAGGGATGGAGCAGCACTAGGACCCAATGGAGAAATGGAGAAAATTGAGATGGTGTAATCAGCTCCTTTAATCTAAATGTTCCACATTGCTCTATTTACACAATAGACTCCAAATCTCAGCCACTTCAAGTCTTTCTGCAGTAAAGCAATTCAGCACAAAGAGAGTTTGTTGTTGACCCTTAGCTGGTGCTGCTCTCATTTAAATGAGTCAAGTTCCAAATTTAACACAATCCTTCCCATACTGGTCTCACTTTCCCATAAAATGCCTCTTGGTTCCTCCCTAGGCCCTAGCTGGTTTGTGTACGCTAGTACTTAAAATTTAGGTCAACATAGTTACAACACTCAGGAGTGTGAAAAGTACACACTCCTGAATGCCCTCACTATGCCAACCTATCCCCCACAGCTTGAATGCTTCCGACAACCTAGTTACCATTCCTCAGGGAGGTGGTTTTCCTACTGCAATGGAAAATCCCTTCCATTACTGTAGGCTGCCTCTACACTACAGGGTTATGCTGGCATAGCTATGGCACTATAGCTGTGCTGCTATAGTAGTGAACACATGGCCTCAGTGTTGTTTATCTGAAGTGACCATGAGAGGGAAGATTCAATGGGACCCTTTCCAGGCACCCTGCTTACATGAGAGGATTCCATTTGGTTCAAGAATGCTTTCATATACTGATTTCAGAGTAGCAGCCGTGTTAGTCTGTATCCGCAAAAAGAACAGGAGTACTTGTGGCACCTTAGAGACTAACAAATTTCTTAGAGCATAAGCTTCCGTGGGCTACAGCCACTAAGAAGTGGGCTGTAGCCCACGAAAGCTTATGCTCTAAGAAATTTGTTAGTCTCTAAGGTGCCACAAGTACTCCTGTTCTTTTTTCATATGCTGAGGTGACTGTGATGTTTGCAGCTGATGGTGTTGTGATGGAAGATGTTAATGGCTGCCACCAAGTGAGTCTTTGATCTATAGAGGATCACAGACCTGGTTAAAGCTGATGGGTGTGCTAAGCACCCTTCTTTCAGGCTGAATGGAAAGAACTTCATGCAGTGAGTTAGCCTGATCAGATGCTAACCTGTGTGGGCTGAGGGGTTCCTTGATTGCAAATATGGGGTATGTCCACACTGCAATAAAAAACCTGCAGTGCGGTGTCTTAGAGCCCATGTCAATTGAGTTGGACGAGCTACAGCCATGCTGCCGGTCTTTTATTGCAGCATAGACATACCCATAGGGTACATGTACACAGATGACTTGGGCTGAGACTCCAGGGCTGACAAATTGCTGTGTAGATATTTGGGATTGAGCTGCAGACCGAGCTCTGGGACCCTCCCATCTCACAGGGTCCTAGATCCTGGGCTCCAGCCAGAGCCCAAATGTCTACAGACCAATTAAACAGCCCCTTTGCCTGATCCCTGAGAGCCCAAGTCAGGTGTCATGGACCAGCCCCGGGGTTTTAATTGCAGTATAGACATATCCTGAGAGGGAGCAGAGAGACAGGGCTTCTTGGGGCACAGCACTCCCTGGACAGGCAGGCTTGAAAGCTGTGAGCAGGACGCTACCAGCTGGTTGTTCCTGCAGCATTCAGGGGTACAAGCCTTTGTTTACATTCTTTGTAAATAAACAGGATTGCACCAATATACCTGACATCACATCAATTTCTCCTCCTAATGAAAACAAACCTGGAAGGCCCCAAATACTGGCAAACCACCCAGACCAAAGGAGCAACAATAAGAACCTTTCTAGACACATTAGCTTGTCTCTTAGCAAAAACAGCACTTTTCACAATTTCATTCATCAAGCCAATATTTTACAAAATAAAAATGCAATTATCTAGCCATAAGGCATAGCTGTCAGGCTGACTACCACACATGCCACCTGGCAGTCATAAAATGGGAAGCCTGCAGATTGTTCTATCACATTTCAGACCTACTATATAATTAAAAAAATAAAAATTGATAATTTGCAACAACTCTAGAAAAATTATTCTTTTATATTATTAAGCCAGATCGTTTTACTATGCATTGTATTTATGCATTCTAATGAGATTCCAGCATAGCTATTATACTGATATTCATCTTTTTGTGGTAATATAAAAAATGTAGACTTGGCCTGTACTGATTCTACCCAATTCATTTATTTACCAATTTTTCTTGTACCTCTATCACTGTGGTGATTAGACACATACCTTCAAGAATTAAAATACAGGAGTAGAGGATCTCTCAGGTAAAGCCAATCCCACGAAGAGCTTTCCACATCAGGACAGAGATCTTCAGCTGGACTCTGTATTCAATAAAGACCCAGCAACATGCAGAGAGTGGAGAAAATATGTAATGTGTTCACAGCAGTGTCTGTTGCTTAACAGATGGACACTGCATTCTGTGCATTTTTAGGCCCCTTATCTTATATACTTGATACATACACAAAACAAAAAGGCCACATGCTGCCAGCTCTTATAGCCTACCTTCTGCATAGCCCAGGGCAGACTGGATCCCAGCCCCTGAATTCTGGGAAGGACAGAATTGCTCTCAGCTGTGCATAGGGATACAGTTACATTCTACAAAGGGATGCAATAGTAGGCAACCAGCTTTCTTTACCTCAAATCTCCAATACTGCCTGCACCACCACATGTAGAAGACCGTGCTTAAGTGATATAAATGAGCCAATAGAAGGGAAACATAGTAATCCCACCTGAAGTTTTGGTATCTACATGTCACAGGGTGGCTGGACTCTGTGGTTAATAATAGGTGCAGCCAGCGCCTCTGTGCCAGAGCAGGTGCTCCCAGCTGAGGCAGATAAAGGGGCTGCACCTGGGCTATAGAGGGTCAGAGGACCCGCAGCAAGGGTAGAGCTAGAAGGGGAACTGCAGAGCAGGGGTCAGCAACCTCTGGCACATGGCTTACCAGGGTAAACACCCTGACGGGACGGGCCAGCTGTTTACTTGTCGCGTCCGCAGGTTCGGCCGATCGCGGCTTCCACTGGCCGCAGTTCACCACTCCAGGCCAATGGAAGTGGTGGGAAGCAGCGGACAGCACATCCCTGGGCCCGCGCCGCTTCCTGCAGCTCCCATTGGCCTGGGACGGCGAACCGCGGCCAATGGGAGCCGCGATCGGCCGAACCTGCGGACGCGGCAAGTAAAGAGCTGGCCCAGCCTGTCAGGGTGCTTACCCTGGCAAGCCTTGTGCCAGAGGTTGCCGACCCCTGCTGTAGAGTGAAGCCATATGACAAGATGGTCTTCTATAGCGGCCCCTAAAGAAGGGTGTTGAGGCTTGGGGAGAAGACCCAGCTGAGACAGAACCCCTGAGAGGAGAAGCTGTGCCTGGTTTAAAGCTAGCTGGAAGATTTATTTTGTGTTTGCTTCTTTTTGGAGCTTTGTAAATAAAGAAACTAGACCCCTGAAGGGCTGTGACTTAATGAGAGGGTCTGGGGAGGGGGAGGGGAGAGGGGGGTTGTTTAAGGAGTCCTGAAAGGGAAAACAGGGATTGGGCGTGGCAGAGGTTCCCCGGCTGCAAGGGGGTGCTTGGATGGCAGTCATTGTATTATACTATGTTGGATGTAGGGAAGTTTCACCCCCCCCTACAAAAGCTCTGAACATCAACAGCGGTAACTAAGCATAATTGAAAAAATTCCTTCTAAATACAGCAGGTTCCAAATTCCTGATGTCTTTTCTTCTCATCAGATTCATTCCATAAGTTAAGATGGGGAAAAATAAACTCCTTAATATCATTTTCCCAGCTGAGTACATTTGCAACCTCTTCCCAATAAAATATTGTGTTTACCATTTGCTCAGAGCCTGCAGTCTTTCACAGCTTTAGCTATAACAGTTCCCTGAGAGTTTAGTATAAATTTATATTACTAGTAAAACCAATCTGCTGCCCAGTTCTTCAGTCATATCCCAAATAGTCTGATTCAATGATGATTCAATCAATCCTTCTCCAGAGAAAGAATTTTTTTAAGTTGGAAAAAAAAATAAGCATCAAAGATTGCATTCCCAAAAATGTGGACAAATGAAATTGTGCAAGACAGCTCTTTAAAATTTTGGTCCACAGTTTGTAATTCACATTTCTTTCCAAGTGTTCATGTTCTCTGAAATATGTGGGCAACCTTTGGTGGTTAATTTGAAATTCTCTCATCTTGTGGGCCCAGAACTCAGCATAAGCTAGTAGCTAATGTCCTGATCCTGTAAAGACATATGCACAGATTTAATTTTAAGTATATGACTAGTACCCGGTCATTAAGCCTATGCAGGATCATAGACTGAGATAGCTGTTTGGGATATACTATCCAAATTCTTAGCTGGTGTAAATGAACATAACTATACTGAATTTATTGAATGTCCATTTACTCAAGTTGAATATCTGGCCAATAAATCAATATATTCGCATTATGTTACAATCTCATTACAATTCTGCTGTTAATCTGTTTTCCTTTCAGTGTGACATAGATGAATACATTGCCACCCATACTTTTTCAAACAAAAAGGAAATGTGTGATCAAAACATTTAACCTGATAAATCTGCCAAGAGAGAAAGCTAGCACTGTAGGGATAGGCTATCTACCAAAAGAAAGAACTGAGAAACCATCCCCAGTGGCATCATATTATCTAGAGCTCACTTAACCCTACCTTGATTCCCAAACTTACTCACATTTGCTGTCTCTATGTTTTGTTTTATCTGAGTTTCTAAATGGTCACCTCATTTCTCCCATGGTTTACTTTATGGACAGAAGAAGAAGATGCCAACTCTGTAATGAAGCACTATCTTGACTTTGTTAATGTTGAAAGGATATGGTCAACCTTTTAATTTGTATCATAATTCACTGTCATAACTTTACAATTAGAATTTGTTCCTTACTGATTTTGTTCTTGCCAGCAGGAAAACATTCACTGGGGGTTTGGGATGTTTCCTCTTGCCATTGGAACTAACACTGACATGACTTTTTTGATCTATGTATTGTTAAATCTATTCACCTAAATTTGGGTTATTGCTGATTATGTACTCTATGTATCATATGACTTTTAAAAACAAACTTTGTATTTGTGGATAATCTAGCACTATACCCAGATGTACAGACACTCTTTTCTCAGCCTGTGTATTATATAATTTTTTTTTAACGTTAGCTTTAATAAGTTTTAAATCTACTGTTATGGATTGTCTAGAAAGACCTCGAAATAATGTTTACTAGTTAATTGCTAAGCCATCTGGCCAAAAGCACACACATTATTTCCCAAGGTTCACAATTTATTTCTTTCCAAAGTAGCAGATTTAGGATTACATGTAAAAGAGATGGTTGGAAAATGGAAAGTTCTGACATTCAACATTTGTTTTTATTTCAAATAGTAAAATTTTGAAAGTTTTCTTGGAATGGAAATTCTGAAAAATTTCAATTTTAAAACATTTTGTTTAAATCACATTTAAACATTTTGTTTCAATAAGTAAAAACGTTTTTCATTTTAATTATATCAAAGCAATATAAAATATTTTAAAATATTAAATATATAACATAAAGATATAAATATATAAATAAAATTAACAAAATGTTAATGTTTCAACATTATTGATACAAAATTAGAACATCAAATTGATTCACTGATACTTTTCCATAAAAATCTCAAAATTGATTCATTCCCACAAGACATTTCAGTTTCAAAGGAATTTTCCAAAGGAAAACTGTTCTGTAAGAAAAAAAATGAGGGGGAACACTGTTGCACATAGAAATTGAAGAAAGAAAAACAAGTGACATTTAAAGAAACTTAAGTGTTTTTAAAGTTATGAATGTTTAAACTTCCTGCATATATGTTAGAATTTTTTATTTAAATGTATAAATCAACCTTAATAAAAGATTAAGCCTCAATCCATCTATCAGTCTCTTATGTGGAGTTCAATAGGTTTACTTATGTGATTAAAGTTACTCACATGTACAAGCATTTGCAGGATCAAGCCTTAGACTAAAGTCAAGCATTCAGTTTTAGGAAATGTTAAACATTAATGTATATAAATATGCTGCCAAATAAAATATGCACATAAATATGCTGCCAAAATTTAACCCGGGTCTCCCTCTAAAATATTTCACCTCTGTACGTCACTGATATATCTGGCAATCCCTTGGTGAAATAATCTTCCCCACAGATAGGCTGTGGTGTCTAAACCTAGTGTAACTTAAAAAAAAAAAGTTGTTAGTTTCCTACCCAGGTACAGAGAATTTAGATGCCAAAGCCTGGAGGTTACAAGTGCATAGGTGATATGGTGAAGGCTGTGTCTGATAACAGGGAACCCAATTTTCTTACAGTCACAACTGGAATTTTTCACCCTCATGACAATTTGGGTCTCCAGAAGCAGTGAAGTATCCTGGTGAACAGCAGGGCTGTGGACTACCTTGCCCACTTAAAGCAGGCACCATCAGTTAACTGCAGAAATGGTGAGTTCTGCTCCCTTTCTCCTCTCAGTGCATTGCTGGACGGGCCAGCAGGGTGTGTGGGGCAGGGGAACTATCTGGTGTGTCCCTCATGCACACCTAAAGGAGGGGTAGGGAGATGGAGAAGGATGCAAGTTCACCTTTGCACCAGCTGCACAGCAATGGTGAGGGGTTGCTCTGTGTGCTTCAGCGGCTGCCACAGTGAGCACCTGCCAGCTCAGTCCCAAGCCTCAGAAAGAGCTAAACACTTTACCTAGCAGGGCCAGTGAAAATGTTCACAAAGGAGCACGAAGCAATATTTGCTGCCCTGTGTCCCCAAGCATAACTGAAAGCCATCACCTCATCACTATAGGCAAGGCCAGCCAGAGGATTTGGGGGAGGGGTTAGCAAGATAATTCTTTGGGATACACCCTGAACTTTAACTCCTGTCTCATGCAAAACATGTGTGGGGAGAAGAGGGATCGTGTTAGCTGAAAAATGAATACCGCGGCTCCAGAATGTATTCCCTCTCCTGTGTACCCTTGTAGGGTCCCTGGGCACTGCTGCAGTTAGGGGCGTCCTCCCAACCACGGACGGCTCCAGCTTTTTTGCCACCCCAAGCAGCAAAAAAAAGAAAAAAGAAAGAAAAACCCGATTAAGCTGCCGCCAAAGAGGAAGACAGGGAGTGAAGGACCCGCCGCCGAATTGCCGCTGAAGACTGAAATGGACCGATTGAGCTGCCGCTGAAGTGCCAACAATGACGACCTGGACGTGCTGCCCCAGCAACAGACGAACTGCCGCCATTTCTATTGGCTGCCCCAGGCACTTGCTTCCTTCGCTGGTGCCTGGAGCTGGCCCTGCTCCCAGCATGGCTGTACAGAGCTAAAGTAGGGAGGAGCTGGGACCTCTGGTGGCAGCCGCTTTGGCATGCTAAAACATCCACATGAATAGGCCTGGCCTCACAGGTGGATCTGCTAAGTTTACTTTTCCATAGCGGAAAGTCACTCCTGACAGAGTGACTAAGGTGAATCTCCACAAAGAAATCCTTGTGAAGATCCTCACACAATGTCCCCTCCCATGATTTATCACAGGAGAGAATAATATGGCCCCTTATCTGTTCTGTAATGGAGTAAGTACCGTATTTCATCACCAAGGAGAGGTCTCAAGGCCTGATAGTCCATCTTTAGAGGCAGTGCTTAATTTGTGCCACGGCTTGCCAGGGCTTAGCCCCATAATCCCTACGCTTGGCAGTTCATAGCCCCGGCACCTCTGGGCTTGCCGCATCAGTTAGGAAAATAAAAAAATTGCTTGAGCCTCGGCATCTAATTGCTTGAGCCCCTGAATCTCATTACAAATTAAGCACTGTTTAGAAGGATAGAAACGGGCACATGATCTGAGATCAATATATCTCCAACCAGTCTATCAAATAGGGAAGGGACTATAGAAAAAGCTAAGTAACAGCAGTTGGTACAAAAATATGAGTGAATGCCGCCCCTTAGCATGTGCCGCCCCAGGCACACGCTTCCTCCGCTGGTACCTGGAGCCGGCCCCGATTCCTGCCCAGCTCCTCCCGCCCAGTGCCTCCTGCCTGCTGCTGAACAGTTGATCACCGGCGGGCGGGAGGCACTGGGTGGGGGGGGAGGAGCTGATTGGCGGTGGGTGCTGAGCACCCTTTTTTTTTCCATGGTTGCTCCAGCCCCAGAGCACCCACGGAGTCGGCACCTACAGTTGGAAGCTAGGCATAATTGGTGGACAAAATAATGAAGGGATTCTGCCCATCACTCCCTTCTGGGGCTCTTAAAAAATAGACTTTGGGCAGGAAATATGGACAAACAGACGGAGGCTACCAGTGACGCCGGCTGACTGAAAGAAGGGGAAGGAGTGAGCTTCACCATCATATCAGCCACCCCCACAATCTCCTGCAACCCTGGGCCTTTGTTATCCTGATCCTGAGAGATGTTGTGGCCAGACTGGGCCAGAGAGAGGAACCCACATGACATCACCACCTCTACTAGTTCCAGGCTCCAGCTGAATACCAACCACCCTCTTGTCTAATAAGAGTCTGGCTTAACTGGCCAAGACTATATATTTTGCAACATTTCTGTAAGCCTATGACCAGAAGGAAGCAGCTAAAAGCAATGCCCTAAAAAGCCTGATGCTTGCACAAGATTTGCAGGTGTCAGAGTGGCTGATAAAACCACATGCTGTGCCTGTGTTTCTCCAGCAGTGAGGTAGCAAGTGAGAGTCAACATCAGAGAAAGAAACTGCATTTTCTATCTTTGCTGTTCTTTTCTCTTGCCCTTTTGTGTGTGTTTTTCTTGCTTTGCGTTAAAGGAAGGAGGGTCAGGTTGTAACAAGAGCAACAGCAGCAGCTTCAGCCTATCTCAATTAACTTCTCTTTTCTCCAAACAGAAGTTATTACGATCTTTAATACTATCTAGCTGCCAAACTAGGATTGCCAACTTTCTAATCACAGAAAACTAAACACCCTTGCCCACCCCCTGCACCATCCCTTCCTCGAGGCCCCGCCCCTTCCCTGAGGCCCTGCCCCTGCTCACTCCATCCCCCTCCCTCTGTTGCTCACTCTACCCCACCCTCGCTCACTTGCTCATTTTCACCAGGCTGGAGCACAGGGTTGGGGTGCAGGAGGGATTGAGGGCTCTGGCTGGGGGGTGAAGGTTCTGGAATGGGGCCAGAAATGAGGGGTTCAGGGTGTGGGAGGGGGCCCTGGGCTGAGGCTGAGGGGTTGTAGTGAAGGAGGGGGCTCTGGGCTGGGGCAGGGGGTTGGGGTGGGGGGTTGAGGACTTCAGCTGGGGGTGCAGGCTCCGGGGTAGGAATGAGGGATTTAGGGTACAGGAGGGGATTCTGGGTTGGGGCCAAGGGGTTCAGAGTGCAGAAGGGGGCTCAGGACTGGGGCAGGGGGTTGGAGTGCAGGAGGGGGTGGGTGGTGCAGGTGGCACTTAACTCAGGCGGCTCCCAGGAAGGCCGGCATATCCCTCTGGCCCCGCGTGCTGCCCCTGCCCGCAGGAATCGCCCCCACAACTCAATTTTTGTGTATTTGTCTTTCAAATGAGAACACAGATGCGGGGAGCTGCAGAGCCAGTGCTTAGGGCGGGGGCAGCGTGCAAAGCCCCCATATGCCTAGGAGCTGAAGGGACATGTCACCCCTTCTGGGAGCCACACGGAGCCAGGTAGGGACCCTGCCTGCACTGCCAACTGGACTTTTAACAGCCCGGTCACTGGTGATGACTGGAGCTGCCAGGGTCCCTTTTCGAGCCGGTGTTCCAGTCAAAAACCAGACACCTGGCAACCCTATATTAAGCAAGGGTTTTTTTTTCCCCTTCTAAAGGCTCTCTTCCTGCCAAAGGGAAAGGGAACAAGAGAGGTTGTTCAAATGAAAGCCTTATTTAATACTTTACATTTCACATGCTTTAATTGTTTTTTCTTCTTTTCTGTATCTTTAATATATATTACCATCCCAAACCTAGTTTAAAACTGTATAACATTGAACAGAGACTGGGTTATGTCAACACCGTTGACTCTTTGGGCCCATATATTCCATCTAAAGTAATACAAGACACCTTATTTAACTTGTTTAAAGCTTCATCAAGATTCTATTCCAACCACTCTCCTTCTACAACTGGATAATCATCTGTTTAACAGCATTTAACAAATCATTGCTAGAACTGTTAGGGTGTAAACACTATCCGTAATTATCTGTTTAGCATTAAAGGTACATTCCATCAAAACAAACATTCTCTCCCTGACCAGTCACAATTTCACTTCTTTATTTAAAAAATAATAGAACTTAATAAGGAATAATTAACCTAATCAGCCACCCTCTTGGCAGGCAGGTGAAATTCTTAGCCTCTGCATAAACCTTCTGCAGCAATATATTGCTGCAATTAAAGTTTCTCTGAAATTAAAGTATCGGGGGTAGCCGTGTTAGTCTGTATTTACAAAAACAACAAGGAGTCTGGTGGCACCTTAAAGACTAACAGATTTATTTGGGCATAAGCTTTCGTGGGTAAAAACCTCACTTCTTCGGATGCATAGAGTGAAAGTTACAGATGCAGGCATTATATACTGACACATGGAGAGAAGGGAGTTACTTCGCAAGTGGAGAACCAGTGTTGACAGGGCCAATTCAATCAGGGTGGATGTAGTCCACTCCCAATAATAGATGAGGAGGTGTCAATTCCAGGAGAGGAAGAACTGCTTCTGTAATGAGCCAGCTACTCCCAGTCCCTATTCAAGCCCAGATTAATGGTGTTAAATTTGATTGGCAGGACCCGCAAAAGAATAAATGGACACAATCGGACCTCAGGAATGGTAACATACATAAGCCAGTAAGTGAACACTTCAATCTCCCTGGTCATTCTATTACAGATTTAAAAGTCACTATCATTGAACAAAAAAACTTCAGAAACAGACTTCAAAGAGAAACAGCAGAACTAAAATTCATTTGCAAATTTAATTGATCAATATTAATTAGCCATAATGCATCTGTGTGAGCTGGAAAAACATTTGTAGTATTGGTATGCAAATGTGTATACCAAAGCATTGCTAGCATCAATCCAAAATATTGTGCAAATCCATGGCTATAACAGATGGCAATCTTTCTCAGAGCACAATTTAAAAAATTAAATCTTTGCCCTTGATGGGGGTCTGCATTCTGCCTACAAGCCTGACATGTCTAGATTTTATACTGCTATTTGTATATCAACTAATGCTGAATTAATTAATACAGTGTGCCAGAAACAGCACATACAGCATAGCTGTAGTTTTCTTTCAGTGAACAAAGATACGCCAAATAGAAAAACTTAGAAGCTATTTTATCCTCTTCTTTCTGCTTTTCTTCCTCCTAATCATAATAGGCAGTAACATTAAGTTTACAATGACTCCAAATCTGAATTAGTTCTTGGAAAAAAATCATTTGAAAAGCCAAATTTCTGCATCAGCTACAAAAATTGCTTGTGGATTCTTCTTGGAAAAATACTAGCCCAGTATTACTAGCATAGTTAAGGATTCAAGTTAAGCAGGTAATCTAACCTTAAGGCAATGTTTCAAAACCCACTTCTGAGCATGCACAACAAAAGTAGGACAGAAAGCAGCTTAAAAGCACTTGAGAAGGTTTCTCCAGTTCATTACATGGGTCCATTTCTGGGTTGTTTAGTTTAAACCCAAGTTGAGAGTGCATCTATTAAATTGAGCTACCTTTTCTACAGTTATGTTGTCTTAATCTAGTCTTCCCTTTAACTGAGTTTACTGCACATTGGAGGGACAAACAGTGGAATCCAGCTGTTCACCATCCCACTCCAACTTGTTTGTGATGGTGGTGTAGCCATGTTGTATCTCTCATATCCTAGTTCCAAAATGGGTGAGGAAATATTGTTTACTGGACAAACTTCTGTTGGACAAGAGACAAGCTTTCAAGTTCCACAGAGCTTTTCTCTGTGGAGCTTGAAAGCTTGTCTCTTTCATCAACTGCCTTTGGTCCAATAAAAGATATTATCTCACCCATCTTGTCTCTCTCATTCTACTCCAAAGACAGTTTAGTATTGCAGGATGTATGCTAACTGATCGAAGATTTAGGACAAAAATATTTATCATTATTGCTGATATTTGGGGTGACATTCTGGTGCCATTGGCATCAAAGGCCAAACTCTTTGCTACATTATTCAGAGCTTCTTGGAATAAAAATTCAAATTTAGAGCTGTTACCATTTAAAATTGCATGTAATTTGAAATCAAGCAAAAGCCTAAAATAATTAGAGCAAGCATTTTACAATGAAAAAAATTATATTTATCATAGGCATATTTGAAATAATTAAATGTTCTAGGATTTTAATTTGTTTACAATGTTTACTTTCACTGCTGTTATTTTTCCCCTTTGTTTTAGAGTCTTGTCTATCAGCTTCACCTTTATGAAATTACTCTCGTGAGTTGGCTTTAAGATCAATATTTCAATTTAAGGCATGAGGGACTAGTTTTTCAAAGCCTTTGTGATATAGGCATATCTAAAACAAGTGAGCATGCAATATCATGTAGAAGGTGATGCATAGAATTAGATGTGTATGCAATATTCAGACCAGGAAGCAAATCTAAGTGCAACTTTCGGATTGTATTTGTTCGTGTTACATCTGCCCTTAGAAGTACTGACTATACAGACAGCTACTTGAGCACCACCTGATAATGATTTTTTTTTTTTTTTTGTGCTATAGTATAAAGGACACATCAGTCCACCAACTTGCAGGTGCTATGTGATGCTGAATGTGGGATCATTGATGTAACCAAATTCCTAGTATTCTGTCACAATTCATTCATCCTTGATGGTTTGATTCAGGGAGGATGGCTCTTACGTGTGTAGATTTTAAGTAGTGGTAGGTGGGATTATTCATTATTCTTTTTATTTACTTTCAGTTCCTAAGACACTGTGTATCTTATTTCATATTTTTCAGAAGGCATAGCCTACTCTCTCAAGATTTTGTCCACGACTCTAATTATAAATCCTTCAACTCCTGCATAATTACATTATATGAATCCTATAAAATCACCAGCTCTGTCTTTGAAATGACATCTGGAGTACTAAAGGTACCTCAGTAAGTCCAGCTGTAAATCACAATAGTCATTCCCTTAAAAGTGTAAGATATTCCTTGTCTGCTGCGTTTTGCACACTGTAAGCTCAGTCCATCAACTTCAGTGGGAGCAGGTTGGAACCCCATAGCAGTTAATGAGTTGTTTCGGAATTCTTCTATTAGAATTATACCTGTAAGAGAACATAAGAACAGGCATACTGGGTCAGACCAAAGGTCCATCTAGCCCAGTATCCTGTCTTCCAACAGTGCCCAATGCCAGGTTCCCCAGAGAGAATGAACAGAACAGGTAATCATCAAGTGATCCACCCCCTGTCACCCATTCCCAGCTTCTGGCAAACAGAGGTTAGGGACATGATCCCTGTCCATCCTGGCTAATATCCATTGATGGACCTATCCTCCAGGAACTTTAGTTCTTTTTTGAACGCTGTTATAGATTTGGCCTTCACAACATCCTTTGGCAAGGAGTTCCACAGATTGACTGTGCACTGTGTGAAAAAATACTTCCTTATATTTGTTTTAAACCTGCTGCCTATTAATTTCATTTGGTGACCCCCAATTCTTGTGTTATGAGAAGGAGTAAATAACACATCCTTATTTACTTTCTCCACACCAGTCATGATTTTATAGACCTCTATGATATCCTGCGTTAGTCGTCTCTTTTCTAAACTGAAAAGTCCCAGTCTTATTAATCTCTTCTCATGTGGCAGCCATTCCATATCCCTAATCATTTTTGTTGCCCTTTTCTGAACCTTTTCCAATTCCAATATATCTTTTTTTAGATGGAGCGACTACATCTGCATGCAGTATTCAAGATGTGGGCTTGCCATGGATTTATATAGAGGCAACATGATATTTTCAGTCTTATCTATCCTTTTCTTAATGATCCCCAACATTCTGTTCGCTTTTTTGACTGCTGCTGCACAATGAGTGGATGTTTTCAGAGAACTATCCACAATGACTCCAAAAATCTCTTTCTTGAGTGGTAACAGCCAATTTTGACTCCATCATTTTGTATGTATAGTTTGGATTATGTTTTCCAATGTGTATTACTTTGCATTTATCAACATTGAATTTCATCTGCCATTTTGTTGCCCAGTCACCTAGTTTTGAGAGATCCTTTTGTAGCTCTTCGCAGTCTGCCTGGGACTTAACTTTCTTGAGCAATTCTAGCTTTTCATTTTTTGAATTATCCTTTGACTCGCTCAGTTAAATCACGGGTTCTAACTTTGTTTCCATAATGTGAACCACATCTTAAAGGAGAGATATTATGGACAACTCACGTTCCATTTAACGTCCAATCATAGCAACTCAAACAATTGTTTATATGAAGAAGTATGTATTTTACACCATTTTTGATGCAATAAAAAGCTGGAAAGCAAGGAGGAGGAGCCTGCAACATGTGACCTGGCAACTCTCTGCAGATCACCAGCAAGTGCCACCTCAACACACATGCATGCAAAGACACTTCAGGCCCCTAAACCCCTGAGTAGATGCCCACAGTTCTGCTCAAGTCAGTATCTGTATTAAACTAAAAGGATATTTATAAATGAACTTTGAAGATTCTTATATTGTCCATCCTCTGAAAAGAACTGAGACTGATTGCTCTCATGCACTTATTCTCAAAGGAAATTAAACAAATCCTCTCATCATTTAGGACAGCACAGCAAGTGTATCTCATTGGTCAGGGCACATTATTTCACTAACTCCATCATTCCAGAGTCATGAAAAATAATTACCTACCCCCTTTTTTAGATGTTTTTGCAAGATAATAAGGCATCTCAATTTTCATTTGATGTCACATTGATGTATAGATGAAAAATGGAAACAAACTACTAAGTCAGATATCTATGCTACCTATATCGTATACGTTATTGAAATACTGAATACAAGATACCATTTTTATAAAATGCAGGATGAAAAAGTGTAGCCAATAAGTGTGTCTTCTTAGCTGTCTAAGCAGCTGTGTCCATTTCCGTGGACACCGAGTATACCATTTTCATTACTTCAGCAACCTCTTTAGCAACCAAGAGCTATGAGTCAGTTCCCAAAACGGCACCTTTCAGGTTCTAGTACAGGCTGTGCCATTTTGTAAGTGTCATATTTTTAGAAACATTTAATTAGCATGAAATGTGTGAGCACCTGTTACATCCATTTCAATCAGCCACAGGAAGATCATGAAAAACTTTTTCTGCTGACCGTTCACAGGGCAAAAAACAACAACTAGACAGAAATTTAGAAAACTTTATTTTTGGAATAGTATTTATTTTATATGCTTGTTCAAATATAAAAGAACAGTGAAAAGCTACAGTATTTGCACAGTCTAGATAAGGTTCCACTTTTTTCTTCAGTTTTGTTGTAAAGGGATCTTATCATTTGGCCCATGTTTAAATTATGTAAAACAAGCTTTTATAAATTTCAAGATCAATATATTTCCACAATTTAAAACAAACAGAAAACAAAACAAAACCTAATGAAAAAACAGTTGAAAGTATCCTTCTGCCTTGTTTAAAATCCAAACATTGCAACACTGAAAACCTGAATATGAAACTGATTGTGTTCAATCCATTTCAGTTTTCTTTATAAACAGTAAACAGGAGTAAATATAGATAAATTGGGTTTTTTAAAAAGTTCTTTCCCCTTTAATAATCATAGGTTTTATTACTGATTTAGAAAAGAGATAAAGAAAATGTGTTTATGTACAACATGATTTTCTAAAAGGACACTGACAACTTGAAATCTAATCAATTTCAAAAAATGAGTTAAAAGTAGTTTGAGGTTCTAAGCCTGGCCTTTGTGTCCATGCTGCCACTTTTTTGTGGTTTTGCAATCACATTTTCTTGTTTTTAATTTTCTCTCTCTCTCCCATATTTCATGAGAAAGCCACACAAACAACAGGAGTAACTAAGATCTTGATTCAGCAAAGCACTCAAGCACATGCTTAACTCTAATAAGCACATGAGTTGTCATATGCCACAGCATTCAATGCCAGATCCCTGCCATTACGTATGTGTGTGAATAAATATGTGCAGCTGGCTTTTGTGTGTTCTTTTGTTGTCCAGAAGACTTTAATGTAGCAACATGGCAGACAGAGACTGATATATAATCTGTCGTATGCATTTCCAATAGACCCACCACAGTAGTAGTTAGGCATCTTATATTACAGATGAGGGGAGGAATAGCTCAGTGGTTTGAGCACTGGTGGGCTAAACCTAGGGTTGTGAGCTCAATCCTTGAGAGGCCACTTAGGAATCTCAGACAAAAATCAGTACTTGGTCCTGCTAGTGAAGGCAGGGGGTCTTTCAGGGTCCCTTCCAATTCTATGAGATAATATATGGTGATATACCTATTTTATATAAATCATTTCCATCCAAAGGGTGTCAGATCTCAAATGAAGCCTTGGGGGTTGTTGAGGGGAAGCTTTTTCTGAACCTCACCCCTATACAAAGAGTAGCCTCTTCCCAACTTCTGTAAGGAAGAGCACTCCTTCATGCACAACAGTAAGAAGGGGTTAGATGTATAGCAAAGTGTACATGAAGGAACAGAGAATTATTGAGTTATAGCACATCTGAGTACTTTTTCATATTATCAAGTTTTATAAAGCTTTTCTTTAAAAAAGATAAAATACCCTAGCTCTTTATTATATATGTCTAATATCTCTTCAGAGAACTGCAAAATACTTTTAATATACTGCACATGTGAGAAAAAAAATACTGGGTCAATTGAATACTAAACAGATACTGTGGAACTGTTCCATATATTAATTTATAAAAGTAGATTAAATATTTGTTTTTAAATGTGTAGTTTTCAGAATATCTGGATGCTATACAAGGTTTTTCAAAACACGTACCCAGAAAAGACTACTTTGCAAAAGGTTTTAAAGGGACTATTTCAAATATATACAGCATCAGCCCATCGTTCATATTAATAAATTGAAATTCTGATCCCATAATTGTTTAAAAGCAATTGTATCTTCAAACAGCGATTAATAAATTGTACATTTCTCATTAAAATCGTCCTTGTTTAGCATCACCTATGGCTCCCCATACATCAAAAACAAACTCATCTGGAAATGCGAAGTCTCCAAGAGCTTCATCAAGTGCAACAGCAAATTCATCTGGATTGTTCTTGTCTCTTCCTGCTTCTACCATTGTTGCAGCTTAAAAACAAAAACAAAAACAAAAATGACCAGCCCACAAACACGCATATAGAAAGATTATAAAGAAAATTACAGTTAAATTACATGCTCATTGTAACATTTCAAAATAATATATTTTAAACACTGAGAAAGGTCTGCTTAGGGGAGATTTTAAAATGCATCTAACAAGATTTAGGAGCACAAGTCCCAAAAGAGAGTCAACAGGATTCATGCTCCTAAATCTCCCCCTTAATCACTAGTGCTCTGCTATGTGGAAAAGCATGGTTGGGTTCCTAGGGACAAATTCTTCCTGATCTTGTTCTGTTTAGTTCTGGTTCATTTCTCCTTGCTCAGCACAGACTCAGTATCCTTACTACTAACTGTAGTGTCTTGTGAAAGTAAATCCAGGTCTGGAGCTAAAGAACCAAGTAAGATGTGGCACAACACTTCATAACACAATGTCTATTCCAGGATGTCAGAATTTTTATGCCAGATTGTGACACCAACTACTTATCATAAATTCAGTTATTTTAATTGTGAGATCAAGATGCAAATGTGCAACATATTTAATCAACTGGGCTTCATAGAACAGCTCTTAGCAAGCCAGAGCTTAAAATGGCCACCCTTTTGGACACTGGATGATCTGTGGAAGTGGAGAATTCACAGGACCTGAGCCTGGAGAGCAGCGTACAACCTGTACACAAAAGGTATGCAACTGAAGACAGACTGGTTTCCAAACACTTGCAGAAGTCAGGGTGAATCAGACTCCAATCAGGAGCATACTCAGCTTGCCCAGCATTTGAAAAGGAACATTGTAAATATGACAAGAAAAAAAAACACTGAAAACACCATATCTTTTCTAGGGTGAAAAAATTCAAACTCTGGACAGGAAAAAGTAAATCTCTCTGCTATGTAAAAAGCAGAAAACAGAGGGCAGAGCACTCCAGGTTGGCCAAGCAATGAATACAGAAGGAGACAGAGATGTAGTGTGGCCCAGTGGATAGGGTCTTAGATTAGGGCTCAAGAAACCTAAGTTCTTTCCCTACTGGGCCAACAGCCTTCTGGGTGACCTTGGATAAGTCATGTCACCTTTCTGTGCCTCAGTTTCCCCATACATAAAATGGGGATAATGATACTTACCTTGTTTGTAAAGTGCTTTGAGCTCTACAGATGAAAAGAAAGAGCTCTCTGCATTATCTGAAATATTCTCATTTGAAAGACGAATACACAAAAATTGATTATAAGAAAATTGCAAGCCAAAGAGAAGATACCAGAGGGCTTCTGCCACACAAAGCAGAATAAAGACTTTCAAAAGTGCTTGGGAAAAAACCCTCAAGAATGTATAGTATAAACTTAATCAATTTACAAAAGGGAATAGTAAAAAGATATTAAACATGGAGAGATTTCAGGTGCAAATGAAGATCCAGTGGGGGGGAAAAAAATATCTGATTTGTCATTAGAAATTTTGAAAAGCAGGTCTCTAACATCATTTTAGAGTAAAGGAAGACAAACAGCCTTTGGAATTACGCTGTGGCAAGATCAGTTAGGAAGATCTGCTGTACTGAAACAGCTACCGTGCTATTAAGGCAGATATGAGAACAAAACTATAGAAAAATGTGCATTAGGCCCTAGTGTATTTGTAAAGCCTTGGAAGAAGGATAGAATGATGCATCCCTTTAAAGCCACTGTATTGTAATCTAAGACAACTAGCACATCTAGTACACAAGGTTGCTAGGGCACCGAGCAGACTGCTGAAGCTCTGCTAATAGAGCAGCATTAACCCTGTATGTGTATGTGGGCCAGCATTTACTTCCACAAAACAGCAGAGTATGAGAAATTGTGATTGAGTTTCAGATTGGAAATGGATACATTTATGGTAATTATTTTGGACCCAATCCTCAGCTTCTGCCAAGGAGTAATCGGTAGAGTTCAGGAGGGAGGGACACCCTCCCAATCCTGGACCATCTGGGCACTGGTCTAAAACCCAGGATCAATTAGAGAAGGCTGCTCTAACTTTATGCCTGCTACCGATATCCTCAGGGACCTGTTACAGCAGTTGGAGATTGGCAAGGCCCAGGGATGCCTCGGCCATGCTGCCTGCACCAGCTGCAAGGATGATGAAGGGGTGTCAGCACAGGAGCCACAAGAGCACTCTATGCAGCCAAGGACCCCTTAGTCAGGGAGAATCCTTCAGTGGACGGCTGAGCTAATTTTAGGGATGCTGGGTGCTTGCAAAGCAGTCTCAGCACAGTCAAGGACTTGGCCTTTGAATGCAGCTTGCTCACTGAGATATTTGTGTAGATGCCACAGCCTCACGGCATATTCACAACAATGGAGAATATTACAGCCTAGAATCAAATCAATTCAAAAACACTTCTGCTTTTACTGGCTCATGTCTTTTTCTTAAATTGCCAGCTGATATTAACTGAAACTTTGTGATCCATCCAATACTCACGTCACTGTTTTCCCAAGCACCACAGAGAAAATGCTATTGTCACATTTGGAAGGATTTGAAAACCCCTATAAAGTTTCCACTTAGAGGGATGTAAAATAACTTATGCAACAGTGCCTGATCAAGGTAACAGAAGCATAAAACCACTAACAGAGGATCTCTACCCTTGAATCAGGACTGGAGCCTGTAAATCTGTCTGATCAAAACCATGTGAGCTTCTCCTGGTTTCAAGTTTTCTTAACATAAAACTCCTCCCACGTTCACTGATGTTTATGAACTTTTGGCAAACCAGAGCTGACTTATGTGAAGATCTGACAAGTTATGAGTAAACTTGGGTCACTCTAGGTGAAAATCATTGAATCAGTAGTTTTGATTGAATTTTACTTTGAGTTTGAATGTGCATTCATTTAAACATGAAACTCAAACACAGAATCTGGAAATCAAAGCCAAGGAACCTTGCATAAGTCCTGGCGAACTGAAATTGCTGAGATTTTCACAGCGCTAGTTGAGATTCCCCCCAACTCCCAGGGGTTATTAACCCTGTTTAAACTGCACGGTTCCATGGGGAGGAGGGAATAAACCACAACATTCAAACAGCTGAAATAGCATCTCAAAAATATCTAATTAGAGGTTTAACTAAACTTTTTTTTTTTTAAATGACCATAGAGCTGAAACACCCATGAGAAATTTCAGCCCAGTCAGTGAGATTTTTCAGAACAGGAACTTGTAATAAAAGTGCTTCCTTAATGGTAATCAGGGCCGGCTCTAGGCACCAGCAAAGCAAGCAGTTGTTTGGGGCAGCAAATTTGCAGGGGCGCAAGAATCCAGCATGGGAGCTGAGAACCAACAGGGGGCCCTGGGAGCTGTAGTTCCTTGGTTAGCTCCCTGCCTATAGAGCCAGCCCTGCAGCAGGGAAAGAACTACATTTCCCAGCATTCCCTTGGCCGCAATTAACAGGAAAGGGAGGGGGAAGGAGTGTGGAACTGAAACCTCATGCTGCAGCTTGCTGTGAATGGTAGGGACAGAGCCAGCTCTAGGTTTTTTGCCGCCCCCACCCCAGCCCTGGGCTCCCCCCCGCACCCCAGTGTTGCCCAGCCCTGGACTCTCCCCTGCTCACACCCCCTGCTGCCCCAGCTCTGGCCCCCACCTGCACCCCCCTGCTGCCCCAGCCCTGGGCTGTCCCAGCACCCGCATCTCCTGCCACCCCAACCATGGGGTCTTCTCCCCCCACCCACATCCCCTGCCACCCCAGCTCTGGCCCCCACCTGCACCTTCTGCCGCCCCAGCCCTGGGCTCTCCCCCAAAGAAAGAATTGGGTGGACTAAATGGACAGTGTACCTCTCTATCTGAAGCCTAGCAAGGGAGGTACGTGGATCCCACTAGAATTTAAAATGAAAAGTAAGCGAGGGGAGGCTCTACTAGGACCTGGGCAGCTTTAGATACAGTACCAAGCACACAGGAGGATTTACACTTCTGAGCCATGGAAGCAGAAATTGACTTTTCTTTTCCAGATTTAGCTAATATTCAGAAAGGGAATCTAGCACCTGCTTCCAGATTTGAACACTCCTGAAAATTCAGGAGTGCTCAAGCTCAATTTGGGCAGCTGTTACTTCATTTCTCCCAAATCAAATATACTGATCCACTGTAACTTGCTGTAGAAAAAGTAGAATAAATTGAGCAAGAAATGCTTCCCAGTGGTTATTCGGACTGGAATTGCTATTTTCAACAGCCATTGCTTTTTTTTTTTTTTTAGTTTTAGTTTTATTTGTTTAAAAGGAAGACAGTGATATTGCATTGGCAAAGTCCCCATAGAAACAAAGAATGGAACAAAAGAATAATAAAGGCACCTCAACTTTTCCTCATTTATGTAGGACAGTCTTATAATATGCATCCAGATATCCTTCAATCACACAAGCTGAAAATTGTTCCACTTTACTGCAGTTCTGTAACCATATGGGAACCAATCCTGTCTGTGTTCCGTGCACATCCAAAATTCCTGCTGAATGACCCGCCCTGGGAGCGAGTTACCGGTGACCCAGGGCTGGGGCGGCAGGAGGATGCAGTTGGGGGGGCACAGGGGGAGGGAGAGAGAGAGCCCAGGGCTGGCGGTGGAGGGCAGCCAAAATTTTTTTTGCTTGGGGCAGCAAAAAACCTAGAGCCGGCCCTGATGGTAATCATAATTTCAGTGCCCCCCGTGGTACATTATATGTATTATTCTCATTAAAGCAACTTCTTCTGCTCAGATACATTTGATATTATGAAACCTGAAATTTCTGAGAGGAATTATCATAACTTTAGTAGTAGGTGTGTTACTTTCACAATAGCTTGGGGCTGACCTCTAGTGTCAGTAGAGCTGAATTACCTTGCTATGTTATGTTAAATGGTAGTGCAAGATGTGGGACCAAATCCTTCTTGATTTTCTCAAGTCCCACTAAGGTTCTTGCATGTGTGAGGCTGAGTCCTGCCTCATTCCCTGCACACCTTAGCAGTAAATAAAACAAGGGCTCCTCAAACACTAGTACTTTCATTACATTTTCACCGTGAGACTAGTTTAGCCACGTGTGCACTCACAGTATATAGTTTCCTTTAGATAGGTCCTTTATGGCCTAGTGAGAAAACTCCATGTACTGATGTTTACAGAGTGCAATTTTCCATGGATAATTGCAACAGCAAATCAAGCCAGTGTTTGTCAAAACATTAAAAAGGCACTTGTCAGGGAGAGCTATTTCCATGTCAATTATTTAAGTAAATCTTATTGGGTTCACAGACAGTGTCAGTTTCCTCTTTTTACCACAACTGCTTCTTATAATAGCTGCACAGTACAAGGTTGGAAGGATTTTATTCTAAGAGGGAAAGTGTACTTATTCCCCATTCTCCTCACACTCAAAAGGCTGAGACATTTTTCCTCAAACTTTGCTAAACAATTCACCTTGAGGGAAAAGCCAAGCCTGGGAAATATCAGCCCAAACCATGAGTTTCAATAAGTTATAATAAGTGATTGAAAATGAGCTGTTAGAATGGAAGTCTATTGAAAAGTCAACTATAATGACCTCTGCTAGAATATATAGACACATAGCTACTCTAATGTTTTACCCACTTTTCCCTATTTTCTGATATAGTCCCATTCACACTTAATATCTGAGGTGAAGTTTCCTTTGAGTTTCACTTTTGACACCATATAATACTTCTGATGCGCTATGAGTCTTCCGATCTGCCTGCCATTCTCATTTAACCTTTTATGCACTTTCACTCCTAGACAGCACCAGGCTAGCACTTACTGCACACTTAACTGTTTGGAGGCTTTATTGCCACCTAAGTCCTACCCTGTAAACCAGCCTAAGTCCAGCTTAATAAAAGTACTTTAAGAGTCTGAACAGAATCAACTAGTTTTATTTAGCAGGGAATAATGCACTGTGATTTGCCCACATCAAAAATATCCAAGCAATATGTGGTTCTGGCCTGTGCCTTTAATTAAAAAAAAAAAGAGAGAGAAATAATTCCCTTTTCTAACACCAAAGAGACATTCCAGACCATACATTTCAAGTGCATCCCTTTTGCAGGTGGTTAGAATCCCTGGGTTTTGGCTACATATCTAACACCACCATCCAAAATATTTAAAAGAATCCCTAGAAACCCGTTTCTTTATTGTTTCATTTTAATCAGGTGCCAATTTTAACTGGGCCACAACCTACCAAAGAGAGGAACAGAAACCACATAGATTCTGTTTTTAGACACACTTGCTCTTTTCTTTCCCACAAAATGCCAGTTATTCTCCCTCATAATTAACTAACAATCATATTGCATCATAAATATACACTGGGTTTGCAGTACTCAGAAAAGACATCCCCTACTCCAAATAAATACAGCATAGAATATACAAGACAAAAAACACAAGAACACAAGAGGACAACAAAGATTCCTGGGAAAAGACAGTTTAATGGGGGGAAGAGACAGGAAGCAAGCGAAGTCAATAAAGGAGAGTGATGCTACTCAGAGCAGTTGGAAAGGAAAAGGGCTTTCGCAGTCATGTTGGATAGATTGGTGGGAGAGCAGGTGAGAATCAGGGAGGCTGCAAAGAAAGATACAAAAGTCAAGGAGAGAGCTGACCAGGTACAGAGAAGGGTTTTAGCAGCAGGGATACTGAAGAGGGTAGAGATTTTGCTGATAAGATGTTAATGAGATACTATTATGTGAGGAGATAGAAGCACAACGTACTACACTTATGAGGGGAAAAATCATATACATAAATACAAAATGGGGAATAATCGGCCAGGCAATAATACTGCAGAAAAAAATCTTGGTTTATAGTGGATCACAAACGAAATGAGTCAACAGCGTGATACCGTTGTAAAAAAGGCAAATGTCACCCTGCAATGTATTAACAGGAGTGGCATATGTAACACATAGGAGGTAATTGTTACACTTTGCTCGGCACTGCTGAAGCCTCAGCTGGAGTACTGTGTCCAGTTTTGGGCCCCACATATTAAAAAAGATCTGACCAAACTGTAGAGAGTCCAGGGGACAGCAATAAAAATTATATGAGATTTAGAAAACACGTCCTATGAGGACATGTTGAGAGAAATGGGGAAGTTCAGTCTAGAGAAGAGAAGGCTGAGGGGGAACATGATAACAGTCTTCAACTATGTAAAAGGTTGTTATAAAGATCAATTGTTCTCCATGTCCACTGAAAGAAGGACAAGAAGTAATCAGGTTAGTTTGCATCAAGAAAGATATAGGTTAGATACAGGAAAAACTTTCTATCAATAAGGATAGTTAAGCACTGATACAGGTTACCTAGGGAAGTTGTGAAATCCCATTGGAGGTTTTTAAGAACAGGTTAGAAAAATACTTATCAGGAACAGCCTAGGTTGTACTTAATTCTGCCACAGCATGGCTGGGATGGACTAGATGACTTCTTGAGGTTCCTTCCAGCCCAACATTTCTATAATTCTATGACCACAGGGTTGCAAGCCTCGGAGAAAGTAAGAAGAGTAGAACTGTCAATTGCGATGAAGAAGCGAGGTGGTGGAAGGATAGGAAGAACTGGATGGACGTTTTGGGCAGAGTTGAGATACTGGTGAGACATCCCAACAGACTTGTCAGAGATGTTTAGAGATATGAGACTGGAGAAGGGGGTGGAGGTAAAGGATTGAAAAGTAGATTTAAGAATAATCTGAATAGAGGCAGAGAGGACAGATAAGGTTGCCTGAAGTGCTGGAGAGGGTACTAAAGGAGGAGAAGAAGAAGGGACCAAGTACAGCATCCTGAGACATACTAATAGATATGCAACTCTGAAGGACAGGGTGATTTCCTGTAAGCACTGAAGAAAAGATCGAAAGTTGGAAAGGAAGTCATTTTTGTCATGAACTATCCATCAGTAGCAGAAGAGCTCTTCTGGAATTGGGTTCTATTGACATATGCTTCCCATCCTCTTCTGTCCTCTTTGGTAGCAGGAGCAGTCTTCCATGATCCAACCATCACCAGGATAGAAGAAAGAGTCCCAGTTAGCCCCATGTGTCCCAGACCTCAGCTTTAGAGGAGCGATCCTGTAAGTGGCCTTCATTGTCATTATTCAGGGAGAAGTCTCTCTTGCTCCATCAATCAAAGAGCAGTTTCTGTTCACTTACCAGACACCACACACCAGTGTTAGAATCATTTGTGGAGGCCTTCACTGGCTCATTTGTTTTTAAATAAGAAGCAGAGTCTATTGGCTCAATTTCCATTGTGCCCTTAAAATTGGTAAGGGCAATGCGTTTCCAAACTCTGGGACACATTCTGCACAGACCCAAGTGGAACTCTAGTAAAATGGTATACGGGACAGATTTTCAAAGGCACAAATGAGCTACATGCATAATTGCTATTGGGAGTCTAATGGCCCTTTGTGTCTTTGAAAATGTTCCTCTAATACCTACCAGCCAAATTGCATTGCCACTGAGTTTAAAGCATTGTACATATTTAGGTATTTCTGTGCACTTAGTCATTCCTGAAACTTTACGCTGTACAAGATCCTTAACTGGACAAATATTATGGCTTGATCTTATTTTACTCCATTATTTTTTTTATAATGGATGCTACTTTATCATTTCCTTTTTAAACCTCTGAGTTAAAATTAGGAGCATTGCATTCTAAACACAATCACACTATGGAAGATGTCAGTTTAATGGAGATTGAACAGCAATATTATCTGACATCAAAAGCCCCTGGAGAACAGAACAGAATGCGGGCAGGGGTCAATGATAAAGCTTTTAATCATTTGCCTGTTGAATAACTATCACTTGTGGTGATTTGTATTTTCTGCTAATCTGGGATAAATAATGAGTGAAATTCCTAGTTGAACAGTTACTGGCATTCTCTGAATGAATCCTTTCCTCATATTTCATTTCCATGGGCAACTTATCACATTTATAGTCAGTGTATGAAAACGAAATTACATATTGATTGAAGAGATTTGAGGCAGCTGATAATCTTTCCACTGCTATGGAATTTTAGGTGCTTAGAGCTGTGTAATAGTGTAACAAAGATAAAACTCTGTTTTTGCTGCCTCGTTTTTACCACTGGCCCTTGACACTTATGTTTGACCACTGAAGGATGTAAACCAGAGCAACAATGCACACTATCCAATAATGCACACAACTACATTTACATATTGCATAGAAGAGGGAGGATTAGATAAGGATTAATTACAACAACAAAGCAGAGGAATATAATTTAATCAAATAGCAGTGCTAAATACGTTAATTAAATACTCACCTAGTTCAATATCTCTTATTCCCATGTATGTTTCAAGAAGGTCATCTACTTTTTTTATTGCTTTTTCTTCAATTTCAGAGGGCTTTATTGAAACAAAACACTTAAGAGTTTAAATCCAAACATAAAATGCTACATCTTGGTTACAAATTTCAAAAATTACAAGACACCAAATTAATCCAGATTTTGCATTTAGGATCTGATTTATTCCCATTTTATTATAAATAAATTGCAAGCAAATCTTCTGTCTTAATGTTTTGGGTTTTGGTTAAGATTGATCCTCAACCCCCATCCCACGCCAAAAAAGTCTAGGGTGAAATAGTAGTACAATACAGTTAGTGGGAAACATCTGACTTCCCGATGACACTGCACAAGTAGAACAGAAGATATACATTTTAGTTCCTTCCACCTGACAGGGGAATTCAGCATTATGGGCATGCACATCAATGAAGTGAGAAGCATGTCATTCACTGTCACAGAGCTGGCCCTTTAAGGGGAGTCAGCTACTTAGGCAGTTAGCTAGCCCCAGGCAAAGCTGGGCTGGCTCCTTCCCTTCAGCAGAGCCTGTTGCAGGTAGGCAGGGCATCTGACTCCTCTTAAAGGGACAGCCCTGTGACAAGAAGAACAGGAGGACTTGTGGCACCTTAGAGACTAACAAATTTATTAGAGCATAAGCTTTCGTGGACTACAGCCCACTTCTTCGGATGCAAGAAGTGGGCTGTAGTCCACGAAAGCTTATGCTCTAATAAATTTGTTAGTCTCTAAGGTGCCACAAGTCCTCCTGTTCTTCTTTTTGCGGATACAGACTAACACGGCTGCTACTCTGAGCCCTGTGACACTTACCTAACTTTTTGGCTAAGATGTGCCATTGCTAGCTTATTATATGGCAGGAAAACAGATGCGACACGCCTTTCACTTCCCTGACAAATGCCAAAAGATGCAGCCATCTTTCACGTTTTGAGTAATAAGCTATAATAACTGAAAGCGAAGAAGAAGGTTAATGCAGAAAGATGTTTCCTTGGTCAGAGATAATTTCATATTCCTATAAACTCCAGATAAAGGATGCTGATAAATTTATTACTAAAACTTATTATTATTATTACCACCACCTGTAGCACTGAGGAGTCCTATTCATGGACCTATTCGTTGTGGTAGGTGCTGTACAAGCACAGAACAATCTAATCTCTGAATGATTTCAAGTGTATTCAAGTGCACAGTATACATAAGTATCTGTATTGCAGACTCCAAGCATTCTAAAATCATGAGTCAGACTCGAAAAAAAAAATCACAATTATCTTAAAAAATAATGTTTATTTATTTTATTTTATTTATTTTATTTTGTATTTGCCTTATGGACTTTGAGCTGTTGGGGTTCATATTTTCTAGATTTTCTTCAGAGCCACCAGGTTTAGAAACTGTTTTGTTAAAATGCAAATTGAAATTCTCACATAATCGTATGGCTCCAAGAACTGGGGCTTTAGAAGGGCGGTGGGGGAGAAGGGGAAATAAATATTGTGAGACCTGTAATAAAAGCATGAGAGTTCACAGCATTGATATGTATGCCACAAGTAACCTGGCTTTAAATTTATTTCTATAAATATTATACATTTCCTAATGAGCCACCTTGTTCTATTACCCACTATTTTTATTTCTTACATCAATACTGAATGTAGCTTTAAACAAACTTTTAGAGACATTTAACAAATTAAGAAACACTGAGATTTTGCTGTGCTGGAATTTTTCAAGAAAATCCCATTTTATCACATAAACTTTGGATAAATCTGATGTTTTGCATAAATTTAACAGATGCTAAAAGTTTCAAATGCTCTAATTATTACCCCAGAATAAACATACCACTTCCTCCACAACGGCAGGACCTTTGGATCTCAGTCGAAGCGTTTCTCTTCCCTTGGAGATTTTAGCTTCTGATAGAGTTCCACTTTTTAACCTTGGTTCAATCATTTCTAAAAACAAAAGTACAACCGTTAAATGTACAATTTAATTAGAATTAAATAAATATGCTTTAGCTAACTCAGTAGCTTCAGCTTTTAGGTCTACTTAAAATCTAGAGCAACTTGAATTTATAATTTACAGTATTTTAGATATAACTTGGGCCCCAATTGTGCATTAAGATTCACTACCCTGGACTCCTCACAGCCCTTGTGGAATCCTTCTCAGATGCTTTACAAGCACAAAGAAATTACTGTGCAATAAAATTAAGACTCTCCTTTGAAAAATGCATCTATGTAGGCATAGTTCATTCTACTATGTTTGTGCATATTTGCATAAATGTAGTTCTCTATTCTAGAGCAAATCATTATTCATTAAATAGTATTGGGAATTGGTAAAAATCATGCAGTTTTTACTCAGGCAGAATTCTCACTGACTTCAATCCTGCATTGTGGTCCACACTAAGAGGTAGATCCCTGCTCAATACGCTTAGCTTTCTTCCAGGATTACATTGTTGCCCTTTTTGACCTGAGAAGCTAGTCAAAGTTCAGGGCCCGGGGATGTTCCATTTGGAAGTAGAAATTGATGGAGTCTGGTATTTTCTTTGATGCAATCTTGTTTATTTACAAAGAATGTACAAAGTCCTAATTCTCCAAACTCAGAATCAAGACCAAAAGGAACAGTTTCTTAGTTTATAGCTCCAAGCCTCTGTAGCCAACAGACCCAAGGGATTTCTAAGTTTTTTCCAGGGCCACACTGTGGTCAGGGCCGGCTCTGGCTTTTTGGCCGCCCTAAGCACAAAAAAAAAACAGCGGTGCAGCCGGAGCCAGGGTGCAGGGGGACTCCCTGCGCTGCAGATGTGCCCTGGCTAGCAGGGGGAGAGGAAGGGAGCGGGGGTAGAGAGAAAGAAAGGGGGCGGCCCCGTGGCCCCGCCGCCTGCTGGGAGGGCTCTGCGCTGCTCCAGTCGGCTGGGAGGGAAGGATGCGGGCTGCCCTGCCGGGCATCCTGCAGGGCGCTCCCGTCCTCTGCGCCGCTGCCCCCTACAGGGTGGCTGGAGCGGAACACCACCAAAAAAAAAAAAAAAAGCAACCGTGCCACCCTAGGATTGGGCGGAATGCCGCCTCCTACAAGCTGCTGCCCCAAGCACCAGCTTCCTCAGCTGGTGCCTGGAGCCGGCCCTGACTGTGGTCACCAAGTTCTAGTACCTCACTCTCTGTTCTGATTTCTCTGTGCTCTGCCTTCCCTCCTCCTCCCCGACACTTGCCAGGGGAAAAAAAGCACTGGGGTGGGTTCACACACTTCTTTTTCTCAGGTGGGGGCTTGTGTTTACAATTATGTTAATTGAAGGGCGAGTTCACACCTATCACTCTCCAGGAGGTTTTAATTCAATCCATAACAAGACTTCCCCAGCTTGGAACACCCCCACCCCCAACTCAGCTTTGGTTATCGTCCCAATGAAGCCTAAAATGGCAATATCCAATAACCCATCCGAAACAAAAATAAAAGAAATAAATTAAAAATTATACAAGGTTGACTATTTACATATGTACAGTGTTTTCTATCAAGATGTTTTCACATCATCATGCCCAAAAGAATTTTATTCCCACCCAAAACTCTTTGGGGCTTTTCTCTTCCCAGGTTTCCTTTCAATTAGCCCCTGAAGAACATCTATTGTTTTTGTGGAATTTGTAAGCTGAGACAGACCCTGCACATTTTGTTTTAATGGGGCATTCACCTCTGTAACAACTTTTCTAGCCTTACCTTCCACAGCTACAACCTCAGATTCAGGAAGCAGACAAGCTGAAATTTTGTTCCCCTGATATCTTCTCAAATGGTCCTTATAGGTAACTGTGTTTAGTCCTGGGACCCAACTGGTTCCTGTACACCATTTTATTTATTTGGGCCAGTATTGTATAGGGTGCCTCGCAAGGTTTATCCAATTTAGGGCTCCTACCCTACTTTCTTCTAGGATTGTGTAACCAGACCAGGTCCCCTCTTTTTAAAAGTATCCCCATATGAATTTACATAATACAAACTTTTTATCTTATCAGAGGCTATCAACTTTTCCTTAGCAAAGGTTTGAACTTTTTCAATTTTGGATTGTAGGGTTTTTACATAGTCCAAATGGTTCCACTCCATTTGTTCCTCTTCAGGAACTCCATACAAGAATTTTTCTGCCATCCTTAGCTTATGACCAAACGTGAGAAATCTTAGGGTACACTGCGTACACTCAATGACTGCTATCCTATAAACTATCAAAAGGAATGGGATTTTTGCTAGTTCCACTCTGTTTGGTACTGTTCTACCAAGTAGCCAGCTGAACCCCCCAGAGTCCTATTGCATTCTTCCACCATCCCATTAGATTCTGGGTGTGCTGTGGTGGTGAGAATTTTGTGGCTCCTTAGAATCTTATACAAATCTGTTTAAACACTGGATTCAAAGTTTCTCCCTTGATCTGTGTGAAACTCACTCAGGACCCCAAATCTGGTAAAAATTCATTCACTAGGTCCCCTAATACTGTAACAACTTCTTGATTTCTTATTGGATAAGCCTCAGGCCATTCTGTGAAGCGGTCCATAGCTACCAGCCACTATTGATTACCAGATACCCCACAAGATACTGCTGCAAAGCAGCTCTCCCAGTTTTAGGGGCTCTTCTTTATAATGCAAGCATCGTATTTCCTGCACCAATTTTATAAATCCAGCCTGCATTCTACCCAACAGAAATTCTCCCTTACCTTAGGTAGGGTTTCTGCAACCCCAAAATGTCCAGCAGTTTTAAAATCATGACAACCTCAGAACCACCTTTTCTAATGTATCTGGTACAAATAGCTAGTACCTATATCCATCACCCAATGGTTTATCTCATCTCCCAGAGGTAATGAGAGCCATCGAACCAAACTGTTAATTCTGTATATGATGGAAACCACTTCAAGCCAGAGGGTGCGGTAGCACCTCAGCATCCCTAGTTCCATTACCTATGCCAGCTCCTCTACAATAGGATAGGGATAGCTCAGCGGTTTGAGCATTGGCCTACTAAACCTAGGATTGTGAGTTCAATCCTTGAGGGGGCTATTTAGGGAACTGGGATAAAAATCTGTCTGGGGAGTGGTCCTGTTTTGAGCAGGGGGTTGGACTAGATGACCTCCTGAGGTCCCTTCCAAGCCTGATATTCTATGACCTTTAAATTCCAAGCTTTCCTACTGTGTCCAGAAAGCTTTTACTGTGGTATTATGAGTTGACACCACAGTTGCCAATTTTCACGTGGTAAATAAGCACCCCGACTTTCACAATAAGACAAAAAATCAAGCTAATCCTATTTCAAAAGAAGGCCAAAACAAGCCAATCCCTAAGAACCCCAACACTCTATGTGACTAGATCCCCCCGGCGTGCAGTCTGGGACTGTGGTGGGCCTGCTGTGCACCCCTGACTCTCTCCCACCTCTGGCCCCTACTTGCCCTTTGCCCTTGCTTGCTGGGAGCCGATCAAAAAAAAGCAACAAACCAAAAAGCAACTCGCAAGCCAATTAAGCCAAAAACAAGCCCCATTTCTGGCAGGGCTGGCTCCAGGCACCAGCTTACCAATCAGGTGCTTGGGGCGGCCACTTCGGAGAGGGGCGGCACGTCCAGCTGTTCGGCGGCAATTCGGCGGACAGTCCCTCACTCGTGCTCGGACCAAAGAACCTCCCGCTGAATTGCCGCTGCAGATCGCGATCGCGGCTTTTTGTTTGTTTGTTTGGCTGCTTGGGGCGGCCAAAACCCTGGAGCAGGCCCTGATTGCTGGGGTTTTTTCATGGGTTTGGCATGTCTGGTTGACACTACAGTCCATGGGGAAGGGATAGCTCAGTGGTTTAGCCTGCTAAACTCAGGGTTGTGAGCTCAATCCTTGAGGGGGCTGCTTAGGGATCTGGGGCAAAATCAGTACCTGGAAGGCAGGGGGCTGGACTTGATGACCTTTCAAGGTCCCATCCAGTTCTAGGAGATAAGATATCTCCATTTATTTAAATCAACTTTCCAGTTGATTTTTCCAATCACACACTATCCTGATAACAGGGTCATCTCTTTGGGAAGATTTTAGTTGCTCTGGGATCCATTCTGGGCCCCCCAACCCCATTGTGCTAGTGGAAGAGCCAGGAGCATGGACACTTCTGCAAACTAGAGGTAAAGCAGCACACCCATCCTCCTGAGCAACTAACTCCTTGCTCTTCTGCTTGGGGAAGTGTTTCCAATTAGCCTCCCAACAAGGCCAGCTGGACAAGACATCAGCATTAACATGCTTATGGCCAGGCCTGTGTGTTTTTGTGAAATCATACCACTGCAGTTCTCCAACTACCTAGCAAGCTGTCCCTCAGGACTCCTGAATCTACAAAGCCATTGCAGGGAAGCATGCTCTGTCCTGACCATAACCCTCCTCCAAAACAAATAGTGATGAAAACATTCTATAGATTTAACCATTGGAATGTAACCCAGGAATGCTTACAGTGGGGTTACCATTCGTCCGGATTCCCCCGGACATGTCCGGCTTTTTGAGCTAAAAATAGCATCCGGGGGGAATTTGTAAATGTCCGGACTTCCCCCCGCATGCAGAGCGCGCGTGGCTAACAGGGCAGCCGGCCGGATGGTGTCACTTACATGGGGCTCCGACAGCCAGAGAGAGCCCGTCCTCCGCCCTGCAGCAGAGCTCACTCACTCCCTCCCTCCCTGCATTCGCCTCCGGCAGTCTGGAGCTCCTCCCCCGCTCCCCAGCGTGCTGGGAGAACGGCTCAGGCAGTTCCTGAGCAAGCTCACAGAGACGTTAGCCGAAGGCCAACGACAAGGGAGCCAGGGGGTCGGAGAAGGGGCAGGGAGGTTCTGGAGGGGGCAGTCAAGAGATGGGGGGGGGGTCGGGAGTTCGGGGGGGGCTTTCTGGGGGTGTGGATAAGGTTTTGGGCAGTCAGGGTACAGGTAGGGGGTAGGGTGCTGGGGGGCATTTGGGGGGTAGTTAGGGGACAAGGAACAGGGAGGCTTAGGTAGGGGGTGGGGTTCTGGAGGGCAGTTAGGAGCAGGGGTCCCAGGAGGGGGCAGTCAGGGGACAAGGAGCGGGGGGGGGGGGTGTTTGGGAGTTCTGGGGGGGGGCTGTCAGGGGGCAGGGAGCAGAGGGGTTTAGATGGGTTGGGAGTTCTGGGGGGGGGCTGTCAGGGGCTGGGGAGTGGTTGGATGGGACATGGGAGTCCCAGGGGTCTGTCTGGGGGTGGAGGTGTGGATAAGGGTTGGGGCAGTCAGGGTACAGGTAGGGGGTAGAGTCCTAGGGGGCCAGTTAGGATGGGGGGAGGGTCTCAGGAGGGGGCAGTCAGGGGACAAGAGGCAGGGAGGCTTAGGTAGGGGGTGGAGTCCTGGGGGGCAGTTAGGGGCAGGGGTCCCAGGAGGGGGCAGTCAGGGGACAAGGAGTGGGGGGAGGGTTGGGGGTTCTGAGGGGGGGGACTGGGAGGGGCAGGACAGGGGCGGGGCTAGGGCGGGGCTCCTCCCATCCTCTTTTTTGCTTACTGAAATATGGTAACCCTAGCTTACAGTCAGCTATGATGTAGTTTGTTTTAAAGGCTTAGCATGTCGTCAGTATTCTTTTCTTCCTTAATCCTACTCTTTGATGCAATTCTGCTGCTTATAGGCTATATCCAAGCAAGCAAACAACTGAGAATACAAAGTATACAACTGAAAATTTTTATACAACTGAGGCCAGTGCTTAATTTGTGCCAGGGCTGAGCCGTGGCACCTCTAGGCTTGGCAGTTCAGAGCACCAGCACCTCTGGGATTGCTGCATCAGTTATGAATGTAAAAAAATTGCTTGAGCCCCGGCACCTCCTTCATTACAAATTAAGCACTGACTGAGGCGGATAGTGAAAAAGAAGCATCTCCAAACTTACAACATGTACAGAATGAGGTTGGAGTTCCTAGGAGTTCCTATTAGGTGTTGCAATAATTTTTCTCAAAACTCAGACTCCTGCAGCAAGAAGGTACCACCCTGTCGAGTCTCTGGAGTTCTTGTGTCAATACTGCCCCCAACCCAAAGCACTAGCATCTGTGTCCAATATGAAAGAGGTTTTGAAACATGTACAGGCTAAGAGCCTGTTTCAACTCTGAAAATGCTACATCACGCTCTGCTGGCCACTGAAGTGGCTTCCCTTTCTCACCCATCCTATGCAGTGGTTTTGCAATATTGGCAAACCCATAAATGATCCTTCTATGATAGGAGCAGAGCCCTGCAAAACTTTACACATCTGAGAGTGTCTGGGAAGTTGGTAAGCTCTGTACAGCCTCTTTTGGTGGGTGGGGTGAAGGAGGGACAGTGGAAATTCCCTCCTCACTAATTGTGTGCCCAAAGTACATTGCCTCTTTTTGAAATAATTCACATTTCTTGGAGTTCAGTTTCAAATTGGCCACCTTCAGTTTAGCGCTCCCCCATCTCCCAAACTGAGAGAAGCTTGCACTAGACATCTTCAACAGTCTGTCCTGGCCAGCCTTAAATGTACATAAGTCCTCCTTTTTGTGGCCAGATTTGTCATAGTACCAGCATTTAATTGAACTTCTTCCTTTAATTTTTTCATTATTGCCAATTTCCCTTGTTTTACTGACCAGATTTATCATCTGTTCTAATCATTCAATACAGTCTTGAGCCAGATTAGAATCCCCTCTTTCATCATACATATTAGACAGAGAGCTGTACTTACAGGACTCATGGTTAGGGCCCTACGAAATTCATGGCCATGAAAAACACATCATGGACCGTGAAATCTGGTCTTTTGTGTACTTTTACCCTATAGTATACAGATTTCACAGGGGAGACCAGCATTTCTCAAATTGGGGGTCCTGATCCAAAAAGGAGTTGGGGGGGCAACAAGGTTATTTTAGGGGGGATTTCACAGCATTGCCACCCTTACTTCTGCACTGCCTTCAGAAATAGGTGGCTGGGGAGTGGCTGTTGGCCGGGCGCCCTTACAATAACCTTGTAAACCCCCCTTCCCCAACTCATTTTTGGGTCAGGACCCCTACAATTACAACACTGTGAAATTCCAGATTTAAATATCTAAAATCATAAAATTTACAATTTTTAAAATCCTCTGACTGTGAAATTGACCAAAATGGACCGGGAATTTGGTAGGGCCCTACTCATGGTGACCAGCTTCCATCTTCCTCACTAGCAGCCGCTTCCTCTTCTGGTGCAGAATTGCAAGAAAAGAGGCAACATCCTTTCACTAAGGCCTGGTCTACACTACGACTTTAATTCGGATTTATCAGCGTTAATTCGAATTTACCCTGCAACCGTCCACACAACGACGCCATTTATTTCGAAATAAAGGGCCCTTTAAATCGATTTCTGTACTCCACCCCGACGAGCGGAGTAGCGCCAAAATCGATTTTAACATTTCGAATTAGGGATAGTGTGGCCGCAATTCGATGGTATTGGCCTCCGGGAGCTATCCCACAGTGCATCATTGTGACCGCTCTGGACAGCAATCTAAACTCGGATGCACTGGCCAGGTAGACAGGAAAAGCCCCGCGAACATTTGAATTTCATTTCCTGTTTGCCCAGCGTGGAGAGCACAGGTGACCACAGATAGCTCATCAGCACAGGTAACCATGTAGGCCTATAATCGAAAAAGAGCACCAGCATGGACCGTACGGGAGGTACTGGATCTGATCGCTATATGGGGAGAGGATTCAGTGCTAGCAGAACTTCGTTCTAAAAGACGAAATGCCAAAACTTTTGAAAAAATCTCTAAGGGCATGATGGAGAGAGGCCACAATAGGGACTCAGATCAGTGCCGCGTGAAAGTCAAGGAGCTCAGTCAAGCCTATCAAAAAACAAAGGAGGCAAACGGTCGCTCTGGGTCAGAGCCGCGGACATGCCGCTTCTACGCCGAGCTGCATGCAATTCTAGGGGGGGGGGGCCGCCACCACTACCCCACCTGTGATCGTGGATTCCGGGTCGGGGATAGTCTCATCAGCGACACTTGAGGATTCTGCCGATGGGGGAGAGAAGGAGGAGGAGGAGGAGGAGGAGGAGCTTGCAGAGAGCACACAGCACTCCGTTCTCCCCAACAGCCAGGATCTTTTTCTCAGCCTGACTGAAGTACCCTCCCAACCCTCCCAAGCCAGTATCCAAGACCCTGACCCCATGGAAGGGACCTCAGGTGAGTTTACCTTTTAAAATATAAAACTTGTTTTAAAAGCAAACGGTTTTTAATGATTACTTTGCCCTGAGGACTTGGGATGCATTCGCGGTCAGTTCAGCTACTGGGAATCATCCCACACCTGCAACACTATGCGGTCCCACCAGTCTGTGCTTGTTTCCCTTGCCCAGAATCGGCGTTCCATGGATAGAACCTGCCCCATTAACAACATGATCTCCAAAGCACCGGGGCCCGTGGTTTCACAGAATTCTGTGTCCATGTCCATGTCCTCATCATGCTTGTCGCTGCGCTGCCGCCGCCGCTGCCTCCTCGCCTTGTTTTTCTGGTCCTGGCTCAGCATAAACTCCACGAGAACGCGCGAGGTGTTTACAATGTTCATGACTGCTGTCTTGAGCTGAGCGGGCTCCATGCTTGCCGTGGTATGGAGTCTGCAGTGTTCACCCAGGAAAAAAGGCGCGAAATGGTTGTCTGCCGTCTGTTGCTTTCATGCAGGGAGGAAGGGAGGGAGGAGGTGAGGCTGTACCCAGAACCACCTGCGATGATGTTTTTTGTCCCATCAGGCACTGGGATCTCAACCCAGAATTCCAATGGGCGCGGGAGACTGCGGGAACTATGGGATAGCTATGGGATAGCTACCCACAGTGCAACGCTGCAGAAATCGACGCTAGCCCCGGTACTTGGACGCACACTGCCGAATTAATGTGCTTAGTGTGTATAAAGTCGAAATGTATGCGGCCAATCTGTTTCCCAAATTCGAATTATATAAATTCGGATTAATCCCGTAGTGTAGACATAGCCTAAGGCTGTGCTGCGAGCACCATTGCTACTTGGGTCATACTGTCAATTTAACTAGGTCTGGAACTAGATGAAGATTCTGTCTGCTTCTTCTGTGCCAAGCACCTGGATCAGTTTCAACCATGTAGGATGAGATTCTTGGGGTGAAATTCTGGTCCCACTGAAATCAACAGGAGTTTTGCCATTTACTTTAATGGGTCCAGGATTTCATACCTAGTGTTCATCTATCCCTGGGCCTCCTGGTTTAATTTTGGGTAAGACTTGAACTGCATTCTGGTAGTTATAGAAGAAAGCCTGAGACCTGTTAAACGTGGCATGTCTCAGCCTCACAGGGGCAGTGCCACTTAGGATAGAATTTTATCTGTAAGGTTGGCAGCATTGTTCTGATCTGTCAATGCATAAGCAGCTGAACTGGCCTTAATCTGTTGACTGATGTGGGTGTTGCAGAGCTGACTGTACAAAAATGGACTCCCTATCTTCTTAATCTGGACATACTCTCTCCACCAGTTCTTTCCTTTGTTTGGCGGAAACTAGGGGAATATGCTGAAAAAGTATCCCAAAAGCTTAAAATTCAGAACTGCCAAACTGCGACCCATTATCACTGTCTTGTTCTTCTTCTGTTTTATTCCTGATTCATGTGGAGTCTGTTTTAAGCTGTTAATTAAGAGTCACTTGCAGTCTGTCCATGTGCTATCAGCTGCAAGACTGGAGCAGCTGTGCCATGATTGTAGCAGACTAATGCTTTACAGACTGATACTGTTTCAGGTGTGAATGTTACCTTCGCTTTGCTTTTTAATGTTTACATTATAAGAAAATGTACTTGACAAATCTTAACTCAGAGTTAATGAAGGTTCTTTGTTTGGAAATATCTATACATACACACAGACATATACACACACACACACATATATATAAAATATGATACAGTGTATATATACACACAGCATTAGTTCTGTATGTGTTAAATTAGTTCATTACAGGTACAGTACTTAGTTCAGTGCTGCACATATACTATATTTATGACAAAATAAAACAGAAAAAACACAGTTTATGAACTAGCTAGAAATCCAAGTTAGAAGAAGATACAGTAGCTATCTAATCTCAAAATAAATACTGTATATTGAGAGTAGGTGGCAGCGTAGGCTTACACTAGCCTTTAGCTTCTGGAAAGTTAAGTACAGCATTCAGGTCACAAGTAAAAATGGTACTCTGACCCTTAGTCCTCATTTATGCATACTACAAACTTTTCCACAACTCATAATCTATTTAAGAAAGTCTCAGAAATGAATAGGAGGGGGTGTACAGGAACCTTTCATGAACACCAAATCCATTCATTAACTTTATATTACACATTGTAAAATATTAAATGACTGTTTAAAATGAAATTGAACTATCCAGAACAAACAGTGAATTTTATTTTTTTTAATTACTGTAGAAATAATTTTACAAACATTCTGAATAAATGTTGATGTATCAGACTACACAATTTCCAGATAACACTTTGTGACGTTACCTGACTAAAATATGACCATATCGATAATTACTGCAACCACTATTATATAGTTGCAGCAAATATTGTACAAAGGTTGTAGAGTAAGATGTCTATGAAAAGGTTATGATTTGCTGGTTATGATTATGCTATCTGTATGCATGTATCATTTTTGTATTTACAGTTGTAAGTATTGGCTCTATACCTGGATTTCAAATGTTTGCTCCTGGGGTAATACCCACGAAGTAATCAGCCAGATATGCCATGTAAGATATCTGCAAAAAGTGTTATAATTTGCCAGATGTGATAATCTTGTTTAAATGTTTGTATCACCTTTGTATTATGAGATATAGATATGTATGCATGTCTGTATTTCAAACTTGGGCTATGTTTCTGGATTACATAAATCTGTTAGTCTTTAAAGTGCCACCAGACTCCTTGTTGTTTTTGTAGATACAGACTAACATGGCTACCCCCTGATACTTGACACCCAGACAGTTGGGCATTAGCACTGCCTAGCCTGCTTGATGGCCCATTAAGGACCATCAGCTATACAACTGACCCATTGAGAGAAGGCAGATACACCTTATGACTCAGCAAGGCAGGCAGGGACATGCCCATGGACAGAACTCTAAGGCTTCCAACCCATGTGCTGGACAGCTTGTGTTTGAAACAAAGGAAGCACAGACTGCATGGCAAAAAACTATAAAAAGCAGCTGCATCTTCTCCATTTGGTCTTCAGTCCTGCTTCTTACCTCTGGAGGAACTTTGCTACAAACTGAAGCTCTGAACTGGACTGAATGACCCATCCAAGCTGTGGATGTACTCCAGAGACTTGATTTAGGCTTACAGCAGTGATGGAATAAACTGCTGGCTTGAGCCAAGAACTTTGCCATTACTGTATGTAACGGATTCCTTTAACCAATTTTAACTCTCACCTTTTTCTTTTTATAAACCTTTAGATTTTAGTTAATAAGAATTGGCTGTAGCATGTATTTGGGTAAGATCTGAAACATTCATTAACCTGGGAGGTAATGTGTCCGATCCTTTGGGATTGGTAGAACCTTTCTTTTATATGATGAAATAAGGTTTACAAAATTTTTCATCATATTTGACGTGGGTACCTGGATGGAGGCGTGAGGTTGGATCACTTTAAGGGAACTGTGTTGTTTGGACTTCTGGGTAACCAGTAAGGTAATAAAAAAGCTGTTTTATGCTGACTTGGTAAATCTAGATATTGGAATATCCACCAGCTTTATGGGGATTGTCTGCCCCATTCTTTGCAGTTCACCCTAGTTGAGTGACCATAGCTGGCCCCCACTAGGACCCCGGTCACACACTTATTACTAAGAAATCCTTTCTTCAGTTATTAAAAATCTGTCTCTCTGTTTCAAGATAAATTATTTCAGTATATGACTGAGCTAATAAAATATAATAAGATATAGTAAAAAAAAAAGCATTGGTCTCTCTCTAGAAAGTAATCCAAAATGTATTTTACTCTTTACAGAATTTTTTTTAAAAAGTCTTGTATTACTTTAATAAGCTGCATTACTTTAATTCTTTCCATGGGGAGCTTTACACTGTCACTTTATGCCTGACTTTTCATCCATGCTATTATATGCCCATGCATAGGGAAACAACAACAACTTGGTTATCAATTTTAAGAAAAACAGCCTATTTGCATATTCTCTTGAAAACTGCTTCATAAAATTAGTGACCAGTGTTCCTAAAGAGATGCATTATTCACTTTAGCACTATTACTCATGTACTGTATTATATGAGGAATTAGAGTGGAAAAATACAACTTCTTACAACCCCCTTCCCCCCCCCCCCCAATTCTGTAATATAATTAAAATATAATTCCAAATGCAAAAGTAGAGTCATAGTACTGAGGAATTTAGAAGTCTAAAGCCTTTAAAATTGATCATTATCCTTCCAGAATTACCCCTCAAAAGAATTCTCTGTCCATGACATTTTCTTAATAATCTTGCTTTTAAAAAGATGAATCTTTAGTATTTTACATTCATTTTATTCAGATGGGTTCCAGCTGGTTGCTTTATTAGTCTATAGAGTCAGATTATGTGAGGAGAATTTCTACTTTTCAAATTTAAAATTCACTTTTCAAAACACTAATTTTACTTTAGCTCATTTTAATAAACTGATGCTGTACAGTCTCTATTACTCACATTTGTTTAACCCTCTGTATAGTTTTTGTACTCAGGGTGCAGTAACAAGGGGGAAGTTAAATTCTCTTTAACAAGAAACATTTCAAATTCTCATTCCTGATGAAGGATACACTTACATTAGCTCTACCACCAGTAGTATCTTTACTCATGATTTGACATATATGCTATTGTAGATTTGCAACAGGCACCCAACATTTTGGCCAAACTGCCTGTTAAGTTATACTGGCCAGAACAGGACCTTTTTATTAATTCTATCACTATTCAAATTTTAAGAATTGTGCTATACTTACTCCAATTAGTTTCTGTTGATGCCAAAACATTTAATAGAGGGCTAGCTTGTCACTCAGATCAATGCCTACCCAAGGGAGAGCAAGAACCCCTTTCTTACTCAGCTACCAGTTTGTGTAGCTTACTGCTTCTCCTGAACAGCACTCCTGGATGGGGAATGGGGGCACAGTGGTGGGAAAATGAGTAAACCTTTTGGGTGCATCATATCCCTACTCACTAGCCAGAATAACTGAGCCAGGGTGTGTGTGTTTGCAGGAGAAGAGGAGGTGCAGTTGGTAAATTATTCTTCTTCCCTCATCCCGGGGGAGTAAGGAGTAAGCAAGCAAGACACAGAGGTATGACTCCCAGTCACCTGCCTTCTGCAGCTATTCTTGGAGTGATGCAGCTTAAACACTGCCCCTTGCTCAGGGATATGCCTAAAGTTCCAGGCTAGCCCCACGTGGTAAGAACTCAGGCTATGTTGACACAATTTCGTCTACATATGGAGCTATATGTTTTTTGTTTTTTTTAAAAACAGTAACAAATGGGCTGTGGTGAATATAATTCCATTTGCGGTTTATAGCTCCTCAAAATCCTCCATAAATCAATATCCTAATACAATCATTCAAAGAAACACATTATCTATATAGGACACAACATTTTTACGTATTGAGAGGAGGAGGGGAAAGTGTGCCCTCTCCAAGTAACAACATCTGCTAGTATCCCCATGTCTAGAGCATGAAGAAGTATCCTAGAAGATTTTTCTCATCCCTATTGTACTAATTATTTTGAATATCAAATGATATCAAAATCAATTGTTTCCATGTTGCCATTTGCAACATGTTCTATATTCTTAGCATCACTATAAAGTACATACGTGCAATATAAACAAAATATATATTTGTTAAATATATATACACACACATCTTTTTAGAGGCAACAGGTAACACCCACACCTCTCTTACCATGCTGTAGCACCAAGCATAAAAAACACACTTCCAGTTTCTTTCATTCTGTCTAATTACTGCAGTTATTCTGACACCAAGTGTCCACACTGGTGTATTACAGTCTTCCTAGATTGGTCACATATTACAGTGACTTGGAAAACAAATATTTCAACTTGCTGCTGAAATCGGAAGTAGTGGTGGAGAACCCAGAGTTTGCATATGCCAATGGTTATCAATGATTTGTCAACATTTTATTTTGAATGATTTACGATTATGGAAAAATTTTGTATAGAAAAGGTTATGGGAAAATCTTGAATAAAATGATGGAAATAAAACTAGAAAATATTTTTTTCTCTTTTGAAATGTTCAGCTACATGTATACTGTTTAATTTTCAATGGCTTGTTAAAAAAAATACACAGATGATTAGTGATATAAATAATTATCTCATAAAGAGCCACTGCTCCCTCCTTGCATGGGTGGAGATGGGATAATAGCCTCTGATGCATTGTCACATGCTTTCCTCACATCCCACAGATGCTTGCCATGGGGTGAGGGATGCACACAGAGAGGTAGCAGGGCACAGGCAGAGCAAGGTAAACAGGTACACTACAGAATCTCAGTCTCTGCCTCTATCTTTTCTGTAGAAAATATATACATTGCAGAACCCTAGCCCTTTTAAATAGGCTCAAAGGCTGTTGTCAGTATGGAAACCATGACAGCATTGCCAAGGACCTGGAAGGGTAATGGGGGTGGGGAGGGGGAGTCCTGACCCAGTGCAAGAGTCACAAAGTCTCTGTGTAGATACCATCAGTGTGTTCTGTAAAACAACCCCACTACCCATTCTGCATGTAAGTATGTGTGGGCGGAGGGGCAGGATGATGAGTTTGGGGGCAAGCACCTCATGACGTGATCCAGCCTACAGTGGTCTGCACTGCTGACTAACTTCAGAAAGCACTCACCCTTCCAGGTACAATGCTCAGAGGAGCTGAATGCAAGAAGCATTCATTCATTATGGTATAGAAGGGTACAGCTTGCTCAGGAAGGACACACAGGGGAAAAAATGGAGTTGTTGCCTTATATATTATTTAAAAAAAAAGTATATACTTGGACTGAGGTTGAGATGGAAATAGGAGACAGACTTGTTGAAAGTCTCTGCGTAAGTATAAAAGGGGTAAAAAACAAGGGTGATGTCATGGTAGGGGTCTATTACAGACCACCAAACCAGGAAGAAGAAGTGGATGAGGCTTTTTTTTTAAAAACAACTAAAAATCATCCAAAGCACAAGACTTGGTGGTGTTGGGGGGACTTCAACTATTCAGACATCTGTTGAGAAAACACCACAACAGGGCACAGATTACACTGCTCTACAGCCAAAATGCTTCTGAAATAAATGTAGTCAAACTTTACTAATTCTGGGTCACTGAGAACGAAAATAATGCTTAAAATTGTTGATTGGCTCTAGTTTTCAAGATATGCTATTGGGTCAGTATATACGACCCTTGACTTGGGAATGGCGGAGGATAAGTGAGTTATAAAGGGAAGGGATCTCAATTTAAACCAGAAATGACTAAAATACATCTTTGACTGGATCTATGAATAAGTCTATGACTGGGTTTGGACAGTACTTGCTTTTTAGGCAAAACAATGAATGATGCAATCTGAAGCTGGTATTGCGTCATACATGATATGAATTGCATCATGTTATTCCTAGAAGTCATGGATGATGCAATCATAACGAAGCTTACATCACTCTGCTGAACAAATTGCCCTATATCAGCTCTAGAAATCATACAGTGTCATGCTCTCTTATTTGTCAGTGTTTGATTTTACAAAGGGACACATTTCTGTTTAGCCAAAGTGAGCAGAGATGCCTCGTACTTGTGTGAACAGTGCAGATAACTTCTGCTATGTTTGTGGTGAAGTGACTTTTGCATCACAAAAGCGCAGTATAACCACTATGGTTAAGAAAGCCTATCACCTTTATTTTGGCTGCAAAATTGGAGATCAGGACAAGAGGTGGGCCCCACACATATGCTGCAACACTTGTGCAACAAATCTTCACCAGTGGTTGAACAGGAAAAGGAAATCTATACCTTTTACAGTGCCAATGATTTGGAGAGAGCCAACAGATCATACCAGCAATTGTTACTTCTGCGTGGTGCCTCCAGTTGGGAAAGGTGTGTCAAAGAAGAAAAAGTGGACTGTGCATTATCCAAACATTCCATCAGCTATACGCCCAGTACCCCACGGAGAAGGACTGCCAGTTCCTGATGCACCAGAATCACTCTCACTGGAGTCAGACGAGGAAGAGGATGAAGCTTCTGGTCCTGAACCATCAATGTCACAGGACCCACATTTTCTCCCATTCTCCTCCTCTGAACCACACCTCATAAACACAAGGTGAACTGAATGACCTTGTCAGGGATTTGGAACGACCCAAGAGTAAGGCAGAGCTGTTGGGCTCCAGACTACAGCAGTGGAATCTCCTGGCAGGTGATGTTAGGGTTTCCATGTTCCGTGACCGTCAAAAGGATCTTGTCCCATTCTTCTTCATGGAAGGTGATCTTGTAGCCTGCAACAACATCGATGGTGTGATGGCAGCCCTCAACATTGTTTACAATCCAGATGAGTGGAGACTGTTCATTGATTCATCGAAGACGAGTCTTAAAGCTGTTTTACTGCATAATGGCAATGTTTTGCCATCAATTCCAGTTGGTCATGCAGTCCGTATGAAGCAAACCTATGACAACATGAAACAACTTTTGAGGTGCATAAACTATGACCAACATCAGTGGCAGCTTTGTGGTGATTTGAAGGCTGTTGCTCTCTTGCTTGGTCTGCAGACTGGATACACAAAGTACTGCTGTTTTCTCTGCGAATGGGATAGTCGTGCAAGAGATTCCCACTACATCAAGAAAGATTGGCCACTCCGACAGTCATTGGAGCCTGGGAGGAAAAAAGTGTTCAGCATCCACCACTTGTTGAATCAAGGAAGATTTTGTTACCACCCTTACACATCAAGCTGGGTCTGATGAAGAACTTTGTCAAGGCCATTGACAAAACACAAGCAGCTTTCAAGTACCTCTGTGGAAAATTTCCAAGGTTAAGTGAAGCTAAGATAAAGGAAGGTGTCTTTGTTGGTCCTCAGATTCGTGAACTTCTTCGAGATGATGTGTTTGACCATGCACTGCGTGGCAAGGAAAAGACGGCATGGAAAGCCTTCCAGTTAGTGGCAATACATTTTCTCGGAAACAACAAGGCAGACAACTACAGGTTGTTGGTGGAAAACCTCCTCAAGGCATACAAAAGCCTTGGTTGCAACATGTCACTAAAGATACATTTTTTGCACTCTCATCTAGATTTTTTTCCACCAAACTGCGGAGCAGTGAGCGACGAGCACGGGGAGCAATTTCACCAGGACGCGCCGAGTAGACACTGAATAGGATAAACTATGTACATAATAGTATTTTGCCTTTTGTTTCATAATAAATTTTATTTATATAACCCTTTTGCTGATTTTTAAAGTGTTACATAAACAGGACAGGTGAAATATTATCATGTAAAGCAACCATAAACACATGAAAAGACCTAGGTTTACAATTTATGATTAAAACTCTACTATCTATACAATATACATAGACATAAAATGTAAAAACTTAAATATCGTAGAAACAGTAGCCAATCCTTTGTTTTAATTGTCATATTTGAATTCAGCACATCAAAATACATAATAAATAGCACATTTTATCTCTGAAGCAGACGACTTCTCAAATTGTCGACCAGTGTTATCCAACAAGTTCTTGGAATTTATTGGAGACAATTTTTTATTTCAGAAGGTGGAGAAACCTACTAGGGGAGATGCGGTTCTAGATTTGATTCTGACAATAGGGAGGAACTGGTTAAGAATTTGAAAATGGAAGGCAGCTTGGGTGAAACTGATCATTAAATGGTAGAGTTCATGATTCTAAGGAATAGTAGGAGGGAGAATAGCAAAATAAAGAATGAATTTCAGGAAGATAGACTTTAGCACACTCATGGAGTTGGTAGGTAAGATCCCCTGGGAAGCAAGTCTAAGAGGAAAAACAATTGAAGACAGTTGGCAGTTTTTCAAAGAGACATTAGTAAGGGCAAAGAGCAAACTATCCCACTGCGTAGGAAAGAGATGAAGTATGGGAAGAGACCACCCTGGCTTAACCAGGAGATCTTCAATGATCTAAAAATTAAAAAAAAAAAAAAGTCCTACAAAAGTGGAAGCTAGGTCAAATTACAAAGGATGAATATAAACACCACAAGTACGTAGGGGAAAAATTAGAAAGGCAAAGGCACAAAACGAGATCAAACTAACTAGAGACATAAAGGATAACAAGAAAACTTTCTACAAATACATTAAAAGCAAAAAGGAAGACCAAGGACAGGGTAGGCCCATTACTCAATGAGGGGAAAAAACAATAACAGAAAATGTAGAAATGGCAGAGGTGTTTAATGACTTCTTTGTTTCAGTTTTCACCAAGAAGGTTGGTGGTGGTGGGACCTGGGTGGTGATTGGACCCCGCACTCCGAACCCCCTTCCAGACCCCAACCCCCTGCCCCAGTCCAGAGTCCCCTCCCACACTCAAACTCCCTCCCAGATCCTGCACCCTGCACCTCTCGCCCCAGCCCTGAGCCCTCCCCAGCACTCCAAACCCCCTCATCCAAGGCCCCGCCCCAGAGCCCACACCCCCAACCGGAGTCCACGCCCCCTCCTGCACTCCGAAAGCCTTGGCCCCAGGCCAGAGCCGCCTCCTGCACCTCAAACCCTTCATCCCCAGCCCCACCCCAGAGCCTGCATTCTCAGCCGGAGTCCTCACCCCCTCAGTACTCCAGCCCGGAGCCCTTTCCTGCACCCTGAACCTCTCATTTCTGGAGCCTGTACCCCCAGGCCATATTCCCCCACCCCCGCACACCAACCCTCTGCCCCAACCTGGTTCCTCTCCTGCACCCCAAGCCCCTCATCTCTGGCCCCACCACAAAGCCCGCAGCCCAAGCTGAGGTCTTCACACACACCCCGCACCTCAACCCCCTGCCTGGTGAAAGTGAGTGAGGGTGAGGGAGAGTGAGCAAATGGGAGAGGGGGATGGAGTGAGCAGGGGCGTGACCTTGGGGACAGGGATATTTGGTTTTGTGTGATTAGAAAGTTGGCAACCCTACTAGGGAGGTTGTGGCATCTCCATCATTGGAGATTTTTAAGAGCAGGTTAGACAAACACCTGTCAGGGATGGTCTAGATCAGGGGTAAGCAACCTATGGCACGCGTGCCAAAGGCAGCACGCGAGCTGATTTTCAGTGGCACTCACACTGCCTGGGTCCTGGCCACTGGTCCAGGGGGCTCTGAATTTTAATTTAATTTTAAATGAAGTTTCTTAAACATTTTAAAAACCTTATTTACTTTACATACAACAATAGTTTAGTTATATATTATAGACTTATAGAAAGAGACCTTCTAAAAAATGTTAAAATGTATTACTGGCACGCGAAACCTTAAATTATAGTGAATAAATGAAAACTCGGTTCACCACTTCTGAAAGGTTGCTGACCTCTGGTCTAGATAATACTTACTCCTGCCATGAGTGCAGGGGACTGGACTAGATGACCTCTCAAGGTCCCTTCTAGTCCTATGACTTCCATTTTCAGAAAGATCAAGGAAGCAATCTACATTTAATAAAAATAGCCTCAAAGACCCACACATTGATTTGATTAAGTTTAGGGTCACTGGGGCACAAGAGACAGTCACTCGCTACATGTACACAGAGCACTAGACTACAGCTGCCCGTCTTGTTCAAACCCATTACTGTACATGAAACATAGAAAAGATTTGGTTTTTTTACTCATTTTTACCCCAAAAATCCTGGGTTTTACAAAAACTATTATTTTACAAAAACAATTTTCACCTGAATTTTAGACCACCCAAATATGTGAAAATACTGGTTATGTTAAGAAAATCCAATACATTAGGTAGATGTGTTTATGTTAATAATAAATTGGCATAAGTGTAAATACGAGGCTGTCAATTCAAGTTAGGCAATGCAGAGGAAGATATGCACACGCATACGTGTGTGCATGTGTTAAGGTACAGTTCATTAAATAAACCACAGCATTAAACTGCCTTTACTTTCAATACTCTTACTTTTCTTTATTTGTTGCATATTTTTCTGTTCTCCTTTCCCCCAGTAGTAACCCTGATATTTACCTAGAAAACTGTAAAGTCAATTTTATGCACTGATTGTAATAAACACTGATAAATTCCAAGGAAATTTGCAAGAAAATAAAAACTGAAAATGAATATAGCTCACAAGTCAAATGAATCTGAACTACAGTTATAGTGAAACTTGAGCAAAAGACCATCTCCCATAGGTAGCGTCTTAACATCTTAAAGTACTCTCAAGGTTTCCAGTTCAACTTTGTCTTCCTATAGTTTAAAAACAAAACACCTCAATTCCTCTAGGCAACTAGGTTACCTAGGATAAATTTCACTGTGTTTGAAAAACAAACAAAACAATGCAGGCATGGTATTTCAATTTCCAGTTACAAGGGGTGGACAGTATGCATGTCACTCACCAAATGCTTTCATAGGCTCGATCAATGTTAGTTTAAATGTCTGACCCTTCTCCAGTCCTTTTAAAAGGTTGGCAACTTCATAATGACGATAACCCACCAAATTTTTTCCATTTATAGATTCCAAATGATCACCCACGCATATCGCTTTGATTTGGTCGACAAGGCTGTCTTCTTTAATACTCTGTCAGATAAAAAAGCATTTATATTAGTTAGAAACAAAATGTGAAAAAATAAAAACATGTGGCACCTAATTCACTGCCGCTACAGATGAGTGAAACTCTAATGATATCAGCGTAGTTGCACCTATTATTCCAACAGTGACTTCAGAACAGGAGGTTCTCATGTACCATGCCTTGACAAGCATTCAAAAATATTTAATATGCATTTAATATAAAAATTGCATTTAGATGTGGCACAAAATGCATTTTGAAATCTGCTTTAGAAATGAAGCTGAACTTTAAGTAGATGTTGGATTATTAAAAGGTTTTGTACTATAAACAATACGTTTAAAATTGCCACACATTTCAGAACACCATATGTTCCCACACTTCCCGTGCACCTCAGACACACGTTACAGTATTTCCACTGAGATAATAATGAAGTTATGAAATCAATGTTCTTAATGGGACATCTCACGGAAAACAAATCTAAAATTTATAAAATATGTCTTTTATAACAGAAGTTAGTAATTTTTTTTTAATCTTATGGTGAATGAATTATAGAAGATAGAAAATCCCAAAGCATGTAAAGATGTCTAGCATTTGCATTATCAGAGCATTTCAGGGGCAGAATTTATAAATTTAGGACTTATCATTCAAATTTCAATTTTTATATGAATTAAAAATATGTTGTAGTATTAGTTTTTCTATGCATGAATCCCATCTTTCATTCCCTTATTTTGGTGGAGAAACTATAACATAATAACACAACTTATTATCCTGAGTAGTTAGGGTGAGATAGGAATTTTATTCCAATCCTCTCCTGAAATACATACTACACCTCTACCCTGATATAACCGACACGATATATCATGAATTCCGATATAACACGGTAAAGCAGCGCTCCGGGGGGGGCAGGGCTGTGCACTTGAGCGGATCAAAGCACGTTCAATATAACCCGGTTTCACCTATAACGCAGTAAGATTTTTTTGGCTCCCGAGGACAGCGTTATATCGGGGTAGAGGTGTATTTCAGTGAGAACTGAGTTTATTTTCAATAAATCCATTCATCCAGCTTACAAGACGACATAGGAAATAAAATATCATTGTCTACTATTTTAACACCTACCATAGCAGCCAGTGGTACCAATGGGGGGCAATTTTCCTCCCCCAAGGTTTTCATGGAACCGGGAGCCACTTATAAGCAGTGGTCCCATACTAAATCAGTATGGCTGCTGTTGGAGCAGTCCAGAGGAGGTATAGCTCAGTGGTTCGAGCATTGGCCTGCTAAACCCACGGTTGTGAGCTCAATCCTTGAGAGGGCCATTTAGCGATCTGGGGCAAAAATCTGTCTGGGGATTGTACTAGATGACCTCCTGAGGTCCCTTCCAACCCGGATATTCTAATCACTTGGGCTATGTGTTTGAAATGCCACTGAAATTTGACCCAGACGCTTGACCATACAGCTGGAGTGTCAGCTGGGACAAATTTCAACAAGTGGCATTGTGACCTGGCACACGGGGTTGCAACACGACTCAAATTTGGCCCAGCTGCCCCTCCATCCAGACAAAAGGGCGACTGGGCCAAAGGGTATTGAGACCTGGTGCATGTGGAGTCTGCCCCAGTACAGGAGGATCTGCCGAGAACTCAATTCATGCATTTTGTGGGTGGAGAGGGGAGACTCCTCAGCCAAGGTGGACTCAGGGTCCCTGCTAGTGTGGGAAGGAAGGGGGATAAACAGGAATGGGGTCCCTGCCAGGGAGGACAGGGACTGAAATTTCCCCCTCACAAAAATATCTGAACTGGAGCAACTGCTGGGAGCATAACTGTCTCAAAAGCCTGCTTCCAGTTTGTGTGTGCCTGTGTCTGAGCAAGACAGTGGGAAGCCTGGTAGTATATGGTGTTCTGTAAGACATGTGGCAATTTTAAACTTCCTACAGAGTTTAACTCTTATAGCACAAATCATTTTTAAATCTAGATTAAAGCCAAATAGAAGACTTGGTTGGGGGGGGAATAAAGGGGAGGTGGAAGGATGGTGTGTTTTCCACATACTGAATCAGGCCCAAAATGCTGCAACACACATGCCTGTTATAAAGTGCAAGGTGTATCTAGCAAACAGCAGTGAAATCTCATTAAATTCAATCCCCACTTAGTTTCTTTACTTAAGCAGGTGTTCTTATTATCAGGGTCCAAATTAAGTGGTGTTGACTGGAAACATGTATGTGGTACTTCAAACTAACTTTTGTATTCCAGGCTAATTATAACAACTTTCTGGTGGACTGTCAAAAGAAAGCAAGACTATGCTAGACACTGCCACTGAGATCCAATGCTTAATTTTCAAATGGTTTACTGTCCATTTTAAAGGGTAAGTCATGCATTTTCAATGCAGTTCACAGGGAATTAATTACACTGTTCCCGTTTATGATAGTCAGTTTTGCACACCTATAACTTCATACATCATACTATAACAACGTACTCCTTAGCATCTACAAAAAGTCCTCTTCCCCAAGTGATAACTCATGGATGATTAGTTTCACTCCAGAATATATCTTCCCATTTAGCTATAAATCCCTTAAAAATAGGACTTTATAATAGAATTGGTGACAGATTGTTGAATACAGCTTTGCAAAAGTGACATGATAATACTGAATTTAAATGAATGCTTTTCTTATAAAGCAGAACATTCGATCTTAAAACAAAAGAACCACGGTTTTCAACTTCACCCATAAAATCTGACCATGCTATCAACTACTTTAGAAACTTACCCTTTTAGACACAGAGCAGTCAGTAGTTACAAGTAGGAAGTGATTATAACTATCAACAGATTATCTAGTACAACAGAGCTCATTAATTTCTAATGGAATACTAAATCAGCTCAAATGAAAGGAAGAGCTCTAATGACAAAAGTTATTCCCCTAAATACAGCTCTTTATTCAACTATGTCTCCACTTTGTAATGAAACTGTCACTAAAGCTTTCTATCTGACTGGAACAAAGTGTACTGAAAGATATAGCTTTTGCCTTTTGGAGATTTGTCTTTCCACCTATCCACTTTCTCCATTATTTAATGCATTCATTGATTAAATCATTAATCTTCTGCTTACATGGCTGACTCCATTTTAAAAATTTCTCAGGGATTGTTACTATTGTACTGATTAGATGACATGGTATTAAAGACACTGGCAGCCACAGAAGCTTTATCTACACTAGGGGCCCCACTGTTGTTGCCACAGGTGGAGCTAGCAACAGTGGAAAATATTTCTCAAAAATCCCAAGGACAGAGACAGTCTAAAAGAAAGATCAGATACAGCTGAGGCCCAGAATAGTTTTATTACTATTTTCAAATAAGTTAAATGTTTTTATTATTTATTTTGTTTATGTTTGTGGGGTTCACAGTGGAGAGGATATTTAGAAAATATTTAGATGAGAGGTGGGGATGGGTGCATAGGAGATTGAGAGGGCATTCCATACGCATGGGGTAACAAGGTAAAACTTGATGATAAAAGTGACAGAAGGACCTGTGAAAGAACAAAGGGCGAGACTATACAAAATGAGATTAGTTATCTGGGCTGGAGTGGGGTTTTGAAGGTGATGTTACATTTAAGCATGAGGTAGTGGGCAAGTGGGAGCCAGTCTGACAACTCTGGTCTTAATATTTATGAATCTATTAATTCTGTTTACGTCCCAGTTCCTCCAGTGTGACAGTTCCAGACAGTGAATGTATCTGAATGTACAGGCCAGATGTTGAGCATCCTATTTTAGAGAAAGCTTCCTTTATTTCTACCACTAAATTTATCCCTAATCTAAGTGGCTTTCAGATTACTTCTCCCTTCCCCTTGGGCTTTCTGTCCCTGTCTTATTGTGCCAACCAATCTTAATAAATAAAAATAACTAGGGCTGTCAATTAATCACAGTTAACTCACGTGATTAACTCAAAACAATTAATCACCATTAATCGAAGTTTTAATTGCACTGTTAAACAATAGAATACCAATTGAAATGTATTAAATATTTTGGATATTCTTCTACATTTTCATGTATTCTGTGTTGTAACTGAAATCAAAGTGTATATTTTTATTACAAATATTTGCACTGTAAAAATGATAAATAGTATTTTTCAATTCACCTCATACAAGTACTGTAGTGCAATCTTTGTCGTGAAAGTGCAATTTACAGATGTAGATTTGTTTTTGTTACATAACTGCACTCCAAAACAAATGTAAAACTTCAGAACCTACAAGTCCACTCAGTCGTACTTCTTGTTCAGCCAATTGTTAAGACAAACAAGCTTATTTACATTTACAGCAGATAATGCTGCCCTCTTCTTATTTACAATGTCACCAGAAAGTGAGAACAGGAATTTGCATGGCACTTTTATAGTTGGCATTGCAAGATATTTACGTGCCAGATATGCTAAACATTTGTATGCCCCTTTGTGCTTTGGCCACCAATCCAAAGGACATGCGTCCATGCTGATGCTTGTTAAAAAATAATGTATTAATTAAATTTGTGACTGAACAACTTGGGGGAGAATTGTATGTCCCCTGTTCTGTTTTCAGAGTAGCAGCCGTGTTAGTCTGTATCCGCAAAAAGAACAGGAGTACTTCTGGCACCTTAGAGACTAACAAATTTATTAGAGCATAAGCTTTCGTGGGCTACAGCCCACTTCTTCGGATGCATAGAATGGAACATATATTGAGGAGATATATATACACACATAGAGCATAAACAGGTGGGAGTTGTCTTACCAACTCTGAGAGGCCAATTAAGTAAGTGAAAAAAAAAAAAAAAAACTTTTGAAGTGATAATCAAGCTAGCCCAGTACAGACAGTTTGATAAGAAGTGTGAGAATACTTACAAGGGGAGATTGTTCTGTTTTATTTCAAGTTATTGCAGTCTCGGATGATGACCCAGCACATGTTGTTCATTTTAAGAACATTTTCACTGCAGATTTCACAAAACGCAAAGAAAGTACCAATGTGAGATTTCTAAGGCTAGATACAGCACTCGACCCAAGGTTTAAGAATCTGAAGTGCCTTCCAAAATCTGAGAGGGATGAGGTGTGGAGCATGCTTTCAGAAGTCTTCAAAAGAGCAACACTCTGATGCAAAAACTACAGGACCCAAACCACCAAAAAAGAAAATCAAGCTTTTGCTGGTGGCATCTGACTCAGATAATGAAAATGAACACATGTCGGTCTACACTGCTTTGGACTGTTATTGAGCAGAGCCCATCATCAGCATGGACACATGTCCCCTGGAATGGTGGGTGAATCATGAAGGGACATACGAATCTTTAGCCGGCTACAATAGTGCCATGAGAACGCTTGTCCTCACTTTCAGATGACATTGTAAACAAGAAGCGGGCAAGCATTATCTCCTGCAATTGTAAACAAATTTGTTTGTCTGAGCAATTGGCTGAACAAGAAGTAGGACTGAGTGGACTTCCAGGCTCTGAAATTTTACAAAAATGATTAGGGGTATGGAATGGCTTCCATATGAGGAGAGAATAATAAAACTAGGACTTTTCAGCTTGGAAAAGAGATGACTAAGGGAGGGAATATGATAGAGGTCTATAAAATCATGACTGGTGTGGAGAAAGTAAATAAGGAAGTGTTATTTATTCCTTCTCATAACATAAGAGCTAGGGATCACCAAAATGAAATTAATAGGCAGCAGATTTAAAAACAAAAAAAAGGAAGTATTTCTTCACACAACGTACAGTCAACTTGTGGAACTCTTTGCTAGAGGCAGTTGTGAAGGCCAAGACTATAACAGGGTTCAAAAAAGAACTAGATAAATTCATGGAGGATAGGTCCATCAATGGCTATTAGCCAGGATGGACAGGGATGGTGTTCCTAGCCTCTGTTTGGCAAAAGCTGGGAATAGAAGACAGGGAATGGATCACTTGATGATAACCTGTCTGTTCATTCCCTCTGGGGCACCTGGCATTGGCCACTGTTGGAAGACAGGATATTGGGCTAGATGGATCTTTGGTCTGACCCAGTATGGCCGATCTTATGTTCGTAATTCTGCATTTGTAAATTCAACTTTCATGATAAAGAGATTACACTACAGCACTTGTATTAGGTGAATTGAAAAATACTATTTCTTTTGTTTTTTTACAGTGCAAATACTTGTAATCAAAAATAAATATAAAGTGAGCACTGTACACTTTGTATTCTGTGTTGTAATTGAAATCAATATTTGAAAATGTAGAAAACATTCAAAATATTTAAATAAATGGTATTCTATTATTAATAGTGCGATTAATTGCAATTAATTTTTTTAATCACTTGACAGCCCTAAAAACAACTTTTCAGAAGCGTATTGAACCCAGGACAGAGTTTCCTTGGGTTTAATATAGTGTTGCATGCACTGTTCATATTCTTCCAATACCAGAGGATCCTCTCCTCCTAAAACCAGGTCCCAGAGTAGGCCAATATGCAACAATTTGGTGAGACTGCACTTTTCTATGGTGACTGCTATCTTTAGTTCCAGAATATAAACTGTAATTTTGTTTAAATAATTATCTAGCTGTCAAGGCTGCAAAGAAAACCTTCCAAATGTGAGATAAAGGAAAATGATGCAGTAGTGTCTGCCTGAGTCTGCAGACAGCCTGAAACAATAACTGTGTCAAGTGAAAATTGCTACCATTCAGCTCAATAGGGTGTTAAACTCTGAAGCATAATCAGCTTTTGACATTTTAAATGTCAGCATTGTTAGCCATTTTGGTGCTTTTCAAAGAACAAGAGAAAGCTGAGGTGTAAGGTGTGGTCTACAGCCAGTTTTTGTTCCAGTATAACTATGTCAGTCAGGGATGTGATTTTGACTGATATACTTTTACCTATACAATCCCTAGCATACAGAAATAAGCTATACTGAGGTCTGGTCTACATTCCAGACCTATATTGATACAACTACATCACTCAGGGCTGTGAAAAATTCGCACCACTGAGCAACACAGTTCTATCCATTTAACACCACCATTCCGTCCCCCCCATGTAGACAGCGCAATGTCAACAGGAGAGCTTCTCCCACTGACATAGCTACCACTTCTCAGGGATGTGGATTAACTACACTGACAGGAGAGCTCTCTCCTGTCGGTGTAGAGCAGGGGTCTGCAACGTTTGGCACGCGGCTCGCCAGGGTAAGCACCCTGGCGGGCCAGGCCAGTTTTATTTACCTGCTGACGCGGCAGGTTCCGCCGATCGCGGCCTCCACTGGCCGCAGTTCGCTGTCCCGGGCCAATGGGGGCGGTGGGAAGCGGCGCGGGTGAGTGATGTGCAGCGTACATTCAGGGCACGCTAATGCATGTAGAATAACTGCAGAGGCAGGATAAAGAGGGACAGTGCAATGAAGCCTAGTTTCATGCAGTGGAAGGACATTATGTGTGCTGTGGACAGGCTTTAAGAGTGACAGAAATTTAGTATAACTTCATTGTCACATGAGTGAGCAGTTGCTCTATCATCAACTTCTCAAGAACTTAAGAAAGTAGTGAAAAGGAGCAATAACCAAAAAACTAAGGGCCTCTCAACACAGGATTGACTGCTGCTTTTCTTAAATTGTGGTGAATGTTCAGTTGTCAAAAGGGCTCCAGTTCTAGAGGATTACTTAAAACAATAAAACTTAGAGCATTAGATATAAAAGATTCTGTTCAAAAATTACCTTTATGAAGGCATAGCCCGTTCCATTGTCTGTAATGGTAAGCCCGAGAGAATCCTCAGATTTAAGAACATCCACTTCTTTTTTTGGTCCCTTTATGTGGGCAAATATGAAATCTTCAAGACCAATCTGCCCTCCTAAGAGGTTGTCCATATCAATTTTGTGCGTATTCAAAGTGCAAAATATGATCTACACAGAAGGAAAAACAAATCAATTACATCAGTCATGGCATTAGGATAGGAAAATAAATGGTGGAAAGAATTCTGTTTCCCTGAATTTGAATTACCCATGAGTTTGGAGCAAAAAAATCCATTGTGGTCTTAAGTGGTGACCCCCATTTTCTGTCCAACCGTCAGTACTAAAGACCCTATTCCCATCCACTTATATGACAAGAAAGATACTAAATAGCCCAAATTCTGCAGAGAAGAGATAGTAGGGTGCAGGGGAGAGGGTACATGTTATCCAGCACCTTGGGTCACACAGCTGTGTGACCCTCACCAACTGGTAGAGGGTACAGGGGTTGCACAGGGTCTTATAGGGATTTCCTGGGTCAGATATATGCATAATAGTTCATCAAAGAGTGACATGTAAGGTCTCTACCAAGACACAGTAGCCCACTTTTCATCATAATCATTGAAAAAATGTATGTACAGAGAATATTTAAGTTATGTATCTATACTGAAAATTACATTCTTAAGGTCTTGGAGTTATTTCCTGTGCTAAGGAGTCTTTTGCTTTATGCAATAATAAAGAATGTTTTCAAAGCCAAAAAATCCATTTATTGAAAAGAAACAAGGGGGTGGAGTGGGGAACAGTACAATCACAGATTCGCGTATGTCCTGTCTGGTGTACTGTGCAGTGAGTGCTGCACTTCAGGACAGCTATACTGCATGGTGATGGGGGTTGAGTGCAGAGGGTAAGGGTCGTGGTTTTCAGGGCTGGGTGGTGAAGATACTGGTGTTGGAGGCAACGGGTGGCGTGAAGAACACGGAAGTTGGGGAAAGTGGGTTGGAGGTGACAGAGGGGCACAACCGAAAGAGTTTTGGGATAAGGGCTGTAGGGGGGGGGGTGTTTGCGGTACTGCTCCTCTTTCTGCATGGCTACGAGCTCCTGGATAGCATCTGCTTGGCGCTCCAGAATGCTTATGAGCCAATCCGTGCTTTGCCACCGGTGCGCTGCATTTTCCTGGCGGATCCTGCTTTCTCTCTCCCTCCTCTGCTTTCTCATTCTCTTTAATAGATTGCCGCATCACTTCTTGCAGCTTGTCTTCTTTGCTTTTTCGGGGTCTCTTCCTGAGTCTTTGCAGTCTCTGAGCAGGTGATAAGAGGGACAGCTGAGGTCTCAAGGTTGATGCTGCTGTATAGGCAAAATGCAACATTTAACAGAGGCAGCATTGTTTATACCAGACAGAGTAATGATTCCCCCTGCACTTAAGGAGTAGAAAACACACCGGGTCTACACAATTGCATAATTTTCCCATCCGAAACAGAGCACACATATCCCACGGGAGCCTCAAAATGGTGAGTAATGGGGACTGATTGTTTCAGGGCTGCACTGTCCTCTGGGTTTCTGTGCCTTGGGGAGAGCCAACAGCTGCAGGGGGCACCTACACTGAACACTGTCCCAACATTTTCCACAGGAGTTCATCCTGGATGATATCTCGCTGCTGAGGGTGGCCTGGGAAGCAAGGAAGGGTCTTCTACTGCAATGTGGCTTCGGCCCTGGCCCATATGCAGCTTGCCTGTGTGCAGCAATTGTCCCCCCGCCCCTCGCGGCACAGTGGCGTGGACACGTTAGCCTGGCTGGGACAAGGACCAAGGTGGCTCTCCCGATAAACCTGCACAAGCGCATTGCACACGTTTTGGATGAGACATTCGAGGAGATTACCGAGGCCGATTACCGCAAGGTGATAAACCACATCAATGCACTATTCCGCATCTAGGCATGCATGCCTAACCCTCCTCTCCCAAAGAGCCCGCACCGAAAAAATTCCTTCCCAAAAAAAAATGCTTACCGGGAACCTGCTGTTCTGTTTGTCCTCCACTAAGTACCGATCGCTGCAACTGGCTACCTTCCTCCTGGCTTGAGAAGAGCTCCTGGCTGCATGGCTCCAGGGATTCCGGGGTGTCTCCATCCGACCCACCACCCACACTCCCGTTTTCCTCTTCCTCCTCCTCCTCCCCCCCTTTCCCCCACCAGCTCTGAAGTGTCCATGGTGGTGCTCGGAGTGGAGATGGGGTCAACCCCAAGTATCGCATCCAGCTCTTTGTGGAATTGGCAGGTCGCGGGGGGGGGGGGGGGGGAAGAGGGGAGGGAAGCACCCAAGCGGCCATTTGCGTCGTGGGTTTTGCGGTAGGCACTCCGCAGCTCCTTCACTTTAATCCTGCACTGCAGGGCGTCCCAGTCATGGCCCCTTTCCATCATGTCCTTTGATACCTTCCCGAAGGTATTGTAATTCCTACGGCTGGAGTGCAGCTGGGACTGTACAGCTTCCTCCCCCCAAACACTGATGAGGTCCAGCAACTCGCCATTGCTCCATGCTGGGTCTCGCTTGGCGCGTGGAGGCATGGTCACCTGGAAAGATTCGCTGATAGCACTCCACACCACACCGGGCTGAGCAAACAGGAAGGGGAATTTTTAAAATTCCCAGGGAATGTAAAGGGGGGTCACATGGTTGGTTACCTGAGGCCAGGGCAGTAGAGTTTGAACCGATGACCAGATTGGCTAGAACAGGCATTGTGGGATACTGCCGAATACTTCTGGAGGCCAGTCACAGCACATTGGGCAGCCACACTGGCGCCGCAGCGGCAGCGCAATACACGCTATTCCTCTCGGAGAGGTGGAGTACATGCAGCGCTGCAACCACGGAGATACAGCGCTGCAAATGCCTTGCCAGTGTGGACGGGGAGTGAGTTACAGCGCTGGGGGCAGCGTTACAGCGCTGCAACTCGCAAGTGTAGCCAAGGCCTAAACCAGGTGCCAGTTGAAAGGCTGCAAAATCTACAACAGAAAATCTAAAGGAAGAAACAAAGCAGGCGAGGGGGATCCTGTTTACGAATGAAGACAAAAGGATAGGATTTGTATATCTTGGGAGGCAAAAGAACACATTGGGTCCTTCACGTAGGAGACAAGCTGACAGAATGTCTGTTTCATGAAAGGGAGAATCCCAGCAAAGCCGGACTGTGAAATACTATGAGGACTTTGGTTGAGCCATACTCTACGAGGCATAAGAGTATCTAATTAATTAAGACTAGGTTCTTGAATGTGTTTTATGATTTTATTTTATATATAACCATGTGTTTGCAATACTTCTAACTTGCTGTTACTTGAATCTCTACTCTCGGTTACATAAACTTAGATATACTTGATTTCAATATAAACATAAGTGCTGTGTGTTGAGCAGAGAGGTGACCTAAGGTCTGACTGGTAAACTGGGCTGTGCTGTTTCTTTGAAAGCAGCAAATCTGTGAATACTACAGGTATCTCATGGATCAAGGGCTGGACATTCCAGGTTAATGCTTGGATGGCTCGACGGTTGGAGTGTGCCTATCTCTAACCTCTGAGAGGCAGCAGGGCCTGCAAGACCTAGAGAGGAATGCTTGTGTTGCCGATAGCCGGGGAGTTGGACAACTGATTCCTGGCAGGTACAGACAAGGCTAAGGGCAAGTGATAGCAAGGTACCTCACAAGCCCAGGTACTGCTGGGAAACATCACAAACTACACCTCTACCCCAATATAACGCGACTTGCTATAACACAAATTTGGATATAACGCAGTAAAGCAGCGCTCCGGGGGGGGGGCAGGGCTGCACACTCCAGGGGATCAAACCAAGTTCGATATAACGCAGTTTCACCTATAACACAGTAAGTTTTTTTGGCTCCCAAGGACAGCGTTATATGGAGGTAGAGGTGTGCCTTTCCTCTCCCCAATCTCTGTTAAGAAGCTAACCTTCATGTGGCCCAGAGGCATGACCAAGGTGAATGAATCTGGGGAGATCATCAGCATCTTGAAGTGGTTTCCTGAGCATATATCTTGCTCATTTCACATTCTGTTTCCACCAATAATCAACCCAGCTCCCCTGTCAAAGCTTATACCAACCACGAGAGGGGAAAAGAGTCCAAATTGCAGGCCAGAGCAGTAAGATTCCCAAACTATTCACCTTAAGAATAGTTGGAAGAGGTTTTCTGTTCAGGACATTGTAGCTGCTGGGTTGGTGGTGATGAATTCCCTCCATGCCCTATTTTTTTTTTTTTTTTAAACACATCCTTCTACACAACTACAGCACAAAATTTCAAAAAAATTGTTATGCCCCAATCAGACAATTTCAGAATACAGCTTTTGCCAGCAGAACTCTTAATACTTCCCTGTCTACTTCACCTCCCACTGGTCTTTTTGTATATCACGGTGGTCTGTAGGGGTGGTGCAAATGGTGGGAGTATTTATGGTGCTCCCCACTGAAACTGTAGACAGAAGAAACTCAGTGTCCAATCATAGTAACTCTGGAGGGAACCAATGGCTTAAAATCATTACCTCTTGTTCCCTAGAGCAATCTGAACATCAGTTTCCAAAAACATACTTCAAAGTATGAAAGTGGATAGAAAGTCATGATCCATTGTCTTTTGCTAATATTAATACATATTTTTGTTTGCATAGTGATATAAGCATGCAGGAATTTGCAGAGCCACTCCCACTGAGGCAAACAGAGGTTGCACACTTCAGTGGGAGAATGAGCTGAATAGCGCTAAGTAACTAGGAAAGCTTTTTCTGCAATACTACTACATTAAATCGTAAACAAGTCTTTGTCAGAATTATGGTGGGTATTTTTGGGGCAGCGTCGAGGGTTGTTTCTCCCGAAACTTGTCCACCATATAAAGCTGACCTTTAGCTTTCTTCTCAAACAAAAAACAAAACATTTCTGGGGCAATCTTTTTGCTGTGAGAAGCAACATTAAGGGCCTTGAATTAGTTTTCGTTTTGTACTATTACAATATCAAGACATTTTCAAAACATCCATAACAGTAGAGGGTTAACAACAAGCAGCCTGCAAAATAGTATACATAATGTAGCAAAGTCAGAAAAATTATCTTTGTTTCTTCATGGAAAGAAGAATGCACATTTATTCATAGCATGCATTGATTAACTAGAGTCAGTCATTGAAATATGCCACAGTTTACAGAGAACAGCAGCCTTTGCATGAGAGAATGTGGTTCAAAGAAACTGCTAAGCCTGTTCAAGAAAAACCTTTGATCTCCCTGTCACAGGGTGGTCCCCTGGAGTCCTCTCTCACCTTAAGTGTAGACCACTCTAGTTCTCCTTCACCCCCACCATGTGTCCTTATACTGTTCCAGCAGGCTTACCCCCCATTCTGGAGGAAGGGAACCATGCTAGCAGCAGCCAGCTCTGCCTTCCTTCAGTCTCTCAACTCCCTCCTCCTCCTCCAGGGCTTCCTTCCTCTCCATTTATTTGCTCACTGCTGCTGGGGTTGCCTCCCCCCTCTAATTAGCCCTTCATTATAGCACCACTGGTTATTTGATCCTCTAATTAGGCCCTAATTAATCTATAGTGGTGGGGAATTTGAGTAACAGTAGGATATTGAGTCAGCTCCTGACTCAGCACCCTTGTTACACTCCCATCAACTTTGAAGTTCCTGGAAAAATTCTGGTAGCAGCCCTTTGGGTCAGTCTGGTTTTGATTTCATTTATACTAGTGTAAAGCAGGAATAACTCCAGTGAAATAAGCCAAATTAATTTGTGAGAACAGAAGCAGGTGCCTAACCTGTTACTCAGCACTGAGGTTGTGCATGAGTTCAGATCAACTCAAAAAATGAAAGGCACATACTGCCAGGCTGCATAAAGAATTTAATTACTGGGAGTCCCAGACTTTAAAAAAGCCTATGCAACATCTGGAATGAGTCCTCAGTCTTCACATCTTAAGAACATATTTCCTAATTTTAAATTAGTTTAGGAGGTAGAGATAAGGCTCATCAACCATTGAATAGGCATTTTTTTATAGTGTTAAGGTGATGAGTGGGAGAAACAGAAAATGATCTTGGAATTGCCTTGCTGGCAATAGTAGCAAGAATAGCCTTGAAAGCATTCTCGAAAACATACCCATAGGAAGGCATTTTTAATGTATTTATAAATTAAGAAAGCATCCAGAAATCCACAGTGCTACCGCTTGTCTTAGGGTATGTCTACACACAGCAGCACAATCGTAGCACTGCATTTGTGCTGCTGTAGCGCCTTCAGCGTAGATATTACCTACGCAGGCGTAAGGGGTTCTCCCATCAGTGTAGGTATAATCAACCTCCCCAAGAGGTGCTAGCTAGGTTAACAGAAGAATTCTTCCATCAACCTAACACTTTCTAGACAGGGGGTTAGCTGTCTCTCTCAGAGGTGTGGATTTTTCATACCCTTAAGAGATGTGGCTATGCCGATGTAAGTTGTGTGTCTAGACCAGCCTTTAGTGTGAACAAAAATGAACTGGATCTTAACATGCTGTTTTACTCTGAAAACTGCCTTTATAAAAATGGCACCATCCTACCCAGCAGACATGTTGTCTTTGTGTACTAGAGTCCAATCTGCTTGGTTTAATGACAAAAAAAGGGGGTGATGGGTTGCTGCTTTTACCCCATAAGCGCTGCAGAACTCTCACAGTTTATGACAGGTTTCAGAGTAGCAGCCGTGTTAGTCTGTATCCGCAAAAAGAACAGGAGTACTTGTGGCACCTTAGAGACTAACAAATTTATTTGAGCATAAGCTTTCATGGGCTACATCCCACTTCTTCGGATGCATGGAATGGAACATATACTGAAGAGATATATATACACACACATACATGTTCCATTCCATGCATCCGAAGAAGTGGGATGTAGCCCACGAAAGCTTATGCTCAAATAAATTTGTTAGTCTCTAAGGTGCCACAAGTACTCCTATTCTTTTTACAGTTTATAATGAACAAACTTGCTGTCTATTCCATCGTATGCACATCATTCATTGATTTTTTTATTTATAACCTAAGCACCTCTCCCCAGCTCTAGAAACTTTTCTATCATTAGGAACTGGTTTAAAGCCACCAACTCATTTCACATAAGCCAAACAACCATTACATTCTAATGTCTTATTTTAGCAGCCAGTCAGAAAGTCGCACATTAGCTGGCCACTGAGTATTACAGATTCATCCAACACACTTCAGTTTTATTCTATTAGGTAACTTAAATGTTCTTTGGTTAATTATCACTCCACCATCATCACCTACATTTTACTTTCACATAATCATTCTTTTTAAGCCATCAGCATCAAATATGTTATTTCCTGAGGGAGCCCAATTCAAAATGCCCTTACAAAGATTTATGATAAGTTCCCAGTTTTGTATCACGATTTAGATAAACTGATTGAGTCATTAATTGTGATTTAATGCTCTTCCATTATGAAACAGAATAAATGTTATTTCATCAATTTTTTGCTTCTAAGAAAAATATAGTGCCCTTGCTTTGACCTTGTCAAACATGGACACTCATCTAGTAACTTGTTTCACACCTCTGAACAGATAAAATTGGCAACAGAGCAGAAATGTGATATTTAGAAACATGATCCAGAGTTTCTTTATTTAGCCTTCATCTGGGTGGCATTCTCACTGCAGCCTACAAGACTGCAGAACTTTCTACAAATGCGTCAGTTCTATACTAGCCTGAAAGAGCATCAGCCAGTCAAAAATAAAAACTGAATCACCCTGTATTCTCTCTCCTTTCTTAGTGAACAACGGCTTCTATTCAGGGCAACTAAATATACAAAGTAACATATTAAAGATACATCTATACAACATATTATACTATTACAGCATCTACAAGTTAAAAATATACTTATATTTGTTACATTCTGGAGGACTGCTAATGCAGAAGTTAAAGGCTTCATTACCGTTTTTCATACTTTTAATATAAAAGTCTAATCAAAATAATGTATGAGTACTTAAACAATAGCCACCAGAGTACACTTTTCATACACGCCTCATAAAATTAATTTAAGATCAAAAATGTTTTTTCCTATATTGTACATGAAAAAAAAATGTGTATAATCTATTCTCCTGATCTCTCCTTCCCATCATATTTCTGCTCTTCCCCTCTCCTGCTCACAAAAAAAGTATTTGATCTTCAAGCCAGCATACCTATGCTGTGCCCTTTCATGCCAACTTTAAATCGACACTGCCAGAGAAATTAGCAGATATCCAGGATCCTTATTTTGCCAAGAGTGTTATCTTGAACAGCTCCCATAACAGAAGGAAAGCTTATTTGGCCAGAAAACTCTGTGGGCTGATGCACATAAAATATAGATTAAATATTGTGGAATATCCCCTGCCCCAGTAATTCCAAGGCTACAGAGGTGGTGTTTGCTAAGGGAAAAAGAAAAAGAAAAGGCTATTATGTTATATATAGGGAGCAAAGGGTGGTGTAGTGTAGCATTAATCACAAGTTCAGGCCATCCCAAATGAGGCAAATGCATCAACATGCAACCAAAATCAGTCAACGCTTTTCAAAATTTGCCCCTAAGTGACACAATCATATACAAATATAATCATATAAGTATCACACAAACATATACAATTTATATTTTAAATAATAATGGACACCTAGCTCTCATAAAGTACTTTCCATCAGTAGATCTTAGAGCACCCAGCAAGCAATTGATGGAGACAGGAATAGAGCCCAATACCAAACAAGCTTTACATCAAACAGCCTAATGATGGAAATACAGCCTACTGCTATGCAAACTCAGCCTGCTTATTGGTGGGTTAGCACAAGCAGGCAGAAGCCCTGGAATAATGACACAGGCACCAACTCAATAAAAAACAGAAACCCATTTATTACTGAGAGAAAAGAGGCAGCTTGCCTCCTGCAGATGGTGTTACTAGTAGTTCCCCTTTTTCCCCATGGCAGGAAGCACTCACACCTCGGAATTTCATCTCACAGTTACTTCCTGAGATGGGCCCTGTTTCTCCTTCACATGTGAGAGGAGCCACACCCTTTAGAAACTGTGGGTGTGTCAGTCACCCAGCCAGCATGGTACACAGGGCCGGCTCTAGGTTTTTTGCTGCCCCAAGCAAAAAAATTTTTGGCTGCCCCTTCTCCCCGCCAGCCCTGGGCTCTCTCTCCCTCCCTCTCCGCCCCCCCCAACTGCACCCTCCTGCCGCCCCAGCCCTGGGTCACTGGTAACTCGCTCCCAGGGCGGGTCATTCAGCAGGAATTTTGGATGTGCACAGAACACAGACAGAATTGGTTCCCATATGGTTACAGAACTGCAGTAAAGTGGAACAATTTTCAGCTTGTGTGATTGAAGGATATCTGGATGCATATTATAAGACTGGCCTACATAAATGAGGAAAAGTTGAGGTGCCTTTATTATTCTTTTGTTCCATTCTTTGTTTCTATGGGGAATTTGCCAATGCAATATCACTGTCTTCCTTTTAAACAAATAAAACTAAAAAAAAAAAAAAGCAATGGCTGTTGAAAATAGCAATTCCAGCCTAATAACCACTGGGAAGCATTTCTTGCTCAATTTATTCTACTTTTTCTACAGCAAGTTACAGTGGATCAGTATCTTTGATTTGGGAGAAATGAAGTAACAGCTGCCCAAATTGAGCTTGAGCACTCCTGAATTTTGAGGGTGTTCAAATCTGAAAAGCAGGTGCTAGATTCCCTTTCTGAATATTAGCTAAATCTGGAAAAGAAAAGTCAATTTCTGCTTCCATGGCTCAGAAGTGTAAATCCTCCTACGTGCCTGGTACTGTATCTAAAGCTGCCCAGCCTAGTAGTAGGGTTACCATATTTTGAGTGTCCAAAAGGAGAACACTCCACGGGGCCCCGCCCACGCCCATGCCCCAACTCCACCCCTTCCCCAAAGTCCCCGCCCCAACTCTGCCCCCTCCCCTGCTTCCCGCGAACATTTGATTCGCGGGAAGCCTGAAGCAGGTAAGGGAGGGGTGGGGGGAGGAGGCGCGGCCCAGTCTGGCCCCCCGGCGTTTCCAGCCTGGGTCGGCTCGGGCCCTGGGGTGCCGGCCCCGGGCCAGCCCCCAGCCGAGCACCCCCGGCCCGGCCCCGGCCCCCAGCACCGCCGGCCCGGCCCCCAGCACCGCTGGCCCCGCATGTCCCGATTTTCCCGGACATGTCCGGCTTTTTGGGATTTCCCCCCGGACGGGGATTTGAAGCCCAAAAAGCCGGACATGTCCAGGAAAATCCGGACGTATGGTAACCCTACTAGTAGAGCCTCCCCTCCCTTACTTTTCATTTTAAATTTTAGTGGGATCCACGTATCTCCCTTGCTAGGCTTCAGATAGAGAGGTGCACTGTCCATTTAGTCCACCCAATTCTTTCTTTGGGGGAGAGCCCAGGGCTGGAGCGGCAGAAGGTGCAGGGGGAGAGCCCAGGGCTGGGGCAGCAGGGGGGTGCAGGTGGGGGCCAGAGCTGGGACAACAGGGGGTGTGGGCGGGGAAGAGTCCAGGGCTGGGGCAACACGGGGGTGCGGGGGGGAGCCCAGGGCTGGGGTGGTGGGCGGCAAAAAACCTAGAGCTGGCTCTGTCCCTACCATTCACAGCAAGGTTTCAGTTCCACACTCCTTCCCCCTCTCTTTCCTGTTAATTGTGGCCAAGGGAATGCTGGGAAATGTAGTTCTTTCCCTGCTGCAGGGCTGGCTCTATAGGCAGGGAGCTAACCAAGGAACTACAGCTCCCAGGGCCCCTGCAAATTTGCCGCCCCAAGCAACGGCTTGCTTTGCTGGTGCTTAGAGCTGGCCCTGATGGTACAGCTGTTGCAGTGCCCCTCCACACCTTTACATCTACAAAGCAAACAACATAATAAAAAGAACAAAACTATGTAAACACAATCTTTATGCCAAACTGAGAGCCTAATATATTGACCACTGCCCTACAAAAGGAAATATCACTTTTGACATTTACTATTCCTTCATATCCAGAACAAGGAAATAACTTCCCCAGTTTAGTGCCAAGTTTTAATATCTGAATTTCTGGTGCCAAATTAACACTTCCACTCTTGAGGGGGTTGTTACATCCTCTGCCATAGTTCCCCTACACACACTGGTGGCATAAATCCAACAAAATACAGGAATACATTTTCCAATTACAGTGTACATTTTATTCCCCATGGAAAGAATGTGGGAGATATAAAATATAATTAATGCATATATCTATATAGGAACAGGGTTGATGGATTGTGTTGCTTATTAAGGATTAAGTCAGTCTTGGATAGTTTTGGGTTGCAGGAAACAAGTTAATGATTGTAAACAACCCTACTTGCCTGGTGCTCAAATGGACAATACAAGGAATCCACTGTTAAAGACTACCTTTGATCCCCTCTGGAAAAATCATAAAGCAGTCTGGACCAGGTTCAGGATGCAAGGTTAGACAAAGGAACTTTTCAAGTGGATAAAAGACTGCCTGTGAACTCCGAGACACACATTAACAGAAAGAGGGTCAGAGATGCCAGCAGAGCCCCTCAAACTGAGAAGGAATGACTGGGACAGGTGAAACCTGCCTAAAGAAACAAGGAAATTTGTGCCTCAGAATCAAATATGGTCTCATATGATACTCCCCCATCTTTCTGGGGAAGATAGATAACACTCTCCATGGGGGGATTCAAATACCTCTGTAGCTTCAAGTTTACAGATTGGCACCTTGTGGCGCTATTCTCTGCACCAGTCTGTTAAATATCAGTTTTAAATCAATGGACAATTCCATTTTAAATGTCCAAACTTCCCACATTTCCAGAAGGCTCAATCCTCCACAATGTTCCCTCATTTACTCCAGTGCCCCTTTGCCCTCCAATCAGGTGCTGGTTTGTTCCTCCAACAAAAACCCAAACACATCTCAACGTTGGTACCTTCTGCTAATATGGAGTCACCTGCTGTCTTTCCATCTGAAATTGTCTGACTTCCCAGATTAATATTTCCACTGCTTTCTCAGACACTAAGTTACTTTGTCAGTCCTTTCACTGCTGGGTCCCTCAGCTCTGTATCCCTGAATCCTTGGAGCTGCTCCTTTCTGTTTTTCCAACTCATGGATCTCTTCCAGTTTACTGGCTAGAATTTTTATTTACACATAGACACTGTTTTAAGTTAATCCAGCATTAGTCAATCATATGCATGTAAGTGACAATTTCAAGTTCTGAAAACTACTTTCAAAGTCCTGCAGGAAATGCAGGAAAGTAAACAATTCTTGCTTTTCCAAAAATTCAAAGCAGAGGAAATAAAAACAATGTTATTAGCATTTAATCATGTCCATGAAACAATTATTTATATTCTAATAGTATTTCCACCCACCCATCACAAAACTTTCTTATGTTGAACATGGACTGAAATCCTATTCATTGGTTGGGAACATCTCCTTGAAGCAACTGGACAAATATATGGGTGAATTCCTTATCAACTTAAGTTAAACTGAAATAAGCAACTTTCAAACTGAAATAAGAGATTCTATACAGAGTTTTAGAGCAGTTTACCCACGCCTGTTTTAAACCAATTTACATTAAATTGGTGCAAATTTCTTATATGGACAAGCCTTTATTTTTGTCACTAGCACAAGCAGCTATAACTCAATATATTTTTATACAGCTTGTTTCAGAGTTTAACCACAGCTTTTGCTAAGGCCTGCAAACTTTGGTTACTTAGCAAGATATGGGACTGACTCATTGTTTACAATACAATAATCTACCATTTATCAATTATTGTTTCCCAAGAAAGAGAATTATTGTGCTGGGATGGACTCCACCTATCGAATACTGGTAAGAGCAACTGTGGACATTGTCTGGCTAACCCAACAAGGAGAGTTTTAAACAAGGTCTTATGAGGGATGGTGACAAAAAACTGGCCCATACGCATCTAGGCTCAAATAATTAAGACAAGGGGAAAGGGCTAAATTCTGGAGAAGGGACTAGAAACCACAACTGCAATAAAGACACACGAAGAAAAACAACAGAGGAAGTCTGCAAAATATCTTTGATGCCTGTATACCTATGCAAGGAGTATGAGGAACAAGCAGGATGAAGTGGAAGTCATGATATATGAAGAAAATTATGACTTAACTGGTGTTCCAGAGACTTGGTGGGACAATTTCCATTATTGGAGGACCAACATTGAGGCATATGGCTTGCTTCAGAAGGATAGGTATGGAAATAAAGGAGAAGGCATTGCACTGTATGTCAAGAATGTATACACTTGTTCTAAGGTCCTAGAGCTGAGGTGGGCAAACTATGGCCTGCAGGCCACAGCCGGCCCATGGGACCGTCCTGCCCGGCCCCCGAGCTCCTGGCCCGGGAGGCTAGCCGCGGCCCCTCCCCCGCTGTTCCCTCTCCCCCGCAGCGTCAGCTCGCTCACTCCACCGCTGGCAAAATGCTCTGGGCAGTGGGGCTCTGAGCTCCTGGTGCAGCACAGCTGCAGAGCCCGGCCTGACCCGGTCTCTGTGCTGCATGGTGGCGGCGGCATGGCCAGCTCCAGCTGGGCGGCGGCGGCTGTAGCGCCGCCAGTCATAGTGCCGCCAGCCACTAGTGCTCCAGGCAGCGCGGTAAGGGGGCACAGAGCAGGGGGGGTTGGATAGAGGACAGGGGAGTTTGGGGTGGTGGCCAGGGGGCAGGGTTGTGGATGGGGGGGAACAGGGGGTTGAACGGGGGCAGGGGTCCCGGGGGCAGTCAGGGGACAGGGAGAAGGGGTGGTTGGATGGGGCAGGGGTCCCGGGGGGGCCGACAAGAATGAAAAGAGGGGTTGGATGGGGCGGCGGGGGTCCGGGGGCAGTCAGGGGGCAGGGAGTGGCAGTGTGTGAATGGGGCAGTGGTCCTGGGGGTGGGGAGGCTATCAGGGAACGGGGGGGGTTGGATGGGGCAGGAGTCCCGGGGAGGGGAGAGATAGGCGATGGGGGCCGGGCCACGACCCCCGCCCCTAACTGGCCCTCCATACAATTTACAAAACCCGATGCAGCCCTCAGGCCAAAAAGTTTGCCCACCCCGTCCTAGAGGAAGTGAGCGGCAGACCTTCTGAGAATATCTGGGTGAGGATAAAAAGGGAAAGGAATAGTAGTGATATTATGGTGGGAGTCTACTATAGATCAAGAAGAGGAAGTAGATGACATTCGTCAAGCATGTAACAAGATTAGCTAGCACACATGAGCTAGTATTAATGGGAGATTTTAAACTTCCCTGATATTTGTTCAAGACTAACACATAATATGTCCTGCAAGTTTCTAGCTTGTGTAGGGGATATTCTGATTCAGAAAGTTGAGGAACCAACTAGGGGATCATCCATTTTGGATCTCATTTTGATCAACAGGGATGAATTAGTTGCAAATGCAAAGGTGGGTCAGGAACTTGGGAGGAAGTGATCATAATCTGATAGAATTCAAGATCCTAAGAAAGAGATGAGAACAGCAAAACACTGGACTTCAAAAAGGCAGATTTCAGCCATCTCAGAAAAATAGTAGGCATGGACCCATGAAGAGACCAATTAGGAAGAAAAGGCGTTCAAGGGGGCTGGCATTTCCTAAAAGATGTAATACTAGAGGCTCAACATCAAGCTATTCTGATGCAGAGGAGAGATAAGAAGAGCCACAGGAGACCAATGTGGTGGCACAAGGAGCTTTTTAGCTATCTAAAAACTTAACGGAATACATACAGGAAATGGGGCACATGGCCAAGGAAATATACATGGAAATAACAAAATCAGGAAAGCCAAGGCAAAGAATGAGTTACAACTGGCAAGATACAACAAGAAGGATTCGACAAATATGTCAGACAAAAAAGAAAGATCAGGGATTTGTGGTCTGCTGCTCAATGGAGAAAGTAAGCTGATAACAGAAGATGATAAGAAGGTGTAGCTGCTCAATGCCTACTTTGCTTCAGTCTTCAAACAAAAAATAACATGTGACTGGTATGTCTTGCGAAGTTATCATAGACAATAAAGGGGAAGTAATGCAGAACAAGATAAGTAAAGAACACATCAGAGATCTTCTAATTAATTTGAATGAATTCAAGGTAGCAGGGCCTGATGCTATTCATGTAAGGGTGATGAAGGAATTATCTGAAGAAATCTCAGAGCCACTGGCAATAATATTTGCAAACTCATGGATGACAGGAGAGGTCCCAGAAGACTGGGCTAACACATCTTTTAAAAGGGTAAAAGGAGGAGCCAGGGAACGATTGACCAGTCAGCCTGACCTTGATACCTAGGAAGCCGCGGCCAGCACATTGTTCACCCGCGCCGCTTCTCGCCGCCCCCATTGGCCCGGGACGGCGAACCGCGGCCAGTGGGGACCGCGATCGGCCGAACCTGCCACGTCAGCAGGTAAATAAACTGGCCCGGCCCGCCAGGGTGCTTACCCTGGCGAGCCGTGTGCCAAACATTGCCGACCCCTGTACTAGAGCAATGTATAAACTTAAAACATTCAATTTGCAAATATTGGAGGATGAAAGGGTGATCACTAGCAGCCAGCATGGATTTACTAAGAACAAATCATGCCAAACGAGCTTGATTTCCTTCTTTGACAAGGTAACTGGTTTGGTGGATGGGGGGAATACGGTGGACATAATATACCTGGACTTTAGCAAGACTTTTGACATAGTCCCACATGACATTCTCATAAGTGAGTTGGAGAAATGCAGGCTCGGTAGAACTACCATTATGTGGATACATAATTGGTTAAACAACCACAAACAAACTACTAATGGAATTATGTCAGACTGGAAGGAGGTCTCAAGTGGGGTTACACAGGGATGTGTTCTGGGTCCAGTATTATTTAATATCTTTATTAATGACCTGGATGTAGGAATAGAGAGCATACTAATTAAATTTGCAAAGACACAAAGCTGGAGGGTTGAGGGAGGGAATTGCAAACACTTTGGGATAGAGCTAAAATTAAAAGGGATCTTGCTAAATTGGAGAACTGGGCTATAGACAACAAAATGAAATTCAACAAAGATAAAGGTAAGGTGCTATACTTAGGGAAGAAAAATCTGATGCACAAATACAGAATGGGGGATAATTGGCTTGGCAGCAGCACAGCTGAGAAGGATCTGGGAGTTGTGGTGGATCACAACCTCAACACAAGTCAACATTGCAATGCTGTTGCAGAAAAAGCAAATATAATTTTGGGTTGCATTAACAGAGGCATAGCATGCAAGTCACAGGAGGTGATAGTACCACTCTACTCAGCACTGGTTAGGCCTCTGCTGGAGTCCAATTTTGGTCACCCGCCGCTGTATAGAACTGGTCAGTTCATAACTCTGAGGTTCTACTGTACTACACTTAGAAAGGAAAAAATCAAATGCACAGATACAATATGGGGAATAACTAGATAGGGAGTAGTACAGCTGAAAAGGATTTGGGGCTATAGTAAATCACAAACTGAAAATGAGCCAGCAACACGATGCAGCTGTGAAAAAGGTTAACATCGTTCTGGAGTGTATTTACAGGAGTGTTGTATGTAAGAGACAGGAGGTAAATTGATCCATTGCAGTTGGCACTGGTGAGGCCTCAGCTGGACTACTGTGTCCATTTCTGGGCACCATACTTTGACAAAGATGTGGATAAATTGGAGAGAGTCCAGAGGAGAGCAACAAAAATGATAAAAGGTTTTGAAAACCTGACCTATGAGAAAAAGTTTAAAAAACTACTGGGCATGGTTAGTCTTGAGAAAAGATGGCCAAGGCGGGGACCTAATAACAGTCTTATGTTAAGGGTTGTTATAAAGAGGATGGTTATCAATTGTTCTCCATGTCCACTGCAGGTAAGATAAGAAGTAATGGGCGTAATCTGCATTAAGGGAGATTTAGGTTAGAAAGTGTTTCCTAATACCTAACTATAAGGATAGTTAAATCCTGGAATAGATTTCCAAGGGAGGCTGTGGAATCCCCATCATTGGATTAGAGAACAGGTTAAACAAACACCTGTCAGGAGAGGTCTAGCTAGGTATATTTGGTCCTGCCTCAGTGCAAGGGAACGGACAAGATGACCTCTAGAGCTCCCTTCCAGCCCTGCATCTCTAATGATTTTGTAGGAGACTGAAGGGAATAGAGAATCAATGGGGAAGGGGAACAGAGGATCAGAGAGAAATGGGGAAGGACAAGGACTGGTGCATGGGGAAAATTAAAAATTTAAGTTAGTTCTTAATTACCGAATGAAACTGAATGACTGGGTAGAGTATGTTTTCAACAATATGGCCACTCTTTGTGATAATTTACTACAATGTTAGTAAAGGAAACACTGCTAGGTCTGTCTCCTAGATCAAAACCTACTCTTTTTTCCACTATACTAGAAGTAAAGGAACCAGACAATAGTGACAAGACACAATCATACTTTATAAAACAAAACAAAAAAACCCAAATTTTTAAATGTAAAAATTAAACTTAAGTATTTCAAAATATTTGCACTTTGTTTTAGTTTGACATTTAAAACTGTAAAGTGTACGCAGCTAAATCAAGGAACAGTTGCATAGGGTCACTGTCATGCTAAGATGAAAACAATGCATTTACAAACACAAGTAAACCATAATCCAAACAAATCAGTTTTAAAACTTGACTCAAAAAGGGATCAAAGAGGGTTTCTATTAAGGAAAGGGTGGACCTTCCTACCACGGCTTTTATTCACGTGCCTTAATAGTTGGCCTTTTTAATTATTTATTTATTTGGCATCCTACACTGCTCCCTTCATTTTCCCTCACTACCCCATAATTTTGAAGTTAAAGGAATGCTAAGGTTAAAAATCGTGGGTCTAATTTTTCATAGCCTTGCATCTTGTAGTCACTTATATCCATTGATTTTTAAGCCACAAGGAACCACTATGATCATGTAGCCCAATAATTCCTGCTCTGAAGGGAATTATTCTTCCCTACTATACAAGTTAACAAAACTGAGACCAATAAATGCGTTTTCCTTGGTTTACAAGTGCTAAATTGTGTTGAACATCATGCTAGTTAAAATGTGTTAGTTCTGTTAGTTCAAGTACATAAAAGGTTGTTACAAGGAGGAGGGAGAAAAATTGTTGTTCTTAACCTCTGAGGATAGGACAAGAAGCAATGGGCTTAAATTGCAGCAAGGGAGGTTTAAGTTGGACATTAGGAAAAACCTCCTAACTGTCAGAGTGTTTAAGCGCTGGAATAAATTGCCTAGGGAGGTTGTGGAATCTCCATCATTGGGGATTTTTAAGAGCAGGTTGGACAAACAGGGAATGGTCTAGGATGATCTAGATCAGAGGTGGGCAAACTACGGCCGGCGGGCCACATTCGGCCCACGGGACAGTCCTGCCTGGCGCCTGAGTCCCATCCAGGGAGGCTAGCCCCCAGCCCCTCCCCTACTATCCCCCTCCCCTGCAGCCTCAGCATGCCACGGCTCCCGTGCTCTGGCCTGCCGCTCCTGCCGGGCAGCACAGCAGAGTGGCTGCCTCCGGCATGGTAAGGGGGCGGGAAGTGGGGGGTCCCAGGGGCACTCAGGGGACAGGGAGCAGGGGGCAATTGGGTGGGGCAGAGGTTCTTGGGGGGGCGGTCAGTCAGGGATGGGGAATGGGGGCAGGGGTTGGAGAGGCGTGGGAGTCCCAGGGGGCTTGTCAGGGGGCAGAGGTGTGGATAAGGGTCGGGGCAGTCAGGGAGAAGGGGGGGTTGGCTAGGGGGTGGGGTCCCTGGGGGGCAGTTAGGGGCGGGGGGTCCCAGGTGGGGGCGGTCAGGGGACAAGGAGCATGGGGGGTTGGATGGGTCAGGAGTTCTGAGGGGGGCAGTTAGAGGGCAGGACATGGGAGGGGGCAGATAGGGGTGAGGGCCAGGCTGTTTGGGGAGGCACAGACTTCCCTACCCAGCCCTCCATACTGTTTTGCAACCCCGATGGGGCCCTTGGGCCAAAAAGTTTGCCCACCCCTGGTCTAGATAATACTTAGTCCTGCCATAAGAGCAGGGAACTGGACTAGATGACCGCTCGAGGTCCCTTCCAGTTCTATGATTCTATGGTACATTTTCCCCCAATGAAGATACAGCCAAAGTGATTAGAGAACAAATTGTATTTGTACTTGACAGCACTGCCATGTAATCAGTCCACTGTCTCCTCTGTTTCTGTGGGTCTTTTGAAACAGCAACAGGAGAAGGAAAAATGTTTTGAAAAACAGAAAAATGACTGTAAAACCACAACAATTTACAGGGAGCTGGGGAGAGGGGAGGGGCAGCTGTATTACCTGAAGCTACTCTGAACTCATTTTTAAGCTGACTGGATACCTAGTCCCTGATGTTCCTTTCATTCAAATATATTTAAACAAGAGACAACAGCCAATTTGAAACAAGGTGGCCATTGGTTCCATTATGCAAACGCTAACAGACGTATTGGAGCATAAGCTTTCATGAGTGAATACCCACTTCGTCAGACGCATGTCTATAAGGTGCCACAGGACTCTGTCGCTTTTTACGGATCCAGACTAACACGGCTACCCCTCGGATCCTTGACATTGTGCAAAGGCTGCTTTGTGTGTCCCATTGTGACAATATCATGTGTCAAGCCGTTTGCACTCTCCGCTCCCGTGTGGCACTGAGCGTCCCGCAGAGCGCCTGTTGTTCCCGTGGGAGAGCAGCAGAAACTTTTGTTGCAAGCGGCATTGCCATGGTGAAAGCCAGGGCTCCCTGGAGCCGGGATCAGAACAACCTGCCTTCCTGTGCCTATCCCCAGCGCACGGGGCGATGCGCTGGAAGTGGCTCCTTACCTCAGGGCATAGCAAGCGTCCGCTGTAAAGCCAACTCCCATAACTCCCCCTCCCCCGGGGAGCTGCCCCTTTCCGCCTGCCAACAGGAGCCGCCTTGCCAGGACAGCTTCCCCAGGCCCGGGGCCGGTGCGCTCACCAGAGCGTACGGGGAACAGTATCGCTTCCCCGCTGGGGCTAGCCAGGCGCTGAGGGGATGGATGGAGGGGGGCAGCGCCCTGCGCTTACCTCGGCGGCGGGGATGCGGAACGCCTGGCCGATCTGCTCGTACAGCTCCCGCACGCTGGCGAAGCCCCCGACGCGGCCGGTGGGGCTGCCGTGCGCCAGCTGCGTGTGGAAGAGCAGCCGGGCCCCGGGCTGGGCAGGAGGGGGCGGCGCGGCCGCAGCATCGCCTCCCGCGCGGGCCGCAGCCGCCTCCTCGCTCTCCACCAGCTTGGAGGTCTCCTTGGACTTGCCTTTCTTCTTGCCCAGCAGCCGCAGAGGCATGGTGCGCGCCCCAGCCGCCTCCCCGCAGCCGCCGCCGCCTGCCCGGGCTGGGGAACCTGCTGCTCCCCCCGGGCCGGACTCTGCCCCTGCCTCGGGCGCGCACTGAGACTGCCGGCTGGCACACCCATCCCCGGCCGCCAGGTGATGGCAGCCGCCGGCCAATGGCAGCCGCGCTCCCTGCCCCGGGCAGCGCCCTCGGCCCCCCTGCTCAGGCACAGGGCAAGCCCAGCGGGAGCAGCCTGGCCCAGTGCCCGGCGCCGCAGCGCGCCCCTGAGTGCGGGCTACACAGCCAGGGCCTTGCTCCTGCCTAGGGCAGCCGCAGCTGTTTAAAGGAATCCCGCCTTTAAGGACGTTGCAGGGGCGGGAATGAAGCTGTTAGGGCTGGGCTGTAGGGGCCTGCTCCAGCTCCCGCTCCCAGCCATGCGCTGCCTTGCGGGCACTAGTACGAGAACCATTGGGGTCGGTGCAGCAAGGGCCAGCGCAGTGATCTGCCCCACCTTTGGGACAATGGTGATCTGTCACTGACAGAGCCAGAATACCTGTCCCCTCCCTCGCTGTATGATACGAGGGAGGGGGCCCCACAAGGAAGGGGGCCCCTAAAAGTGGCAAACAAAATGTAAGGTATAACTAGGCAAGTGACATTTATTGACGCTATTGCACAATCCATGTCGGTTTTACTGACAAAACCGTGAAGTCATTATGATACATCATAATGCTATTGGCTACATCACTTGTCTGTCGGTCAGTTTCGAATTTTAGTTGGACCCATTCAAAGAATATGTATTTGCGTTCATAATGGTGGTCGGCAGATAAATGTTATTAATTTGGTTAGTTAATTTTTTATCGTTTGAAACGATTCGGAGCTAGTAAACGAAAGGCAGCAAAAGATGCCGAGAAGGAACTTGAGAAAATTCCAAAGTTGTCAACGTATTTTGCGCTGCAATCCAACATACAGGTACAAGCACATGAAGCGGACAGCGCTAGCAGCGACGAATCGTATCCAGAAGTATCCAGAAGTGCTTCAAGTGAGGTCGAAGGTGAAGCCAGTTGTTCTACCAAACAAACTGTGACAGATATTCCAGCTGCTGCCGGGAAAGAAGTATCTGAATCTGAACCACTGACTGATGATCCAGGAGATTGGCCGTCTATAATATCGGACAGGCAAGTGTGTGACATTGTTGCACGTGGCCCACCGCAGCAGAATGAAAGTTACGAATTTCCATTTAACGAGGAAAGACGGAGGTTCACAAGTACTCATTTCTATCGAACCATGGCAAATTGCGAGAAAATAAGACGTTCAGGGTTAATGTACTCAGTTCAGAAACATGCCATTTTTTGTTTTTGTTGTAAATTATTTGGCACTGGCGACATACCGCTACGTCGTGGAACATCTGCTTGGAAAGCACTGTCAAAAAGACTTCAGCAGCATGAAACAGGCAAAGGTCATCAAGACTGTATGGTGAAATGGTTTGACCTTCGGTCAGGCATAGTAAACCGTACATCTATTGACCAACTCGAATTGCAGGCTTTTCTGAAAGAAAGAGATTTCTGGAGAAATGTTGTCAAACACATGGTTGATGTTGTTATTTTCTTGTCCGAAAGAAACTTGGCATTTCGAGGAAGTAATGAAAAGCTTGGCGATCCTTCGAATGGCAACTTTTTGGGACTGTTTGAATTGCTTGCAAAGTAAGATACTGTTCTCAGCGAACTTTTACAGAGGATTAAGAAGGCAGAGACACATGTTCAGTACCTCAGTCCACAGATCCAAAATGATATTCGTGAAGCGTTTGTTGGTTTTCTTAATGTTCATGATACAACTGGCGAGGGCTTATTGGAAGCGTTTCTTGAAAAGGCAAACAACTTAGGAATAGACATTGCTGACATGAGAGGCCAAGCTTATGATAACGGCGCAAATATGAGAGGAAAGAATAAAGGAGTTCAAGCCCGCATGCTAGAAATAAATGACCGTGCCTTGTATGTACCATGTGGAGCTCACACTTGGAATCTTGTGATCTCAGATGCGGCAAAGTCATCGAAATATGCCGTTGACTTTTTCGGTCTGATTAACAGAATATACGTTATCTTTTCTTCTTCACCTTCACGTTGGGATATACTTCAAGAACATATGCCAATATCTGTTAAAGGGTTATCGGACACTCGTTGGGAGTCGAGAATTGATGCTGTGAAGCCATTGTGTTATCACCTTGAAGAATTGTGCAATGCTTTGTCATCTTTGCAAGAATATGCGCTTGAAAAGAAAGATGGCAATACAGCAACAGAAGCCGGTGCACTTTTAGACCATGTTACTTCATGGCCTTTTGTTCTGACTGTGTACATGTGGTACGATATACTATTTCACGTCAATAAAACCAGCAAATTAATTCAGTCACCAGATGTGTCAATTGACGTACTGCAGGCAGAAGTCGGTGCTACAAAGAAGTTTTTGGAAGACTATCGAAATACAGGATATATTTCTGTGGTCACAAATGCACGTGAAATAGCAGAGCATATGGGTATTGAGCAGGTGTTTCCAGAAACCAGGGTGCGACGTAAGAAGAGAATGTTTGATTACGAATGCGCTGATGATTCGAGTTGGCTTTCTGCCAAAGAAAAATTCAAATCGCAGTTCTTTCTTGTTCTCACTGATCAGGCCATATCTTCTGTTTCGTCGCGATTTGACCAACTCGTGGAGTGGTATAAGTTGTTTGGATTTCTGTACAACGCTAACAGCCTGAAGCAGTGTCACAGAGAAAATGAACTGGAGAATCACAGCAAAATTTTTGAAAGAAAAATGGGAGACATTGATGCCAACGAACTCATAATGGAATTGAATCGTTTTATTTATGTCATCGAGAAAGAGAGAGGATTTGTCAGGGCAAACAATTTTTTAACGTACATATACAAGAACAGCCTTCAGGAGATATATCCGAATCTTTGCATTTGCATCAGAATTCTTCTGACCACACCAGTTACTGTCGCTGGTGCTGAAAGGAGCTTCAGCAGAATGAAACTGATTAAGAATATCCTGCGCTCAACCATGACAGATGACAGGCTTTCTGCGCTTGCAGTTATCTCAATCAAAAACAAGATTGCCAGATCTCTGGACTATGACGCATTGATTGACCAATTTGCGGGGAACAAGGCTTGAAAGAAGCGCTTTGCGTAAATACGGAATACATGTACACTGTAGGCCTATGTATACATAATATGAACCCTGTATATTGTATAAAATAAATACCGCATTCCAGTTTCTGCATTGTAAGGGGCCCCGCCCGGGCATATGTAAGGAGGGGGCCACGTTCTTTGTTGCTACGGCCCTGGCTGTATCCCCTTCACCGAGGAGTAAGTTACAACAGGTCATTTGCAGTAGAGGACACAGATGTGCAGGAAAAGCACAGATACAAATAGGAAGAATGGAGGGTGGCTGACATGAGGAGAACTCAGAATAAGGGGATGAAATCAGGAAAGAGAACATGAATGCTAGATATCATTCATAAATAAGACTTCCGGTCAAAGATCTGTTATAGTATTAAAGTTTCCAAAAGGAAGCAATGTAAAGCTTCTTTGCTTGGGATATTTAAAACAAGACTGCATCATTACAACATAGTCAATGTACAAAAAAAATATAATCACAATTCTGCAGTGGCTGAAGGATGGACCATAGCTTGTAATAATGAAGATTTTTTTCCATCCCTACATTCTGAAGCCACGATTAAACTGTACAGTGTATCAAGCCAGTTAGCCAAGTGCTTGTGGTTCCCATTTCAAAAGCAAGATACTAAATATTGATCAAAATAGATCTGTATCCAGGATACCATAAGACAAAAAATAGCGCAGAAAAGGATTCTTACCAATCCTCATTTATATAAAGTAATTCAACCGCAACTGTATGTAATGTGACTATAATTCTTTCAAAGGTCACTAACCCTAACTTCTTAAGCAAAGCTTTAGAGGCTTTTTAATGGCACCTGTTCCTTACCAACAATGGAATTAAAACCTTAAATTTATACATAATTTAAGAATATATTATCCAATATTTTTACCAAGACAAAAAGTTAACCTTCATTATTTATACAATGGGTTTGTTGAGTGCAATAAATGTGCTAGAAAGTATCGATTTTATACATTCCTCCAGTATAAAAAGTTTTTTTTCTTTCATTTACACCAGAATAACTCCAACTTCAATGGAGTTACTCCTGATTTACACTGGTGTAAGGGACTCTCGTCCCAAGGGTGCACAACAGTGGAACACATGCAGCAGCATCCCACACTCCATGGGAATTCTCAGTGTAAGATAACGTGGAGAGGCAGCATTAACTTACACCAGTTCCCCCAGCACTCAGTAACCACCTGCCTCCCCACCCCTGAGGGAAAACAGGATATCTGGGAAGTGGCAGCACCCATAGCCAGGTGCACATAAGGAAGTGGTTACACAGGATCTCTATACAGATGACATCCAGAGGTAGCAGATCTTAGAAGAGATACATATTGTTGGTGCTAAATCCTTTGCCAATTCCATGGGGACAAACAACAATCCCCGATGGCATGCTCAGTCAGAAACTCCATGCTGGGCTGTCCTGTAATGGCTCAAAAATGGGAGTGCCAACCTTAGGGCAGACTGTTAAGAAGCAGGGCACAAACCCCAAATTGGTTGAGAGTTCTATAGACTTAGATTTCACCAACCAATTAAGTGTAAACTCCTCAAGCACTAACAGCCTTAACATGGAGTCACAAACAGTCCCCTTGGATATCCTGATCTCTCTTGCCACCCAGGTGAGCCTACATTTGTGATAGATGGTCCCTTACACCAAAGATCACAGCAATGTTCAGGTTACTCCCAGTCCCAAAGGACTGGTCACTTACCACAGGTCAGTTGTAACTTGTCTTTTGTGTGAGAGCTAACACTTGTAACCAATTCTATAATAAACTGACTAAAGATTTATTAACTAGGAAAAGGAAATAAGAGTTATTTACAGGGTTTAAAGCAGGTAAACGTATATACACATAAATGAGTTCCAGTCTGAAGTTTCAAAAAGTAATAGAAGCTTCTATAATAAGCAAGCTCTATATGTCCTTTAGGGCTAAGCACTGGAGATCTTTTTCTTATACCAAGTAATCCTTGTCCCCCAGAGTTGAAGCAACATAAAAACCCTCCTTGTTGGGGGGTTTTATTCCCTTCTGCCATTCTGCTTTGAGCTACAAACTCAGCTGATGGGAGAAAATCACTTGCAAGACTCATCTTCATGGACGGAGGTGAGTAAACAACAAAGTCTTTTGTCCTCTTTAATGTTCCACTCTAGTCTGTCTGGTGTGGATGGGCCTTCCCTGTCAACACCTTATGCTGGAGATCAGCACTTTACACTAGTTAATGTCTCTCTCCTGTCTAATGATATCCAGTTACAGAAGCTTACAGTGAAAACACTCAAATATTACTTTATAATATGGCATACAGATGTTGTGAGATTAATGCATGTAGCAACTTACAACCATTCCATAAAGTTAAAACACATAATTCTAGTACCAATTTTAACAATATTACCCCCCACTGGTTATCAAGAAGCTGAAAAAGGAAATCACCCAGGGCCCTGTATTGCATTCCAGTTCTCTGGCTCCCAAGCAGCAAACCGGTTCAGTAACGTGAGAAATTACGTAGAAACGCCTCGTTCTTTTTGCTGATCCAGACGAACACACGGCTACCGCTCTGAAACTAGAAACTCTGCTCACACAGGTGAGCCAGACTTATTTCAGCTATGTATTTGTCAGTATTCAAATGAGACATGGGTACTTTAGAATGAGCTGGCACCTGGTATGCCAACATCACACTTTACAACTTATATCTCATGGCGTTTCCACTCCCTTGCAGGGGAATAACCCATATAGGGGCCAATTTGTCCCTGAGCAATTTGCATTTTTGACACACTATAAAATGAAAAGATTCAACTCTATCAGATTTTTAAAAAGTGAAACAATCTGGATCCTTCCTGACTAGTATGTAATACATTTCATTGGAGATTCTGTTCAAATAAGCATTCAGCAAGCTGTACACTATATATTCTTGAAACTTTTGATTTCAGAACGGAGTGCTCTCATTAATTTTCTAGTACTTCCCAGTAATCAAAAATACCACAAGATAAATCAAGAGCTCTATTTTGATACTTCTCTTTTCAGTCCTGACTGAAACCAGAAAGTTCAGAGGCAGACACTTCTTTTCCTTTTTTCTTTCTAATTAAAGCTGATTTTTTTAAAAACAAAAATAGTTTGGATTCCTTTTTATATTTTTTTTATCTGAACCACTATGACAGTCTGAAGCTAGGGAACCTTGAAATTACATTGATTATTAAAAAGAAGAACAGGAGTACTTGTGGCACCTTAGAGACTAACAAATTTATTAGAGCATAAGCTTTCGTGGACTACAGCCCACTTCTTCGGATGCAGAAGTGGGCTGTAGTCCACGAAAGCTTATGCTCTAATAAATTTGTTAGTCTCTAAGGTGCCACAAGTACTCCTGTTCTTCTTTTTGCGGATACAGACTAACACGGCTGCTACTCTGAAACCATTGATTATTAAACATCCCTTTCTTTAGTCCATTTTTTAATACTTGAGATCCTATACAAGGAATGTCTAAGCACTGTATTATCACAAAATTTAGCACATTAACTAAATTCTCTTCCACTGCTCTCCTCCTTCCATTACACTAATCCTCCTTCCCTTTCCATAATTTCACATTCTCCTCCTTGTTCTGTATAAAAATACACTTTCTATAACAAATTATAATTTAAGAATTTGGAACGAGAAATAATTAGAAAAATTCAGTTGAGTCCAGTTATAGGCTGATAATTAGCTGTTCTAATGTTGTAATTGATAGGAACCTTCTGCCCTTTTCTACACCATTCCCAAATCACTTGAGTGATGTGCATGCACTGCTCATGATTTGGCAATGCTGTTTGATAAATTTTGCATGTGTGGCCTTAGATGTGTCTGGCAGTTCCTCTCTAGAGTTCCCTCCTTATTCAAACATTCTCACTCCAGCCCCCCCCCCCCCCCCCATTCTTCAGGTTTTCCCTGACACCTGTCCATCCCTATAACCCTTCAAGCTCCATTCAGGAATACAACAACTTGGAGGCCCTGGGCTTCAAAGGAGCAGCCTTGAATATGCAACCAGGACATGCACTGAAGACAAAAGTAAATGAAATGAATCACAGTCATGATGAGTGTGCACAAAGAGATATGGTGGAAAGGTGAGAGAGAGGCAATTATTGGGAAACCTTGAAAATACTGGGGGAGCAAGAAAGCAATGACCTAGAGGTGCTTGTATCACAGCTTTGTCACAGGCAGAAGGAGGAATGCCAATAGGAGGGGAATGAGTGCACCTAATATCAAAGGAACGGTGCACTACACATGCAAAAGGATGTCAGGTTGCTGCTCTGGAACATAGCTGCAACTGGCTAACACTAAGGGTATGTCTACTCTGCAATTAAAACCACACGGCTTGCCCATGCCAGCTGATTCAGGCTCGTGGCACTGGGCCTGCAAAGCTCTTTAATTGTGGTGTAGACATTTGGGCTTGCCCTGGTACCCGGGCTCTAGGACTCTGCGAGGTGGGAGGGTCCCGGAGCTTGGACTGAAGTCTGAGCTGGAACTTCTACACGGCAATCAGCTGGTTTGCGGCGTTCAGGAGGCAGGGGAGGGAGGGAGGAGGCTGCGCGCCAGGTCCTCGCTCCTCCTCCCAGCTTCCTGAATGCCACAAGACAGCTGATTGCCGCAGGCAGGAGGCGGGGGGAGCAGGGGGAAGGCGCTGATCTGGAGGGTCCACCAGCGGGTGGGAGGCGAGGAGGGGGGCATAGGGGAGCTGATAGGGGGGCTGCCAGCCTGTTTAATACCTGTATTAAATTGCTTGTTTAAAATTGTTTAAAATTTATATAATGTCTTTTGTCTGCCCCCCCCCCAAAAAAATTCCCTGGAACCTAATCCCCCCCCCATTTACTTTAATTCTTATGGGGAAATTGGATTCGCTTAACATCGTTTTGCTTAAAGTTGCATTTTTCAGAAACATAACTACAACGTTAAGTGAGGACTTACTGTACTTGAAAAATAAAGTGCTGCTCAATACATGTGAAAAGCTAGCAGAAACTGGCCCCTGGAGATTTATTTTCATCTTTGCATACACTGTTGCAAATGTTAAGTTGGCAAAGTTATAAAGTGTGAGGTGTGATGTAAATCAGGTGGGATGAAGTGGAGAAGGATTAAATGACTGTGGAGAATAATCTAGATCTTTTAACAATTAATTTCCAGACATTGGGATGTTTGGGTTTTTTAATGGGGTGGAATTTTTGTAAAGTAATATTTTATAAGGAATTAGCTGGACTCCATTGGAACTCACTTTTATCCTTACCTCTTACTGACTGAGGTGAGGGGGGAAGTTGTTTGTACTTTATGAGCACCAAAAGTTTAAATCAGGGGTCTCAAAGTTCCGGCCTGCGGGCCATCTGCGGCCCGAGAACCTCCCCACTGCGGCCAGGTCCATCCCTAGCTATTCTGGGGCCCTACACAGCCCCCCCATGGGAGTGTGGGGCCCCAGGCCTCCGCAGGGGTGGGGGGGCGGCTGGCTTGGGGAGCAGAGGGGAAACACCTCCCAGCACTTACCGGCAGCGCGGCTGGGGCCGGCTCCCTGCAATTCTCACCACCGGTGAGTGCAGGTCCGGCCCTGCTGCACTCTTCAGGGGAGCGGGGGCGGAGCAGGGGCGGGAAGAGGCGGGGCTTGGGCAGGGAAGGGGCAGGGCTTTGGGGAAGGGGTTGAGTGGGGGCGGGGCTAGGGCGGACCAAGGGCAGGAGGAGGCAAGGCTGGGGCGGAGCCGGGGCGGGGGCCATAGGGAAGAACCAGAGCAGGGGCTGGAGCAGCACGCAGCTGCGCAGGGCACCAGGAAATTTGGTTACCCCAAGTTTCCTGGTGCCCTACGCAGCTGCGTACTTTGCGTATGGGTAAGGATGGCCCTGACTGCGGCCTACTGAGGAAAGACACAGGCAGACACGCTGCTGGCAATGTCTGGTGCAGGCGCAGCCCCCCGCAGCTCCCATTGGCTGGGGGAGAGGGACAGAGATACCATCACTAGTGGCCGGGCAGAGTCAGCCATGGAGGCAGCAACACTTTTTTCCACAATGAACAGGAGCGCCACCAGCTTTTCTGACGCCCGAGGCAGTGGAAGGTCCCGCCCTGAAATGCCGCCCCCCACAGAGGTGACAGAAGGTCCCACCGCCGAAAAAACACCGCGGTTGCCGCCCCCCAAATTGTAGTGCCCTAGGCGACTGCCTAGGTCACCTAATGGGTTGCGCCAGCCCTGACAATGAATATAAACAAGTCAAAATACCAAACACAAACTGATGCACACCTTGCTGCAATCCTGAAGGTTTCAACTGCTCAGTCACTGAGGCCAAACATCAACAAACTGACAGAACTGAAGCGTTGCCAGGTTCTGGCAAACACTAAAAGCTCTCTGGCAGGCAAAGAATTGCATAATGTTGTATGACAATTTTATTATTTATAAGAAATTCGAAATAAAAAATACAATATGAACGTTTTCTTTTCTGAACACCATCTTCAGTGACATTATTGGAACTCTGGGGGGATTCGAGGACTGGCACTGGCCCTAAGTTAAATTGAGTTTGAGACCGCTGGTTTAAATCAAAGGTCAACAAAAGAGGAGCCCTGCTCTGACAAATCTTGTGAAATCTATGAAAGTAGGGCTCTGCCTTGCAAGACTTTAACAAGAGGTACGAGTGGGGAATTATACCTGGATAAAACTAAGTGAGTTTCTGCTTTTCCTTGTCTTTTTCTCACACACACACACACTCTCTCTCTCTCTCTCTCTCTCTCTCTCTCTCTCATTACAGATTTTTCCCAGTCTCCAGAACCTGATCTCTTGCACCTCATTCATTTCTCCATCCCCATGAGTTCCCTCTCACTACATCTGCCTTTTTCCATGCTCTCCTTCACTATGGTGATGCTATCTTTGGCCACAGCCATGCTGTCCTTGGTCAATGTCACCATCTCCTGGGAGAGCTGCATTTCTTTCTCCCTCTGGGTCTTCCTCTGAGCCAGCCAGGTTTTTCGCTATGAATGCCATAGGTTCTGAAAAAAGTTTGTCCTGAATCTTCCTTTATCTCCCCCTCAGGTTGCCCAGCCTGTCAGCAGTAGATAGAGTCCCTGTCCTTGATGGTCTGGCTGTTACTGGTGCTGCGGTGAGACTAAGGGAAAAAAAGAAATTGTTTATAGTTCACATCCCAGACAAGTCATGATTGCTTTTAGTATTATGTATATGTGACCTTACCTCCCTGAAACTCTTCCCATTCTTGCAGGAACTTCAGAGACAGTCAGGGGTCTGTGTGTATGGAAGGTGCCGGGTGCATTTGGATTTCAGTCAGGGCCGGCTCCAGGCACCATCTTGCCAAGCAGGTGCTTGGGGCAGCCACTCCAGAGAGGGGTGGCAGGTCCAGCTATTCGGCGGCAATTCGGCGGATGGTCCCTCACTCCCGCTCGGAGCGAAGGACCTCCGGCTGAATTGCCGCCGCAGATCACGATCGCGGCTTTTATTTTATTTTATTTTTTTCTGCCGCTTGGGGCAAAAACCCTGGAGCCAGCCTTGATTTCAGTCTACTGTATTTGCATTCATGCTGTCAGGGATGGGGCGTGGTTGGTGCTATATGTTTCAGGTTTCTTTTTTCATCTTTGTTTGTGAGGTGGAGGTGCTACTGTGGTGTCAGAGGTGTAAGGCAGAGATAATAAGGGGCAAGCTGGATAGCAATTCCCTCTACATTCCCTTTAGACTGTCCTCACTCTCAATAACCTTTCGCTGAGGCTGGTCACTAGGAGACAGAAAATGGTCTCATTCAAAAAGGCAAAGGGCAGATCAGGGAGATATGTTGTGAAGCTATTCTATTCACCAGGATGGTCCCCCGAGAAGCGCTGCAGGAGTGGACGGGACTTACAAGCTATACGGGGGATGGGTGGCCCGCCTGAGCATCCCTATAACATGAGAAACAAAATCAAGCTGTTTTTCAGTGTTAAGTTCTGCTATATCTCCCCTGCAGACACAGGGAAAGTGAAGAGAAAAATAGGTAGGAACTTACAGTGATTGTCAGATACTATGAAAGTTACAGCCATTTGTACCTCAGCATGGAACAGTATTGTTTGTGCCTTGACTGGGCATGCAATGGGCAGTTATATCTCATGAAAACTAACCAAATTTATTTTCCTGTAAGCACTGTTTCAATAAACTGTTGAATTTCGCACAAATGAATGCTTTTGGTTTTCAAATCTACCACAGGACAGGATGAAGAGGACCAATGGTACAGACTGCAACTGCGCCATATTGAAGCAAAATGGCGGGCCGGAAAGACGGGGCCTTCTAGCTCACATCTGCAACAATAATAAATTGTAAAAATAGATACTTACATGCCATCTCCTACAGGAGATTTGACTCTTTGGCCTTGGCCCAGGTTTTTACTAGGAGTCGGGCTTAGCTGAAGCAGAACAGAAATCAGTGTTTGTTGTATCAGGGCAGAACTGGGGCTGGCTTTCCAGTTGGCTGTCATCAGAGTCCTGAGTCACAAAAAGATCCTAGCTCAGGGGCAGCTCTTCTCTGGAAGCCTCCTGCTTACCCTCTGATAAGCAAACCTAGTCCACTTTGCAAGAGGATTCCAGAGTTCCCAATAAATGTGGACTTAGTGCAAGTAATGGGTTGTATTGTGTGGACATGTGGTCAAACTGGATTAACTTGATTTGATCTGGTTTAAAACCCCCATGTAGACAAGCCCCATGAAAGGGGTTGTCAGAAGCTAGGCAGCTGGTAGTGGGGAGCCACCTAACCATTTCACTCCTGGCTAGCTTAGGAGAGGGGCTTAGGCATCTAAGTCACTCACCTGGTACATGTGGCTGACAGGCTAGAGATAGGGATCTTCAGCCATGAACCTTCTCCCAGACTTCAGTACCTAAGCCAGCTCAGCTACTTAGAGATTTTTTCAGCTTCTAAGGCATGGGCTACCTACCTACCTCCAGCTCAAGCTCTGTATCTCCCTCACGCTCACCCTACATTACCCTGAACTCCTGGCTGTCTTTGTGCAGGTGCTGTCACTCCACCTATTGGTAGCCTACATCTGGCCCTCCTTCTGCAGGGTCTGACTGGTACTAGGTCTTAGATGTGCTCAAAGTGCACTTATGGGATCAGGACCTGCTGTTGAGATAGATGTTTCTGTACCTAGTTTTAAAAATCGGCTTTAGGGTCTCCAGAGCTTTGGTTTGAGATAGGGCTCCAAGCAACATGTTAGCTTTAGGATCACAGCAGCACTTACGCAGACATGTAGGCACCTGAAGGACTTGAGCAGTTGGGTGAGGGTGTTTGAGGAGTCACCTGAACTTTGGCTTTGAAAATTTCAGTGGTACCTGCATGGTCGAATTAAGCACCTATCTGCCTCTTTAAGTGCCTAAATTCCTTTAGGAATCTGGCCCTGAGTCCTATTGACTTTCAATGAGATATAAGCACCTAAGGGCTTCTTTACACTTATAGCTGCACCACTATAGCACTTCAGCGTAGATGCTACCTATGCCAAAGGGAGAATCCTCCCATTGGTTTATGTAGGTAATCCACCTTCTCAAGAGATGGTAGAATTCTTCTGTCAACCTAGCGCTGTCTACAAAGGGACTTAGGTTGGTTTAACTTTTCACACCCCTGACCGACACAGTTAAACCCATCTAACTTTCTAGTGTAGACTAGGCCTTAGTCCCTTCTGGAAAAAAAAATGGAACTCGGCCAGATTTTTAAAAAAGGATTTAGGCGCCTAAACCAGCAGCAAGGTTCCGAGAAGAATTTTCACGAGTGCCCAGGTGCCTGACTCCTATTGATTTCAATGGGAGTGAGGCATCTAGATGCTTTTGAAAATCCCATTAGGCACCTGGCTGCTGGTTTAGGCACCTAAATCCCTTAACATATCTAGTCCTTAGGCACTTTTGAAAGTTTTATCTGTTATCTATACAAAGTGTCTAATTCCTTTTTGAATCCTGCTAAACTCATCTCCTCACCAATAGTAGTGGCAATGTGTTCCACAGGCTGGCTGCATTCTGTGAAAAAAATATTCCCTCCATAGAGAAAACTGTAAAATGTTTCAGAATGATGTGGCAGCTTTTTCTGTACTTTTAAGTTTTACACCACATTCAGAAATGGTGAAATAAAAGAACTAAGTTTTCTGTATGTGTAAGCATACACTTTTAGCAACTACTATGGAATTCTACTAATTCAGGCCTGCTACTCTTACCTGAAGTTGGATATTGAAAAATATCTGCAGTTATTCTAAGTATTGTAGCTACTTAGATTATGGGTGTCCAAGCCTTGGTTTCAAATGCTCAGCCCCATTTGCTCTTCGCAGAGTTTATGGCATGTGGTTATGGCAAAAAATAAAAAAAAGTTAAAAACAAGTTTATTAAAAAACACATGAGAAATGCCATACAGAACATACTGAAACTGGAAATCTTTTAAATGCATAAACACAATATATAAGGATAACAATAGGCATAAGCAGTAGGTAGTAGTTAATTTTAAAACTTTTTTTCCCTTTGTAGTATCACTCCAGCTACTGTTCAGGTTCCCTGTTTGTTCAGGACTGCAAATGAATATGATTTACACTATCAAACATGTCAACTGTATGAAAGAGAAACTGTAGTTAAAAAATTGACAGTATCTTGTAGGAATGCGTTCCTTTGAAAAATTGGAGTGGGATTCTTCTGTGCTAGGGCTCATTAAAAAAAGACTAACTAAATTAACCCCAATTCTCATAATCCACCCTTCTACAGAAAATCATTTATCTGACATTGCTAAACACCCTGTTATAACCTAAATTACCCAGAGCAGGTAACTAGTAGATTTCCACAGGTAAAAGAATGACTGCAAATAAGAGTAATATTTTCTTCTTATAAAGAAAAATAAATCTTCCCTTAAGAATGTCATTATTAAAGCACTGTGGCATGTTTTTAAAACCTAAGTTATGAAAGTAAGTCTGCAAGGCAATTATATGACCAAAACCATACTGCAACCAAGGGAACCAGCCCTATAGCATGTTATAATACTAGACTCAATTACTGAGGGCTCTCTCCTTCCCCTACATATGTTTTTTCACCTTAAGGGCTAGGTAACTCATGTTTCTATTCACAAAGGAACTTATCCAAGCTCACTGAATTGACGGAAAGACTTCCACCGGCTTAAATGAGCTTTGGATCAGGCCCAAAAAGTTTCCTCAAAATCCTTTAGCTGGGAGCTGGGCTTTGTCCCTTCTCTTTTATGGAAGTGGTAGATGGTTCAGCCCTTGAACTCTACAGATGTCCTGAGATATGCATGATCTTGAAATGTGTGAGTAAGCCAAGCGCCTTTATTTACACCGTTCCGTGGGCAACCATGGGTAGCCATGACAGCATGGCTCCTTCTGGAGCCAAAATACCATGTTGTCCTGAAATCCATCCCTAGGGAATGGGTATTACCACCAATTAGTAGTATTCCCCAGGTGGATTTCTGAAGGGAGCATGTCACAGAGTGGCTACACCTGTACTCCTTTCCCCAGAACCATGTGTTCTCTCCTAATGCTTCAGGGCAGTCCTCACAAAATCTGGGGCAGCTGGGAGCAGGCTCATGCTCTTTTGTGGGTTCAGAAGCTCTACAAACAGATTTAGCCTTTGCTTTGTGAAATGGAAGGTAGCATGTGGGCCTTCATATCTAAATGGTGTCAGTTAATGCTTTAGTCTCTTTAAATATCTGGATATTACATGAGCGTATTTCTACTATGAATTCTGATTTCTGATATTAGTGGGTAGCATCACATAGATAATCTAGAGATACATGAAATAAAGTACTTGGATGCTCAAGTACTTTATTAGAAATATGTGCATTGAGTTTTAGCAAAATGATTACATTTTACAGGTAAGCAAAATACTGAATAAACTCTCTGATTAGGAAGATCTAAAGTAATATACAGTGAGTGGTTTTCCCTGTATGTTTTACTGCAAGAGTCACCCATGTGACTTGTATTTAACCATTCTCTTCTCATGCAGCATTACAGTATTCTCTCCCTCCACCCCACAAAAAGAAAATGAATATTCCACAAATGGATATAGATTGCACTTTTACAGCATGAATTTGCCAGTCTTCTGCATTTTCAATGTCCTGCTGAAACAGTGTTAACACAGACCATTCCTTTATGAAACAGGAAGATTTCTCCTAAGTACTTCTTTTGATGCCGGAGGTATATTGTCTGGGAAATTTACTTCAAATTCTATAATTAAGTCGCCACGTTGGTCGGGATTTTTGGGAAATGGCAATCCATATCCTATAATTCTTCTCCTCATCCCAGGCTTTACAACCTCATTTATTGTCATAGGTATGGTTCTTCCTTCTATTGTTGGCACGGTGACCGAGCTGCCACATAAAGCCTAAAACAAATAGTTCATATCATGAGAAAGAGGCAACCATCAAAAGCTTATTTGTATTGAAATCTGAATTTTCAATTACAGAATTAGAAAAAAATGATATTGTGACTACATGGATTATTTTGCATAACTGAAGAGAACTGTCAAAACCGAAAGACAATAACTTATGTTGCTCCCTTTAAAAGGGGACGCTTGCTTTATTACCAATGTATCTCCAATATCAAACCAGTTATCAGTGCCCTAGAATGACATCTGAAGCAGTCATGAAAGGGTTTACTCCCTGGTGCCGCATCCTAAACTTCAGCAGATAACGCAGTGATTGGTACAAACAGAACAAATGCGCTCAGTACTCTCACTGTCTTCTGCTCATGAATTTGTACCAAACAAGCAGCATCTCTGCTGTCATTAGAAATTCAGAGTCCTAGCTCTACTGTGCTTAGCGCAGGGCCGGCTCCAGCATTTCTGCCGCCCCAAGCAAAAAAAAAAAAAAAAAAATGCCGTGATCGGTGGCAGCAGTTCAGCGGCAGGTCCTTCGCTCCTAGAGGGAGCGAGGGACCTGCCACTCCCGAATTGCCACAGGTGTCGCCCCTTTCCCTTGGCCGCCCCAAGCACCTGCTTGTTAAGCTGGTGCCTGGAGTCGGCCCTGGCTTAGCGTTACATAGAGTATACATTTATTTAAAGACTCTTGCAACACTTGTTTTGCTCATAATTTGCTTTTTAAAATTATTTTAGGGGTAGTATCTGACATTTAAATTGAATCTTTTTGATAGAGCTGGGCAAAACATTTTTGGCTAAGATTTTGGGGGTGGGGGGGGGGAGGGAGAAATGCATTTTTCAGTGTCCCAAAACAGTTTGCAAATTTGGATTGAATTCAATTAATAGTTTTGGCCAAGAAAAAAACCCTCAAACAATTTGAAATGTTTCATTTTGAAATGGTATTTTGAATTCAAATTTGGCCAACTAAAAAAAAAAAAGCAGAGGAGGTGGGGTTGGAAAACCACCTGAAATGGTTGACTCAAAACATTTTGTTTTGAATTGATCAGAACGTTTTTGTCAATTCAAAATGAACATTTTGAAAAAAGAAAAAAAAAGGTTTTGGTTTTAAATTAAATGGGATTTTCTCTTCCCTCCTGAATTTTTTGGTTTGATCGCCAAACCAAAAAAAAATCCATTATTTGTTCAGTCTGCTATCAATCTTCAAAGTGTCTTTTTACATGCACATTTGTGATGTTCAAATTAAAGCAAATACTAAAATACAAACCAAGGATTTACCTTCTCTATATCATCAAGATATAATTTCTTGGCAAAAACAAAAACAAACTAAGCACTTTGTTTTTTAACAGAGATAATTCCCACTAATCTCCTGTTTTATCTAAATATTTATACATTTATCACTGGACTTCTGGCCTGCAAGGATTGCTTTTGTTTTCCACCTACTCTATGTACTTAATGTGTGCTGACAAAAGTCAGTGTTATTTGGACTCAGTAGCAGAATTATGATATTTGTGCAGAAACCACATTACCCATCCTGTCATTACATACTGCTTTTCCTCTTGTATTATGTGATTCATCTCACGAAAAAGCATTTAAAACGTTTGCTTGTTTTTTTTGAAAGTTCAGAATACAGGCATACTTTCTTTGCATGTCCTCTCCACATCACTTGAGATTAGTTTATTCTCACCATTCCTTAATGCTACATTTTAAAAAATACAGACTTGCTTCATTTTGGAGAGAATCAATTCCTTTAATTGTCTTCAAACAGTAAAGAAAACACTCTGCAATCCCTTATTTTTGCTTCTGAAAGCAAAACTACTTTGGTCTTTGGAATGCATCTAAAAAAAATGTTATGAACTCATTTTTATCATCACATATAACTTCCATAACAACACCTGCTCACAATTTATCCTCATGAAATCCAACTCTATGTATTCTAAAAGTACACTGAAATGTGTGACATGAAAGATATTTTGCAAGTTTGCTAAATTAAGCTCCATTGGTGAGCTGTGAAAATATTCTAGACATGAGTTCTAGATGCTTTTTACTCCAGAAATGATAAGGACGATATATCATAGCAGAAAGGAGTCCATTACATTGGATGCATTCATTATTACTCCAACCCAATCTGCATTTACATATAGAAAGCTACTGTACTTAGTACTAAAACTTAGAAAAACGGCAAATATGTTCTACTTTCCTTTCCCACAGATCATCCTGTATGCTGCCATAGATAAAACTTAACAATATATGATCAGACCCCAGTAAAAAAGCCAGTGATTCTGGTACAGATAACTATGTACTATATTTAGTTTGATTAAATTGTATTAGCTAGAGAACTGGAGGGCGGAATTATGATAATTGCTACAGATTTGTTTTCTGCACTGTAGCCACAATACCATGCTAAGACAATTTGTTTTTATATTTCAGTTGCGCTATCAACTAACAAGAAACTTACCTCCCGCAAACTGATTTTAACAGGATAGATAATATTTGAACCATCTCTCTTGAAGAGTGAGTGACTTTTGTCTTTAATGACAAAAATAATATCGGCTGGGATAGTATTGGGTGTTTCATCACCTTCTTTTGGGAAAGTGATTTTGGTGCCTTCTTTCCACCCTCTCTTGATCTCAATGGTGAGGATTTTGTCCTCTGTTCGGACACTTCTGCCATCTGGGTTCAGCCTTTTTCGGGAAATTCTCATCCTTTTTGTGCAGCCATGATATATCTCTTCCAATGATACTTTAAGTTCATGGATAATCGGGGGATCTTGTTTACGACGAGGCTGGCTACCAACTGTATTCCTCTCTCTTGGAAATCCATTCATGCTAAAACTAGTGAAGGATCCAAAAGGATCTCCATCCACTTCCATGTCTTCAGTGTCTCTGCCACCAGGCATTCTTCTCCCAAAGAAGATCTCAAAAGGATTTGTGCCACCAAAAAATGCTGCGAATGTGGCATGTGGGTCACCATGGAAAGAGTATCGAAAGGTGCCACCCTGTCCATCGGGTCCTCCAGCTCCTCCTTTCAACCCTAATTGGGACATATGGACAAGGTTAAGAAAGTCCATACTAGTTGTCAATCCTGGTACTTATTAACAACATAAAGAGTAAAATACATTTTTGTCTTGAGTCATAAACAAATACTGAAAGAACTTGTAGTAGTTTAACAACTGCACAAACATAGTAAGCAGAGATTGAAGGGCTCCTCTTTAAAGAGACCTCACCCTATTTGCCAGTGAGTGCAGAGTAGCAACTACTCATCATCATGCAACCTGGAGTAATTTTGTAGATTTAGAATTGTTTCCTAAAAAAAGCTGCCCTATCAGAAGCAAATCCATTTAATAATTTGTCACTCATCTGAATGATTGGATTTTAATTAACGTTTTAATAGTGGGCTGAAAATGATGAGTGTTCTCTGTGTGCATGATCTTAAAGAACATATTCCCATGTAATTTTTTTCACTAAGGATCTGCTCAATGGGACTAGGGTTAAGCCCTTCAAGGCCACTATAGGTATGGAATATATAAAGTTGTATTATATTTAAAGCTTTGAATACGCTCCGTTTCTAATCAGACTAGGCCAATTTCTATGCTCTTGAGATCAATGGGATTGCACAGGGTGTTAGTCAGACAGAGTGGGTCAAATTCTGTGCTATTTTAGGAAACTACCATAAATCAACAGCTAGCCATAATGCACACTGGTACGAATGGATAACAGAAAGTATAATCCCTTCTATTGTTTTGGAAACAGGACTTCACCAAGTCTGAGACAATGGAAACACTGTGTTTTGCTTTGTTTCTTTGGGTGGGTGGAGGGTATAATCTGGGGGAGGAGACTGTGACCCCCAGTTTGAGAACCCATGCTCTAAGTACATTATAAGAATTAAAAAGAGACTTTAGAGGTAAAGAAGCTTTGCTATCTCTAATCACCAATCTCATCCTATCACTTCCTTAGTAAAAATTCCTATTCTCCACTCCTCTTCCCAGGCCATCCAAGATTATGCTCCCCTGCAAAAACACAAAACAAAAAAATCCATCCTCATCTCTAGGAGTCCTTTATAGTTCAGTCTCCTTTCTCAACTAATTGACTACTTTTTCTCTTTCTCTTCTTCATATTGTTGTTCCCATTCCAGGGCCGGCTCCAGCTTTTCTGCCACCCCAAGCGGCAAAAAAATAATAATAAAAAGACAAGCGGCGACACTTCAGCAGCAGCTCAATCGCGCCACTTCTTCGGTGACAATTTGGCGGCGGGTCCTCCCTCTCTTCCTCTTCGGCGACAATTCAGCGGCAGCTCGAAGAGGAAGAGAGGGAATGAGGGACCTGCCGCCAAATTCCCGCCAAGACCCGGATGTGCCGCCCCAATACCGGACGGAGTGCTGTCCCTTTGAATTGGCCGCCCCAAGCACCAGCTTCCAACGCTGGTGCCTGGAGCCGGCCCTGCCCCATTCTTCCCAGTGTGAGATCTTCCTTCTACTTCCTTCAGGTGACAGTTTTCTCATGCCCTGCTTACACTCACCACAATCCCCAGCACCCACCCAGTTACCTTCTACCTCTACTCTAGCTCCAGACCATATCTCACTCAACAAACAATTATTTTCTACCTCCCTTTCCTGGCTAATGACCTCCATCTACTTCTTCTTACTGGCTAATTCCCTCCCCCACTCTCACCCTGACACCAGAATGCCTCCTCAGACCTTAGGGAGGTCTTCGGTTCTAAATACTTAAGCATCTCAGCGACACTTAACCACTAAGCTGCCTCATAGGATTAAGGTAGCTATACGCAACCATTTTCCTTCTAAGGCCCTTACGTAGTTATGAATTCAGTTTTATGCTAAAGCAGTTCAGCATGCATCCTACTCTCTAATCCATATTAGAGACAGATCTTTTTAAAAAAAAAAGCTGAATTCAAAGTATTCATAAACCATGCATAAATTTTAATGCTAGGTCTTCAGCTGAGGCTGATTAGCATATAGTGCAGCTCAAATGGAGGAGTGAGAGACAGATAAGGCAACTTCCTGACATATCTTTGGGAGACCATATTGTATTAAGTGTATGGCTGTACACTTTATGTATCTTTGTGGGCCAGGGACTGTATGCATTCCACAGTGGGGAGGATAACCACAATTCCTCCAGGAAGTGAAAACAGTAGGGGATAATAAAGGCAAATCACTCAGGTTCTAACACCTCCAGAGAAGTACCACCTCCTGTGAAGGCTCACATATTCTGGTTCAAACTGGATTCTCCAGTGATCAAGAGACAAAGAAAGGACTTTTGAATAAATAACCTAATCTTAAATTGATGCAGGGCCATTGTTCCTGTTCTTGCTCTAAAGACTGATCTGACCTTGTAACAAGAGGAAAAAAACAGTTTTGGGGTTTGAAGGACTAACATCTAGAAGAGCCCTATGCTGAGTTGGGAGTGGGTGAGCACATGGGTAGGTTTTTATATGCTTTCTCTGTAATACTTCTACCTTAAGAATAAATGTGCCTGCTTGGAAGAAGCTGTGTAGTAACTTGTAACTGCAGGCCAAATACTGGCCACAGCCCTCAGAGAAAAAGCAAAGCACAGGCCATGGCCTTCTAGGCAGACTGGCTTGCTGGGGATATCACAGTGTAGATCAGGGAGATGTCCTTAAAACCCCCACTTCCTTCTGACTGAGGCATGGGTCTCTGCCCAGGAGAGGTGATGGCTGAGAGGGAAACCTTTAAGGACCAAGCAGGGTGAGTTACCCTAAAATTGTGGCAGAGGGCAAAAGTGGCCTTTGCATCCTCTTGATCCAGGGCCCAAGACATTTGCCTGGCACAACATAGACCAGCCTGAAAGGATGTTAGTGGACCATTGGCAGTTGGCAAGAGGTCAATATGGCAGCCAAGTATCAGTTAAGTATAAGGGAGCTCAGTCACCCCCTCTACACTGGCATCAGGGAAAGAGTCAGCGTAGGAGTTCCCCAGTTGGTGCTACAGCTATACTGGGGTGATCGTCCCATGTAATGCTGGCTTTAGGGCCACTTTCCACCAATGGCACAGCACAAACCAGCAACCCATAGGCCTTAGCATTTACTATTTCCAAATTCAAAAACCCCGAACTGATCTTCAAAAATGTATTACTTTTCTTTCTCTAAAAAGGACTCTAAAACAAGACAAGTGTCCCGTTTTAACAAATACATTTAATCCAGATATGAGGAATGGATTTTTTATATTTGTTTAATTCCAGGATGACTGAACTGATTTTACTCAAATTCAAAAAGTTAAACAAATTTGGATTAAACCAAGCACAGAAAGTTTGAGTCCTAAAGGAATGTTTTGATAACGTTCTGAACAATTGCAGAGGGGGAATTAGAATGGAAATGGCATCTCAATCTTAACTCTAGTTTTGCTATGGCAAATGCTACACTAAACATTTTTCAACGTTTTGTTTGTTTGTTTGTTTTTAAATGAAGTACTGGTTCTGGTACTGTCAAACAAATGCATGACAAACTGTGTCATGTGATTAGTGGAATGATACTTCCTAGAATAGATTCTGAATAGTTTTTGCTGAAAGTACATCAGGTTCCATGGTTGTAAAAGAATTACAGAGCTTTACAACTACTGAGTACATTCTGGACAACAATGACAGAGCTTAGGCAGCCACTCAGGCGTCAAGGGATATTTCCAGACACATAGCTTCAGGAACTTGTCAATACTTTTGTTAATATTATGCCTAAAATAAACAGAAGTAGATGCTTTGAGCCTCTGCTTCAGGTATGCAATGTCACACTGCCAAAGGCTACACTGCTTTATATGCCTTGCCCTCTACTCTTAGGAGAATCTGACTAATGATATTTTTAGGAGGGGGTTAGGAAGTGCTACTGCACTGGAATAGAATGAATATTACCTAAGCTGTAGATTAATTAAGTACTTGCATATAGGAAAGAACAACAAACTGACCTAAAGGGAAAAAAGCAATAAGGCAAAAGATTAAGGGCAATATTTTTACAGCTATTTAGGCATTGCTGCACTTAACATTGCAATGCCTAATTGATTTAGGAGCCCAAGGCTCATTTCCAAAAGGGGTTTGGGAATTTAGGAGCCTAAAACCTATTGACGGTCAAGTGCTTAAACCCCTTTTGAAAATGAGACTTAGGCATTACAATGCTGAGTGCAGCAATGACTGAATACCTTTAAAAATCTGGACCTAGTACCAAAGGAGCAGGATGAGCCCTTAGTATTCCCAAATAACAGAATCAGGTCAGGTATCTGAGTCTTACAATTGACATGAGAACCCGTAGAAACATCAGCAAAGACTTGTAGTTTTAGAATTCTCTCACTTCACACTGGAACAAGAGACCATGGAATTTGCCTCATTTACAGAAGTTTACAAAGAAGCAATGATCAATGACAGCACCACAAAAATCAAGTTCTCATGTTGATAAAGGGCCAGATATCTTGTATAGCAGTGGTTCTCAAACTAGGGCCGCCACTTGTTCAGGGAAAGCCCCTGGCGGGCTGGGCCAGTTTGTTTACCTGCCGCATCCACAGGTTCGGCCTATCACGGCTCCCACTGGCCGCGGTTCGCCGCTCCAGGCCAATGGGAGCTGTTGGAAGCGGCGCGGGCCAAGAGATGTACTGGCCACTGCTTCCCACAGCCCCCATTGGCCTGGAGCGGCGAACCACGGCCACTGGGGAGCTGCGATCGGCTGAACCTGCGGATGCGGCAGGTAAACAAACTGGCCCAGCCCACCAGGGGCTTTTCCTGAACAAGCGGCGGCCCTAGTTTGAGAACCACTGTTGTATAGCACTTTACTTCACAATTAGTGCTACTAGTCAATGAGACTACTGATTAGGGTGACCAGATAGCAAGTGTGAAAATTCAGGACAGGAGGTGTGTGTGTGGGGGGGTAATAGACACCTATATAAGAAAAAGCCCTGAATATCGAGATTGTTCCTATAAAATCAGGACATCTGGTCACCCTACTACTGATGGAGTAGTGTGCAACTCAGCATTAGTCAAATTATCAGAATCTGGCCCCAAATGAATGTTAACCATTAAATGAGCCTACCTAGTTTCTGTGGGCAGTGCTTAACCAGTTTGGAGTCTCAAATAGGATGCAAAAGGTAACTGCTGAATCCTAGAAATGGTGGGGAACCATGGCAATTGATGATTAAGAAAAGAAAGAGCTTCCTGTTTAAGTAATCATTTTAGGCTATATATAACATTTCTGAGGCCTCATCCCTTTGGCACGTAATTACTGTTTACAGTTAAACTAAAAAATTGTTCTGGTATTTCATGACATCAGGCAAATACTTTCCTCTATGGGCAAGAAGCCAAGGCCAACTAAGGACTGGACACCTGGGCTCCTGCTCAGTAGAGGGACTGTCTGTCTTGTTTTGTACAAGCAAACTATCCTTTATGAAAAGTTTTAGAGATATATTATTCGAAGAGTATCAGAGGGGTAGCCATGTTAGTCTGGAACTGTAAAAAGCAACAAAGAGTCCTGTGGCACCTTATAAGGTTGCTTTTTACATTATTCAAAAGGCGCTCTGTCTCTGTCTCTAATCTGTCTCTGTCAAAATGTAACATTTTGATGGCTATCTCAAAAAGCACAGGGGCAAAAATAAATAAAATGCATCCAGCTATTTATGGATCACAGACAAATATTAATTTCATTAAAAAAGTTCTATAACATGGATTTGGGATCTTTTTAATTTTTTTTTTAAATAAAGAAAATTGAATTAAGCATGGTTCTAAACATGAAGGATACACTATACATGATTATATATATTTGTTAGCATATAAATCTCTGTAATTACCATATATCAGTCTCCATAAGAAAACAATCATTGTCCAAATCAGTACATGCCATGGATAAACACACAAACTTTCTTCTTGTCTTGCGGCATTCAACACAACTAAGTGTCCACTTTAAGAGTATAGCACAGATAGATACTGAGTAAGAGAAATACTTACCTTCCTCCCCAAACTGATCATAAATGTCTCTCTTTTTGGGATCACTCAGCACTTCATAGGCTTCTGCAACCTCTTTGAATTTTTCCTCTGCGTGGGGGGATTTGTTCTTATCCGGATGCCATTTAAGGGCTTGTTTTCTGTAAGCCTTTTTGATATCTTCTTCAGAAGCCCCCTTTTCAATTCCCAAAATTGAATAATAATCTTTTCCCATTCCGAGTGTTGTTGGATGAATTTTAGTTTTCCTCGATATGAAGAAACCAGTGTCCTGTGTCTGAGTAATGCAGTGATACTGTGTGGGGGGGGAAATAGCACAAATCAGCAAAGCAGTTGGTGCTCTGAGCAGTGGGTAGACTGCTTACCCTTATTTGATTCCCTCCCCTGTTGCTCATTTATAGATAAATATACACACTGGTAGAGAGACAGCCCTCTCCAGAGCCCTCCCATTTATACTACGTGTCTCAGCTCTTTCTAGAACAGCAAATGCTACAGAACGTCATTTCCCAGACTGCTCAAAGCCAAAACATTCTCTGCACAGCTGTTTCCTCTGCCTTCCAATTAACTGTTCAATTTCCATTTTTCTCTTTTGAGTGTTAAATAAGCTCTGTATCTTACTATCAGATCCCGGAACCTATAGGTCAGTGGTCTCTGACCTTTTTACATCCAAGGCCACTTTTTGAATTTAAGGGCAACCCAGGGTCTACACCGTCCCTTTCCCAAGGCCCCGCCCCTTCCCCAAAGCCCCGCCCCCTCATTCCTTCCCCCTTCTCTCCATCGCTCACTCTGCCCCACTCTCACTCACTTTCACTGGGCTGGGGCAGGGGTGCGGGAGGGGGTGCGGGCTCTGGGCTGGGGCTGAGGGGTTCACAGTGTGAGAAGGGGCTCTGGGCTGAGCCTAGGGCAGGGGGCTGGGGTGCAGGAGGGAGTGAGGGGTGCAAGCTCTAGGAGGGAGTTTGGGTGCAGGAGGGGGCTCCAGGATGGGGCAGAGTGTTGGGGTGTAGGAGGGGGTACAGGGTGCTGGCTCTGGGAGGGGGGGTCAGGGCTGGGGCTTGATGTGCAGGAGGGAGTTTGGGGTGCTGGCTTCAGAAGGGAGCTCAGGGTTGGGGTGCAGGAGGGGGTATGGGGTACTGGCTCTGGGAGGGGGCTCAGGGCTGGGGGTTGGGGTGTGGCATCCTGCCGGGCAGCACTTACCTCCGGTGGCTCCCGGTCGGCAGTGGGTGCAGCGAGGCTAAGGCAGGCTCCCTGCCTACCCCGGCCCCACATCGCTCCCGGAAGGGGCCAATGCGCCCCTACGGCCCCTGAGGTGGGGGGCACATGGCTTCGGGCGCTGCCCCTCTCTGCAAGCACCGCCCCCGCAGCTCTCCCGGCCAATGAGAGCTGTGGGGCCGGTGCTTGTAGGCAGGAGCAGCACATGAAGGGAGACCCCCACCCCCACCCCCCGGGCTGCAATGGCGACTTCTGGGAGCCGTGTGTGGGGCTGGGGTAGGCAGGGAGTCTGCCTTAGCGGCAGCCATACTGCACTGCCGCCGGACATCGCAATTGACTGGGTAGGGCTACCATACATCCGGATTTCCCCAGACATGTCCGGCTTTTCGATCTATAAATAGCCGTCTGGGGGGATTTCTAAAAATCTAAAAATGTCCAGGATTTCCCCCCCGGTTGGCTATTTATAGATGGAAAAGCAGCGACCAAGCGCTGCTGGGCAGCCAAAGCCCTTTCCCGGCTCCCCCCATCCCCTGCAGCCTTAGCACACCATCCAGCCCGGCAGCTGTCTTCTCCCTCCTCCCCTCTCCTGAACGCTCCGCCCCCCTGCTCCTCCCCCTCCCCTGCTTCCCGCGAATCAGATGTTCACGGGAAGTCTGAAAAGAAGCAGGGACAGGCCAGCAGCAGCAGGTAAGCTGGGGCGGGGGGGGGGGACGTGAGGAGGAGGGCTCCGGGGAGGCGCGGCAATCCGGCCCCAGCCGAGCGGCTCCAGCCCTGGCTGGCCCCAGCGGCTCCGGCCCGGCTCAGGCCTCAGGGCACTGGCCGCAGTTCCGGCCGAGCGCACCAGCCCGGCGCCGGCCAACCACCCCCGGCCCTGGCCCCAGCGGCTCCGGCCCCGGCCCCAGCAGCTCTGGCCCGGCTCGGGCCCCAGGGCGGCCGACCCGGCCCCAGCCGAGCACCTCCAGCCCGGCCCCAAGCCCCGTGACTCCGGCCAGAGCGCAGCCCGATTCCTGGGCTCTTGTTAAAGCTGGCCCTGGTCAGGGGATGCGTGTGGGGGGGTTGAATGGGTTGGGAGTTCGGGGGGGGGCTGTCAGGGGGGCAAGGGTGTGGAGAGGGGTCAAGGCAGGCAGGGAGCAGAGGGGGTTGGATGGGTCGGGAGTTCTGGGGGTCCTGTCAGGGAGCGGGGAGCAGTTGGATAGGGCATGGGAGTCCCGGGGGTCTGTCTGGGGGCAGGGGTGTGAATATGGGGTGGGGGTGTGGATAAGGGTCGGGGCAATCAGGGGAAAGGTAGAGTCCTAGGGGGGCAGTTAGGGTTGGGGGGTTCTCAGGACGGGGCAGTCAGGGGACAAGAAGCAGGGAGTCTTAGATAGGGGGTGGGGTCCTAGGGGGCAGTTAGTGGCAGGGGTCCCAGGAGGGGGCAGTCAGGGGACAAGGAGCGGGGGGGGTTGGGGGTTCTGAGGGGGGCAGTCAGGGGGTGGGAAGTGGGAGGGAGTGAATGGGGCGGGGCAGGGCAGGGGCGGGGCTACAGTGGGGCTCCTCCCCCCCCGTGTCCTCTTTTTTGATTGTGGAAATATGGTAATCCTATGACTGGGAGATCCTCTAGGATCGACCAGTTGATCGTGAACAACCGGTTGGTGACCACTGCTGTAGGTCATTGGTCTGAATCCAGACCTTCTTAGTAGGCACTGAAAACCTAGCTGTCTGACAGTTATAAAACCACCTATGGAAAATGAGTTGGGAATTTCAGTTCCTGATGTGCATTCTAATCTATGTAGGTTCTTATACCATGTAAGAATGCACAGCTGTTCAAGTAACAAACTGCCAGAATAAACTGGCACCTTTTGTGTAGGGATTAAAAGGACATTTCAAATTCACAATAAAATCTGAAACTTTTCAGTAGCCTGATTTCACTTCATTACAACCCCAAATTAATTGATTTCCCCTCAATATACAGGATTCCAGACCCAGTCAATCTGATAAAGTACTACTTTATTGCCAATTAGGTAGTAAGCACAAAAAAGTATAACAATGATATAACTTGATGCATTACCAGTTTAAAACATCACATGCAGAAACTGGCCACATTCCTTTCCATATGTTACACTGTACAATATAAGCAGTAGAAACTGGTTTCAACAAGATGCTGATACCCACCTAAATACAATAATTAATAGAGACTTCTGAGACAAAGCCATTTGATTTTTGATAAGTAAACAAGTTAAAGTTGGGATAGATACCCAATCACTTCATATGATGATTTACGTAAAGCAGGGATACTCAGACTGAGGCTCCGGATCCGCAAGTGGCTCTTTAAGGTGTCGCCTGCTGCTCTTTGCAGCACACGATATTAAAACACTGTGTGATTATTAACCAGTCTGAGTTATTAGCCAATCAGGATACTTTTACTATGTTATTAACCAATTGTAGTGGATAAAATGATGATATTTGGTCAGTCATTTTGCTGTGAGAATTATATAAACTAAATATTTCCCATCATACTGCTTAAATATGAATGTATAGTACTATGGTAAAGGAAACAATAAATTCACCTATTGGGTATTGCTGATTACTAAATTTGGCTCCTGAACCACTGAGGTCTGAGTATCACTGATGTAAAGTTTTAACTTTCAAGTCTTTCTCAGACCCTGCAGAAGGGTGGGTATCACGTTACAGCCTACAGGCCAGCATATTCAAGATCTCATTTGGCTCTTAGCTGGGTATTAGGTCAAGAAGTTCTAACCATCTGGTCAAAAAGGCTATCGATTTAAGAGTGATTACTATAATTTTAGGAAAAATATTTCTTTTTAATATTTGTTCTAGTGAAAGGAAAGGCCAGTTTTAGTCATAGCTAAAAATTACACATGAAGGACAAATAGCTTTCCATATACACCTCTACCCCAATATAACGCTGTCCTCAGGAGCCAAAAAATCTTACCGTGTTATAGGTGAAACCGCGATATATTGAACTTGCTTTGATCCACCGGAGCACCCAGCCCCGCACCCCCAGATCGCTGCTTTACCACGTTATATCCAAATTCGTGTTATATCGGGTTGCGTTATATTGGGGAGGAGGTGTATTGTGTTTATTAATTGTTCCCCTTTCTACTTTATTATGTTCAGATGTCCTTATTCTATAAATGTCAATACTGGACTCTTTTACAGTGCCCTCAGCAATACCTGTGGGGAACTTCCACACACCAATGCTCAACTTAGAGATGGTATACATCAGAGGTTTAGATGGTATATGTCAGAACCTGCATCTCCTCCACAGATCTTCTCAGACGAGTCAGACCTATCAGTGATGGTTAGAGTTGGCCAGAAAAGGAAATTTTTTTGGGGTGGGGGGGAAGATCTTATTCAAAGTTTCCAGTTGAGAAATATTTTTTCCGTGGGAACATACACAAAAAATTAACAATATGGAAAACTTTACATTTCCTCACCTTTACAGTTTTCCAACTTTTACCAGTGGAAAACAGAAAGAAAAGATGAAAAATATTCCCCTCACACAGACTCTTCAACATTCTATTTTTCAAACTGGGAAAGTCAAAGTGTGACTGTGTGTTACTTTCTCATTGATTTTGTTTTGTCTGCTCCCCCTTTTTCTTGGGGAAAAAAAAGGAAAAACCTAAGGCAGCATGCAAATTCTCAGACTTTTTGCGGAGGGGGGGGGAATGGGGAGAGGAAGGGAGGGAAATAAAAAATTAGAATTGAAACAAATTTCATGGAGAGGGGAAAAATAAAGAAATTAGAACTGGTTTTAACATAAAAATCATTTGACAAAACTCCATTTTTGAAAAAAAAAAAAAAAAAGTAAATAAAAAAAAGTTTTGACCAGCTCTGCTTATGATCCTGGTTCTGCGAACATCCGAGGATACTGGGAACCACCTGCCTCTTTGTCCCCCAGGACTAGCTTGCATCACTGGAACCTGCAATAGTCTAGATTGAGCAGTCACAATGTTCAGCTCAATCCACCCTAGTTACTGCCAGCATCAGTCATCCTCTCGGCTATAAGAGAAGGAATTGCAATTAGACAGAGAGACAGAGAACTAGTTCTGGTCCATCACTGTTTCCCCACCATGTCCTTCTCCAAGTGAGACTTGGCAGACACTATCAGGCCTTAACAAGAGCTTGTTTTTATTAGTATCATTCCTATCTAGTTCCAGGATCCTTGAGTGGATGAGAGGGGTTACATTTCATTATATTTTACCTACAATATTTACAGAATGTCTTTGATGCACTGCATGGCTTACTCGTTTTTGTTTGTTTTAAATTAATAAAAAAATACTCTCACCCGCACCATTTAGTCAAGTTATCTTTAGAAATGTTCTAAGATTCCAAGCTAACAAAAAAAACCCCAAATTCATGCTAAGCTGAATATGCGGTCCTAAATTAAAACATTTGTACTTTTGTAGTGCTGGGGTCTCATAACAAAGCACTGTGCTGTAAAGAGTAGGCACAACAAAGGCCATACTATAAGCTTTAATGCTGAATTTTCATCATTAGATTAATTCAGAATAGAATTTTCCTATACTGCAAGGTAGAGTTGTTTTTTCTGCATTTAGGTTTCCACGGGCAGTACATAAGGTAATGTTTTAATTACATCCAGGAACATGTTACAATAATTTAGGTTCAGAGGGTGATTGTTTTCCATTATTCTAATTCCTAACTAAACAGACAACAAAAGTTAGTCTAGAAAACATTGAACAAATGACAACAAATGCTATCAATAAGACCTATGAAGCTTGGTTTTGCTGCATTGGCATATATAAGGCACACGTTGTCAGGGCAAAAACCAACAGTTACAGGATAAACTAACAATCTGAGGCCTCATGCCTAATGAAAAGTAGCCCTTCAAAATTAAGCAGTCTACATTTTTCGGAACATCCTGGTTGATGGAGGTGGTAGGAATGGGCTGCATATGATCATTCTAAACCCAACAAAGAAAAACAAAAATCTATGAAGTCGTCCTTTGGCAATATTGTACCAAATAGGTTACACGGTCCAACATCAAGTGTGTATAAAAGGAGTTCATGCTGAGCAAGTTCAAGACACCTTTTATATACTAGCCTTTTAAAAAAATGTGTTAAATCCCCTAAGCTCTCTCATACTGGGGGCGGGGGGGGCGGGGGGGGGAGGAGAGAGAGGAAAAGATATCACGCTATAGAATTAAAATCTCAACATTTTGTTGAGGGCAACACCACTTTCCAAACTCAATGTCATACAGGTCTAAAACTTGTGCTGCACATAGAGAGCTAGTGACTTACTCTTTGCAGTTGTAACTACACAGAAAGGAAAGGCAAACATATGTCACATCTTCCTCCCATTACACAGCAGAGAGGCTGGCTTCAATAGCTCCTGCATGCAATACACCAACCAGTCAGTAGCAGACTGAAACTTAGTCAAGCCCCTTGGGGCAGAGAGGGGAGGTCACATTCCTGGAGAATATACATACATACATACATACCCAAAGACTGAAAATCTGTATCCATGTGTTCCCCTACATAAGATTCTGGCCTCAAGTAGCAGTATTTTCCAGATACATAGAAGTGATGCTTGCTGATAGCAGCACCACATGGCTCCCGTAGCCCAGATGCCAGGCAGGCAGGCAGGTGTCTCCAAGGCTACATCTACACAGCAATGTAAGGCTAGTGTTAATGGGACTCAAGTCAGCTGATCTGTGTCAGGGAATCATGGGCTTGAGCCTGTACACTGCATTTTAACCCTAGGTTAAGGATTTGCTGACCTGTGCTCGAACCTAGGGCTTTGGCATCCACACTGTAGTGCACAGACCAGAGTGAAAGTAAACGTATTCCAAAATACCTAGCACCTCCTGTCAACACACTAGCCCTAGGAACGTGGTGTACTGTGGGAAAACTCTACTGCCCTCACTGTTCCCTCACTGTGGCAGTATTGAAAGATACTCAGGTGTCCATAAGGAGCACAAGTACATAAACCACATAATTAGTTCATTTGATGGCTGTCTCAATAGAATGACTGCAGTTTGAGAAGGCTTTATACTGAAACTACCACCTAATCTGAGAATTGGGCTCTCCAGCTCTAGGCTGAGTCCCACTGGCACGAAAATGTCCATGTGCACCTGTTCTCAGGATAATTAGGACATCAGTCACCAGGGCAGTCATATTAAAATGGAACATGGCAAATCTTAATTTTTAAAATGGGATGTTCAATGAAGGTGTTTTGGTGTGGGGGGGGGAGGTTTAATTTATTTTTGTCTGTTTGTTTTGAAGTTTGACATAAAATGAAGGTCACATCCCCAGCCTTGCTGCTGCCGACTACAAAGCAGTGAAATGCATGCCCAAGGCTTGGAGTGCAGTGTGCTCCAGCAGCCAGTGAGATCTCTTACCCCTGCCCCTGCTGCACCCTGCAAGGCAGGGATAAAGGATCCCCTGGAGACTGTGGGGAAGTTTTGGGGCTGGTTCCCAATCACTGCCCTCACAGTGCATGCGGCCCCAGCGAGATCAGGGAGCAAGGGCCAGAGAGTGGAGTGAGACCAAGAGGATGTCCTGCGGGGAGGGGGAGTGGCAGAGCTCCCTGCTCAGCACAGCTGGGGGTGGGATGACCTGTACCACCCCGGGGGCCAGGAGCTGCCTCCTGCCTGTCAGCTTTGCTTATTGCTCTGGGCAAGTTCTGTGCAGCAGCGAGGAGGACCAGAGCATGCTTGGCCAGACAGTAATGGCACTTCTGGTTGCTGTGCTCCTCCTTTGCCACTGGGAACTCTGGGATACATCCAGAGGACTTCTGGGACCAAGTCAAGTTGAGTCAAGCTGGGACTGCATGCACACAGGAAAGCAGCAGGGCTCGGACCCTATGTCCCAGCTTAACACAGGCTTGGACACTCCAGCCGTGCAGGGTCCTAGGATCCTGGGTCTGAGCCCGAGGTTAGCACAGTTGGTATGTGGACACAAGGAGGGTTTGGAGCCCAGGCTTACATTGCTGTGTAAACATAACCCAATAATGACAGCATGCACAATAATTATAATCCAACAGAGCACCACTGATTAGTCACTATTCTTTCCCATTTCTTCATCACATAGGCACAATATCTTCACTGCAGTCCTCAGATTTTGATGTATCATGTGACTATTAGATGGTTAGTAGCCAGCATTTTATCCAGTGACTGTACGTCTGTCTATTTTAGGATTTTCAATTCCTTTATACACCATTACTAGTCTACGATGCAAGGGTATGCGTAGAAACAGAGGCTGCAGTATACTCTGCATGGCACACAGGCTGCCGCATATGGTTGGCTTCCAATGTATATTGTATAGGTGTATTGTCTGCCAAGTAAAACATGGTCAAGAGTAATGAGTCTGGACTAGTGGAGAGAAATATATCTGGCAACTGTTGCAAGTATTTTGGCTTTCCTATCTATATATCTAGACCAGGGGTCAGCAACGTTTGGCACGTGGCTCGCTAGGGTAAGCACCTAGCGGGCCGGGCCAGTTTATTTACCTGCTGACGCGGCAGGTTCGGCCGATCGCGGCCCCCACTTGCCGCGGTTCGCCGTCCCAGGCCAATGGGGGCGGCGGAAAGCGGTGCGGGCCAAGGGATGTGCTGGCCGCGGCTTCCCGCCGCCCCCATTGGCCCGGGACGGCAAACCGCGGCGAGTGGGGGCCGCAATCGGCCAAACCTGCCGCGTCAGCAGGTAAATAAACTGGCCCGGCCCGCTAGGGTGCTTACCCTGGCGAGCCGCGTACCGAACGTTGCCGACCCCTGATCTAGACTGTACAGCACCTACACTACATCTTTAAGAGATCTAAAGACTCAATTGCCTTAAATAAGCAGCTTAATTTAGACATAAACTTGGAAAGTTTCATGGTCATCAAGTGTACTTTGCTTAACCAGCAAAATCCTTTGTGCAAGCCCTTAATTTTATAACTCAATATCTGTCTTCTGTCATGCATGCAAGAACTTTTCAATTGAGGGAAAGGTTTTATTGGTATAATTAGAAACTAAATGCAATATTGGAAGCAGCTAAGAAGGAAGATCGTATCCTGTCAAAAATACATGAGCCCCTGGTCATTCAATGGATCTCTAATACAAATAATACCCTAAGATTTTCATAAAGCAAAAAATGATTTGTGACAAAGCTAAAATACCCCCCCTAAAATATTGTACATCTGTCAGAACATCCTTACATGTAATTAGACTAACTCATTAAGATGCAACAGCACCATATTCCTCAATTATTGAATATGTTCATTAGCAAAATTAAATGGGAAGCTGGAGAAATATAGATAGCCTTAAGCCAAGATAACAGATTCCAATTACTGAAGACAAAGTTGGATTAATCTTTACAATGATAAGGGATAAGCATACTGTTCCTCAATAAATAGTAAAATGGTGTGTCTTTTTTTGAGCAATCAGGAAAAGAGGAGGAAGAAAGCAAAGTAGTCATATTGTTGAAGGGCACTGTATTAATTTCAATGGAATAAATGGACCCAAAGAGTCAAAGGTGTTAACATGACCCTGTCACTGTTCAACATTAAAAAGTTTTAAACAAGGTTCAGGCTTTTGGAATACAATGACTTCTGCCTGCTCAGTGGCAAATACACCGCTAAAAAATTTCTTAATCTTTACCAAAGCTATAGAAAAGGAGGAGAAACAATTAAAACATTTGAAATGTAAAATGTCAAGTAATGCCTTCGTTTTAACAGGATACCAGGATAGCTGGAGTCTTTAGAAGGAAACCCCATTAGTCACTCTTTCAGATGATAAATAACTATTTAGGAGAAATTAAATCAGTTGAAATGGGCTGGAGTTGTTAAAGTCTGATCCTATTTCCTAGAAGACAAAACAAGACAAACATACCCAAAAGGAGAGAGAAAAGAACAGCAAAGGGAAAAAATGCAGTTTCTGTGTCTGGTGTTGACTCTTACTTGCTACCACACTGCTGGAGAAGCACAGGAATAGCACACTCTGAGTCCTAGCAAACTTGTACCAGCATCAAACTGACTAGGGCATTGCTTTTTGGTGCCAGTTTGGTCACATATTCACAGCAAAGTTGCAAAATATGGTCTTGGACAGCTAAGCCAGACTCTTGTTAGAGAGAAGGCAAAAGGAGAAAGAGAGAGAGTAAAGAGAAGAAATAGAACATACGAAGGGGAATGACAGTCTCACATCGCAGGTGGTATTCAGGATTTAGCCAAAGCTGGTGGAGGAGGAAATATCATTTGCGTTCCTCTCTCCCCCTAAGGATCAGGTTGATGAAAGCCCAGTGATGCTATGGTACAGCCTGGGGTCCCGGGAGACTGTGGTTGTGGCAGTCACAGTGGTAAAGCTTGCTCCTTCTGTTTCACCTGCCCCCCTCTCCCCTTCCAGTAGTTGTCAGAAAATTTCTTAATTCCCCCCCAGAAGTCTTTTAAGAACTCCAAAAGGGAGTGATGGGTGGAACAGCCCATTCCCCTCATTATTTTGTTAATCAATTAGGCCTAATTTTTGACACACCAATTTTGGTCTATTAGTTTCTGGTCCCACACTTCTTGTTTACCATGTGTGATCTCACCATAATCCTTAAGTTATATCAATAGGCCTTTATATTTTGACTAATTCAGTTTTTCAGTCTCCCTTTTGCAGCTCTTCCCATGAACATTTATTATTATAAATTATTATGACATCTTATGAACTTTCACTCAATTGTCACACTTAGAGTAAAAATTTGTAGGCCCAATTATTAGGGTAAGGGTGCTGTTGTATTTTGGAGGTGGGATAGGATTGCCGGAAGATAATGCTGGCCCAAGCCCCAGGCTATGGGCTGGAGTTGACCATCTGCCGGCTTCAGGGGAGAAGGGGCGAGAGGGCATGGCCTTGGGGTGAACGTGGGCAGGGCCACGGCCTGGGTTAGGGGAGGTTTAGCCTCCTCTGGCCTTCAATACCCACCACCCATGACTAAGCATAAGCAAAAGATCTCCACTGCTTGCCGTGGGTTAGCCCTAAAGGACATATAGAGTTCACTTATTACCGAAGCGTCTATTACTTCTTGAAACTTAAGACTGGAATCCATTTATGTGTATATAGGTTTACTTACTTTAAACCTTGTAAATAACTCTCTTATGGCCTTTTCCTACTTAAGGAATCTTGAAATAGTTTATTATAGGATTGGCCAAAAGCATTGTCTTTGGTGTGAGATCTAAGATACAATTGTCCTGGATTAAGTGACCGACCCTTTGGGACTAGGAGTAATTTGAACATTGCTGTTAGCTTTGTGTCCAGTGTTACTGGCCTCCAGGAGCCGTCCCACAATGCCCCACACCGAAAAATACAAGTTGATACAAGTGCTCCTGGTGAGGGCATGCATCACCAACACAAGGAACCAAGTGTGCACACACACAAGTGATTTAATAAATTGTGGTGGCTTTCAGATTCTGTGGGCTTGTCTACACTGCAATGTTGTCAACAAAACTTTTGTCTTTCATGGGTACTTAAAAAAGCCCCCCCGTGAAAGACAAAAGTTTTGCCGATGCAAGCGGCAGTGTGAATGCAGCTTTGTTGGCAGAAGCACTCTCCTGTCGACAAAGCTAACACCGCTTGCAGGACTGGAAGTATTTTGTCGGCAAAAGTGCCGACAAAATACTGACAGTGTTTACACACGCTGACTTTTAGCAACAAGGCTGTGTCAACCTTAATGTCAGGTAGCTAATAAAATTGTTACATTGTTTTGAAAAGGCTGTCTGGTATCGCTGCAACTACTTACTGAGAGTATTGCACCCAGAAAGGGTGGAAAAATGATTTTGCAGGAATCTGGCTCAGTTGGACTCACTTCAGGGTGTGGTGGTGGTAGGGTGACCAGACAGCAAATGTGAAAAATTGGGACAGTGGGTGAGGGGTATTAGGAGCCTATATAAGAAAAAGACCCAAAAATCAGGACTGTCTCTATAAAACTGGGACATCTGGTCACCCTAGGTGGGGGTCATAGATCAGCATTCATGTCGCACTCCCCATCAGTACTCAGCCTGGGCCAGGGAAGCTAATGATCCAATCAGCAGACCAAATTCGGTGATGAATCCTGGTCATGTGCCACCTGAGGTACAATGTGCATACATTAAGAAGGCGATAACAGGGAGCCATGGCGAGAGACAAGAATTGCTGAAACCTGAAGACCCAGTTTTGGAGTCGCGGAGGCCATGGGCCACCTCTGTGGAATAGCAGGGATCCAGCATACTAAAGAGGTACTTACATTAGACTAGTTAAAGACCGGGGCATAGACCAGACTCTGTGAATCCATGATTCCTTGTTTCCTGATTTTTCAAACAGTCCTGTAGTAAGTGTGATGAATAGAGTCCTATCAAATTCATGGTGCATTTTGGTCAATTTCAATCATAGGATTTTTAAAATGGTAAAATTCATGCTTTCAGCTATTTAAATCTGAAATTTCACAGTATTGTAATTGTAGGGGTCCTGACCCAAAAAGGAGTTGTGGTGGGTGTGACATTATCTGATTAAAATATGACCAAATAGATCGTTGTTGCAACCACTCTTATCTATTTGCAATCAATCTTGTACAAAATGAGGTAAGATGTCTATGGAAAGATTATGATTTGCTGGTTGATTATGCTATTTGTATGTATGTATCATTTTTGTATTTGAAGTTATGACTATTGGCTCTATACCTAGATTTCAAAGGTTTACTCCTGGAGTAACGCCACAAGGTATTCTGCCTGCACATCTTGGAGGAACTATTCAAACTGAGTGGCCCATCAAAAGTACACTTAACTCACAACAGACCATGGGAGATGCCCATCTAAACTGAATGAACGTTCCTGTGAATGTTCCATCTGAAGTATAGGTAATGGCTTCCTGCTATGACTAAGTGAAATCAGACATGGACAGGTAACTTGCCCATGTGACTCCAAACTCCCATCTTTTACCTGTAATTTTCTACTAACTGTGCTGAGGGCTTTGTTTGAAACAATGGGTTTCCCTCCACATGATAGAAGTTATAAAAGGCCCTGGAAACACCTCCATTTTGTCTCTTTCTTGCTCCAGCCTCTTCCTGCTCAAGCCTCTGGACTATGAATTTATACTAATGGGAGAAGTCTAACCTATGGACTGACGACTTTCCAATGATTTGGAAGTAACCAGAGACTTGACTTAAGACAGCAGTTTATTCCGTCACTGCTACAAGCCTGAAACAAGAACTTTGCAATTATTGTATGTATTTGATTCCTTTAACCAAATTTAACTCTCACCTTTCTTTCTTTTTTTATAAATAAACCTTTAGATTTTCGATGCTAAAGGACTGGCAACAGCGTGATTTTTGGGTAAGAAATGAGTTACATATTGACCAGTTACATATTGACATGTGGCTGGTATTTTGATATCAGAAGAACCTTTTATTTGATTAGATTAGTTTTAAAGAACCACTCATCTTTAAGTCTAGTGTTTTTGGTGGTGAAACAAGGACTGGAATATCTAAGAAAACTGCTTTTATGACTTCTTGTTACCCAGCATGGTGAAACTGTACTTTTGAAGTGTACTTTTGTTGCTGGTTTGGTATATCTCATGGGAGAATAACCTCCAGGTTTGGGGTATATCTGCCCTATTTCTCAGTAGTTTGCCCCGAATTCGGTATTCTCAGTTGTGACCCACTGAGGCACAGTTATGGGGGGGGGGGGTCGCAAGGTTATTGCGGGGGAGGGGGATTGCGGTACTGTTACTCTTACTTCTGCACTGCTGCTGGTGGCTGCCTTCAGAGCTCAGCAGCTGGAGAGCGGTGGCTGCTGGCTGGGATCCCAGCTCTGAAGGCAGAGCTGCCGCCAGCAGCACTGCAGAAGTAAGGCTAGCATGGTATGGTATGCCGCCCAGCTCTGAAGTCAGCACAGAACGGTGGTAATACTATGACCCCCTAAAATAACCTTGGGACCTCCTGCAACTCCCTTGTGGGTCAGGACTCCCCATTTGAGAAATCTATACAATATAGGGTAAAAGCACACAAAAGACTAGATTTCACGGGCAGAGACCAGATTTCATTGTCTAAGACGTGTTTTTCATGGCCATGAATTTGGTAGGGCCCTAGGGATGAAGGTGGGCATTTCTCAAACCTTTTAACCCTCTTCCTTTATTAGAAAAGATGCCAATAAGTCAGCAAGTATCAACAAAGAGGCAGGCTATTAATTTGATGCATCTCGAGGCTAGAGATTGACTTTGCAGGTCAGGGTTTAGGCACATTGGCAAAGCAGCATTGGGAAGCTTGCACTGCTGCTACTCATATATCGGTTCTGTGCACAAAGAGGACTTCACTCCCACTGGCTCTCAATCTGGAAGCCTTCACAAACACTAAATTCATACAATTTAAAAAAAAAAAAAAAAAAAGCATGAACTTGAGAAATGTTATTGACCAATAGGATGTGAAACAGCTGTGAACTTAGAGCACAATTCCACAGGATCAGCATACAAGCTGTCTTTTCATTTTATTAGATGTTATTTTTCTTACCTTAAATACCACACTCACAAATAGTTTCTTTTTGTAAGGCATTTGTGCAATTGTTTTTGGCCTCATTAAAAACCGATCAGTAAACAGAAAGTGTCTGTGGAGAGAGAAAAAAAAAAAAGCACACAGCACAATGTGTTGCTGATCAGAGTTATGGTGCTATGTGGAGTGGGAGAAGATCCTTACACATTCCCCATCTACGTTCCATTTGGTGCTAGTCAGTGCTTTCTGCATTTGCTCTCAGCAGAATTAAAATTAGCAAAATTTCAGAGGGAATATGTTTATTTTTCAGTTCTCTTTGCTAAGAAAAAGGATATTTTCAGAATTAAACCACAACTAAACCTGTTTGGGATGACAGTTTAAATGCTATAGTTTTAATTTTTTTTTTAATATTGCATTGAACAAAGTGAATGCTATTAATACTTTACCAAATAAGGAACAGCACAAATTTCTGCTGTTGGACATGTGATCACTATTTTTTATGTAAGCAAAAGGAGGTGTTCCCACATATCCATATTAGATTTTTTCCAGAGTGCCGCTGAACAAATCCCACCCACATGCTGTTCTATGACTCATGCAGATAGATTTTTATGTTTACAAGGCTCAGCAATGACAGATCCCCCTGTCCTGTAAGATGTAATAAGAACCAAGTTATATTAAAAACACAAAGACATGTCAGAGTTTGATCTAATTGTTAGTTTAAGTTTGTCTGATTTAACATGAAACAAAGGGGTAGATTCTCCCTTTGAATCATGGTAATGGGAGTTATATGTGCTCACCGAAAAGAAAAAGAACAAAAAAACCCACCCATAGCCCTAGGTATCACTCATCCTTGCTGCATTACAGCAAAGTCCAGTTTAGAAGACTATGAAGTAAGTTGTTGCTCACTTTTTGAATGTTCTGACTGCATTCCAGGGCTCGAAGATGCCTTATTACTTCCAAGAACATAGGTCACACTTACAGCATGGGAGACTCCATTCTGTAATTCAGTGACTCCAAAAGGGGTTTGGATAATCAGCAGACCATAACTCTGAATATGACACGGTGGCCAAAAGGATGAATGCATTCCTCGGATGCATAAACAGGAGCTTGAGTAGGAGTACAGAGGTCATTTACCTCGCTTTTTGGCACTGGTGTGACCACTGATGGAATACCGTGTCCAGTTCTGGTGTCCACAATTCAAGAAAAATGTTATTAAATTGGAGAGGGTTCAAAGAAGAGCCACAACAATGATTAAAAGATTAGAAAGCATTCCTTATAGTGACAGACTCAAGGAACTCAATCTATGTAGCTTAAGGAGAAAGTAATCAAATCACCCGTTAACTGTCTTTGTTCTCTATAGAGGAGAACAAACATTTGATAATGAACTCCTCAGTCTAGCAGACAAAGGCATAACACGGTACAATGGCTGAAAGCTGAAGTAGACAAACTCAGACTGGAAATAAATGGTAACATTTTAAGTGAGGGTAATTAGCCTTTGGAACAATTTACCAAGAGTCATTCATTGCCTACAGCTGTAGGCAATGTGACAGTGCTGGATTCATGGTCTATGTGCAAATACCCCCACTGAACACTGGTATCATGATGCTCAAATGCCTATTACCTTCCCCACATCACCATGGTTCTAGCACTAGTACCAACATTAGCTGGGTTTGAAAGATTTACTTATGCTATTACACTTTTCCCCCACAACATCTTAGGCCATCGCCCTCCAATTTAAAGAAAGAAAACCACGCATACTGCTTATGGAGAACTGTATTTAACTGCAACATATAGACAATCCTCCTTTTTCAGGATCTGTGTGTATAAACAAAAACTTAAAAACCCACCCTAAAAAAAAAAAAAGTTACTAGACCACTCTTGTTTTTGCTAGACCTTACCCTTCGCTCCACTTTTTCTTTTCTTACATCGTACTACCGTTCTTTAACTTATTTTCATCAGTCTCTTCTATTCACTATCTTAGTGGTTCTCAACCTCTCGGCATTCAGGATCCATTTGTAAACCTTGATGGCATGTCAACCCAGTAAATAGCTTTAGCACAAAAAACTTCTGACTTACTAAATATTTCTTATACATGATATACAATACACATTAACGTAATTATTGAATAAATACACTACAAGTACCATAGTGGGGCTTCTATGGCTCCTGTCCCACAGGGCTCAGCTCCCTGTTCTGGGCTTTGAGACCTCCGAGGTCAAAGTGTCACTGAGGTGTGGTCCAGCTCCAGAATAGGGGGCAGGCCAGGCCAAGAGTGGCATTGCAACTTGGTACATGAGGTCACTGTCCAGTCACACAAATTTGGCTCAGCTAGCCCCCCCGTCATGACAGAGAGGCAGCTGGGATGAACCTGAGCAGTGCTGAAGCACTGCAAACCCATGCTCCAGGTCTCAATGCCCATAGCAGGAAGCTGTGCCCAGCCAGCACCACAGCTGTAGGAGCCACTGCTACCGGGTGAGATTGGGGCAGGCTCTGCAACGCTCACCCCTTCCCCACAACCTCCCATGCAAGCCTTTGACACATTCTGGCAACCCCATTTTGCCCCATGGGTTGAAAAACTCTGCACTGTCTTACATACAGCCACCCATCCCCTGACGCATAGGTGTCTAGTAAAATTTTTGAAGTCCCAACTAGAGATACGAAGGATGGGGACCCCACCATCCAATGTCCGAATGAGAAACCACTCTTACCTTTGCAATTGTGAGGAAAAGTGAGAGTTTGATTGTGTTCCTATCAGGGTGCTGTATCTGGACCTTGCCTGGAGACAGTCTTACGTACTAGCCTTGGGCTAGTACGAGACAAATTTAAAGGCAACGCCTTCCCTTTTCTGTTGCTGCAAGAGAAGCAATATCCTCCTGTTCTCCATCCCCCCCTTGCTTCTTCCCACCCCCTACTGGGAGATGTGGGTGGTTCTTCACTGCTCTACCTCTCCTGTCCCGTCCCCCCACCTAAACCCAAAAGTATGTCTCAGTGAACAACTCCAATGCCTGCCCTTGGTGCGGCTGCTCAGCTCTTCTCAAACAGCAGAGTAAAGAGACGTGATTCTTCTCAGTTTTACTGCTGCCCACGGGGTTTTGAAAAGCTACAGTGAAAACGAACACAGTTCTGATCAGCTTTCAGTCTGCTGCAGCTTGAACTATTAGCAGCAGAGGTACAGAAGCTCACGCTGTAGATTTCAGAAGAAAGCATTACATCGGTTCAGGGCTGGAAGATTTTCTTTGCCATGAAAAACACTGTAAGGCTTCCCCCCACAATTGCACAATGAAACCTTCAATTCTGCATGGGACCCATATGCTAGAAAGCTTCACGCTTGCAATCACCATGTGATTTTTCAAACCTTTCATACTGGAGTGACAGGGACAGAGAGCTGTGATGAGGAGCAAACAAAAAATTAGGAGTAAAGACAGTGTGTCCTACACTTCCACAATTGTACAGGTTTCTTACATTCCTATGTTAAACACAGATTATTATTCTCTCATGAGACTGCAAACGCTAGGGCAGAGGTGGGCAAACTACAGCCCATGGGCGACATCTGGCCCGCAGGACCATCCTGCCTGGCCCCTGAGCCCCCGCCTCCCCCGTGCTGTCCCCTCTCCCCCACACCCATGCCACTGCGCAGGCAGCACTCTGGGTGGCGGGGTTGCGTGCTCCTGCTGAGCAGCGCGGCAGCGTGTCGGGACTCTGGCTGTGCGGCGTGGCTGCCTGACATGCTGCTCTGAGCAGCACGGTAAGGGGGCTGGGGGGTTAGATAATAGGCAGGGGATCCGGGGCGGGGCAGACAGGGAGCAGGGGTGGTTGGATGGGGCAGAGGTTCTGGGGGGCAGTCAGGGGATGGGGAGGAGTTGGTTAAGCGTGGGAGTCCTGGGGGGGGGGGGGAGGCTGTCAGGGGGCAGGGGTGTGGATAGGAGTCAGGGGGGTTGGATAGATGTGGAGTCCCAGGGGGCCTGTCAAGGGGCAAGGGTGTGGATAGGGGTCAGAGCAGTCAGAGGACTGGGAGCAGAGGAGAAAGCAGGATTTGCCCTCAGCAGAACAAGAAGTGGGATTTATCCCCCATCAAATAAGTGAATTTTGCCAATTCACAGGCAGTAGGTTTCCAATTTTACATTTAACTATGAGGGGGATGGTGTTTTATTAAAGTTATACTTTGTTTTCTCCCTCTTGACAGCAATCCTTATTATATAACATATGGGAGATCTGACATTTTAGTGAGATGTGAATTAGGCAGCAGTGAAGAGGCAGCTTTCTTATACTATTTTGGTCAAAAAGAGTTTCCCTCCAAATCTAATGTCATCCTCATTCTTCATAGAATATCAAGGTTGGAAGGGACCTCAGGATCTAGTCCAACCCTCTGCTCAAAGCAGTACCAATCCCCAGACAGATTTTTGCCCCAGATCCCTAAATGGCCCCCTCAATGATTGAACTTGCAACCCTGGGTTTGACAGGCCAATGCTCAAACCACTGAGCTATCCCTCCCCATAGTTAACTCTTAAGTACCTAGAGTTTGTTTTCTCTGCCCCTGCATATTTACCAGCTTTATTGTACTTTGAAATATTAAGCTTGTACCATAGCTCTTCAGGGCTGAAACTACCTTTTACATTATTGAACACAACCGTCCCCAATCACAAATGGGGGCGCCGGGTGCTATCATAAATAAATGTTTGTTTCCACTTACAGTAAATATTGAGCTGTCCACTTATAGCATCATAAAAAAATCTAAAGGAGGACAGAGAAGGGCGAAAACTAGGGACCATGATAAAATAAATATTCTTAAACATACACAAGTGTTTTGTCAGATGTTATTTATTACATTTCCTCAATAAACACATAATCCATAAGATATTTCAAGTTACCAGTTCATCTAAATGTGCCATAATCATATTCTTACAGGCTGGTGACTGAATTTTGAGTCCTTTATTATGAATATTGACTAGGGTTCAGTGTTTGTTTAGGGATTTTTAGAACTCAACTCATACCCTTTCCTTCCTATTGCTCCCTTTCCCACTGCTGCCAAAATTACATACACATAATACAGGTCTAGCCTTATATACCAGTTCTTTTTAACTGACTTCTGACAAACAGCCAGCAATGGCTGGATAAAAAGAAATTATATTAAAAAAAATGTATTTATGAGCCCCACCTAAACAGATGAGTAGATAATCAGAGAAGGTACAAATCTCTCCATCCCTGGACCAACTGTCCTCAGGATGGGCTGAGCTGGCGCACAGCCAGCCTATAGTCTTTCTTGCCTCTTGTCACATGAGAAAAGGTAACAGTTTGGTCTTAATGAGGTGTGTACATATGTATCAGGACATAGGTGCCAACTCCATGCTGGAGCATCCACGGGGAAAAAAAATGGTGGGTGCAGTCCCCCCGCCCCCCCCATCAGCTCCCTCCTTCCCCCCAATGTTTGCCATCTGCCGGTGGGCCCCATTGATCAGTGCCTCCCCCTCCCTCCCGCCTGCAGCAGACAGCTATTTCGGGGCATGCAGGAGGCTTTGGGAGGGAGGGATAGGAGCGAGGACGAGGCGCGCCAGGGGGAGGGAAGAGGCGGGGTGGGGTAGGAAGAGGCGGGGCAGAGGTAGGGCCTTGGAGTAAGGGGTGGAGTGGGGGCAGTGCCTGGGGCAGAGCCGGGGGTTGAGCACCCTCTGTCCCCCCCGACACATTTGAAAGTCGGGCTCTGTGTATTAGGGAAGGGGATTACCTCAGACCAGGCCTGTATGGTTGTAGTAGGAAGATGTAGTTGCCTAGTCTCCCTTCCTAGCTAAGAAAAACTGACACCCCAAAATCTCTGTTGGTTTTAAATGAAGGGGCTCAGTATTAAGGCCAATGCAGCAAATCACTCAGCATGCATTTAATGTTCTAAGTCAGGACCATAAAGGACCACTGGTTCCCTCTCTCATCATGCATAACTTATTTGTCTTCATTTTCAAAGCCTTCACACACTATCCCCACCCTATCTTCTCTGATTTACTATCAAGTTGTCAACTCCTGCCTCCTATCCACCAACACTGCCAGTTCCCCTTGCCCACTTGTAACACTTTCAAGCAACCACTTTCATGCTTTTTTGCATGCTGCAAACATCCACAAAAAAAAACCTAACTAATTATCCTCCTGAGAACTCTTCTTTTCCTTGATGCCTACAAAAAACTTGACAATTGTTAGACTGTGGGTGTGCTGAGACCACTACTTACCATGCTGACCCATATTGTTTCACTGTACTCCTACAGTCTTCTGTGGCTGTATCCATCTGTTGTATCATCTCATACTCAGATAATAAGCTGTTTGGGGGCAGAGACCATCTTTTTGAGTCTATACAGAGCAGATATAACTTAGAGAATTTTTTTCACTTCAAGGTCCCAGAAGCAAAGACAAGGTTAAGGGTCTTGTCCATGACTAGGGCTGCAACACAGTAGTCTCCATTATTATTACCATAAAGAGCAGTGCTTTAGAAGTACGTGAGGTATTTGTAAAACGTTTAAAAAAAAAATTAAAAAGTGGCTAGACCGATATATTTAAGCTTGTCAGATTTTTTTTATGATTTTGATAGGTGTTTATTTTTAAGCATTTAAGATTTGTTTTATTTAAATTTTCACAGTTGTGGGAAATTACAGCGAGGGGTCACAAATGGGGAGGGCAGACAATTATTTAACAACTGTAGATGTTGAGATTCAAAACTTTATAATGATTAAAATACAAATTGTCCGCATCACATCAAAATATACAAAGTAAATATCCTCAAAATCAACTAACAAGTTGTCAAGCAGCATTTTTCTTACTTTGTCTGTAAATTTTGATCATTTATGGAAATACTTTTAATTAGCTTGTGTGTTTAAGGTGAATCAACATTTACCGACATTCACTTAAAAAAAAAAAAAACTAAACCTTCCAAGCACAGATATAAAATTTTTTACACATATTCAAAAGAAAAGCTGTAAGGATGAAATCCATCCCATATTACTCAACTGAGCAGTCCCACTGAAGTTTTGTAAGCATCTGTAAATTTTGCACCCAAAAATGGACTAACCTTGCATTAAGTCAGTTATGTTTTAGCCCAGAGTAAAATTCTATAGCAGGATAAGGGGTTTGTAAGAGAAATGCAGACAAAACTTTAACTATAGCATTATAAGAGCACTACAATAGAATCCTTTTTGTTCTTCCAATTTTTCCTCTCTGCTATCCAGTTCCCTCCCATTTATCTTCATCAAGAATCTTTGAAATCATATACATGAATTTTCCTCTTTCATAAGTGTAAAAAAGTGCAGTAAGCAATTCACAAATGATGTCTGTGCAGTTCAGAATTAGAAGTATTAAAAACCCTGTACTTCCTGGCTTTCTAGGTAAATTGCACTACTGAAGTAATCACTATAGGTCATTTAAACAAAAAATAAATAAATAAATAAATAAATATATATTTATTTAATTTCTTTAAAAAACAAACAAAACACAATCAATTAATAAAAGATCTTTGTGAGCAAAACTTTTCCTTGACATGACATTTATGACAGCAGAAGATGGCAGATCTCAACTCCCCCCAAATCCCTATAAAGCAACTTGAAACTGATTACCAGGCAAAGAATTTGGCATGTTTTAAAATTACAAGCTGGAAAGGTCTTGAACATTAGCAGCGTTTTTTTAACCCAAAAGTCAACTTTCAAATCCAGCTTGTAATGCTAAAATTCTGATATTCATACACACACACACACACACACAAAAGTTCACTCTCACCATTATATCTTTTTTCCTCATCTCTTTACTTGTACATTAATACTGAAGGAATAACTAAGCAATGGTTTTTAAATGAACAGTATGTATTATCTTCTAACAGTTACCAGTATTCTGCTGGTTGGACTGTAGATGTTCTTTATCACTTCAGGGAATTCAGCTGCCAAAACAAAGCTGGGAATTACTTTTTTTTTTTCCTTCTTAAATATGACAATCATCTTGCAAATGAGCCTCTCACTGTATGCATGTATTCTATGTGTGATAATTAGGCATCACTTCTCTCATGCTCTGAAGTTTCAAAGAAGAACGACATCTGGAAACAAGGAAATTAAATTGCTCAATCCAGAATGCGTTATTCCATATTTCTGAATACGACATATTTCCTTCTTTGAACTTATGTACATACCTTACACATTCCAAGAAGTAGGATTACTTTGCTATATAGAATGTGTTCAATATTCATTAATGTCTGCATATTCCCAAGATTTGCACTGTTGATCAGAAAGTTACATAGGGAAAGGGAATCAGAGCTAAAGATTCCCTAGCATTTAGAAACAATAGTCTTTCTTCCTTCCCGTCCTGTAGAACTAACATGATTATTTTAGTGTGTGCCATGTATTGAGGGAAAGAAAGCTAAGTAGAAATGAGGACAGTATCCTCTTTAGAGGTGATTATCGCAGGTCAAAATTGTGCATTGGTAGGTCAAAGTGGGGAAGCGGTTTTTGCCTTGGTCAATGGGTTAGTCACTGAAGGTAATAAACAGACTCTTGTACCAAAAGAAAGCATGATAGCATAACCATGTTTCAATGTGTTTTTTTGTTTCATGTGTTGACAGTAACATGTTTATAATATATCCGTTTCAGAACCTTGACTATTCTTATACAGCCAAATGCAAGTCAGAGCTCTAGATAAGGGGTGAACAAACTCTGGCCCGTGCGCTGGATCTGGCCTGCTAGCAGTTTTAATCTGCGGTTGGGGGCTTACCCCGCTCTGGTGCTCCAACAGGGGAGCAGGGTTGAGGGTCGCTCCACGCAGCTCCCGGAAGCAGTGGCATGGCCCCATCTGGCTCCTACATGTAGGAGCAGCTACGGGGCTCCGCTCTAACCGCTGGGAACCACAGCCAATGGGAGCTGCAGGGGCAGTGCCTATGGACAGGGCAGAGTGCAGAGCCACCTGGCTGCGCCTCTGCATAGGAGCTGAAGAAGGAACATGCTGCTGCTTCCGGGAGCCACTTAAAGCAAGCACCGCCCGGAGCCTTCACCCCTGAGCCTCTCCCAGTGCCCCAACCTCCTGCCCCAGCCCTGATCCCTCTCCCGCCCTCCAAATCCCTCGGTCCCAGCCCGGAGCACACTCCCACACCCCAAACTTCTCATCCCCAGCCCCACCCTAAAGCCTGCACCCCCAGCCAGAGCCCTCACCCCCCCACACACACACTCCACTCCTCCCCGCAGCCTGGAGCCCCCTCCCGCACCCTGAACTCCTCATTTCTGGTCCCACCTCAGAGCCCCCACCCCCAACCAGAACCCTCACCCCCTCCCAATCCCAATTTTGTGAACATTCATGTCCCGCAATACAATTTCTATTCCTAGCTGTGACCCTCGGGCCAAAAAGTTGCCCATCCCTGATCTAGACACAAGGGAAAAAACCTTAAATGAGGAAAAAGTTTGTTAGAGGAAAACTGCTTACTGTCCTAAGCGATTAGAGCAACATAAGAACTTAAAGTGTCCAACTAGAATGCCAGCAAGAGGCTTATCGAATTTTAAAGCAACTTGACACCAGTTGTAAAGGGCCCCATCTGAAGAACATTTACAGTGTAGGCATATATCAAGAAAAAAAACACAGAATAGGCAGTGGTGACATTTGCCTGAGTGACTTCTAATAAGAGCTAGGTCTTATATAGCACTATTCATAAGTAATCTAAAAAGCACTTTACAAAAGGAAGACAATATCAATCTCCCTATTTTGCAGATGGGGAAACTGAGGGACAGAGAAGGGGAATGACTTCCCCACTCAGGTCAGGGGATGTCAGGTATAGAACCCAAGTCTTCCAGGTCCCAGTCCAGCGTGCTAATTAGGCCATACTAGTCACCCTTCATTGTTTGGTAAACACTCCAATCTGTGCACTGCCAGTAGATTTCCGAGTAAGCTTACATATTACAAGCAACTGGAAACACAGCATTGAAGCCTTTAATAGGCTTTTAACTAACACAAAAATCAATCTTAAAATTCCCACTTTATATACATAATCTTTTAATTTCAGGATGATTATAATGGGGGAAGCCAATGAAATAGGAATACAATCTCCTTTCATCTTCCTGGGATAGAATCAATTAATAGAAGCAGATAGGAAAAGGAATTCTCTTTTTCCTGGAACAACTCCAGTTGTTCTCTCTTTATGTGTGTTACCAGTAAAAGTCAATGGATCCTAATTAAATTAAAAAGCCAGTCATATAAAAAAAATACTGTTTTCATGTAAACATCTGTTAAATAATAAAAGCAAAACGTTGCCAACGTGACAAATAAAAATGTGTAAAAATAGAATCTACTTAACTCAAACCTAAGTTTAAATTGGAAATGTATGATATAGTATCAGAAGCATACACAGCAGTAGGCCATCCCCTGGCACAGACAGAGCAGATGTAAGCTATAGTACGTTCCTCTCCTCTCCTCCCTTCCCACAAACACACACACACTTAGTGGTCCAATTTAAGTATTGCTATTACTCTCTCATATTACTAGCTATTAGGGCAAAAAAAGTTAGCCACACTCTACGGCCTTCAGCTTCATCTAAAGCTGATTTTTTTGTCATGTTGCAACATGTTAATTGATTGCCAATTGTTTCTAGCCAAAAACGCTTGTTCCTGGGTGTGGTTCGAGAACTTTAAGCAAGGTCTATGTTAAACATAAATAAATAAATAGGTTTCATTTGATTTTGAGCCACCTCGTTCCAAACTGACACAAGCTCAAAGAGCCTTGTAACCAAGGATATGACAAATCCACTTTTTAAAAACTTTATCAGATGCTTGCTATCAACTCTCAGCATTAACTGGATACCAGATACAGATACTGACACTACAGAAGTTAGTAAGATAATGGCTGTGGGCTCTGAAGCCTGGTTCATTTGAGCACCCACTAGCTCGCCCATTGCTAAAAGCCCCTCCCCCAGGCTAGGGAGGAGCTACTGGACCCAGAACCCAACCAAGTTCAGGGACAACAAAGGCAATAACGGGAACAGATGTGGGGGTCAAAGGGCCAAAACTAGGGAACCAGAAGGGGACACTGAGCAGAGAACCCCGGACAGTGCCCATTGCGCCTCAAAGGCATCGAGAGAGCTGGCAGACACTGCCCAGAGGAACTCCGCACAGATATGTAAGCGGATAAAACAAAACAAAACAAAAGACAGCCCCAAGTTGCAGGGGCCCCCCTCTGCCAACTTCCTCTCCCTGGTGTTACAAATGGCCACTTTGGCCATGGCCAGGAGGAGGCTGACAAGATGATCCCACGACTTTGTGGGGCTTCGGCTCGGATGTGCGTAAATAAACAAATGCAGGGAAAAGTGCAGCCAGAACCTCAATAAGAGGTTCTGGAGATGCTGGAAGAGGAGCTGCAGCCTGGCGCACTGAAGGTATGTGTGCACCAGGGTCTCCCTCATGCCACAGAAGGGACAGGCTTCAGGGACAGAGGTGAACTGCGCCGAGTACACGCCTGTGCTCACAGCTCCATGTAGGAGCCACCAGCTGATATCCCCAGCAGGCCGTAGGACTAAGATGGAATATAAGCTGTCCCACCAGGGTTCCCCAGCCTCCATTCCTGCTGAACTGTCCCGCCATTTGGTATATGGGCAGGACATGGGGGTGGGGAAATGAACTGTGTGCATCACGAGCACATATAGATGGTCTCTTGGCGCGGTTCGAAAATGGACCGGCTGCAAGACATGCAGCCAACTTGGGGTACAAGGAGGGGGAGGCTGGGAAGGCTCACGGGGCAGGGGGCCAATGGAAATATCCAGAGAGCCTGGAGTGAGAGACGGGCATGGCGCACCCTCTCGCAGGACCCGCTCGAGGAAAACCCGAGCCTCAGGGGACACGGCTGCCTCCACCTCCTGGAGAACGTGCCGGGGGGTTTAAGGGTAGAGAGCCCCATGCATCAACTGAGCACCAGGGGATCCATCCAACCGCCAAGGTCATAGTCCAGGAGGTCTCCAATCTTGGTAACTCCCACCAGGGCCAACCTCTGGCACACCAAGGGGGACTCTACCACCTGCACACAGAGCTGAAGATTGTGTAGCAGGGCCTCCGTAAGGAGATCTGCCCTCTCGGTGGCCGCCACAGACCTGGTTGCTGAAACCAGCCTCCAAGTCCAGAGGAGGTCCTGGTAGAAGACCAGCAGCTCAGAGAGGTCTCGTGGAATACCTCTTGGATGGAGAAAAAAAGAGCTGCCTGTCATATCGGAGCCCTCGCAGGCGGTGGAAGAAGGCATGCCCTAATATGCTCCACGCCGAGCCACCTGCACTATAAAGGACTCTCTGCAGGGCCTGGAGGCGGAAGACATGGACCTGCTTGCGCATGCATACCAGGCCGTCCTCCCTTCTTTAGGGGAAGATGGAGAACCCCTGCAGAGACCCAGTGCAGTCCTGGCCAAAAAAACTCCAGAACCAACCTCTGGAGATTGGCCAGGAACCTTGGGGGTGGGCATAGGGTGTTGAGCCAGTGCCAGAGCATGGACAGGACCAGTTGGTTAAGCACCAGTGCTCTCCGCTGGAGGGAGAGGCACTGGAGCAGTCCTGTTCGGCCCCACAGTCACCCAGCCACCCTGCCAGTTCTTTGGCGGAGACAGATGTGTGGCAGAAAGGTAAACGCCAAGATAGAGCAGTGGACCCGCGCTCCACCGGATGGCCTGAAGCATGGGTGGGAGGGAGCTTGCCCACCACCTGGCCCCGACCACTAGGCCAGAGCTCTTGTCCCAGCTGACCAGGGCAGAGGAGGCCGCTGAGTAAACAGCTTGGCAAGCCTCCACCCACACCAGGTCGTCCGGGTCCTGGACCATGAGGAGCACGTCATGGGAATACGCTGCCAGGACCAGCTGCACCTCCGGCTCACGCAGCACCAACCCCGTCAACCTCTTACGAAGGAGACGGAGGAAGGGCTCAATAGGCAGAGTATACAACTGACCTGACAGTGGACAGCCTTGCCGCACTCCTTGCACGAAGCTGACAGGTGCGGTCAAGGTCCAGTTGACCCTGACCAAACACTCTGCGGCAGCGTACAGCACCTGGAGAAACCCCATTAACTGGGGCCGGAAGCCGAATGCCCGCAGAGCTACCTGTGGTCCATCCGGTCGAATGCCTTCTCCTGATCCAACGACAGGAGGGTGAACGACAGACCATCCCTACACCCAAGCTCTCAGAGACCCCAGATCAGGTAAAGATTATCAAAGATGGTACAGTCCGGGACGGTGTAGGTCTGGTCAGGATGGACCACGTCCACCAGCATGGAACGCAGCGAGATGGCCTTTGCTACGACCTTGTAGTTCATGCTGAGGAGCGAGACGGGACACCAGTTAGGGAGATTGCAGAGGTTCCCCTTCTTTGGCAGCAAGGTGAGCACTGCTCGCCTGCATGACAGGGAGAGGACCCTGCTGCTCTCCAACGATTCGGCCCAGATGGTGGCAAGGTCCAGGCCGAGGATGTCCCAGAACACGCGGTAGAACTCCATGGTCAGCCTGTCCGTGCCCAGAGATTTATTAGTGGGCATGAGACGGAGGGCTTCCGAGAACTCGGCTAGAGTGAGAGGCAGGGCAGCTCCAGCTGTTCCTGGTCACCCGGGCTAACTGTCAGGAGTTCATCCCAAAGCACACTGCAGGCATCAGCATTGGTTGGCTCCAGGAAGAAAAGGCCAGCATAGAAGGCCTGGGCCCTCTCGCGTATCTCCACCAGATCCATGAGGAGGATCGCATCTGCTGCCAAAAGGCAGATGACGTGCTTCTTAACCCCCTGACTGCTACTCCAGGGCATAGAAGAAGCAGGAGCCACGATCCATCTCCCGCAGGAGCTGAAGCCTGGTAGGAAGATGCTAGAATCAACAGAGCAAACCATCCTGAAAAATGAATATCCTAAAAAGGAATCAAAAGTAGTACTGATTGAATGAGAGCAGTGAAGTGCCAAGGAAAGGGGCATAAATAATTTAGTGGTGGTACATCTTAAAAAGCCAGGTTACATTTAGCTGAAAAGAGAAGCCACACTAGAGTCTCACAAATCCCAGAGAAGAATTTAGGCTTTCGTTCCCCTCCACCCCCACCTTGGCTGGCATGCCAAGCGGGGACGTCTCAGACCCTGAGCTGGTCAGATCAGCTCTGCATATCACCTCACCATGCGGCAGCTAACAACAAACGCGGCTGTTTCTCGAGGCGCTGCCAGTTTCCTCAGCCCCCGCTGCGGCGCGGCACCGCAGACCTCTCGCCCCATCCATCCTCCCGGAGCAATAAAGCGCTAGTTCTCTGTCGCCTGAGCGCGTTACACGGGGGTGATACTTTCTCCGTGACCACGCTCCACAACAACGCCAGTTTACAGGCCGCCGCCGCTACCACAACACCCCCCCCGCAGCGCTGCAAGCCCCATGCCCAGCGGGCTGACCGGCTTCGCTGCATCCCTTTTCGGCGGCAGTCATCTGGCAAGTGACGCTTCTCCTCCCCAGTGGCACCACCCCAGCATGCCCGGGGGGCAGCCGCAGAGCCATGCTGGGCCAGGAGCTCTGCGCCCCCAGATTTCACCCCAGGATGGGACTCGGGGGGGGAGGGGGAACTGCGCCCTGGAGGCAACGAGCTCCCTCAGCCTGGGGCCAGCGCCCAAGGGGGGGGGGGCGCTCAGACCCCAGCGGCCTGCGAATGGCAGTAACCGCTCGCCCCGCGCGGAGCTTCACCCTCCCTGACTCACTCAAAGCCGCAGAAGTCTCGGTCAGCGTTAGCAGGCCGCGAGCCAACCGAGCTCCCAGCAGCCACCGCGCTCCAGCTGAGGCTGGAGCCCCACGCGCTGAAAATTAACCTTCAACGCTCGCGAGATCCACCTGTTTCCCTTCCGCGATCTCCCAAATCCCGAACCGATAAAAGTCATCGCGTGATCTCCGCCCCGCCTAGCCTACACGATGGGGCCTCTCAAATCCCGTTCCAGGAATGAACTATCGCGAGTCTTCTCTCCCCGCCTCTGAGGATTTCCCCTTCCATGCCCCTGAAGGACATCTCCGTAGATCTAACCTCGACCCCACACATATACTGGCTTTCAGAATGAAGTCTCACGAGATTTCCTCTTCTTCCACAAGAACCTCCACGAAATCCCGCCTCTCCCTTCCAGAGATCTCGCGAGGTTTCTTCTCCTTCCCTGCCCCCCTCCCCCGAGCACGATGCCGCGCAGGAATGTGAAAGGCTCCCGCCCGCCGCCATTTTCTTTCTTTCTTGGCAGGCAGCGAGTAGGGCAGGAAGCGGCGGCGGAGCGGCTATGGCGGATTATTCCACGGTGCCCCCTCCTGCTTCGGGCGCGCCCGGAGGAGGAGGAGGCGGAGGTGGGGGAGTCAACGATGCCTTTAAAGACGCACTGCAGCGGGCTAGGCAGGTGTGTAATGTGGGCACCAGCCCATCGGTAGCTCCGACCCTCAGGCTCGGGGGCCTGGAAGCGGCTCCCGATAGGGCCACCTCTGATCCTCAGCACCGGAATCTCCCCTCTACCTATTCTGGGACAAATAGGGTGGGTCCTACGCAAGTCCTTTGAAGCGTATCGGGCGGCTTCAGGGGTTTGTTCTGGGGAGGGGGCTGGAGTAAGGCTGGGTCCGCTTCCCTTTCAGGGCCCTCGTTTTCTGCGCACGTTGGGGCTGACGGGGGTGCTGTTTGTTTCTTCCCCATTCCCCTTCCTGTGGACGCAGTGAGGAGGGATTCCTGTGCCTCCCCAACACCCACAACGAGGGGGGAGCTCCCGCAGCGCCCTTGCCCCTTCAGCACACAATGAGATGAGGGTGGGGGGGGGGTCCCACTTCTGCTCGATCCCCGGTAACCTTCCCCCTGTACCCACAAGCTCCGTCAAGGGACAGGTTATGGAGGGGACCTTTCCCGGGCCTTCCCTCTGAGCCGTTTGGGGGGAAGCAAATAGCGAAATCACAGCTGGTTATTAAAAGCGCCTTAGCCCAGGCAGCGCGCAGCCCTGGGTCGCCGCCCTGCGCTGGTTGGGGAGGCGAAGGGGACGGAACTGCTTGTCGCAGGCTTTCGACGAGGCTCCCCCCGTCGTGTTCGAAAAGGCTCAGGTTCAGTTCCAGTTATTATGTTGCCTGAGGCGCTCTTGTATCCTGGTAACCTGCTCAAACTAGTTTGAAAGTGTTGGGTTCGTTGGTCCTGAGCTAAAACTACAAGTTTACGTTGCGTAGTCTCTGTCCTTTAGTTTTACTTTTAACTTGATTTGCACTATTGTCGTTTTTGCAGTTGAATGCACATAAGACTTCATTTGGTAACAAGCAAGATGCAACTTTGTACAGTATTTATAAAGGGAAAGTCAGATAATGCAGTTATGAGATTTAAGGTGATTTTGTTAGGAGTTGGGTTCTCTGTGAGATAACTCAACCTGATTTAATGAGATGGAAAATCTCAAAGATCTTGTGGAAAAATACATGGTGCTGCCATTTCTAAATGCAGCAGTCTCTTCTACTTCCTCCATGGGTGAAACCTCATGAGTACAACAACCTCCTCCTTTTTGTAAAGAGAAATCTGTAAGAATGCAAAATGCTCTTTAAATGCCAGTCTTAAAGCAAAATGATCATTTGATCAAGTGTGCTCAAAGATGATATGCAAAGAGAGGGACTTTTTTTCGTCATTGATATATATATTGTTTTTAATATGTATTTTTTAAATCTCCAGCAAAACTAGGGCAAACCAGGACTGATCTGCAAGGTTTTTGATTTGCAAGGTAAAAAGTATCTCATGTTTGTTTTCATTATTTTTACTTTTATCTAGATTGCAGCAAAAATTGGAGGTGATGGAGGGACATCAATGAATTCAAATGATTACGGTTATGGAGGACAAAAAAGACCCCTTGAAGATGGAGGTATGCTGTCAATAAATATGTGTATACTACCATAATTCATTTTGTTCATGGCAGCGGTGTCAAAAACTTCCTAAATTTTCCACAGAAACAATAGTATAGATCCATATTGTACTGGCATGTGCACTCTTTAAAGAACACCACACACTTTGCCAATTAGGTTTTAATGGGGATTTTTGTTTAGAAATCAGTGGTGCTATTTAGGTCTTAAATCTGAAGTCTATGTAAATCAATTCTTAGACCATTACCTGACCTCTTGTACAATGCAGTAAATTTTAAGAGGAAAACCCATGGATAAGGTAGGTGAAACAAATAATTTAGAAGATACCTTTATGCAGGTATATTGTTGAAATCTTTTATTCACAGTTAAGGTTGAAGGTGGTCACCTTTCAAACCTATGCTGGTTTGACTTCTGATTTATTATTGAAGGTACCGCATCTGGTAAACTACTTTTAATGCATTTCATTGTAATGGCATAGGACTTTAAAAAAAAAAAAAAAAAGACAGGAAAATAAAAATTCTTATTAGACTTGGCTAAATCTTTTACTAACTTCAGCATACAGCACGCATGAACCCTGATAAGATCATGCTGTAATATTTCCTCTACTTTTGTTGCAGTTTCCACTTTTTGACTTGCTTTACGTTGCAGAAAAGTTTGCTACTGAATTGTGTGGCGTGTCTTCTGATTTTTACTACACAACTAGTGTGAACTTAACAGGGTTTGATATGTTTAATATACACACATAATCCTGACTAAATTATGGAGAGAAACTTCTGAATTTGGAGGTGTTGAAAATACTTTGTTAGGTCTATATGAGCTGTGACGTTTTTTTTCCTTTAAGAGGATTGTGACTCAGTTTACAGAATGTAATTAAGGCTTCAAACCAGGAGTTCTTGTATTCTTTATTAAAGTGTTTTTCTATTAATAGTGAGGTTTTTAATATACAAAAATGAGCTAATGATGCTTCAGATGATGTATGTAATGTATTCTTTTTATTTTATGTGTAGATGGCTCTTGGACAAGTCCGAGCAGTACAACACACTGGGAGGGAATGCCCTCTCCTTTTAAAGGCAGGAATTTTTATTTATTACCTGTGTTTAGTATGTAAACGTGAAATAAACTAGTGGATCTTTTGAAATGGATGACACAAATATTTCCTGGATTATGTGTCTGACTTTTTACTACACATAAATTATGATGGTTCATCACATAACTTTGAATTTGGGGTGGGGAAGGAAACATCTGAAGTAGTCTTTTTCAGAAATAGGTTGTCAGTGCCTTTCATTTCGCTTATTTGTACAAAGAGGATTTTTGATGTTAGTGATAGAGTTGCTTTGAATATACTTTTTTTTTTTTTTTGATTTTTTTTTTTTTTTTTGAAGTTTTATGCTGTGAAATGCTTGATATTTGGATAGGAATTTCATACCGCAGTTCAGACTCAGATTGCATTGCAGGGGATTATTGTTGTTTCTTAAATTCTATATAGATTTGTGGTCACTTGTCAGATTTTTTTTAAGCCATTGTTTATTTTCATACTGATTTTTGGTGGACTTTTATCTTCAGTTCTTACTGTAGAAGCATCATTAGCTTGAGAAGCCAGTTATTAGGAGCAGAGTTAAATGTTGTTGCTTGTCTTAGCTAAGTTTCATTGACTGTTTATGGATATCCAATCTACAGTATGTTTCTAAAACTATGCTTTTCTTAAACCACTGGATAGACAAATGGAAATACTTAACTTCTTTTCAAGTATACTAACCGAGTATCATACTTATAAGATTTCTTTTTTATTCAGATCTATTCCCTGAAATTACCAAAACAAAAACAAATTCATTGACTAAAAAAAATACACTGGAAAAGTTACGATTCACACTCATGGGACAGCCATTAGTTTAAAAGATTCTTGTTTCTTGGCAAAAAATAAAAAAAATCTTAATTTTGCAGATCAACCAGATGCTAAGAAAGTTGCTCCTCAGAATGACTGTAAGTATTTTTTATTTCATTGCGAATAAAACCTAAACAAGTGTACATTTTCAGAGCAAGAGTATGATGCAGTATTCTGGTAGGTAATGTTGGACCAGTGAGATCACAATGACTTGACCTGTAAGTCTCAAGTTTCTTTAAGGAAAATAGGCTTGTTTTTGAACAGTTTGATAGTTGTGGAATATTATATATTAGCAACAGAGCTGAGAATCAGTTTGTCTCTTTCAGCTATACTTTTATACCTCTGCTTGGCAACTTTTTTTTAAAACCCAGCTTTGTCAGAAGTAGCTACAGATACACCTCTACCCCGATATAACGCAACCTGATATAACAGGAATTCAGATATAACGCGGTAAAGCGGTGCTCCGGGGGCTGGGGCTGCGCACTCCGGCAGAGCAAAGCAAGTTCAATATAACGCGGTTTCACCTATAACGCGGTAAGATTTTTTTGGCTCCTGAGGACAGCATTATATCAGGGTAGAGGTGTAGTTTGTTAGTGGGAAATTTTTGGCTTAATTGTGAGAGAATTTTGCCTTTATTTGTGAATTTAACTTTAAAAATACTTTTTATTTGTAGCTTTTGGAACCCAGCTACCCCCAATGCATCAGCAACAAAGGTAGGAGCCGTAATTAATATTTTGTTTACACTTACTTTTTAGTATTGGTGCATTTCCAGGAAACAACTTCAAAACATTTCTCCTAAAAAGACAATGTTTGACCATAATAATGAAACACAGTTGTGAAGTGATGCTTGTTACGGTTTAGCCACAATAGGCATAAGCTAAATATTTGAAATGTATGTAATAGGATACCACATCGAGAACTGCATAGAGACTTGGTATCATGTCATATGTGGGAAGTCTGATCCATAGGGTCAGGCATCTGGTCTGAAGGAAAAGGTTATTTTAAAAGCAAGAGGGAAAGATTTCTTAAGGGGAAAAATATTGGAGTTAACAAAATTTATGCCAAACATATCCGATCAATAACTTATGCTGCATTCGTCTCATCTTGCTTCTTCCCTCTGCTGCCTCAAAAACACAAAACTAACCAACCTGCCCTTTTAATTCTTGATGTGCATTTTTTGTTCTGGAAATGGCCTATATTTTTATACATCTGTGATATACTTCTAATGCTACATAACTAGCAATATTTTAATAATCATGGAATATACTGATCTTTTGTCATACCAAAGAGATTTTTAGCAGAAATAATTGATTTATTATGAAGTACATAAATCTAGTATCTAAATTTTATATAATGTTAATTAGGAATGTCATTTTTGCCTTCTAATATTACTGTTTGGTATTCTGTGTTTACAGATTGTCATTTTGGCTTTTAATCTCTATTTAACTTGAAGAATTTCAGATTAAAATGGGCAAAACTTCTAAAGTAAAATTGCATAAAATTGGCTCCCGTTCAAGTCACTAGATGGGGTAGATGCACCCACAGAAAGACATTTCCCCAAAATGTTACAGTATGTTTCTCCTCCTTGGTGTGATTGGGGGGAAAGGCAGCCAGTCTTTCTATACAGATGAAAACTATTCTCTAAATTCTAAGCCAGTGTAGTCTCCTAACCATATGTTATCTTTTGTTGTATTTTGTCTTCTTTTAGGTCTGTAATGACAGAGGAGTACAAAGTTCCAGATGGAATGGTTGGATTCAGTAAGTAGTATAAATATAATATACAATATAATGGAGCTCTTAACAAATGTTGCTATTGCTAGTAACATCCTTTTGTTTTTATCCCTCAAGTAATTGGCAGAGGAGGAGAACAGATTTCACGCATACAGCAAGAATCTGGATGCAAAATACAGATTGCTCCTGGTAATTATTTCCTTTTGAGGTTATATCCATTTAGTGGTAACAAGTTTGGAACACTGCTGGTTGGTTTTTCAACTAAATTTATTCTCACCTTTAACAACTGGGAATAGGTACAAGTCATTTAAGTGCAAAACAATCTTAAATCTTGAGACTGTCATTTTATTGGTTTAGCAAAGTGTTAAAACTTCCCACAACACACTTTTCTATTTACTTGGCTACTGATTCCTTACAAGTTAAACAGAATTGTTAAATCTGTTTCATTTTACAAACTTTATAGATAGCGGTGGCCTGCCTGATAGATCTTGCATGTTAACTGGAACACCCGAGTCTGTTCAGTAAGTACATTGTCTAATATTTTTAGATCTAAAAATATTGTAAAGTATGTCATATGACTCCTATACAGTGAGGTGACAATAACTAGGCTTGGAAGGATTCAGTTTTTATTGGTAAACATTGTAAGGCACACAGAAATTGACAAAAATGTGTTTCCATTGATGATCAGAATTTACAGATAAGCAACATTTTTCTTATTTTTCCTGAGAGAATTTGATTTAAGGATATTTCCTTTGCATACTCTGTCATGTGCTGTTGACAGTTTGTGTTTTAACAGTTATAAAGCTTCAATTCTTTGAATCTGAGCGTTTACTGTCATTAAGTAATTATTCTGACTCCCTGTTGTCTTGGGAGGAGGGGGGAGCATAATTTCCCACAACTCTGAAAATTTAAATAGATAATCTAGAGAAATGCTTAAGAATAAGAATTTAATTGTGCTGAGCCTGAATATAACCATTCAACTGTGGAAAATTAAGTAGCCCCTTTTCTTGCAGTCAGATCTATGCTGATGGATCAGACCCTAAGAATATTATTAAATCAAGGATGAAACATTTGATCTGTATATTATCAAGATCTGACTGAACAATGCAACTGGCCCAATTTTTGCTAGTAATTATTAATCTGTACACTAGTTTCAGCCTGGGTACAAATGGGTCAGAGTGGTGTGTGGCCATGCCATTTGATTTTATGTTGATATGTAATTTTCTGGATGAAGTTAATATTGAAGTGTGGTGTTTTTGATGATTAGTAGGGCTTGGGAGACATTCGTAAATTTGAGTTCCACTATTTTTCTTATTGCCGTACTGTTAACAGTTATTTGAATTTGATCTGTTGCCAAGTAATTTAGTTTACTATATGTCACTAAGCAAAAATACATTAACATTTATTAAACATACATTAAAAAAATAAAGGGGGGGGCCTACAATATCTGCTTTTTTTTATTTTGAAAGGGTCTTACACCTTTCACTCAAATTGGCCTGCCTAGGAATAGCTTTTTAGCAGACCAACTGATCACAACAAAATGTTACAAGATTAGATTCATTCTGGCTCGATAGGATAAGCATTTATTAGCCAGAAGACAAATTGATAAAAAAGCAAGGCACAGTCATGGATATGTTGGTGTTCAGTCAGAACATTTAGGATTTTAAAAGAAGGCCCAATGGTGTGAAGATAAATGTGGTCCTATTATATAGTAGCAGTGGGAGAATCATGGTTGTACTTGGTAAATCAAGGCTTTCCAGTACACAAGACTTAAGCCTTTAGCTGAGACAATGTTTAGATGCCTCCTAGTCTGAATCCTTACATGTCTTTATGGTTAGATGACCTGTACCTAAAGCAACGTAGTGCCTATTGATAGAAGACTTGCATCAGCAGAGAGAATTTTTCACCATCCTGTGCTGTGGTGGGTTGATCTGTGAAATTACACAGCAGAGTATATTCTAGTTGAATGCTGGAAAGTCTGGTGCACAGGTTCTCAAACTGTGGTCCGCAGACCACCAGTGATCTGCGAGCTCCATTCAGGTGGTCCGTGGATAGTTCCCTCTAAGGTGCGCGCCTGGGCGGCTGCACACAACACAATGAAGGGCCACCCGCTTAATTAGTGGAGCCATGCAGGCTTGGCTTCACTAATTAGGTGCCTGGACCTTGGAGAAGATGCACATGTAAGGTGAGGTGGTGGCCTTGGGAAGAATAGGGGGTGGGTGAGAAGAGGGGGGGGAGGGGAATTTGGGATGTGCAGGACTGCAGTGGCCAGAGAAAGAGGCGACTTTCCCCAGCTCCAGGGCTGCGGCTGCTGGGGAGAGACCCCCCCGCCACCTTCCCAGCCCCTGCTTGGGGGCCGCCGCAGCGGGGGAGAGGACACATCCATCACATTAGAAAGGTAAGACTACTGATACTAAAATATGAGTTACGTACTTTTATTTGTAGAACAAAAAAACTTTAATTACTATTAAGGGGTTTTTTATATAGCGCGTTTATCTAAAGTGCTTTACAATAGTTAGCTAACGGTACAAACAACATTGGGAAAGATCATTAAGTGGTGTGCTCCGCGATTAAAAAAAAAAGTATGAGAACCACTGGTCTAGCAGACTTGACCAGCCCTAGCTGTTAGTGTTGAGTGGTTTTCTTTCAACTTAACTGAAAAGTTGATGTATATCCAGGCACATGTGGCCAGCACTGTAAAGGTAGTGTCAATGTGGGAGACTGTTACCTCTGAGTCTAATTTACTCTGGTTTTGCTTGAGGAGATGTTAGGTGGAATGGAGTTTGTCCAAGTGTCTGTGTGCCAGCCCCCTGTGCTCTTCTGTTTTTGGCAAGGCCTGCTGGGAGGTCTGGGGTCAATTGATGGCAGTTGGTGTTTCTCTTTGGAAACCCACCCAGTTTTCAACAACTGTGGTGGGTTCTCTCTTCAAGAAGCTGTCTCTTAATGTGAATATGCTTGCCAGTTATGAATCCACTGTGACCATAATTTGGGGGCAGATGTTTGAAAGAGGTATTGTAGCAGTTTCAGTCCTAACTTTATCTTTGACCTGGTCACTGTGGTTTAGGCAGGTGTTAAAAACAAACTTACTGTTGCCCGTCCACGTAAAAAGGATCCATGCCGATCTTGTTAAATGAAGTCTTCAGCCATTCTTATTAATATAGGGCAGTAGCTACCTATCCAAATTTATAATTACAACTGAATTTTTTACAAGCCTTATTTTGGTATTTGAGTAAAATTAACATACAAAGGGAAATACCTTCCTCAAGATTGGCAGTCTGTGGCCAAGATAAACATAGTCTATGAAATTTGAGATTAATTGGATAAGAGGTTTGTCAATTATGACATACAAAGAATTTCACCAGAGTTTAAATGTTTTTTTTATAGTTACAGTATTTAAAACTTCTCTTTTTTTTTTTAATTATGGTTTACTGGACACATCAAGCTGAGCTATAATGCACAGAACCTAAGATGAGGTGATGGATTTTTAAAAATTAATCTTGTAAATAGCAGTGTTAGCATGCGTTGTTGAGAACTGAAGAGCTAATTTTTGGTTCCTGCAGTTTCTGAAAGAGTGCTGGGAATCAGAAAGAGCCAGGTTTGAGGGTAATTTGTTTTCCTCTTTGGATTTTTTTGCACAGAACCTGGGGAGGAAAGCATATTCCTAAATAACCATATTCAGATCTTTGGGGTTTTGTTTTTTGTTTGTAAACTTGAATTGGAATTTCCTGACTCTTTAAATGATGGTTGTTAGTAAACTAAAATATTATAAAAATCCTTATTGGACTTTTTATTGGGTGTACTTCTTGCAGCAACAGAGGAATAATTACTTTTTCCTCCCGCAGGACTCAGTAGGCTTTAGTTATGCAGGGATGCCTCTTGTTACTCTCCTCTTGAGTGTATGTGTAGGCCTGTAGAGGAGAGAGTTGTAGCCTGCTGTGTAACCATTGTGAAATCTGGGTGTCCTCATCAAACCCAGATAATGCAGTCTGTGCTCTTCTAAAGTCCTTACATTATAAGGCCCTTGTTGGGAAAAGAATTGATTTAAGAAAATATCAGAGATTAGAAGTAATGCTGAAATGTCTGAGGAAGTACCTAGCGTGAAGATGTCAGACATATGGCCCATGAGCTGCAACACCAGAACTCGGACCTTTTTGAACCCCCTTCCCTCGCCCCACCTTCCCCAGCTGCCTGTCTGCTACTGTTCAGAAGGACTGGGAGGGAACCATACCCAAGTGGGAGAAGGCAAGGTGGAACCTTATTTGCTGATTGGACACAGACAATGAGACACTTCCCTCCCTATGTGTGATAGGTGCCACAATGCCCCAAAGCTGGGGCTCATAGGAGGCTCTGTTTGAGTCTCCTTCCAGCTTTCAGGGAAAGGGCCCTTCCCCATTCCATGCCCTGGAGCAACCTCCTTCCCCTTCTTTAACCCCCCACTGCGCCCCCCCCCCCCCCCCCCCACCAAGCACCAGGTTAGGGAAGGTATTACTTACTGAACATCTCTTTCTGGGGAACTGAACTCTGAGATCCCCCAAGGGGGGGGGGGGATGGCCCATGGGAAGGAAAATAACCATCCCCTCATCTTTTCTCTCCTTTAAGTGGTGTATGAGGGGCTGCGAGTAGGTTTCGGAGGGGTGCCAAGCAGGGCCAGTGTTAAGACTCATTGGGGCCCAGGACAGACAGCCAAAGCTCCACTGTGTGGGTCTGAAGCCTGGTGCCTTGAGCCCTGCCACTCAGGGCTGAAGCTGAAGCCTGAGCAATGTAGCTTCACGGGGCTCCGGTGGCCTGGGGCCCCAGGCAACTGGCCCAGCATACTACCTCCTAGCTCCGGCCCTCGCTTTTAAATGCAGAAAATCACTTACTGTGGTGTAGGTGGGCCATGGAGGTTTTTATAGCTTGTTAGGGGGATTCAGAAAGAAAAAGGTTGAGAATTTCTGTTCTTGGTGTCTGTTATTAAGGTTAAACATCACAAGGCTGGCTGTAGGTCACTCAGTGGAAGGTGCAGGGAACCTGATCTTTCGAACAGCACAACAGCCTGAGCTTCAGGTCACAGTGCAGGACCTCTTTGTTTGGTTAGGCCTTTGACTCTTGCGTGTATTTTATTTTAATAGCTAGGAGTTGAAGATTCTTTTCAAAGACTTCTGTTGTGAAATACTGTTTTAGTGACTGTTTTTGGTGATATTAAGGTGGTGAGGCAGTAATTATCTCAGTTTCTAAATAAACTGATTCCCAAATGCCTTCAAAAGGGAAAAGTAGAAATTTTCTATTTATTTTTTGGTTGGTTGTTACATTGTCTGTTTCCTATTTAGCTAATTCATGGCATACAGTAGAACCTCGGAGTTACGAACACCTCGGGAATGGAGATTGTTCGTAACTTTGAAATGTTTGAAACTCCGAACAAAATGTTATGGTGGTTCTTTCAAAAGTTTCCAACTGAACAATGACTTAATATAGCTTGGAAATTTTACTATGCAGAAGAAAAATGCTGCTTTCCCTTTATTTTTTTTTAGTAGTTGACATTTTAACACAGTACTGTATTGTATTTGCTTCCTCCTCCCTTCCCCCCTACTCTCCCGATTGTGTACTTCTGGTTCCAAACGAGATGTGTGATTGACTGGTCAGTTCGTAACTCTGGTGTTCATAACTGCAGGTCTACTGTATATATTTCAGGCAGCTTTTTAGTAATGTTTATTTTTGTAATTTGTTGGTATTGTTGGAATGTTTCTTATTGTACTAGAAAAATGGAAGTGACTATTGATAAACATTGAAAACTTTAAATTGCAAACAAATTAATGGAACAGGGACAGGCAAATGAGAATGTAATGAAATAGGAGGATTTCTCCTTGTATGGTGAATGTGCCCAAAAATTAAACATTTTGGAAAGCTGATTTCAGAAGGAAGATGATAGGGTGTCCAATAACCCCTGTGTGCTTTTATTAAATTGTCCTGAAAACTCTGCATCTTATAAAAGCCAGAAGGAACTAATAACTTATCACCTAGAATTACTGTAGCATGGTGGTGGAAGGCCCTATTGTCTGGTATTGAAACGTGTGGAAAATTCTGGTGCTAGAAAAAGTAACTCAAGTCAGAGTTCTACAGGGGAGAAGGAAAAAAGGTATCCACCTAGAAGTCTGGTGGAACTTCTTGAAATTCGCTGGAAGAAAGTTATCGGCCACCACCATATCTTAGTTTGAGAACTTGTTTTAATGCTGAGGAAGAAGGAAACACCTTCAGTAATAGTCAAAATTAAATTAAAAATTGAGATATTAAAAGAAGGAAAAAGGAGAAACTTAATATCATGTAGAGTTTTGCTAGGACAACTAGTAAACAAGTAAGAAAAACAGGTGGACCTAAATATGAGATAATGAAAGACTTTAACAGACTCTACTGACAAGACAGAAGAAGAAAGTAGAAAAGTATCAGCCACAATATCTGCTCAATACCATGAAGCTGAAGAAAGTGACTGGAAACAGGTCTCGTCAGTACAATTTCACAAGTTCACTTACTTATTTCACATTATATAATTGGGCATCTAAACCAGTATAGTTGTTTCATTCTTCTTAGAACTCTTAATAGGATGTGAATCTACCATTTTCACACTGAGCTCATCTTCATGGAGTCTCACATAAAGATGTTAAGAGAAGCTAAACTGGGAAGGCATCCTGTAGAATTGATAAATACATTTTTTATGGATATCAAAATATACAAATGTCTGTGAAAATTGTAATGAAGAAACTCTTTGAATGGCTGTGTGAAATGAATTTTTCCAACCGGAACAATGCACAGTTTGTAATACATTTAGCAGTAACTGTCTGTCTGTCTTCACAGGTCTGCAAAGAGACTGCTTGACCAGATAGTTGAAAAGGGAAGACCTACACCTGGCTTTCATCATGGTGATGGACCAGGAAATGCTGTCCAAGAAATTATGATTCCAGCTAGTAAGGCAGGATTAGTTATTGGAAAAGGTGGAGAGACCATTAAGCAACTTCAGGTAAGTTGTTGTTGTGTTTTTTTTTTTTTTTTTTTTTTTTAAACGTGTGGGTGTGGGGGTGCGTGTGTGTGTGTGTGAGAGAGAGAGAGAGGGGTCAGACTTTGGAATTGCATGGAAATTCAGTTTTTTATTGTCAAATAGGAACGAGCAGGAGTCAAAATGGTCATGATTCAAGATGGGCCACAGAACACTGGTGCAGACAAACCTCTTAGGATTACAGGAGACCCTTACAAAGTTCAAGTAAGTAGTTTGTTTCCAAGTTTTATCTTTTTTATGTATATCAAAACAGTTTTAAAATTATAGAATCTAAAATACATTTATTTCTTCTTTAGCAAGCCAAGGAAATGGTGTTGGAGTTGATTCGTGATCAAGGTGGCTTTAGAGAGGCGCGCAACGAATATGGGTCAAGAATAGGAGGAAATGAAGGGATAGATGTACGTATGGTTGAAAATCTATTGTTCACTATGTACACCTCTACCCCAATATAACACAAATTTGGATACAACGCGGTAAAGCAGCACTCGGGGGGGGGGGGGGGGCTGCGCACTCCTGTGGCTCAAAGCAAGTTCGATATAATGCGGTTTTACCTATAACACAGAAAGTTGTGTGGGTTTTTTTTTTTTGGCTCCCGAGGACAGCGTTATATCTGGGTAGAGGTGTACTTTGAGATTGTTTAATAATGTTAAAAGCTAGTTAATACCAATAATAGCTCTTTAACTGTATCCCAAAGTGATTATGGCACATAGGTATCACTTGCTCACCACCTAAATACTACTATCTCTTTGTGGAATGCAGCAGCCATCTTGTGCCAGCAATAATGAACAGCAGTTTCTGTTGCTTTGGAGGTGTTTTAATCCTTTTTAAGGGGACGTGAAGAAAAGTCTAATTAAAACTATAGAGTGAAGAATGTAATTACACAAGTTGGAATTTGGGCAGCACACAGAGGTGTTTAATCCTAGCTATTGTAAAAGCCATGGAATTGTAAATGACCATGAGTGGTGAGGGTTCCTGTTGGAGTTATTGTTTGATGACACCAGTATCCTAGACCCACTAACACCTTGTTCAGGCATTGACTGGGGGAAAACCACCATCTGCTGAAGTGATGCCTCTATCACAACCTGTGGTGTCTAGAATTTATTTCCCCTTTTTGGCCATCCCATCCATTTACTGGCTAGGATCATGATTCCGTAGTTGCTTAGATTTGACAAGATTGCAGGCTGAGGTGGTATGGTTGGTGACCAGTTCAATTTTCCAGTATTCTTTTTTATTGTGGCCTTTGGTAGGAATATTCGTTGTTTCAAGATATTGATGATGTATTCTCTTAAGGTCCCAATACCACGATTTGCTGTTGGTATTGTAATTGGAAGAAATGGAGAGATGATCAAAAAGATACAGAATGATGCTGGTGTTAGAATCCAGTTTAAGCCAGGTGAGTGGAGGGTGTGTGTGTGTGTAAATGTTGATCAACTTAGCTTTATTTTTAAGTAAAACATGGCTGAATTTAAATATTACATTCTTATTCCAGATGATGGAACAACTCCAGATAGAATAGCCCAAATTACAGGACCTCCAGACAGATGTCAACATGCTGCAGAAATTATTACAGACCTCCTTCGAAGTGTCCAGGTTAGCTAATATTAATATTTTGTGCAAAAAATAAAATTTCAGCTTGAGTTAGGAAAAATCCATGTGTTAGCTGTCTGTCCATTTCAATAACCTTACTTAATGGTAGTTTTTGGGTCTGTGTGGAAAACTGAGCATGGATTATAAAACATCCTTGTTTGCAGTTTTTAAAGTGTCAATGAGGTTACTTTTTATATTTAAAAAGAAAAAAGGCAGCTTAAAGCCCATAGCAATGTCTTGTCTTGGCTATTTTAGAGGTACTTTTATTGATTTGACAGTTGTCTGTTAGTGCACTACCTGCTTTTAATCAATCATCATCTTGTGGTGGTTATTAACCCTTTATCTAATCATTGGCTAATGGTCCCACAATTACATCTGATATAGGCAGGCAGTTGTGTTTTGCTGTATTGTGAGGAACTCTCCTTTTCCCTGTGATATCAGTCTGTTTTTTGCTCTACCACACTATTTTTAAAGCTTTAACTTTTTTAAAAAATGTGGGTTGGGACAAAAGGAGTGGTTTCAACATTTTTATATTTTCTGTCTGTGAATACCTCCCTCCTAGCTACAGAAATTCAGGGTACTGTATGTGGTTATCTTCTTTTAAAAATAAAGCAGCAATTGTTCATTTAACTGCATGTTTCAGTTGTGTATTACCTTCTGCTCAACTCTTTAGGGGGAGCTAAGTTTAGTGCATATGCTTCAACTATGTGCTAAATCAGATGCAGGAGCATGAAAGCTTCCTATGCAGACTTTTCTGACCAGGGCTCTGAAGGCTAGCACAGTTACCCCCTTCTTTATGTGCATGTGCGCGCACACAAAACTGGAATGTGCTTTTTCCCCATACCTTTCTGAACCCTGTCCCCTATATCCAGCCACTACTGCCTTCCCTCCCATCTCTTCACTTCCACCTACAGGATGCCATGTGGTCTTCCCTCCCTCCTTTTGTACCTCAGAGTGATTTTGAGGAAGACCACTGGACTCCTGTGGTATGTCAGTACTTGGGGTAATCTAGAAATGAAGCAGGAACATACAATGAGTGAAAGCACTTCAATGAAAAATCCTTATTCAACTAAATGTTAACTATATATGTTACTGGGGGGTGTGTGTGTGTGTGTGTATATATATATATATATATATATGTACAAATAATAAAGCCTCTAAATTTATTAATCTGACACTTGTTAGTTGGCAGTGGGCTTTGTTCTAGAGTCACCTGTTGTCACTAATGAATGAATTGTGGTAAATGAGGCAGTAAATAGTGTGTGCTAACTTGTAGCTTTTCCCCCCATTAGGCTGGTAATCCTGGTGGTCCAGGACCTGGTGGTCGAGGAAGGGGTAGAGGCCAAGGCAACTGGAACATGGGGCCTCCTGGTGGATTACAGGAATTTAATTTTATTGTACCCACTGGAAAAACTGGATTAATCATTGGAAAAGGCAATATATTTTAAACTAAAATATATTCTAACTAGAAATCATAGTACTTAATATTTTTGTGTAACTAATTATGCCAGAAATCTTTGCAAAAAGTGCATTGATTTTTTTTCAGTTTAGTTTAACAGTGTAATTACATTGTATCCATGTTGATTAATACACCACTAATTTCCTTTTTCTTTAGGAAAGAATGGTTGTTTCTGGTAGCCAGAGTAATGTGCATCTTGCTAAGATTATTTAAATATAACAAGAAGTCTGAAGTTTTTAAAACTAAAGGCTAAAATGTTAAGTGCAAGTAACTGTTCTTCATCCAGTATGATCTTAATTTAGACTTTCCTTATCACACATACTGTAATTATGTCACAAAAGAAATCTCTGCACTTTTCAGCAAAGATCTAATAAAATGAAGTCTCATTACTAAGATTTTTTTTATTTTTACAGAAATATCACAATTTATAGAAGATTAGAATTAAATATTATAATTAAAACTTAAGATGCACTACACTCTCAAATGAGATATACTCTTAATTCTTATCCATGTCTTTTTATTTACTCATTTGCAATGAGTCTTTCAGACAGTACAAATTATTGATCTGTTGTAGTTCATCTTTTGACTTGGAATACTAGTGCATGGTTTAAATGGACACAAGCTTGCATCTCCCATCCGAAAACTGTGTAGCTATCAGTGTTATAAGTAACATCTGAAATTAGTGCAAATGGAGGAGACTAGAGGGAAATGTTCTTATTTTCAGTTAGTTTACTTGTGCGCAGTTGGTAGCACATGTTCAACAATGAACTTCACTCTTTGGTCAGTTGCATTTTCTGTCATCCATACTAACATGATGACACCATTCATGCACTGCTCTAGAGGAGCTCAGGTATGTGCTCTTCAACAGACCGGAAAAAATCTTGTGGTTCTTTTTTTTGTGTGCGTTTGTTTTTTAAAGCACATTATTTGGAAGATGGGTTTTTCATTAGTCAGTTAAAATTGTGTCCTTTTAAATTCAAGTTGAGGTTCTTCCTTTTTGTGCATTCTGTGTTTTTTCCCTGTATTGTATATTGTTCTTAGTATTACATAACTCACAACTAAATCTTTTCTCCCTTCCTCTGGTATTTTTTTAATTAACAAAATCTACTGATTTCTGTATGCATAATTTGTCTTATTGAACGCTTCTGTGAAGTGTGTATATCTGTATATAATTTTAGACATCTGTGGCTCTTCCTGTCTAATACTTTGTTACAGTTTAAATAAGTGACATGTCTGCATATGCAAGAAAGGCACTATTCTATGACTTTCTTACTGAACTGGTTTTCAGATACTGATATTGTCTTGCAGTCTCTTCCCTTGGGGCTGGTGTTGTGTTTTGCTTTTTGGTGGTTGGGTGTGTTTTTGTTGTTTTTATTTTGTGGCTGGGTCCCTACTGTTTACAATATGTCAGACTCAAGGAAATATTTTATTTTTTTGTATACCTTGTGTAACTGAAAAGAATAGATAGGTTATCAACTCTGTAATTCAGTAGTTTCCTTAATTTCTTGTAAATGGCTTTTGCCTCTATCTTATTTAGTATGTAAGTTAAATGTCTTGCCATCAAAGGTTGGATGTTTTGATTACAGGTGGTGAAACTATCAAAAGCATAAGTCAGCAATCTGGGGCTAGAATAGAACTTCAGAGAAATCCTCCACCAAATGCAGATCCTAACATGAAGTTGTTTACTATCCGCGGGACACCACAGCAAATTGATTATGCTCGGCAACTTATAGAAGAAAAGATTGGAGTGAGTATTCGGAGAGGCATTTTTAATTGCTGTAAAGGCCCACTGGTATACTCATCCCTTATTGCTTCAAGATACAATTGAGAGAATACAGGAAGTTGAACGGAATGGCTGAGGCTGTTTTCTATTTCTTCCCTCTTCTGGGTTGCTTGTTCAAATGTTATTAACTGGCTGATAGTAACTAAAAGCTGTTAATAATCAGCATCTGATTATGTTTACATGTCTCATCTTACAATCGCACACTAATTTGCACTCTTGATGGTAGTCTGAGAGGTGAAGGATTAAATGGGAAGAAGATAGAATGACCGTTTTCCAGGTTGCAGTTTTTGCTGTTCTTGCGCTGTGGATAATGAAGAATTTGACAGCCTAGGAGACCAATTTGGGTCCACTAAACTATTAAGTTTAAAAAAAAAAAAAAAAAAGCTACATTAAACACTTAACTTAAATTTTTACAAACTCCTCTTGCTCTCTTCATGTAGATTTGTTTCAGTCATGGCTCATAATGTAGTCTTGCTGCTTTTTCTATTTAAATCATTTTTGTTTGCCTGCACATAGTTATAATTTATTATTGACTTATTTTATTTTCAGTTTTTGTGCATTTGAATTTGTAATTGAGTATCTAAGTACGCAGACAATGAGCAATCGGACTAAAAAACCTGTATTGATTTTTATACAATGCTCAGAATAGCTCATGCATAGTTCAGTAATGTTCTTTTTTGCAGAGAATTGAACTGAAATGATATCCTTGATTAAAAGTAAAAGTTGTCACATTTAATTTTTCTAAATGAATTCTCTGGTTGAAATGAAGAATGACTTGATTTATATCTTCATTCAGAACATTCATATTCTCTGACTTTTTTTTTAATCCTATTAGTAGAGTTTAAGCCAGTGGTTGTCTAATTACTGTCTCTCAATCATCAATTGTACATGAACATAAAGACCTTTCTGGTGGTCAACAGAATGAAGTATTTTGATTTTTTTTTTTTATATCTTGATACTTTAAACCTGTTGTTGTTGGTTATTAGGAGAGGTTGTCCATAAACAGTGTGGGTGTTGCAGTGGTGTGGTCCTTGAGAACCGAATCAATCGGAGGAAGGCATTGGAGTGCTAGCTAGGAAAGAATTCCTAATGAATCAGTGCTTGGAAAGAAAAGTTTAGAGAACACCCCGGTGAAAATTCAGACTTGTGTTTCCAGTGTGTGAAAACATGGGGGTCACTCTTCCCCCGCCCACTTCTTTCCTGTTCTAGGGTCCAGTAAATCCTTTGGGTCCACCTGTTCCTCATGGGCCCCACGGTGTTGTTCCTGGCCCACATGGACCTCCTGGCCCACCAGGTCCTGGCAATCCTATGGGGCCTTATAATCCTGCTCCTTATAATCCAGGGCCTCCTGGTCCAGCACCTCAGTAAGTAACATTTCAATTGTCTTATTTTTTTAAAAGGTGATTCTCAAATTGGATTGCATTGCATGTGGCTCTTTGTCTTTTACAGTGGCCCTCCAGCCCCATATGCTCCACAAGGGTGGGGAAATGCCTATCCACACTGGCAGCCACCTAATCCACCAGATCCAGGTAAGAAATTCAGACTTTTTACAAAAAGTTGTGTTCAGGCACACATTCAATGCATGATGGTACATGGCGGGCTTTTAAAAGTGTGGTTTTTCTTTTTATTTGTCTGAGTAAATCTGAAAAGCTGTTTCTCCTTGGAATCTACTTCATTGATACCCACTCTGAATGTGCACTTTTACATATACCATGTGTTGGTGGTGATCTGTGGAAAATCAGTTGTCAGAAAAAGCTGAATTATGCTTTCTTCTTGTTAGGGAAGGCATAACATTGGGGGCATGCATCCCAAATTCACGTCCGTTTTCCTAGTTGGATATCAGGATTATTTACGGTGTTGAAATGAAGTTTTCTTTTCCTATTAAATTCGCCTTTTGTCTTTGTGCCCATTTTCTTCAGAGAGACCACTATGTCAGATGCATTGCTCTGAGGCATTATGCTTCTGTGATCCTCTCCAACAAATAGATTTGGAGTTTCACATTTGACCAATGTCCCTTCTAATTGATCAGTGAACATGGTTTCTCACTATGTCTGCTGTAACTAATTTTTTTCTGAGTAAGTGGTGTTGATTCAGATGATATTAAGCCCCTTAAATTGCTCCAAAATTTCCACGTTTCTCTTCCCTGTTTTGAGGGGGTGGGTATTCGTCAGAACTTTCAGGCCCTCTTCTAATTTAATTGAAGTTGTTAAGGATCATCAATTCTTAGTACTTAATTATTTTTTTTCATAATCTATTCTGAACTCCATCCTCTTTTAGAAATCTTCAGCTGAAGAAACTTTGAAAATAACCACAGTCTCTATTTATCATCATTGTATTGAGAAATTGATGATTTTTATAGGAGGCAAATATTCATGGTGTTACTCTTCCAAATGCAAACATCTTAAATGCAGTATTTTCAGTTTTGCATTGCCTTTTTTTAACCGTGGGCACATGTTTGTTTGCAGAATATTTACATTTTGGCAGAGCACAAGTATGATTTTGAGGCTCTGTTCCTACTGTCTACTGTACAAAAGATTCATCAATAATCCCAACTAGTGCTAGTTGAAAATTTTTCACTCAAAATGTTTTAGAAAAGAAAAATTGCTTCTGTGGAAAAAGTCCAGCTTTCAATTGAAAAACCGAACACGAGTAAATAGGAATATTTTTCATTTTTGGCTGCAAATTGAAAAACTTCCAATTGGAAATGCTGCTGTTTTATGGAAGTTTCAAGCTACTTCTACACTAGAAGCGCTGCAGCATTGCAGCTGCACTGATGCAGCTGTGCTGCTGCAGTGCTTCTGGTGATGATGCTCTTAGCCGACGGGAGAGCTCTTCTATTGGCCTAATTTCTCCATCTCCCATGAAGGGCAGTTGGCAAGAGAAGCGCTGTCTAAACTGGTGCTAAGGTTGGGAGGGGGTGTGGATTATTCACACCCAAGTGATGTAAGTTATACCAAAGTAAGTTCTAGTGTAGACAAGGTCATAGTTTATTTCATTCCCTTTCTGGACTATAGATCCTGGGGTATACTACAGCTGGGGACACCTATGATGTATGGATCAACAGGAGGGAGACTGTGGTGCAGATATGGGAGATGTAGTCTAACCAGGAGCCTGGGCTGTAGATAATAGGGGCATGAGGCACCCAAACCTTAAAATCCATTAGTCACTACAGCATTAGTCACAATTTCAAATTGAAATTTTGTTTTAAACAAAACAAAAAAAAAGGGGGGGGGTTTCAGTTATTCACCAGAAGTCAACATTTTTGACGGGGGAAGTCAATTTCTGACCAACGCTAGTCCGGACACAGCAATTCTAATGATGGAGAACTTTTGGCCATCTCTACAGTGAGCAGAGTTCTTTTTGTTCATTTTACTGGTCTTTCAGTCAAGCATCATCTTCAAATTCTAGTTTTCTGACCTATGTAACAGCACTGGAGATGCAGATGTAGTAATGCATATAAAAATGTGCAGAGCAGAGCTATTCAAAGTAATTTCTCTCTGACCGTTTCCTTTGATGGGGCTAGAGTTCATTTCATCCTTTTTCTGTTACACTCTAGAGAGCACTGTAATCAGTTTGCATCTATGGGTAGCCCAATTCAAACTTTCAGTAAATTAATTGGTGAACTGCATGGGAGTGCAGAAGCAAAAGAATGACAAACCTTGATCTTGGTGTTTGTATTCTCTCAGTAAATATTCAGCATTCAGTCAAGGACTGACTCAATTTACAGTTGGGGTGGCATTAGGATGGTACAGGTGTTACTTGGTGCTAGCGTAGAGATCATAGGATCAAACTGAAATATTGTAATTGATTAACTGAAGTATAGTATCAGTGTTTTAGAATAAGTAGGAATCAATGGACCAGATCCTATCCCTTGCTTTGCTGTGTTCTGCAGCCACAAAGCGAACTAATTGGCTACACAAGAATTCCCCTGGTGCTGGGGTAGGGCTGGCATAACAGCTCCTACACTACCCCCTTTCAGCAACCCTTTCCCTTTCACCACACCTTGTTTAAAAAAAAAAGTTAAATCTCTCTAAGTTGTTCCTTGGGACCAGCCAAAAGTCTTAAATGTCCTCCCTGAGATCTGGCCCGGTGTTTTAAAATACTTAACTTCAAAATTCTTATATTTAGAACGTGCTGTTTTAGTGCTGTGTGCATTTTCAGTATTTGGCTTTCATTTTCTTGTAGTAATATTTCATTGTTTTCTGTTTCTTTTCTAAGTTCTCTTTTCTCCTCTGCTCTATCCATTAATTCTCTCCAGAGCACCTATTTAATTCTCTCCATCTGTTCAGTTTGTGTTGCTCCCTCACTGTTTTTGTCCATGGGTGCAGTTTCAATCATCCTTTTCCCATATGCTTAGTTCTGTCTTGAGAATCCCAGTAGTAGGTTTTTTTTTTTTTGCCTCCAACTCTGTTGATCAGCCATCCATGTTCATATACAGGTATCCATAAGCTTCAAGAACACACATCACATTTTCTGCTGAGCCACATGAAGTTTTCCAGTCCCTGATGTGCCTGAAAACTTCTTTTTGCAAACTGGTGGTGTAATTATCTTCATGTTGTTCAGCAGAAAGAGTGAATTGTTCCTAAAAGGTGAATGTGGATAAATGGGAGAACCAAGGGGATTGGAAGTAAAGACATTTGAGACTCTAGCTATAATTAAAAAACAATGCACGGAAGGGAAAGAGATGATCAGATATGTAGAAGGTGTAACAGTGGTTACATAGTTTACACCTTTTAACAGATAAAACTAAAATTGCCTGATATTCATAGTTATGAAAGGATGGGCATTCAGGATCTTGGGACACTTGTTGCATATTCCAAACGATGAACACCGTCGTTAATTTTTAACAGGGAAAACACGTTAATTGCAAACCTATGCCAAAACTTATTAAAAGAATGAAACTCCATTGCTAAAACCATCTCACTATATCCATACTTACCCCCAAAATGATGCTGTTAGTGTGAGATTACATTGGGAAAACTTTCGTTGAAATTCTGTTTTACGTTAGTTGATCAAATCAAAAAATGTCCATGTTACAGAGCTATGGACATTTTAAAATAAAATAAAAAAATCTTTGAATTCCTGGACCACACCTCTAACCAGGTAAATTTTATAATTAGGCTGCTAAAACACCCATAAGTTAGCAATATTGTACAAAAGTACACTTTGCAGCACGTATGTAATTTACTATACTAAACCTCCCTCCCCCCCATGACAGATTGTGTCCTGTAATAAGAAAATTGATTAATGTGGTAACCTTAGCTCAGAAATTTTCTTCATAACCTCCATTTTTAATGTATTTGTGTTTAATATAACCAAATTCAGTTGATCTTAATGGGTTAAAATGAATTTACAATATACATATAGCTATGTTAAAAATTAAGTATTTTATTAAGATTTCTCAGAAAAAAAATTAGGAATGCCAGAAAAAGACTTGATCTGTAAGATTTTTTTTTTTTTACAAAGCCTACTGCTTACACTATATATGTATATGTATGTATGTGATGGTTTATTTCTTAGGTAAACCAGGAACAGATCCCAATTCAGCAGCGTGGGCAGCTTATTATGCTCACTACTATCAGCAGCAAGCACAGCCGCCACCTGCAGCCCCTCCTGGTGGACCACCTACAACCCAAACTAATGGACAAGGTACACAGATCGATCTGTTACAAGTTAAAACTACTCAGTACTGAAGGAAAATAATAGCCCGCCTAGACTTTTATCCTGTTACTGTTGGTTGGGTTCTCCTATACAAGGGCTACTTTATTGCATATTAGCCTATTGTGTTCAAAAATCCTTACTTCTAGTGCCAAAGCTATAAACTTGCAGCTTTGCTTCAGGTTCATGAGTGTTAGGAATAATGTTTAAAATAGAGGTTCTCAACCAGGGGTACGCGTACGCAGAGGTCTTCTGCGGGATACATCAACTCATCTAGATATTTGCCTAGTTTTACAACTGGCTAAATAAAAAGCATTAGTGAAGTCAGTGCAAACTAAAATTTCATACAGATAAAATGAGAAAGTAAGCACTTTTTCCCTAATAGTGTGCTGTGACACTTCTGTATTTTTATGTCTGATTTTGTAAAGCAAGTAGATTTTAAATTTACAGGTGCAAACTCAATTGATATGTCTGGTTTAAACCAATATGAGAGTCCAAGCACAAAGTCAGACCAGTTTAACTAAATCAGTATAAAATCACACCGTGATTTATATCTGTACAACTTCGTGTGTTCACCTGGTCTAAAATATTTTAGACTGCAAGTGGCATTTGCACAGCGTGTGAGTGTTAAAGACTTCTTGCATTCTTGAGAAATTTAAAGTATTAAGTTTTGATATTGGTTATTTGATATAAATATTTGATATTAAGAATTATTGTGTACAGTTTTGTTGTTTTAGCGTTGGTTAGTAAATTAGCTTGTTTTTATAGTGTGTTTAATTATAGATTAATTGCATTCATAAGTAAATTATATGTAAATATTTAAGCCATTTTTTGTTTAAAATTAATTGATAGCTGGATGCCTGGAAATGTTAGTATACAAAAATTTTGTTTAAATATATAACTTAATTCATGCATTATTTTATTTTTACTTTCTGTAAATCAGGAGAACAACCAAATCCAGCACCAGCAGGGCAGGTTGATTACACCAAAGCTTGGGAAGAGTACTACAAAAAAATGGGTATGTTATTCATTTTTGGTTTATTAAAAAAGTAGATCTTTGTAAGGGGAAAATGGTGTTCACATTTGATTTGGCAGAGTTTTAGCAATAAAAATATAACTATTTAATGCCACAGTCAATTGGCTTAGGTTCTTCTATTGTAGTAATTGAGCACATTGTGCCAGGAAATCTGACTGTAATTAAAATAAGATTTAAGCTATCTTTTCATTGTGCTAGCGATCAGCAATGGGCAGTGTTCCACATTTGGGGAGGGAAAGTGTATATTTCTTCTTAAATTCTTTTACTCCCTAACTGGCGTTGAGGAACAGATGTAGAAGTGGTTTTGGTTTTAACCAAGCAAACATGACTTCCAAGAAACTACATTGTGTAATGTATGAAATATCCCGTATTTAAATGTCGAGTGGAAAAGTAGCATTATTTTTTAATCTTTTCAACTTAAATACATATTTTTAAAAATCCTCCAGTATTTGGAGTTCATTCTTTCTTTTATATTGCCTTTGAGAATCTGGAAATTCGAGGTGTTTTATAAAGCTGTTGTATATCTTCCTGGTTTGGAAGTTCATCGATTTAACATTTGCTCTTAGGTGACCACTTATGTCTTTTTATTTTTATTATTGTCTTTTGTTTGCTCTAGCTTTTTATAATAAAGCTTGCTACAAATGAATGCCATTTCTATAGGTTTTATATGGCATGCCCTATTTTTTAAATCTGTTATTAGGTGTTCAACAGCTAAGTGCTATAAACTAAATCATAAAGATAGTGCTTGTTTTTAGCTTTGACTAGCTTTTTAAAAAAATAAAAGTGAAACTTGTGATTCTTTGAAGGGATATGTGTTTCACTTTGTTTAGTTGTCCGTCATTTCTTTATTTCTCCTTCCTTGAATAAGGAAGGAATATTTGGCACTGATGTGTCAGACCTGCTAGTAGGTGCTAATTCACTTTTCTGGGGCATGACATCTTCTCCCATTTTGAACATAATCTCGTTCATGGGGCTCAGCCTCATCCTTAGGCATACTCCAGAATTTCTGCCTCTGGCCATGCAAATAATAGCAGTGAGCAGTATTTCTCTTCTTTTCAGCCTTCATCCAGGGGCAGTTTTTAGGGGCATCGTTCTCCAAATTAAACCATCCATCAGGCTCCTTTACCTCTATTTCTTCTTTTCCTGAGCATGATAGTCGTGATGAAATGTTTAAGAGGTCTTCCATCTCAGGAGGGGGAGTTCTGTCACAATTCTCCCAGCCTAAAAACACTCTGCCAAAACTCCGTTCAGATTCTTAAGGTTTGTTGGGCTTTTCCATTCTTTCCCTTAACAGCTCAGACTTCTTTTCAAGGGTGAGTCAGTCCTATTCAGATCCTGTTTAGTGCCTGTGAATCTGCAGTTGGGTCAATCCTTGCTGTTCATGGATTCTTCCCATTAACTCCCTAGCCATTGGTCCAGTCCACGTCTAAGGCAACAAGTTCTAGAGTCTCTTCTCACATTCTTAAAGGGATAATTGCAATCCTGCCAAGAAATCTGGTATTTGTTCTGACGTGGTTTCCCTCCGAAGGAGGTTCGAGGCTCCTTCAGGAACCTTTCCCTTCATTTCCTTTCTTAGGCCTTGGCTACACTGGCAATTCACAGCGCTGCACTTGCTGCACTCAGGGGTGTGAAAAAACACCCCCCCCCCCCCCCCCCCCCCGAGCGCAGCGAGTGCAGGGCTGTAAAGCACCAGTGTAATCAGCGCCTGCAGTGCTGCGAGAGAGCTCTTGAAGGGACCAGTTCTCAGATGGGGGGAAAAAATTCACCTTTCAAAAGGTAAGGCAAAAAATACCAAAAGGGCAGAAAAAATTGCAATTCAATAGTTGGGAAGCATTCCAGATCTTTCTTTCCCCTCCATCTCCAGCTGTAGTTAATCTCATGAAAGGAGTACTCTTGACTTTAAACCTTCATAAGCCTGAGACAGAAAACCAGGAGAGGTCATTTCTCCACAGACCTGTTCAAGGTAAAGGGGAAGGAAGGTGATTTCCCTATCAAGATCCATCCAAAATGGACTATGAACAATTTAGATCCAAGGGCAAATATTATTCAGTATTAAGTTAGAATTTGCAGTTCCCCTTCTCTTTCTTCAAAGAGGTTGTAAAGGAGGAATGGGAGATTTCTGACATGGGGAAGAGATTGTCAGCAAGACATTATGCTCTGTAAGCTTTCAAAACCCCAAATGCTCCCTCCTCGATAGTTGCAGTTGTACCATCCCTTGTAACCCATCTAGTAATTCCTGGCAGGAAGATAGAAGCCACCTTTCATAGGGACTGGGAAGCCTCATCAGCAGTACTAGAAGCTACTCTGGTAATTACATGTTTCACGAGAGCAAATGCTTGCCACCGCTCCCCAGAACAACGATAAGTTTTTTAAGTTGGTTATGAAGAAAGTTATTCTTAGCTATTGTATTCATAGTGATGGGTCCATGATTTTCATGAGGTTAGCAGCAAGGGCCATGGCAGCAAACTCCATGGCCAAACACCCACCAACTCCATCTTAAACACAGGACTGCAGATAATTCCACTATGCAAATTCACCATCTCAAAATTCTCAAGTGGAACCCTGTTTGAGGAGAAGCTTGAAAAGCTGGTAAGTGACAGTTTGGACAAACCAAATTACTTGCTACCCACTCCAGCATAGTCAAAATGGACTACAAGCACATATACAATGGGTGAAGTTCTTTTTTTTCCCCACGAACATCAAAGATGATACCATCTTATTTCAAGAATAAAGACTGGGCATGAAATGTCAGGGAGAAAGCCAGATTAGGAAATGGGCACTTTCCCTCCTTTCAGTCCAAACCATTAATGTGGCTGTAAGCGAGTCTGCCTCTGCCCAGGGCTAGGAGGAAGGATATCGCGCTCTTCAGACTCGTGACTCGGACAGTGGGTACTAGAGAGCATAGCAAGAATACTTTGGAATTGTCTCCTCCACATTCTTCCTTCTTTCTGTCTCAAACCTTGAAGAGTAACAAACATCAATCCATCCTGAATAACACATTTATTGCAAGTTGGGGCAATAGAGCTTGTCCTTTTAAGACCAAAGATACCCCATGGTCTGCTCTATTTTCATATTAAGCAATAGATCAGGTGCAGTCCAGATCATCCTAGACCTCAAGAAACTGAACAAGTAGCTGAAGATTAAAATACAGGACATTCTTCCAGTATAGCAGCAGAATCTCCTGCATATGTCCTGATATTGCTGGACCCTGGCAATATCTTAACTGCCATCAGCAGTTCATCAATTTCACCTACCGAACTGGTGCTGCCAGTGCAGAGTTTTACAGTTTGGTCTATCCTCTGCCTCCAGAGTTTTGTCAAAAATAATAGTGGTGATAGCAAGACTCTGGACTGTAGAAACTCATATATACCCCTTGTTAGACAACATAGTTGCTTAGCAGTTGATAAATACAAGGAGGGCCAGTATGTTCCTGACATAAAGAAAGCTTGACTAGATTCAGGCACTGATCTAAGGCAGGGGTAGGCAACCTATGGCACGCATGCCAAAGGCGGCACGCGAGCTGATTTTCAGTGGCACTCACACTGCCCTGGTCCTGGCCACCGATCCGGGGGGCTCTGCATTTTAATTTAATTTTAAATGAAGCTTCTTAAACATTTTAAAAACCTTATTTACTTTACTTACAACAATAGTTTAGTTATATATTATAGACTTCTAGAAAGAGACCTTCTAAAACCATTAAAAACCATTACTGGCATGCGGAACCTTATTTTAGAGTGAATAAATGAAGACTTGGCACACCACTTCTGAGAGGTTGCTGACTCCTGATCCAGGTATTACGTTGTGGAGAAACACCAGTCCATCCTTACCTGCAGCTCCTAGGTCTTTTGGTCACATGAAAAAATGCAAGACTGCATGTGAGTTTCAGGAGTTCCAGAACCATTCAAACAAGATGCAGAGGAAAATGTGATTGTCCCTCTGCTGGTAGAAACAGGAAGTCCATGTGATGATAGAACCTTCCCTTCAGTCAAGAGGCCAGCCTTTTCCATAGAACCAGCTTCCTAGGGATGAGAAATCAGGTTGGCTGTTCTGGCAGTCAGGCAACACAATGATCATTACATATATAAATCAATGAGTGGGTGCAAAGAATCTCAATCTAAATGCTTAAGTGTGAATTCTCCTATTTCAATCAAGATGATCAAAATAAAAGGACACTGAAAACAAAAATGGACTAAGTTTTCATCAGCTACACAACCCAGAATAGGTTGAATGAAGAAGTATTCCAGCAAATATCCAAAGAGCCAATCTGCCCCCATATAGGTATATTTCCGTCCAGTTGGAATGGAGAGTTAAGGGAAACAGACCAAGGTTAACTGGGGATATGTTCTTGCTCACAGAGGGCTTAAATGGTTTTTGTGTGCTTCCAAGGCCCCCTCCCTTCCACTGTAAGGAGAAGCAATTAAAAAGATGAAGGCATAATCATTGTTAACACAGATTGGACCTACTGGGATTATCCTAATGGTCTTAATTTCAATTTCTCACCAATTAAGATGCTCTGTTGCAGAGCCTGCTGCAGAATCCCAAACTTGACTACCTGAAACTTACAGCTTGGTTGCTGATCATCAAGTCCTAAATAGGATGGGATGTTCATCTGAACTCTTCTAGCCTTTCATCTTCTCTGCCTACACACAAATTTGGACAGACTTCTTTCTAATGCTTGGAGAGAGATCCTAGGAAATCCAAAACTGTAGTTCTGGATTTCTTTGGTCTGAAATCTCCCACCTGTTTGTTTTTATCTCAGCATTAAATAGTGTTATAAGCACAGATCATCGAAATATTAAGCAGATAGCTCAAGATTCCATAGGGTAGTACATCTATCCAAACCAGCAGTCAGACCTGTCTTCTCTTCGTGCGGATCTGCAGTTTTCATAATGTATTCACTGAGACCCAAGATGTAAATTCCATATATTTTCTTTACATAATCATGATTCCGGGTTGCAATCATGTCAGCAAGAAGAGTGTCTGCTCTTAGAAGGCACAAGCTTTATTACTTTTTCCACACAGTCAGTCACTATTCCAGAATAATTCCCAGAATCAGTAATTACAAAGGAACTTTTTTCCATACGTCAGGAGAGTTCATTCTTTAGTTTTACTCAAAGATTCAACACCCTAAAGAGCATTGCACATTCTGGGTGTGAGATGCACTCTTAGATTTTATCATTGTAGAATCTTCTAGGTCAGGGTGTAATCATTGTTTTCCTTTACCTTACGTACCTGGGCCTGAAAATGTCTAGATTTTTCATAGTCAAACTCTGCATTAGTGAGGTTCGAAGATAAGCAGTCTGAGTGGATCAAAGCCCATTCAGCATGCTCTGCAGTAACATCTTGGCATATGATGAAGCATCAGCCACCACAGAAGAATCAGAAAATGTGCCAATTGGTTACCCATTAACATGTTTATAAAATGCTTGACCTTAATTCCTGTTCAGAAGCATTGTTCAGAGGTCCCCAAGTACCATACTAATACTTAAGGAAGGAATTCCTCTCCTTCCTTATTGCCCACTACAGCCTAGACGTTTAACTGGTAGAGAGGTAATTGTTAAGAATAAAAAAATTAACTGCTTTTCTGGGACTGCCTCTTTTCTTAGTCTGGCTTCTTTGATAAGTCTTTCATGTGCTTTTACAGTGGCCTCTTCAAGGTGCATGTGTGTGTATATAGTTAATATGATCTAATAAAGCATTACTGGTAAAAAGTTTCAGTATGCTAATTAGACTTTAGTGTTTCAGTACAGCTTTGGAAGGACTCATCCTGAGTGAAGGGATGTGGTGAAGCCCCAGAATTCCATTATTCCTGGGGAAATTCTGCGCCAAAAAATTAAATTCTGCAAACAAAATTTCCCTCAGGAGTAGAGAGTTAAAGAACCCCTACGACAACCCAGTTCCTGCTTCTTTGTCATAGTCTTCTCCTCTCCTCCCCCCAGAGCCCAGGTGTGGGGCCCTCCCTGGCCCAGACACACTCACACCCCATACCCCACCCTTCCCCAAGGCCAGCTGCAGGTGTACGTCTTCCCCCTTCATCCCCCAACACTGACAGACCCTGCCCTCCTAGAGCCATGGGAAACCCTCCAGTTCCTCCCTCTCCCTCCCCCTGGCCTTGTCTTCTATTTGTGAGCTGGGCTCTGCCGGGTCCAACGGCTCCTACTGGTGACCAACATCTCTACAGCCTATTTCTATGGGGGGAAATGGAAATTCTGCCCTCCCACCATTAATTTCTGCAAAATCCTGCATTGTGTAGTGGCACAGAATTTCCTCAGGAGTAATTCCATGGAGTAAGCTTGAGCTGTCTCTGGAATTTGCAAGAAAGGTAGTCTAACCCAGATCCTTTCTGGACCTCTTCCACAAAGTAAGTCAGCAGATAATAAATTCGATACTGGTTTTGGTGTGAGTTTTTGCACTCCATAAGGACAGATGGTTAAATACAGAAAGAATCTTCAAAACCTTCCTTTTCCAGTTGCGGTTCTGGAGATGTGAATGGAAGAAGTTGGAAAGTACTTTAGGATATAACTTGTAAAAGGTGGTTATACACGACAGCCAGCTCTATCTCGTATTTATAAAATGCAGAAATTGGAAACCTTTCCATGGTACCAGTACACATTACTGCACATTTCAGCACCATACTTTAACTTTCTTTTTTTCTTTGATTCATGTCTAATACAAAATCTCTAGCTATAATTGAAAGTGGGTATGTGAAAGAAAATTTACTTCTGGTAACTTCAATAGGATCTATTGATATTGGAGACCTTTTGACCACACTGTTGGAGGAGGGTAAATGCAAATGGCACGTGACAAACTACATGACTTCAGCTCCTAAATTTCCATTTGGGTCATAACTTAAGTTTTCTTCATCAGGAACAGAAGAGATGCTTTACCATCTATCTACACAGTTTGATCAAGAGAAAGTAGAATTTTAAATTTTCTTCTAGGATTAAGTGGTATCAACTGTGCTGGCCGTACCTCAGTAATATGACCAGGACAAAAATCACTAACCCTTAGGAAAACTTTTAATATCCAAGTGTATGTAAACTGAACACTGGCTGATTTTGCTCCAGTGCTGTGCCAGGGAGGAATCTTGGCTATCGGGAGGTGTGAATCCCTCCGTCTGGGAGCTATTAATAAGAGAAAGGTTGTGTTGGGAGGTCAAGATACAGGGATGGAAAGGGTTCGCTAGGGAGCTGTAAGGAATCTTAGTGAGCCATGTTTAGGAATAGAAGACTGGGCTTCTGGAGATGTGAAGGGAAGAGTTGGAGAGTGCTTTGGGATATAACTTTTTTTTGTTTTGTTTGTTTTAAACAAGTTTATTGCATGCAATATAACAGGCTACCTCATATTTACAAAATGTAGGAACTGGAAACCTTTGCATGGGGCCTACGCACATTACATTTGCAAAAGAGGATTGGAATAAACAAAAGAAAAGTAGAAGGGATGTCTTTCACTCTGGTGTACTTGTAAATCCTTTGTTTCTTCTTATTTTACGGTTTCTAGCTGATTTGTTTCCTCAGAAGATCCAGGTTTGTTTAAAATCTTTGTATGACCACAGTGAACAGGGATCAGTTTGAGTTGCAGGAACTGAAGTGTTTTCTTCTTTTTATTTTTGCAGTTTTCTATTCTCTCTGTCTCCCAAAATAAAAAAAATCTAGGAACCTTACACACCTTGTTAGCCAAGATTATAAAATTTAGGACATATCTTAATGTATCAGTATGCATATATACTAATATTCCATAAAGACTTGTCTTTGGAAGATCAAGACAAGTCAGTTAATCTGTGTCCTTGGCTGTCTCAACCAGCCATCTTGAGCATCTCAAACTCTACCTGAGGCCTTGGCTACACTTTCCAATTGCTGTGAAGCGCAAGTGTTGTCGTGCTGCCAGCACTGCGAGAGCTCTCTCGCAGCGCTGTAAGTACTCCACCTCTCCGAGGGGAGTAGCTTGCAGCGCTGCATGCGCTGATTACACTGGCGCTTTGCAGCGCTGCGCTGGGGGGGGCGTTTTCACACCCCTGAGTGCAGCAAGTTGCAGCGCTGTACAGCGCCAGTGTAGCCAAGGCCTGAATGTGTGCTAGTATTTTGTTAGTAGTCATGTGTTTCCATTATAATGGCAGCTGGCAAAAGCACCTTTGGAGTGTTGTAGCTCTTGAATGTCAGCTGGGATGCCCCATTGTCATGCAAAAAGGTGGTGGTAATAATAGGAGGAGTTACGGGTTTCTAAATTCAGAGGGCTTGGAGGGAGGAAGAGGTTAGGGGCATCCTTGACCTTCCTTTCAAATAGTAATAATGGTTTATTATTTATTTATTTTAAGTAATAACTGTTGCCTGTTGGCGTATTCTATGTACTGTATTGCCTTCTGCTTACAACTTTGAGCACTGTTGAATGAGGCAATAGTTCTTAATTATAATCCGCCAATTATTGTGTGTGTTGAGAATAAATTACAGAGCTTGAAATTTGGAGGTGAGGGGGAAGGAGGAGGATCTTGGGGATTGTTGTCTTTTGTGGAATATATTAATAAAAATATGTGGTCTTTGATGGAAGTGCTTAGCTCTAATAGTGTTAAACAGATCTTGAGATTTATTTCTATTTGCTCGGATAGCAAATCTCATTAAATTTCAAGTTAATTATTAATAGCTGGTGTGTTAGTAAATGCAGCCTGTGCAACAAGATCACTTTTTGTAATCTGACTACTTAATTCCTCTTCCTTGTTGACCTGCATTTTAACTGAAAATACTGTCAGTTATTAAATTCAAGTAAATCCAAGTGGGCATGCTTGGAAAAGAGAGTGGTTTTTTTGTTGCCCCCCTCCCCTACCACCCCCCTCTCCCCCCAAAGTGTGCTCTGAAACACGTTTCAGCAGGAATCCTTTTTATTTTTTTGCTTTTAAAAGTATTAACATACAAGGTCTAAATGACAAAATGTGAGTGTTCATGTGCAAACTTCCTGACTCCTGCACGCTGCTTTCTATAAAGGATGTGCTCAAATTCAGTCACCTGGAAGTAGGAAAATCGGTATTGTTGATATTTAAGCATATTTGAAATGGTAGTGTCCCAGAGTTAAAAGTGGCTCTCTAATGTCAACAGGAAGAATAGCATTGTGTAAATTACTTGATATTTACATGTATGCTATCTTTATTTTTTTTTACTTGGACCTGAAATCAACTGCGAGGCAGAATACCTCTGTCTTTGTATATATGTATAATTTTGGTGTACACGGGAGTTTTTACATTAAAATGTGGGGGGTTTTTCAGGTCAACAAGGGCAGCCACAAGATTATTCAAAGGCTTGGGAGGAATATTACAAGAAGCAAGGTAATGTTTGCTAGAAATGAGATTATTTTGAGCTTCTTTGTCTTTGTTACAGCAACAAAGTTATGTAGTTCTAATTTATTTTAGGTCAAGCAGTTCCAGCTCCAGCTGGGGCCCCACCAGGTCAGCCTGATTATAGTGCAGCATGGGCTGAATACTACAGACAGCAAGCAGCATATTATGCCCAGACAAGTCCACAGGGAATGCCACAGCATCCTCCAGCACCACAGGTATAAAGTTTTATGAATTTTGTGTTTATAAATTTTTTTTTTGCATGTCTCCTGTTTTGTTACCGTTGGAGTGTGCATCCTTTTTTTCTAGCAGAATAACTCAGAATAATTAGTAAATGACTTTTATCTGGTAACTTGAGTTCTCTATCTCTTCAGAACGTTCAGTGCTTTTGATTAAAAATTTTTCTCCCCCCAGGGTTTAGAAAACCATGCAAGAAGCCACCACCATTTACATTAACCAATTTTTCTTTCTTAAAGGCTTCACTCCTGAGTTAGCTCAATTTAAAGGATTTTCTTTAACTTTTTGTGTATCTCTTATGTATCTCTTCTGCACAGGGCCAATAATAAGAAGTGGACAATACAGTATTTGCTTCATTGTGTGGGGGAAAAAACCTTTGTTAAATGTATGGATGCAGACGCCTTGATGAAGATCTTAATTTTGTTTGGTTTAAAAATAGTGTTTTTGAAAATGTACAAAATATCTATCACTACTGATAGGAGGTAATATTTCTGTGTAGAAATGAAAATTGGTTTGTTTTTAGTATATTAGTGTAGATGTACACATTCCAGCAAATGTATTTGCAATTATTATGTGGTCAATGCTTTGTGATATAAATGTACTTTTTCAATGTATACTTTCACTTTTAAAATGCCTGTTTTGTGCTTTACAATAAATAATATGAAACCTCCTGTGTCGGTAAGTTGGATATGTGGGTATTTAAAGAATTCTAGGACTTATTAGCAATGCTGAATTAAGGTATATGTACCCAAATGAGATTTTTTTTCCCCCCATGAAATCTTAGAATGAGTTTAAAAACCTGTCATTGGCATGTTTTTCCCCTTTGCAGAATAGTTGTAGATGGAGGATCTCTTTCATTTATTGTATTTTGCTGTCTAGCACCAGTAATCTTGATACCTTTATTTTCTTTCTATTTGATTAAAAACTGCATGTGTTTAAAAAGGTGATCTTTTGGCATACTTCCATTGCATTAACAGTGAAATTTCCCTTTTTATACATGACCACTGTTTCAGACCTGTACAGCTGCTATAAGTTAACCTTTCTGTTTTTAATTTGATACTGTTTCAGCATAACTATTTTAAACATTTTTCAGATTAGTTATAAAAGGTTTTTACTTTTATAATTAAATGTTCTAAGCATTCAGTTTGCAGTAGTTCATTTCAAAAATCAGTGTAGAAAGGTGAACGTGGTTACCAGAATTGCATCTGACATTGAAACTTTATATTTTGTTTGGGGTGGGGGAGTGGTTGACAGAGAACTTCTTTCAGTACAGATAAGTTCTGTTGTGTAAATGCTCAAGACCAGTTGTTGAATCAAATTATTTGATATACTTTTTTTGTTACATTACTGCTCGTACTGAAAATCTGATATTCTGTTGAAATTCATTGTTTGCTGTTTGCATATTTATTGGCTCTTTGCATATATTAGACTACATGCAATACAGTCTGTCTTGCCATTGTCTGTTGAAGTGCAGGTTTGATCCAGCCAGTATAGAACTAGCTCTATAGGGGTGAGGAGGACTGTGCTGTGTATCATCCTTGATTGTTCCTTCAAGGAGCATTGCACTGTAAGTACATCAGAATGACAAATTGATGAGCTGCAACAGTATCGTTTGTCAATTTTCCACATAATGCAAATGCCATACTTGTGTGAATATTATGTTGGAATACAGTGCTAATATTTTAGGAAATCATAACTGCTTCTTAATTCAGAAACATAGGTGTGCATATATATATGTGAGCTTTATGGGTAAGTATTCTTGAAATGTTCAGCAATAGCTAAAGAAAATCTTGTGTTATCTAAGTAATACAACATTTTTCACGAGGGCTCCTGAGACAAAGGTTGTATTATTTAGTCTATGAAAATATGCATATCTTGTTCATATGAAAGTGATTGGAACTGCTTGACAGACAGACCAGTTGTTTTGTCTTAAGTTAGTTTGCAGACATGTAGTGATGCAGGTATATGTTAAACCATTTTATAAGCCTGTATTAGCCATATCTTTTTGGAGCACCATTTGTTGCTTTGAGAATACTTTTTTTAAGGTGGCTGCATAGAGAAGTAAAACTTAAGGCTTGAAATTTGAAGTAGTTTTATTATTCAGATAATTAGCAATGTATTTTATTGTGTTTTGTAGAACCTGGAGGGAACTACTGTACCCCTTTTTAGATTAGGAATTTTAGTAGTAGTTTGAAACAAACAGCTAGGAAGATACTGCAATCTTTAGTGTAGGATATGAAGTTTAATAGTTAAGATATTTTGCATGATACTTTTGTAGATGACCTTATAGTAGAATGGTGCATTTATTACTAATTAAACTGAACAAAATTAAATTCACTGGATACTTTATCATTCACAAAATGGAGGCTGTTGATTTTGATTCATTTTAAGGTATAAAATCTTTATTAATTGCAAACAGTGCAATTATTTATACTTCACAGTGCCTTCCCAGACCTTCCACCTTAGGTTCTGCTGCAAAAAGCAACAGGTAAGCACAACCTAAGGAAGTATATAAATACATATTTCAGTACATTAATGTTGTCCCTGTGAGATTTTTGTGGTTGTGTATTCAAAAGCAATCTGCTGATTTCCCCAAATGCATTCTGTTACTCATGGTTCCATTTCAGTGGAAAGTCTCTTAGTTGTTTAAACAACCGTTCACATTTCTGGGTAAATATGTATCTTTATTTTTTAGAAAAGATGAGTGGATTGCTGCAATAATTAAACTTAATCTGAATAAGTCATTTTTTGTTACTTTTTCCTCAAATAGCTGAATTGTAACAATTTAACAAAGGAAAACAAAACTTTTCCCCCTCCCCTAAGATGCAGGAAATACTTGGTTAGAAACTTCAACAGCCTTCACAAATGTTTTTATAACTGGCAGGTCATTATTCCCACCCCACCCGTAAAAGCTAAATAGAATACTGTGTGTTTCTCTTGACTTTTTAAAGAAGTTATACAACATAATATTAGTGAAATTTTTAGATAAACTAGTTTGCTTATCCATCTGATATAGTAGGAAAATTGACACAAGTTTTGCAGAATAGTATGTCTTACTAGAAAGCATGTGCACAAGTGAAATGTTAACTGTATGGCAAATAATCTTTTCATTATCTATATAGCAATCAGTATTTTCTGTTCTTTGATACTTTAACTGAATTGCTGTATACTTTTGCCAGTTTAAAATGTTTGTTTTATTCGATGGTCTGGTACAGTTTTTTAGTTAAAGCAGCATCTCATCAGTTTTTGTTTATTCAATATATAAAATGTGCTGATCCTTTTTCAAAAGTCCTGCTTATATCTATATCAAAGAAAAATATTCAAAAATACTGCCTTCATTTTCACACACAGTGCTGAAGATGCTGCAAGCACCAAATCATAGCTCATAAAATCAGGTCCTGAGATAGTTACTACCAATAAAGAGGAATCCTTTGAGTGTATGCCATTGGTGAGCCGATGAGCACGGACCATAGAAGGGGTCCATGTAGAAGGTAAAATTGGCAAAACAACAGATTTGAAATGTATCCCATACATAATGGTGTAGGGTATAATTTTTCTGTCTGATCACTTGTCATTCTTTAAAGTGCTATTTGCTTGACCATAAATGTTCAATAATCTGTTTAGTTTTAAAAACTATGTGGCTAATATTAAACTATATATTTTAATTTATATTCTTCTAAGCAGTCAAGCTTAGATATATTTACCTTCTGAAATTAATAGTTGCACTTAATTCCCTCAAGCCACTTCATTTTTGTTTACTTGTAGTTTGATATGTAACTCATTTATTTTTCACAAGAGAACTAGGTATGTACCCCCAGTGGGTTTTAAATCCTAAGAATTTATTGTCTGGGGTGGGATTTCTATTTCACTTCCTTAAACATGCTGCTTTTTATTTCACCGTTACATGAATATTTTAATAATTAAAATCTTAAGTTGAGTAAATTTAAGAAGTGGGAGAAAATAGAAAAGACAGGCCAGTTATTTGGATTGATGATAGGGTGTGAAAGTCATAATGGCTTCAGTTTAGTGTTTGTGGCATATTGATTTTCAGCTCACTTATTGCTGGACTTATAGGCATATTTTATGCTAAGTGTAGTGTTATTATTTAAATCAGTCTCCAAACTATTTCTTTTAGAGGACAGAAGATAATTAAATTACTAGAATCTTATTTCTGAGCAAAGATTGTTTTTGTGATTTGGTAGAAAAGTAACTGAACTTTCCAAAATGGGACGTTAAATAAATGTATCTTGATTTGATAGAATCCCGCAAATGAAATAGGAAGTTGAGTATTGCAGTTTTAAAAGGGAAGTAGGGGAAGTGTAATGTTTAATATAGTAAAAGCATTTACAGATCACTTTCTTCAGTCTTTATACTGTACGACATGCCATGAAATACATCAGCTGGAAGGATAATCTTCATTTGGAAGTATCATAGTGTATTTTGGTGTCCAGGCAGGTTGTATTATTATTCACTGCACAGCCTATCTTACGTGAAATATTTCATCTTCTTCCATAACAGTTTTATTGGATGCTAGAAACTATTTTTCCCCCTCATGAAATAGCTTTTCTATGTTTCCTTTGCATGTTGTAAATTGGCAAAATTTGGGCCGTCCAGTAAGCATACAGTTGACAGGGTTCCCTCTTCCCTAGTAATACCCTATAAAACTCTCATGTATATGCACATATTTCTCTTATGCATGTGAGATGCATTTTCGTCCTGAGAAAAGTGTTCTCTACAGAAACTACCCGTGTGTAAAAAGAAGATTGGCTTTATAAGGCTACTGTGATGGGAAGTGTCTTAGGGAGATGCAGCTTGGACTTGAGGTAAATTGAATGCTTTACAAAATGTGGTTTTGAGCTTGCATTATTGACATTGTATGTAATATGGGTACACATTAACTGTATAACATTTTTGTATGGTTTTATGGTTTTCTCAATAAATGTAAAATGATGGATAGTACAAAATAATGTTTTGTCTTTTTTCCCCTTCTTTCCTCCTGGCTTTATATTGACTTTCGCATGTCAGCTTCAGATGGAAAATACATACATTTGTGATTATTTTCACAGTATTATATAAATTCATGCAAGAAACATTAAATGTAGGGCTGGAAGGGACCTAGAGAGGTCATCTAGTCCTTGTCACCTCCAGTAGTAGGGTCAGACCAAGTATACCTAGACCGTTGCTGACAGGTGTTGGTTTAACCTGTTCTTAAACTTCTAGTAATGGAGATTCCACACCCTCCCTTGATCATTTACTCCAGAACTTAATTATCCTTATAGTTAGAATTTTTTTTCCTATCACCCTTGCAGCAGATTAAGCTTGTCCATACTTCAGTGACAAGGAGAACAGCTACTCACTGTCTTTTCTCAAAACTAAACATACCCATTTTTTAAATCTTTCCTCCTCATGTTTTTTTAAACCTTGTTGCTCTCCTCTTGAATAAGCATGATGCCCAAAACTGGGGACACTGTTCCACGTGAGGCCTCACCAGTGCTGAGAAGAGTGGGAAAAGCTGTCTTACATACAAACACTCCAGTTAAAACACCTCAGAATATTTGCCTTTTTCGAAACTGCATCACGTTGTTGACTTGTACTGCTAAAAAAGAGATGAGGGCTACAGAGGATCAGAAATTGAATACAACTGTCTAGCCCAGTTATTTACCACTTTGTATTTTTATTTCCACATATAGTACTTTGCACCTGGCTTTTTATAAGTGCACTCTCCGCTCCATTATCCAAGTCATTAATGAAAATATTGAATAGTATCAGACCCAAGACATATCCCCTGCTGGCTCCCAGCAGATATGTTCATCTAATTTGACAGCAAACCATTGATTATGCTCAGAGATAGTTATCTTTCAACCAGTTGTGTATCCATTTTATAGTAATTTCATTTAGTCCACATTTCCCTAGTTTGGTTATGAGAATGTCATGGGGGACTGTCAAAAGCCTTATTGAAATTAAAATGTCACATTTACTGCTTCTCCCTTTATCCACTGGGCCAGAAACCCTGTAAGAGAAAGAAGTAGGTTGGTTTGGCATGATGTGTTCTTGACAAATCCGTGTTGGGTATTACTTATCACCCTCTTATCCTGTAGGTGCTTACAAACCGATTGTTTAATAATTTTGTGAAGAAACACTACCTACATGAAATGAAGCCAGATGTATTTGACAATTTATCTTCTAATTGTAATATTCAGAAGACTGTCACGCAACTGATCAGCAAAATAATTCTGTCAGGATATATCTAATTGTAATTGTTCATTGAGAACCAGAAAAAAGCTTCAAAAATATACAGCTAATACAAACACAAATGGAACCAACAACTAGAATATATAACTTAAAATAAAAACTCAAACAATCATTGTTTTATTTTCTCCCAAAGGATTGCATAAGAATTCATTTGGGTACAGCCTCTAGCTTATTGTATTATGTTGAGGAATACAAATGCTGAACCTCAGGAAAAGTTGAAGTATGTGTACTTTGTATTTTAAAAACAAGTCCTATGAAAGTTGGACAGACTAATCTGAACAAAAATCCATTTTAAGATGTTTTGAGACACTGACATGTACATCCATTTGTCTTTGTGGATTTCCCATAAGAGAATTAATGCTTAGTTGTCTTTTCACTACAAAACCAAACATACACTAAGATGCAGTAATAAAAAATTCAACCAGCTGAGGATGAAAGTGGAGAAAGTAGCTGTTGTGCAAACCCCAATATATCCCAGATGTACTTTCTACTGATTTTGTTTTTATATGCCAAATGCTATTTTAACATGGGTAACTGGTAAAGTAGTGGGGGAAAACACAACCTTCAAATGCAAGTCTTGGTAGTCTAATGGTTATCAAAACTTTAGTGATGAATTCACACTATTAGTGATTATAGGCTAATTACACATCCCATTACTACGTTGAATATAAGTATTAAAGCTGATTGAAAGGAAAATGTTTTATTAAACAAAAAGCTTAAACCATTACATAACCTTTTATTGTTTTAAAAATAGTACATTATTTTATTCCAGAAACATTCACTTTTGCCTGTTAAGTCTGAGACAAAATAAAGCAGCTATAAACTTAGTGTTCATGCAGAATGTATTTCTACCTATTGAACTTCCAGATTATGTATTTAACTGTTATACTACAGAATAATTGGTCTTCAAAGGTAGGAACACAAATACAATTCATTTTTTTTCTATAGTTGGGCTTTTTCATACCAGTCCTTGTTTTAGATGTAATGTGCCTTTGATACCAAATTTCACATTGTAACAGAACTTGAACACTCATGCAGTACAAAGGATCTCCCTATCTGATATAGGAATGACACTTTCTAGTTCCTTTTATTGGCCCCACCACAGAAAAAGAGATGGATGCAGTAAGAAAGTTGAGGGGAGGTTTCCAGCAAAAGTAGAGCATTAGTAGTCATCAGCTAGAAAAGAAAAGGAGAGTCAAGAAAAATGGAATAGACTTTGTAACAGGAAAGGTGTATAAAGTAATTAGGCTCTCAAACAAAACAAGAGAAAACATTAACTCTTACTTTCAATGGTGAGAATACAGGTGCTAGCTGCTGTGCCTCTGCTGTTGACCGCTTTACACATATATTCTCCTTCATCTTCTGGGAAAGTTTCTGGTAAGTAAAGGCAGTAAGTTTCTCCTCTTTCAATGTACTGATAGTCCTCAGAGTCCTGCAACATTTCCCCTTCAAACCACCATGTGACTTCAGGTTTTGGCTCTCCCGTAATTTTAACAGTAAATCTTACTGGCTCGCTGTCTACAACTGATACATTCTTTAAGGGTTTTTTGAACCATGGGGCTCCTGACCGAGCTTGGTTCTCTTCATCTTCATAAGTAGAGCCATTTATAATACTTCCCTCTTCCTCTTCCTCCTCTTCCCTTTTCTGTGTTAAAAATACATTGATTTAGAGAATTTCAAACACAGTTATAACATGAACAGTTTGCAATGCCTCGTAAATCTTTGGCCATATGAAAGTTAGAAAAAAAAAATTTTAGGGACAGGAGATGGCAACTCTCCCAACGCAAACATACTGGATAATAACGGATTATGCATCAATACCACAATCTGGATACTGAACAAGAAAGGCATTATGGGAAAGTTGGGGCAGACGGAGCTTAATGTGGTGGGGTGCTGAGGTGGAATAATATAAGAATGTATGTTGCTTCTTTCTTATTTGAGAACTGGCCAAATGTTTAAAGGAAAACACATGCACTTTCTCTACAGCATTATGTATGTATTAGAGGTGTTAAACTATTTAAAAAAATTAATTGCCGTTAGTCATAGTTTTAATTGCACTGTTAAATAATAATAGAATACCAATTTAAATTATAAATATTTTTGGATGTTTTTCTACGTTATATTGATTTCAATTACAACACAATACAAAGTAGACAGTGCTCACTTTATATTTATTACAAATACTTAGACTGTAAAAAAAAAAATCAAGTTAAAGCATGAAGAGGCTTGAAAGTTTAGCACAGTGGTTCTCAGACTTTTGTACTGATGACCCCTTTGACACAGCAAGCCTCTTGAGTGTGACCCCCCTTATACATTAAAAACACTTTTTTATATATTTAACACCATTATAAATACTGGAGGCAAAGCGAGGTTTGGGGTGGAGGCTGACAGCTTGCGACCCCCCCCATGTAATAACCTTGTTGAACCCCTGAGGGGTTCTGACCCCCAGTTTGAGAACCCCTGGTTTAGCATTTCTGGCACAAATACCTTGCAGCGCTGGCTACAACAGTGCCATACCGAATGCCTGTTCTCACATTCAAGTGACGTAAATAAGTAGTGGGCAACGTTATCTCCCGTAAATGTAAACAAATTGTCTTAGCGATTGGCTGAACAAGTAGGACTGAGTGCAGCTATGTATTAAAAAAAAAAATTATTTGTAAGTTGCACTTCCATGATAGAGATTGCACTACAGTACTTGTATGAGGTTAATTGAAAAATACTATTTTTTTCTTTTTTACTGTGCAAATATTTGTATTGTGTTGTAATTGAAATAAATATATTTGAAAATGTAGAACATCCAAAATATTTATAATGTAAATTGGTATCCTATTATTTAACAGTGCAATTAAAACAGACTAACCGTGCTTAATTTTTTTATCAAGTTAATTTGTTTTGAGTTAACTGCGATTAATTCCTTCAAACAGGAATTATCAGTAAATTCCCAAAAGCAATTTTACTGGATATTTCATTTCAACTGTTTTTTGCAGTATCAAGACTATTGTGATTCTAGTAATGTTGCTACTAACTGGAAACAAACCAGCTCTTAAAACGTGCATTTAATTAATATTAAATTAATAGAAAATTCTTGGCTCTTGAACATTTCTGGAGAGGGCATTTTTAATCCTCCATACCTTCTGTAGTGCAGCATCAATTTCCTTCTGTTCAAACTGCATACGTAGTAATTTTTGTTCCTCAATTCTTCTTTGTTCCTCTTCTTCCCTTGCCTTTGCCATTTGCTCAAATCTAGCCTTCATGTTTACTTTATGAGTAAATGGAGCCTCAGATTTCTTGGCAGGCTTCACATCTACTTCATCATCCTTTTCAGTTTAAAGAATAACAAAAATTCAGTAAAGTAATAAAGTTTAGCACTTTATTGGTACAGTTTTGTCAGTATTATGATTAAAAGTAAACAGTAAAAAGGCTAGCTTAGTTGAAGGGTTCATATTATGCTTGTTTCTGAGGGCAGCATGACCCAGCCAGAATGCTGTAGCAGTTAAAACCCCATAAGCACAACAGCATCTGAAGGCTGGTCTAGACTGGGATTTAGGGGTGAGATATTCACGAGGTAGCTTTACCATTATGAACCTTTAGTTGAAGCAATAATGCTTTAAAACATGCTAAATTAATTAAAAACCCAGGCTCCCTACTATAAACACACTTAAATGCTAGGTTGTCTTCACTGCAAAAATTTTTTTAAAAAGTCTTTACCGTGTGATACCTATCCTGAGTTAATTATTTTAATGGAAACTTCTAGTGGAGATAGGGCACTAGTTGTTACCTGTATACAATCCTACAAACACCTGGGATTTACCTCAACTAGCTATGTCAAACAAACTACCTCTGCCTTATCTCCACAGGATTTCACCTTGAGAACTATTTCTAGATAGTAGCTGAGTGGGTGGGTATTCCTACAAGTGTCAGTTTCAAGATACCTTGTACAGTACCTAGCACAAAGTTATATGGGGCACTATGCCCCATATAAATAATATTTAATCATTACACTAGCTCTTGTGTGTGTAAGTCAAATTTTCTGGAAGGGAGCCCTAGAAAGAAGATGACAAACTAGGAGAAGAACATTGTGGCTACCCTCCCCCTGAAAAGCTTTGCATAAATGAGCTAAGTGATGATAACATAATAACCCAGTTGCTCTGCTGTTTCCCCTCAATAATTAGTGTGTTGTTCAGGATTGTGGTATACTAGTAAAATCCTATACATCAGCCTGCTATGCTACCTCTACATAGCGATCTGTGGTGCACTACAATTTCTTTGAGCCGCGTAAGAAAGTAATAGATAAAATAGAAAAATGGGTTACAACAACTCTTTAATCACTTGTCATTTCTTGTTTGGGTAAGGGGGGGGACGGACAATTTTGCTGGGTGTGGCCCTTCCTCTTTCTGGGTGGAGCCTCTCCAAACCCTTCTTGACTATTCCCATGCTCCCTGTGCTTCTTTTGACCATCTAACTTTTTCTATTTAAAAAATAAAAGCCCACCCTGCTTGTTTTAGAAAACTGGTGGGGATTTTCTTTTTCCTCTTAAGAGATTTGCTACAGCAGTCCCTACCCCAAAATGGGGGGAAAAATCTCCCTTCTGCAAGAAGCCTTTAAGGAAAAGAGAAGCAAAAATAGGTTAAACTGTACTGTACTGTACCACTAACATGAAGAACACAACTGTCCCTTCACTACTAAGGTGCCATAGTTCAGTGTTTCCTTTTTCTAAACCTCTCCCTTCACGCTGAAAACTTGTTAGCTTATTTTTTTAACCTGTAGCCTTCCCAGAAGTCACTTTGAACACTGCCAATTCATTCCTAGCCTCCTCTCCAATAGGACTTTCCCCTGCTGCCACCTCTTCCCAAACAGGAAGCAGTTGGGAACTGATGAGGAAGACAGGACATGATAGTAAAGAGGATTTCCGGGATGTGCGGGGGGAGGACTACTATAAAAAAAAAAAAGTCTGCCAGGTGTCAGCTCCTCTTAACTTTGGGGATTGTTTTTTCTTATTTACCTGGAAATTGGCTTGTTTAGCAAGGGTTAAAAAGAAAAGACAGAAGGGAAAGGAAAATAAAACGAGAAGGGATAAGGCAAAATAGAATGTGGTGAGAAGGAAAACAATCTAGAATAATTTCTTGAGATTTATTTAAAAAGACATTTTAATTTTAATAGTATCAAACTGTAATCTGGACTGTCCAAAGCCAGTTTGCTGAGGTGCTTTTATGCCACAACTTTGCAGCACTTCCAGAACTGCACAGCTTGGGGCCTAGTTCCAGCACCCATTATGTTGAATGAATTGGGGTCAATTATTTAATCAAGGTAAGTATGGGGGGCATAAAGGCACTCAAAGGAATTTGGGGGGTGTGAAGAAAACAGTAATGGAGATTGGGTTGAGGGGATGAAGGTGAGACTCAGACCTGACTTCACTACATTCTCAAGCAACATTTCACAGTGGCTGCTAAGGGGGTGAGGGGAAGAGAAGGGACCCTCCAGAAAGCTTTGGGGCCATGCTCTTCTTTGCCCCTCCTATCTCCTTACTGCTCCTCAGAGGGGATGGGAATGTATATCAGGGAGAGAGCTCAGGTGCCCAAGTTTGTTTTTCCTAGCAGAGAAAGAGTTCAGGAAGTTGGGCCACTACATTATTCACAGAAGGGGAAGGGAGAATAGGACAAGGAGCAGATCCTGGATTGTTGGAAGCGTCAAGCTGGAAAGAGCTAATTCCTCCTCTTCCTTCCCCCTTGTGAAAAAGTAGCTGCCTAGCCTTCCTATGACCTCCCCGCAAGGAAAAGATTGCTCCTGGGCAACAGGGCTCCCTCTCTCTGCTCCTCAAATGGGAACCTTGAGAAACCCAGGCAGGGCCCCACTCCTTGAACCCATAAGTCCCTGAGCAGGGACCTCCTCCCAAGCCATAACATTAAAAACCTGATTTAATAAAAACAATAAAGAAACATCTTAAGCAGGTTTTATAGAGAGAAGTGATTAAAATCTGTCACAATGTTTAAACACATGGATGTTTCACACATCAGTCATTTGCGAGACAAATGTCAGGTTTGCAGATTGAGAAGTATAAGTGGATGGTGAGAGATGGTGTGGGGCCAAGAGCAAATGCATACTAAAACCTTTGCAAATATAGAGAAAATAGGTTGGTGGGAAGATCGAGGCTGCTGGTTCCCTAAGGTTTGGCCAGGAGGGACCTCCTCAGATGCCCATAACAGGGAGTAGGGGGGATTACTATGGAGATGGAGGGAACTCTGCTGGAAGGGCAGCAACAATTGTTGACACTGAAAATAACTTGCCTCATGAAATTTCTCTGTTTCCCTCTCTTTTATTTCCTGGTCCACTGCTCTTCTTCTAGCTCGCTCCTCTTCAATTTTTTTCTGTATTTCTTCTTCAGACAATTTTCCAATTTTTTCAAACTTGCTTTTTAAGTTCTTTGCCTGAATAGAACCACTTCTTTTTAACTTTATTAGTTCTTCATATTCTCTACTTAATTCAAAGGTTTCAGCCTCTTCCTCCTCCTGTTAAGAGATTACAACATAACAAAACCAGTATAAGTGTGCCTGATTTTGAAAACTGTTTTTGTGCAAAAACTGCCAAGTGTAACTAGCTACATTTCCCTAAATCTAATGAAACCAAGGTATCAGAAGATGGTGGTAGATCTAGTTCCCCAGTGCAGGGACCTTCATTTTTCATTTCTTTTAAAGTGCCAGGCATACAAGACTGGTACACATTTAAAAAAAAAAAAAGGTAAAAATACTCCAATTATATTTGCTTCTAAACCAATTTTATTAGTTTGAAAAGGCTCTTGCCTCTTCATACAGTCCCCTCAAGTTACTGTTCTGTGAAGTCAGTCCATGTGAAGGGTGCTTTATTGATACAGCATTGCATAAGCACTAGATAGTCCTGGAGGCAGAGTCTTCTGTTACAAAAGAGCAGTGGCACTGCAAGATGCTTCATACTACACTGCTAGTGTACTTCACTCTTCTAAGAGCAAAAGCATAATTCAGTCTCCATGTCTTGTGTTTCTGGTGAGACTGGCATCTAGTATTTTTTTTGGAATAGACCCTTGCCCACTGGGAATGACAGACCACCAACTTATTTCACTCAGGTCAATGAACTGTCACCATGGGTAACAACTAGAGCTGTCAAGCGATTAAAAAAATTAATCACGATTAATCAAGCAATTAAAAAAATTAATCAATTAATTGCACTGTTAATAGAATACTATTTAAATAATTTGGATGTTTTCTACATTTTCAAATAATTTCAATTACAACACAGAATACAAAGTGTACAGTGCTCACTTTATATTTTTGATTACAAGTATTTGCACTGTAAAAAACAAAAGAAATAGTATTTTTCAATTCAGCTAATACAAGTACTGAAATGCAATCTCTTGATCATGGAAGTTGAACTTACAAATATAGAATTATGTACAAAAGAACTGCATTCAGAAATAAAACAATAAAATTTTCGAGTCTACAAGTCCACTCGATCCTACTTCTTGTTCAGCCAATTGCTCAGACAAACAAATTTGTTTACATTTGCAGGAGATAATGCTGCCCACTTCTTGTTTACAATGTCACCTGAAAGTGAGAACAGGGGTTCTGATGGCAGTGTTATAGCCAGCATCACAAGATATTTAGGTGCCAGATGCGCTAAAGATTCATACGTCCATGCTTCAACCACCATTCCAGGGAACTTGTGTCCATACTGATGACAGGTTCTGTTCGACAACAATCCAAAGCAGTACCGAGCGATGCATGTTCATTTTCATCATCTGAGTCAGATGTCACCAGCTGAAGGCTGATTTTCTTTTTTGGTGGTTTGGGTTCTGTAGTTTCCGCATTGGAATCTTGCTCTTTTAAGACTTCTGAAAGCATACTCCACACCTCGTCCCTCTCGGGTTTTTGAAGGTACTTCAGATTCTTAAACTTTGGGTTGAGTGCGGCAGCTATCTTTAGAAATCTCACATTGATACCTTCTTTGTGTTTTGTCAAATCTGCAGTGAAATCGTTCTTAAAATGAACATATGCTGGGTCATCATCGGAGACTGCTATAACATGAAATATATGGCAGAATGTGGGTAAAACAAGAGCAGGGGACATACAATTCTCCCCCAAACAGTTCAGTCACAAATGTAATTAACTCACTGTATTTTTTTAATGAACATCATCAGCATGAAAGCATGTCCTCTGGAATAGTGGCTGAAGCATGAAGGGGCATACGAATGTTTAGCATATCTGGCACATAAATACCTTGCAATGCCAGCTACAACAGTGCCATGCAAATACCTGATCTCACTTTCAGGTGACATTGTAGGACTTTTCAGGTGACAAGAAGTAGGACTAAGTGGACTTGTAGGCTCTGAAGTTTTACATTGTTTTGTTTTTGAGTGCAGTTATGTAACAAAAAAAAATCTACATTTGTAAGTTGCATTTTCACGACAGACTGCACTACAGTACTTGTATGAGGTGAATTGAAAATACTATTTCTTTTATAATTTTTACAGTGTAAATATTATAAAAATATACACTTTGATTTCAATTACAATACAGAATACAATATATATGAAAATGTAGAAAAACATCCAAAATGTTTAATAAATGTCAGTTGGTAGTCTACTGTTTAACAGTGCAATTAAAACTGCGATTAATCACAATGAATTTTTTAAATCATGATTAACTCAAAAAAAGTAATCGTGTGAGTTAAATGTGATTAAATGACAGTCCTAGTAACAACTTCTAATAATTAGTGGCCTTGTAACTGGTGACCACCTAGACAGAGTAAGACTCCTATGTATCATGCTGCCCAATACCCTATGCTATTCTTCACCAACAGTCTAATTTATTCTTAGCAGGATCAATGCTGACCGAATGCAATATGCCATAACAAAACCTACTCTCCAAAAATAAAGCTGCTTTTGAAAAAGAAAAAATTTAAGTAATGCTTTAACTATTTCTTAGAAAATCATGATAGCACAGTGCAGGTAAGTTGCACTATATGTATTTAAACTGCATACAACTTAATAGTAAAAGGCAAACTGTGGATATTCTTACTGCTTTAAAAATGTTGGAAGGATATTTTAAATAGAAAAAAACCATAAGCAACAACATAACAATTTTGGACTGGAACTAAATCATTGCCCTCACTTTACGTTTTTTCTAGTTACCTCTTCTCTCTCATTTCAGTGTTGATCGTACACTCTAATTAGTTTAAGATGCAATCCCGAACATGTTTGGAAAGCTCAAATCCTAAAGCCCTTATTACTCACCTTGGATCCTCCAGGCATGAGCTGCCTATTCCTTGTTTGCTAACTTTGGAAGGTTTTGACAGTATTTTCAACTCCAATTATTGCTCTCCCCAAGCATTCAAAAATCATTTGATTAATTTTATAATTGAGATTTCAAAAAATAATTCGTGGGTTATTTTAATTTACCTTCTAGTTTCTTAGCATTTGCAATTTATTCTCTGCGAGCACAAGGCCTATATACGTCTTAAATTAAAACAGATTTTTTATATAATTGCATCACTCAAGGATCTGGAGCTTTAAGAAAAAACACCAAATAGGGCAAAATTCATAAGGGCAAAATCGTAAGCTGAACACTAGAAAGAGGAAATCATGAGCTTTTTGTACATAGCTATAGGAGGATTATAGATCTGATTCTCCAAGTACTGCTGTAAGAAGTTACAAAACAGCTTTTCAGCAGAGGATATAGTGAAACCTGCAGAAGCTACTGTGAAAGTAGACCGCTTTACAAGTCTAAAGGTGCTGGAGTTCTCAGTTGGGGAGGGCAAAGTGTATTAATCTGTATTCAAAGCAATGAAAAAGGGAACAAAAGTTTTCAAATGGAAAACAATTTTTTTTTTAGTGTTAGATTTGTTTTCCTTTTTCCATTCCCTTCTATCTAGGCAACACTTATTTAAAAAAAAAAAAAGTACCAACGAGACTATACCTAAAATCTTCAAATTTTAGAATTTTAAGCAATGATCCATTCATTATTTGCTATCAGGGAGGTAACCCTGTATGACATTTCATTCAATTATTTTTGAGAATACAAACCTCTCCCATTTCTTGTCTGAGCTGCTCAAATTCTTGCTTCTCCATTTCCAACTTTTGCCTGCGCTCTTCTTCTGTGCGTCTCTTTTCTTCTTCCATTTTTTGTCTCAGTAACTCCTCAAAATTAATTTCCAGTTTACCTGGTGTAAGAGATTCTTGAGAAACTGTTTTAAACATCTCTGGGGTCTCATCATCCAGTACCTATTGAAAATAATTATCTGTTGCCACTTTTGATACAATTTGTGTACTTGTGCTAAATTTAGAATACAAAATTTGAGGATGTGATAATTGGACCTTTTGCTACCTCTAATTCATATTGAAATAAGATGACACATGCTTTAATGTCGAAGACTAGACAACATTGATTCATTTGCGTTTTGCATTAGTATGCTATCTTTCCCACTTACTTTTAATCAATGTTACACAGAAGTAAAATTTTGAGCTTATTGAAGCAAAACAAGTGTATCCTAAGCTTTAAAATAAAGCTTTTTTTCACTAAAATAATGCTTCAATAATATGGGGTGTAGGAGAGATTCCATCTGAGCAAAGGAATGAGAGCCAGGAAAGCTTCAGTTCTAACTGATCAGGCAAATTGCTTAACATCTAATTCATTTTCCCAGTTGTTAAAATAGGGTGAATAAATCATACATAATTATCACAGTACGGTGAAGATCATGTAAAGTTACATTCTTAGATAAACAATGTTATACAAACCATATTTATTCTCCATTTCTAAGCAAATTTTGTGTATTTGTATTCAGTTTTCTTTAATCTATGTTAACATACTGGCATGTACACAAACAACATACAAAGAATGAAGAACATGTTCTTAAACAACGGTTTGTGGGGTTTTTTGCATATAAACTGAATTATACTTTTACTTTAAATCCAGTGCTTTCCACATTTTCAGAACACTTCTATGTACAGCCAGAAGTTGGGAAGGGTGACAGGGACTGGATCACTTGATGATTACCTGTTCTGTTCATTCCCTCTGGGGCACCTGGCATTGGCTACTGTCGGAAGACCAGATACTGGGCTAGATGGACCTTTGGTCTGACCCAGTATGGCAGTTTGTGTGTTATGTTCTTAAATATTCCCTCTGATACTCTAATCTTTCAGGCATGCAGCAAAGTTTTTTTAAGGAGGGAGTGAGATGAGGTGGACAGAGTTTTATGGGCAGTCCTTTGCTTATTTTTTGTGTTTAATTTGAGATAGGCACCTATTCTGTGATCTGAGTAACTAAAGTTGACACTTCAGAAATCTGAAAGAATAATAAAACATTTAATTCAGTTTCATAAGCTGCTTTGAGGTGTGACACAATTTAGACAATTTTATAAAGATGGTCATACACTATGGTAGGGTGTCCCATGTAACCTTGAACAGTGCAGGTGGTCTTTTATAATTCTCCTCTTCATCCTCTATTTTCTTTTCTCCCTTCCCCTCTTGCTCCTTTCCTCACCCCTTCCAAATTTCTTAGTGACATGCATAGGGGAAAAAAATTACCTTAAAGCTTTTTTTATGTTAGGATGGCATGAAAGGTTAAGGTTTCTGTCCAAAAAGAAAATTTGCTTGATATTTTGACACTAGAAATTAAAATTGTGTCTATCTTGGAAGACTTGTGATTAGAGAATTAGTGGGATTAGAGCTGACATTGAAAGAGACAAAGCTGAACACTTGTGTGGCTTTTAACACTACTTTCTTCCAAAGCCTAATGGACACCAGTGTAAGGTTGTGTGACTTTGTTAAAGATTCCAATACCTTTCTTTCCTTAAGGTGTGTAAGCTCACAAATAATGTCTTAGACCCAGATCCAACAAAATCAAAAGTTTAAAAGCAAGCAGAAACCTAAATCTTTGTTTTATAAAACGAACCTTTCAGCCTCATCATAAACTAAAAAATGGATCCGTGCATTTTTTGCTTATTTTGTTAGGTCATCTTTCTAGCCATGCCTGTTTTCATATGGTACTTTTAACTGTTGCAGGAATCATACCTGTTTTCTCTTGTTGCAATACTTTGTCCCTACTTCCTCATTTTACCCCCAACCCTTTCAGGACTTTTCTTGCCCCTCCCCTATCTGCTATTGCTGGCTGTTAGACATCCTTTGATACTGCCCTATGAGCAGCTCAGCTGCTCCTCTCACTCCCAGCTCTTCAATTCTCTTGCATAGGGCAAGCTTATGTCAGTTGAGATGAATTGCCTGAGCACAAGGTGGAGGCAAAGACCAAGCCATAAAAAAACAATCTCAAAAAGTATCTATCAGTTCACTTAATAATGAATATGAAACATTACTGTATGGCACATCTACAGGTTGAAAGAAGGTAACCACATCTAAACCAGAGCAGAAAGGTGGGAGCCTTTTGCTGGCAATGCATTAGTTCATCTCTTCACAACTTCAGAAAGACTTGGGGAAGCTAAGTGAACAGAAGCTGCAAGGATGAGAAATCAATCAATGGACTGTGCATGTGTAGAAGTGAGAAGCGTGCTAACTGCAGCTCTGAAGAAGCACCCTGATTGCCAATTTAATGGAGATGCATAGACCCATGAGAAGACAATGGGCCAACTGTATCCCTAGTAAAAGCCACATGAAAAGTGGAATTGCACTAGGTATGACTTTACCCCAATGTGTTTAGCTTACCAGCTGTCTTGTTTGTATGGCTACATGAGCCCATGCCATCCTTGCCTCTTCTGTAAATACAGAACTGGGGAATATTTATATTCTGTAATCTCCATACTATGCAGTATGGTGGAGGTAAATTTCACTGGGCCTGTAATGTGACTGATATGTGAGGGAGAATGTGTTTTGATATCTCTGTATAGAGCATCCCTCTACTAGTCTAATTTAATTGAAAGAAAATGATAGTGATCCAAGATGAATGTTCCAGGCTGAAGGTGACCAACTTGATGGTGACAAAAGCTTTAAAATAACCCCTTCCCCATCCCCCCCCTTTTTTTTTTTACACTAAAATAATGCTTCAATAATATGAGGTGAAGGAGAAATTCCATCTGAGCAAAGGAATGGGAGCCAGCTGCTAGGGAAGAATGTGGAACAAGATCTGCAGGAGAACGTATGAAACATATTAGGAAAAGACAGATTAACCTATCAAGACCTACATTTTAGTTTCTGTTTCTCCTAAAGAGTTGATGACTACACAAATATTTTAAACACTATAAGAAGTCAATTTCCCTCCTGCCCTGCTGCTTTAGGTTTTTTTTAATGTCATCTCCTCTTCCTGGAGAATCTTGAATTCAGGCCAGGAAGATGAGAGGAAAAAACTTTCAAACTCTCTGGTAAGATAATTTTTAGGAACTTTGACTTTATGTATTCTGTTAATTTAGGATCCTAAACATCTTACATGTCTTTGCTTATTGCTATGCAGACATGTCATCTATGTTGTTATATCTTATGGAATTAACTTAATTTACTAAAGGTGAGGAGGTTTTGTTATTTTGTAATTGTTCATACTCATAATGAAAAAACCCCTTAAGGTACATCTAGTTTCCAAGGTAATTTGAAACTATCAGAAAAATATTTGGGGGAGAGGGGCTGCGAGAGAGGGAGATAGCAATTTTCAGATCCTTCCTCCTACTGCCAGACATGTAGTATTGATACTACTGTAATAGTGACACCTGCTTGCCCCATGGGAAGGAAGTTTTGATGGCCTCATTGTTATTGCTGGAGCTAGTAAAAGAGCAGGAAGTGTAGGTGGACGCCATGTTTTCTTTGCAAAAGCAACAAACTCTGTTCTAGCTTCTATTACAATAGAGAAGAAATTTTACAAAGCAGTGGCTGCAACCGCCCTTTTCACCACCTCCTGACTTCTTAAAAATCATGACAGCATTTTGTAGCCCTATTCATAGTTCATCTATTGTATCTGCTGGTTTAACTTCTCATTTTTGTCCCTTCCTAGAGCTGTGGACAGATTACAGGCCCTGTCTACACTACTGCTGAAGCAGTAGTACCACATACAGTTTCTAAACTAGGATTTTCCTAACATTTCCTCTGGTTGTCTTATGATGATGTAGGGCCCTGGTCTATCACACAGTTTTCATCCCTGTTTATGCTAGGAGAAGTGTTAATACTACAATTGCTAACAAAACATTGTTCAGGCCAAAGCTGTTAATGCTAATGGGCATGGCCTAATTCACTGAGATGTTGCTTTGAATTTTGAATGAAACAAATTTGCATTGTTTGTGTCCAACAAGTGTTTCTCATTAAGCCTGTATTTGAGAACATGAAATTCCCATGCTGGACCAGACCAGTGTTACATTTCTTCCAGTATCTTGTTCCCCACAATGGCCCAACAGCAGCTGCTTCAGAAGAAGGTGTAAGATGCTCCACATGAAGCATATTATAGAATATGCTGCTCACACAGAACTTTGTTCCTAATCTCAGTCAGAGGTTGCTTATGTCAAGAAGTACGAAAGCTTATATCCCTTCTGAAGCTCTAGGTTACAATTTTTGTAATCTTTTACAATAACTCTCTGGATATTTTTATGTGCATAAAAGTCCAATATTGTCTAGTTTAAAAAAAAAAACGCACAATTTTGCAGTGACTTAATTGGAACTAAGCCTCCTGTACTGCCCTCCACAGAGGGGCAGCATGAAGAAAATTTCCTGGGTAAAATCTAAATACGCTTGACATTTGAGTGTTATTCTACATTAGAGTAATTTCTTAAAAAATATATATATCATGTGGTTCTATGATTGCTCAATATTATCCAAATCAAGTTGGCTCATTTTTCTCCCCCCTTTTTAAATTAGACTAACTTGCAGCATCACAATCTCAACCTATTTTGTTTTTTGTGTTGGTTCCTGGCTTGTGAATCATCATACTAAAAAGATTATGCAAGCCAAGTTCTGTCCCGAGTTGTTCATAGAGGTGCCATAGATATAAATGAGGGCAGAACTTGGTTAATTTTCCTAGTTAAAGAGAGACATTGGTGGATTTCAAGGGAGCATATCTGTTATCATGTTGGTGGATCGTGACTGGTGTGTGGTCTTGAAGATGGCAGCATGTAGGAGAGAAATTCCCCAGGAAAAGAAATAATTTTTCATTATGTTGATTCTTTGGTTTTCTTTTAAGTTTTCAAATACAGTGTAATACTGGTTACAAGCATTAACTTTTGATGTAATTTTAAATGATTAGGAATGTTTCCTAGGGCAAGCTACTAACTTGAGTTTAACTAACCAGATGGTACATTCAGTGGCGGATTAATAATTTTGCCGCCCCTAGGCCAGGAAATAATTGCCGCCCTGGCCCTGCCCCAATTCTGCCCTTTTCCCACCCCCATTCCAACCCCCTCTCCAAAGTCCCCGCCCCAACTCTGCCCCCTCCCTTCCCCTATTGGATCCCTTCCCCAAATCCCCACCCCCGGCCCCGCCTCTTCCCCCCCAGCACGCGGCATTCCCCCCCCTCCCTCCCTGCCCCGCGAAACAGTTTCGCGGCACAAGCGCTGGGAGGGGAGAGAAACAGGATGCGGCGGTGCGCTTGCAGAGGAGGCGGAGGTGAGCTGGAGCAGGGAGGCGGGGCACAGAGGGGAGCTTCCGCCACTGCAAATTTGCCAGCCTAGGCAATAATACAGCGCTGGGTCCATTCTCTGATAACTTGTTGGGTTAATGAAGCAGCTGAAATGTATGCTACTGAATTGGCAGATACGATCTAATGCCATATCCAGCAGTACACCCTATTGGCAGAATTCAGATCTGAAAAATCTCTTAAATGCTAAGCAAAATATCTTACCATACTCTTCCTTGCTTCAGCAAATGCCCTTTTCTCCTCTTCTATGCGTCTTCTGGCTTCTTCTTCTGCTTTCCTCTTTTCTTCCTCTCTCCTCTGTCTTTCCAACTCCTCAAAGCTGAGTTTGAGTTTACCAGGACGGAATTCTTTAATAGAATTTTCATTTTCATTATCTTCTTCCTCTTCGTTTGCCTTTTAAAAAAAAAAATTAAAAATGTTTGTACTCTTTTTGGGCCAGTGAGAAGAAAGAAAAGCTCCCTTTAAGAAATGTAAAAACTGCAGTCTATCTCAACGCCCACACACCGAATACTTTAAAGTATTAGGCACCATCTGGATAACTTTTCGAATTCTCTCTGAGGAATAGTTTAACGCTACACGCTTATAAATCAAGAACAATATTACACAAGCAGGGGGTGAACTAAATAGCCAAAGTCATCTTTGATGTATACTCTTAAGGGCTGGATCATTTTGACACACCTAAACAGGCCTCAAAGGGGGTAACAATCCTCAAAATCTGAGTAATAAAACATCTCTCTGAATCTTGAATTATGCTGTTAATTTCACATATCTGGAAAGGAACCTAACAGACCTTTCATTTGTAGTAGAAAATGTATGTAAATGCATTGGACTGTAGTCTCTTTATTTGCATGTGAAGTGCTTTCCCTCAGTCCTGATTTGTTACAAAATAATATAGTAGCGGATTGTAAATTTTTATAAATAAACTACAACAATATATTAGCATTTTATTTTTGACCCAAGTTGACAATGGTGCTTCTGTTCCTCCTTCAGAAAATGAAACATCACTGACGAATGGAAATGAGGTGCTTCGATATCTTCACTGTTGCCCTTCTCCATTAGACACGGTCTGCAAGGAGAAGGCTGGGACTTGCAAACTCCAACTAAGAATGAAAGCAAGCAACTAAGAATGAATATTCCTTCAACTGCTGTATGTCTAGGGCGAGAATGAATCCATGAGCTATGATGGCATCGCTGTTGGAGTTTTCTGCACATTCTAAGCATCATGGCATTGAGCTATTGCTCACAGAGTTGAGAAAATTATATGATACCAGCTTTTCAGAATGATTAAATTACTGAATATCTATGGAAAGGGGAAAAATTGAAGGAAATAATTGAATGATTCCCTTTAGAAAACTCTGCAAAGGTACAACCAACAAAGGCAAGTGATTGGGAGGAAAATGGTAATTTATAACCAATTAAAGTTGGGTGTGTAGAAAGGGAAACACAATAAGAGCTTTAAAAAAATAATTTGCAAATATCACTTTTATACTAAAACTATGTATTTCAGAATGTGGGTGAAGGGGTGGAAAAAAGTATTGTTTAGGATGAGCACTGTGGCTTTCTAAACGAAGAATACAGTATAGAGAGCTGTGGTGTTCAGGGTTGCTAGTAAAAGGAAAGGTTAAGCACCTCGAAAACAGAACTGGACCTAAGCTACAGAATTTGGATTCAAGATCAGATATGGATTTTGACCCCATGCTCACAAGTTCGGATGCATTCTGATGCTGGGCTCCAACAATTTGGTTTTGGAAACTTTCAGGGTTTCAATTTTTGAGCATCTGTGTTTCCACAATTTTGTGCTGAATTAGGATCTTTAAAAAATGTTACTATAAAAACACCACATCAAGTGCAAGATGGTTACAATCTGCCCAGGAACAGTCTAGTAGAATCAAACTGTTTTTAGTTATCAAAAGTGTGTCATTTATTAAATTCCTAGAAATAAAATCTTGCATGGTGCACTGAAATAAAAACCCCATTCACAAGTGCAAATACTGGTGCGTACTGTCTGTGTGGGAGAACAATGGCATAAATAGTCATCTGAGTGCACAGAAGTAAAATCTATGTTTAAATATAGAATTTTCTAAAGGTGGTCTCATTTTGTTGCAAATTATTAAGAAAATGTAGCTAAACTATCCAATATACCTGATGCGAATACTCTAACTAAACAATTGTTATTGCTATAGATCAGAGTACCTAATTTATACAGAGGTCTACTGAATCTTAGATAAACCTAGCTTACAAAAATCTTTAGGGCAAAGGCTACATTATGGAGACGTATCGGGCGGGAGTTGAGGGGAGAGAGAACAGGATTGTGGTTTTTTGTTTTTTTTTTTTCCTATTCCTGACAATATATTAGGCTAAATCTCTCCAAGGCTTAATCTAGAGTGTAGTATTTAAACCCCCTATAAAGAAAAGGAGTGATCCAACCTTCTCCTCCTCCTCTCTCTCCTACTCCAGAGAGAAATCCTCAGTGATGAATATAAACATGGTAGATAAACAAAAGAGATGAATAAGAAATAGCTCCAGACAGTTGCCATGGAATGCTTTCATGTGTGAAAATATTGGTTATTTCAATGCTCAAAGTATCACTGAAGTTAGACAAAACATAGATAACTCCGAGTTTGTTAAATAATGTTTAGCCATGTGACTGAAAACCACTAGAAGGATGCTTATACCCACGAATGTGGTAAATTCATCTGGAGTAGTTTAAGTTCAATCAATATTTAATTAATTTAAAACTAAGAACTGGAGTCAATTTAAGAACAGACTAAAATCTGTTCATACTTTTATACAATTGCTTCAGTAAAAGATTAAAACATACTGACACATGGAACTGGAGTATCCTATGATGCAGCTACATTTTGTAAGAATGAATATGACTGATGGCATGCTTTTAAGAAAAGAAAGCTTCACTCATACCAGTGGCTTGTTTAAATGACTATGCCAAGACTTAAATGAATCACTATCTAGAACAGTGAATTTCAAAGTTCGGGTCGCGACCCAGTACTGGGTCACAGAATGCAAGGCACTGGGTCGCTTTGCTCAGCACCCTGGCAGCCGGCCAGTAAAAACTAGTAGTCCCTACCTGTTCTGACACCGCACTGCGCCCCAGAAGTGGCCAGCAGGTCCGGCTCGTAGGCAGGGGGCCATGGAGGTTCTGTGCGCTGCCCTTGCACCGAGCACTGGCTCTGTACTCCCATTGGCCAGTTCCCAGCCAATGGGAGCTGGGGGGGTGCCTGTGGGCGAGAGCCACACAGAGCTGCTTGTGTGCCTCCACCTAGGAGCCGGACCTTCCGGACGCTTCCGGGGCACAACACAGTTCGCAGCGCCAGGATAGGCAGGAAGCCTGCCTCTGCACCCCGGCTGCGCTGCTGACCAGGAGCCACAGGATGTAAGCCCGCACCCCTGCACCAGCCCTGAGCCCCCTCCCACACCCTGAATCCCTCATTCCTGGCTCCACTCCACAGCCCTCATCCCCGCATCCCAACCCTCTGCCCCAGCCCTGAGCCCCCTCCCACACCCCATCCGTTTGGTCACGGGCATCAACAACTTTCTTCAACCGGGTCGCCAGAAAAAAAGTTTGAAAGCTACTGATCTAGAACAGTATCTAGGGCAGAAAGAATTTTTGAAACTGATAATGCTGTCAGGTCTCAATCTCAACTGTTAAAAACTGAGAATCATCATGAGGTCAACAGTTTGAAACAATTCAGATATAAAAAAAAACCCTCCGATACATGAAGGAATGTAGTGTATTTTCTACACAAATAAGCATCGATAACTAGAAATGAATAATGCATCTATTTACCATTTGTTGTCTAGCTTCTTCAAAGGCACGTTTTTCCTCTTCCAAACGTTGTCTTGCCTCCTCCTCTGCCTGCCTTCTTTGATTTTCTTGTCTTTGTCTTTCCAGTTCTTCAAATGTTAATTTCAGTTTCCCAGGAGAAAGAGGTTCATTTGTTTCACTGCTTCCATCTTCATCCTAGATAACAAAAATGAAAGTTAAATACAGTTTAAATATCAAACCTGTTTCCCAAGTATTTCTCATGATTTGTTTACCATTACAAATGAAAGACACTTGGCTTCCTTGAGGGATTGTTTTTGTTCCTCATATCTCATCCTCTTTTCTTCTTCTTGCTTTCTTTTTTCTTGTTGTTCTCTCTCATTTCCTGGGTCTTCAAATTTTATTTTAATCTTTCCAGGTGTTTTGTTAGGTTTGACAGGCACTACTGTCACCAGCAGCGAATCATCACCTTCCTGTTGTTAATAATAAATTTGTTTCCATAAATATTGACTTTTTGGAGTAGTCTTTCCACATGCAGCTACCACTGTTACCTGTGCTTCTCAAAACTGCCAACATAGTTATACTGAGACCAAAAGTAAGGACCAGAGCAAAACTCATTTTCCAGTGCTACTGACAGCCATTAGTTTTCTTCTGACAACAGAAGAGCATCAAGAGAATTTTATTTTGAATTGAAATGCGACTGGTAGCAAGCGTTCATAGAACTTGTACAGTATCTTCATTGACAGTTGAACTTATCTACAGTATTCATGGCTGATTGGAAAAAAGCTGCTGAAATTTTGCAGATATAATTGTAAATGCACCTAAGTTTTAAGGTGCTATACTCCATTTGGAAATAAGCTAATAAGGAATTTGCTTCCACACACTCTCCCTCCAGAAACTGGTTTAAAAAATAGCATGTGAAGTTACTGCCAGTCCCTTCAGTCTTACTTGGGCAGAAGTCTGGGATCTATTATATCTATTTGCATGTTCAATCTCCATGATATCTAGGACTGAGTCCTTAGTAATTTTTTTAAGTGACAAGTTGTGCAGCATTTCAAAATGTCTGATTAGAGCAACACTGACAACTCAAACATTTACAGACTTCTTTTGTATATAAAATCTATTGCTGTCTCAAGTGGATTTGAGCTATTGTCCAATACAAATTCATGTACAAAAATATCTTCCATGATGTGGATTTACACAAAATATCACCATTAAAGAGAGACTGTCTAGTAATTTAGACCCAAAATTTAGATTTTATTTAAAAAAAAAAAAAAAAAAAAAAAACTTCAGTAGAAGTGTGATTACACTTTGTTTTGACAACTTAGTGAAAAATGGGTTTTTGGTGTATAGCTTTTTTAAAAATTAAACATCCGCTTACAATGCTGGAACCTCATAGAAAACAACGTTGTGCTAGCATATGTAAACCAGTGTGTTAAACTGACCAAACAAACCAGTTTAGCTACACTTTCCAAGCTGAAGTGCAATACGTAAATCAAAACATTGTTAGTGATTATAAACATTCTCTCTTTTAAATGAATCTAAAAATCTTGACTGTACTATAACATTAAAAAAAAGCTTGACACTTTTCCTGTTTAATTTCAAGATTAAAAAAGGCAAAGAGCTTTTAAGGTTAGATTTTCAAAGCCACTAGTGTATTTAGAGGCCCATGTCCTGTGAGCATCAGAATCCTTTACATGGCTTTGAAAATGTAAGCCTGAGTTATTTTTTTTATTCTGACTTTAATGGTTGGTAAGTCATTCACCTTTAAACTTGTTTTAAAGCTAGAATAAATTGGCCTCGTAGATAGATAGCCACAAAATATATTGCCAAGACATTTTCTCAGGCTTTTTTAGCCTTGTTACATAATTTCAGTGAAAAATTAAGTGTATTGTTTATTTACCCAACCCCTATTAAACTAATAAAGCAGTGAATAAAAAATTAGGTGAATGTTTCTTTGAGAGAAAAAAAAAAAAAGTCCAATTACCTCTGATGCTGATTCAGTTCCTGTATTGTTTATGTCATCAATCTATTAAATGAGAATTTCACATAATTATGTTACTTTTGTTCTTTGCCTTAGATTTTCAAATATAAAATGGAAAATTAACTCAGTGATTGCTTGTATGTTGCATTTAAGTTTATGTATCTTCGGGGTGGGAGGGAATAGAGCAGGGGTCAGCAACCTTTCAGAAGTGGTGTGCCGAGTCTTCATTTATTCACTCTAATTTAAGGTTTTGCGTGCCAGTAATACATTTTAAAGTTTTTAGAAGGTCTCTTTCTATAAATCTATACTATATAACTAAACTATTGTTGTATGTAAAGTAAATAAGGTTTTTCAAATGTTTAAGAAGTTTCATTTAAAATTAAATTAAAATGCAGAGCCTCCCAGACTGGTGGCCAGGACCTGGGCAGTGTGAGTGCTAGTGAATATCAGCTCGCGTGCTGCCTTTGGCACGTGTGCCATAGGTTGCCTACCCCTGGAATAGAGGAAAACCATTCTGAATACTTTTTGATAGCTATATGAGTTTAACCTGACATTAAATTTTAATGCCTAGGTTGTATGTCATGTTTTAACCTACAACAGTATTAATGTTTGAACAGTTCTTGAGGCTTACTAGATAAAGGCTTACACTTTACTAGCTATGTAATCCTGGAAACAGAATTGAAACCCTGGGTATAGCATAATAATCTTATTTAGTGTCTTAGTGATAAACTAGTAAATACAGTGTAGATAAAGATTTGTTTCCACATGCATTCCATAATTGTGCAAGAGAAGCTAAAGAAAATCTGTCATCTAATTTCATATCAAAGTGACCTTGTCCTTCCCTTGAGACTGAGCCTATGGAGAAAGCCCCCTTTCCCTATATTCATATTCTTGACATTAGCTTCTATATACTTTACTGTCTGAAATTAGTATAACTTCCTTCCAGAGTACAAATTTACATACTGTACTCCTACCTTTCAAAGTAAATAAACTCTAGAACAGGTACTGAAAGAGGTTATGAGCTAAACTTTCAACAGAATGCTCACAATTTAGTAATGTTACTCCCAGTAGGACACGAGCAGCTAAATCTTTGTTGGACATTTATGCTTAATAAGAGTTCTCTTTCCTCTTCTGTGTGGAGGAAAAAGATTTAGTGCTAATATTTTTGGTTAAGCAAACCATTTATTTGTTCATTTACTCCTGTTCTTTTTGAGGATACAGACTAACACGGCTGCTACCCTGAAACCTGTCTAAAATGTGTGTATGTAACAACAAATGTTTTAAAATTTACTTAGTCAACTTAACCTTGAATCACTTCTAATCATATGATACCAAAATCTGTGTTTGGTTCATTCCCTCTCCCACTTTCTGTTCATCTTTTTCATCAGTGCTTGGTTTCAGCTATAACTCAAGCTCAGTGTTCGACAACAGTGATAACCCTCCACCCACCCTAAAAACTCCTCCACCACACTCATTATCTCCCCCTAGACTACAGTCCATTCACCTACTTTCAAGAAACTAAGACCAAATCCTCCTGCTGAACTCTTAGCATTTTTTTTGTATGATTTTTTCCTATTTGATATGTACTTAATATTCAGAACAAGATAAATATACCTCCTGGGCTTTTTTTGCCAGTTCTCTCTGAATTTTCTTTTTCTCAATCATATCTTGTTCAATTCTGCGCTTTCTTTCCTCCTCCATTCTTTTTCTTTCTTCTTCTTGTCTCTGCTTCTCCATTTCTGCAAACTTGCCTTTAACAGTTCCTATGAATGTGCAATACAAAACTCAATAATTTGATCTAATCTTCAACTGTCAAATTACATGGACTTTTAAACTGTCTCTCTTACCTGTCAGCTTTGGAACATATGCTTTTTCTATTTTAGAAGACTTTGTTTCTTCTTCTTCATCAGAAGCAAGCAGTTCTTTCATCTAGTTGATTAAAAAGAGAAGTTAGAATTGAACTGTCTTTAAGCATTAGAAGACAAAATTTCAATATTATCATATAAAGGGTTCAAAAATAGTTTATCTACTAGATGTTGAGTCCGCTTATTTGAATTACAATGAAAAGTTCCAAAAATATTTTTAATTCTTATGATCAAGTGAATATTAAAAAAATATGAAATATTTGCAAAGAAAATAACCTCCTGCTTTCTCCTGTTCCATTCTCTCTCTCTAACATACTGTTCTTTTCTTCTTTGCTTTTCATCTCTAGATCTCCTTTGATTTCTTTCTTCCCTTGCTTTCTGCATAGCTTCAAATTTATCCTTTACATCACCCTTGTGAAGTTTGGGCACATAGGATTTTTGGACAGGTTTAGATGAAGAAAGCAGAATCTTTGTGAAGATAAAGAAGAAGTAAAGATAAGGAAAAGAAAGTTGAAACAGATGGAGAGAAATTGTATGATAGATTGGCTTAGACAGAATGAGATTTATTAAAACAAAATACATATGTGATCATGATTTTTGTGCCACTGGCTACTGTCTGCCAAGCATCTTAGCTATACTTTACCATTTTTTAAAGTAATGAAGGAATAAACTGAGTTTTGTTGGACTTTAGCTGTATGAATCCCACTGATTTTAATGGAGGGCTATGTAGTTAAACACTGAATTTTGAGAATGTACTTTTATAACATATATGAAATTTTAAAAAGATATCTACATCTCTATATTGTTGCATTATACTCACACTGAAAACAGAAATATATACTTGATTCTGCCTCTAGAAGCAAGACTGGGATTTAGATTTGTACAATCAGGTATGTACAAAGACATGGGTATTAGCATCACCGTGTCTAATATATCTTTGGTTTCTCATGTAACAGATGTTTTACACCATACACTGTTGAATCTTTACACATGGTGGCATTTTAAAAGAAATATAATTCTTCCATTTAAAAACTTAAACACATCATCAAAAACTAATTCCTTATATATTGGGGTTGACCCAGCAATCCAGTGGCTACACATGACAGCTGGGGAGCCAAGCTCCCTGGGCCAACAGAGTTCTATTGTATATATGGCTGAAGAATTTTTCATGGGTGTTTCTATGCTAACACTTTCCTCATCTGTATGCTTCTGCTGGCTCCAGTTAGTACATTATACCCACATCTTACAAGTATTTGAGTGTTCTGTCTCCTTTTACACTTTAGTGCCAACAGAGTATGGTTGAATCAGCTGAAAAACTGACTGAAAACATTGTTTCATATTTTATATGCTTCCTATTTGAGTACATCACACACTGTTAGTTGTATTTGTTTTAACTCCCATCACTAAGTTATCTAGCTAAGATGCTAAAACAGATCTTTTGAGTAACTTAATCCCAACATTTTCTAAAGATATTAAAATATTTTAATCTTCATCTTGAATCATGAATGGTGTAGGAAAGTGAATAAGGAAGTGTTATATACTCCTTCACATAACACATGAACCAAGGATCATCCAATTAATAGGCATCAGGTTTAAAAAAAAGCATAAGGAAGTACTTCTTCATACAATGCAGAATCAACCTTTAGAACTCATTGCCATTGGATGTTGTGAAGGCCAGAAATATAACTGGGTTCAAAAAAGAATTGGATACGTTCATGGAGGATAGGTCCATCAATGGCTATTAGCCAAGATAGTCAGGGATGCAACCCCATGCTCCAGGTGTCCCTAAAGCTTTGACTGTTAGAACCTGGGACAAGATGACAGGAGATGGATCACTCAATAAATCCCCCTGTTCTGTTCACTCCCTCTGAAGCATATGACAGCAGCCACTGTCGGAACACCGGATACTGGGATAGATGGAGCATTGGCCATTCTGGGTCAGACCATTCTTATGTTCTCTTCCTCTTTCCCCTTTTTTTTTCCTGTCCTCTGAATTTTCAACAACGTTTCCTATTTTGTGATTCTCACTTCAGACATCCACTTCCAGCCTTTCAACAAAAGCTAATATTTAATTCATTCTAGTTTTTCTATAATAGCAAGAACCCCTTTAACATATTCCAGCAAATATAATAACCTTACATCCCTTAATCAAACTGTTCTTTTCAAGGGCTTCTCTGTTGCCTTAAGATACAGGGTACATTCCCATTCTTTTCCTAGAACTTATGCTCTTACCCATTTGCTGCTTAGCAATCAGAAATAAAGCATCAATCTTGTCTTTTGTCACATCACTTGTAAGTTACTACAGAACTTTGATTATTTTGAACTTGATACATACCTCAGTCTTCTGTACAATGTCATTCATGGTTTGTTGTTCTGTGATCTGGCACCTGACCCGTTTGATATCTGCGTTTCTATTTTTACCTGTAAGAAATTGCTGCAGATTTATTACCAGCTTAGGAAGACTCACTCTTTAGTTGAAATTTTTACTATCTTTGTAGAAAAAAAGTTAGTCCACATTTAAGCTTGGTGCACCACAACTTAATTTGGTCCTCCTGCGTGAAGATATATGAACATGTACCGAGCATACAATGGTATTGAAATGCAGTGGCTAAAATTCACTATTTGAACGTCATGTGTTACAGATTCACCTACATAAACTATCATGATTTTAGCTTATATGTGATAGCCCTAACAATTATTAATACAAATAAACTGTCAATTAATCAGTTAATTGACACAATTAACTCAAAAAAATTAATCGTGATTGATCGCAGTTTTAATTGCAGTGTTAAATATTAGAATACCAATTGAAATTTATTAAATATTTTGGTTGTTTTTCTACATTTTCATATATATTGTATTCTGTGTTGTAAAGGAAATCATACTGTCTATTTTTATTAAATATTTTCACTGTAAAAATTATAAACAAAATAAATAGTATTTTTCAATTTACCTCATACAAGTACTGTAGTGCAATCTTTGTTGTGAAAGTGTCTTACAAATGTAGAATTTTTTTTCTTACATAACTGCACTCAAAAACAATGTAAAACTTCAGAGCCTACAAGTCCACTTACTTCTACTTCTTGTTCAGCCTATCATTAAGACAAAAAAGTTTGTTTACATTTACAGGAGATAATTCTGCACTCTTCTTATATACAATGTCACCAGAAAGTGAGAACAGGCATTTGCATGGCACTTTTGTAGCTGGCATTGCAAGGTATTTACGTGTCAGATATGCTGAACATTCGTATGCCCCATCATGCTTCAGCCACCATTCCAGAGGACATGCTTCCATTCTAATGACGCTTGTTAAAAAAAATGCATTATTAAATTTGTGATTGAACTCCTACGGGGGGAGAATTGTATGTCCCCTGCTCTGTTTTACCAGCATTCTGCCATCTATTTCATGTTACAGCAGTCTCGGATGATGACTCAGCACATGTTCATTTTAAGAACACTTTCACTGCAGATTTGAATTAACACAAAGAAGGTACCATTGTGAGATTTCTAAAGATAGCTACAGCACTCAACCCAAGGTTTAAGAATCTGAAGTGCTGTCCAAAATCTGAGAGGTATGAGGTGTGGAGCATGCTCCCAGAAGTCTTAAAAGAGCAACACTCTGATGCAGAATTGTTATTGAGCAGAACCCATCATCAGCATGGACGCGTGTCCCCTGGAATGGCGGTTAAAAAATGAAGGGACATGTGAATCTTTAGCGCATCTGGCATGTAAATATCTTGTGACGCAGGCTACAACAGTCCAATGAGAACACCTGTTCTCACTTTCAGGTGACACTGTAAACAAGACGCATGCAGCATTATCTCCTGCAAATGTAAACAAACTTGTTTGAGCGATTGGCCTAACAAGAAGTAGGACTGAGTGGACTTGCAGGCTCTAAAATTCTACATTGTTTTATTTTTGAATGTAGTTTTGTTTTTTACATAATTCTACATTTGTAAGTTCAACTTTCCTGATAAAGAGATTGCACTACAGTACTTGTATTAGGTGAATTGAAAAATACTATTTTTTGTTTTTTTACCATGCAAATATTTGTAATAAAAAATAAATACAAAGTGACCACTGTACACTTTGTATTCTGTGTTGTAATTGAAATTAAATATTTTTGGATGTTTTCTACATTTTAAAATATATTAATAAATGGTATTCAATTATTGTTCAATCTAGCAGTTAATTTGTTTAATCACTTGACAACCCTAATAATCGTATTTATTATTATCACTAATGGGACAGAAGGATGGTTCAGTGGTTAGGGTGCTAGCCTGGGTCTCGAGACACCCAGGTTTAATTCCCTGCTCTGGCATAGATTTCCTGACTGTTTGACGCTGGGCAAGTCACTTCAGCCTAGATCTTTCAAAGGTACCTAGGTGGCAAACTACTACTGATTTCAATGGAAGTTGGGTGCTTAAGTAACTTTGAGGATCTGGGCCTCAGTCTGTTTGCGTCTGTCCCACATCTGTAAAAGGGGAACATTAGTACCTCTCTGTCTCCCTGGGCTGTTGTGAAGATAAAGACAGTGAGGTGCTCAGATAGTACAGTGATGAGGGTGGGACATAGTACTTAGGAAGACAGAGTGCTGTACCAGGTAACTGAGTTTGAGCTAAGACCTCTAACACACTTTAAAGATGACAGCATTTCATATTTTAAAACAAGCTATATTCATAAGTTACTCCATTCAAATTGTGAATTAGCTAAGTGAACAAAATGAAAAATAGATAATACATTGCAAAATGTGCTTAACCTCCCTTATTCTGACAATTTAATTATCATTGGTTACATACAGGTAAATAGTGTATATTATGAAAATAATGAGGTTTCTGAAGTGAAACACGCAGGGGCCAGGACCAAGACTTGCCAAGTTAACAACCTTCATCTGTAGAATTCGCTACCCCTGGAGATCAGTACAGTCCTTGACCTAGACCCCTCCAGAACAGATAGCAGATCAGTTTTTCACACAATCTTTCCGCAATAACAAAGATGAAACAGTCCAAATGGTTATTTCTGGAATAGTCAGTGAGGCTTAGGAACACACACAAATGAAAGGAGTACTGTGATGTTATGTGGAAGGTGCCTAACTTCTATGGCAGGAGCATTGAAGAAGTATAGATAGTATTTGGAGGAAAGATTGTCTCTGTGTCCTTTCAATTACTGATTTCTCTTCAGATACTGCCAACTGTAGTAATGGTTTCAGGGACATGAACAAGTACTCATTAACTACCTTTATTCCGCAGAGCACACTGCACATCTGTTTGATAATGAAGAAAAGTACTTATCAATCAATCAGACATTGGATAAGTCAATGACCTAGATATAAAAGACTATATCCCACCACCACGCTAACAAATTGTAGCATTTTTATACAGTGTGCACATAACTGTGACCTGTAATTGCTGACCACAGCAACTGTACTTGTCAACATGAGAAAAAAAACACACAAAGAGACAGATTTGTTCCATTGTGGCTCTTCAGTGAGAGGTTTTTTTTCCTTTGCAACAGACCATATATGAAGCTTTGGTGTTGAAATGCAAACTGACATCTGTGCACTCTTTACTAGTATGAAAAGCCACACTAGTTAACGTAAGCAGAGATAAAAACCTCAGGAGCAAGCAAAACAATCTAATGCTAAAGATAGTGTAAGTGCAATGCCAGTAAAAGGCATGACCAAAAATGGTGGTGTTCCCTAATCTAGAGGTCAAACCAAGTAGTTTATGAATGAGCTAACTGTGATTACATGTGGTAGAATAAAGGTTAAAAGTCAATAAGCCTTGCTCAGTTTTATTCAAACCCACATCAAGCATCTCAACTGGTGTTTTACCATTAAGTGCTCCTATCTATAATTATGTGTCACATTCTGTAAAACTACTCTGTGCATGTGCCAACTGTGATTTGTTCATGCTTGGCTGTTTTTGAGGACTACTGTCCATACATATTCATTTTCTGAATCAGTGGCATCATCTACAGAGTTTTCAAATAATACTACCTTTCCAGCAAAAACTTAAAAGATATCTCTAGGAATGTGTTAGCACAGTTTTAAAACTTTGTATGTGGGACCAAATAGGCTGTTGTGGCTATAACCAGAAGTAAAGAATTCACAAGAAAAACAAGTATTTCCTGAAGCAGCATTAGATCTTATGGGTAGCATCTGTGAAAATTAAGTTTATTTGATTAAAGCCACATAATACTCATCATTGCATAGTACAGTTTGATTTTTTCATTACACATTAGCTGTTTTCTTAAACCATGCTTTTCAATGTAATGACTTATAAAATAAGGCCTCAGTTCTGCAATGAATTCCATGTGAGCACAGGGGTCTGCCTATACTTAGCTCATTGCTGGATTGGGGCTGAAGCCTCTCTTCATGAAACTGCTATAATTTGTTATATAATTTTTTTAAATGCTATTCTATATTTTAGCTTTTTAACTTAAAATCATTAATGGAAATAGTTTTATAAATGTAAATATTCCTCTGCAGTATTTGTAAGCAACAAAACACTGCAATGATATTAAAATCAAGCAGAATGTCAACCTGGCTAGTCTATTTTCATTGCCCGAAATGACTGAAATGCAAGAAGCAGAACAATTCCTACAACAATCTAGACTTCAATGTTTAAAGTTTTTTTTTAATAATGAAGATGGTGTTAGGAACACAGGCACTTAAATCTATTTTTTAAAACAGGTGGTTTCAGCTGCCCAGTGTCCCTTCTCAGCTCTTGATGATGATGGATATAAATATATTTTACAGTGATCGATACTTTAAAATCTATGGAAATAAGACTTTTACTCATGAATAAATTATTTTAATAGTGAATGTAGATCTTTATGGCTTCATAAAGTAGTAACCACTAGTTTTCGATATGAAGCATTTAAAAAAGTTATCCTGGAATCTTAAATGCCTACGGATGCTACTATATCTTAGAGAGACTAATATGGAATTCTGATATGCTAACGGATGGTCTTGTAGACCACAGTAGTTACAACAGCAAGAAACAACAGTGTGAGAGAGTAATTAGGCACCTGATTCTGCTGTGGTTTATAGAAAACAAAAAACTTTCCACCAACTTCAGTTCATTAGGAGTGTTGGATACATATCCTCTGACAGGATCAGGACCTCTAACGAACCCAAATGTAACCAATCTTAAACCAAGTATTTTTTAATCAGCCTTTCCAAATGAAAGTTGATACATTAATAATACCAAATACCCTACTCATGGACTGATAAAAGGCAGGCGCATGAGTTTGTTAGAGTTATTTGAACTGTTGAATAAAAACAAAAGAAGTACTCAAATCAGCTGTAGTTTCCATTTGGACTGCCTGTCTGTAAGTTGGTGATAGCATGTTCTAATTCTGTTGTGTCTAGAAATGCTCTAGATGCTTCTTGCAAACATTTTTGTGGTATCTGGATTGTCAGTTTACCCTTTGAGCATTTGTTTTAGGGTATATCTCATGCTGTTTTCTTAGTGTCCTCAAGTGGCAACCCTGTTGTGATAAGCATGGCCTGTTCTGTTTGGTTAAAGCCAAGATCCACCTGGGAAAGTCAGGAAAAGAAACATCACACCCCTGCCCCCCAACCTTGTTTCTGATTTGGCAGCCTTGGAACTAGCACATTCATGTGTTATGTTTAAAATATAAATAAATACAGCTAAATCAGTTTTACCACATGCATTTAACAGAAACGTAAAACAATCATTAAGAACATTCAAAAATTGACACAACTATTCAACTTTTGTTCTCCTTTGCCCTACAAAATCTTTGGAAATCAGATGGACCTTTCAGTGTACCCTGAATGTCACCAAAACTAGGCTCTGGAGGAAGAGGGTTCCAAAGATGACCTTGCATAGGGCACTACTTTTCTGTCAGCTGACATATGCCCAACCGCCTTAATACATGTTTATATACTCTATATGTGACTTCCCCTTAAAATACTCTGGAAATTGCAGCTAGTACAGAATGCAACTGCTTACTATGTAGATTTCGGCATAGGTAGCACATTACATTTATGTACCACCCTCAGCTCCATTTAAGGTTTTTGAATATTTAAAAATGCTTTTAATTTTGGGCCTTGTAGATGTTCAAGACTATTTTGTGAGAGTCTAGGGAAGCTACCATTAGCTGAACACCTCAATTTTACATTGACAAAGCATGGCTGACTACAGTGAGGTCCATATTCAGAAAGAAAACATGTTTGAAAAACACTGTTGGCAACTACTACAACTTGACCATCCAGATGCAGATCCAACAAGACTCGATGTTGTGAGCCTGAAAAATGGCAGGCATATTTCTGTAAGTGGGAACACTGATATGAGTACCTTTTAGGGTTGCCACCTTTCTAATTCCTGGTAATTGGACCCCGAGGCGTCACCCCCTAACCCGACTCTGCTCCACCTCTTTCCCTGAGGCCCCACCCCCTTCACTCGCTGGATTGTCTCAGGGACCTGGTCTGTGAAGGCAGTGTAAAGTGCCCTTGAAGTAGTATGTGTCCATGATGTAGTAGTAGTAGTAAACTGGGCACCTGACAACCCTAAATGGCACCCAGACACAGAAGTCAAAAACTGGACTGTCCAGGTAAAAATCAGATGGGTAGCAACTCTAGTGCCATTTCTTCCAGTTGCTTCCCCATCCTATAAGTATCACTTTACCCTTAATCTAAATTTCACACACAGCTAGATGGCTCTAATCCAATTACTGCAATTTCTTTTTGATGCTGGGTAAATCATTATACTCCACCATTTATGTCAGAAGATATGAAGATATAGAGCAGTACATCTGTTGCATGCTAAATACATTTCAGCCCACAGTTGCACTCCTAATAACATCCTATATACCTTGAACAGAAACAGTGACAAAACTGAATACTGTTTGATGCCTGAGAGAGCATTTGTCTGATACTACCTTCTAGGATCTTTCAGAAAGGAAGGAACAGAGCTACTTCTTCACCCTTTCCAAGTGGGGCAGATCAAAGCCAGGGCCGGTGCAAGGAAGTTTCGCGCCCTAGGCAAAACTTCCACCTTGCGCCCCCCCCCCCCCAGCCCTGCGGCAGCCCTCCCCACACCCACGGCAGATCCCCCCACCCACCCTGAGGCACCCCCCCGCAGCAGCTCCCCTCCCCCCCCCCGGAGCCATGCAGCAGCTCCCCACCCCAGCTCACCTCTGCTCCGCCTCCTCCCCGAGCACGCCGCCCCAGCTCTAATTCTCCTCCCCTCTCAGGCTTGAGGCGCCAAACAGCTGATTGGCACCACAAGCCTGGGAGGCGGGAGAAGTGGAGAGGTCGCTGCGCTGGGAGAGGGAGTCTGAGCCGCACGTGTCAGCGCACAGCCGGCAGCCCAGCCCAGGAACACTGTAAAAAAAAATTGGGGGCACCGCTTTTTGGCACCCCCAAATCTTGGCGCCCTAGGCAACCGCCTAATTTGCCTTCATGGTAGCACCGGCCCTGATCAAAGCGCACTATGGAACTTTTCATGCACAACAACAGACTCCACGCAGTCACTCCATGTGTGGTAGTCTAATCCAGGGGCAGGCAACCTATGGCATACGTACCAAAGGCAGCACACAAGCTGATTTTCAGTGGCACTCACACTGCCTGGGTCCTGGCCACCGGTCTGGGGGGCTCTTCATTTTAATTTAATTTTAAATGAAGCTTCTTAAACATTTTTAAAACCTTATTTACTTTACATACAACAATAGTTTAGTTATATATTATAGACTTATTGAAAGAGACCTTTTAAAAATGTTAAAATGTATTACTGGCACGCAAAACCTTAAATTAGAGTGAATAAATGAAGACTCGGCACATCACTTCTGAAAGGTTGCCGACCCTGGTCTAATCTGAGGTAGATTTACACCCCAACTTGCTGCATGCTAACTGTTTATATAAACAAGCCCTTCATATGTTTTTGCTTGGAACTACATATAAGTAAGTTACCCCTCATGAGCAACAATATTAGATGAAGGATCCTTCAGATTGGCCTTATCACTAGGAAAGAATCAACCAGTATAGTCTCTGTATGCTATGCTGCTTCTAAATAAGAGGGCATTTTGCTATGAGTGCCTTCACCAATTCCCTTGGCTGGGGGAACTATTACTGCTTCTAAAAGTCTCACAGTTATATATCCCAGTTTTGGAAGGAAGCGTGTCCCAGTGAAAGCAAGTCCTTGTAACAGAAGCAAGACTTAGGCTGGGTCTACACTACCTGCCTGAATCGGCAGGTAGAAATTGACCTCTCGGGGATAGATTTATCGCGTCCCGTTGGGACGCAACAATCGATCCCCAAATCGACGCTCTTACTCCACCAGCGGAGGTGGGAGTAAGCGCCGTTGACGGGAAGCCGCAGAGGTCGATTTTGCCGCCGTCCCTACAGCGGGGTAAGTCGGCTGCGATACGTCGAATTCAGCTACGCTATTCGCATAGCTGAATTTGCGTATCTTAAATCGACACCCCCCCCTGTAGTGTAGATGTAGCCTACTCTCTGAGAAGGCAGAGGCCTACTGTACATAGGCATTGTATTTTTACCCCATCAATGGGTGCTGTATCTTCATTGTATACTTGGTCGTGCATAACAATCATATCTCAGCTTTTCAGGGAAAGTTTGCTTCCTTGATATCACAATACTATTCCAACTTTTCTGTACATATTTTTGGTTATTGGAGTTTCCCACGGTTTCCCTTCTGTAGCATTCCCATAGTTGGAATGACAAACTGAATATGATGGAGAAATGAATTTGTTACCTGATTTTGCTTCTTGGACTAGTCAGTCTTGTCATTTCATCGCCTCTCTAACTGATATATATCTAAAGTTACATTTCAGTTCAGCTGGGTAAAGGTACATCTCAGGAAATATTAGTCTAATGTTTTAATACTGTTCATCAAAGTTCTTAGACTATGTTTAGTCTTTATAAACAGTCTAGGCAGGGGTTTTCCCAGGAGGGGAAGCCAAACCTCCATCCTGTGATTGACAGGTCTGGTCTGGACCCTGGAGCTGCAGAGCAGAAGAAACCCCATTATAAGAATGGCTTGTCTGCATATAATGGAGAAGATTATTACTCAGTAGGCTAAAAATGAAATCTTAACTATAGTGCTTGATGAATATCACAAAAGCAGTAACAGATGTAAAACTAGGAAACAGGTTAGGCAATGTTATTGGTTTAGCTGCTATGGGAAAATATCTGAATCTGTGCAGGACTGTTTAAAAAACACAGTTTACTTATCTTACTGGTTCTAAGATGAGGGGCGGAGGGGAAATGACCGACTATATGATATGTCTTTACCAGCTATAATTGGGTCACTTCTCTCTCTCACACACACAAATCACTGCTATTCAGACAAAATTAAAATAAATACAGAAAGATGTTACAAAACAGCAAAAATTTGATTCTTCCTTGTCAACTCTTAAGTTGAAAAGTCTGTTTAAACTTAATGTATCCCCACTTATGTAAGAGTTACATCACCCTTTAACTGAACAAAAGCTGTTGCATAGCCTTCATCAAATAAAGTTATTCTAGATTTTCTTTTAAAATATGTTGTCTATCATTAACAGAAGACCTAAGGCAGATTAAAATTGTCCTTATTTCCTATTTTGAAGCAATTTACTTATACTAGCTTGAAACTGTGAAAACGTATGTTTAGCAATAGACTAATGAACATTCTCATATAGATGATACAGATGGAGAAGACCTACTTGGGGACTTAGTCCACCTCTACTCTACTCTACACCCCTAAATAAATTGCTATTTTCAGCAGATACAGGAAACAGAAAGCTAGGTTGAAAACAACGTACCTAGTTCCTCAATAACTCCCCTTTCTAATAGGCTCAGCTACTGTCTTACTGACAACTGTATAAACAAGAATTTTCACAGCATCTGTCTCCTTTTGATGACCCACCCACAGAGAAGATGGTTTCCTACTTATAAAACAATCTGTTGAGATTTGGAAGTTTACTACTTGTGGTCAAGGCTCTTAGGGACAAGAAAGCACAGCTGTCCTAGTTAAGATATTTAATAAAAACGGAGTTTAATAAAGCTGAGAAGAGGACAAAGGAAAGGAGTATTCCCCCTGATCATTGTTCATCACTTGAGCCCTACTTATACCCTGACTATAACTTTCTAAAACCACATCTTTTAAAATATAGCAAGATAAGGCCTAGTTTGAAACTACCACTAGCCTCTGCAGATAGTGAAAGCATCATACCTCAGCTGGTGTAAACTGCTATTGCTCCATTGACTTCAATGGAGCTGACACTGGATACCAGCCTAGGATCTTGCCCCTAGAATCTTATTCTGCATTCATTCACTACAAAACCAACTCATATTTTTGCATATTTTACATAAGAGAAACTATTTCCCCCCAAAATTACATGAAATTGATGTGCGTGTCTAGACTATCAACCAGTAATTAAACAAGGGGCTCCCACTGAACAGAGATGATATTCATTCTTCTTTTCCCAAACTTTTAAACTTTAAAAATCCAGTTTTATAAAGTGAAGGTGCTCACATTACAGCTCAAAGTTAGATGCATGACTATGTTACAGCTAAAGTATCATAGCGGAATAATCTTAGCAGACATTATTATGGTAAATCAGATTACTGTAAATGCTTTGCTTATACTGATAGACATTTCAAATAAGCACCATTATCATAGTATCTCAGTGGTATGTCCAAACTTAGGATAACCTTTTTTTCTGTATGATAGAGAGCGGCCTTCTTGTTCCCACCAGGTTTAAGAGAGTGGGGAACAATCTTAAGGTCTATGTTCCAGGAAAAATGTATGGGGAAAGGGGAGAATCTGCTCTGTTACTGGGAGAAGGCCTACTTTGGGTAACCTTACACTGGGCCTTATGTAGCAAGACTCTGACTCATCCCAATTTCTGGTGGTAGCAAATTTCCTTGAGTGAGAAAGCAATGTGCTCAGCCCTAAACTACAACATCCCACATTATTACAGATGCTGCAGCAGACTAGAGAAGCAGATGTGATGGAGACAGTTTGACGAAGGCTGATAGAATGTTTTAAAAATAAAGACTAGGACCTTGAAATGCAGAATCATATAGGGCAAGGATCCAGGGTAGAGTGTGGAGTACTGTTGTGATTTGCTTTCAGTAGTTTGCTCTTCCTGGAAAATAGGACACTGCTTGTTGAACTAGATACAGTTTCCGTATAGAGCCCAAGGTCATGTCCAGATAGAACACACCACAGTAATCCAGGGTGGAAGTGATAGATAGATCTCTGTAGTTACGCCTGCATTTGAAAGGAGAGGATGAAGTCTCCTGGCTCAGTAAAGATAAAAGGCATTTCTGGCTGCTGTTTCTGTTGGATAGTCCGGGAGTAGAGTTGACGCCAACAGGACTGAGAGACTGCATAACACCTTGAGGTCACAGCTCCTACTTCTTCCTTGAAATGCTTTCCTCTGCTTCTCACCATCATATCAGTCTTCCTAGACTGAGTCTGACCCATCTTTTTTTCTCCCATCTAGGGGCTTGGCTACACTTGCGAGTTACAGTGCAATAAAGGCGCCCCGGGAGCACTAGCTCACTACCCATCCACACTGGCAAGGCGTGTAGAGCGCTCTGACTCCGCGGCTACAGCGTTGCTGGTACTCCACCTCGGCAAGTGGAATAACATTTGCTGCACCCCCGCTGGAGCGCCGCAGTGCCAGTGTGAACGAGGTGTTGTGTTACTGAACTCTGATCGGCCTCCAGAAATGTCCCATAATCCCCTTAAGTCAAGTGGCCACTCTTGTCTTTGTTTTGAATCGCAGCAGGAATGCAGATATGCCCTTTGAAAGCTCCGTTTCTGACAGCCAGCTGCTTATCTGCCCCAAGACAAAGCAACCATTAGTGTGGAATGCTGTGAGTGGGAGAGAGAGGTGGGGGGGAGGGGAAGGGAGGGTCTGCTGCTGTCTGAACTTACAAGACAGCATGCTGACATGCTCTCAGCCCCCCCAAAACCCATTCTCTCTCCCCCCCCACATACACACAACACAATCCCTGTCATACTCCATCCCACCCACCCCCCATTTGAAAAGCACATTGCAGTCATTTGCGTGCGGGGATAGCTGCCCATAATGCACTGCTCCCAATGCCGCTGCAAGTGCCGCAAATGTGGCCATGCCAGTGTGCTTGAAGCTGTCAGTGTGGACAGACTGCAGGGCTTTCCCTACTGCACTCTATGAAGGCTGGTTTAACTCAAAGTGCTCTACATCTGCAAGTGTAGCCATGCCCTAGGTTCCAATTTAGTTCAAACACTGCAACATATGGGAAATGGCATTCTCTCCTGTTCAGCAAGATATCCTTAGAGATGAGTTTAAGCACAGTAGGCTATAGTGGCTTCTTCCATTGAGGAAAATGGCTATCTTAAACTTTATGGGGCCAATACATATTTCCATCTACTTGTACATTTCCAGGATATAAATTATCAATTACTCATTGTCAAATCTTCAAAATACTTCTACCTTTTATCAACAGTATTTCTTACAAATATATATTTATTCAATTAGCAAAAGAGATCTCCCTTACCATTAAAAGAAATGTCAGAACAAATGACATCTGCAAAATACATTCTCAAACATAAAATTCAATTACAACAAAAAAGCGACATTTGGACAATGATCGTTTGAGAAAGCAATATAAAATGTACTCATAAAACATGTTCCATTTTCAGATTACTTTTAATAAAGCCAAGCAGACAAAACTATAATTAAATTTATTTTATCTGAAAATATGTCTAACATCAGAGATTGCACCATTTGGAATCAACTTATAGAGACATTTTGGATGAGAACAGAGGGGAAGGAGGAATTTATTTTGTCATCCTTATTGAACTCAGACTACTGAGAGACAGACATAAGAAATGGCTTGCGCACACACATCTCTACTAAAGAGAGAGAAAGTATTTTTAAACAACTCAATCAAAATAACAATTTTAGCAAAAAGGTTAGTTGCCCAAATTACTGACTCCATTCATATTTCTTTCCTGGGCTCCTTTTGTAAAGACAAACATAATAAACTGAAAATTTTGAAATACTATTGAATTAATACTAATACAGCTCATTACAGCATTTGAGACCTGATTTAGTTGGGAATTGGTCCTGCTTTGAACAGGGGATTGGACTAGATGACCTCCTGAGGTCCCTTCCAACCCTGATATTCTATGATTCTATGAATCATTTTATGTTAAAAGTTGCTATAAATGCCCCACCACTTCACACTTGCCTAGATCACAGTTTTATTAAACAGGCATATTGCATTAAACAAAACATTAAAATGCCAGAGACTTGTCAGTTTTTGCTACAGGCCAATAAGTTACACTATCTGCTGTCCTGAACTGGATAACAGTTTAAGGAGTAAAGGCCATTTTGGTCTATCTGTCTCACTCATCACTGTTTCCAGGTAGGCCCTCTTGATTCTTCATTTGTATGTCATAAGTTATTTTGCTATTAATCACAAACCCCTTCTTCACGGGTCAACTATTTCCCCACATCCATTATTTATTGTTATTTAAAAAAAATTAGTTAAGTAAAATAGATAGTAATTATTTCTGTGCATAAAGCATAGAGAAGGGGACATGTGGCTAAAACAGTGCTTTATTGGAGCTCGGTAGCAAAGCATTTTTTTGCTATGACTATAGTAATGTTATCCAAAGGTGCCTTTTATTAAATTTAGTGAAAGTGAAGCAAGCAGCAGTGACCACAATTATAAAAATAAACAAATGAGTGCAGTGCTGGTTTGCGGAGTTAGATTTAGGGATATAGGCTGATGACAGCTCTTCCACCCCCTCACCCAGGAACTCTGTCACCACTAACCCTGGCACTATTTTTAGCTTAGCATCTTATTTCCAGTGGATGTCTCCCTAGTCTCCAATCAGTTCTATACCTGCAAGTATTAAGAGGTTTCCTTTTCACTATAGCCGGACATCTGGGAGTCAGAAAAAAAAAATCCCCAAAACAGGTTAACCCAAGTCATTCAACAGGAATGGGTTAAATTCCTGAAAGGGCAGGGTCCCCCTACACACTGCTGGAGATGAGGAAACACAGGCCAGTGCATAAGACTTGCTTCACTTCTCCCTCTCAGAGCAGGCGCAGCTCATTTGTATGGTAACAGTCCAGTCACACTGACTGCTCAGGCCTGTACTGTTCCAGCTGGCGTCCCCCAACGCTGAGCTAGTGTCTGACACAGCTCTCCTGCTGTCTAGCCCTGTGTGCGCGCTGCTGGGCAGCTCAAGCGGCTTCAAAGCCTGAGAGGGGCAGGTTGGGGGGCTGCCCCAGCGAGATGACACAAATCAGCGGTGTCCCTCTGAATCACAACGAAACAGGCATCGCATTGACTCAGTGCCCTGCTACTGCGGGGAGCCTGCGGCTGCCAGGACCTGGTCTCCCGCGGGCTGTGTAATACTTGGGTCGCGTTTCAGGTGTGGCGTTTAGGGTGCGGGTGCTGGGGGTGGCCCGGGATGCGCAGGAGTCAGGCTGGACGACGGGGTGCCGCCTTCTGGCCTTAATATCGCATAATAGTTGACGCTCTGCCAGGGATTGGGAACGTCGCAGCCAAGGGTGCGACAGGGGGAGCCCCGGGAGAGGGGAAAGAGGAGCCCCAGCGCAGCAGGCTTCTGGGGACAGTCCAGCTGGGGCTCACGGCGGAGGGGAGGCGGGCTGGGAGAAGCGGAGCCAGGCCCCGCGGCGGAGAGGAGAAGGGGGAGCCGCAGGACGGGACAGAGGAGCAGGGCACGGGGAGGAGAGGAGTCGGTCTGGGCATGGTTTTGGGGGGAAAACCCTGCGCCGTGCGCCCCGGGCTGGGAGAGCGACGCCCTGGCTGCGCGGAGCGGGAGCCGCGCCGACCCCGCTGAAGTTTTCCGGAGGAGTTTTACGCCCCGCAGAGCGTCTTACCTGGGGGTCCTGCCCGCGGCTCCGGCTCACGCTAATCCCGGCGGGCAGGCGGGCGGGCTCGCTGGAGAGCGGCGGCGCGGCTGCTGAGCGCCCCTTGGCTGCCGCCGCTGCCTCCGGCTCTGCAAGTTTCCATAAAAGTCCTGGTGCGCAGCCCGCGCCCGCATTCCAGGCGCGCCCGGCCCGGCTGCAGCTGTCCCGACACACGCAGGCAGGCAGGGCCCGCCGCGGCCCCCTCCCCTCCGGCACAGACCGACTCAGCGCGCTTGGGGCAGAGCCAAGCCCCCGGCCGCGCCGCAGGGGGCCAGCCCGCCCAGCCACGGCGGCTGGGTTATTTCGGGCTGGAAGCACCACAGGCTATAAATAACCGGGGGCTCTCGGGAGCAAAGCGTTCCCGGGCAGGCTCCCCCGGGGCCGGCCTCCCAGCCATGGTTACTTGAAAGGGGGGGAAGGTGACCCAAGGAAGCCTGGCTGGTGAGACAAGCACGGGACCAGTGCAGCGAAACTGAGCGTGCCGTGGCCAAGTGGCACCTGCCATGCTGGGCAGAGGTGAGGCCGTGGCAGGTAGATACCCAGTGCGCCTCTCACCCTAGTGTCGTCTAAACAGTCAGAAAATACTCACCCCCAGCCAGCCTTTCCGGGCCTCTTCCCACACAAAGTTCTGCCCCACGGCACGCGCAGAAAACTCACTGGCGTAGGCTTTGTGAGCAACTGTGCTCTGGGCCTCAGGCCCTAAAGCCCTGGGGCATTTTATAGCCTGGAGCCCATGAAAGCAGCCAGCTAATAATAGTATGTGACAGTTAACTGTGGTGGAGTGGGGAAGAGTCCAGCCAGTGCCAGCTCTATAGGAGTAAGTTAGTTACCTCATGAAGAGTATATATATTATTCCAAAACAACCATTTAGGGAACACAAGGTACCTGTCTTCCTTGCCCTGGAAATTAAGAACTTTTCTGTACTAGATGCACAAATATAACTTTAAAACTTGAATTTGAAATATACTCCTCATTGCTTGAAACTCTACTATCTATAGTAGATTTCTTCCTTTCTTAGATTATCATCTATCTACCGCAAGAAGGACTGTCTTCCTAGTTATCTGTTGTACTGTGCTTAGTACAGTGGATTTGACTTGGTTGCATACACCTTAGAATAATAAATGATAGTGCGGCTGGCAGTTTGAACATCAGACTGGAAACAAGGCATAGTTTTTTAACACTGAAAGTAAGTAACAGTTGGAACAATTTACCAAGGGTTGTGGTGGATTCTCCATCACTGAATTTTAAATGAAGATCAGATCTTTTTCTAGAAGATCCGCTCTAGGAATTATTTTGGGGAAGTTCTAGAGCTTGTGCTATATAAGAGGTCAGACAATGATCACAATGGTCCCTTCGGGACTTGTACTCTCTGGAAATTAAAATAAATAAATAAATAAAATAAAAAGTGAGGGGGAGGGGAAGGGGACGCAAGAATTCCTCATCCTTTCTTCACTCAAGTGGCTGAACCAATATCTCTCAACTAAACCTTGGGGTTAAAATGAAGATGGGATGATTTAACTTGACTTATTTTTAGATAGGTATGAGCAATTTGAAAGAGAGGGTTAAAATAAAATGTCCTGTGACCTTGTGTTACTGTGTGTGGCTACAAGAATTAGATGGGAACGTGCCATCTATTTAGGTTGTTAAAATGACACTTTTTGCCCCACAAAACTATTTATAATGTACCCATCACTGTGGAATCTGAGATCTTTAAAAAATATTAGTAATCTTTGCTCCTCCTTTCTACTAACAAGTATGATGGCTTAGAGCAGGAGGGGTGTCAAACTAATTTAGAGGAGATCACTGGATTCCATATCAATTTATGGTCTGGGATATAAATTCATAACTTCATACACTATTCAATCTAGACACTAGGGAGGTTTGTATAAAGGAAAAATATCGTTTATGTAGTAACTACACTTTTATTTATAACTTTCATATGCTGTCATTATTCAGTGAGAAAACCCACTTTCCTTTAGGCCACCTGTTTCTGTTCTCTTTCTTTGCATGCATTCTCTGTTCTGTCCTTCGGCTTTCTTTCCTTGCAGCAACTTGCAATTCTCATCCCTTGAAGGCTTCACTTCCATCCCCTTTCCCATTAGCTGTTAAGAGTTGACACCAATAAAATTAACAGAGGATAGGAACATTCACACCTCATAGTCACTGTTTCAGACTCTCACAGACACCGATATTGGCTTACACTCTGTAGTAGTGCACCCTCACCTCATAAGTACCATCTCATTTTTGATTGAAGTGGCCTTGTCTCTAATGCTCCCCTACTGGGCTCTTCCTTTGACTGCAGTGGCCTCTCCCAGCCTGTTTCATCCCCCAAATCCCCTCTTGATGGTCAGTGGTTTGGCTCTCCAGCCATGTCACATAAAAGTCAAAACCTCTTCCAGGCTACCACAAACAAATCAAATAAAAATCAAAAGAAGTTTTCAAACTAATGTCCTTCCACCCCTCTGAAGCTTCATTGTAGTTCCCTTATTGACTTTACCTCAGGGCTTCCGCTGCAGGAACCTAACCTGCTCCTATGTTCTTCTTCCATTGTTTCCTAGCTATTAAACCCTATCCCAGGGCTTCTCTCTGCCAGAGAGACCTGTCTCCTCTGCAAGTACTCTCCAACCAAGCTTCCTCTTGCCTCCTGGCCAAAGGAGGCAGAGCTATTAATTACCCCCCAGATGCAAAGCATGACTAACTGGGGTTCTTTCTCTTGCCTTGCAGCTGGTGGGGGTTAAGCCCCATCCAACACTCCAAAGTCTATGAAGGTCCGTCATGCCACTTATCTAGACCATGTCATGAATGTCTTTTCTTCACCTATGTTTTGGTTGATAGAAAAAGGAGTAATAACTTTTAAACTACAGGACTAAATGACACCAATTTTCTGTTAGGCTTTTGCTAGATCATCAGCTTACCATGCTGAAAATCATGCTTGGGATTGTTTAATGTGTAGAATTAAACAAAAAAGGGCCATACTATCAGTTTAAATTAATGCACCTAAATGAAACATGTTCTAATAGTTTCTGCTTCCCTGCTTTTTCTTTTAAATATTTAAATTAAAAAAAAAAAGAGTTTGAGAAGAAAACCCCAATACCTACAAGTTTAATTGGTGCCAAAGCTGGCTGCAAATAAAATATTGAAGTACACATGCACATTAGAGGAAAACCTAATTAAAATTTAGACACATGTAATCAGGCTGGTCCAACTACATATAATGAATGAGCATTAGAGCAAATATATGGTATTTTTTTGCTTTATATATGGAAATTCATTGTATAACTCAAAATGAGAATTATTTTTTTTCTAAAGTGTTTTCATTGAATTGTTATATTTGGATAAAAACATTTCATTTAGGCAGTAGACAGTTCACCAGTATGCTTACCATTAGCCAACTTAAGTTGATACATGCTAAGTTTGTAAAAACCAAAGACTACGTAAGTGAAGTAGAATAATCATTAACCTATTAAAAGTGAGTTTACAACTAAATCACAGCTAATATAAATATCTTAATTCTTGTATCATTTAATGTTTCTGACTGACCTTAGCAGTACCATATGGCTTTTGCATGTAACTTGCTCCAACTAGCATCGAAAGTTGCATTCAAAAGTAGCATGTTTGAACAAATAAATTCAGTTCTGATATTATGAAACACTACATATAAACTACTGTAGTGCAGTAGGAGACATACCATAAATGCTGAAGTGTAACTTTGGCATTCCTGCTTCCCAGGATAGCAGGCACAGGTAGAAAGCACTTCAGATATATGTGGCTGGTTAGCAACAGATCTTCTTTATGTACTTTCTTCTAGGCAGCTATGCAAAGGAATTAATTTCTGTGATAGAAGTAGCCAGCTGTAGGATGAACTAGAAAGAAAAAAATTACAGTCCAGAATAACTGCATCCATGAACACTGACTCCTTCTCTCCAAATTTGTATCCATTTTCCTCAGCACAGTTTTTATTGGAAGTTCACATAAGTACTACTTGCTACATACTATCTGAAGCACACAGTGGGTGACCATCTCACTGAAAAGCAAGATAGTGACATCATCAGAACAGGAAACACGTGAACCTGATTTAGAGCCTAATCCTAATTCTGTGGGATGCTGATTGCCACCAGCTTCTACAGGTTTAAAAGGATTAAAAATTAATATATTTAATTTTTATCTATGTTCTACATCAGTGGTTCTCAAACTGTCGGTCAGGACCCCAAAGTGGGTCGCGACCCCTTTTTAATGGGGTTGCCAGGGCTGGCGTTAAGACTTTGCAAGTCCCAGGGCCGAAGTCCTGCCACCTGGGGCCAAAGCACCCTGGTGATCCCCAGCTACTGTACTGGACCATATGGCAGTTGGCAGCCAGCACAAGTTACAGCAATCTGAAAGTTGCTCTAATATATGCTATGAGACCAAGAGAGCACAAAGCACATTTTGTCCACATCTAAGGATCCGGGCCAGAAAGTGCAGAGTAAAGAGAGTAGCTACTAAACCACTTACAATCTAGCATATGGTGACAATAGTGCTTGTCTGCATTAGCAACTACTGTCAAGAAGTCACAAATGCTGGTGCCAGCACATTAAGATGCTACAGGTTATTCCATATTTTTATATATATATAAATAAAATGTTTTAATCTGTTTTCCTTTAAAAACTGAATTGTGGAAGGGCACATTAATACAAATAATAATAAAAAAAATCTTACTCAACTCTCTTACTTTTGATTTTGGACTATAATGCAACATTAAACTTAACACTTTCAGCTTTGGAGCCTTAAGTATCAGAACCTGGAACTCTAATCTAAAATGTTATTTTAAAAGCTAAAAATTTATTCTGTGTATCACTCAGATGCTGAAATACTCTATTCTTATAAAGTACCATAGAAAGGGTCTTTGGGGATTCTTTCAAAGGGATACCCATGAAAAAGTTTTTCCTCAAACTTTTTATTCTGAAATTCAAGACAAGACTACACAAAAGATTCCCTGAACTGAGCACCAGTGTGTACAGATACACACACACACACTTACCAAAACTCATATATAAAGTCCTCTCCCAAACCGAAGGTTGGCTTTTTGAAAGAAAAGACCGAGACTGATTTAATTGAGAAACAACATGTCTTTAGGTTTTATCATACAGCCTCACTTTAAAATATAGTTAAAATGCTACATTTGAACCAAGAATGATACTAGTTTATTCATAACCGCATCATTTTAAAAACCTAGAAAGATGGGTTTTAAACCAATTAATTAACCTGAAAAAACTGTCACTACTTTTAGAATATACCAAACAGTGATCTCACACTAGTGATTTCAAATGTCAACTTCAGTGATGATGTATTTACATATTTTAAGCCAACACCAATTAGCATAGAGTTTTTCGTGTTATTTTCACCTGCCCAAATGGTGACTGCATTCACTCCATTATGTTTCAATACAAAATGACTGTTTACATACACATACACAATTTTAGAGCGTAGTTAAATATTTTGTAAAGGTGTTTTTTTTGGGGGGGGGGGGGGAAGGGGCAGGTGTATCACATAATAAGTTGAAAGATGTGTATATCTTGGCTGAAACACTTTCTAGACATAAAACACATTGCAGAGTTTGTACTGAACATTTCATATAATAAGGCTTAAAGACAAACTCATCTAATAACTCCATATACCACATATCACATAATATCTGTGGCAAATGTACAGTATTTCATAAATAAATTTTATCCAAATATTGCAGAAAAAAACGTTGGGGTACATTATATATAAATACAGAGATAGTTGAGCTGTGATTTTAAATTTAGGTATATATACTGTAATATGCTCACCAGTTCTTTTCCTATTTTTTTTTTTAAATCTCCCTGAGTCCATTCCATATTTAGCAACACAGTTACATATTCAGATGTTTGCTCAAAAATAGCAATGACAGCATTGGAGGGGGAAAAAAAGGCAAGGTGCACTCAATTTAGGTTTTTTAAGCTTATTGTACTTTTTCTTCCAAAAGCCCATTGGCCACGATGTGTCCATGACCATTTATGCAACCACTGACATGCCTTAGTGAATCGGCTCCAAGGTAGGCCATTAAAAGTTCAGTGCGACGCATTAGCAATTGCATAAGATCTTCAGCTAAATTCTCCATAGTTGAATATCGCACCTTTTCAAAGTCAAAAATGTCTTTGAGGAAGTAAAGAACTTGATCCTAGTGGATAAAAAAGAAAAACCTGTATTTACTTATAGCAATGTATAGAGTTTTGTTAAATATTAATTATACAATGTTATATATTTTTCCTCATTTATACATAATCTTTCTGAAGCACATATAAAATATGCACACAAATTTACTGGGCAATTTCTTACCGTGTCTAACTACCAACATTCATTTACTAACTCTCTTGACTGTTTAAAAAAAAAAAAAAAAAAAAAACTTTAAAAATAGACACTGTCAGGTAGGTTTAGGCTCCAAAACCAACCTAATATGAATAGAAATGTTCATGATTAATATTTTTTTTTAAGAAGTTGCATTGAGCTGAACTGTTCGAAATAAACAAACAAGAAAACTTCCAGCACTTTGCTAGTGCATGGAAGAACAAGAAAGGGAACAGACTATAAATACGTAAAATTGACCAATCTAGTTTTACTGTTCACACATAACGAAGTGCAAAAATTAGACCAATGCCATAAATAGTGAATTGCAAATTACTGTCCTAATGTTGCAAGAAAACACTTATGTATACCAGTAGTCTCATGACTTCCGCTGGATTACTCATGTACAAAGTGTTACACAGACTCATAAGTGTTTTCAAGACTGGGGAGCCTATGTTCTGAAAATTCTTAGTGTGTTAATAACTTACAGTAGGGGTGGGGAACCTCCGGCCTGCTTTTTAATTTAATCTGACCCGCGGCAAGTCTCCGCGCTGTGGGGTGGAAGGCCCGAGCCTCGGCACCCCCCACCCTCCCGCGGGGCTGTGTGTGGCCTGCGACTGAGCCTGTATCCCTACTCGCGTCCCAACCCACTGCCCCAGTTTGGAACCCCCCCCCCAAACATACCCTAACTCCCTCCCAGAGCCTGCACCCCCACCCACACCTCAACCCCCTGCCCCAGGTTGGAACCGCCTCCCGCACCTTAATGCCCTCCCAGACCCCTACCCCGACCCAGCCCCGAGCCTCCTCCTGCACCCAAAACTCCTTATCCCCAGCTCCACCCCAGAGCCTGTACCCCCAGCCGGACCCCTCACCACCTCCCACACCCCAACCTCCTGCCCCAGCCCAGAGGCCTGCTCCTGCACCCTGAACCCCTCATTTCTGGCCCCACCCCAGAGCCTAGGGGAAGCCCTGAGCCACTGCACCCCTCGCCCCCTCCCACGGGGCTGCATGTGGCCCATGACTGATTTTTTCTGGGCTCAATGGCCCCTGATAGAAAAAAGGTTCCTCATTCCTGATTTACAGTATAATTAGCAACATAGGTAGGGATTTTTTTTCTAGTATGGGGCAAATTAATCCCTGTTTTTTGTGGCACTAGGCTACATTAATCTCTGGTATAACAACTGAAAATCAGGATGAATATTGACTAGCAAAGATTTTTTTATATAAATTATTTTTATCGTAATGGTGTTCCTTTAAGTAAGATCCTCCCATCTGATAGGTGCTTTTTTATGTTAGATAAATGATCATTACAAAAAGGATGCATACCTTAAAGAAGCAGCATAAATCATAAAGAGAGTTTCTAGGTCCCAAAAAGCCCCATGCCAAAACAGGACTGACATGCTCACAAATGGCATAGAAGTGTGCAAAAAAACCATCAGGTACCTGGTGATGTAAGAAGTAGAGAAAGAAGTTATTTTTCTCAATATAAATCCCTATTATATCAAATTAGGGCATTACAGACGCTCCCCAACTTACGCAAGTGTTTCGTTCCGGAATGCCTTGCGTAATTTGAATTTTGCTTAAGTCCGGAACGTATACCCGACAATTACGCAAAAAAAGAAAAGAAAAAAACCAAAAGAAAACAACCTATTTCTAGCTTACGGAACTTTTTCTGTATGTATGCAAGTCTCTGGTAACTAGCCAAACTACTCATTTAAATTACATTGTATATCAAGTAAGTGGAAGGATTGTTAAAAGTTTTTGACTTCAGCAGTATTTTAGAATATAAACATTTTGAAGGAATCTTGATTTAATATTGATATTCATACATTAATAATTTAAGGCTAGATGAGACCACGCAGCACAGAGCACCGGGTCAGGCCGGGTTCTGTAGCTGCGCTGCCCCAGGAGCTCAGAGCCCCACCGCCCAGAGCATTGTGCCAGCGGTGGAGCGAGCGAGCTGAGGCTGCGGGTGAGGGGGAACAGTGGGGGAGGGGCCAGGGACGAGCATCCCAGGCCAGGAGCTCGGGCAGGACGGTCTCGCGGACTAGATGTGGCCCCCAGGCGGTAGTTTGCTCATCCCTGATTTAGATAATATGGTACTGGGGTCCATGTAAGTACTTATATTCAGACAGGACTAGAGCCAGATCTTGACTCCAAATTCTGTGCTCTACCGACTAAAACATTCTGCCTCCCTTGTAAGTGTGTCTTCAAGCCTCAGGGCATGTCTACACTACTAAATTACGCAGACCTATGTTGGATGACCAGTAATTACTGCAGTGGTACATGTCCACACTACTCTCCTTCTATCAGTCATGCGCCTCCTCACGAGGAGCCGTTCCACCAACTTAAGAAGAACAGTGTAGGGGACTCAGAGCCCCCCCGCCAAGCTCTCAGCTCTGCCGGGAGTCCGGGAGGCAAAACTGCTGCGAGTGGGGAGCTGGGCAGGGGCAGCCAGGCTCTTGGCAGGAACCCCAGGCAGCAGCCCAGCTTGGAGCCCGGTGGGCAGCTGGACTCCTGCTGGAGCCCCCACTCCCTGGGATGACAGGCCAGTAACCAATGTCAGTAACGCACAGTGTACAGTGTGTCGCCATAACTAAACTGACATAAGCGCTATGCCTCTCATGTAGGTGGAGTTATTATGTCGGTTTAGTAGGCAACTTACATTGGCGGGAGCAAGGCTGTAGCGTGGACACTGACAAGGTTAGGTCGATGTAAGCTCCTTACGTCACACATACACACCCACCCACCCTATAGAGTGAGTGAGTGTGTGTGAGAGAGAGAGACACACACAGAGTCTTTCACACTCACCTCCCAACACATAACTTGTATTATTTTTGTTGTTGTTACTTCTTGATACTTCCTGCAATGCACATATATTCTCTGTAAATTTATTCTTTCAAAGTGCTGTTATTTAAGTTTTTTGACTAGTCTATGCATTTCATAATTTTTATTTCTCTTACGTTTAAATTTAATTCTTTGATAAGTGAGTTAAAATGCCTAACCTGTCATGGCTGGAGTAATTATTCCTATGGTATCTTTAAAAAAAAAATTATATCTAGGTTTTTTTCTTTCTACTTGTGGCGCACATCCGCACATTACCTTGATATTGGTGCACATAACAAAATTCATTCCACACATGGATGGAAAAGATTAGAGGGAACATTGCACATGAGTTGTCATCTTATCTTCCATGAATCCACATTAATTGACATGGTAGACTTTACACACGTACACATTTAAGTGTCTGCAGGCAGGGCCGGCTCCAGCTTTTCTGCCGCCCCAAATGGGGGGAGGAGGCAGGAAGGGGGGAAATGATGAGAGGCGGCAATTCGGCGGCGGGTCCTCCCTCTCTTCCTCTTGGGTGGCAACTCAGAGGAAGAGAGGGAATGCGGGACCCGCTGCCAAATTCCCGCCGAAGACCCCGATGTGCCGCCCTGATACTGGACGGAGTGCCGCCCCTTTGAATTGGCCGCCCCAAGCACCAGCTTCCTACGCTGGTGCCTGGAGCCGGCCCTGTCTGTCTGCAGGATCAGGACTTTGTAATTTATTTCTTTGATGGCACATAGGGTGACTTCAAACTCCGAGTATTCTAAGAGTTGGTCACTCAAGTTTGGTCAGAATCTCTGAATTATAAAATTAAACAGGCTTCAGATTAGATCTCAAGACAATTTACCTTCATTTGCTGCCTTTTTTGCTTCAGTACTGACCAGCAGCTTGAAGCCACAGCCTAAATGTAAGAAGAAATTATTTAAGTAACTTTTACACAAGAAAACTGACTATTTAAAAAAGCAGCAGACTATAGGATCTTGCATTTGATGACCAGTTATTTCCTTAATTTTAATGCTTTGATAGCATAAGTTCAAACATAAAATGTCATCTGTTGTGAATAGCTCATTTTACTATCAGTTCATATTTCTTATATTTAAATTTAAAAAAATGAAATTGTGTATTCTTTCCCAGAAATTCTGTCCCATTTTGCATTAGTGCCAAATTGTTTTGAATTACTAAGCCTAACTTTTTTTCCCACAATTTAACATTAGCAACACTTACATTCAACCTCGCTGACACACAGTATGTTGTGTGCCAAAATGTGTGTTCCAAACCCATAACTATCTCAGATTTTTAAAAGGAAGCATATGAATACATGGTAATGGCCTTTTTCACTTTAAGAAAGAATCCTTGAAATAGTTTTGCATACAGCTGTGGAGTTTTGTCCAAATAAGGATCTGAGTCAATACAACATATTGATGGCAAATCTAGGCTCCCCTCCCCCCACAGCACATAACATTCAGATGGAATGTGATGCTACTTCAATACCATAAGGAAACTTGCTACTCACAAAACACAACTTTACCACATATGCTACAAAAAATATGTGCCTTACCTTTTTTCTGTAGAAGAAATATTTCAATTGAAGGATAAAAAATAAAAAAGGAAAACCAGCAGTTTATAGTTCTAAATAGATGCAATGACAGCAACATCTCTCACCTATGAACAATTGGTCACACCACAATCCCTTCCTTCAAACATGCATGGATAAGCTCAGTTATTAGGAACATTTTCTAGCAAGCAAAACAGGCTGATGCACTTATGAAAAAACCTAAAATACGTTTCTGAAAATGTTCTGAATGTTTGAGTCTTTGTATATTTTACAATGCCTGCTACTTTTCCATACCCGACCAGTACAATTCTAGGATATGAACTAATACATTTCCCCCATAAATCAGTATGTCTTATTTCAAATGTGACTAACACATACACCAGCCCTGCAAAATTCTACTCATCCAGGGCAAATAGTTATTTTTGCCAAGTGAGTACAACATTTTTTTCCATTATAATCAATCGTCATGGCAAAGGGCTGGCAAGTAAGTCCGGTAAATTTTAAATTAAGATTTTACAAGGCTGACACAGCGTAGTAGTTTTTGCTCAGGCATATTTTAGGATTCAGCTATGGTTGGAAATGGAATTACCTCTGACATAGAGAGAAAGGTCTCCCCAGATCAGAGTTAAAGCTACCCATTGTGGTTACTTGCATTGTTCGTAGCCCATGGATAAAAAGGATGAGTTTAGCTGCTACAGATGCTGGTATTTTAATCTTTAAGAGTAAGATAGGTATCTATTCCCAATAGTATACTCATTTAAAAGTTTTAGAAAGGAATGTTGAAACTAATGTAATTTTATCACGTCTTCTATTGGTTGCAATAATCCATAAGAATCATAGTATAAGAAATTTTAAAAACTACTTACAGTTTCTTTAAAAGAGGAATTTAGCCAGCGGTTGTTTACTACGTTCTGTATAGATGTGGGTGGATTCTCTAAATCTTCAAAGGAATCCATTAATATAAAGTCCAGAACAATGTCGTAAAAATTTAGATTTTTCACCTGCATTCAGTTAGAATAAGATCAAAATAACTTAACTTCTCTTTCAATACTGGAACAGAGCATAAGCCAGTATTCCATACTCTACATATATCAGGCAGATTTATCATCTTAAGTTATTTAGGTAACATTAAAAAGCATTTCACTAATGGAAAAAAACCTGACATTGCAACTCAGCGGTACAGAGGTTTTAAAAAAAGAAGTGGAAGCATATTTCTCTAAATCATCTAAAGTATAAAAAAGCAGCTGGATTTCTAATATTTATGAATTAATAAATATCAATTTTGAGAGGGAAACAGGTTGTGTAATCAAGTTTAATGAGGAAAAAAGCACTACAGAAATCCAAACTTACCCCCCTGGCAGCAAGTTCCATTTCAGTATTATCCCAGTGGTCTGTTTGCTCTAAAAAATGTATCATTTCATCAAAGACCTCTTCAAATTTCTTTGGATTCTGTGAAATAAAACCAGTTAAGTGTCATATTTCCTAGTAGGATGACTTGTTTTAGTTCTAAATTCTTAAAAGGCAAGTTTTTTTTTTTTTTTTTAATAATATGCCCAAAGAATTATCATGGTTAACTCCAGGACCAGACAAATTAACTTTGATCTCTGGTTACAATGAATACACTAACGGAACAACAAAAAAGGAATTTACCTTTCGAGCTCTCACAATTAAAGCAGACAAAATTTTTCTTCCACTCTCAGCAAGAAATATTCTGTTAGCTGTTTCTGAAAGAATTACCTGGAAAAATTTCCAGGCAATACAGACCTATAAGTACATAATTTATTTATAAAGAGAATTGCACTAAATGAGGCTATTAGATTCTTTAGTCAAATCAAACTAAGAGATGCTTGATATTAATACAGTATGCAAGTACAATACTTCTAACCCATCCAAAAAGATGGGTCTCCCATCCAGTGATGCACATCATTATCAAAGAGGCCATTCATTTTGTCTTAACATACTGGCCCAGATTCAGAAAGGTACTTAAGCATGTCCTTTAAATTGAAGTATCAGAGGGGTAGCCGTGTTAGTCTGGATCTGTAAAAAGCGACAGAGTCCTGTGGCACCTTGTAGACTAAGACGTATTGAAGCATAAGCTTATGCTCCAATACGTCTGTTAGTCTTTCAATTGAAGACACCTGAATACAACAACGTTCTGAAGTAGATAAAATGTTACTCAAAATGCTTTAAAAGTAATGAAAAAGCCCCCCGCCCCCAAAACCGCTCCTTCAGTGATCTGAATATTAAAAAATAATATGCTACTCTCATAAACAGCATTCAGTAATTACAATATATAACTATTACACTAAAAATAGGTCACTGCAGAAGTAGGGCGAGACAAAAACTCTTAGCTTTGACCTAACTCTGCTCCATTTAAGTTATACATATCGTAGAAGAAAGAGAATGTGTGTGTGCGTGCACCACATTAATAACTAAGTATTTACCTGAAAAGCCTGTCGAATACAGTGAAGCTTAGCAAGAAAGTCACTGTCCCCCAAACACTCCAACATTTCAGTCCTACATAAAATAGAAAAAAGTTGTAAACTATATTTAAAAAACAGAAGCACAGTACAATTTGACTAGGATTTATTTAGAAATAGCATCCATTATTCTGAGATTAGGGAATTAAATGCAGTATTATGTAGAGTATTTATCTTTACTCCTTGGCTTTCCTTGGAAGTTAATTAGTAAATACAAATCAATACCTTAATATTCTGGAATAAATTTTGCCCTCTTCTGCTAAGTGCATAGCTTCTTCATATAATGGACAATGGCAAAGAGACTCTAGACCATAGGTATTTCGGATCTCTCTGTGTTCAGTAAGCTGAAAGATATTTTTTGTTAAAGCTTATTAACTAACTTGCTAAAATGATTTTAAAAGTAAAATAAATTAATTCAAAGTCTGCTTGATATTCTGATGAAAGGAATATCCTTTTCTATGTTGGTTAACTACATCTATAACTGGTCAACATTCAATACTAAAAACAAAAACAACATTCTAGAACATTGTGGATTTTAATATGAAAGCTATGGTTTCAGATTTGAGCTTCCGAAGAGTTAAATTGTAGAACAGGTTCAGATTAGTTTGTTTTGAATTTGAATACTTAAACCCATAGGGTTTGTTGAAAGGAAATGTCTCTCTGCTGTTCACGAAGAATAAATTGATGATGAGGCACTGAAAGGGGCAGGAGGATCACATCATAAAGAAAGCTGGGAATGGTTATAAAAAAAATCACTGTCATTTTCCTAGTAAACGTGGCTCTTAATTACTAAAACACATTTCCTATGATTAAGACATTAAAATCCCGTGTTTTACTTTGGGTGCCAAAAAAGTCTCTTCTCGGTCTATGATTTTTAATATTTGAGTTTAAACCTTTGGCTGACATTACTACAGAAATGCATAATTACCCATCCCACAAAATGTTATTAAGTAAAATAATATTTAAACCATTCAAAAAACATTAATGTAGAGCAACCTATGTTAGGAATATCATAATTTTTCACTCTGCATAGCAGTGGCTGGTAGGTTAAACAGTTACCATTTCATTAGAAACATTACATCATTCTTATTATCTATCCAAAAACTGCAGAGGCAAACATTTTTCCATTTACTAAATGGCTAGAACACACATTTTAACAATTTCAAAAAAAATTACTGTACAATATTACTGCAGATTGCCTGAAAAGACATTTTGCACTTCTAGGCATCAAAACCCTAATTTAGAAATGTCTTAAATAAAACTAACTTTTACAAAAATTAAAATATACTCTATCTGGGTTTTTAACATATTTATGTCCCTGTCTTCTAGATATGTTCAAAGTTAGACAAACAGCTGTTACTATGTTTCCTTCAAATACAGTCTTTCCTTAATGTTAAGTTTTAAGATGATGTTGTTACATTTATCTTCAAGTTAAGAAAAAAAAAATATGGGCACATTTTTCCATCATTGGAAATACATCTCTGTAAGTGGTGGCAGGAGAAGTTCTACATGCATATTGATGAGAAAAATATACTCCTGGGTGGGCCTTTTCTGTGGTCCCTATTGGAGGAAACCCCAGTGACTACAATGGGAGTTAGCCCAAGTAAGGATTATGGCCTTGATTCAGGAAAGCACTTAAGCATGTGTTTAAATTCCACTGATTTCAATGGGACTTAGTGTGTGTAAGTATTGTCCTGAAGAGAGATGCTTTCCTGAACTGGGTTCTAAAGCAAGACATGGTACTTAAGAGAATAAGTGAACAATAAAAACTTTAAAAAAATTGGTAAGGTAATATACTTAGAGCAATTTACAAGCAATTAAACTAGCATGAAAATTAACAGTTCTGTCTTAAGAGTTTTAAATCTTTGTCCTGTCTTGTTTATTTGCTGGTTCAGCAGAATGGACTAGGATAAACTGACTTCCTGAAATAGATCTGCAGCTGTGACAACATATCAGATTAAAGTTTTGATACTAGTTAACAATAGCATCATATTCATAGTAACAAAATAGCCTAAAGAATGTTTAGAGAATTTACAGTGTTACTCTCTAAAGTTGCTTTATCTTATTTAATCAAGAAAGCAACAAGTTCTTTTATGTGAAGATTGTCAAATGTGTACTTGAGAAGTTGTAAGTAATATTTTAGCTGATTAGCAGTGGTAGGAATAAACAGATTTTTTAGTATTTTTCATATTTGAAATATAAACATACTCGTTATACAAGTTTTTCCGCTAGTTTCAGAATAAGAAAAAAAACCTTACTCCAGGTAGAATCAGTTTTCCAGTGTTACAGCCCAACAGTGTTTATAGAAAGGTATTTTTCAAACTTTAATGTAAATATTTTCAAAAAGAAAAAGCATATAATAGGACACACTGAATCATACTAATGTTAAAAGGTCCAATCCAATGCCTACTAAAGTCAACAGACTCCCCTATGCTTTATTTCACCCACAAAGCATGAGAAAGAATACAGGTAACATGAGGCCTGATCAGACTTCCATGGGATTTGTATCAGGCCCCATGTTACCTGTAGTTGTTAACTCCTTATACTTTGCAGATGAAATAAAATAGCAACACACACTACAACAGCTGAACCCTATGAGAAAGCAACTGCTTTCTTGACATATTCCAGTCAAGTCAACACATGTAGACAAAGGAGATAATTTATAAGTTAGTTATTACAGCTATAGAGTATTTCTATTTTACTTAATTGTCTGTAAGGGAGAGTTAAAGACCTGAAATACCCTAGACAGGGTACCAACAGTGTTTTCACTTTTCCGGATATGAAAAATAAAAAAGTCATAGCGCTTTCATAACAAAGAAAATATTAAATTATTTTAAAAGGTTCCTAACAGTGAAACTGTAATAATATTAATCTAAATTAATAAAGTAAAAAATATCCAAGTCAAAATCAAAAGGAGGCAAATCTATTAGTAAGTTATAAATAAGGTTTGTGACAATTATTTAATCTATAAAATTTAGATGCAAGTGTACTGATGAACATACAGTTCTTTCATAAAATTAGAGGACAATAAAAAGAGGTGTTTTACCTCTATTGTGGCTCGGTTTTTAGCAGCAGGATTTCTGGAATCAGAGAACTTAAAAAAAAAAAAAAAAGTAATAAATTTTAAGTCCAAAGCTATCAATGCATTCCAGCAGCTTCAGAAATGGGGGGCTTTGTCTGGAAAGGCAAGGGAAAGAGTGTTGTCTAGCTTTTTGAAGAGTCACCCTACACCGTTCTAACGGGTGGATCAGCTGCCTCATGGATTTGGGAGATGACTGGTTTGTCTAGGGGGTGCAGTGGAAGCCCATATGGTCCTATACACCCCCCCCCCCCAAAAAAAGCACATAAAAGCCTTCTTCCCCTGGTTGGGGCTCCATCTCATGACCTGAAAAACAGCTCCCACTCTGAGGTTAGGACCAGGATTTTTGGGGTCTGGTGTGGGTATTGTGCTACTTGCCTTTTTTGGGACTGACAAGGACTTTCCCCCTCATTGCCAGACTGGGCAGGGTTATGCCTTTCCCATAGCAGCCCAGGAACCTAGTGGGCTGGTTAGAAGGCAAGGGTGAAGTTCAAGTTGTTGCAACTTGACAGGTGTCCAGTGCAGATACTTGTTCGACGGGGGTCTGCTAAACTGGAATCTGAAGTGGAGTTAGAAGCAGCAGCTGGCGAACAGGGCTGGGGTTCCTACTGTATGACACAGGGAAGAGACAACTCTTTTTCCCCCGGCCCCTCAAGGACAGATGCATCCCAGCAATGGGTTAGGACCAGATGTGGAGAGGTGAGGGGAAAGGGGGACGGACAGCAGTCCTCCACCAGGTGGAACAGATTATGGAGGAAAGGATGATCTGCACTGGGCAATATATTGCTGGATAGCTCCCAGATGAGTTAAATTAATAAAGTTGCAGCCTAGTTAAACCACATCCCGTGTGCCTTGTTTGTCCCAGAAAGAAAATGCTCTTGGAAGCCAAGTAGAACCAAAGGGTCTATTAATGACCCTGCTCTGGTAACAAAAAGGTCTGTAACTTCCTGCCCCCCTCGAGAATTCCTGTCAGAACAGAGCAGGCTCTCTCACAGGAAGGGAGCCAGAGAAGGGAGTATGGCCCGGGGACTGCTGGCTATTCTCAGCTACCAAAATGGCTCCTTGGTGGCCACTCTAGCCAACCATAGCCCCTACTTGAGACTGAATTGTTCCCAAGCAACTGCTAAAACTTGAGGAGCGCACAGATATTTTTAAAAGTCTAAGTAGCACTGTAACATAGCTGAGGATCTGGGTCAGAGTGCCTGTGGCTCCAGAACTCACCTTCTACACAGCCTTCAGGCCCAGCCCCATTCCTAATGAGTGTCCCCCCACCTCCGGAACTTTTATTTCTAATTGAGTCTAGAATTTATGGATGTGATCTCACTCAGATTGCATGGAATAAATTAAATGGTACTTTCTTCAAATACCTTCCAGTTGTAGATTTCAAGAAAGTCTTTTAAAGCATAAAGAAGAGCAGGACCCTCCCAAATAATGTATTCTGTTTCTATAATCAACACAGTGTAAACAGGAATCAGGTTACTGGGTCTAAAAGCAAGAAACAAAATTTGTAGTTAAATTTCTTTAGCTGTATCTACCACTCAAACTAAGTGTCAATCCACCAGCAATTAACTAGGACAGTTGTACCCTTTTAATTTTCCTGTCGTGACATCTGCGTGCAAAAGCTGCTTCACTGGAAGTTAATGTCTCTGAGAAATAATGTCTGGCAAAGGAATGCAAGCAGGATCAGGCAGTTGGCTTGAAAATTTCTTCTATGTCTGACTGACTTCTCTTAGCTTACAAAGATATCTGAGCCAGAGGGGAATGTGCTCTAACTTTAACTTGAAAAAGGTGCCTGTACCAATGAATAATCTTTGAAAATACATCTGTAACAATATCATCTCATCTGCCCATTTCTTCTTTCCCCTTCTCACCATAACACAATTTAAAAGTTCCTAATGTCTAGGAATGGTCAGTCAAATTCTCTCTCAGAAACAAGGTAAGGGCAAAAGTTTCCCAATATAATTTCCTGGTCCAAATAAAACCTTGAGGGGCTTCAAAAGGAACAATAAACTTGACTAGTAATTTGAAAGGGGGAATTTGCCACAATTCCATCACAAAACCACTCTCTGAATCCAAAAGGTGAGAAACACTGAAGCTCTAACATGTAACCTTCACATCCCCATTTTTAACACAGTGGAGATAAGTCTTGCCACAAAGGATCAGATACTATAGTGTTGAAACTCAGACAGAATTAACAACATATAGAGCATGGAATGTTTCTTAAAGAGAACCTGTCATGCTAGCACCAAAGGGAGCACTAACTCCATAATTTGTAAGTCCCTGAGGCACACTACCTCCAAGATTTTAAAAGACGTATTCATAGCTTTGCCAAAAATTCCTAAGAAAGTACTGTCTGACTCTTACAAACCACTAACAAGAGAATGTTCAGGATGATTAGTAAATCATTCAGGATGATTAGTAAAATTAACTAAAATCAAAGAACAAGATGAAAGAACAGTTTGTCTTGCAAAGAAATGGAACAAGAGGGAAGATGTACAACAGCGACAGACAATAATGGATAAGTAGACTCCATACCCCAGAGCAGAATGTAGAAACTTGTGGTTCATTCCAACCCCATGAAGAATACAACCTACTCCTCGGTGATCACAATTCTCTACCAATAGCTGAAATACACTAAGTAATAATGGTTAATTCTCCTATATGGACAACAGACTGCCTCACCGTTTTTTTTTTTTAAGTGTTTCTCCTCCCAGAGACAGGACAAGCTTCTACTGGAAGCAAGTGCAGGTTCACCCATCAGAAAAGATGGCTGCCTTGTTGCCTAGTTTGGAAATATATCCTTTTTTAAAAAGTCCGTGCGTGCGTGTGAATTAGATAACCCACATTAACACTGTTTAATTCTTCACCCCTCTCTTATGACTAGACCACATGAAGATACTTGAGTATGATACTGCCAATAAGTTAACGAACCAGATCCTTTAGCTCAAGCTGTGGTGGCTCACACTTTTAGATCCAGAAGTCTCGAGTTCAAACCCCACATGTAACCAGGCCAGGGGCATCACATCAAATAGGATTGGTTTCCCAAAACCGGGTTGCCTGAAAGGTGAACTATTAAATCTCTGATTTTTTTTTTTTAAATTGTAAAGTGAGGCTTTTAAGATGTATAAAAGACAATTCAACCCCCCCCCCACCAGTTGTGTCAGATGTCTCCAAAATAGTAACATCTCCAAAAACACTAGTAACTTCAGCTTACAGAGTTACCTCTGGTTTGCTCTAGACAACTTTGGGGACGATGAAAACTTGGACAACTGTGGCTGAAGTAAAGATGGAACATCCTCTTCCCCCATGGTTAGGGACTGGGAATACTGCAGCTCAGGTTTCAACCTACAGCTATGATGTTCTAGACCCTCTAAAGACCATCAAAATCCTCTTGCAGGTTGAGGTGTAGAGGAGGCAAGTTCGGATATTTCAAATGTAATGCTGAAAACACTGTTTATACACTTTGTAGTCACTTTTAAACATCAAAGGCCTTCAGCACCATATTCATATGAAGATGTTTCTCATTTACCAGGCTTCAAATGTGTTTCCACAGCAAGGAGGCTCATAAATGGTAACCAGACACCATTTGACTCATGGTGGGTAGTCCTTTATTGATTTTTTGTTTTTAGTATGCATTCCTTATTTGTGGGACTACTCAACCTGGATTGAACTAGAACTAGGCCCTGAAGGTGATCATTCCCACAGAAACAACTGTGGGGAAATAAAATATATCCCAATACACTTCTGAATGATAAATCTGTAGTTTCCTATGAACTTCTGAAGATCAAGGAAGCTGCAAAGGACTTCCTCTTACAACAGAAATTTCATTCCTAGGGAAGTAACAAGTAGGATCCCCAAATGAATGTCACTGGGAGGGGTCACGATGTTTAAGGTATGATTGCTATGTGGCCATGACAACTGAACAGGAAGAGAGCATCTTACACCATTTTCTGTGCTTTTGGGAGGAAGGGAATCAGAACTGGTACTAAGGGTATGTCTGCACTGCAGTCAGGAGGTGTGACTGTAGCACAGGTAGGCATACCTGATCTAGCTTACTAAAAACAGCAGTGAAGCCACAGTAACACAGGCAGTGGCACAGATCACTCTCTCAAATACAAGCCTGCATGGCACCCTGGATACATATTCAAGTGGCAAGCGCATGCCACTGAATCTTCACTGCTATTTTTAATGAACTAGCTTGTTCGGCGCTAGCTTGTGTATATACCTACTGTGCTACCATCTCACCTCCTGACTGAAGTGCAGATATACCTTTAGTGGCTTTAGAATATCAAGATGGTGAGACCACCTTGACGATTTAGAAAGGCCCAACAGGCCAGGGCTATTGTTCTTGCCAGTTATAACCGTGTTTCTTAAGGAGACAGTCACTTTAGGCTCTGGATAGGAAGAATCTCCCCCACAAAACATATCAATCTCTCTTACTGAAAGACTGTGTCCCCTGCCTGTTACCAAGCAGACATATCTGCTTAAATAGTAGGAAAGCTCATGTAAAAAATGGGAAATGACAGGCTCTCTCATTTTTTCTGTATCCTCTTGAATTGACAGCACTCACTCATCTGAAGGGACCTTGGATAGTCTTCTTCTCCAAATTACAGGAAAGGGCAACTAGTCCCAGGAGATATATTCCTTGTTAGAAATTACTTTTCGTCATAGACTGCAAGTTACTTTGAGCTTTCAAACTCAGGGAATTTTGGACGGTTACATATGATCAAGAGTTTAATTGCAATCCATTTCAGATAATTCACTTCACAAGGGAAGCATCTTCCCCAAAAATCTTTAGATTATGGGTAGGTGGCAGGGGGAAAATAATACAGTTATTTAGATGGTTGGTACCATCCCATCTAATTTTGCTTCCTCAGTAATCAGAACCATTATAGGTGTTCATAGATATCCAGCTCTGATACCCAGAAGGATGGTTGTTTACACTCGTTAGCAATTCATTTTTAGAAGGATGGATAACTCATGGAATGTGCCAACCAGGTGACCAAAAAAAGCACTAAAATGACAGTTTTGAAAGCAAAACAAAGAGGACAGGAATTAGTGTGATTGTGACTCCATTGGTCCAAGGTAAAAAAAAAAAAAAAAAAAAAAAGTACTAGGAAGTTGTCTGCAAAGGGAGGCTTTTTTCATGTAAGATGCAATTTATTTCCCCCACAAAAATTAGTAGCTTTTAATTTACAGTAAGAAATGAAAAACATTAGTAATCTATTTATTTTTCATGAAAGAAAGATTCTAGTATGGTTAAAGAAGAAATCCTTCCGACTCTTACCTCAGCTGCTGAAACAAAGGAGTCTGTTGATGCAATGCTCAGTGTATCTCGCAGACAGAAATCTTGTGTGTTATCCTTCACAGTTATATCGGTATCTTTATCTTAAAAATGAAAATAAATCAATTTACCAGTTTGTCATTTTCTTTGACAGTCTACTGATTTAGTTACAAGTCTTGAACTTAAATGGCATTTTTTAAGAAGGCCTTCCTTTTAACTTTGTAACAATAAGATGTCATACATCTTATATGTAAAATTTGTTTAAGCAAATTTTGATATAATGAATGCATTGAAAACTTTGCAGTTTTAGTATCACATTTATTTTGTTGAGGTACCTAGAAAGCTACAGCATACAGCTGGAAGAGTAAAAAGTTACCAAACCAAACCCTTACTCTTCTCCCCAACACACACAATATTTGGGTTTTTCTTTTTTCCAGTTTTTATTCGCAGGGTGGCTTTATACACACCAGCTTCTTTTGCCATATATGAGACTTCCAATGGAAAAAAACAGCAAGAAAGAGCCAAAGATGCTTTATGGGTTTTGTCCTCTCAGGCTCTTTTTCTCTCCTCAAACATCTACTACATCTCTAAACTAATTTAAATAATCAACTAAGACTTTAAACCTTACAAAATGTCAAATAACTTTTTTTTTATAATCAGCACATGTTATGCGTGGTATAGGTTTTTTTAAAAAGTACGTTAATTCAGATTTTTATTTCCATTCATTTTTGTAATACTTTAAATATATATATCCTTCACAATTTTTTTTATAACATGACCAATATTCAGTGTGATCTCAGTTGTACTGATCATTTTAAAAAGGAAGAAAGAAAAAGAAAACTATAATTCTAGTTAAACCAGTTGGCGGGGGGGAGGGGGGTGTTGGTTGGTTTTGTTTTTTAAATTATCCCAATTCTGTAGTTTTTCCATTTCACTCAGCTTGGACAGTAACCAGAGTAAAATCAGTTTATTTTCTGGTTCTCATTCTCTTAAAAGGGAACTGCAAGGGAAAATTTAAACCTTCACCCACCTCTCCTATCTCCCCCAACCTTCTTCAGTGAAATAAAGATATCCCATCTCCTAGAACTGGAAGGGACCTTGAAAGGTCATCGAGTCCAGCCCCCTGCCTTCACTAGCAGGACCAAGTACTGATTTTTGCCCCAGATCCCCAAGTGGCCCCCTCAAGGATTGAACTCACAACCCTGGGTTTAGCAGGCCAATGCTCAAACCACTGAGCTATCCCTCCCTCCCACATCCAGAAAAATTTCTAGCAGCATTATGATTTTTAAAACCTTCAACAAAGCCTATATTTTCCACTAACATCACATTCTATTAATCTGCAATACAAATCCTTTCAATTTGCATTTAACTTTTTTCAGATTTCAACAATTGCTGCACACACTGCCAGCGTATATGGTTTTGTTTTCATCATGCAGAAGCACTTTCACAGAAGGATTAGATTCATAAGTCATTAAGTCAAATCTTGGCTTGATGTACTTCATACTGCATTCTCAACAGAGCACAGGCATTTATCTTGGATTACTTTACCTTCAAACATTACACATGTGTTGCTAAAAAGTCTGTTTTATTTCCAGCAGTCAGCAACAACCAGCTACCCTTAGTTACTATGGTTATACTTTATAAAAAACACTATTATACAGCAAAGTGGCTGCATGCCAGTTTTACTGGAATGGTTTACTCATCAGTTGAAATGCTACAATCCACATGATCATTTCAGTAATTGTTATATATTTAGAACGGCAGCTCAACAATTATGCACTAGATATCAATAAATTAACAATATCAAACTAAATATCTGTCTTTGAGAAGACCCAAGGAAAATATATATATTAAAAGTCTGGACAAAAGCTTTCTTAGATATTGCTATACTGCATTCAGTCAATCAGACTGAATCCATCTTTACATCATAATTTCACTATTATACATTGTGACAGGTTCCCCCGCCTGGGGTGCCACTTGATGTACTGGGGTACCACTGAGCCTGCTTGTTCCACCAGCCTGGGTTCCCTCACCCTGTCCTGCTGAGCCAGGCCCTCAAGCCTCCTCCAGCACACACACAGGTAGGGCGACACCCAGCTGCAGAAAGACACGGACACTGAGATCACCTGTGAGTGGGAAAACTCAGCCTGGGAATTGTCCAGCACTCACGTGCACACCCCCTGTGTAATACACAAGTGTAAATCCAAAAGTGTATTGTCCTGCACAGAAAACTGTACAGGTTAAGCTCATGAAATTCGCTCCTTTCCTCAATGTGGCGGAAGATATGCACAGCTTTCTGCCCCTCAGTTATGAATTGCACAAACTGGTTTATAGAAAACAAACACAAGCTTATTAACTACATAGGATAGATTTTAAGTGACTATAAGGGATAGCAAACAGATCAAAGCATATTACTGAGCAAACACGCAAACTAAGCGTAATACACTAAAGAAACTGGCAACAAGTAGTAATTTCTCACCCTAAATGTTGTTTTAAGCAGGTTGCAGAGTTTCTTGTAGACAAACCCTTCTTACTTGCAGCTTAGAATCCAGATATTCCTTTCACAGGCCAGACACCTTCTTGCCTGGGTCCAGTGCTTTCTTCCCCAGATGAGTCTTAGGTGTTTTCAGCAGTCATCTTGGGCTGGGATTCAGTGAAGGAACCGACCTAGATTAACTCACTATCCTGCCTTAAATAGGATTTACATATGGCAGGAATCCTTTGTTTCCCAGTTTGATCCCCACTCCCTATTAGTGGAAAAATACTAGCAGGCCAAGATGGGGTCCAGTACCAGGTGACATGATCATATGACCCTGCAGTGTCAAAGCAGCATCCCAGGAAGTGTCTCAGGAAGGAGAGAGATTAGCATCTTCAAAGTCCTATTGTTCTCCTTAATGGCCCCTTGACTAACCAGCCAGCCTGATTGCATTTGGTCTGGTGGGCATTCCACAGGTGCAAACACTTTTGCAATTGATACATAGTCCATATTGCTAACTTTAGATACAAAAATGATACAAGCACACAAATAGGAAAATCATATTCAGTAAATCATAACCTTTCCAATGATACCTCACATGACCCATCTTGCATAAAATACAACTTAGTCATGCTATATTCATATCACAATAATATCTCTATGAAGAACATGGGGCATAGTGTCACACACATATTAAAGCACTGATTGTCAGATACTCTAATTGTTTTCAATTGTGTGTTTTCTCTCTCTGCTAGCCTATCACTTCTTAAAGATAAGAAAACAAAACCATTACAACATCCAGGTGGATTGTCCAAGCATCAAGAAACAATCATATATTGTACTGGAAATTGGAGAGCTGGGACAGCAGAAGGCTTGTCTAAACTGGCAAGTTTTGTCGCCAAAAAGTGCCTTTTGGTGACAAAACAGCAAGAGCATACACACTACTATGGGACTTCTGTCATGAAAAACGCCCAGTTTTGGCGACAGAAAACTTGTCTTTCCCCTCCCTTTATTGTCAACAAAGAGCCAGTGTAGACACTGCTGATTGTTTTGTCGACAGAACTGGCTTCCGCCAGTATACCACAATGTCTGCCCTGGTTGCTCTGCTCAGTGTTTTGATCTCTGCTGCCCTATAGGCATACGCCCCTCCCCTTTCAAAGCTCAGAGAAGTATCTGTGTGCTGCTCCGTTTGGGGAGCAAACAAAGAGCAAATCATTGGAATGCTCCTGTTCTGCCCTGCGCTAGGAACACAGCAGCAGGCAGACTGCTGTGCTGCTTTGCCATGCTTCAGCACGGAGAGCTCACAGAGCTACTCATGATGCTGCTCTTGGCAGTTGAGGGGGCTGTGGGAGAACTTGAAGAGAATCCCAAGATGCGCACCGATCAGCTCTTCCTTCCCACAACACTGCATTGTGGGATACATACCCACGGTGCATTGCTCACCCTGTCGATGATGGTGTCCCCAATGTGGACATGATCTGTCGACAGAGGGAGCAAGCGTGAACACCCTTTCGCGATATTTGTTTTGTCAACTTTTGGGTATCGACATACGTTTTGTCAACAAAACTTGGTAGGATAGACAAGCCCAGCGGTTCTCAGACTCAACTGTAGATCACTGGTGGCCTGCAAAGCACTAGCTGGAAGGCTACAGAAAGCAGGCTGGTAAAACGATACTGCCTCCTCATTTCTAGCTCATAATTTGCATTAATACCCTTCTAAAAATACATTAAATGCTTTTTTTTATTACTTTTCCACATAAGCAACTGCTATAGCTGTAATACGGATGTTAAAGGCAGGGCTGCATGTAGATGTAGTTTGGCTGAAGAATTTTCCATAGAATTGATCCTTACCACAGAACTGTGTTCCATAATCTAAACTTTCAGTTTAAAAATTGTTTCTATCCCTCATGGTTGTAAAGAAAACCTCTAAATCAGTGGTTCTCATCCAGAGGTCAGGCAAGCTAAGTCAGTATTATCTTCCAGATCTTCCTGAGTCTGCAGACAGACTGTTACAATTGGTCTAAGAGATGTGAACTGCCACATTCACTTCCGTGAGGTGAACTCTGAAACCTCTGCTGACATTGCAAGTGTTAACATTATCCATTTCACAGCTGATCCCTTTAACAGAAACACCTAGGGCCCGATTCTCATTTACACAAAGATCTGGGTAAAGCAGCCTTTGTGTAAATAAGGATCAGGCTAGGTCTAACACTAAAAAGTTAAGCCAACTTAACCCCAGTGTAGATGGCAGTAGGTTGAGAGAAGAATCCAACTCTCGAGGAGGTGGATTAACTATAGTGACAGGAGAACCCCTCCCCTCGCTGTAGTGAGTGGCTACACTTACATCGCCATAGCAGTGCAGCTGCAGCACTGAAGCTGTGCCACTGTAATAGTGTAAGTGTAGATATAGCCTAAGGCAGCATTTCTCAAATGCGGCCACCGTGACCACATGCAGCCACCAGGGGCTTTTCTTGCGGCCACAGCCTCCTGGGCTGTGATTTGGGGGGAGGCAGGCAAAGCAGTTGCCCCTCTCCCAGGGCCGCCAGCCGGGGTTCGGCCCTGCATCCCTCCGGAGATACAAACGCTGGAGATGCAGGGAGCCGGTGAATCCCCCACTTTCCTGTGGGGGGGGGGGAAGAGCAGGCTTTGGTCCCAGGGCTTCAGGCTCCATCCATGTGGCTCCAGCCCCAGGCTCACCACCCTCACCATCGTCCCTTTGCCCTGCTGCCTCCCTACCCATCTCCCCATCCAGGGCTTAATTTGTCCCAGGGCTTGCCAGGGCTGAATAAGTCTGCTATGAAAAGTGATATTAACAAACATACAAATATCACTTTTCACAGCAGCAGACTTACTAGCTAATGAGTCTTTAAAAAAAAAAAGCAATGAAAAAAGCAAAAAAAACAACAACAAAAAGACAAGAACATGCAAAGCATCTTATTTGCGTTTCTATTCTGTTTAGGTCCAGTAATGACTAGGGCAGGGGTAGGCAATCTATGGCACGTGTACCAAAGGCGGCACGCAAGCTGATTTTCAGTGGCACTCACACTGCCCGGGTCCTGGCCACTTTACATACAACAACAGTTTAGTAATATATTATAGACTTATAGAAAGAGACCTTCTAAAAATGTTAAAATGTATTACTGGCACGCGAAACCTTAAATTTGAGTGAATAAATGAAGACTCGGCACACCACTTCTGAAAGGTTGCCGACCCCTGGATTAGAGACAGACGAACATTATTTTTATTTGGTGACACTCTGAGGCCACCAAAAAATTTGTTGCGAGACTCCCTGGCCTAAGGCCTGCTATATGTTTCTCTCATAATCCTATAAGACGGGGTAGGCAACCTTTCAGAAGTGGTGTGCCGAGTCTTCATTTATACACTTTAATTTAAGGTTTCACGTGCCGGTAGTACATTTTAACATTTTTTAGACGGTCTCTTTCTGTAAGTCTATATTATATAACTAAACTATTGTTGTATGTAAAGTAATCAAGGTTTTCAAAATGTTTAAGAAGTTTCATTTAAAATTAAATTAAAATGCTGATCTTACACCGCCAGCCTGCTCAGCCCACTTCCAGCCTGGGGTTCTGTTCACCTAGGCCGGCAGCGGGCTGAGCAGGGCCTGTGGCTGGGACGCCGGCTTGCAAGGGGCCGGCAGCCGGGACCCCAGACTTGGGGGGAGGGGGCGGGGGGGTTCAGGGCAGAGGGCTTGGTTTGGGGAGGAGTTCAGGGGTCAGGGCAGAGGGCTGGGGTGTGTATGGAGGTGCAGGGCAGAAGGCTGGGTGTGGGGGAGTTCAGGGCAGAGGGCTGGGGGTGTGGGGAGTGCAGGGCAGAAGGCTGGGAGGTGTGGGGGGAGTTCAGGGCAGAGGGCTGGGGTGCTCGGCTCGTGGGGGTGCTCCCAGCCCCCTGCCCTGAGCAGCTCATGGCAGGGGGCTGGAAGGGCTATGCCCTGTTCCACCCCCTTCCCCAAGGCCCAGTCCCTACCTCTTCTCTGCCTCCTCTACGGAGCAGGGAGCACGCTGCGGCTCGGCTCTGCTCCGCTCCTCCTCCCCCGGGCCATCAGCTGATCGGCGCAGGGAAGGAGAAGAAGAGGGGCAGGAAAGCACCATGCTGGGGGAAGAAGCGGGGGAAGGGGAAAGCTTGGCTGCCGCAGGACCAAGCTTCTGCCCCCGCAGGGGAGAGCGGTGGGCGGGGAGAGAGGGGGCTGAGGGCCCCCCCCCCCGCTCTCCCCTGGCAATTTGTGGTCCATACACAATGAGGCCTTTTAGGGTCTCACTTTTCATTTGATTGTTTTGAAAATTACATTTGTTTGTTCACATCTGCACGTTATAAGTTTCTACCAATGACTCTCAATAAGGCTTCTTGCTCTTATGGTATACTTATGTGTAACCAATATTTGTGATATTTTCTCTTATGTTTGCATAGTAAATTAATGTCCAGAAGTTAGTCTTGTATGTGTTCAGTGCCATAATCTCTGAATAATAAAAATTCTTTGTACTATACTGTCTCGAAGTTAATCATGCTGAACTTCTGTGAAGAAGCTCAATGGCAGAATTTAGACGATTATACCTTTCCTTTGCCTCCTGCACAATTTTAAATGTATGAAAGAGTGAGTAGTGGAGCTATTAAAACATATTACAAACAGGAATAGTTCTTGGAATAACAGCATCTTACTCATTTGTTGAGCTCAGGCAACACGGTAAATGCTTTGCGTTTGTTTGTTTAGTGCCATTAACATTCCACTTTGCTACTCTGTCATCACACAATCAAATTTGGAATTTAACACTGGTAAACCCAAATTAAGCTATACTAAACCTCTAAATTAGTTGCTGTCCGACATATTCTTGCACTCCAAGAGGAAGTACATCATAAAATAACTTCTTATTCTGAGTTGCCTCCCAATACCAGTGAGTGAATTCTTAGTCCTGCTTTCAAATTGCCAACATGTTTTATTTCATAAAAGATCCTGTTCCCTTCACAAGCTTTAAGTCACATTTAAAACATTTATGTAGGTAGACAATGTCCATGTGCTGCTTTTTTCCTCTGCTAGGCCCTGAAGCCAACAATCAGTGGGTCCTGTCTGATTTTAGACTAACGTTCTTAAATCCCAATCCAAAAATTCCAGTACATCTACTGAAGAATTTGACTGGCTTTTGGCCATCCCATTTGTTTTGAAGCCTAATAATTCATGTATCATTTGGCTTCTATACTTAAATTTGATTTGATTAAATAAAGCAGAGATTTGGCATCTGTGTTTGTCTAATTCCTTCACAGTTAATTCAAATAGATTGTCAACATAGCTTATTCTTGTTTCTTCCTTCCTTCTCTGCATTCTGTTTTCCTGTAGCCTAGAAATCATCAAATCTATTTTGGCCACAGCAAACTCTACTTTGGATTCCAGGAATACTTTTCAAAAAAATCTAGGCTGTCAATTGGGAATTTTATAACAGAGTGCCATGATAACTTCCAGATACTACATAATCGTCTGATTCAGATGTCACTGCCTTTTCTTAGCTGTTCTTTTCATATTTAAAAACAGGCTTTGGAATCCAGTCCCTCCTCTACTTTTGTGCAGAGCTGTTTCTCAGCAATTATGAAGTGATCTGTCCACTCAAATTCAGTCTGATAGCACGTTAATTAATGTATTCAGATACAGAGCTCTCTAAAAAAGTAGTTTTGGAGGGGAAGAGGGAGGAAGATTAATTACAGGACTTCCTCTCAGAGAAACTTAATTTCCCCCCTAGGGTTAACTCCCATCCTCCTCCAGTTCCCAGTCTCACTCTCCCACAAGGGAGGCCCGAGATTTTAGGTAGTGAATCCTTCTCACCAGGCTTGAAGTTCAAAGGTCTTCTCATCCCTAAGGCAAGGTACTAAGCATGTAATGGGACTATTCTCATGATTAAAGTTATGCACTTGCATAAGTACCTTACTGAATCCAGGTATTAATCTGGACTACCTATTGTTCCTGTGTTAAGCAGCTCTCTGCCACCTTCCTGGAGCTCTGCTGTGCTGCCCCAGATAAGCAGACAAGGAGGGGAAATCAGTAACATAGAGGCATAGTAATGACAAGAACCTGCTAGTAACTACTCAGTACTTTGAAAGCTTTTTTAAAACAGAATGTCCTGGGATTTTTATCTTTTGAAAAAGGAAGAGAGGTAGATTAACATCCAAGAATTTTTAACTCATTGCTGGAGACTACAAGAGCACAGCCCCACAGAATATGCTCACTCATTGAGGCATGGGCTCCAGCCAGCAATGTACTAGCAATATTTTAAAATAAGGAGAGAAGCGTTTGCAAAAACCCTTTGCCACTGCTAAATCTTATATCACAGTGGCATACAGGCTTCCTGAAGTAAGTAGTGAGGGCCAGGGGAATATATTTGGTTTATTTCCCATTTAACGAAAGATACACAGTCCATCATAACCAAGAGGGTAGATTACATCACTTGGCAAACAAATCTATTTTAAGCACGTATGTATACTCAGTTCTGAAAAATATATTATGTTTATAGCGTCTGCAAAGTCTGATTTCATGGAACATGTACTTTAAGAATCTAATTCAGCAAAGCTCATGGTTAACTTTAAGACACGTGACTTAAACATGCTCAAGTAGTTTGCTGAATTGGGGCCTGAATGCATTGCACTTTCTCACAAGAATAATAGGGAGTGAGGCAAGCCTCTCCAACACATGTATTGAATGAAGGAGGGTTCTTTCTCTAGCACCCTACTTCATTCCATCTACACTTGTGCACTGAATGACAGGGTTAAAATTTTTTTTGCCCCAGCAAAAATTCCTGTCATCTTAATTAAGCAAGCATACAGGTCTACAACAATGTTGTGAAATGTTTATTTAACTTATTAAACAAATGAATGCACACGCAAAAAGTACATTAAATAACTTGCAATCTGATCAAATCAAAATGGATTAATCCCAGACCACTGAAATAGACATATCCGAACCACAATTTGTGCTGCATTTCAGCTTTCTTCTCACACGCAATAAATAGCTAAATATTTTGCGCCTATAATATATATATTTAATGACAGCTTTTACCCCCTCTGTTGTCTTTGTTCTTAACATATAACATGTTTTTATTCTGACTTTCCAGAATGACAAATTCGCCCCGAGCAGAGATTAGAAAAGCCTGAAAAGTGAAAGTTTGAGAAAGTTATAAGTAAAGAAAGAAGCCCTTTAGAATGGAAACATTTAAGCAAGCTCAACTATATATATTACTATTTTAGAAGTAATAGCTTTTTTGAGATCATTATGTCTTTGTAAAGAGGATGATGTAGCTATCTTTAGAAATCTCACATTGGTACCTTCTTTGCGTTTTGTCAAATCTGCAAGGAAAGTGTTCTTAAATTGAACAACATATGCTAGGTCGTCATCCAAGACTCCCATAACACAACATATATGTCAGAATGTGGCTAAAACCACAGAGCAGGAGACATTGAACTCCTTGGGGGAGAATTGTGTCACAAATTTAATAATGCTTTTTAAAAAAGAAAATGAGTGCCATCAACATGGAAGCATGTCCTCTGGAATGGTGGCCGAAGCATGAAGTGGCATACAAGGGTTTAGCATACCTGGCACATAAATACCTTGTAACGCAAGCTACAGCAGTGCCATGTGAACACCTGTTCTCACTTTCAGGTGACATTGTAAATAAGAAGCGGGCAGCATTATCTCCCATAAATGTAAACAAACTTGTTTGTTTTAGTGATTGGCTGAACAAGAAATAGGACTGAGTGGACTTGTACAATTGTAAATTGCACTTTTATGATAAAGAGATTGCACTACAATATTTGCCAGAGGTGAACTGAAAAATACTATTTCTTTTGTTTCTCTTTTTTACAGTCTAATATTTGTAATCAATAATAATATTAAGTGAGCACTGTGCACCTGGTATTCTATGTTGTAACTGAAATCAATATATTTGAAAATGTAGAAAGCATCCAAAAATATTTATAATAAATTTAAATTGGTAGTCTATTATTGTTTAACAGTGCAATTAAAACTGTGATAGTGATTTTTTAAATTTAATTAATTTGTTTTGAGTTAATTGCTTGAGTTAACTGCGATTGACAGCCCTACTATTTAGATTTAATTCTTTTGACAAATAGATTCTAAAAGCACCAACAATATATGAAGCACTGAAGGATTATGAGAAAATTTACAAATTGTACATAATCTTTTTCCCCTATACAAAAACATACAGGAAAAATAGATAAAAAAGGTAAAATTATTTACATAAATTACAATGTTATGGCTACTGCTGCTAAGTAGTAATGGTAAGAATCAGAAAAGGTTACTAACCATGAATAGTTTAAATCACAGGTTCTCAAACTTCATTGCATCGCGGCCCCCTTCTGACAAGAAAAATTACTACACGACCCCAGGATTAGGGGTCCCAACCCACAGTTTGAGAACTGCTGGTTTAAATCATTCCATACAAGGTTCCGTATTATACATTCACATCAGGGAAGATTCACACATCACATTCATAACACTTTACAGGAAGATTGTGCATTTAAGGTCTGATCTGACTCCCACTGACCTCTATGATAGGCAGATCAGGCCCTTTGTCCTGGCTTGGGGCAATTTTTATAATAAGGTTGCAAGTATAAAACCAAGTGGAAGTTAAGTGTACCCATAGATTTCTCTCACGAGGTTTATTGAGGTCAGATTCCCTGACAAGGGAGAAGACAGGAATTAGTGTCTGTCAGTCTCCAACCTTCTCCATTCTGTTCTACCCCTCCCTGATCCTTCCCCAAAAAGCTACAACAAAAATTAAGTTGAGAAAATTGGATCCAATCATCATGTCATTCTATTTAATATCTTTAAATATCAGACTATACGGTATAGTGACTAGCCATATCCAACATCAAAATAAGTTACATCAGATAATGATTTTGTCTTCTATATGTAAAGAAAATCTTGAACAAAAATATTTGCCACAATAAATCTTGTCAGGTTACTCCACAAGAAATGCCATAACTTTTCTGAAACAATATTTTTTAGTTTGACTGGAGAGACTGAAACATTCTTCTCAAGTTAAAACTGGCTGTTCAGACCATGAATTTAAGATACCAACAAAAAAATCATAGCAACAACATGGCTAGCCGGCACTACTTATCAAAATGCTTTATTGGTTGTTTTCCCAGCATAAATAAAATTCATAATAAATTGACATTCTTTTGACAATCATATTAAACTGACAAACTCTCCCTCAAGGGAGCTACAGAATGAACATTTGAAAAAAATACAGTTACTTGGAACAGACACTTAGTAAACAATTAATGAATTTGACACAAACAATGGAACATCAATTTTTAAAAAAGTCTGTCTTAGAAATGAAGTCTTTTAAATGTGTTTAATCACAGCTATAATTAAACAGATTAAAAGATACCATATTAACTCAGCCCTTAGAAAATTACTACTTTGTAATCCATGTTTAAAACTTGAGTTTGAAGGAAAGAAGAAGTTACAAGTAAACTGACACAACAGCTGATATGCATGGGAACCTTGTGCCAAAGGAAATTTATATGACTGATTTCAGGCCTCGAAATGTAACATCCACACCCCTTTCTGCTTTATGAGTTACGGTAACAGGTGTAAAAAAACATGCCAGAAAGCTAACTTTGACCTAAATTTAAACTCCCATGTTACTAAGAGCTATATTTAGTGGTTATAGAATATCAGCAGGGTTAACAGATGAAAAGTACTGCCCCCTGGCGATGTTCAAAGTTAAAGCTAACAAATGTAAGATTTGTTTTACATTAAGTAATTGGCAATTACCCATTTTAGATCAGGAGGCCTTTGAGTCAGGGACATATCTTTGTCCATCGCTGTGAAAATCCCCCCCAAATTTGGCAAAGTTATAAGCCTTTGAAATAACTACATTTCAGACATGATCAAACTTAATAGGGTTGACAGAGAAAATCTCCTAAGGTTCCATCCACACTGGCATGCTTCAGCTCACGGCTGAGCAGGATTTTCCCTGCAATGGCAGCTCTGAGCTGCTGTGGCCTGGGCCAGGGCTGGGTCCTGAGAAAAGGGGGACAGCATTTCCTCTACTTTTTGTGCCCCCTAGCTGATGCCCAGGAAGGAGAGAGGAAGCTGCCTGATTCAAATGCAAAGGGGAGAAGAGACAGGGTTTTTTTGGAGGGAGGAGGGAAGAGAAGGGGAAAGGAAAGGGGGGTAGGACTGGTTGGGCATTAGACTGGGACCTGGGTAGGGGGAGACTGGGACTGGGTGGGAACTACTAGGGTGAGGGGAGACATCTGAAGAGGAGCCAGGATACAGGCGAAGAACTGATAACTGGCTGGGCAAAGAGAATAGGAAACCTGATTTGACTAGGAGCCCAGGGATCAAAACAGGGACTATGATCCGATGGAGAACGGGAAATGAGAAAGGGGCAAGAGGGAAGATGGGATGACACCGAGACAAGAAGCCTAAGGAGACCAAAGTGAAATGGCTTGGTGAAGAGAATGGCAATAAGACAGGTTGGAAGGGACAGGGCAGAAGACTCTGTGCTTAGTACAGCACATTCCCCTTCAGAGCCTCGAATGGAACCTAAAATTTCCTGAGTCTCATCATTCCTTTGTCAGCAAACATCTGTGAAAAGTCCTCTGGCAAAGGCTCTCTCTCATTCCCATCTAATACTAGTCTATCCAAGGATAATAGCCTATTAATGCTCTTTAGGGTGACCAGATGTCCCGATTTTATAGGGACAGTCCCGATTTTTGGGTCTTTTTCTTATACAGGCTCCTATTACCCCCCAGTCCCATCCCCATTTTTCACACTTGCTGTCTGGTCACCCTAGTGCTCTTAGTTGCTCTACCAGCTCAAGTGGCAGAGGTCTGTATGTTGGTTCTAAAGGATCCACCCTGCCACGTGACAAAATAGTTTTTGTCAGTTGGCTTTTTAGAGAGCCTAGGAATCTGCACACACGCAAAAAAATTATGTTAAGAATGTTAAGGCTGCAAAGTCAAACACTCAAATGTTAGGAAATGCCAGAATTTAGGTTGCCTGTGCAACCTCAGTTTCGCCCTCTTGTGCACTTGCATTAGGATATAGTTTTTCATTATATGATCACATACTACTTTTTCCTCCACAGGACCTCTGCCTCATTCAGTGCACAGGACGGATGTGCCTCGGGGATAAATCAGGGTTGAGGCTGCTCTGTGAGACTCCTGCTTCATTTGTTACAGAAATTGGAAGGTGTATAGTGAATGAGGCAGGGGACTGAAGGAAGAAAAAGGACAGTCTCATACTTAAGACAGTTTAATGCTGCCCTGGAGAAATGGATTCTATCTTTGCCCTTGGCACAGAGTTCCTACATGATGCTAGGCATGTCACAAACTTTTCACAAGCTTTTCACTAATTATATGTTCTTCATTTTCTGAGTGTGTGACTTGAGATGCTGGGGTCTAATTTGCAGAAACACTGGGCTCTTGCAGCTGCAACTGAAGTCTATGGAAGCCAGGCCTAAATATATAAAGTGCTTTACAACCCTAAGTACTCTTGAAGTATCTCAAATTGGGCACCCAACATTAGTGGATACTTCTGACCATAACCTCTGTACCTCAAAGCTCCATCTGTAATATGGGGATAATACCATCCTCTCACCTCATAGGGGTATTGTGAAGATTAATTAGTATTTGTGAAGCACTCGGATATTAGCGATGAGAACCATAGAAAAGCCCATGAGGAAATTAATAATACTGCCTTTAGAACAGGGTTTGAATAATGGGACTAAATAAATTCTGGGGCCACACACTGAACTATGCAAGTAACACAAAATACCAAATAGCTGCTCATTGAGCAACATCCATTCTGTGTACTGAATGAGGCAGGGGACTTGTGGAAAAATATAATATGGGCTCATGTAATTAAAGATTTATCACAGTGCATATCCAAAACAGAGCCAAATTAAGGTTCCAAAGATAAATTAGGAAATGGCAGAATTAAGGTTATGAGTGTTGGATTTTGCAACCTTAATAATGTTCTTTTAACCTAGCTTTTGCGTGTGTAATTATCTCTCTCTCTCTCTCACCCCCCCTCCTCCCATGGACCCCATCCAGGAGACTGTATGCCAATTTGAAGCCTAAACTGAATTTTTATAGCCTTTCCTACCTTCTGGGGAAGAGCACCCAATCATGGCTACTACAGGAGGCAGCAGAGTTCTTCCCCTCAGGAGCTGACACAAAATTTTGGGAAAAGAGGGGAAAGAAGCAGCAGTCAGTACCTTTTTCACAGGGAGGGAGAGCAACAGCAGAGCTGCTATGCTTTTTCTGCTAACTCCTCCCCTACTTGTAAAAAACGGGTCAGTCTGCTATCTGCTTTCCTGTCCTCCCATCTTCTTTGCTCCAACATTAAGCCTGGGAAGGAGAAGAGATGATGGACCCTTAAAAATGTTTGCAATGCTGTTGTAGGTGTTGGGCACACACTGGAAGTGGGCAGGGGAGTTAACCCCCCTGAATCTTTTATTTAAATTTTTTTTCGTGTCTGATAATTTTTGAAATTAACACTAATGCATGTGCAGGAAAGAAAGGGAACAGGACAGGTAAAGTGATGAGCAAGAGTGTGGGATTAACTTTCTCCCTTTAAAAAAAAAAAGACAGCTAAAATAGAAACACTCCTAATATTGCTCCAGTTCTTGTAGTTACCACAGGGTTGTTATGTGATCACAAATGGAAGGGGAGGTAATCCATAAGACAATTTTATGGAATTTATTAGGGATTCAGGACAGATGTGTGTGTGGATAATTACAAAATTTCATCTCTTTCATTTTTTGTAGGTCTATGCCATGATTATTTTCTTGCAATCCTTGCACTCTCCCAAGTTCTAAATAAAATTTCAGGAATTATTGTTAGCAGTTCAGAAAGTTCAAAGAACCCATATCAACCCATTATAAGTATCATCTTACCTAGCCAATTTAAATAGGCTCAAACTTTAAGGTCCATATATTCTTATTCTACAAATATTATAATATATTTTGGGGTTCAGAAATCCTGGAACATTGAGAAATATAAATATACCAGAAAAATACTCTTCCTGAGCCCATTTATAAAGATGGGTAAAGTTTGGAGATTGAACCAAATGACATGTAATTATACAAAGCCAGATAATGGGATAAAAATTGAATTCTGTAGTGTAGATAGTCCATTTACTGTTCAGTATATTTCTGTTTATTGGGTCTTTTTTTTTTTTTTTTTTAACTGTCTGGATGATCATGTTAAGAATGATAAAAATATAAAGATAGAAGAACTCACCAATATCATTAGCTAGGGAAGAAGGATCAGATGCCCCAAGGGTTGCCTCAAACTCCTCCTGAAGACGATAAGCTCTTTGAAGCAGGGATTCAAGCTTATGAATGAATTCAGCACTAATGATATCCTGCAAGCAGAATTAAATTATACTGTACTCAACAGAAAATCACGTTTCTTTCTAAACTACTTCTTTTTAAAACACTAAAACTATTAAGCCTTCAAAGAGTTCACAGTACCCCATTAACTATGCAGTAAAAAAGTTCAACAGACATTGTCAAAGAGCTCAGGCATCTAAAATTCTTGCCCTACTGGGTACAAATGCACCTTATTAGGCATAAGTAAAATAAAACCAGCATTTAAAAAAAATCTTTGTAAGCTGAATGAAATTATCATTCCTGATATTTACTGCACTAGTGATGATGAACACCATGGTGATTGAGATTACTTTACTATCAGGCATTTTAGAACAGAGTTTTATGGGCAAGGGGAACAAAGTTTAATTGTATTACATTGTGCATGTTCACCAATTAGTCCTCCCTCCCAGGAGCCGTTTGTACTGAGCCCCTATCCCATCTCACAGAGTTTTTCTTTATGCTTAGGGAGGAAATGACCAATGGGTGTGCTGCAGAGAACTGGTTCAGGGAATGCCAATACACCTCTGATTGTGTGGTGGTTTGATAATATCTTCCAGGAGGAATGCTAATGGAGCAACAACTGTCTGTATGGCTAAAAACAGGCTAATGCTGGGGCAAAAGGGTGAGGTGGAGGAAAAAAAGAGAAAAAGTCCTCCAACTGCAGATATTCAGAAGAAGTCTCAGCAGCTGCAGTAGAAGCTGAGCTCTGTTACTCAAATATTTTCAGACATTTGGCTATGCTACAACTATATACTATAGTGTACATAATACTCACTTCTACACTCTCTTCTGCAATGGCATCTCCTGCTCCTAGTTTGATGGAACTACAATTTGCTTCATCTTCAGCCTGTCTGCTACGGAAAGTCAGTGCCTGCTCCCATCGACGTAGTGCCTCTTCAAAAAGCTCCATACCTACAGGAGATCATGAACACTTCCATTACATCAACAGAAATCCTCTGCAATCCTCCGGACATTTCACTGTCCACAACTAACCACACGCAAAAAATAAGATAAATTATAGTACACGTGGAAATGTTGTTTTAAGGAAATAATGTTGGAATTGCTAGTAATTTAATTAAGTTCATTACAAGAGGTAATTTATGATTAAAACAAAGCACATTGGAGTTCAGTAAAAATCTCTCTCCTACTTACAGACTTTTATATTAACTACCAATCTGTTAATGTAACAAACATATATTGTCTACTTCATCTTTTAAAAAAAAAATGCATGTCATATCTGGGAAAGATTTCCCTTTCTAAATTAATTAAAATTAAAATGCTGGGTGAAAATTTTTGGCTGAACTTTTTTTAGCCAAAATAAAAATACAGATTTTTTTGATGCTGAAACATTTCATGAATGTACATTGTTTTTGCCAAACTATGTTAACAACAACAACAACAACAAAATTCTAAATGTTGAAAAGCAAAGTTTTAAATTTTTCATTTCAAAACTACTTTTTGGTTTGAAATTTCTTTCAATGTTATCAAAAGTTAGTCGAAAACCTTTACAAATTGTCAAAAATTGGAACATTTCATATAATTTCATTCAACCCAAAACAAAATCTCTTGACTTTTTGATTTGTCAAATAATTTTGTTTTCAGTTAGACCCAAAACCATTTATTTATTAAGATTTTTTCAGAATTGCCAGTGGACCAAACAAACGTTATTCACACAGCTCTAATTAAAAATCTCAGTGCCTATCTTAATTCCAATTAATTAGTTTCTATAAACCTAATTTATTGGCTTTCGGTAAAATAAGAATTCATGGATATCTGTCTATAGGAGATACTTTGTCTAGCATAAGTAAAAAGACCAAGCTTTTAGGAGGCCTTGGAAGCATATCATGAAAATATTGTGAAGGAGTCACTGGTAATCTGTTCAAATTTTAAAGCATCTGAAAGTGGCTAGCAAAAACACAGTACTGCAACATACCACATATTATTATAACCTACCCATCAAGTATAAGTTTTCAGGTGTGGTCACTGGAATATTTACAAGTTTAATATCTTCATCTGCTTTGTCCCAGGAACTGGAATTGGCACAAGCACAACTGTGAGAGGAGGTGACACTTTGGACCTAAAAAAGTGAGGTATTTGTTAAACAAAGGGTACTTTAATAATAATTATTTCCTGGTGCAGTGCACTACATAGCCCTTATTATAACTAGTTACTGTAACAGATTACATTTCAAAAAGTATAACAAAGTATTGGCTCTTTTCAGGCCAAGAGTAATGTTAATTGCTTTTCATGACACCACACTCAAGTATTAAAAATGATATAATAGAAGTGTTAATACTCAGTCTCACTAGGAAATTCAAATGCACGACAAAAATTAATCAGTAATAATCCATTACTACAACAAGAATATAATCAGCAATCTGTAATGGTTAGTTTTCAAAACTAAGTTTGACTGATTGTAAAACCATATGAAAAACCAAGTTTAAAAAAATAAATCTTGATCTCTAGCCTTGTGTTTTATTAGATTTTTACAGGTTCACTAGGCACTACTGCTATACACTGAAAAAAATTCCACTCTGATCTTTCTTTACCACCTAGAAGAAATGTGATCTCCAGGTACACTTGTTCTAGGGCATGGAATCTTGAGCGGTGCTGGAGGAAGGGGCAAGGCAGATCTATTTTTTGAAGCTTCATGCAGGGATTTGTCACTCTTCTTGAGGGGCCTCTTACCTTTGTCTTGCTTGTATTTCTGCTTCTGGAGTTCCTGTACTTGGAGGAGGACTCCAAACCACTAGTACTAGATAAGAGTGCCACCTGATGGCTCCAGATAGGTGGAAGGGTAGTGGGAGGGAGCAGGATCCAAACAGGGCCTCATGGAGAGCTCCATAAATTGTCCCTGGATCCTGAATTCATGAGATTGCCTGGTACACAAAGGGAAAGTGCAGCAGATGCTGCACTTTGAGGGGACATGAGCTTCCCTGAAGGCAATACAGGCAGCTCTCTCATGGGTTGCTCACAGCAAGGACCCAGGGGTAGGCCAGGCAAGGCTTAATGCCTGGATCTTTGGTCCTAATAAATGCCCAAAATCATGGGGGAAACAAAGGATGGGGAATTCCCACCCCCGATTCCCAACTGACTAACACTAAAAACTAATTACAATATTTACGGATTCAAACAACAGAATGCTGAAGAATAGAAAACGGACACAGGAGTTTCCATCCCAATGAATCCCAGATCCCAAGCAGCAGAAAAGGAATTGGAGAGGTGGTCAGTCTGCATGACCTTTTATGACATTGCTATTAAAGAATTTCTGGTCCCAGGGGCATCCACACCCACTGCGAATACCCATAGAGATCAGCACTCAAAGAAGAACAAGTCCTCTTCCCACTGCACCAAGCTACCCCAACACCAGGTTTGTATGACCTCCTCTGAGCTGTGCTAGCACAAAAAAGTAAAAGACATGTCCAGAGGGAGATATACACAGTAAACAGAGGATTTATGAGAGCTCCTCCTCCACCTTCAAAGCTGTTCTCATGTGGAACTTAGCTCACTCCTACGTAGAAGCTAACCTTCACCACGCCTGGGTCTTTCTACTGTGCACCCAGCATCTCTAGCCTTCTGAGGCTGTGCAGCCCATACAGCCAGACATTTTCAGCTCAAGAGAATCATTGTGTGCATTCACGATAGGCAGTGAAAATTAAAGTTCAGCAGTTTATTCCGTTTACTGTATAACAGATCCTTAAGAACAGCTAATACTTACCGAGGCCAAACTTTGTACTGAACCAGAATATTTACTGAAAAGTCCTCCATTTGCATAAATACAAGACTGAGATCCTTTTTCTTTGGCTGAACTCAAAGAAAGAGTCAAGTTTTGTCTGCTACTGGAACAACTGGAACCTAATAAACAGAGAGACTAATTTTAAAAGCGTCTGCAACCAGAAACATTTATTATATCAGCAGGTGTTCAGCTCTGAATTTTATCTAATTATTCACTATGTCTCATGAGAACTTGAACCATTAATCTTATCTTCCGAATTTGATGTTTACATATAACAGTATCAAAATATCTGCAAGAATGAGCACAATATTAAAACTATTTGCTCTTAAAAGATATCAAAAATACTTCTATCAATATTCAAGATATATCTTCAGAACTGTTGGAAACTTAGCAGTAACTATTAGCTCTCAAAAAGCTCTTGATTAAAAGAGATTTTATTTTCAGAGATTATAATTAAAACATTAGCCTTCAGAGCAATGCCTGCCTGAGTTATTATAGTGTTCTAATTTTTGTTATTACTCTTGTCTATTTTGTTATTTTCTTTAAATACATTAGAATTACACACAGTTTCCTTATTTCCAAAATTAAAGAAAAATCTGTCTGGAGTTTGATTACATAGTATTTAAAGGTTTATTTAAGAGAAGAAAAAAGGCTTCTTTGGTTCTCTCATGTACCTTTTTCTGATGCAGCTGTTTTAGTACATTCTAATACAAGATGGCCTGGCTCCCATGGTGACACTTTTGTGTTTTTCTTTCCACGTTTTCTTTTAAAATGATGGGCCAGAAAAATTACAGAAACTGCACTTACTGCTGTTACTACAAACAGCTTCTTCAACCCAGGGGAAAGTTTTACCTGAAATGAAATCATGAGTATGTCATCATTGCAGAGTTAACACAAGCTCTGATTCAAGCATGGCCCCTAATTCCTTCTCCTGTCCACACACAAAACCCTTTAATCTGAGAACGGTGGCGCTTTCAACCAAAGCTGCCTGGAGGTAACCCATCCGCTTTGCAATGAAGACAGTCTAAATCATGTGTGTGCTGACAGTCCTTCAAGGCCTTCCCAAAATTCTCCCTGCATGCCCAGGATAGTCAAGGTCTTCCACAATTCACTGGGAAAGAATCAGAGCAGCTCAGCTTACTGCTGCACAATCAATTATGGGATATGCCCCAGATGACTTAATGACACACATGGGTGAGTTACTCCTGGGGGAATTCTGCATCCCTGCGCATGCGCAGAATTCATGCCCCCCGCAGATTTACTTGCTTCCTGCAGAAAAATGACTTCTGACACAGAAGCAAAGGGAAGGCACAAGAGTGGCCACGCGCCCCTCTCCGGCAGTGCAGGCAGGTTGGTTTGGGCACCCAGTAGAGACACAAATCATTGTTGGTGGGGGGATGTCACTGTCCCTCTCGCTCTCTATTGCGGCACACTTGGCATGGAGGAGCAGGGCTTCAGCGTGTTTCTGAGAAGGTAGGTGTGGGGCAGGCTCTGTCCCCTCAGTCAGAGCAGAATGTAGCAGCCTGCCTGCTTAGTGAATTGTTCCCATTGTCTTTGTGAATTCCCCCAGGAGTATAAAACAGGGGTAAAAGTTGTAAGGCTCCTTTACATTGACAGTCTGGTGTGAAAAGGACAGTATGTTTTATAAATGCTTATGGTGTTCCAGTGATTAGAACTGGTCTAAATTTTTGGACTGAAAAAATGTGCTCCATTAACTGTTTGCTACTGACCTCTCTGAAGATGGTCAATAGCCAATATAAATTGTGAGTTTGATTTCCCCAGCCCTCACTTGCCCTTCAGTTGCCTACGATGCAACACTGAGCATACGGTTGCATATATTTGTTGACTAATAACTAGAAATAAAGGGTCAAACCTAGCTACATTACTATTAGGCAAGGGGGGCTGGGCATTTCCTCCAATGTTCCCCACTCTCATTCTCCATCCATTGTATTGTAGTTTAAATAAATTACTGAAGTAATTGAAACCAGAGAGATTATATTGTGTTATTTTGACAAATAAAATAGGCAGAATTTTTAATTTTTTGGTGCAGAATTCCCCAGGAGTAGTGAGTGCAGCACCAGTGAAGACACAGTAACTCAGTTATGGCTTTGCAGTGTGGCTTCTGACACCAGAGGTAGGCAATCCTGGGTGCCAGCCACCTGAGTGAAATCTTCACTAAAGATATACCCCTAGAGTTGGGATCTTTTTAAAGCATTATTACAATTTTACTGGCTACCTAAGGAATTGACACTGAAACTTTAACGTAAGCATTTTTAAATTTCAGTGACTGTCAAAGATACCATAGCTACTTTCCAAATTATTTACCTAACAGCTTTAAAAACAAACAAACAAAAAAAACCATGGAGGAACAGCAAAGTCCTCACTGGACTAATGTTTTTTGGATCTGCATCCCTCCTCTTTCCACAATTTAAGAAACATAATTTATTCCTTTTTTTAGTTTGAAACACATGTATTTGGCTATCAGAGTGATATTTTACGTCTACATTTTTGTCTGGATATAGGCCACTTCCATTTGAAATTTTAACATTAAATTTTAAAGAAAACCCGACATTATAAATGCACAATAAAGCACAACTCTGCATTGGCAGAGAAATAAACTAGGTGATTAAATGTAATAGCCTTAGACAGCATCTAAGTCTCTAACTTCTATCAATTTCTTCCATGAATCACTCTCTATATAATGTGATAAACAGTAATGTTCAGATACCAATGAGAAGCAGTCTAAATATGCAACAACTGGAATTAAAAATATTAACAAAACTTTGAAAATCTGAAGTAGCAAATAGTTCAGGAAAGTAAAGAAAAAAATTATTTAAATGGAAAATAAGGGGCCAGATCATAAGTAGTGGATTTATGCTGTTTTGGTGGTAGAGAGCAGAACACAGAAACCCAGCACTTTGGGGCTCCCACAGAGGGTGGGCATAGTGGTTTTACAGCATGCCCCTTCCTCAGAATAGGGGCATTGGAGCACCTCAGCATGCCCCTCTCTCAGAATAGGGGAATTGGAGCATCTCAGCCATCTTTTACAGCATGCCCCTCCCTCAAAATAGGGGAATTGGAGCATCTCAGCCATCTGGCAATCCTCAGCTGTAGATTGCTTGGAGCTATAATTAGCCAGGTGTAATTTAAAGAAGCCCTAAAGTTGCAAATTACACTGCAGGCAAGGCCAGCCTTTAGCCAATCCCAGGGTAAGACAACTGGAAAGTGTCATCCCCACCCTCACAGTGTATCTTGGCCAGAGCTGTAGATATAGTTTCTAGTCCAAGATTGAAAACACAAGTTTATGTAAATACTAGGGCTGTTGATTAGTTGCAGTTAAGTCACATGATTAAAAAAATTAATCACGATTAATTGCAGTTTTAATCGCGCTGTTAAACAACAGACTACCAATAGAAATTTATTAAATATTTTGGATGTTTTTCTACATTTTCAAATGTATTGATTTCAATTACAACACAGAATACAAAAGAGTACAGTACTCACTTGCTATTTTTATTACAAATATTTGCAATGTAAAAATGATAAAATAAATAGTATTTTTCAATTCACCTCATACAAGTACCATAGTGCAATCTCTTTGTCATGAAAGCGCAACGTCAAATGTAGATTTTTGTTGTTACATAACTGCACTCAAAAACAAAATAATGTAAAACTTTAGAGCCTGCAAGTCCACTCAGTCCTACTGCTTTTCAGCCAATTGCTCAGACAGACAAGTTTGTTTACATTTATGGGAGATAATGCTGCCCGTTTATTTATAATGTTACCTGAAAGTGAGAACAGATGTTCGCATGGCACTTTTGTAGCCAGCATTGCAAGGTATTTACACGCCAGATATGCTAAATATTCGTATGTCCCTTCATGTATGTCTCCTGGTCTATGGTTTTACCTGCATTCTGCCATGTATTTCATGTTATAGCAGTCTCGGATGATGACCCAGCACATGTTGCTCGTTTTAAGAACATTTTCACTGCTGATTTGACGAAATGCAAAGAAGGTACCACTGTGAGATTTCTAAAACTAGCTACAGTACTCAACCCAAGATTTAAGAATCTGAAGTGCCTTCCAAAATCTGATCAGGATGGGGTGTGGCACATGCTTTCAGAAGTCTTAAAAGAGCAACACACTGATGCGGAAACCCAAACCACCAAAAAAGAAAATCAACCGTCTACTGGTGGCATCTGACTCAGATGATGAAAATGAACAAGTGTTGATCTGCGCTGCTTTGGATCGTTATTGAGCAGAACACATCAGCAGCATGGACGCATGTCCTCTGCAATGGTGGTTGAAGAATGAAGGGACATCTGAATCTTTAGAGCATCTGGCATGTAAATATCTTGCAACGCTGGCTACAATAGTACCATGCAAATACTTGTTCTCACTTTCAGGTGACATTGTAAATAAGAAGCAGGCAGCATTATCTCCTGCAAACGTAAACAATCTTGTTTGTCTGAGCGATGGGCTGAACAAGCAGTAGGACTGAGGGAATTGTAGGTTCTGAAGTTTTACATTGTTTTATTTTTGAATGCAGTTATTTTTTGTACATAATTCTACATTTGTAAGTTCAACTTTCATGAGAAGGAGATTGCACTATAGTACTTGTATTAGGTGAATTGAAAAATACTCTTATTTGTACTGTGCAAATATTTATAAAAAATATAAAGTGAGCACTGTACACTTTGTATTCTGTGTTGTAACTGAAATCAATGTATTTGAAAATGTGTAAAACATCCAAAAATATTTATATAAATAGTATTCTATTATTTAACAGTGCGATTAATCACGATTAGTTTTTCAATCGCTTGACAGCCCTAATAAATACTGTCAGAACTAATCCAAAGAGAAAAGCATTAAAAACCCATCACACTGCAAAACAAGATTACAGTGAGCAAATATCAACAGAATATTTAAGAATACACAGGTATTTAAATCAAAATCTAGTTGCAATTATTTATAATAATGAATTACATATGATTCAGGTTTAAAAAAAATTCATTAGATATTCTCAGATTTATTTTTCATGCAATTGTGCATGCATATATGATGGCAAACAATTGAACAGACATAAGGGAGAGCCTTAGGATATAAAATTAATCCCAGAGTTGGACACAATATTTATAGAGTGCATTAGCTTGGTTACAACATTGCAGCAACACAGGGTGAGACCAGCGAACTCAGTGAGTTGAGATCTGAGCTGATTTTACAGGAGAAAGAATGAGTATTTCAGCAGTGACTATTCTCATTATTTATAGTAAAACAAGAAAAATACCGGATAATCTTATTTTGGGTACTAACAAGTATGCAAAGTTATACACCATAAAAATGTTTATAGTTGTATTTCAATACATAATGTATTTAATGAAGCCACTGGTTTTATACATTGAAATTAAATATGAATCACAGTATTTACTTTTTAGAAACATCTGTAGACGGTCCTGACTGTAGATAAAGTTTTGATTTCCTGTCAATGTCGCTGTATGGATTAAATGGAGAACAAGTTCTGGATCCGATTTTATTTATTTATTTATTTTACAGACTATTAGCATTCCACCTTTTTCTACATAGTAGGGAACAGGACACATGGCCTTTTCTTCAGCCATAATACCCTAAAAGGGAATTCTGTGCCAAAAAATTAAAAATTCTGTGCACAATATTTTAAAATTCTGCAAATTTTGTGTGTCAAAATAACACTATATAATTATGCCAGTTTCAATTATTTTGGTAATTTACTTCAAAATACCTATTAGCAACTACCTCTGCAACAATACAGACAACAACAACAACAAAAAGATTCCCCCCAGGAGTAGAGAGTTAAAGAAATCCATACGACAACCCTGTTTCTCTGCCCCTTCCCCCCAGAATCTAGCTGCGGGGCCAGACACCTACACCCCATCCCTGCAGAGCCCAGCCTGGCCCCAGCCCAGACACCCGCACCCCCTCCTCACCAGAGCTCAGCTGCAGGGCCCTCCTGGCGCAGACACTTGCACCTTCTTCGCCCAGAAGCCAGCCGCCGGGCCCCTTTCAGACACTTGCACACCCCCCACCCCCCGAGCCCAGCCACAGGATCTGACACCCATACCTTCTCCCCCCCACCCTGAGAGTCCAGCCGTAGGGCCCCCCTGCCCAGACACCTGCACCTTCCTCCCCAAGAGGCCAGCCGCGTCCCACCCCAGACACCTGCACTCCCTCCACCACAGAGTCCAGCTGCAAAGTCAGACACCCACACCTTCTCCCTCCCAGAGCCCAGACATGTACACCCTCTTCCCCGAGAGCCCAGCTGTGGGTTCCCTCGCCTCTGGCTCAGACATCCAGAAGGGATAGCTCAGTGGTTTGAGCACTGGCCTGCTAAACCAAGGGTTGTGAGTTCAATCCCTGAGGGGGCCATTTAGGGATCGGGGCAAAAATCTGGGATTGGTCAGGAGGTTGGACTAGATGACCTCCCGAAGTCCCTTCCAACCGTGATATTCTATGATTCATTCTCTCCCTGCCAGAGCCCAGCCATGCCCCCCTCCACTCCCAGCCCAGATACCCACACCATCTTCTCCCAAAGCCCAGCCACGGGGTACCCCCCAGCACAGACACTCTCCATCAGAGCCAAGCTGCAAGGCCCCCCTGACCCAGACACCCACACCTTCTGCCCCCCACCCAGAGCCCAGCCGTAGGGCTCCCTGGCTCAGACACCGGCACTCCCTCCCAGAACCCAGCTCTGGGGCATCCCACAGTCCTGACACCCACAGAGCTACCAGCTAAAACTTTTGAAGATTTTCAGTTACAAGGGGGCGTTGAAGATAGAAAACAGGCTGGATGTAAACCAAGAGATTCTCAATTATGGACCACCCCTGTGTATGTATTACCCACAATACAACCTCAGAGTTCTGAGCACCAGAGTTACAAACTGACCAGTTAACCATACACTTTATTTGGAATCGGAAGTACGCAATTATATCAGGCAGCACCAGTGACAAAAAAAGAAAAGAAAAGCAAATACAGTACTGTACTGTGTTAAACTACTAAAAAAAAAAAAAAAAAAAGGAAAAGCAGTATTTTTCTTTTGCATAGTAAAGTTGCAAAGCTATATGAAGCCAATGTTCAGTTGTAAACTTTTGAAAGAACAACCATAATATTTTATTCAGAGTTAGGAACATTTCAAAGCTATGAACAACCTCCATTTCTGAGGTGTTTGGAACTCTGATAGTTAATAACACTCACCTCATTAACCTTTATATTTAGTGTGACAATTCATTAGCACAAGTTCATTAAAAAAATCAACACTCTAGGAGAACGTTTTGAAATGAACCAAATAATACTATTCAAGGATTAATCATGTTTGAACATAAAGAGTGTGATATTTGACTTATCGGCAGAGACTTGTTGCAATGAAGGCATATACCAGGTGGCCAACCTGAGCCTGAGAAGGAGCCAGAATTTACCAATGTACATTGCCAAAGAGCCACAGTAACACTTCAACAGCCCCCCCATAAACTCCCCCCACCTGCAACTCCCAGCATCTCCCGCCCACTGGCAGCCCTGCCAATCAGCACCTCCCCCTCCCTCTCCGCACCTCCCGATCAGCTGTTTCACAGCACGTAGGAGGCGGGGGGGGGAAGCGAGGGCACGGCAGGCTCAGGGGTGGGGGCGGGAAGGGGTAGAGTGGAGGCAGGTTCTGTGGCAGAGCCAGGGGTTGAACAGTAAGCACCCCCCGGCACACTGGAAAGTTGGCCCCTGTAGCTACAGCCCCTGAGTTGGTGCCTATACAAGGAACTGCATATTAACTTCTGAAGAGCCGGATGTGGCTCCGGAGCCACAGGTTGGCCACCCCTGGCATATATTAATGCAGAGAGAGTAGCCTCTGCTACTACCAAATATTATGCACAGAATAACTGAATTAGCATTTAAAACAAACATTGTAAAAATTAACCATGAAACATTTTCAGATCTGTTTCTAAAAAAAGACCACCACAAATGAGACTACTGAAATATATTAATTACCTGGATGACAGAATAATACCAGGAAAGGGGAAAATCAAATACCCGTAAAGCTGCTGTCCTCAAAGAAAAGTGTGTCTCACTAACAGCTTCTTCCGACATGGCTCCTTCTCTCCCATAACCTCATTAAGTGAAACTACCTCAAAAACATTTTAGTCGCACATGGTATCTCACAGTCTGCGAAATGAAAATTACATGTTAAATTATATATCACAAGCACATAAATAGTTTTCTTCTGAAAACTTCCAACAACTTTACATTATAGGATGCATGTTTATTTTGGATAACGTTTACATGAAGGGGTGAAATTAGTGTTCTCAGTAGCAACTACCAAGAGTAGGGTGAAAAACTGAGATAAAATTAGGCCGAAATACTTTTAACTGCTCTGTAGAGAAAGATCCCCATATTCAATCATGGTGATCCACACATGGAACAGCTTGCAAGATAGAGACTTCAGTTCCTTTATTATTCATAACCCCCATACTGAATTTACTTCTGCAAGTCATGATCTCTATTTCTTAGGAAACAAAATTTGCTGTCTAAAAAGATTTGGAAATCTTAAAATTGAATAATCTGTGACCATAGAGTTTAAGCACCTGAAGTAGCTTCTCTCCCCTTTAAGGTATGAATCTCCTACAATCACACAATGGGGAATAAATAACATGGCTGCTCAAAGTTGCTGCAGCTTCTATTTCTTAAAGGGAATTTCACTATTTACTCTCAATGAAGCCAGATACTAAGTAAAATGTAGTAAGAATTCTAGATACAAGTCTCCTTTGGACAAACAACTACTTACTGGAGTAAACAAAAAAGCAGAAGGCCCACACAGACAGGCTGTAGGGTCAGTTGTAGAGACAGGCCAATTGGTACTTGTCAAGTAGTTCATCATATGGCAGGGGGAGACCCTCTGAGCAGGATATGACAATCTTCAGAAGTTCGAGAGCCGGGGTGTAACTGCCGGGGCTTGGGGCTTCAGCCCCAAGACCTGGCAGACATATCCGGCAGGGCTGAAGCCCCGAGACCCCTCTCCCTATTGGCAGAAGCCAGAGGCAATGCATGGGGGAAGGGCATGGGGGGGGGTCACACAACCCCCCAGATTTTTGCCAGGGTTTGCTGGACCAGCTCAGTCACATGGTGCTGCCAGGCCTCCTCCCTGCAGTGCAGCTGCTGGAGCTCGAGAGCTGTGGCCATGGTGAAAGGCAGCAGCAAACAGCTGGGCGCAGCAGGAAAAGCTGCTGCCTCTCTTTGTAGAGCTAAAGCAGGGAGGCCTCTCCCTGCAGCTCCTACCTGTTTGCCATTATCTTTCCACAGGGAGCTAACACTTGGGAGCTGCAGGGAAGGGCCACTGAGGATAAGAGGGGAAGCATGTCTGGTGGGACCTGACTCAAGCTTGGGGCAGGAGGTTAACCTTTAAATTGTGCCCCCCCTCACCTCCTCAGCCAGCACCAGTTATATCTGGCAAAAGCCCCGAGCTCTCCCCACCACAGGGGAGAAGCCCCGAGGGATATATGGGGGGAATCCATGAGTCACACTTTAATGGTAAAAGAGCTACATAGTAAATAAAGCTCACACACTGCAGTCTGGCCACCCCATCATATGGGGAAAGGCAGAGAAATTTCTCTCCATCCTAAACTATCCACCCAGCCTGGCCTGTCTCCATGATGTTCCTAGGGAAGGATGTCCTTTCCCCTCTCTGCCAGCCCCACCTCTGAGGCGCTGCGAACAGAGCACCCTTGTCCCCGCCTCAGGCGGGCTGGCGCTAGCAAACCCCCACAGCCTGCCGCTGGGGCGGGGGACACACCTGCCCCGGGGTGGCTGACAGCTGCCTCCACCTGGCTTAGGGTTCCGCGATAGGTGCTCATAGGGCCCCTCGCTTAGCACCCAGCCGGTCTGCGCCAGCAGAGGCCCGGTCCCCACATCTGGGCAGCGCCGAGCCCCCCGTGCCCCGGGTCACGCAGGGCGCTCACAGGGCAGTCTACGCGCTGCACGGGTTCGGGGCCCCCCGAGGCCAGGACGGGGCGACCCGGGGAGGGACCAGTGAGGGGCCTCGCTCTGCCCTTACCCGCTCAGGAGCAGGACCCGCGCCGAGAAATGGCCGCAGCCAGCTAAGGGACGAACACACAGCACAACACCCCCCCATGCGCAGACAAAGGCTCCCTCCCCCCAGCTACGCCCCACCCAGGCTGCGCTGCAAGGCTCCAGCCGACGCCCCAAGTTACCTGCCGGGGGTGAGAACAGCAACCAGTGCCCTGCCCCAGCAGCGCCCTCACCCGCCCGCTGCTAGGAGACAGACAGGAGATCTACTTCCGGTGTCAAAAAATAAAACACGGGCTGGAGGGAGTCTCCATCTACACCACGTGGGTAATACAGTGCAAGAGTCAGTCACGGCCATCTCAGTGAGGGACAAACCGGTGAATGAGATACGCAGCACCGCCATCTTTGTGCGGGGCGAAGCTATCGGAATGTGCGATACGCTCAGCACCGCCATCTTTGTGCGGGGCGAAGCTATCGGAATGTGTGCGGGACATACAACCAAGCATCGCCATCTTTGTGAGGGGCGCACATCAGCATCCGGGGCAGACAGCAGCAAGCGAAGCGGAAGGAACCGCCGCTGCGGGCAGTGAGGGACAAGCGAATAGCGGAGTCCCTGTGAGCTGGGCACCGCGAACCAGGTAAGGCCGCCGCGCAGCGAGTCCTCGGCCCGGACGCCAACCTCCGCACGTCGCCTGCGGTCTCATCTGGGCGCTGAGTCCTTCCTGCGGAGAAATGACCCTCTCCCTGGGGGCTCCTTCCCTGAGGCGGGCGGGCCCTTCCCCTCGCGCTGCCACTGCCCCCGCCCCCATCGGGCTCTGACACTGCCGCCTCCGCCAATCCCCAGCGCTGCCCCAGACCCCCTCGGGCCCGGCACGCCCTCCCCCCCTTCGGACCCGCCCTCCGCGTGCGAGGCCGCCTCCTTGCGCCGCCGGTGCCCCGACCCCTCCTAGGCAGCGGTCATGTAGAGCCTGTTCTCGGTCAGTGCCACTCCCCGAGCCGGCGGGGCGGGAGGGGCTGCTCGTTCCGTAACTCACGAGAGGGGCGGCGGGAGCCGGCGGGAGGGAGCGCGGTGGAGAGGCCAGCACCAGGGGCGGGTCTGGTCGCCGCTAAGCAGGTTTGCCCTTGGTTGCACTGTGTAATGGGCCTGTCAGGGGCGGGATGTCCGGCGGGGTCTGCTCGGCGCTGCTGCCGGCTCCCAAGGGCCAGTCCCGCTCCGTGCCTCTCGCTTTGCTCGCTCAGAGCCGCTCGCGTTGCTGCAGCATCAGCCATTGGGCCGCCTGAGCGAGGAGGGGTCTGCAGAGTGTGAGTGCTCTGCTGGAACAGATGGGTGGGTAGCTGTGAACATCAAGTCTCCCTAAGCGGAGTTTTCCTAGGATGTTAATACTTTCTTAGCCCCAGTATTAAAGTATAACCGTTATGAGGTTCGGGGTGTAAGGTACATAACTATGTGGCAGTATTTGCCGGTGATTTACATTTATTTTACGGTGGTGATAGCTAAGGGGCATGGAGACAAACTTCAGAAAGATCTAATCGAATGAAGGGCTAGGACAGCATGCTTGCCCATAAAATGAAACCTAGACACATTTCTCTTGTTGCTGTAATGCTTGTAAATGTAAGCAGTGCTGTGCAGTAGATAAAATGTGCCGAACAAATACTGCAATAGGCTCATTATTGTGAAAACCAATCTAAACTTCTACATGATGGTGGACTCTGAGCTAGCAAAATCCTCATAGAATTAGGGTGTACAGTTCCCTATGCTGTATTAGTGGAATTTTTAATTAAAAAAAAAAGTAAATGAGTTGTTTGGATGTATCAAAATAGGATGGAAAATTAAACAAATGACCTTATACCTAAAGAGCATACTCTCATTTTGAGTGTGGTTTTATTTTGAGTTTCCTTTTATTGAGAGAGCACAGGAATTACAAGAACAAAGGGTAATGAATATGGTTTGCCTGTAAAAATACTATTTGCCTAGGGTGAGTTTTGCATCTCAGAGCAGGGACAGTATTTTCTTCTGTTCTTCTCAGTGTTATCACTGAACATGCTATTGGCAGTTGACTAACAATATGGCAGCGTTTCATAATTGTGGAAAAGTAGATTTTGCGTCTGGGCTGATAAAGCGTTGTTGATGTTGTAAGGATAGAATAGATGTATTGATGGAGTTTACATAAAATGAAGTGGTGGGAGATTACTCCTGGGAAGAAGAATGTAAAGCATCTTTAGTCAATTGGTAAATTAAAGGATAAAGTGAAAATAGAAGCGACGTTCCTTTTGTCACATCTCTTAATGCAGGAACAAAGATGCTCAAAACTCAAAATAAATGTGAAAAACTATTCTTTGTGCAATTTATAGTCAACATGAGGAAATTACTGCTGCAGGAGATCAAGACCTATTGTAGCAGGACTTTTGAAAGGACTGGATAATTTTGTGTTCATTTATCGTGTGTGTGTGTGTGTGTGTATGTGTGTGTACACACACACACACACACAAACTGTCAAATATAAAGGGAAGGGTAACCACCTCAGAGTGAGGAGGGAACCCTGACATGTCTGAACTTTAGGGTACAGATGTGGGGACCCGCATGAAAGACCCCCTAAGCTTATTTCTACCAGCTTAGGTTAAAACTTTCCTAAGGCACAAATTCTTCCTTGTACCTTGGATTAGGTAAACGCTGCCCCCCCAAAGTGATTCAAACAAAGAATCAGGGAAAGGACCACTTGGAGTCTTATTTCCCCAAAATATCCCCCCCAAGACCTACATCCCCTTTCCTGGGGAGGCTTGAGAATAAACAAGATGAGCACAGACCAGCCTTGGGTTTTTAGGATACTAAAAAACCCAATCAGATTCTTAAAAAAAAAAAAAAAAAAAAAAGAACTTTACTAGAAAGAAAAAAGGTCAAAGGAGTACCTCTGTAAAATTAGAAGGGAAGATAATCTCTCAGGCAATCAGATTCAAAACACAGAGGATTTCACTCTAGGAAAAACTTTACAGTTACAAAAAGAAAAAAACAGGAATATACATTCCCCCAGCACAGAGAAATTCACTAGCCAAAACAAAAGATAATCTAACGCATTTCCTTGCTAAATACTTACTAACTCTATAGGAGTTGGATTGCTTGCTTCTTTGATCTGTGTCTGGCAAAAGCCACATGGAACAGAGAGAACAAAGCCTCCCCCCCCAGATTTGAAAGTATCTTGTCCCCTTATTGGTCCTTTTGGTCAGGTGCCAGCCAGGTTACTTGAGCTTGTTAACCCTTTACAGGTAAGAGGATTTTGTGCCTCTGGCCAGGAGGGATTTTATAGTACTGTATACAGAAAGGTGGTTACCCTTCCCTTTATATTTATCTCTCACACACACACACACGATAGAAAAATCCACAAATTAATTATTTGGATACATAAATCTGAAGCTTATTTGGACACATACTTTGCAATACTGTGAATTGAATGCAGTTATTATTATTTTTTTAATGTACAAGTGGTGGCATAACAGTTGCTGAAAGACCCATAACTTTGAATTTCTTGACTTTTGTATATTTAAATCTGCCGGTATAATGTTGCATTAACAGCACTGCAGCCATATTTCTTTTATTTAAAAAAAAAACAAAATAAGTGCACTTGAATGTCTGGTTATTGAAGTGAACACAGTTGCAAACAAAGACCCTGATCCTAAAACTTGATCTACGCAGGCAAACCCTTATGCCATCATGGAGCCAGTTGCAGGATTAGAGCCAGATTTGATCCACATGTATTTCTTCCCAAAGTTCAAAGTGAGGGTCTTTGGGTGGGTGGGTGTGGTTTTTTTTTTTTTTAAATCCTTTTAACTCTTATTAGTGGTCAACTTTTTTTTAATTACTTACATAAGATAATTACATTTCCATGACTGGCATGTAATACCATATAAGGCAATCACTATCTTTATTGATTAACTTTTCTGAATGTTGTATTTTTAATGAACAGTCTTAATATATAAAAAGCAACAGAGGGTCCTGTGGCACCTTTGAGACTAACAGAAGTACTGGGAGCATAAGCTTTCGTGGGTCAGAACCTCACTTGCAAGTGCATCTGAAGAAGTGAGGTTCTGACCTACGAAAGCTTATGCTCCCAGTACTTCTGTTAGTCTCAAAGGTGCCACAGGACCCTCTGTTGCTTTTTACAGATTCAGACTAACACGGCTACCCCTCTGAGTCTTAATACAAACTGCATTATTTTTCTATTTGTGCCCAGACTAAGACTTTGTTTCCTCATGATTTTATTTCTGTATATTTAATCTTGATGAACATGAATTCTTTCAGAATCCTACAAAACTTATTTGGATCTGTTCATTATATATTAGTACATATTGATTAGCAATCAGGAAAAAGTCCTATGAAATCACCTGGTAAAATAGTTGTATATTTTAAGGACTTCAACATAATGAAGGAAGTGGGATGTGTGTATTTATGCATTCATTCCAGTAACTATAGAATTTCTATAGTTAAGTGAGATAGATGAAAACAATGGCTTACATTAAATACTTTATATTTTGTTTTAATATATCGTGATGCTATCTAAATCTAAGTGGAAATGGGGTGTAAGCTTCAGGTTCTGTGCATGAGCCTGTCGGATGCTTTTGGTGCTATCTGAATTGTCTATCTCAATGTTTCAGGGGTTAGGGACCCTTTTCAATGATAGGACCTTTATGGATGAGATGGTTCTTCAGTGTTAAGCACTATGCAAGTCTATGGTGCTGTGGAATTATAAGTAGTAAATGGAGAAAGAGGCTGCCTAACATGATGATGTAAGATGCCATTCACATTGCTCTAATTGTCAAATCTGCTCAGCAGAACACTTATGAAAGAGTATTATATAATATATTTGGATTTTTAAGATGAGCCTAACAGTGTCATTACCTTACTTCTATAGGACCACAATTGTGCATGGTGCTATACATGGTCACTTACCTGGTAAATTAAAATGTGCTAAATAAGTAACAGGTCATATCTTGAAAAGCAAAGGCATGATTGGTTCAATGACCATATGATACAATATACAAGAACATAAGAATGTCCATACTGGGTCAGTGCTGTGGTCCATCTAACCCAGTATCCTATCTTCTGAAAGTGTCCAGTGCCAGGTGCTTCAGAGGGAAGGAACAGGACAGGGTAATTATGAGTGATCCATCCTCTGTCATCCAGTCCCAGCTTCTGGCAGTTGGAGGTCTAGGGACATTGTAGCATGGGATTGTTCCCCTGACCGTATTGGCTAAAAGCCATAGAGACCAATGCTTGATAGAATGAACATCCTGATAGAAGCTTTTGGGAAGACAATGGAGGGAAGTAGGAGCACATTAACTGGAAGGTTTTTCCAAGTGAATAGTAGCCACTTGAGAGGCGCTATGGTCCCGTGGGTAGGACAGTGAACTAGGTATGAGGAGACTTGGGTTCTGTTCCCAACTCTGCCACTGTCTTACTGTGTGACTTTTGGGCAAGTTCACAGAATCCTAGAACTGGAAGGGACCTCGAGGGATCATCTAGTCCAGTCCCCTGCACTTGTGGAAGGACTAATTATCTAGATCATTCCTGACCTTAAAAATCTCCAATGATGGAGATTCCACAACCTCTCTACGCAATTTATTCCAGGGTTTAACCACCCTGACAGGAAGTTTTTCCTAATGTCCAACCTAGACCTCCCTTGCTGCAATTTAAGCTTCTTGTCCTATCCTCAGAGGTTAAGAAGAAAAATTTTTCTCTCTCCTCCTCGTAACAACCTTTTACATACTTGAAAACTGTTATCATGTCCCCTCTTGGTCTTCTCTTTTCCAGACTCAGCAAACTGAATTTTTTCAGTCTTCCCTCATAGGTCATGTTTTCTAGACCTTGAATCATTTTTGATGCTCTTCTCTGGCCTTTTGCAGTTTGTACACATCCTTCCTGAAATGTGGTGCCCAGAACTGGACACAATACTCCAGTTGAAGCTTAATCAGCGCGGAGTAGAGCAGAAGAATTTCTTCTTGTGTCTTGCTTACACCACTGCTAATACATCCCAGAATCATGTTCGCTTTTTTTGCAACAGTGTTACACTGCTAACTCATATTTAGCTTGTGATCCACTTTGCCCCCAAGATCCCTTTCCACAATACTCCTTCCTAGGCAGTCATTTCCCATTTTGTGTGTGTGCAACTGATAGTTCCTTCTTAAGTGGAGTACTGTGCATTTGTCCTTATCAAATTTCATCCTGTTTACTTCAGACCATTTCTCCAGTTTGTCTGGATCATTTTAAATTTTAATCCTATCCTCCAAAGCACTTGCAGTCCTTCCCAGCTTGGTATCATCCGCAAACTTTATAAGTGTACTCTCTACACCATTATCTAAATCATTGATGAAGATATTGAACAGAACCAGACCCAGAACTGATCCCTGCGGAACCCCACCCGTTATGTCCTTCCAGCGTGATTGTGAACCACTGATAACTACTCTCTGGGTTTTCCACCCAGTTTTGCACCCACGGTATAGTAGCTCCATCTAGGTTGCATTTCCCTAGTTTCTTTATGAGAAGGTCATGTGAGACATTATCAAAATCCTTACTAAAGTCAAGTCTACCGCTTCCCCCTGTCCACAAGGCTTGTTACCCTGTCAAAGAAAGCTATCAGGTTGATTTGACGCAATTTGTTTTTGACAAATCCATACTGACTATTACTTATCACCTTATTATCGTCTAGATGTTTGCAAATTGCTTAATTATTTGCTCCATTATCTATTTTTGTACAGAAATTAAGCTGACTGGTCTGTAATTCCCTGGGTTGTCCTTATTTCCCTTTTTATAGATAGGCACTATATTTGCCCTTTTTTAGTCCTCTGGAATCTCTCGTCTTCCATGACTTCTCGAAGATAATCGCTAATAGCTCAGATATCTCCTCAGTCAGCTCCTTGAGTATTCTAGGATGCATTTCATCAGGCCCTGGTGACTAATTTGTCTAAGTAATTTTTAACTTGTTCTTTCCCTATTTTGGCCTCTTCTGATCGTACCTCATTTTCACTGGCATTCACTATGTTAGACGTCCAATCATCACCAACCTTCTTGGTGAAAACCGAAACAAAAAAGTCATTAAGCACCTATCATTTTCACATTTTCTGTTATTACTTTTTCTTCCTCATTGAGTTGTTTCAGTTCTCTGTGCCTTTGTTTCTCCTTTTATCCTGTGCCTACTTTTTGGGGGTAGGACTTGTTGTGACACTGCACCCCATATTTTTCATGATGATATTATGATTGTGGCATAATTATGATGCATATTATGCAAGATGGGTCACGTAGGATGTCATTGGTAAATATGCTTATCCGACTTGTATGCATGTATCATTTTTGTATCTGAAGTTATGAATATTGACTGCATCTGTGTTTCAAATGTAGTTATACCTGGGTGATGCCCACTAGGCAAGATGCTTTCAGTCTAGATGGTGGGGAAGGGCATATTCAGGGCAATGGGCCATTAGGAAAAACAGTAGGCCTTAGGAGAAGCTTATCCCCCACCTGGTGAACCTTCCTGAGAATGCTACAGATAGACTGTAAGTAATGGCTGCTATGACTCTACAAGGACATGATTCTGGACTCCATCTTGGGATGTCCGTATTTTTCCACAAACAGGTCTGGGAACCAAGTTTTGAAACAACTGGTTCCCACCATATGCAAAAGCTATGTAAAGCAGTGAGTGACATCATCTCACGTTCTTCGCTCCCCACACAAGACGGCTTCTGGAAACACCAGAGGAACAAAAACTGAACTGGGGAAAGTGTTGGATGCAGGCTAAAGAGATTTCAAGCCTGTGTATGAAAGACCTGGGGAGTTCAAGCTGTAAAGCAAGTGCAGCTTGCTCTTAAGAATCTGCAGCCTGCTTGTATCATTTCTCAGGGTGAGAATCTGCTAATTCATATCCAATCTATTTAGTATATTAAGCTTAGTTTGCATTTTTTGTTTGTTTTCTAGGTAATCTGCTTTGATCTATTTGCTATCCCTTATAATCACTTAAAATCTTTTGTAGTTAATAAATTTTTGGTTTTGCTTTATCTAAATCAGTGAGTTGGAGTCAGGGCCGGCTCCAGGCACCAGCCCACCAAGCTTGTGCTTGGGGCGGCACCTGGAGGGGGGCGGCGCGGCGCTCCAGCCCCCGGGGAGAGCGGGGCCACGGCCGGGCTCGCCGCCCTCCCCCCGGCGCTCTGGCCGCCCTCCCCCCCGGTGGCCCCCCCCCCGGCCGCTGGGGGGAGAGCGGAGCCCCCGCCGGGGCTCGCCGCCCTCCTCCCAGGGCTCCGGCTGCCCTCCCCCTCCTTCCCCCCCCGCAAGGGGGGGGGGGGCGGCGGCCGGTGGCTTTTTTGCCTGAGGTGGCAAAAAAGCCAGAGCCGGCCCTGGTTGGAGTGAAGTATATGAATATTGTAGCTCAAGGGGCAAAGACTGTTGCATATTCCTCTCCACGTTGAGGGAAGAGCAAACTCTATGAGCTTACGGTGTACAGTTCCCTGTGTAGTGCAAGACAGTATCATTTTGGGTTTATACTCCCGGGGGGGGAGGGGCGAAGGAGAATCTGGAAAGCTGGAAAATTGGCTGCTGTCTGTTGTATGTATTTAAGTGGCTTGGGTGAAGCTGCTCTCTCAGGAAGCTCATCTTGGATGTGTGGTGCCACCTGCTGTCGTGTTGGGTGATAACAGGGCCTGGGTTAGGCTGGCTGTGTCTACAACCATAGAAAGCAGTGGGAGCTGGGCCAATTCAACTGAGTGGTTATAGGGATGGAGCGCTTTCTCACAGCTCCCAGACTGCACCCCAGGGGTGACAACCTGTGACACCTGTCTTTCAATGTATGTATGTTGCCAAGCACAGTGGGGTCTCAGTCTCAGCTGGGTCCTCTAGATCAGACATGGGCAAATTACGGCCCGCGGGACCGTCCTGCCTGGTCCCTGAGCTCCCGGGCAGGGAGCCTAGTCCTCGGCCTCTCCCACGCAGCTGCGCAGGCCGCACTCTGGCCCGCCGCTCCCTCTGGGCAGCGTGGGGAGCGCATCTGGCTCTGGCCAGGTGTCACAGCTGCGAGCTCCTGCTGCTGGTAAGGGAGCGGGGGGATACTGGGGGACAGTCAGGGAGGAGGGGGCGGTTGGATGGGATGGAGGTTCGGGGGGGCGGGCGGTCAGGGGATCGGGAACAGGGAGGGTGGGGAGTGGGAGTCCCAGGGGGCCTGTCAGGGGGTGGGGATGTGGATAGGGGTCGGGAGGGCAGTCAGGGGACAGGGAGTGGTGGGGGGGGTTGGATAAGGGTGTGGGATCCTGGGGGGCAGTTAGGGGCAGGGGGTCCCAGGAGGGGGTGGTCAGGGGACGAGGAGTAGAGGGCAGTTGGATATGGGGTGGCTGTCAGGGGGCGGGGGTGTGGATAGGGGACAGGGAGCAGGGGGGGTTGGGTAAGGGGGTGGGATCCCGGGGGGCAGTTAGGGGCGGGAGATCCCAGGACGGGGTGGACAGGGAACGAGGAGCGGGGGGGTTGGATGGGTTGAGGGTTCTGAGGGGGGCAGTCAGGGGGCAGGAAGTGGGAGAGGGTGGATAGGGGGCAGGGACCAGGCTGTTTGGGGAGGCACAGCCTTCCCTACCTGGTCCTCCATACAGTTGCGCAACCCCAATGTGGTCCTCGGGCCAGAAAGTTTGCCCACCCCTCCTCTAGATGCTACAGTCATACAAATAATAAAAGTGAAAAAGGGCACCAAGCTGGAAGTGAGCCATGGACACAGGACTAACTAAAAGTGGAATGGAGTACTGAGGACAGAGGTGGAGCTTATGGAGTACTTTGAAAGTTTAAAGGAGAACATTGAAGTCAGTGCATATATTTGAGAAGTGGCTACTGTGGGAGGGGGAGATGTGGTCAGAGCAATGAGAAAGGAAGATAATCTTAGCCCCAGTATTTTAGATGGAGTAGAAAAGGTGGAAAATGGAAAAAGGAGAGGCGAGCAAGGAAGAGACTACAGTAGTCAAGAAAGGATAAGGCACCAGAACATGAGTTGGTTTCTTGGCCACAGGGATAGAAGGAAAGAAAGGAAGGAATTAATTTTGGTAACAAAAAGAGAGAAGCCTTTTGATCGCATCTATATGAGGGTCTGGCATTAGTATGGGATTCCCTGTATAAGCCAGTAACTGCTGCCTAGTGCTAATGGAGGTAATTCATCATAGATATACATAAGTGAGAATATATGTTCTTGATTCCAGATTGCTCTTTGGTACAGGCTGCATGTAGGAAAAATAGGAGCTGAATTTGTGATCTTGGATTAACTGCATGAAAGGTTCAGCTGAACTCATCAATCTTAGTTTGTTCAGGACTGCAGGTTGGACTCGAGGCACAATTCCAGAGGTTTAAAGCAGCTTGTTAGTTACTAATCCAGTAATACAAGATGAACTCACTGCTAGCTTGCTTTGTATTACCGGGAGTAATACATTCAGAAATCTTATTACATAAAATAATTAAACCTTTAGGCCTTACTAATCCATTATACCCTTCCAAGTGAAGCATTTTTGTTGATCTTCAGCCTTAAAACAGTACTGAGGTTTTCAGCTGGTGTAGACTTTATTCAAAACCCAGTCACCCATTTCTAATGCCTTGGGTAAGGGCTTGTAATAAGTGCAAAAAGAAGCCTTCATTTCTGCTACCCCTTCCATATACTCAGTGGCTTTCTTCATTCTAACTGGAGTTTATTAATGTTAAAGGAAATTGTGGAGGATTCACCATTTTGAAACTTTCACTTCAGCTTAGATTTTATCTAATGGTAAGAAAATGTGTAAGAGCAAAATCTTTCATATATTTTTAAACATGAAAAGTACAGTTAAGTTTATATTCATTTTGATCCAAAAAACCATCTTCATTGCAGCATTTGGCAGGAAAATTAAAAGTATTCTGCAAATAGAGACTTGGTTTAAATAATTTGAGGAACACTTCTCTAGTTGCAGCTTGGTCTTGGGTATGACATTTTTTAACTTTTAATCGCTGTTCTGGTACCAGGACTTGGAAGATATTTGTACTGGTTTGCAACAGTACTCTAGCTTTGCCAAGTCAGAACATTTTGGCTCATAAAGTAAGTTGGTTTGTTTTTATAATTTTGCTACTGTGTTAATGAATGTTAACTCTATTAAACTTTGACATTTTCAAAAGATCTTCCATCAAAAGTAAATGCTTGTATCACAATTATTGTGCTGTCTCCCTGTGGGAGGCTGTATTGCACTAACAAAAGTATTTCCTTATTCTACATTCAAGAGGAGCTAAAATGGCCCAGATAAGTGGAGAAAATATTGAATTTAGAAATAAAAGGGTTTGATGTTAACCCTGCTCATTTAATTGTTTTGATTTATAATGTAGCTTTAAAAAGCATATTTACTTGGTTCTAGGCATCTTTGACATGCATTTAAAATATAGTTTGGTAAAAGATAAAAGCAGCAGCTTCCCTCTGTAACCTCAGGTAACCAATCAAGATTAAACCAAACCCAAACAGTGCATCGTTTCATCTTCAAATAACTTAATTCGGCCTTTTTAACTGGTAGCTTAGGGTTGTAATCAATGGTGATTGTGAAGGTAGAAAAAAACAGAAAGTTGATTTGGAGTGAGTTTGAGATGGCAACTGGATGAGATATTTGGAAGATGGTTCAGTAGGTAAGACTACTACGTTAAAAAGTTAAGTCTACCCAGCCACATTGCTCATCGGTATAAAAAATTCACATCCCTGAGTGACATAGTTAAGCTGACCTAACTCCTAGTGTAGACAGTGCTGGGTCAACGAAATAATTCTTGCATAGACCTTGTTACCATCTCCCGGAGTGGTGGAGTCACTATGGTAACAGGAGAACCCTTCCGGTCGCTGTACTGAGTGGCCACACTGATTGCTCTACAGCAATGCAGCTGCACCACTGTAGCAGTTTAAGTGTAGATGTAACCAGAGATTGGTCAAGGGTGGACAAGATGTAAAATTGGGAAGCATTGGCATAGACGAAGTAAGTGAAACCATGAGGTTGGTGGGTTCCTTGAAGGAGGATTTGGAGAAAGAGAAGAAGGGATGCCAACTTATCTGGGCTATAGAGAGGATGAGGAAAGGCTGAAGGTGCAATTGTCAGTGTCTAACATAGTGAATGCCAGTGAAAATGAGGTAGGATCAGAGGCTAAAATAGGAAAAGAACAAGTTAAAATCTACTTAGACAAATTAGATGTCTTCTAGGCGCTAGGACCTGATGAAATGCATCCTAGAATACGCAAGGAGCTGACTGAGGAGATATCTGAGCCATTAGTGATTATCTTTGAAATGTCATGGAAGATGGGAGAGGTTCCAGAAGACTGGAAAAGGGCAAATATAGTGCCCATCTATCAAAAGGGAAATAAGGACAACCTGGGGAATTACAGCTCAGTCAGCTTAATTTCTGTACCTGGAAAGATAATGGAGCAAATAATTAAGCAATCAATTTGCAAACATCTAGACGATAATAAGGTGATAAGTAACAGTCAGCATGGATTTGTCAAAAACAGATCATGTCAAACCAACCTGATAGCTTACTTTGTCAGGGTAACAAGCCTTGTGGACGAGGGGAAACAGTAGACGTAGTATATCTTGACTTTAGTAAAGCTTTTGATACTGTCTCGCATGACCTTCTCATAAAGAAACTAGGGAAATGCAACCTAGATGGAGCTACTATACCGTGGGTGCAAAACTGGTTGGAAAACCGTTCCCAGAGTTTGGGAAGCATCTGGAAGTGCATAATGAGTAGGGTCCCGCAGAGATCAGTTCTGGGTTCAGTTCTATTCAATATCTTCATCAATGATTTCAATAATGGCGTAGAGAGTACACTTATAAAGTTTGCAGACAATACCAAGCTGGGAGGGGTTGCAAGTGCTTTGGAGGATAGGATTATAATTCAAAATGATCTGGACAAACTGGAGAAATGGTCTGAAGTAAATAGGATGAAATTCAATAAGGACAAATGCATGGTACTCCACTTAGCAAGGAACAAACAGTTGCACTCATACAAAATGGGAAATGACTGCCTAGGAAGGAGTAGTGTGGAAAACTATCTGGGGGTCATAGTGGACCACAAGCTAAATATGAGTCAATGGTGTAACACTGTTGCAAAAAAAGCGAACATGATTCTGGGATGTATTAGCAGGAGTGTTGTAAGCAAGACAGAAATAATTCTCCCACCCTACTCCGTGCTGATTAGGCCTCAACTGGAGCATTGTGTCCAGTTCTGGGCACCACATTTCAGGAAGGATGTGGACAAATTGGAGAAAGTCCAGAGAAGAGCAACAAAAATGATTAAAGGTCTAGAAAACATGACCTTTGAGGGAAGATTGAAAAAATTGGGTTTGTTGAGTCTGGAAAAGAGAAGACTGAGAGGGGACATAACAGTTTTCAAGTATGTAAAAGGTTGTTACAAGGAGGAGGGGGAAAAATTGTTGTTCTTGACCTCTGAGGATAGGAGAAGAAGCAATGGGCTTAAATTGCAGCAAGGGAGGTTTAGGTTGGATATTAGGAAAAACTTCCTAACTGTCAGGGTGTTTAAGCCCTGGAATAAATTGCCTAGGGAGGTTGTGAAATCTCCATCATTGGAGATTTTTAAGAGGAGGTTAGACAAACACTTGTCAGGAATGGTCTAGGTAATACTTAGTCCTGCCAGGAGTGCACAGGTCTGGACTAGATAACCTCTCAAGGTCCCTTCCAGTCCTATTATTTTGTGTAGTTGAAGAACCAAAGAAACATAGAGCTGCAAAAGCCAATAGAAGAGAAAAAAATGGAGTAGACTGTGATAAAAGATGATGAAGGCAGCAGACCTATCAAAAATACAAAGAATAGAGAAGTGCATCTGTGAACTGATTAGTATGATTTAGTTTGGGAACTTGGTATAGGTGATTAATTCTGGAAGGGGTTATTGAAAAAGTTGGAGGAGAGGAAATCTACACAGTATGTTCCGAATTTTGGTGATAAATCAGAGGAGAGAATAAGATGGTAGCTGTTTGAGCAGTGTGGATCAAGAGAAAGTTCTTGGGAAAGCATAGTAAAGGCTGTCAGATTGCACAGGCTATAGACCAGTGGTTCTCAACCAGAGGTTCGCATATCCCTGGGGTACGCAGCGGTCTTCTAGGGGAGTACATCAGCTCATCTAGATATTTGCTTAGTTTTACAACAAGCTACATAAAAAGCATTAGCGAAGTCAGTACAAACTAAAATTGCATACAGAAAATGACTTGTTTATACTGCTCTATATACTGAAATGTAAGTACAATATTTATATTCCATTCAATTTATTTTGTAATTATATGGTAAAATGAGAAACTAAGCAATTTTCCAGTAATAACGTGCTGTGATACTTTTGTATTTTTGTGTTTGATTTTGTAAGCAAGTAGTTTTAAGTGAGGTGAAACTTGGGGTATGTAAGACAAATTAGATTCCTGAAAGGGGTACAGTCGTCTGGAAAGATTGAGATCCACTGAATCATACATACCTTGCATTTGAGGGAATATAACTAGTTTAGTTTTTTCCTTTGTATTGCAAAACAATCAGATATATTTGTGCAACCACCAAATAGTGGATTTAACTGACATCTGACCAAGTGACTAGGTATGCTTCTAACAAAAGATTTTTGGCATTAAACCAGCCTTGCATCAGAGAAAGTGGAAGTCTGGCAAAGAACTGAAGGAAAGAGTTCTGTACTACATGTGACGTTTTCCTTTTGACATCTAATATGCCTGCTCAGGAGTATATGTCACTGTAAATAAATGAGACCATGATAAAGTACCCTATGTCCGCTTCTTTCTCCTTCAACAAGGGAGTCATGGACTGTGAAATCTGGTTTTCCCCCTGTGAAATCTGTGTTTTTTGGGTGCTTTTACCCTATATTATACAGATTTCACAGGGGAGACCAGAGTTTCTCAAACTGGGGGTCCTGACCCAAAAGGGAGTTGCAAGATTATTTTAGGGGGGTTGCACTATTGCCGTCCTTACTGCTGTGCTGCCTTCAGAGCTGGGCGGCCAGAGAGTGGTGGCTGCTGACTTAGCACCCAGCTCTGCAGGCAGCAGCGCAGAAGTAAGGGTGGCAGTATGCCATCCTGACTTCTGAGCTACTGCTGGCAGTGGCTCTACCTTCAGAGCTGGGCTCCCAGTCAGCAGCTGCCATTCTCCAATTGCCCAGCTCTGAAGGCCGTGCTACCGCCAGCAGCAGTGCAGAAGTAAGGGTAGCAGTATCACAACCCCCTCTATAATACCTTGTGACCATCCTCCAACTCCTTTTTGGGTCTGGATCTCTACAATTACAACACCATGAAATTTCAGATTTAAATAGCTGAAATCATGAAACTTACAATTTTTAAAATCCTATGATCACGGTCAATTTCACAAATTTGGTAGGGCCCTAGTGATTAGGTTCTCCCTCGTTGTTCAGTGTGGGGGAACGTGGCTTCACCTACATTGGCCCTGTTGCTTGCACGGTAGCAGGATTTCATAGGTCTATGTCTCAGTAAGTTATAAATACAAAAATCCATTTTAGTGCAGGCTTGCAATTTAGCAGGTTCAGCTATATTTAATTTTATTTACTAGATTCTGTTACTTTCAATAAACAGTTACTTGCATTCATTTTAAAATGCAGAGTGTGCATTTTCCAAGTGTACTTTTATTTAACTGAACAGATAATGGGATTGTCCTGGTTTTATATTGTAAGGTTAAATGTATACAGCAGCTCTGTCAAATGTCTAATATTACTGCTTACAAGAATAAAATTTCTTCAGGTTATACTTTTTTTTTTTTTTTTATTCCTGTCTTGTAGATATTGCCTCATCTTAAATGCTACAAGAGCTAGAAAACTACTGTTATTAAAATGTCAGCTCTCAGCAGTGATTGCCCACACTTGGAATCGGTTGGCGAAATAACAAAGGAAGAATTGATACAGAAATCTCATGTGAGTTTCAGTTCTTTAGTTGGTTCCCTGCTGGAGTAAAACCAGTTGTGTATTTTAGCTGCAAGGCTTGTTGCTAATGGATCGACAAATTACAGTTTGTGCAACACATTTAAGTGGTAAATGTTATCATGGACAAAATATTTAGGTTAAAACCTTACCATTTACACTGTAAATTGCAGTGTACATGATCTGAGTTCTACTGTTAAACAAAAGAAACAAGAAGAATGGAGCTGATTAAGCAGGAAAACTAGTTTTCATACATTACATTTAAAGATGAATAATTATATACCAGCAGTACCAGCTAGCCTGTCTCAGGGGTTCTCTACCTCTTTCATAGTATGGACTATATTTTGAGATAGATTTTTGTGGGCTGGCTGCTATTTGTGATTGTACAGACCACTTCCCTTTTCATTTGCAATCCGGTAACGTACCTGTAGCAACTACAGTCACTAAGGTGGAAAAGTAACATGAAGAAAGAATTTATTGTATTTTAGCTGACTTTTAATGCTATTATCAGAGAAAATAAGGAGAAGAAGCTAGCATCCTGTGACCAGCCAACTCTCACTGGACCGCCACATGCTCCTTGGTCCAAGGACCACAGTTTGAGAACCTCTGCTCTGTCTAACCTTTGCTTCCTATCTCTTTAAATATGGCAGCTGAAATTTTTAATAATTCATAACTATAGTGGCTCTGAGATGGAGAAAGACTCCAGCTTCTTCTGCTTTATGTATATTTTCTTAAACTGAAAATGCAACAATTGGGTTCTTGTTTCTCTGTTCAGAAATATGGCACTCCTGTGCTACTACATATTTTTGTATGCTGTTTATTTTGAGATTAAAAAATTTCATGCTTCTGTATTAAAGGAAAGACATGCCCCAGAATGGTTGGTTTTAAAATGATCACCAGTGTCTGTTAGTGTGACCTTGAAAGCTTAAAATGAGATGGTATATGTACTTAAACTTTACACTGAGTTTCTTTTTTAAGCCCCAGATAACAAGTGAAATATCACATTGTGCTGTATAGCAGACTTTTCTCTTGATGTCTGTTCCCTTCTATTCTAGAGAGTTTTGGTACATTCTAATAAGATAATAGAAGTGGAACAAAAACTGAATGGTATCAACAAAATTCTTGATTTTAAACTAAGACTAGGTTACAAAAATTGTAAATTCATCTGGGGATAAGCTACTGAGTATTTAAAGTCTTCATTGCAGTACCAGTTACTTTGTGTTGTTTTGCACTGGAGTCTTGTTTTCTTGGGCCATGCTACCGCATTGGTTTTCATAGATTCCAAGAAGGGACCATTGTGATCATCAAGTCTGACATCCTGTCCAACACAGACCACAGAACTTCCCCAAAATAATTCCTAGAGCAGATCTTTTAGAAAAACATCCAATCTTGATTTTAAAATTGTCATTGATGGAGAATCCACCATGATCTTATTAAATTGTTCCAGTGGTTCATTACTCACACTGTTAAAAATGTACACCTCATTTCCAGTCTGAATTTGTCTAGCTTGAACTTCCAGCCATTGGATCATGTTAGACCTTTCTCTGCTAGACTGAAGATCCCATTATTAAATATTTGTTCCCGCGAAGGTACATATAGACTAGGGGTGGGCAAACTTTTTGTCCCGAGGGCCACATCGAGGTTACAAAACTGTATGGAGGGCTGGGTAGGGAAGGCTGTGCCTCCCTAAACAGCCTGGCCCCCGCCCCCACTTCCCACTCCCTGACTGCCCATCTCAGAACTCCCGACCCATCCAACCCCCCCCCACTCCTTGTCCCCTGACAGCCGCCTCCCGGGACCCCCCCCCCGCCCCTAGCCACCCCCCCGGGACTCCCATGCCTATCCAACCAACCCGCTCCCCATCCCCTGACCGCCCCCACCAGAACCTCCACCTCATCCAACTGCTCCCTGTCCCCTGACTGCCTCTCATCCAACTCCCCTGCTCCCCACCCCCTTACTATGCTGCTCAGAGTGGCAGGACTGGCTTATTGGAAAGCCTGGGAGGTAGGCAGGCGCAAGCTGCGCTGCCCACACAGTGGCCTAGCTGCAGGGGAAAAAGGGCAGCAGGGGAGGGGCTGGGGGCTAGCTTCACCTGCCGGGAGCTGAAGGGCCAGGCAGGATGGTCCCGCGGGCTGCATGTGGCCTGCGGGCCGTAGTTTGCCCACTTCTGATACAGACTGTAATCAAGTCACCCCGTAATCTTTTCTTTGTTAAGCTAATGAGAGAGATTCAAGGAGCTCAGTCATAAGGCATATTTTCTAATCCTTCAGTTCACTGGTTCTCAACCAGGGGTACACATACCCCTGGGGGTATGCACAGGTTTTCCAGGGAGTACTCAATCTAGATCCGTGTTTCTCAACCTGACAGTTGTGACCCCCGGGGAGGAGAGGGGGTGTCTCAGGACAGGTTTAGGGAGATTGCAAGTGCAGTGCTGATACTAGGGGTGGCAAGCAGGGCCATTGCCTGGAACCACTTGCCACAGGGCATCCTGTAAAGCTAAATTATAGTGCTTCAGCTCCGGGCAGCAGGGCTTGGGCGTCCACCCCACCCATCGCCTGGGGCTCCAGCTTCAGACAAAGCTCACAAGTGAAAAACAGGCTCAAGTATCACACTGAAATGTAACTTCAATATTTATATTCCAATTGATTTTATAATTATCTGGTAAAAATGAGAAAGTAATCAATTTTTCGGTAATAGTGTGCTGTGACACTCTTGTATTTTTACGTATGATTTTGTAAGCAAGTAGTTTTTAAGTGAGGTGAAACTTGGTGTACGCAAGACAAATCAGACTCCTGAAAGGGGTGTAGTAGTCTGGAAAGGTTGAGAACCATTACTTTAGCTAGTCATTTTCCTGGACCTTCTCTGAACCCTCTCCAATTTATCAACATTCTTCTTAAATAGTGTTCACCAGAACTGGCTGGACACAGTATTCCAGCAGTGGTCGCACCAGAGGTAAAAAAACTTCTTTACTGCTACTCTAGAGTCCCCTTTTTATGCGTTCAGGATCTCATTAGCTCTTTTGGCTACAGCATCCCACTGGGAGCTCATGTTCAGCTGATTATCCAACATGACCCCTAAATCTTTTTCAAAAGTCACTGGTTCCCAAGGTAGAGTCCCCCGTCCTGTAAGTATGGCCTACATTCTTTGTTCCTAGAGGTATACATTTACATTTAACCATATTAAAACTCATATTGTTTTCACCCAGTTTACCAAGCTATCCAGATTGCTCTGCGTCAGTGACACATCCTCTTCATTATTTACCATTCCCCCAATGTTTGTGTCATCTATAAACTTTTATCAGTAATGATGACTTTGTTTTCTTCCAGGTCATTGATAAAAATGTTAAATAGCATTGGGCTAAGAACCAATCCCTGGAAACTGGATTAGTAAAATAATTTCTTATCTATATTTTATTAACAGGGCACTTGTCAGGACTGCAAAGTTAGAGGACCAAACCTTTGGGCATGCTTAGAGGTAAGCTGATCTACTGTAGGGGATATGTGTGATAGATCTGGGTACTCCTCTAGTGAAGCTGTATGTAAAGGTTTGCAGCAATTCCTGCACAAACAGCTATTCTGAGGGGCTTAAAATTTAACTCTAAACATTGCTTTATAGCAAAGCTTACCATACATGCTTTTAGCCTCAAAGTGATTTGCTTTGTAACCAAGATTCAGACACACTTACATTTTGTAACTGAAAATGATCATGAGTTTAAAAATGAAATTTTTCTGTCTGTTCACTGGCCTTTCCAGGGTTATTTGTCAGTGAGGTAAATTATAAAATAGTTTTAGGAAATCCTATGTTCTGCCTGGTCAGTAGTCCTAGGAAGGTCTTAATGCATCACAACAAATTACATTTCTTGAGTTGCTTTACAAAGAGTGGAAATACTATTAGTATTTATAGTAAATTCTGACTTGTCAGAGCACAGCATTACCTGGCGCAGTGTTTCTCAAATGCGGCCACTGTGTCTGCATGTGGCCACCAGGGACTTTTCTTGTGGCCACAACCTCCTGGGCGGTGATGGGGGGGAAGGAAAAGCCAGCAGTGGTTGGGCCCTGCCCACCTCTGGAGACACAAGAGCTGGAGGAGCAGGCAGATAGTGAGTTCCCCACTTTCCCAGGGCTGGTGGGGTCAGGCTTCAGCCCTTGGGTGGCGGGTGGAAGCTCCAGCCACTGGGTTTCAGGCTTTGTTCCCAGGCCATACAGTGGCAAGCTCTGGCCCCAAGATCACTCCCCCCTCCAGTGCCCTTGGCCCCCGCTACCTCCATATCCACCTTCCCATCCAGGGCTTAATTTGTCTCAAAGTTTGCCGGGGCTGAGTAAGTCTGCTGTGAAAAGTTATATTTGTATGTTTAATATCACTTTTCACAGCAAACTTAGTAACTAGCACATCTTAAAAAAAAAAAAAAAAACCCAAAAAGCAACCAAAAATCAAAAGACATAAGAAAAAAGACAAGAACATACAAAACACCTTATTTATGTTTCTATTCTGTTAGGCCCAGTAAAGAACAGAGACAACTGTTAATGATTTTTATTATTGAGTCTGGAAAAAAAATCCTACATAAATTACAATGATGTGGACATGTATATGTGCATATTTATTTGTTTTTCCTAAAGTTAATTAAGTATTTTAGGAAAAATTGTCAGAGTGGCCACCAGCAACAGATGGTGGCTGCACTCTGAGGCCACCAAAAAAATTGTTGTGAGAATCCCTGACCTAGTGTCGCTTCATTATCACCAAGCAAAACAAGTAAAATAAACATTTATTCAAACATTTAAAAATACTATACAAACATTTTAAAAGTATTCTTTCTTCAGGCTTTGTCCTTACCTACTTACCTCTTTTCCTTCCCCCTCTTAAAATAACTTAACCACCTTACCTCCAGCATTAAGCTATATTGCTGCTTTGCCCTCCCAGCTTTTGGCATGAAGGGGGCTTCCAGATGGTTTTAAAAAATGAATGGAGAGAATGTTGCTTCTGATTAAGGCGCATCTCTGTGATACAAGAGGGAAAGTGCAGCTGAATCAGCTGTAAAATGTCACTCGAGGTGCTGCAGGTGTGCAGATCTGCCTCAGCAGGGTTTTTCAACTCCTCAGTGAGCTCAGATGCATATCTCTTGTCAACACTCAAATCTGGGCTGAAAGGTGACAGGGAGCAGCCAGTATGTATATATTTCTAAAACTGCTTTCCACCCCCCCTCCTCTTCAAGAGAATCCTATTTACAAGAAAAATAACAGATTTTTCTGTTCTTTCTCTCAAAAAGAGAGAATGTTGGCTGAAGTATTATACAATTTCTCATTAAGCTATTTTTTTAAGCTACCAAATTACATCTAAAAAACCTTTTAGCAGGGGAAACCAAAGTGGAAGGAGTGGAAAGGATGGGAATATCAGGTGGAAAAGTCACAAAACCAAGAGGGGGGGGGGGGAAGAGAACACTTGCTAAACAAAAAGAGAGGCATTTGCTAAACAAAAATCATTTTTTGTCTGTTTTGAATTTATATCCACTTTAATCTGGAACACTTGGACATTTATTGAATAATTTATTTTAATTTCCTACCAATATTTCCATAGGGTGATATTATAGTCACAATAAGACACTTCAAAGGAGGTGTCATGGTGTGATATCTCTTCTTCTTGGATGATTTGGCACCTTGCCTTCCCCTTTGTGCTTAGCCAAACACCCAGCACATGGTGAGATCCCAGCATGATAGAAACTTCATTATGCCTAATTGCTTAAACAGTATCTATTGTTATCTTCTATAAATGCATGCTATTAAAGTTTTAGAAAGCAGTTAATGCAAACGTAGAGGAGCTATTTGACGTTTAAGTACCAACGCTTTGTATGAGCAGCATCTGTGTATATGTGTTAATGTACGCAAACAGTATGTACAGATTACTTAAGTGCTTGTGTTTGGTGCTCATGGAAATGAGGGACTAATAGCAATGTCTTGAGGTTAGCGTCATACTGACAGCTTCAAATTTGCATACCAGCTCTCAAATACATGTTAGAGCAGAACTGTAATAATAGAATTATTGAATTGTAAATAGACACTGCATTTTGTAACTCAAATATGGCACATACTTAAAGGGTAATACATCTGTAGGTTATAAAATAATGTTCAGATGGTCAATAGCCTTGATGTGCATATAAATGTGCACTGATGTTGAAATGATTGACATATTGAATATTAACAATTTTGACAGATTAGAGGCAAACTCTGAATTAAAGATCCCAAATAATACACACACAATTGATAGTGGCATGTTTACATTTCATGGATTTTTCAGAATATCTTGGACACTTTGTTTTTTAAATAAGAAAAAGATCAAGTTAAATCAGCTGAAGAGAAGACATACATCAAAAACATTGTCTAACCCCACCCTCAAAATCAAGGAAGTTCAGAGGAAAATCTTGCAGCATTCTCATTGCTTTACTATATTATTTATTGCAGTGCTTACCTTGCATGATACCTTGCTTTTTTCAGGATCCTGCAAATATACAATAGCTTGAATTAAAAATGCATTTGGGAGCCTTATCACTTTGTTCTGTAGGTATGTTTTGACAACTCACTAAAAAGAATTAACAGAGTATACTGCACCATAATTATTTCTCTTATTTTTGTTTGACAGAATAGATGTTCGTATGTTGGCTGCGGTGAATCCCATGTAGATCACAGTACCGTACATTCTCAGGTAGGTGTGTGTATATGTATATATATATATATATATATATATATATATATATAATATACGGTTTCATTCTAGTTTTTGTCATCTAGGGTCTCACCGTCAAATGGTAAAAGCCCTTTATTCTAGGACAGCAGCTTTCCCCCCCCCCCCCGACTCCTTAGGGGAGGAGGTGGAGGAAGGGAAGTGTAGCTAAAGACTATTCTTGTTGTTTTTGACCAGTGCAGTCAGGTAGTTTTTCGTGAGTTGAAGCTTTGCTGGTTGATAATGCCTTTTTGCCCTTGGGAGCCCATGTGTTTATAATATGATTATGCAGCTACATAATTATTCATCTATTTAAACTTACTGCATAATTGTGCTCCACAACATAAAATGCCCCATGCATCTCAATTGGGAGTTAAGACTGCAGTTTAATTATGCTCTTTTAGATTAACTATTTCATTGCTGATCATTTTAACAAAAATTCTTTGTCACTGTTGGATGTAGAGACAGGCAGTAGGTCTGGGTGCAGTGGAACAGTTAATTACTGTCAAGGTGTAACAAGGGAGGAGGAATTTTGTCTCCCTGGTGCAACATCCTGCTTCTCCTTGACAATTTCTGGAAAGCATCTTTGTGCTTTCAATATACGAATCTGCATAAAATACATTGAATTTAATGTTGAAATCAATAATGAAGAGTTTGTACTAGTGTGGGGAAGGGGTAGAAAAATCATCGCGTAGTCCAGGATTCCTGCTCCATAATTCAGGTCTATTGTGCAGCTCAGCTCACAGAACCTTGTTCATAATTCCTGCAACTCCTAGCAGCACTCTGCCGTCTGACTTGTGTTTGGAGGCTTTACTAAGTTTTTGTCTTTTACTCTTCAGACATTATTACATAAACAGTAATGTCCTTCTCCCCCTCTCCCCAAATAGATTATTTCTTCCTAGGTATGATGCTTGGGTTTATTGTCTGTCTGCACTCTAAGGGTATGTCTACACTGCAGTAAAAGACCTGTGGCATGGCTGCAGCTGGCCTTGGCAGCTGACTTGGGTTCACAGGGCTATAAAATTGCAGAGTAGATGTGCAAGCTTGGGCTGGAGCCCAGGCTCTGGGACCCAGAGGGGGGCGATTTCAGAGTCCAGGCTCCAGGCCAAATGTCTACACTGCAATTTTGAGCCCTGGAGTCCAAGCCCCATGAGCCTGAGCTAACTGACCTGGGCTCTGAGACTTGGTGCCACAGACTTTTTTATTGGATTATAGATGTAGCCTCTGTGGCTTGTGGATGTTTTTCTCTCATGACTTGAATCTACAGCAGAAAGGCCTTTGGAAAGATTGTGTAAGTCTTTGAATCTTTGGAGAAAATATACTTTGGTGTAGGGCCATTCACTTTATTGTGCATCCTCGTCTTTCTGACTTCCAATACATTTCAGTATAACTTTGGAAACTCTTAGAGAATATCTGAACATTTGGAAAATGTATATCATATAATAAAGTGCATTTGTATAACTATACGTATTGATGTACTGCTTCAGTGCATCGCCTACCAAGCTTAGAATCTGGTCTAGGGGGCTGTGCCTTCAGCTATGGGATAGGTTAGACGGGATGCTCTGTGCATATGGACACACTGCCCCACTTTACACAAACCATCTTGGATAGTGTAAACACATTAAGTAGTTGCAACAGAAGCAACCCCCTGGTTCAAGCACAGCTGCTTGCCATTTAACCCTTCCTTTCTGACCACTGAACTGCAAACAGAGTGAACCTTCTTGTGCATTTGCAGTGGCCATTGACTAGAAGTCCTTTACCATGCACACTGCAACCTGGTCACAAGATCAGCCAGATTTGGTATATCCCTGGTGTGAGGTGACCAAAACATTCGAGTTCAGTAAGAGTGCTAGAAATGTCTATGCATATCAGGAAAGAGTGAAAAAGCTGGCAGAGTTGGGGATTGACTGGACCGGTGACGGGAGTGGATTAAGCAGCTCAAGAGCAACTGTTGTAAAGCGAGGGATGCGAGCCATACCTCTGGGAACATTCCATCATCCTACCTCTTTTAGAAGGAGTTTGACGGGGTGCTGGGTACTGTGCTGAGTGTGGAGCCAATAGTGGGTCACCATCAGTCGGGATGGCAACCTTCTGAACCCTGAATCAGAGGGGAGCCGGAACAGGCTAGCAAAATGACTCTGGTGCTCACACTAGTTCCTGAGGAGGCTTTGCCACCAGAGCAGCTGTAACATGTCCTGAGTCAATACTCAGAGGGGCAGTTTGATGACCCCCAGGAGGAGCAGCCTGCTGCAGAATTGGCAGAAGTAGCCCCAGAGCCTGGTAAGTTTCTCGCTCCATGTTTGCCGCTGCTGTTTGTTGTTAAAGGAATGGGAGGGGTTTCTGGTTTATGACCCAAAGCAAAATATATTACTAGCTACGGGTAGCAGCATGCATCCACTAATGGTGGAATGCGTGCCAGTGCCTTGGTATCAACCCACTACCACCATCATCATGTGGAATTCAAAATGGAGACCAGGAAGCACAAACAACAGTTAAACAAGCATTCACACTTTCATTTTTACTTGATACTTGCACATTCTTGCAAAGATGCACTGGGGTGTTAAAAGTAAAAATCGTATATTACCTTCCCTTTTCGTATACCATTCTGAACAAATGGTCACACCACAGTGTAACAAGGCACCAGTACACGGAAAAGGTGGAGGGTGAAATGTAATCCATGGATGACAAAAATCAATATCTGAAATATAGCTGAGGCTGTATGTATACAGAAATGTGCTAAGGAAGAAGGGGGAATGGCTGTGTAGTTCTTTGAAAGTCCATTATATTGTGTGTTTGTATAAGTAAACTTAGAGGAGGCTTTATTGGAAGCTGTAGGGAGGCAGTAATCCATGTGGATGCTAGTGCAGAATCTTGTTGATTTCCCCCAGGAATTTTGACTCAATCCGAGATGCTGATAGCTGCAAACTTTTCCCATACTAGGAACCCCAAATAGCTATTCACATTTTGGAGAAGGACATATTTTCCGTACCCACCTCTGAAGGTCACCTGCCCATTCCATTACCAGATGTGCTGCTCAATTGTCATAGCTTGAAAATCTCTCGGGCTGGCTTGCCACTGGCAGCTTGGAATAAAATTTCACTTTGCCATTCAGGAAACTCAAAGGATTGTTAGGTCCCAGAGAAATGTGGAATGCCTAAAGGGATAGAGAAGGCTTAGGTAGTAATCTGCATGCCCTTCCCTCCCCCCAAAGCCTACAATAGTTTGCAATCTTTAAACCAGTGGTTCTCAACTTGTGGCCCATGGTCCACTTGCAGCCCAAGCAGCACACAGCTGTGGCCCATGTGACATACAGGTAATATATTATTGTGTGGATGTGGCCCAGCTTTCTTATCAATTTCATGACTCCCCTGGAGCCTTGACATTTGACAAGAGAGCTAACAGCCAATGTAAGTAACGGTGTCTACACAGACACTGCAGCACCCTAACTACACCAACGTAAGCCTTATGCTTGTCGTGGAGGTGGAGTTATGTCAGTGCTGTAGGGTACGTACGTTGGTGGGACGCAGCTGTAGTGTAGACACTGACATAATTAGGTCAACTTAAGCTGCCTTTCGTCGACCTAACTGTGTAGTGTAGACCAGGCCATAGAGTGCTGCATATGTGGCCCACAATGGTAAATAGGTTGAGAACCATTGCTTTAAACATAATGCATTTGTAAATTTTAACTTACCGTTGTTTGTGCTCTTTTTCACTCTAACTCTGTTGTGTCCATGGAGCTTCTGGGAACCAAAGCATTCCTCTTACAATATACTGAAGCAGCATAATCGAAGTGTCAATTTTTGGCTTTGAGATTTTACAGGCACTTTGCGGATGCACTGAACCATTTTTGAAATACTGAGACGATAATGTACTGTTGGACATGCAGGTCCTTCAGCCTCTGCAGGCCCTTGTACCTCGCCAGCTAAGCCACATTGCAGCAGGAGCCTGAGATTTCAAACTGTCACAGACCGGTGGAAGAGTTTTTGTGATAAACTTATAGGATATTCTGGGTAGGGCCAACAAGCAGGTGCAATATGACAGGAAAAAGGATTCATGACAAGTGGAAAGGCACAGGCTGAAGAGCATGAGGACAGAATTGTAGTGTATGAGGAGAGACTGGCAATATGGTTTTTGGAGCAAGAACGTTGCTTGAGGGAGAAAGATAGAGCTCAGCAGAAAGACCTATTGAGAGGCTGCTTGTGCTAATGATCAGAAGAGTACAGAATCCTGCTGCTCCTGCACGGCATCCTGTGTTCCCTCCATGATACCATTTGCTTCAGACCGCAAACGTTTTGGACAATTCTATGTTGGGTGACTCCTGCAACTGGGACTTCACACTACTGGAGAGGGCAAATATAGCCCCCTGCAGGCCTCTGCCCCTGAGCAGTGGCACCAAGTGCCGAAAGTGCAAGAAAAGGAAAGGAGAACTGGCGGTGGGGGCAGAGGACACAGAAAAGTAGGACGTTTTGTTTGTTGTCACCAGTTTCACTATTTGCACAGTTCACTGTTTATTTTATGCACTATGTTTTATTACTGGTTTTACAACTGGTGTTGGTTTATTGCTATTGTTTTGATAGAATAATGACAGCTGGCCTGCCTGACAGTGCTTTAATATTTTTTTTGTAATACTGCCATGTTCACAAATGAAGGCTTTTATTTTATTAAGAGAGTTTATTACCATCACTGCATCCCATCAGATAATGTGTATTTTGGATAATAAACGCATGATGAGGCACACTGTCTGGCTGAGTGTTCTGGTTCAGCAATCCATTTCCATCATAGGTCCGTTCAGGGGGAAATGGCTCACCTTTGGCTTTACAAAGATTATGTAGGGCACAGGAAGCCACAACAGTGCAGGCAACATTGATGACACTGGAATCTAAACAGTTCTGTAAATGGTGCCAGGGGGATTTCAATCTGCCAAATGCTCATTCAATCACCATTCTACACTTACTGAGAATGTAATTAAACCTTATGGCCAGGGCCTCTGAGATCAGGATACAGTTTCATAAGCCAAGGCAAAAGGTAGTATGCGGGGTTCCCTAGAATAACAGTGGGGAGAGTTACTCCATTTATGCCAGCGTTGTCTGGTGAGCATTGTTTCCCGGCCTGACCATGAAGGTAGACTCCTGATTGGCAGGAAACCCTGGCATCATGAACTCTTCCAGTGCAGCACATGTTGGCATCCATAAATAGGCCTCTGTGGTCCACAAGGACCTCCATAACAATAGTGTAGAACCATTTGTGGTTTATGTACTCGTGTGCCCTTGAGGGCAACTGTGGGCACATGAATCCCATCAATGACTCTGGCACACTTTGGAAACCCCATTCTCTCAAAACCAGCTGTAATTCAGGGATATTGTTTAAGCCCACAACCTTATTGTAAATCACACGCCAGATTGCCTCAGAAACCTCCACTGCCACTTTATCCATTGGAAAGTTGTCTTTCCAATGCCAAACTGATTAGCAATGGACTTGTATCAATCTGGAGTAGCCAGGTGGATATAGCAACCTGCTTCTGTGGCCATCCTCTTGCATGTGTCATGACACTGGGAAGTTGGGACAAGCTGCTTACAAAGCTCCAGAAATGTAGCTTTCTTCTTGTGGAGGTTCTCATTAGTGGTCATTCCAGGTCCACATGACAATGTGATCCCACCAATCTGTGCTTGTGGTGCTGCTCAAGAAGCGCTGATTTACATAGGGGCATCAGCGGCTATACTGAGAGTCACAAACAGCATCAGCCAGTTAAAGTTGCCATGTCTCTAATGTCGTCATCCTGCTCCAACAGGGGCCTTCGGTAGGTGAGAAAATGCTGTCAATATGTCCAAAAGATGGCCTGACAGGATGTGTCGTTGGACTGCAACAACTTCCTGTAAGGTGCAGTGTGGACAGTTCAGTTTTCCCATAGTGCACCATGAACAGAGGGGTGTAGAGCAGCTTCAGCTGGGGAGAGCACTAGGAAGCTTGGGATAGGCTGGTTTGACTCGGGTCTGCGTAATACAGTGTAGATGCTTTAGCATCAGTGTGAGACTGTAGTTCAGAAATTCTAAACCTAATGAGATTTTCCTTCTTCCTCTTTTCTGTTCAGAGATAGTCAGGTTAAGAATGTTACTTTTAACATGCCCTTTCTATGAACATATGTGGGCTATATGTCTAACTTGGTACAAAAATGCTTTGTTGTTCAGGCTTGAGCCCTATTTATTCCATGATAATCCATTACAGATGCATTGCTATTGTTTAGTCAGTCAGCAGTTTGTTCTAGTACTGTTGAATCCAGGCCAAGGCTTAGGCCAAGGCATTGCCCCAGGTGATAATACTGTGCTAGTAATTAGCTCTCGGGTTAGAGCGCTAAGGAGAACTTGAAGGGGTCTCTTTTTTCCAACAGCTTCAAAGGATCCCCATTACAGTTATTACAAGAGTCTGGTCTGTATACTATGACAGGCAGTACAATGCCCTCGTGACCACAAGTCTCAATTACTGAGATTTCTCTTTGCAGGATAACTCAGCTGCATGCAGCTAGTCCAGACTATACTACGTTTGTTCACTGATTGGAGCAGGTGTATTCATATTACATCCACCCCATGTTGTGGATATTGGCTGTCTACCAAGTGTCAGGTTGACTTTAACCTGGCACTATTGATTATTAAAATCATAAATGGCATAGACCCTGGCTATACTCAAGGGCTCCTCCATGAGTTTTACCACATAGGAATCACATCTCAAGTGGGCAGGTGATTGTAGCTTTGTGGCCCTTGGATAGGGATCCAGTGGCCCCTAACAGTCTTTTTAGATAATTTCTTTATGCTTCTATTAAATACCTTAAGACTTTTGCCTAAGGCCTCTGGGACTTTTTTTTATCATTATTTGCCCTATATATAATACCTTAACATCCCTTTCTCCTTGTATTGAATTTCTCATTTGTTTTTACTGGTTTGAATTTCAAGTAGAGGTTTTCTTTTTGTGATACTTTATTTTTTTGCTTTATAGCACAATGGTGGGAGGTGGCTTATATAAATGTGTTTCAACATGTTGGAGAATGGATGTACACAAGCGATTAAAAACTTTGATTTCATTAACAACACCAGTATCTAAATTCCATAGATCAGTATCCCAAAAAGCTCTGTAGCAAAAGATATCGAAAAGTATACTGCTTTCAGGATTGTTTAGGAAGAAACTTACTCTTACCCTCATCCTCTTTCTCCTTTCCCACCCTTCAGTATTCTCTCCTATTTTTACTTCTTGCAGCTTATCTTTAATTAGAATAATCATGGGGTACGGATCTTTTTTTACTGTTCACAGCAGGATAGCGTATCAATCAGGAATTAGCCTTAGTGTGTTACTATAATATAGCTAATATTTAGACATTGAGATACTATATTAGGATTATATCACAATCTGATTTGCTAATGACTAGCATTAAAGATCAGTTTTACAACTTTTAAGTAAAATGATATATTGTGCGAGCTTCTTGTAGGGCATTTGTGGAGTGGGTGGTACCTTGCATTTCTTATAAACATTTATAAACCTCTTGGCATTGTACTGAAGTTTATTGCTGCTTCCTTGCACCCTAAATTAGTGTTTGTGTTTTTCAGGTAGCACAAAGGGAAAGGTAGATTTATCTGCTGTCATTTCTAACAACGTCTCACATTCTTGTTCAGTTTCCTTTAATTTCTGGACAATAGCCCATAGCTAACTGAAGCTCTTTTTATCCATTTAATCCATCCCTCTAGTATTCTAGATAGCCATTTCTGCTCTTTGTTACTTGATATGTGGAGTAAAAAATCCCTGAAGTGGCCTTTCTAGCTTGAGAAACAATTAAGGTTGATGTCAGTTTGTCACTCCCTCTCATTTTCACTAGCTTCCTTGCTTTACCTCTCTTGCATTTGACTGTGCTAGAAATAATTATTTTTAACTCCTCCACTTTGAGAATATTGAGCCCTTGCTGCAGAGGTTTGTAGCAGTTTATTGTAGGCTTCTACATAGCTGAAGCTGCAGGTGAAGGCTAATCCTGATAATTAAGGAAGTTCTACTTAATTATTTCAGTTACTCTGCTGAAAATGAATGTAGGAAATGTCACTGTTTCTGGCAGCTTTGTTATCCAAAAGTCTGCAAGTCAAAAACACATATTAACAGAGAAAATTTTATCTGTAGCTTACAACAGCTTGCACAAGAAGTGTACTTTGCCCCAAAGCTCTGTGTACTATTAAAGTACCATAGTAGGCTGTGCGCAGGGACTCGGGTGGAGTGGTCATATGAGGGAAGGAAGGTGCGAAGGGTGTGTGTGTGTGTGTGTGTGTGTGTGTGTGTGTGTGTGTGTGTGTGTAAAAGAGTGTCTTTGAACCTTGTGCAACAGCAAGGCTGCTTCCATGCCATTATTTATGATAGCACCTGCATGTGTTGTGCACTTTCCGAACACTCCTGTAATGAGAAGCTTACAATTTTTATATATGGTATTGTTTGAGTCACTGTAGGCAACATGTGAGGAGTTTTTCAGCTACACTTAAATGTGACAATGTACCGCTTTGAGGATGAGCTTGGGAATATCATATCATATGCATAGAAGGCCATGTGGAAGAATCCACAGGGTTGATTTATGTGAGAAGCTGGCAAACTGTCAGAAGAGGCTTGGAGACTTGGTGGAGCAAAGGGGACAGGGGCAACATGAATCTTGTTAAGAGAGAGTAAGTAGGGAGAGACAGAGCTGTGTAAGTGGTGACAAGAAGCTTAAAGGTGATGCAGTAGCAAATGGGGAGCCAGCAGGGGGATTCAGAGCGGGAAGTTACGATCAAATCAATAGCCAAGCAATGTAAGTTTAGCCAGCAGCGCTCACCGTGTGTTTGAGAGAGAAAGCATTCATCATGTGTGTGAGATTGCTCACTGTGTGTATGCGTGTGAGAGAGAGAGAGAATGCTCACCGTGTGTTTTTGGGTGGCTGGAGAAGAGGCCTCTGGGACGTGGAGTAATTAAGATCTGAATGAGATATTTGACTGGAGAGAGAAGGACAGATGTTGGAGATATTGAAGAGGAAGTGGCAGATTTGGAAATAGCTTGGGACAAAGGAAAGGAGGAATTAAAAATGACTGAGATTGCAGACCTGAGTGACAGGGAGGAGGATGACATTATCAATAGTGATAGAAAAAGAGGGAAGAGGAGAAGGTTTGAGAAGAGATAGGGAGTTGGGTTTTGACCATGTTCTATTTAAGACATCCAGGAGGAGAGATGTTGGAGAAAGAAGATAAGTGTGCAGATGGATAGGAGACTTAGTGCTGGAGAGAGATTTGTAAGCCATCAGCCCAGAGGCGACTGCTGAAGCCATGTGAACCGATTATTGCCCCAAAATAAGGTTTAAAGTCAGAAGATCAAAGTGCCAAGGACAGAGCCCTCTCACAGAGTGAGAGAAAGGAGGTGGATCCACTGAAGGAATGGTCAGAGAGGTAAGAGGAGACCCAGGAGAGAGGGCAGTATCTGGAAAGCCCAGTGTGAGGATATGAAAGCAAGGAGAGGATGATCTATAATATTAAACACAGCAGGAAGATCAAAGGGGATGAAGGCAGAGGAGAGGCTGAGATTTGTGTAGGAAGAAATAATTGGAGACCCTAGAAAGAGAGGTTTCAGTAGAGTGGAAACACTGGAAGCCAGATGGAGGGGGTCCAAGACTGGATTGGAGGAGAAGTGACTGCATTGATAGTAGACTGTTCAAGGAGTTTAAAGGCATGAGCAATATGGGGTTGTAGCTGGAGGTGTAGGTAGGACTGAGGGGTGGTTTTTGGAGACCAGGACATTGTTCATATTGTAATGGAAGAGGTTGAGAAAGAAGGATAAGGGAAGAATGAGCAATAGAAGTAAGGAGACGGGAAGAGGAATGGGATCACTGGGGAAGATATGGGTGTTTATAGGAGAAAAGGCAAAAGACCTTAAAGCTGGTGACAGGAGAAAGGGAAGAGGAGGTGCAAGGGGGAGATTCCTGGTGGATTTTGTTGATTTTGTTTGTTTGTTTTTGTTTTTCTCTCTCTGAAAGTCTGCAAGATCCTGTGCAGAGAGATAGGAAGGGGAGAGATTTAAGGAGGGACTTGAATGGTGCCAAGAAGTGATTGGGACTGTGGGCATGGGACTCAATGTGGGAGAAGTGTAGTTGCTTGGCCAGGGAGATGATAGTTGAAGGAGAGGGAATCTGCAGTGGAGGAAGTTAGTGAGGTCCCAGGATGTTCAGCAGCACAAGGACAGTAATGGAGAGAGCAGATGCTGGGAGCAAGACAGGTTTGGAATTGGTGTAATGGACTTCACTGTGGTTGAAAGGGGCATGGGTGGAGGAAAAAGCAGAGTGGAGAGTGGACAAGAGGGTTGGGAGGAGCGGCCTGATCTAGTAGAGAATTCATGAACATTGATAGACTGGAGGTTGTAGAAGGCCCAGTGACAGGGCAGGGATGGGACAAATGTGTGGTGTGATGTTGAATGAGGGGAGGTGGTGATCAGAGAGAAGGAATTCAGATGGAGAGATCAAAGAAGAAAGGAGTATTGGATGAAAATATATTGTGTTAGGGATACCAAGACAGGAGCTTCTGGGTCCGCTCTTACAGCAGCAGTCCCCAAACTTTTGAGAGTTGCACCCCCCCCCTTATCCCTGTCCGTGCCCTTCCTCCCCCCCCCCCCCCCCCCCGCGAGCCTAGAGCAGTGCTGTGGCTCCTGGGGAAGGGAGGGAGGGATATCGACAGGGTTAAGGGGGCCAAGGCTGGGCATGGGTCTGGGGCCGCGGCCAGGGGTCAAGGCTTAGGGCAAGAGTGGGAGCGGAGCTGTAGCCAGGCTGCAGCGGAGGCCAGCAGACAGGCCCATAGCCAGGTGCAGTTCCGCTCGCAGCCTCGTCCCCAGCCTCTGCCCCGGGCTGGGAACAGAGACGCAGTCAGCGGCCAAGGCTGCGGGCTGCCGCGCGGCTGGGAGCACAGCCGTGCTGAGGCTGGGGGCAGAACTGGAGCTGGGGGTGGCTGGGACCCGCCGCACCTCTCCGGACGTTCCTCCATGCCCCCCGTGGAGGGTGCGACCCACACTTTGGGGACCTCTGTCTCACAGGCTTGGAAATTCCTACATGAGGGACCTGAGGGGTAAACGTCCTTTTCTACCATCATTTAACTCCAGATATTTGTTGGACTAAATCCAAAATGCTAAGTTATAGTTAGACTAACACTGACCTGTATGAGATAAGAAACATCAAAGAACTTAGGCTTTATAAGGCAGCATGCTTGAGACCCGCCCTTTCATTATTCTGCTTGAACATAACTACATGCTTGAACCCGAGCAAATCAGCCATAGGATTGTCAGGATTGTTATCCATTGTATATCTGATGAGAACACACATGCTACTGTTCTAATGTTTACAATTTGAGATAAATCTTGATTTTGGGGAGCAGTTCTGAGTACATAGACTGTACTTAAAAGTCCTTTCTGCTATAACAGTTTGACTAACTGGATTCAGGATATATCCCCAACATTTTGTGGTATCTGACAGTCTTGTTTGTAGTTTTCTAAGAACTGAACTAAAATGTCTCATTTTACGTTCCCATATGACAGCTGTTTAAGGGCCCAAGGCTTGATTACTTGCTATCTCCAGGGGAGATTTTTAAATACTGACCTAGAAGTGAAAACAAAAACTATCCCATTGGTAGGGCCCTGGATATTGGTAATTCATGGCTGTGAAAAACGCATCACAGACCATGAAATCTGATCTCCCCCCTGAAATCTTGCACAGGGCTGGGGACTCCTACCCTGCGCAGGGCTCCAGCTGTTAGTTCCAGCTGGGGATGGGGAGGGACGAGACTTCCTCTTCCCCTGCCCCCCCCCTACAATAGCCTTATGACCCTCCCACCCTGACTGCCTTTGGGTCAGGACCCCTACGGTTACAAAACCATGAAATTTCAGATGTAAATATCTGAAAACGTGAAATTGACTAATTTTAAAATCATCTGGCCATGAAATTGACCAAAATGGACCATGAATTTGATAGGGCCCTACCAATATCCAGATACTTTCTTGGTGAGTGCATTGCAACAGTTTAAGATGATTATGGACAACACTGAGATCTTCTCTTTTCAGATTGTACTGATAGTTAAAGCAGACATACCTCTTGGATGGTGTTTTTGATGTGGTTTGGACCCCTTCAATCTAGGTGTTGCGAGTTAAAAGCTTGGGTTTCAGGAACAGCTGAATTGCTGCTAAAATTTAATATTTTTACCTTGTAGATATTAGTCTTTTTTGAAAGATTTCAGATATTAATACAATTCTGGCTTGGACACATTGAGGTTTAATGTAAGTTCCGAAATGATTTTTTTCTTCTGTTTTAGGACACAAAGCACTGTTTAACTGTCAACCTTACCACCCTGCGTGTCTGGTGTTATACATGTAGCAAAGAGGTATTTTTGGATAGAAAATTGGGATCTCATTCTCCATTACCAAATGCCAGACTGTCTCACCAAACACAAGGAAATAGTGTACAGGTATGTTCTTTAAACAAGTGAAATACATACAGCCCTTGTTTTAGCTGTGCTTTGTCTTATTTCCCAGTTGTCTTATCTGGTGTTGGAAATAATGATTCTCTGTACTGTGCTCTTCCCTTCTTATGTCTCTGAGGACTAATGCACCTTAACGCCCAACCTACATTAAATCTTTCTGTGTATCACTCTGTTTGTTTTCCAAGAATGATGCTATGAGTGTATTTTATTTAATTTTTTAAATCAACCAGAGAATATGAAATTACATTTGAGTTTTTAAGATGGGAATAATCATTTAGCTTTGCTTCCCATCCTGTAGTTAGTGAGAAGTTTTTAATTGTCATATTCAAATTATTACTGGCTACTGTATGCAGAAGAGTAAGTTGTTTTGGTGTGTGTTTATGGAGCCTCTAGCCAAAGAGAGGTTCAGATTCACATGGAGACAAAGTATAGTGTTTATCAGGAGAAACATGCAGGCAACTGTCAGTCTGTATTCATTCAGCCACTAATATAAAAAAATTTAAGAGGATTTGCATGACCTTATATTTCTGGTATAGCTCAGTAAAACTTACTGTGTTTGCATCGTTATAAATTGCTAACAAGATATGTAATTTTTTTTCTTATTGGAGATTTTTTTTTCCATTGAGCAGTACATCCACAGTTGTTGTAGTAATTTTGGTCTCTTCAGCTATGATATATGCTTCCTCAGAGGGCAGTAGTAAATGGTCTCTGTGGGGGGGGTGTTTGTGTGTGTGTTTTTTAAAAGAGAAGTGAACAATAACTTAATCGTGAAAGCATGCTGTCATCAAAGACACATTAAGGTACAATTAAGTCATCAGAGAGCTGATTTTATTTATAGTGCAGTTAGGATAGTTAAGCTTTTTCACGTTTACACATGGCCAGGATTTAGGAAACTTTATAATGAAAATGAAACTAGAAATTTAAATTTCTAAACTGTCATTTATTACATGATCATAACATAGAGGCACTTGACCATTGTTAACACATAATTTATAACAATTAACGTTTGTGGCTGAAAGAGTAAAATATCTAGGGGGTAGCACACTTTGTAACTTGTTTAGGCAGAGCTCACTGTGCACACCAGGGCTCCTTGCATCTCCCCATTCCTCCCCTCTCCAGCTCCCTGTGTGCCACCTTCTAGCTCCCTCTATTTCAGGATCAGAGGGGTAGCCGTGTTAGTCTGGATCTGTAAAAAGCAACAAAGAGTCCTGTGGCACCTTATAGACGTTGCATCTGACGAAGTGGGTATTCACCCACAAAAGCTTATGCTCCACTACATCTGTTAGTCTTTAAGGTGCCACAGGACTCTTTGTTGCTCTATTTCAGTGATTCCCCAGTCTCTCCCCTGCCAGGGGTTTGATCTGTCCCCCATCTCCCCTCCTCCCATAGCAGAGTCCTCCATTCTTCCCTCATACCAGCGTCTCTGTGTCACCCCCAATCTTCCCTCCCCTCCCCATCAGTGGTTCTTTGTGCTCCCCCATTGCCCTTCCTCTCATACCAGGGTCCCTTATTGTCCATCCGTGCCAGCATCTGTTTGCACCTCCCATTTCCTCCTACCCTCATTCCAGGGGTTCTGTATGCCATCCATGCCCCTCCATGCCAGGGACAATCTGTGTTCCCTCCTTCATACTCGGGCCCCACAATTTCTCCTCACCAGGAGTTGTGTGTCTTCCATCACTTCCTAACACACACACCAGTGTCCCTCATTCCCCCTCCTCGCATCTGCCAGGGGCTAGATGCACACCCCCATTTTCCCCTTTCCTCTTCACTTCTCTTTCCCCATCTTCCTCCGTTCCCCACCATTATTATTTGTCTGGGAGATAAGTCATTCATGGTGTCAACATGATAAACTCTATGGGGAAGAATGGGTAGAGGGGAGATGAGGTATTCTGAGGCTGGAAGGTGTTAATGGGTGCCCTTAAAGAGTTGTTTGATCTTTAGATAATTGCACAGGTCCTTGAAGCTCTGACTGTGCTAGCAGATGTCATGGGCTACATGTGTTCCCCATTTTCCTCCTTTCTGATTTTCACCAAAATTATTAGGGTTCTGGCCGTTGATGCCAAGAATATTTTGGAATTGATCAGATATTGCATTCTAAAGCAATCAAATTACAGAGAAATGCCATCAAGTTGAGGGTATAACCTCATAAGCTTTTCCAATTAATGAAAAAGAAATAGCTGAATTGGGACAAATAAAGAAAGCGGGGGAAAAAACAGGTTTTTAAAGATTCCATGTACAAGCTAAAACTATGCCATTAAAATAAACTATGCTGTATATTTTAAAAGTAGATTGAAAATACCTTCCTTGGAGAAGGTACTGACTTGCACATCCAGCACATACCTATTTCTCCCACTGAAATCAGTGAGAGTTGGGGATTCTCAGCCCGTTGCAGGACTGGACCTTTTGAACAGTGCTGTGCACATTGGAACACTAAATAATTAATATTTAGACATACCGCATTTTCCTTGAGAAGTTGCATCAGAATTTCCCTGTAGTCAACAGATGATTTTAATATGAAGAATGTTATTTTAATATGAAGAATGTTAGATAGACACTATTTATTTATATGCCTAACTACTTGTTAAATGACAGCAGAAGTTCAAATACAAGAGTAAAAAAATAAGTGTGTAAAGAGTAAAGTGAATAAAAGCACAATATTTTTTTTTTCTGGGGGAGAAATTTTTGTAAACCCAAAAATTACAAGAAATTGATTTAAAGAAAATTATACCAGAAAATATACCGGGTATTCTTTTAACAACATATGTTGGAATCTACTAAGTGGTTGGAATCCAAGAGGATATTGGCAAAATGTATACAATACAATATTATTAGGGAAGTCACAGAAGTTCTAGGGGAAAAATACCCCTGAAGAAATTATTGAAAAATACTTACATAACTTTGGCATGTTTTCAATTTTAATATTAGTAGATTTGAAATAGGGCATAATTTTTTTTATCTTAAAACACCAACCACAGAATTCTAATTGTATAGTGTTTCAGCTAAATATATTGGATTTTCTGATGTTATTCACGTGTGCTTCTGAAATATATGATGTCTTGACTTAAACATAATGCTTGGCATGATTGCAGAATTCAGATTTGAAATGCATCCAATACCCAATTGTTTTTCTACCCTCAAGGAAGTTGCAGTGTACATGACATTGCATAAGGAGAAATTAGCATGATTTGTGACATTTGTCTTGCTTTTTACCTTAAAATTTTGTTTAGGATTTCCTCCCCTTATGTGCTCACAGAAAAATGACATAAAATACAATAACAATTTGCCTATCTCATACTGCATCTCTGTTTGGGTTGCCAACTTTCTAATCCCACAAAACCGAACTCTCTAGCTCCGCCCCTTCCCTGAGGCCCTGCCCCCGCTCACTACATTCCCTCCCCCCTGCCCCCCATTGTGGCTTGCTTTCCCCTACCCTCACTCACTTTCACTGTGCTGAGGCAGAGGGTTAGGGTGCAGGAGGGGGTGAGGGCTCTAACTGGGGGTGCGGGCTCCTGGGTGGGGCCAGAAATGAGGGGTTCAGGGTAAGGGCTTCGTCTGGGAGTGCAGGCTCTGGGGTAGGGCTGGGGATGAGGGATTTGGAGTGCAGGAGGGGGCTCCAGATTGAGGGGGGGCTCGGGGCTGGGGCAGGGTGTGGGAGGTTGGGGTACAGGCTCTACCTCCGGCGGCGCCCAGTCAGCAGCACAGCAGGGGGGCTAAGGCAGGCTTCCTGTCTGTCCTGGCACTGTGGACCCGCACTGCGCCCCGGAAGCAGGTCCGGCTCTTGGACAGAGGTGCGGCAAGAGGCTCTGGGCACTGCTCTCGTCTGCAGGCACCGCCTCCGCAACTCCCATTGGCCTTGGTTCCTGGCCAGTGGGAGCGCGGAGCCGGTACTCGGGGTGGGGGCAGCGCACAGAGCCCTGTGGTCTCCCCATTTAGGAGCTGGACCTCCTGGCTGCTTCCGGAACGCAGCACGGGGCCAGGACAGGTAGGGACTAGCCTGCCTTAGCTCCGCAGCACCGCTAACCAGACTTTTAACGCCCGGTCGGCGGTACTGTAACCATGGGGGTCCCAACCCAAAAGGCGGTCAGGGTGCTGACCGGAGCCGCCAGGATCCCTTTTCGACATCTTATGTCTCTCTTGATTAAATGCAGTGGGCCATCTGATGGTAAATTTTTGTGCTGACTTTCACATAATCCTTTATAATCGTTGTGTTATAATCCATTGTTATGTGGCGAATTGCAAAGCAGGCTTGCTGCTCCTGAAGCAGTGGCAGGAAATCTTACAGTGTTTGACATTGTATTTTGACTGATTTATTTTCTCAGCGTTTTCCAGAAACTGGTGCAGTGCTGTATTCTTACCATAAGTACCTGCTTGAATTAGTAAGCTTTCATAGCATTGCTGCAAACTACTTTTGCTTTACATAAAATGAAACATGCATTTAGAAGTCAGTTATTTTGAATGAACTCCTATGTTTAGTTCATAGGCATATGTTAATAAAACTGTACTAACACTTAAAGAAAAAATGGATTTATAAACATAATCACACTTATATTTTGCCTTTTCTTCCAATAAGGATTTTAAAATACCTGGTAATCCAACACTGAAGATTCCTCTAGTTACTGTATTTGATGCTTTAGATATAGAGGTGGAAGAAGATGAACTGAAGACAAGAGGTAATGAAACTGGAGGATTAAAGCCTACGCTGTCAACTAATTGCTCTGTCCATGCCCTCACTTAAATAATTCCACCATGTACAGTATGTGTATTTCTTTGAATCCATTCCCCAGCTGTTTAGAAATTACTTCTTTTCCAGCTGGAACTATTTCCCCCCACTCTAAAATAAGAGCTGCATTTTCAGTTTGAAGCTTAACTGCAGCATCCTTTCCTTTTCTTCAGAGAAGAGGCTCTCGTGTTATTTGTAGTACATCAGTCACTGATAAAGAAAGCAGTTGTGATGTTTAGTGTAGTTGCTAGTTTTCATTAGACTGAAATATGTGTCATAGCCGCACTGGTAACTGGGTAGTTATTGCAAAATTTGTTTTAACATTTTTGCTTTTTTTTTTAAAAGATGCTTTATATGAATGCTTTCTGAATACTGGTTAACATTTTGGGTCTGCCGTTCCCAGCACTTTTTTTTTTTATTTCATGCTCTGACAAATGCGATCAGTGCAAAAGTTAACCTAAGCCTGGTATTTATATAATGGAAAAGGGGAAAATGTGAGGGGAAAGTGTAATGAAACTCCCAAAACTGAGAGAGTTTTATTTGTTGTTTATTTGTCCCCCCCCCATGTGGCATCTCTTTGAAGTCTCCAATATGGATCACTCTTATAATGAATAATTTTTGTTTACTACTTCCTTCACTTTATCTGCTGGTTATATTTTACTGAGCTGCTTTGTTGAGACACCAGTGAACATGTCAAGGCAATTCCTTCTCCTATCAATGATGGGGAGATGTTTCTATCTCATGGACCTTGTTTCTCTTTCCTTCTCCGTTCTTCCTTGACTCAGCTAGCACCAGCTTTTTGCCAGTTCAGCCTCCCTGTTTGCCCAAAGCCTTTTCCTCTGCCACTCTTGCCATCTGTCATAGTCTTCCTGTGTGCCTCCACCTCACTGATTCACCATCTGTTCTTAGATCTTTGAAAAAAAACTGTTTATCACCTGTCAATGCCTTAGTTTCTCTCTTCCTGCTTTTATTTGTGTTTAACCCCATGATATGTTCTGGGGTTACACTTTTTATATGAAAGTTGCTGTATGAATAAAGTTGTATTCTAATTCCCATTAGTACTAATGGAGCTATGTGGATATGCTTCAAGAAAAATTTGACTTGTGAGAGTTTATTCTATCTTAATGTTTTATTTAAAAACAAATGTTAAATATTTCTGACAAGGCACATATTGGAGAGCAGGATGAAGCAATGCTAAATGTAACTGCAGTGAATAGTTCAGTTACTACTTTACCAATAAATTGTTAAAAACTTTGCTAAATAAATGTGTATTGAATAAAAGCCCAATCCTTTAAATTATTACACAGTTACTTAACTTTATGCTTGTGAACAATCACACTGAAGTTAATCATGTGTAAGTGCCTGCAGAATCAGGCAGGGCCTATGAAATTATATATAATACACACACTGTATTTGAAAAAAACTTTTTGAATACCCTATGGTATTTCAATATGTCCTTAGCTGTGACTGGTATTCCATCTGCCTTTAAATGAGAATTAGTCTTCCTGGTGAGAAGAATCAGGAATGGCAGTCTGATGTAGGTTTAGCGATGGGAAATGCAGAATCATTTAAATGGAGAGAGAGGAAGGAGACTTTCTCAGTTCCTATAAGCAAAGTTTTATTTTTTTTACTTGTTTATTTTTAGAAAATATTTTTGGTTAATTTAGCTGAATTAACAAAGTAAGTTTTATAAAAATAATAATGGAACTTGCAGAGTACTGTCTCATACATCAAAATGATGAGATGCATTTCTTGTGTCTCAGTTAATTATCAGACTGTTGCGCTGAAGGCTTTGTCTGATTGCTAAATTTTTTTTTTAAATGCTGTGTAACTTTTCTTGGTAATTAGAAGTAGTGATTATATTGTTTTCAGTAGTACATTGCAATTATTCTTGTAGAAGAACTTTATTCTATTTTGAGACAAACTTCTATTTTATTGATTTAATTTATACTTTGGCAACACTTGTATAGCCTGTCATGCCAATAAAGTTTAATTGAATTGAGCTGAGATGACCATGTAATAGTTGCTAGTTCTGACTTGCAGAAATAGTCTTTTTGAAGCCCTTAGGACTACTTGCATGGGTACAGACTGTTCAAATATTTTATTGTTTACCAGTTGAGCTCTATAATGAAAATTTTCCCCATTATAACTTGTGCTATAGACAGAGTGAGCGTATATAATGTTTGCTGAGTTAATTAAGAAAATAAGTAGTCCTCGTCTGAAAATATGATTTTCTTTGAAAGGGTGAATGAAGCTGCCCTGAATAAAGATTAACACACTTAATAAATCCATACAGGAAAGAGAGAGAAAAAGAACATAAATCAACTAAAACTGATTCATTTGCAAATATAATTACACACTGAGAAAATGTATGTATACTGTTATATAATCTGAATAGTCATTGCACAGATTAAAGGTATTGAAAAGCCATTGATAAATCCTCCTAAAAACCTATCAGTTATATAATTAACAATTATAGACATCAATCATATACAGATAAACAGTAGAATTCATTTGAACTAGTAAACTCATTAAATGCAAGTAAAATTAAAACATTCAAACCCTTATCTTTATAATCTTTCTTCAAAACACTGTCATTCTAAAAATATACATAAAGATACTAAGATAAAAAGGTAAAATAAAATCCACTTACGCTAGGTATTCTAATCAACCAACAGCAAAATAGGAGTTGAGATAATTTATCTGTTTAGGAATCAAATTATGCTTAGTTACACTTGTGCAATCCCATTGGTCTCAAAGGGGTTGCAGAGGTGTACTGGGAGCAAAATTTGACTAGTAAATCTTTGAGTGGAAAGATTATTTTCCTACAAGTTTCTTTTTCAATTTTAGCTTGCTTGATGTATTTTTCCTATTTACAGGTCTTACAGGATTGAAAAATATTGGAAACACTTGTTACATGAATGCAGCTTTACAAGCTCTTTCCAATTGGTAAGGAAAATAGCTGTAAAATGTAACCTTAAAGTAGCTATGTGTATCTGCATGTCTTCAGTTATAAACCAGACCCTCCAAAAAGTCCTTAATTTAAGTTTTAGAAGAATCATACCAGTATAAACCTCATTTTGATGTGTTTGGTAGCCTCATCTTGCAGTAGCATGAATAGTGCTATTGCAATCAATGGTATTACTTAAGAGTTGCAGGATATGTATATAGTTTCCCTCAAATAACAGTCTATGTGTTTTCCCTCCTCTCTAATATCTCACAGCCCTCAATCAAAAATTATAGTTCTAAAAATTAAAAAGAGAATTGGTCATAAATATCCAGGTCTTCTTCTAAGTGTAGGGCCATTCTTTGATTCTTGAGGGGTTTTTTTTTTTTTTTCATTCTTCTCCAGACATCAAAAGGTAATATAATGTGTGGGGCGTAAACAAGCTTTGAATTCTTTTTTACCATGTTATTTTTCAGTCTGGAAAGTTTTCTAATTGCTATTTATAACAATTAAAATGAGGTGGCATGGTGTAATCTTTTAGTGACAGAAGTTTAAACTTGCCAATTTTATAAAAGCAGCTGATATAAAACGCCTTTGATTAAACACTTGAACTGCTTGGATCTTAAACTCAAAAACAGATCAAAGAATTTCTAGATCCTAATTATATACTAAACATACATAATGTACATACTTAATGATAACAATTGTAAGTGAAATAGTTTAGAAAGATTTTTTTTTTATTCCTAAATATTCATAGATCAGAAAGAGCTGCCTAGTTATATACTTGAAAGTATCAGGAATATTTGGTTAATTTTTGTTTCCATTTTTTATTAAATGTTTCCAATTATAAAATAGCCTGTCCTTCCCTTTTTAAAAAAAATGTAGGTTAATTAACCTATTGATTTAAAATACATTTGTTGAATTTCAGTCTTGCTAGTTGTTCCTTTTATACAATGAACCAAAACCAAACTGAGACTTTAATTATTATGTTTAATTGCTGACTATTATGTTTTCTATTTGTGACTTCCCCCTCCAAAACTGTACTGAGTTAGGATTTGGTATTAATAATTATAATCCCTAGCTATTATATAAGGCTTTTCACCAATAGATTAAATAGTACTTTACAAAAGAGATCAGTATCTTTATCTCCGTTTCACAGATGGTACATTGAAGCACAGAGAAAGGAAGTGACTGCCCCATGATCAACCCTGCAGGCCAGTGGTACAGTTAGGAATAGAACCCAGGTTTCCTGGATTCAGTACAGTGATCTATCCACTCCTCATTATTTGCCCTGAGGTCCTTGCTATTATCAAAAAATGCTTTGGGATTTTTGAAAGTCTTTTAATGAAAAAATAAATAAAAAGGTGGAAAATAGCCAGGAAATTTGGCAAGAAGAGAGGGAAAGGACCAAAAGCTTTTTAGAATATATTATTTGTTATAACAAAGTATGTCTTGTAGATCAGGAACCAGTTAACCACTGTTTCTGGTCAATATTAATGGTATGGGAGAGGTCAAGGTTATAGTTCATAGAATTTCCTTGGGCCACCAGTTGATTTTAAGGGAACAACTTATTCTCTCAGTGCTGCTTAAAATAATAGATATTGGAACTAACCCACCTATTTGTTCCAAATTTTTTTCCTGATTTTCCAGATCAAGCTTTTCTGTAATTCTAACCACAGAACTCAATATACATTTTCTGTATAGCCTGTCCCTACAATGATATATTTTAATACATTCCTTGTAAGACATTAAGGAGTATTTTAAAAATATTAGCTATGAAAGTTATCTGAAAATGTTTTTCAGAATATTACATAATCAAAAAGTGCCAGCTTTCAGCCACCTTGACTGCAGAGCAAGGATCACAGGGATATACCACTATCCTGCAGTGGCTACATTGGCTAGTGGGAACCTGCCCTTGTAAGGTGGCTCCCACTGGACAATTCCAGTGCCTCTAACAAGTGACAGGATTGGTCTGTGAGGGGTATTGTGCCACTCATAAAGTGGCCCAAATAAGCAGAATATATGAATGTTGCCCTAGGGTTTAGGAAAAGAAATCATTAAACGTTTACCATGTAAATGTCAATAATTAGCCTTAGCTAACATGCTGTTAAAATGAATGTAGGGGGAGATTTACACTTCTCTTAGCACTATTTAAAGAATAATAATCTTGCTTTCTTCCCTCTAATCAGCCCACCCTTGACACAGTTTTTTCTTGACTGCGGGGGCTTAGCACGAACAGATAAGAAACCAGCGATATGTAAAAGTTATCTCAAGCTGATGACAGAACTTTGGCACAAAAGCAGGTATTGTACCACTTTCCTTGTGAAATATGTTTATATATAAACTTTGGACAGCAGTACAGCACAGGGGTGAACTTGTCTTAGCTCCAATTGTTTCCTCGTGTGTAATAAACCTTCGGAATATCACAGGCTTTGAATTTAATTAATTTAAAAATAACTCTAAAAGGTTGTGTGGTGGAGTTGGGGAAGTTAACATTTGTTTTAGTGGGAAAGTTACATGAAAGAGGCTTTTCTGTATATCATGTGACAACTCAAAACAAATGTCATTTAGCTGCTGAGTGATGATGGCATCATGTTTGCCTTCAGGTTGAAAAGAAAGATTTGCCCATTGCAGCTGTTCCTGTAGTTGAACCCATAATCATGCATAATGGCATTAGATTTTCATCCTAGGAAACATGACAAGATTGACTTCCTTACACAATGAAACATGTAAGTTGTTATAAATAAGAGTGCTCTTTTATGGATAATTGAGCCTCCAGTTTCCAGCACTTTAAGCTCAACCTGAGATAGAACAAACTTTGGTTTTCCATCTGCTTCATACAGCATCGTTACACACATGCATTTCCCATATTTCAGTGACTTTCATAAATTTCAATAACTTTTTTTTAAAAGTTTCAGAGTGGTAGCCGTATTAGACTGCATCACCAAAAACAACGAGGAGTACTTGTGGCACCTTAGAGACTAACACATTTATTTGAGCATAAGCTTTCGTGGGCTAAATCCTACTTCATCACATGCATGGAGTGGAAAATACAGTAGGAAGATATAGATACACAGTACATGAAAAGGTGGGAGTTGCCTTACCAAGTTGGGGGGGGGTGTCAGTTTTAACGAGACAATTCAATTAAAGTGGGCTATTATCAACAGGAGGAAGAATCACTTTTGTAGTGGTAATCAGGGTGGCCGATTTCAAACAGTTGACAAGAATGTGAGAGTAACAGGGGGAAATTAGCATAGGGAAATTAATTTTTAGTTTTTGTAGTGACCCATCCATTCCCAGTCTTTATTCAGGCCTAATTTGATGGTGTCCAGTTTGCAAATTAATTCCAGTTCTGCAGTTTCTCGTTGGAGTCTGTTTTTGAAGTTTTTTTGTTGAAGAATTGCCACTTTTAAGTCTGTTATTGAGTGTCCAGAGAGGTTGCAGTGTTCTCTGACTGGTTTTTGAATGTTATAATTCTTGACATCTGATTTGTGTCCATTTATTCTTTTGCATAGAGACTATCCAGTTTGGTCAATGTACGTGGCAGAGGGGCATTACTGGCACATGACGGCATATATCACATTGGTAGATGTGCAGGTGAACGAGCCCCTGATGGTGTGGCTGATGTGGTTAGGTCCTATGATGGTGTCGCTTGAATAGATATGTGGACAGAGTTGCAACGGGATTTGTTGCAGGGATGGGTTCCTGGGTTAGTATTTTTGTTGTGTGGTGTGTAGTTGCTGGTGAGTATTTGCTTCAGGTTGGGGAGCTGTTTGTAAGCGAGGACTGGCCTGTCTCCCAAGGTCTGTGAGAGTGACGGATCGTCCTTCAGGATAGGTTGTAGATCCTTGATGATGCACTGGAGAAATTTTAGTTGGGGGCTGAAGGTGACGGCTAATGGCGTTCTGTTACTTTCTTTGTTGTGCCTGTCCTAAGACTCTCTCTACACAAAAGAATAAATGGACACAAATCAGACCTGAAGAATTATATCATTCAAAAGCCAGTCAGAGAACACTTCAACCTCTCTGGATACTCAATAACAGACTTAAAAGTAGCAATTCTTCAACAAAAAAACTTCAAAAGCAGACTCCAACGAGAAACTGTAGAACTGGAATTAATTTGCAAACTGGACACCATCAAATTAGGCCTGAATAAAGACTGGGAATGGATGGGTCACTATAAAAACTAAAAACTAATTTCCCCATGATAATTTCCCCCTATTGTTACTCACACCTTCTTGTCAACTGTTTGAAATCGGCCACCCTGATTACCATTATAAAAGTGATTCTTCCTCCTGTTGATAATTGCCCACTTTAATTGAATTGTCTCGTTAGAACTGACCCCCCACTTGGTAAGGCAACTCCCATCTTTTCATGTACTGTGTGTATATATATCTTCCTACTGTATTTTTCACTCCATGCATCTGATGAAGTGGGCTGTAGCCCACAAAAGTTTATGCCCAAATAAATGTGTTAGTCTCTAAGGTGCCACAAGTATTCCTCGTTGTCGTTTTTTATAAATGATCCATCACTTTTGATGATTGGAATTTGTGTGGAGAGGAGGCAGAAAAAAGAGAGCTGCACTGTTAGGCTCTATAGTAAGAGCTTGTCTACACATGGATTTGTTTTGTAATAACTGTTCTACTTTAAATTCAGACCCTACTTTATTCCTTCATAATTTTATGTGTAGATGAGACCCAAGTTAATACGTCGCAGTCACACAGCAACAGCACTGTGGCCACACAAGTCCTGAAGCTCTATATTTACTTTTCTCCTTATTTCCTGAATTGTCTGAAAAGTGTTTTTAGGAGTACTTTCTGAGAAAATGTGGGTAGAGCAAATCCTCCACCTTCTCTCCTTTTAAAAAATACCTAAAATGTAAGAGAAATTAATGTTTTGTTTTGTTTTTTTTTAAAAGAACTATACACAACAGCTTATGCTAAAATTCAAATTGGTGCGGAATTTCTTTCCAAAAAGGTTTCACTTTTGGGTTTGGATACAGTTAAAGACTAAAATATATATTACTGATTGTCCCTGTGGGATATCTTGTATCCTGGGGTCATTTGCACACCATTCTTGTGCCTATGCTACTACCCACCCACTCATCTGTGGGCGCTGCTCAGTATACAGATCACAACTTCTTTGTGGCCTTGACTCTGTATCCATTTGACATGAGTCTTTTTTTTTTATTTATTTCAAAGGGGGGTTTGATGGTCTACAAATAAACTTATCTCCTTGCATTGACCCTGTGATAAACAAATACTCCTTAATATTTTTAAACGGGTCTTTGGATGAAGTTGACTTCTATCACGCATACCAAATTATTTCCCTGCTGTATTGCTGATTAATTTTGGTTGCAGCTTGCTTGAAGGCCTTTAAACATAAATCCCAATTTCACACGTTTGGTTGTCCTGTGCTCTGGGAGAAATATATATTTTATATTGAAGACCCCTCTGCCCCCCAAAAAAGACAAAATTACATTGGGGTAAGAATAATATAGAACAAGTTTGTTAAAACGTGTCTCACGGTGATCAAGCTGATGATGATCCCAATGAAGTTAGAACATTGCAGGCCATTTAATTTTTTTCCCAAACTTTTCTTTCCCAGACCTGGTTCCGTTGTTCCTACAAATTTGTTTCAAGGAATTAAAACAATTAATCCAACGTTTCGAGGCTACTCCCAACAGGTAAACCTTTCTTAGTATTATCCAGTATTATGACAATGAAGTGTCAAAAGTATAACTGCATGATTCAGGTAGACTAAATTGTCAGATTCAAAACTTGATAAAGTAGAAAAATATGTATTTAAACCAAGCTAATCATAAATTTTTAGTTTTTACCTTTCCATACTTTAAATCTATATCCCCTGAAACTCCTCTCTAACTTTTCTGAATCACAGACTTCTGTGCTGGATTCTGTTGACAAACTGCTGAAAGGCCCCGTGATCCTTATGAATGTCTCCTTTCCCTGGGACAAGCAGCAGAATGGTTAATATCAAAAACTATGTTAATTTACTATTTGAATATTTTTAAGCTGAGTTGCTAGTATCCAGTTTTTTGTTTAGACAATGAGCCCACATCTTTTCTTTTCAATGTTACTGGTTTACAGCATACTGTATACTGAACACTTGTGTCCTCCATCTCTTGTATAGGTAGAAATTACTTGTAGTGGGCAGGCATTGGTGGTTATGTGACTGAATTATATTGTAGGTGCATTCTTCAAATCATCTTTAATGAAGTGTCTTCTAACATACCTATTTTACTGTTGTAAACATATTTTATTAAAAGCCCTATTGTGGGGACCACATTTAATTTCCAATTTAAGAAAGAACCAGATCCTTAATAATTTTGTCAGATTCTCTGCATTGCAGTAGTTTATATTGGAAAACTTTGGTAATTCAGTATAATGAAGTTAGCAAGTGAAATGGAGGGTTAAACTGTATTTTTGATATACAAATAGTGTCGGTGGTGTCAAGGGAGTGTTAAAATAGCAAACCTCAGAATTGTTGTAGATGCTTTTCATTATTACTGACACTCTAACTTACTGTTGTGTCCAGGGTATCCAAAATTTATTCATGTACCTAAACGAAGAAATTAATGCACTAATCTAGGGGAAAATGGGAAAATCGTCTGCAGCTTTATTAAGATACATTTCCTCAGGGGAATTTAGTCCTTGCAAGCTAAAATTTGGAATGAGCGTAACATTCTGTACTCCCTTAAGTATTTAAGGGGAGACCCCAATGTTCTTCCTCAACACATCACCCTAAGCTACTCACTAGGTCCCCCCCGTCCCCCAAAAACCCCCCGAAATCTGGTCTTTTGTGTGCTTTTACCCTATACTATACAGATTTCACAGGGGAGACCAGCATTTCTCAAATTGGGGGCCCTGACCCAAAAGGGAGCTGCAGGGGAGTCGCAAGGTTATTTTAGGGATGATCGCAGGATTGCCACCCATACATCTGCGCTGCTGCTGCCTTCAGAACTGGGCGGGTGGAGAGTGGTGGCTGCTGACTGAGGGCCCAGGTCTGCAGGCAGCAGTGCAGAAGTAAGGGAGACATGGGATGGTAATACCATACCATGCCATCCTTACTTCTGCTCTGCTGCTGACGGCGGCTCTGCCTTGAGAGCTGGGATCCCCAGCCAGCAGCTGCCGCTCTCCAGCTGCACAGCTCTGAAGGCAGCACCGCCACCAGCAGCAGTGCAGAAATAAGGGTAGCAGTACTGCAACCTCCCTTACAATATCCTTGCAACCCCTCCCCCCTCAAACACCTTTTTGGGTCAGGATCCGTACAATTACAGCACTGTGAAATTTCAGATTTAAATAGCTGAAATCATGAAATTTATGATCTTTAGACTCCTATGACCATGAAATTGACCAAAATGGACTGAATTTGGTAGTGCCCTAGGAATAACATAGTGAAGGCAGGGAGCTGTGCAGCCTGGAAATTGTTGTTATTCTCGTCCTCAAAAGGCAATTGCAGGGGAGCTGGGAATCTGAGAATGATGCCCTTGCTGGACCACTGAGGGGAAATACAGGTGCAGTAGCCCTGAACTGCGACAGTATCTCTCCCCCTAAAAGAATTACCAGCCACGGCAAATAGGTCAAAAGTTTTAAATTTACATGTGTACAGATCATTAGGCTGAGGGAGAGTCCCGGAAACCAAACAGTGGTGACACTAATAATTTGTAAGTAAGTAACAAAATGATTATGTACCAAACTCCTGTTAAACCCACCACCTGTGGACCAACAGATACCCTCTTAATAAATAGCTACTTGTGCAACAAGAATAAACGATGGCTAAGAACAACAAAACTAGGAATTAATGAATGAAGATGGAAGCACCAGAAACCAGGAATAGGTCAAACTTCTGCCCCTTTCCTGCTATTATAAGACCAGCAGTGAGCTCAAGCTGAAAGTAAGCCAGCAGTGCCATTGCCATTGTAGCCCACCCACTCCTTCCACAAGAAGTTGCTGAGCTGTTAGAGAATGAATCTACAACACTCCCTTTGTTTCCTTCTCCTGTCCAGGCAAATCTGGAACAGCTGGAGGGCTGGGACAAATTAAAGTCGATTCTTTTGAAAGGTGCAAATGTGGTTTCCCTGACCAGTGTACGTAAGGCGCTGATTGGGTGTTGCAAAAAAAGTTTGAAAACCTTATATGATGAGGTTAGATTCCTTTACCGACAACCTCTACTAACTGTACAGCTGGGAGCTAACCAGGTACTTGGTTGTTGCTTGTATTAGGATGCACATGTCATTGTGATGGTTCTTGGGGTACCCAGGACTGAGAGTCACCTTGTTATTCTATATTCTATGATACCCCCTGCCTCCAAACTGAGAGAGTCTCACCTATGCCTGGCTGTTCCTTACCACCATTAGCCTTTCAGCCACTTGAACACTTTCCCCTGGGCTATGCCAGCCGAGTCTACACCTTGCAGGTTAACAAAAGGTGCACCCCAGTTCATTTGAATCAGTCCTCTGTGATATGCTGCCCTGGACACAGACTACTCACAGAAATCCCAGATCCTCTGCCGCCAGAGGTGCAATGTGTCCCAGTTTACTAATTTTACCTTAAATCGCTGCTCCTATAAATCAGACAGCACTTGTGAACCACTTGCAGTAAAACAAAAGTAGATATTTTTAAGAAAGAATAAAGATTTAACTACAAACGAGAGACGTGGAAACAAATAGCTATAATACAAAACAAAATCAAAATGTGAAGGTCATCTACATTTATTAATTACCTTTCCTAGCTAATAAAGTAGGTTTCCCACTCCCCGATGTTCAGTCTGTTTCAGAACTTTACAGAAACCAGGATCCAATTTTTCATGAGAATACCTTGTTCCTCAAGATGTTTTCTCAGTGGAAAGATGCAGAGTATCTTTCCCTCCTTTTTGTTATCCTGAAAGTTTTTTGTTTCTGTTCATAGACAAGGTGAACCCCTATTTTGTCATAATGTTTCTTTTTTTCCTTCAGGTGGTTTTGATTGTTTGCATTTGCCTCTGATGGTTTTCCATTGGAAGTTTTGTACTGAGCAAGGCTGAACAATTGAGCCTTGCATTGCATCAGTGGCAAAACAGGGTGGGGTGGCAACTCCCTGCTGCTGAATAGGCTGTCACTGAGACATTATCCTCTGGTGACTAACATTTACTTCAAGTCAGTAACACATACTTTCAACATAAATATTACCCATACATACACTTTGCAGTGATTATGAATCTTGATGAGTTATGAGCTTTCTGTAGCTACCTTACATTTTACTATTTATAGATAAATATCCTGTAAGATATGTTTGGTGTAGTGACTTTGTCAGGCCTGAGGTAAGTGTTATTTGCAAAGAACAGGCGACCCTTTGCCAAGGAGCCTCGGTGTCACAGAGACCACAGAAGAAATATTTTAACAATTAAAATATCCTGGCACAGAGTATAAGCTTTGTGATGAGTGAAAGCTTGAGAAGGAAAGTTGCCAAGTAAGACTCGTGACATGGAATGGAACTCGTGTAGGAGGTTACAAAATCCAAAATGAAATATTATTTGGACTGACAGTCTAATTCTCTTTTGCACCCCAGACTGGGCAGGTGGCATTTACTTTGTTTTTACTCCTTTGATTTAGTGGCCAGCTTTAGCTTTTTGTTGTTTCGACACCACTATGTGCATATCTTCTAAATATAAAAGGGGATTATGTACCTATTTTAAATTCCAGGATGCACAAGAATTCCTGCGTTGTTTAATGGATCTGCTTCATGAAGAGCTAAAGGAACCTGTCATGGAAATAGAAGATACCCATTCTACAAGTATAGAAGAGAGTATGGAAGAAGACAAGAACCAGTCAGATGTAGATTTCCAGTCCTGTGAATCTTGTGGTAGCAGTGATAAGGCAGAAAATGAGGCTGGTTCCAGACCATTCTCAGAGGACTATGCAGAGGCTACTATGTTAATTCAAGATGTTGAAAACCACTCCCTCACAACTAAAGATTGGCAGAAAGAAAAAACACCGTGTAATAAGTTTAACCGAGCAAGTTCTATGGAGGATTTAAAAAAAGACAAAAACACTGCTTCAGAAACTGCTGAATTTTTACATAATCCAGGAACAGTCAAAGTGCAAATACACAGCAGAATTTCAGGTGACTGTATGATCAGTTGCTAATTTGTAATTATAACAAAATCATACTTGTAGCTGAAATGCATGTAAAAGTAAAAATGAGGGAAACCATTTTAGATGTATAACTTGTCATGTATCGCACGAGAGTAGATTGGTTTTTAAACTGGTGCTCAAGTTCATTAATGTGGTACTTCGATTATGTTTGTTTAATCCATTTTGAAGTCCAGTGACTATTTACCAGCTATTCAAGATTTGTAACAATTGGAAGACTTCAGATAACATTACAATTGGTGATTGCTTTTGGATTTTTTTGGCTCATTATTTCTGCTTTAACAGTTGCTGAATTAAAACTTAATTTTCTTATGCACGAGCATTTAATCAGTCACCTACTGGTGTGCTGAAATGTAAGTTATCTAACTATTTTGCAGTTCAACCTGAAGCAAAACTTTACTGTTGGAAAAATTCAGCTGTGCAGTAATACAAATTTCTGTTGCAGACTATATCAGTGATGTCCACATGACTGATCTGTCAGGACCGCAAAGCCCTCCCTCAAACGAAGGAGTGAATACACGTTTATCAACCTCTCCTCCAAAATCAGGCTCATTATGGTCTGGATTGGCACCTGCACACAAAAAAGGTATATGCTTTTTCTCCTTGCATTGCCTTGCTCATAAGTGTGCCATTAATTTAATTTTTTGTTGTTGTTTTTTAATTTTGGTATTTAATATTGACGCTGCATGTGCTTCCAGGCCTCTAGTTAGAGATTTGACACCATGTTAATGGGGTACAGAGCTTCTCATGATTTTCTACGTCACTGTCTCTTTTCACTTTATTGGAGAATGGTGCATCACTACCAGTCGCTATAAGCAACTGTGTATTCATAGCGCTTCCTGCCTCTCCAGTTGTTTTTGTCTCCTTGCTCTTAAAGCATGGAGCAATATTTCTTGATCTTTCTTTAATAGCACCTGATTGGAGAAATGGAGGTGGAGGGAAGAATGCTCATAGAAGGAAAAAAGGTTGCGTGTTTAGAGGAGAGTCTGGGAAGGAGCTCATTGGGTACTCAAGGGAGAGGATTCTTGCAGGAACAACGCATCAGTTGAGTTTCCCAGGGTGAAAGATCTCATGCCTGTCCCTACTGCTCTAGGCAAGTTCACCCATTGGAACAGTCCTAATTTCTGCAGACCATACAGAGAGTCTGTTTAGGCTGCATCTATTCTACAGTCTACTCATCAGTAATAGGTCAGCACCTGAAAGGGCTAGGCTCTCACTGACTGCAGGGTTGGCTCTGACACAGTGCTCCTTCTCCATTACTGCAGTCTCTCAGCAGCAGGAATATGTTTTTATAGCAGTTTCTTCTGCCTCTACAAGAGGTTCTCCTACTTTGTACCCTGGCTGCATCTCTCTGTGTGGTCCCTTTATAGAGTTGACACCAAAATGCAAATCCTCCATCAGGGGCAGCTTTTTCTTACTCCACTCCTTGAGGTACCTGATCCCTTTCTTTCATCTGGATGAACCCATGAACAGCTTGGCAGAGATGTGATCTGAAGTCCCATTCTAGCAGATCTTCTCCCCACCATCTGTCACAGCTTTAACTCCCAGGGACCCTGAGCATGCTTGGATTACAGACAGCCTACTCAAAGCATTAGGAAGTTGATCGTGATCTCAACCAAACTTCCAGAAATTTCCCACTCTGACAGACTTGCAGTTCCCTCATCTGTGGAAGAGGTGGTCAGCCTAATAGCTGGCCTCTCTCCAGCCATCAGCAGGAGTCTGAGCAATTTCAATGGAAAGCCACTCTGGTACTCTGCTTCATTATACTCCCTTTCCTTTTCTGAGGATCTGGACAACAGTGGTGTTTCAGACATGGCCCAGAGGGGTTGCCTGCGTCCCCCTTTTGGGATTGTTGCCAATGTGCAATACTCTATAGTGTGATAATTCATTGATGTAAGTGAGTTTGAGTTTTTGAGTTTGCTGCATAATTGTGCTTCAAAATCTGAGCATTCATGAATAATTGTTAAAGATTTATTTATTTATGGTTGTGAAGAAAACCTTCATACAGTGATGCCTGCTATATTTGGCAAACAGACAAATACCACAGCTCTCAAAAAGATGTTAACTGACCCCTTCATGTTGATGGTGTGTCAGCACTGAAGTCTAACAAGAATCATTTAAATGGCAACATTGTATCACTCCTGGTTAGCTTTCCAGAAATATCAGTCTAATGCCATAATTGTGTGTAGTGGAAGATATGGGGCAGATTGCAGTGAGGCTAGTGTCAAGGTTTGCTGGGCTGGGGAATGAGAAATTCATCCTTCCTCACTCGGATGTAAAGTTACCTCCATCTTTGTTCAGAGTGGAAACAATAGAGATCTGTCCCCTGCCCTGTAAAAGTCTCAACTCGCTCCTAGTTGCCAAAAGCAAAACTGTCTCCTGTGCCTTCCTGACTCTCATGAGGCCAAACTGTCCTCTACCCAGAAACCAACACCTTTCTCTCCCCCCTCTCCCCCCCCCCGCCCCCAACTACATCTGTCATGCATTTTCAGTATGGAAATCTCTGGCAAATTGAAAATGTGAGGTGTTCTAAAACAGTTTAATATCAAAATACATGACTGAAGAATACTTCACTGGGGTCAGGAAGTGGGGCATTGCTGCATAACTCGTGGGTCCCTGCATACTGCACATCTAAAGTGCCACATGAAAAGAGGACTTGCTAGTGAGCTTTCTTGTTTGCTGACTTTTCTTCCTGCCAGTATTCTCTCTTCAGATCCAAACTCTTCCCTTCTCCAAGCCTGTTTCAGCTAGAAATGAGTCAGGGAGGCAATTTTAGTTACATGAGACAGCAGGCACTCAAAGGTATTTGCTTAGGGACCATCCAGTTGGTTTATGGACTTCTTTTGTCTATGAGGCAGCCTTTGGGGAGTTGCATCCCTGGTGGGGAGAGGTCTGTTTGGAACTGTTTGTTTCCCTTTTCATTGTTATTGGCCCCACACTTTGCTGCTCCTTATTTGTATTGGCAACTAGCAAATCAGCAGGTCAACTGCCAAGATTCCTACAGGAGGAGTTTTGGGGACCTTAGTCTGTTGGGTAGGTACTGCAAGAGCATTTGCAGTCTATATCTCATATGATGCTTCTAGGTTTTATTCTCTAATGTAGGAAGGCCAGGACACTGTTTCTGAGGGTTTTTTGTACTCAAGAGAAACAAGTATTACTCATCTAATACAGATCAGAACTTGAAATTATTTATACTTGATTTCCAGATCAATTGGGGAAAATCCCTCTGAGCGCTTTAGAGACTGCTCCACTTAGGCAGTCTCAGCAGGGGGCAGGTTTTCTTGTTTTCAATCTGCTTTTTAAATTCTGTATCTATCACTGAGACTCGTCCCACTTTGGTCCACCATAATCAGTGCCTCAGCATTTCGAGTCTGAACCAGTTGAGTCCTTCAACCAAGATATGTTGAAGACTCCCTGCAAAACCGTTATGGTCAAATGAGGCTAGCATATGCTCTCCGATGTATGAACTTTATACTCTGAGTGAGAATATGCTTAAAACGGGCCTTAATCTGAGAGCTATACACCAAGGATTCTAAGATTGCCCCTCTAAATGTCTGAGTTTTACTTAACTTAAATGCTAGCCTTGAAAAATTCCATTAGGAAAGAAAGAAGGATCAAGCATGTTTGTCTACCTTCATTCTACTAGGAACCTACAGGAACAATTGAGCCTAGGAGATACACTAATTCAGCCATAGCTGCCAGTAATTTGGCTGCCTGGTTCTGTAGGGGATGAGATAATGGGGAAAGGGAATTAGTTCCTTTATCTCAATCCTGAAAAGAGGTGGCACATACTCATTTAATCATGTCATTTTAAAAATGGATTCAGGCAAAGCAGAATCAAAGGTTACACACTGTTCATGAACCCTCTTTAACCATTTTTATTTTTGTCTTTTTATATTAGTTCCAACTGTATCTTCTCCAAAAAAGAAGAAATACAAGAAATACAGGAGTGTCATATCTGACATATTTGATGGGACCATCATAAGCTCAGTGCAGTGCCTGACTTGTGATAGGGTGAGTGTAGGAAGATGTTCTAACATGAATGTGATGTTCATTTTTATATTAAAATATACAGAGTTAATTTCAGTCATTTTACTTTTACATGTGTAATCTTTCTCTTGGGATTTGGCCCCTTTCTGAGTTCTGCAGCTGTTACGTCTCCTCAATTTAATTTCTCAGTCCCTGATAGTAACTGTTGCAACCCTTCTTTAATATAGACTCTTCCCTCTCATTTGGGAATAGAGCATAAGTCCAACTGAAACTCAACAAAATTGTGGGTGTTAGTTTGCAACCAAGTTTTTTTCCCCAAGTGCAGCAAAGTTTTCTTTTTCTTCCTCTTCCCTTCCACTGTCCAGGAAGTTCCAACTATTGGTTATAAACTAGCTGAACAGCTCTGTTACCTTGCTTAGACACACAGCAAGGTGTGTGTTCAGGTGAAGGCTACAGTTTCTTTTCCTATGGTATTATGGCTAACCAAGGACTGTGGTGTCTACATGCTGTCGGTCACAGATTGCCAATATCATTCAGAACTGCTCATTCAGTTATTTTTACATTAAGCTATGAGGTGCCTCTTTTCAATTCTTTTGTTTTTAAATAAGAATAAAAGCTGTGTTGGGGAAGGAGAAATCCTTTGCCCATGAAAAGCAGTTCATGGCAGAAGAATGGAACCCAATATGGAGGAGGAATCTTCTATGTCTACAACTTCATTTAGAAGAAAATCCAATCATGTTTAGCCTGACTTCCTAACACACACAGATTCCTTAAGGAAAACTGCCTTGTAATCTAAAACAGTCTAACTATTGCATCAGATTAGAAAAGGCAGTCATTAAGTGTTTTTAATTATCTGGAATATAGAAAAGAGTAGCTAGTCATACTGTTTCAAGAGCCTCATCGTGCAAGTTTGGGCTGAGAAAATTCAGGTCTCATTAAAAACATTTAACATTTGATTTTTCAAAGTGGTTTGAAGTCCTAGTATGACTTATGAAGCTCAGCTTCCTGCTGGAAAGTGTGATGTTCTTTAGTAAAAATGGCAGCCCCCACTGAAGAAAGCGAGTCCCATTTGTTCATAGTGCCACTTAAATAGTAGCAGGTAATTAAAAAAACTTCTAAAAATGATCCTTAGCAAATATTTACTTCTAAGTTTATTATAACAAACCACTTCAGTTTCCTTTAAAAATAGCCCCAAAAGTCAGAAGCTCATTCTTATTTGGAGGGGGAGGATTGTTTCTAAGTAAAACACCATGAACATCATTTGAATAATGTTTGGTAGAACTAGCACGCATGAGAGCCATCTGTGAAAAGCTCTGTAATGCTAACATCACCACTACCATGGAATAAACCAGCTGGGGTTTATAAAAGAGCCATTGTTACTTCTTTAGCTATAAAAGTATCACCTGGTGCAATGTTCTTCAAAAGACTGGTTTTATGACCCAAATCCATTTAATTGATAATTGAGAGATTGCCATCTAGTGGAATTTTAGGAATAAAACACTGAATCTTTAGTTAGCAGTCACTCTTTTGATCAAACTTCTCAAGATCATAAAATAAAGTTACAAAACACTGTGGTGTACTTGACAAAATTAGAAGTGATTGCCTATTTCTTTTAACAAAAGCCTAATTTTCCTCCCTACTTTATTTTTTGCATAGGTATCTGTTACCCTGGAGACTTTTCAGGATCTGTCATTGCCTATTCCAGGTAAGGAAGACCTTGCCAAACTGCATTCTGCAAGTCATCAGACTTCTCTAGTCAAGGCAGGGTCGTGTGGTGAAGCATATGCTCCCCAGGGGTGGATAGCATTTTTTGTGGAGTACTTTAAAAGGTAAGTGATTCTCTTTGTAGTGCTTAGATTTCAAAATTGCGGTTTCTGCTCTACTGGCAGAACATTTGTGTTTTCTGTCAATGATGTTTCAGGTTTGTTGTCTCATGTGTTCCTAGCTGGTTTTGGGGTCCAATAGTAACCTTACAAGATTGTCTTGCTGCCTTTTTCGCCAGAGATGAGCTCAAGGGTAAGCCACTTTTTAAAATATGTCTAATGTGCCTTCTTTTTAAAACAAGATAAATAGATGAGGTATTTTAATTTTGCTTTTTTTTAATTGAACCAAAGCACACATCAGACTTTAAAAATATTCCTGATCATAGGATGCACTTTTTAATTTTTTTTAATAAACCACTATTGACACGGATTTTGAAGCAAGAATTTTCACATAAGTTTTCTTGTAAATATCCAATAATTGAATTTCTCTTAATGAAATAAAATCAGATGGCGTTCAGGACATTTTCAGTCTAAATTTGGGAATTTGCTCCTTTCTTGCCTTTTAAACTGTGTACTGCTTCCCTTTTATTTTAAAATGATTAAATAACCCAACATAATCCAGAATATATTTTTAATGTTTGGGAGCATAAACCCTAAGAAAACCAAATCATACATTTGCTCATTGAAATACTAAACTTTCTCCATAGGAATCCAAAGTCTTCGGACACTGAATGAAAACATTTAACCTGAAAAATAAATTATCCCTGAAATTACAATGACACAATCAAAGCAGTAGAAAAGTATAATAGCTATTGTAAATTACAATTATAATCAATAAAGTATAGTGAATACCTTGAAGAATAATTGCTTGTGTTTAGAGAATAATGGTTGTGTTTCTCTTCCCCCCCCCCTTCCCCCCAATATCTGCAGGTGATAACATGTACAGTTGTGAAAAGTGTAAAAAGTAAGTCATGTTTTACCTTAAGTTTGCTTTGATAAGCCTTGGTCTTGATCAGCACATTAACTGTTGCTGCAAAAGTTGAATGTGTGGAAATAAATGCAACATACAGTGACTTTCATAGATGAGAATCCTGTATTTTTGGTACAATGACATTTTTTGATGAGCAGCTTTTTGTTATATGAGCTTGTACAATACCTGTCAAAAGTCTAGAAGCAATAAAAGTGTGTCAGACAGGAAATGCTTTAGGGATGAGTCAACCATATTCGGATTATGACGGGATCAACGGGGTGCAGCCTGGGACTGCACTGTGGGACGACTGTGCCCCCTTAACTCTCCAGCCTGGGCTGTCTCTCACAATGTTTTCCCTGTGACAAGGAGCAAACCCCTCCAGGCACTGTTATCACTCAGCACAACCACATACGGAGCCTCACACCCAGCTAGATTGCATGAATGCTTCCAGAGTCACTCATGAATATCACAGAGAAAGGCACCAGCCAAATCCCCCCCAGCTTTGTACTTCGGGAATACCGTCTTGCACTGTTCAAGACCTTTTCTTGAGCAATGCAAGTTTATTAATTGTTTCACCTCTTGAAATGGAAAGTGGACATACACCAGCCTTTGTGAACCTGAGCAGATTTACCAAGCACTTCAGGCAAACTCACTAAATAAACAATAAAACGAGTGTATTGATTATAAAAGAGAGATTATAAGTGATAGGCAAAAAGTCAGTGGTCACCAAAATAAAATAAAATAAAATATAAGCATGCAGTCTAAACCTTAACCCTTATCACACTAGACCGTATTTAGATCAAGCAATGTTCTCACCCCATTGGATCTTAGTCCTTAATATACAGGTTTGTCTCTTAAACCTGGGCCAGTCTCCTCTGTTGAAATCATCAGTCTTCTCAGCATCCTTGTTCTTTGCAGCATAGGTGGGTGGAGGAGAAAAGGCAAAGCATGGGGCCCCTGTGTTCTGTTTTATATCCTTAGTCCATGTGTTTGGAGAACATAAGTCCAGGCATGTGTGGTGGGGATTGCTGAGTCACAAGGTAAGGTTGAGGAATTCCCCTGGTGTGGCCTTGTGCAAGTGAGTCATTGCATTGTAGCTCCCTTGCTGGACAATGGCTGTTAATGGTTGTTAACCAATGCCGAGGCGGGTGTTGATCTCCCTGGTTATTGTCTTTGGGGAGCTAGTATCTGGGTGCTTCCCAAACCCACAGCAAATTTTAGTGGCAATCGTACAACACAATTCTCATAACTTCATATGCATTAATGAGAGAGATATTTAGATGGAACAGTGGGTTTCAGCAGATCATAACCTTTCCCATGATACCTTACAAGGCATGCTTTTTATGCAATATCAAAATTACATACAAATGAAGAATATGGGGGTTATAGGGCTCGCTCCTGGGGTGTAGTATCACAGGGATTATAAAGAAATATTTCATCTAAATGTATAGCAACCCTTTGTATTACTGTAAGATAAATCCTTAATTGTTAATGCAGTCTAAATGATGATGTTTTATCAAAATAAAGGAACGTAACACTGTCAGACTCTTAACAGTTGTTGCTGTTATACATAACGCTGTTTTCTTGTACAAGCATCATAGTACAATTTAAGTAAATATAGTATGGGGCCAGTAAAATACAGAGGACCTTGAAGAATATTCATAGCCTTCAGTGGAAATGGAGTGCATATTAGCACTCCATTCTAATTATTTATTGATACTCTGCTGCAGTTAAATAATCTTGAAAAATGAACTTATTTAGCAAAAACTGCAATTCAGCCATAATTTGCTTTCACAAAGTTTGAATGCTAAATCTTTTCCCCCATACTAAGAAAATCCATTGGCTAGATAGAACTGGTAGACATGTACATAGTTACTGCTTTGAATTCTTCAGTGGAACAGATTTTCTCTGCTTCAAGATTTCATTATTCATATCACTTTTGCTACAGTAAGTCTAGTCTGCATTCCAGAAATATTTCAGGTTTACTAATGTAACACGCAACTCTTCGTCATGTTTTTGCTGAGTTGGCAGAGGAGGTGAAACATTTATAGAACTAAATGATGTTTTTCTTCTTTGCTTAGGTTAAGGAATGGAGTGAAATTCTGCAAAGTGCAAAACTTTCCTGAGGTATTGAAATCACACACCTTTTAAAAATGTTTCTTCTGAATGATTGGGAATGTGACAAGGTTAATGAGTTGCACAGAAAGTAGATTGTGTCTTGAATGTTAAAAAATTAAAATGTAGCAGCATACTTGCATTCCTAAAAAAAGAAAGAAAAAAAAAAAAGGTTCGCATCTAGTCACATTTGGTCAGGTACTTTACAAGAAAGTGAACAACAGTTAAAATGAAAGGTAAAGTTAGAAGGGGAAAAAAATGTTTTTCCTACAGTCCTGTAGCCATCCTGTGGAATTCACTTCTGCTGGAGATCATAGAGTTAAATACTGTGCTGAGCTGGAAATGTTTCTGACTTGTTAGGTTTGTAGCTATGCATGCTAAAGGTAATCAAATCTTATGCTTCAGAGCATCAGCTGATGACTCCAAGAATTGTGAAGGAATTTGATCCTGGTTACAGCCTTGCACAAATAGTTAAATGCAGTTGGGGAAGAGCTTTGTCCTTCATTGAAGCATTAGGTTTTGGCAACTGCTCAGTGCTAGCCTTAGGATTTTTGCAGGATCAGTAAGATGATTTTTGGGGGGAAATCCCAAATGCAACTAATTTAAAATAAATGTGGAGGGTCCTGAGGCTGCCATCATCTGCCTCCGACTGCAGAAGAAATTAATTCCAGCTGCTTGTACTGGGGCCATAGGAGTCTCTAATGGTATGTCTATACCAGGGTCAGCAACCTTTCAGAAGTGTTGTGCCGAGTCTTCATTTATTCACTCTAATTTAAGGTTTCGTGTGCCAGTCATACAATTTAACGTTTTTAGAAGGTCTCTTTCTATAAGTCTATAATACATAACTAAACTATTGTTGTATGTAAAGTAAATAAGGTTTTTAAAATGTTTAAGAAGCTTCATTTAAATTCAATTAAAATGCAGAGCCCCCTGGACGGGTGGCCAGGACCCGGACAGTGTGAGTGCCACTGAAAATCAGCTCGCGTGCCGCCTTCGGCACACGTGCCATAGGTTGCCTACCCCTGGTCTATACCTACCAGATCTGCAGGCAGCGATCGATCTAGCAGGCAGCGATCGGTCAATTTATCGCGTCTAGTCTAGACGCGATAAATCGATTCCCAAGTGCTCTCCCGTCGACTCCTGTACACCACGGCCGCGAGAGGCGCAGGCGGAGTCGACGGAGGAGCGGCAGCAGTCGACTCACCGCGGTTAAGACACGACGGTAAGTTGATCTAAAGGGCCTCTGCAGTATAGTTTCTAAGTTCTAAATTAAGTCTGTCAATCCTTCTTACAGATATTGTGCATTCATCTCAAAAGATTCAGACATGAGCTCATGTTTTCCACAAAAATTGGTACCCATGTATCCTTTCCCCTGGAAGGACTTGATCTTCAGCCTTTCGTTGCTAAGGACAGTCCAGCTCAGATTGTGACATATGATCTCTTGTCTGTCATCTGCCACCATGGAACTGCCAGCAGTAAGTATAGGTTTGTTGTTTCAGAATGCAAACATAGTGACAGATGTTCATGGCACACTTTATTTTATGTAAGTAGATGTGGGATTAAGGGTACCATTAAGATTTACTGGTCTGAAAGGTAAATATGGACAATGGTGGTAGTAATATTAATTCCAAAATTGACTAGTCTTACTGTTGATTGAAGCCAGAAGCTAGTACATGTTCTGTTTGATTATTTGTTTTTTAAAATGAGTTATGGCATACATTTTGGAATGTTATTTAGGAGTTTTGTACAATTTGAAGAAGAATGAATCAACCAGTCTTATGAATTAAAAAATAGTACTTACAAAAACCTCTCTAGTTAACCATCCTGCTGTTGTCTGCTACATAAATTCAAGTACACAGTATGAATAATGATGCAATATAAAGGACTGCTCATCCCAGCTAGTGACACCACAAGCAAATATAATGTGAATAATAAAATAAGCTCCTCCGTCCACAAAGATCTGTGGTGAAAAGATGGACTTCGTGCATGTCCAGAAAATTAGCTGATTTTTACTCTCCTTGTCAAAGGGGAGTGCACTGCCAATTCCCCTTGTGGAGAATATTCTGCCAGTAGTTCCTCCTTGTTTGTCTGAAAGAGTTCCAATGCCTCTGTTATAAACTCTGGCAACATGGTGTGGGAAGAGAGGCAATTTCTCACATAAGGCCCTGAACATCTAAGACATAGATTTAACAGTAAATGCTTTCAGTTCTATCCTGAAATGTATTGGCATCTAATGAAGATCCAAGAGCTCTGGTTGTAATGTGCTTCCTAATGATGCCCAAATCAGTCAAGGAGACGTAGCATTCCTTTCTACAGTAGAACCTCAGAGTTATGAATACCAGAGTTATGAACTGACCAGTCAATCACACATCTCATTTGGAACTGGAAGTACTGTACACAATCATGCCACAGCAGAGACCCCCCCCCAAAAAGACACACATAGTATAGTACCATGTTAAACATAAATTACTAAAAAAAAAGGGGAAACAGCATTTTTCTTCTGCATAATACAGCTTTTAAACTTTACTGAGTTAATGTTCATTTGTAAACTTTTGAAATAACAAACATACTGTGTTCGTAACTCTGAACAAAAATCTCAATTCCCAAGATGTTTGTAACTCTGGGGTTCTATTATAGTTAGTTTCCATGTTATTCTCAAGAGTCAGAGACCAGGAAAAAAAAGTAGGGTGCATTCAGTCAGAAATGGGAGTCAAAATAGCTCAAGAATAGATTCTGTAGTGGGTCCCAAAGACAAGGACCTTATTGTTTAGGTCAAATTGTTTCATCTTATTCTTCCCTAAATGCTGCCTCCCTTTCAGATCAAGGGCAGGTATACGATTATCACAACTGTAGGTGCTCTGTATTTTAAGAAACAACCTGAGCCTAAATGTGAATAGTAACCAAGATGCAAATTAGGAATCTTGAGATGCTGAACAGTAGAACATGGTTCCTATTTCATGCAGGTACATGGTTGCTTTTAGAGAATGTGAAAATCTAGACAGAGATGTTCCTTTGACTAAAATAACGTACTAAATGGACTGTTTTGAACATCATGACCCAGAGCAGAGTATTCATATTGCTCAGAAATCAGTCAAACTAAAGATCACTTGGAGAGCAGAGCATATGTTGAAAGAACATAACCATGTCTGCCTTTAGCTGGTGGGAATGGAACAAAAAGCTGATCTTAGATTTATAAGGAACTTAAACCAAATTTATATAGTAAAAGTTCCTTTCATTAATACCATTAAAAATATGTGATGAAAAGATGTCCAATTTTCTGTATTCTTCACCTGTTACCTATATTGTTCATAGCCGCACATTTCACTGTACAGTCTCTAATACTTCTTACTCTAGGTGGACATTATATAGCTTATTGTCGAAACAATTTAAATAATCTGTGGTATGAATTTGATGATCAGAGTGTCACAGAAGTACCAGAATCCACTGTACAGAATGCAGAAGCTTATGTTCTCTTCTACAGGTAAGAAAGTGAATAAAAGGAGAAAGTTCAGTGTCTGTATAAACCTTGTTCAAATAAATGAATCACTTGTGAGCTGTTGGCCATTTGGCACCCAGCTTTTTAAATTAGGTTGCTAAATAAATTTTGTAAGACATTTGGAATTGGGGACGGGAGGTTGGGTCAGTCAGACACTCAGCTGTTGGCAAGAGACCCTGTAATTCAGATAGAACTAATGTCAAGTATGTGTCACCACAGAATCAACTATGCTGGAGAAATGCTTTTATTTTATAATAGCCCTCAGAAGACACATTAATAATGCATAGCAATTTCAGTATAAGAAAAAAGGAGACTCTGCTCTTCTGAAGAAGGCAGTAATGCAGGAGAGCTACCATAGAGGAAAGGCTTCAAGAAGACTTGTTCTAATGTGATATTGAGAGGAGCACTAGATGCCACCGTGGAGATGCTTTGCTTTGATTTAATAAAAATGCTTTGCCACCAATTTATTTTTTGTTGTAACAATTACAAGTGAAATTGCTTGAATGTTTAAATGCTTATAAAACTTCAGAATAAAGGCACGGAGGTGGATCAGAACATTATTTCTGCAGATTTAAGATAATGAAAACTCAGTGAGATTACTAGAACTTGAAGAGTCTTAGAACTGGTAATTAAGATTGCCTCATTTTTATTCAGAGGAGGATGCACACAGGGAGGATTCTGCACACAGACAGACTGAGATTGTTAGAGCTATAAAGGGAGTTGAGGAAACTCTTTAGCAGCTGGGAACTGGAACAACAGGGGTTTTACTGTGTCCTTATTTTGCTGTGTCCTGGTCTTTTCCTGAAACTCAGACAACGTAAAGGAGACACCTGCTATTACCATCTTCAATCTCTGTCACTTTTATACTTGGAACTGTACATGCAATTAGACTCTTATCTTTCAACTGTTTTACAACTATTAAATTATTCTGTTCTTAAGCGTTACATTCTTTATACTGATATCTAGTTTTAATTAGCAAAGGATGTGTGTTTGCTACTGGAAGTTGAATACTGAGTCTTGCAGAAATAAGTTACAATAGAATTGCACAGATGAGTAGATACAGTCTGATAATATTTTTGTCTTTGCTAGAAGCACAAGATACAAGCTGCTGGCCAAGATATTCTGGGTCAGACCAATGACCATGACTGCTTCTGTGTTCCTTTTAGGAATAGACCATATTGTCAAAAAGAACACTGTGCTTATTGTGAGCAAATACTTCAAAATTAGAATACAAACTCAAGCATGTGGAATATTTATATTTTGGTAGTACACATTAAAATTCAGATCCTTTATTTAAATGGGTGTCTTTTCTATTGGTTGTTTTAACGTGAATTAAAATTATTTAATGGTATAGTAATGGGATATTTTTAATTGGGCTTTTAGGTGTATTAAATGTAATGACCCAGAAATTCAGTGAAGGAAAAAGTTGGTTTCCAAACCAGTGTTCAGAGTAAATCAGCACCACACATAAGGATACATCCTGTGCTTAATGCTTTTTTTTATTTATATAATAGGAAGAGCAACGAAGAAGCACGAAGAGAGAGACAGAGGGTATCAAGTCTGTTGACTATGATGGAACCAAGTCTCCTGCAGTTCTATATTTCTCGACAGTGGCTGAATAAATTCAAGACTTTTGCTGAGCCAGGACCTATTTCTAATAATGATTTCCTCTGTATGCATGGAGGTGAGACTGCTAATGTTTTATGAAGTACCAGTAAAAGAGAACATCTACCTTTGAGGATGAAGACTTATTTCACTGGCCAGCAGGGAATTTTTTAAAATACAGGAACTTGTATGTAATCAGTTTCTTATTCTTTACTCTTATCAGTTACCCAGAAGCCAAGGTTATTTATTATCTTGTCATCACTTCTGGTTAGGGACCTACTTTAGGTGTTTTACATTCAAGATCTGACCACAGAGTGTAATTCCACAAAAAGTGTATATAATAATTTATCCTCAGTGTGCATGTTTTTACATAGCACCCTAATATGGTCTGCACGTTTTCAAAACATTTACATAGATTTTTTGTTGTTTTATACCTTTGATTACGTAGTTATATTCCCCTAATAATTGTTTGGACTAAGACCTTGTAACATAAATCCTTGTCACAACTACACACTGAGGATAACAATCCCAGGAACCCAGATATGATAGGTCACAACAGGGAATCCAACATGAAAACAATAATGATCAAGGCAACTTTCTTGCATGTTTTGTACACAAGTTATAAATTGTCCTTCCTCTGCTAGACATTAGTGAAAACTGTGTTTTGTGATGTCACCCTTGTTTGGGCATCTGTCTTTCTAAGCAACCACCATGCAATATCCAGCACCCTCTCCCATGTAACCACATGCAAAAGAGAAAATACTGTACCTGTGGTCATTTGTAGGGTGTATGTGTGCAGTAGGAGAACCTGAGCCTACGAGAACCCAATGGATCTATAGCACCACCTTCTCATTGCTCAGGGCTGCTACAGATGCCACTGTCAAGATTAGGACATAAATGGTCTGATCTAGTGGTTGGATCGGGGTCAGGAGTCAGGCTGGGTCAGATACCAAGAGGTCAGAGGCAGACACAAGCCAGAGAGCAAAATCGAGAGTCAGGTGTCACGAGGCAGGCAGGGTCAGGTTACCAGGAGATCAGCAGTATGAACAGGTATTGCTGAGGAAGCAGCCCTAAGTAGGGTGAAAGCAGTTGTATGGACAATTTCCTGTTGCTGTGCTGGGTTTAAATAGGAGCTGTGAACCAATTGGGACCCCTGTTGGTCCACCAATCAGTTTCCAGGATTGGGGTCTTCTATCAGAGTTTGGCTCCTTTTCTGACAACAGGTGGCAGGTTGGAACTTACTAGTGTCAAAGAGTCCTGTGGACCAGCGTTCAAGACCTGCTGTCCCTTACATCCACAGATGCATCATCCTCGCTAGTTTTCCCCACAGGGAGAGGCTTGGATGCTGTGCATGTACAATAACTGTTTATAGTACATCGTGTTTGCACAGTAGTAGGAGCAACAGCAAATGAAACTTCATTGTCCATAATCCCCATAGCCTTTCTTCTGTTCCCCCTCTTCCTGAATTTTCATTATCTATAAGCCTCTTTGTGGACTTCTAGAAAGCTTGAAGACAACAAATGAGCTTTACTGAGTAATGAGTGGAATAGAATTTGGTAAGTCACAATCAATGGCTTTTATATGAGTAATCCAGAAACTCTTAAGTAACAATTTTAAATTACAATTTAATCCATCATTTAAAAAAACATTTTACAACCAGCATTCTTAAAAGAAGCCTTTACAATCAATCCATTTCTGCTTTCAAATATGTCTGATTTAAATCTTTGATATGATTCCTTTCAGCTTTTCCAGTAAAATGTTCAGCCACATCTTAAAGAGAGTGGGGCCTCTTTTAAGAGACTGCTCTTGAGTTGGTACTTTGACGGATCATTTAAAACAACATTTACTATATTATATCTTATATTTTTATTTGAATTGGTCAAAAGGTGGTTCATGACTTAGAGACCTTTAAAACATTAGTTATCTCTTTCCCTAACTCTATGTAGAATAGCCACCCAAAAAAAAAAAAATGTAGCAAGACCTTTTTCTTCTTTTATAGGTGTTCTTCCACATAAAGCTGGTTTTATAGAGGACTTGGTTGTAATGCTACCTCAGAACATATGGGATACCCTATATAGCAGGTAACTGACACTGCTCTGCGCTGTGGTTTGAGAGCCAGCATTTGTGATAAGTCGTAAGTTCACAAATCTTAGGGTTAGTGTTTAAAAATGGAATTCCTTCTCTCAGCTTTGTATCCGGGAGTGCAAGGTGCAGACTTAGGAAATTTGCTTTGTACAAGACAGCCCAAGTAAATGGTGTTGCCAATAACTGGGGTATCATACCAATAAATGCTCTATATATATTCTTCTACAAAATAATAAAGGATGTCAGCAAAACATGCTTTGCCAGAGGTATTTTGAAGGAACTGTGCATCACAGCTTCCTACCTATAGAAAGAGCTTGCTTTTTCTCCCTTGGTTTTGTCTTTTTTGCCTCAGTCAGAATTATTTCAAAATAACTTACTTCTGAGGGTTCTCCGTAATTACTCTGCACTCCTCTAGCAGGTTGAGTTTGTGTGCCTCCTGAAGGAGTGACCCTTGTAAGGCCCAATCCTTTTTAAAGCAACAAAGTTTCATGGGAGCCCCATTGAGGTCAGTGAGGACTCTGTTGCCCATTACACATTCCAAGAATTTTTATCTTTTAAATCCCAGGCATCTGAGCATGAAAGCTCAGGCAGGGGTGTAATGATTTGTAGCTAGCCCCAAGCAAAAAATGGAAATGTGTTCCTACATCCCCACCACCCAGCTTCTTCCCACTTCTCTATGTAGCTTGTCTTTTCACCACACCTAACCCATATAAGCAGTATCTCTCTCTGCCCCCGCAGAACTTGCCAGTGCCTCCCAAAGTCTCTCTTGCTCACCACCCCCCACCCCAATAGACACCCGTTTCCATGCTCGTCATTCTCCTCCCAGTCGAGGAAGGGTTCACTCCTCAAGTAATTTTTTAGAGTTCCTACAGAGATACCGGGAATTACTCTTTTACCTCCATATTGAAGGCCAGGGGAGGAAATATGACCTCATAGTTCTTATTGCCCTTCCCACTGACTAACCAATAGTGATTAAGGCCACTAACCACCCCCACACCAAGTTCAACAACCAGAATTAGACCAAAGTATAACAGCTCTTAGGAAACTGAACTTTACTCTTCAAAAACACAAGAAAGTTACAGATCTTTTGAAAATACCATGTTCTGAGACATGCCCCTCCCATGTCTGTTCTTATCCTTACTGCAAATCAGGGGTCTTGTCAGCATTTCATGCTAGGCAGAGAGTACCTGCTGCCTTCTCTCTCTACAGCGGTAGTCAATTATTTTTTGTCAAGGCCCAAATTTCTTGGTCAAGGTATAGTCAAGGTGCAGCTGCCAGAGGAAAAAAATAATGATGATGATAAAAAGACGTTTTCAGGATCCATCAAAAGCGTCTGGCAGTCTGGATTTGGCGCATGGTCCAGCTAGTGACTACCTCTGCTCTACAGCTTGGTGGGGCAGTCTTTCCATGCTAATCTAAAAGGCTTCTTTAGCGTAAGAAAACTGAAATTCTTATTGCAAATGAAGTTAAATTTCACCCATCAAAAACTACATTAAAAAACTGTTCAGATTTTTGTTGTGGAACCAAGTAAAGGTAGAATTAAGCCTGTTTGGGACCAAACTGCCTTCAGTACTTTCAGAGGACTTGTCTACATACAAGTTTCACTGGTTTAACTAATCAGCTTAAAATCACAGTTTTAGGCCAGGTCTGTACCAGCAAACCCTTCTAGTATAGAGACAGTTTATACCAGCAAAATAAGCAATAACAACCAAAGCACATTTATGCCAGTATAACTACATCTACATGAGGCTGTTGTCAGTATAGAAATGTAATAAAAAAAATCACACCTCTAACTAACATTGCTATCCCTGCAAAAGTTTCTGTTGTAGACCTGGCTTTAGTTAAACCAGTGTAACTTGTATGCAGAGCAGACCAGAGAGTAAACAAGTCCTATTCTATAGAGGTACTTGTTAGAGCTGAGCAGAAATTGGCATTTCCATTCTGTGGGAAATTCTGACATTTCAGCATTTGTTTTCATCCTGAAATGAGATGAAAATTTGAAATTTCAGCATTTGGTTTTCATCCTGAAATGAGATGGAAATTTGAAATTTCAAATTTATCTGCAGAAGAGAAATTCTGAAAAACTTGTGTATGGAAATGTCAAAATATTTTGATCAAAACAAATCATTTCAACATTCCCCAAATCAGAATGCTTTGTTTTGGGTTGTTGGGATGTGCTGAAATGCTTTGTTTCAAGTAACTTCAACATTAACCTGCATTTTATCGTTGTGGTGCATTGCCTTAGGGGAGTTGTAGTTGGGGAGCCTGATATCCCATGCGCCCCTATGTGGCCACATTCCTGGCTAGACTAGATCTCCCATAATGCTCTGAGTCATATGATACCCATGACCATGCAGCTCAGTGAGAGGGAAATCAGTGCATTGCCTTATGGGAGTTACAGTTCTCCAGGGAAACCAGTCTATAGGCAAGAATGTGGGCCAGAGTTACAAATCTAATAAGACGCTGTGCCATGATAGGGAAATACTATGTTTTGTTGAATTAAAAATATTAAATATTCCATTTTGGGTTAACCATTACCAAATTAAATATTTCATTTTGATATTTCTAAGAAGAAATCAATTTTGTGGGAAAAATCAATATTTTTCCATGCAAAATTGAAATTTTCTAGAAATTGCATTTTCTCTCAGGAAATAATTGACAGAAAATTACTGACTAGCTCTCGTTCTTATGCTGCACTCATCTCTGTATCCAAGTGCCTTCCAATTTAAGCAACATGGCTAACATTTGTCATGTGGTATTTGTTCTCTCATCCTCTCCCTGGTGTTGAGGTGTCCTTTTGAGTAAAGTGCTAAAGAGTGTACATGTGGTGCTCTCATGAATCTAAATTTCCTGAAGAAGAAGAATGCTCTTAGTGGGTGCATTTCCCTTTTATTTTTAATAAACAATATAATTAGCATATGATCTAGTTCAGTCGAAAATATATATCGGCAGAGAATGTAGTTCAAAATCTAAAATGTGATCTTATAAAGTATTGTTTAGTGCATGAGCTAAAACAAGACTCTCACTGATTTGAATGCATCTATGAAGTTTGATGCGTGATAAGAGACAAAAATCTGAGTGGGTACAATATCTTATTGTAATGAAATAACTCAATTTTAATTTAAACAAAATGATATTTTTATATCTTAAAGGATAATATCCTCACAAATTAAATTTTTGTAAGTGGAGTGATAATAGTCCTTAACAACCAAACTTACTATCTTCAGAGGTTTCAAATAAAATTCTCTTCGGAGTCAAGATCTTAAATGCCAGATTTTAGACTGGAGCTTATTTGTACTGCTACAACTTTACAACAATGCCTTGTTTACTCAGATTAAAGTGCCTTTTACCATTGCTTCAAAGGACTGGCTTGCAATTGTGGTTTAAAAAAAACCCACTTAGCATTAATTTAATTTTAAAAAACTACGCTCCAGGCACAGTGGGGTCTGCGGGAAGCGACGTGGGCTGAGGGATGTGCTGGCCGCCACTTCTTGCCGCCCCCATTGGCCTGGAGCAGTGAACTGTGGCCAGTGGGAGCCGCGATCGGCCAAACCTGCCAAAGGTTGCCGATCCCTGTTCTAGCAGTTGGCAGAAAAGGTAAAGAAACGGAGAAATAATCTTCTGTGAACAAAACAGTGGACGTTGACCAAGTTTAGATGTTGGAATCATGTAGAGCAGTGGTTCTCAAACTTTTTTTCCACGGACCACTTGAAAATTGCTGAGGGTCTCGGTGGACCACTTAATGATCTTTCCAAATGTGTGTACCATTAGCTAACTATTGTAAAGCACTGTGGATAAAAGTGCTATATAAAAAAAACTTAATAATAATTAACAGTTTTTTGTTCTACAAATAAAAGCACACAACTCATATTTTAATATCAGTAGTCTTACCTTTCTAATCCGATGGATGTGCCCTCTCTCCCGCACCTCGGCAGCCCCCAAGTTGGGGCTGGGAAGGAGGGGGGATTTCTCCCCTGCCACAGAGCTGAGGCTGGGAAGGAGGGCCGTCTCTCCCCGGCAGCCGCAGCCCTGGAACTGGGCAAAGTCACCCTTTTCTCTGGCCACCGCAGCCCTGCACATCCCAAATTCCCTCCACCCCCTCTTCTCACCCCACTGCCTCCTCCCACCTGGCCCCTCTTCCCCCACCCCCAAGTCCACCACCTCACCTTACATCTGTGTCTTCTCCAGGGTCCAGGCACTTAATTAGTGGAGCCATGCCTGCGTGGCTCCACTAATTAGGTGGGTGGCCCTTCGTTCTCTTGTGTGCAGCTGGCCAGGCGCGTACCTTAGAGGGAACTATCCACGGACCGCAGTTTGAGAACCTCTGATATAGAGAGCCAATAATAAATATCCCCATTGCAATATTTTTCAACACAGAACTTGGTGACATGTTTGCAAATACATTGAAATCGTTTTGGTGACATACAAATATGAAGTGGAGATTTTTAATGTGGCATATCACACATGCTTATATTAGGATTTTGAGTCAGAATTACCAGGTGAAGTTTTTATTCTTTTGGATGATAATTCCTTTAAGCCATGTGGTGGGTGGATTTTAAAAATATACTGTTCCTCCTTTGTTTTTAAACTTCAAATACGTTTTTACTGGCATGGGGTGGGGCCGAGGGTTTTAGTTGTCTTGCAGTCCACCTCCATAGTTTTGTTTTAGTTTTGTGCTCATTATTTTTCAGAAACAAAAGTGAAATAAAACCGCTAGAATGACTCTGTGTATGTCAGATAAATTGTGCATTTAAAAATGCAAATAGAATTGTTAATAACTGACTAATAGCTGCTGTTTGAATCCTCATCTGGGAGAAATGTCCAAAAGTATTTTGTTTTTTAATGGTTTTTGTGTTAATTGTATTAATTTTTTTCTTCATTCAAAATTGTTGGGTTTACAGGTAATAAATTGCTACTAGCTTTTTTGTGGTATAGCCATGAAGGCTGGGGGGGGGGGAGGGAGCGCAGGGGGGGGGGGAGTTGTTTGCATTTTGATAGTGGATAGTTTCAGAGCAATAAAGATTATTTTTATCTTTAAATATACTTTTTTTTTTTTTATAGCTTGGTGCAGTTCATTGAAGGAACTTGTGGCCAACTCTCTTTTTATTAGGAGAAGATTTCAGTAATAAACTATTCAAACTGGGTCTAGCGAGGCAGAATCTGAAAGATACTTGTTTCCAAAGTTCAAATGCCAGTATCCCCAGTTATGGTAAATATTACTGTAGTGCGGAGAATAAATGGTAGCCTACATGTGTCATAGTGACCCGAACCTGAGTGTATCATAGACAACTTTTAACAGCTCGTATTAGTATGTGCAGCTGTGCTTTGCCCCAATTTACAGATGAATTATCCAAGGTAAAAGCATTAAAAATAAGAAATTCAGCCTATACTTCTGAGTGTGTTTGCCACATGTCATTAAAGCAAACAGAATCTGGTGCTGACATTCTCGTGGAGGAGAAATATGAAATATTTGTCATGAAATTAATAATGAAATTTACTATGATTATAGGTTTGGGGGAGGACCGGCTGTTAACCACCTGTATGTTTGTCATACCTGCCAAATAGAGGCTGAGAAAACTGAAAAAAGAAGGAAGACTGAATTGGAAATGTTTATTCGGGTAAAAATTAGTAATCAATATTCTCTGATACTTTCCAGTCTTTTTTGTCCTTATCTTGTAGATTCTTCAGAAGCAATATTTTGACCAGGATTCTCAAATTCTTTCATAGTGTGATTCATATTTCAATAGAGCAGGTTTTTTACATGAACCACCTACTCTCATTTGCAATAATATAATAGCCCTGTGGTATCTATGGCAATTGCGTATGTGGGACCTGTAACAATAGGGAAACATTGAATATGTTTTTAGCTGATTTTTTTTTTTTTTAGTGCTACTTAGGTGGAAACAAGGAATAGAGCCAGCACCATATGAACAATCAGTTCTTCTTTGAGAAGTGTCCCTATGGGTGCTCCACTATAGGGGTGTGTGTGTGCGCGTGCCTCCAATACCAGTTTAAATCCACCAAGATGGGAAACACTTGGAACTGTTTTGCAGAAAAGTGTATTCATCAGCCACTCTTCAGTTCCAGGTGGCTAATTACCGGGCCATGTTGGCCAAATATGACTACCAGAACTATGTGAATTTCTTTATACCAGACCTCCCACAAAGACTAATTCATGGCGATAATTAATGAGGGCCAGCTGATGGTGAAAACATCTCTACAGTCCACATTAGACATGGCAGACACAGCAGCTTGTTCAGTTTCCACGGCTGTGGTTATGAGAAGGGCTTCGTGGCTGCAGTTGTCTGGCTTCCTGAAAGAGGTCCAAACCACTGTAGAAGATCTTCCTTTTGAGGAAACGAAGCTGTTCGCCGAAAAGACACATGCTTCCCTTCACACATTAAAGGGTTCTTGGGCGACCCATCATTCCCTGGGGATATACATGCCGGCCTACAAAAGAAAATACAGCCATTAGCCACTGTGTAAGTCCCTGTCATTGCAGTAAACACCTCAATATTTGTCAGAGATCTTATGAACAACAGAGAAAGAAATCAAGATTCCCCAAGGGAAAGCAATCGGGACCACAATTGACTCAGCCCTCTATCTTGAAGCGGCAGTTTTGCTTCAGTTTGGTTTACAGGCCAAACAGAGACAACATAGGCAAGCTTATATCGATGCCCACCAGGGTCAAGCAATCCTTAGACTGGTGGAAGAACCCAGTAAATGTCTGTATGGGACACTGTTTGCTCAGTCTTCCCCATCCCTTTTCCTGACCCCCCCGCGATGTATCCCTTATAGGTTGGGGAGCGCATCTCAATGGCCATGCAACATATGACAGATGGTCTCCAGCAGATATGTGTCTCCACATCAACCTGCTTGAGCTCAGAGTGGTCAGAAATGCATGCGCTCACTTCCTCCCACTGGTCAAGGACATGCATACAAAGGTCATGATGGACAACGTGACCTGCATGTACTACATAAACTGACAGGGAGGCGCCAGGTCTCATTTCCTGTCTGTAGAAGCACTGAAGCTATGGAACTGGTGCATCTGCCACAACATCTTAATCTCAGAGGCTTATCTACCGGGAATACACAACACGATAGTCGACAGTCTCAGCCGCAAATTCCCACACGACCATGAATGGGAAATAGAATCGATTCTACACAACATATTCTGACAATGGGGTATGCCGGTACTAAACTTGTTTGCTACTCACCAAAAAAAGAAATGTGTCCACAGTACTGTTCCAGGGCAGGGATTGGTTGACACTCCATGGGAGACGTTCTCCTCCTTCCTTGGGACAAGGGCCTTCTTTATGCCTTTTCCCCCATTTCCTCTATTGCTGAAAGTTCTCTTGAAGATAAAAAGGGAAAAAGCAAACATCATTCTGATTGCCCCCACCTGGCCCAGGCAGATGTTGCAGCTGGCATTACGTCCACCGATGACTACCGATCACTCCTTACCTCCTGTCACAGAACGAGGGTCACACCCTCCACCCCAATCTGCAGCTCCTGCGACTCAAAGCGTGGCTCCTTCATGGTTCCAGCACATAGAAACATCTTGCTCTGAGGAGGTACAGGAGGTACTATTACACAGTAGAAAGGGCACTACACGTCGTACCTAACTTCAGAAATGGAAGAGGTTCCAGATCTGGGGCCAACCCAAGGGTGTCACCCCTAATTCAGCCACCCCAGTGGTGGTCCTAGACTACTTGTTGATCTTAAAGAAATCGGGTCTCTCTATTAGCTCGCTGAAGGTTAATTTAGCAGCGATCATAACCTTCCACCAGCAGGTAGAAGGCTACTCAATCTTCTCCCACCCAACTACAAAGAGGTTTCTTAAAGGCATAGCAAACCTCTTCCCACAACCCAGGCATCCACCCCCACCCCAGTGGGACCTCAGTCTAGTGTTAAAAGGACTGACTAGTCTGCCATTTGAATCCATGACTTTCCATGAAGATGATGGTCCTGCTTTGAGCAGGGGGTTGGACTAGATGACCTCCTGAGGTCCCTTCCAACCCTGATATTCTATGATTCTATGATCACCATCACTTCTTCCAGAAAGATAGGGGAGATGGCATCTTAACCAGAAAGAGTTTACCTGCTGAGTGGAAAAAATCTTTTTTTATGATGTAGAAAGAAGAGTTGAAAGGTTTTTTTTTAAAAAAAATTCTACTTCTCTGTCCTGTTTTCCTCAGAGTCTTCTTGGAAGACCCAGAAATAAGAACTTTCCGAGTTCTTGAAGGGCCTGAGCTGGAGAATCTTTAACAAACTGATTTTTTTCCCTCCAGTTGTTAGTTGTTTTAATTAAATAGATGTTAACAAACACAATCCTGAAATAAGAAGTTTAAACAATCTAAATATTAACTTCTTTAATGCGTGCTGCACAGTTGCTAGAGATATTTCCCTTAGTGGTATCTGTTCAGCTGTAGCACCCCCTCAAGCCTTGCGCTCATGCGCTGTTATAAGGGGTGTCGCCAGACCTGTGACCTCACAGTTCCTTCTTTTCCTTCTTACCACCTGTGACGGTTGCTGGAACGGTCTTTGGCTCTCACAAGACTTCTTACCCTAGTGGTTTAGACTTTTCTTATTGTATATCGTTCCTTCTTCTGTTAGACGGGCCCTGGCCTTCTACATCGACAGAAGAAAACCCTTCCGCAAGTCAACGCAGCTCTTTATAGAGGTGGCAGACAGGATGAAAGGTCTGCTGGTATCGTCCCAGAAGATCTCATTTTGGATAACCTCCTGCATCAAATTTTATTATGAACAGGCGAGTGTGTCGCCCCTGGTTGTCATGACTGCCCATTCCAGGAGGGCACAGGCATCGTCAATAGCGTTCCTCATGCAAGTACCAATCTGCAGAGCTGCTACCTGGTCTTCGGTCTATACCAGGGATCTCAAACATGCGGCCTGCGGAGCTCTTCCCTGCGGCCCGCCAAGCTCCCCCCCTTCCCCCCAGTTACTTTCTGTCACCGCCAAACTCCCCCCCCCCCCCCCGGGGGCAGCGAGGGGTGTATGTCAGTGATGCGGCCCTCAGGCCAAAGCTCTAGTCCTCATGTAGCCCTCGTGGTCATTTGAGTTTGAGACCCCTGGTCTATTCTTTTGTCTCCCACTACGCCATCATCCAGCAGGCCGGGACAGTGCCAGTTTCGGAAGAGCAGAGTTGCAAGCAGCATGTCCGTGAACTCTGAGCCCACCACCAGGGATACTGCTTGGGAGTCAACTAGCATGGAATCGACATGAGCAGGCACTCAAAGAAAAAAAACAGTTGTTGTTCTTTGAGATGTGTTGGTCATGTTCATTCCATGACCCGCCTTCCTACCCCTCTGTTGGAATTGATGGCAAGAAGGAACTGAGAGGGCGCAGAGCCAGTGGCGCTCCTTATATGGCGCATGAGCACGGGGCTCCATGAGCATATCGCCAGCCCTCCGGATAGCACTAAAGAAAAAATCTCTGGCAACTGTGTATGTGGTGCACACACCTTGCATGGAATGGACATGAGCAAGACATCTTGAAGAACATAAGCACTGACTCCGTGGGTGCTCTGGGGCTGGAGCACCCACAGGGAAAAACTGGTGGGTGCTCAGCACCCACCGGCAGCTCCCCGACCCGCCCCAGCTCACCTCCGCCTCCTCCCCTGAGCGCGCCACTGGGTCCTGCTTCTCCTCCCTCCCTCCCAGCGCTTCCGCTGCGAAACAGCCGATTCGCACATCAAACCTGGGAGCGAGGTGAGAGGAGGGGGTAACACGGCGTGCTTGGGGGAGGAGGCGGGGCTGGGGGCGGGGCCGAGACATGAGCACCCACCCAACATTTGTTGGCGCCTGTGTTGAAGAAAAGCAGTTATGGAAGGCTAGTAACCATTTTTTGTAGAGTTAAAAAACTAGGTATAAAAACCTCTTTCATGCTGTCTTTTTACATTATAACAAAGAAAACAAAGGGCACAAAATCAGTTTTTTTCTTTAAGGTCTCATTTGAAGGAAAGTCAGCAAGATCTCAAGTCATTAAGAAAACCAGGTTTAGATATATGAATTGCAAAGCTGTTTATATGGTAAAATAAAATGTAACTCATTCTTCTTTCACATATCTGAGTCTGGGTTTCCCTGACATTCCCCTGAAATGGTTGGTGGTGGACACTCTTATGCTCAATACAGGAGCATTAGTTTTAGTTGTTAGCAGGGCTGGCTCCAGGGATTTTGCCGCCCCAAGCAGCCCCCCTCTTCTCCCCCCCCCCAACAAAAAACAAACCAAAAAAGCCACGATCAAGATCTGCGGCACTTCGGCAGGAGGTCCTTCGCTCTGAGCGGGAGTGAGGGACCCAATGCCAAATTGCCGCCGAAGAGCCGAACGTGCCGTCCCCTCTCTGGTATGGCCGCCCCAAGCACCTGCTTGGTAAGCTGCTGCCTGGAGCCAGCCCTGGTTGTTAGTTATGGTACTAGCTTATTCAAAGGAAACCTAAAATCTTTAAACTCTCAAATGAAGTAGGATTTGACTTTCAGATATTTTCTTGTGATTCAAGACTATCAAGTGTTTACTGCTCTGATACCCTGAGAACGTTTAAATAATTTTGTATCAATCCAAATATTGCTGCTTTACTCATCAGATACTAGATAGAAATCATGGTTTACTGAAAAAAATCATTTTGCATCTAACTATAACAATGCAGGTAATGGGCTTGTCTGTTTTACTGTTTTTTCCAGCTCAACAGAGCATTCCAAGAAGAAGAATCTCCATCCATTTTTTACTGCATCAGTATGCAGTGGTTCAGAGAATGGGAAGGATTTGTGAAGGGGAAAGACAGTGGTAAGTAGCTATGTGGGGCTGTAAAACTCTCTTCAGTAGGTAGGTAATCTGTGCTCTTTCATTATGTTCTCTGCCTTATCAAATGGTAGTAACAGTAAAGTAAATTATGACTGAATGTTGTCAGAAGGATAGAACAAAGAATATCATGAGCAGAATAGTAAAGAAAATATTTAATGCATACTTTGATAGTTCCTAATATTATGCAGGAAGTCAATTTCATAGCGTACTAGTGTCATTAATAGAGCTGTCTTCAGGTGCAAATCTCTTTTGTAAAGCTACAATTTAAATATTCGTTAATACCTATTTTGGGGATTGGGCAAGGACAGTAATTGTGGCTACTTGCTTTTGAAACTGCTTGAAGATTTTATTCATTATTGCAATGATTACTCTTTGAAAAATGTCCATTTGTGACTTCATATCATAGTACTGTTGCTGAAAGCATGTTTCCTTTTCCTCCATACAAAGTATACAATTCAGCAGTCAGTGAGTAGACCAAATGGGAGGCAACTCAACTGCAATGCTCTTTAAAACAAATAAAAATAAAAACTACTTTCTTTCCACTTTCAGAGTCCTAATCTTTTATCCATTCTTTTTTTTTTCCACATTAGATCCTCCAGGCCCTATTGATAATACGAAGATTGCAGTCACTAAATGTAGTAATGTTATATTAAAACAAGGTAAGTATCTACTGATATTATAAATTCTTTATGTAGCCTATTCTTTGTTAATGGTTTGGGAAACATGGTGCTATGAAGTTCTATATGCATTTCTGTTATTAAGCCATAGGTTTTAGTGGTTTTATACTCTTCATGCTAAGTTTCAGATAATACATGCATGCCAATTGGAGAAAAAAACAGACACGTGACCCCAAGCAGCCAGGCCATCTGAGAGTTTACCCAAGAAAAGTAATGGACTAGTTTCTGTTGCAGATAAATCCAGCTACAGATATGAGTATAGAAAATAATGTAGAGAACTAATTTTCTATTGCAGGGGAAAGTATTTTCTCTCTGTCGTCTTTCATTAGCTGTGTACCACTCAATTTGCTTTGAGCTTGGAGTCTTTTCCCTCTAGGCTTTGAAGCTACTGGATGTAAGGTACATCCATTTAAACAGTCTATCCTGATTTGGCTCATCAGTTTGAATCAAGAATTACGTCAAACTAAAAGAATGTAGCCACAATATCTATGTACTCAGCAATGTACAAGACAAAAATATCAAAGTCTGTGCCCAAGAAAAATGCAGAAAATGGAAAAGTATAGAAAAAATGCACTGGGAGACCTGGAGGAAAAAGATCATATTAAATTTTAAAAATAATTGTAATAATTTTTTGAGCCTGATAGAAATCAGTATTCTAAAGGGGATTTGAATGAGAGAGCTGGGATCCTTTAGTAGACTGTTGTTGGTAGGTTATTACATACAGAGGGAGTCATCTGCATTCATAGCATATAGTACTAATGGGGGAATTCTCTGCCAAAAAAATTAAAAATTCTGCACAAATATTTTAAAATCTGCTTATTTTATTTGTCAAAATAACACAATATAATCATGCCAGTTTCAATTAATTTGGTAATTTATTTCAAAATACCTGTCAGCAAGTATGTCTGTAACAATACAGACAACAAAAAAAGATTCAGGAAATGTTTTTGGACAAATAGATTCTTACTAGGCATATGAATACAGATCTCTGAGGAGTAATTCATTTAAAGTACAGAACCATATTTCCTGCACCCCTCAGAAGCAGTGCAAAGGCTTGGGGGAGTCGGGGGTAACGGAGGAGCTGAGGGAGAGGGAAGTAGTTGCTGGGAAGGAGCCTGGTATGAACTTGAAGGGTTGTTGGGTATGGGTGGGAGAAGTATGGAACGTTTTTTTGGGGCGGCAGGGAGGGATTGTAAAGGAGCATCCCCCATGCTGATCCCTAGCCTCTCCCATTCAGTCAGGCACATCTGCCCCTGTCAACATGTGCCCTTCCACCTCCACTCAGCCACCCACTCGCCATCCCTGTATGATCCTACACCCCATCCCTGTCCCCATGTGTCATGTCACCCCCTCAACAGCCTCCTCACCTCATTTCCATGTGTCCCTACAATCCCTGTCCCAATGTGTCTTTGTGCCCCCACTTAGCCATCCCACTTCCCTTCTGTAGCGCTGCATGCCTGCCCATGTTGCCCTGCACCTCCCTCCCCCTGTGGTCTTGCACCTCCACTTGAGTTCAGTCCTCTGCCCTAGTCTGTCCTCCTCCATTAGCCTTTATGAGCCTACGCTGTCTGTCTCCCCCCATCTCCTGATCTGGCCCAATAGACGCTCTGAAGAAGGCAGGCTCTTTCTCTTCTCTATCGAGCTGGGGTCGGCCAGGAGCTGCTGCGCTGTTCTGGCACCACAGCACCCTCTGGTGGTAAAAAGGCAGAATGGCAGCAACTTTTCAACAGAAGCTATTTTCTGCAACAACAACAAAAATTAAAAATATGCACAGCATATGAAATATGCATGCATGGAGTGGCACAGAATTCCCCCAGGAGTAATATAGTAACTGTTCTCTTTCAAAATTGATCTTAATACATTTCATAATATTATCCTCTAAGATGTGGTTTTAAAGTTTACAGGCAATGTGCCTAAATATTTACATTAACCTGTTGTTTGGTTTCTATGAGACTTAGACCCAGGGCATATTAGAGGTTTAATTATTTAAACTCTGTATACACAGTGGCACAGTGTTCATAATCTTAAGCCTCTGACTATAACATACAACAACAAGGAAACTGTGTTAAATCACTTACTGCTGGTATATTGGTCACCAAGCTCTCACTCTAGCTTAAGCTATCCTAAGCCATAATAGAACTCGATAGGAATTGGAAAAATATTTCTACCAAACTCACTTGCCTTGCATTGACTCGGAGTTGAAAGAGAGAGAGGTGACAGGAACTCTGGTAAATACTGTACAGCACCACATAATTGCTGATCCAACACCTGTTAAAGTCAATGTGATTCTGTTGTCATCTGTAATGTCCTATTGGTGTATTCTTCCTTGGGTTCTGAGAATTTCTTTGTGTTCCCTGCTTTATATTCCGCACGTTTAGTGCTTTATCTCAGCCACTGTGAGCAGACTGGACTCTGTGGAGTCCCTTAACTCCATGCCTTAGTTAGCTGGAGTTGGATGTGAAATCCTTTATTGATTGCCAGGACCTGAACACAAGCTTGTCTGCAATCAGCCTGGTGGACAAATATATCAAATAAGATGATTCATTATAGATACTTCACATTTTATAACCTATTTTGGGTTTTGATATGCTAGTTGTACATTTGAGATAAATTAAGTGCCACATTCTCTGGTGACCAGTTGGTTTTGGTATCAATTAGTATTGAATGTAAGAAACAGTTTGTTCTCCATTATATTCTTGACAGTTCACTTACAAAATACTGTCATCAGGTTGGATAGTATGCACACTGTTACTGCAGAAATTCAAAGGGATGATATTAAATTTGAGTGTTTAGTATTTAGGGCAAGACGTTTTCTGCCACTCTTAAACATCTTTTTTTTAAAGCCACACAAGAGTTTTACTCTAACTCATAATCTAAACTTTTTAAGATACGCTTTTGAAAAAGATTAAATATATTGTTTTCAGGAGCAGATTCTGGACAGATTTCTGAAGAAACTTGGAATTTTCTCCAGTCAATCTATGGGGGCGGGCCAGAGATCATGCTCCGACCACCTGTTGCTCCAGTAGAACTTGATGTGCTTCAAACAGAGGAGAAGATTGAATTAGAAACTCGTAGTCTGTAGCCATCAGCACAAAGATGAATTTGTAAGAAATCCTTTCCACTTGCCTAACACACATTCCTGAAAGATGTTTAGTTTTTATTTTATTTTTGCCTAGAAAGGGGCAGCTCATTGGGCATTATGTTAGTAACGGAAGAATTAGTTGAAACTTATAATATAGATTGTTAAAAAATTTACTTTGAAACCTTTCAGACAGACTATTCCCTTCATTTTTTGGAAGGTATGTGATTTACATATTTTGGAACATTTAGTTAGTTGAAAAAAGTCACAATTTTTGCTACATGTTAAATCTATGCTATCCTTTGTAGAATTATAAAATTGAGATGAAGGATTTTAAAAATGCTTTTAAATATCGCTATGAATTGCTGATCAGTCTTCTGAAATTTACAAAATGCAGTATGTCTTTAATTGTACAGTTTTGACAAGACTAGATATAAAAAGAGCATATTTTAAATGGATCATGGGGAAATAGTAAACACTCAGGAAAAGTTAAGTTTCACTTTGTTTTGTTTGCACTGCAGTGTATAAAATAATGAACAGCATAAAACTTTCAAATGCTTTTCTTATTTGAATGTATCAAATATATAATTAGTCTGGATGGAATATTGTTATGTCAGTAACTTATTGCCTACTAAAGTTTAAATCATATAATAAGCTTCTGTATATAAACCTACCTAATATCTTCAATAGTATCAGTGATGGAAAAAAATCTTAGACTTCTTTAGGATATTTGTTTGAGAGCATGAAGCGTGGAATGTAAATGATTGTGGACATGAGACTGATGCGCACTTGAGAAATTAAATTGTCTAGTCTTTTTATAATTAAATGCATAAACAGTTCCTTCTGAAAAAATTTATTGTATAGTTACAAAACACTTTTTGGCATGATTTGTGATGTCAGAAGTTGGATAAAATATGTTGCAAGATTACAAAATCTTGCTGGATAATTTATACTGGAATGTGAATGGCATTCAATCTTTTTTCTTTTTTTTTTTTTTTTTTCTGCCTGATATAGCTACCAGCTAATCAACATTATTCAAGGCTGGTTCAAATAAAAATGACCTTTTAAAAACTGGAAATATTTATTCAAATGTGTTCAAATTCTTTTAAATACAAATAATTATAAAGTAACTTGATTGCAATAGAGATTTCACGTATTTAAGAGGTGTTCCTTAAAGTTTTCCCCATTTAGGTATTAGGAGATGGTGTTTAGAGACAACATGAGGTAATATCTTTTATTGGACCACCTTGGGGGTTGTTTGAAGGCCAGAAGAGGGGTTCAGGAAAGATTTCTTTCAGGATGGGATCCCCATCAAGTTTGGGTTGTAGTTTAATGATATCCCTATAGGTTCCAGTGTGGAGTGGCAAGTGACAACTACAAGTGTGCAGTCGTGGGTGGGGGACATCCTGTATTGAAGCAGGTTCTCTCAGGATATAAAATAAAATAATAATAATACTCCCTCTGAACACTGGATTTATGGTTTATTACAACAAACTGAGGGAATGATACGATGAGACTTCCTACAAGGCATGTATCCGATCTGCGACTTCTAGCAGCAAATGTCTCTAGTGGCTGATGGGGAGGGCTCTGAGTTACTACAGAGCATTCTTTCCCAGGTGTCTGGCTGGTGGGTCTTACCCATGTGCTCAGAGTCTAACTGATCGCCATATTTGGGGTTGTGAAGGAATTTTCCCCTGGGTCAGATTGGCAGAGACTGGGGGGGGGAAGGGGGGGGCAGGTTCGCTGCCTTCTTTGAGTGATAGTCCCTATTGTATTCCATTGTGTGTTTATGCATGCGGCCGAAGCTGGAGTATTTGAAAGTAGTAGTGTCCATTGGTTCGTGCATGCGCCCTTGCCTCACTGCATGGTTTCGTCTGAGGTGATAAAGAGGAGGGCGGACCGACTTTGTCTCCAGTTCCTTCTCATCACTGCATGGTCCGAGTGAGAGCTACTAGTATTCTCTCAAGTATGACACACCTTCAAACGTTTAGAATTGTATATAGTTAGTTTTTCTTCAAGTGTTTTCTGTTTTTACTGTTTTAATGTAGTTTTAGCTTTTAGTAGTGTTGTACTTAAAGTACTGCACAGGATCTTTTCAGGGGGAATAAGGCAGAACGCCACATTTATTAGTAATACATGTATTCATTAACACTGTATTATATGCATATAATATATTACACTTACACACACACACACACACACACAAACCCATTCCGTCTTGTTGTTACCAATTAGTTGCTCCCCTTAACTTCACTGGCCAGGTGAGTTAGATGGGGGAGGGGGTGGAGCCGGGCTTCTGCCGATCCGGATCGATGCTCCCATGTTGACAAGACAAGACCCGGGGTCCTCTGCAAGACACCTCACTTTTATAGCAGCTTTTCTCTCATGCAAATCTAGACCAGATTCAAACTTTGTGTCTGTGTCCATTGGTCCTTTGTGCTGCTTTTTTTTGAGTGTTGTCCCAATGCTGCAAAAAGGGTGTTTCCAAAAGAAGGTGCTTGCTTCTAACCCCCGAGGACGTCAGTATGTCTGCTTGTCTTTAATGAGCCCACTTGACACGCTTTATTGTCCTTGGGTTTGGCTCCCAGCCCCTCTCCAACAGTTGAGGCTGTCTGGAGGTGCTGCCTTCCATGCCTTGCTCATTCACACCTCATTCATTCAACAGGGCAATTGATTAAGAGTGGCGGGGGGGGGAGTGGGGGGAGAGCTCTTGTTCTACTGCTAGCAAAAAGAAATTTTTCTTCTATCTTATTCTATCCTGAGGGGCTATAATATTATACCAAGGGCAATGCAAAGTTTCTAAATGAGGTTTTGATACAAAGTCCCATGAAAACAGAGGTCACACATGGGTAGACCCACCACAAGGTTATATGAAGAGGCACAATGTAAAGTCATATGAAAATTATCAGAGATTGATCTACAGTAGTACAGAGAAACCCCGCTATAACGCGATGTTTGGGGTCCAAAAAATTCCATCGCGATAAATGAGGGGTCGCGGTATAGCGGGGTTTCAAACTGGTCAGTTTAAGTCAGTGGTCCCCAATGCAGTGCATTGATGTGCGCTGCCTAGTGCCCCTAGTGCCTTGTGCCCAGCAGGGGAGAGAATCCGCGGCCCCGCGCCTGCCGGGGACAGAGAACTCTGAGGCTGCAGGCGCCGGTGCTCTCTGTCCCCGGCAGGCGTGCGGCCACAGCTTCTCTCCCCTGCTGGGCACTAGGCGGGGGCACATCAATGTCCCGGCCGGCGCCATGGCGTTGGAGACCACTGGTACAGTACAGTATTAGGCCTTAAAGAAGAGCCAACTTATGATCGCATTATATGCAATTTCGCATTATGGCAGGGCGCGTTATTGCGAGGTTGTATTGTATTTGTAGTAGAACTGAGACTTCGGGGGAATGTGTTTACGGGTTATCCGTCCCACCACCACCACCACCTCAGTACCCATGGGTGGGTACCAGGCTATGCCAAAGACACCAAGATTTAAAATCTGTGCCGCCTGCCCTCATTCCTCCTTGATCAGCTATGAACATCAATGCTGCCTCTACTGCTTGGGAGAAGCCCACATTTCATCCGAGTGCAGTATCTGCAACTCCTTACCAAGCTGTACCCAAGAAGGCTGCATGGAAGTCGCCATGAGGCCTCATTCGGACCCAGGTTGGGGGGCTCCCCCCCTCCATCCCCCGCACATCTGTCTGAGACAGCCAGTGCAGCCTCCTGCTATGGAGATAGAGTCCAGTTCTGGCAGTACCACCGATACAGACCCCGTGCTGGGAGGTAAGGAAGCATGCACATAAGCATGGCAGTAAGTCTTTCTCCAAACCCAAGAAGGATGTCTTCCAGGAGTTCCAGCAACTGAGAGGCAGCATGCTTCAAGATCCACAAGCATGACCAAAAAAAATGCACAAACCAGCTGATCCGTTAGTCCCGAGTACTGAGCCCACGCACACCATCAATGTTGGTCTCCCTTAAGACAAGAAATGGATCAGTTTCGGAAAACCCTCCACTCCAGCACCGATTCCAGATACGGAACAAGTACCATTAACGCCAGGGAGATTGGAGAAAACACTAGAGCCATATGAACTGTTTGTCCTATGAAAACTGAGATCTCCATGCCTTCCACTACCATCCACATCTAGGGAGGCCAGATGTCCGACTCAGGACATAGCACAGTCAAGACACACTTCAACACATCCTCCTATGGTTTACATGCTTCCACTGGCTCTGACAGTATCACCCTTAGAACTGGGATCCGAGTTTTCCTCAGAGGATTCCAATGGAGTATAAGGGCCTCCCATTCCCTACTGCCACTACAAGTACCCAAAAAGACCACTGGCATCATGGCAGTACCCTCTTCTACAACAGCAGAGGAGCAACTGGTTTCCCACACAATAGGGCCCTCTGCAGCACCCACCAGATCCTGGCCCCAGTACTCCTCCTCAGAACTCACTCATTTCATGAAGGAGGTTTTGCCTCTATCCCCATATACAGCACCTTCAAGCAGATGCTTCAAACCAGGTATGGAGGAAGAAACGCTCAGTCCAGTTACAACAGTAGGGCCGGAGCAAGAGCATTTTCCATCGCCCTCTCCAGATGCTGCAGTGACTTTGGCTTCCCCCTCACCTCCAGATGACTATTGGCAATTCCAAGATCTCCTGTGAAGGGTATTGGATGACCTTCATATCCCATCCCCCTGGAGAAAGTACAAGACAAGCAGCATCAGCTCCTGGACATCCTTCATTCCTTGGTACCGGGTAGGGTTCCTCTGCCGATCAACGATGCCATTCTCTAGACAGCTCGAACAGCTTAGCATACTCCAGCCACATACTATGTCTAAGGTGTCTGAGTTTCTTTCCTCACCTCCCTCCCGAACCCAGTTCCTTTGTGGTGCAAGCAGCAACTGAATGGTCCAGACCCTAACACCTGCACTAGACCCCAGCTGATAAGGAGGGCAAACAATTTGACTTTCTGGGAAGCCAGGTCTGCGCATCAGCTAGCCTCTAGTTCCAGATTTCGAACTATCAAGCCTTGTTGACCAAATATGAATTCCTCAACTAAGACAAACTGGACGACTTTACTGAAAAGCTGTCTCAGCAAGATGACCCCGGTTCCAGTCTATCCTGAATGAAGGGAAACTGGTGGCATGGTCAGTGCTTCAATCTGCTGTAGACATGGCAGATACCTCATTGTGCTCGATGGCTGTAGGCATTGTCATGCAGAAGGAATCGTGGCTTCATTGATTTGGTTTCCCCACAGGTGCAAAATACATTGAAAACCTCCCTTTCAGTGATTTGCATCTTTTTAACCAGAAAACTGATGATTCACTCCACACCCTGAAGGATTCAAGAGCCACACTTTGATCTCTGGGCATCTGTACACCTGTACCCAAGTGGAAATTCTACTGCCCACTACTAATACAATGGTTCAGGACTACCCAGTTTTTCCACCAAAGACTGAACGAACCACCGCGCAAGCGCCAGAAGACCCAATACCCTGTCCTCCAGGCCCGCCTACATCACACATGTGTAACCTTCTCAGAAAGACCCAAGGTGCCCTGCCCCCCCACCCCAGTGCTCCCCCACCATCCCGTTCGACCCTCCCTGAGGCAACCATCAGCCACCCGCTTCAGGATCCTTCGCAGAACCCAGATCCAACCCCCAATGGAGGCTACACCCAGGGCTTGGGAAGAACCGGGCCCAGAGGATCAAAAACCTAGGGGAAGCTGTGAAATTAATATGAACTGTAGTGCCTGTCACGGAGTGTGGGGGACACACAAGGCCCTGCGCCTCCGGCTTCCTGCGATTCACCATGACTCTCAGCCAGCCAGTAAAGCAAAATGTTTATTTAGACGACAGGAACACAGTCCAAAACAGGTCTTGCAGGTACAGACAACAGGACCCTCCCCAGTTAGGTCCATCTTGGAGTCCCAGGGGCACCACAGCCCCACTGGGGGGTCAGAGCCCCATCTGGGCTCCCCTCCATTAAATCAGCCAGCTCCTGACAACCCCAACTCCCTCCAGCGTCTCTCACCCCACCTGTCCCGGCTCCTCCCCCAGCCTTTGTCCAGTTTCCCAGGCAGAGGTGTCACCTGGCTCCAACCCCCTTCCTGGGTTCTCACGTTACATGCTCAGGTATCTTTTCTCAAGGCTAGTCTCCCATCCCTCAATACAGACCGTCCCAGCCAAACTCACCACTCAGTATTCAAAGACCACATTAAGAACAGTCCCAGTTCGTCACAGTGGCCATGTAGTATCAAACAGTATCGAAACGGGGGGGGGGGGGGGGGGGGGAAAGTAATGTGTACCTGAGAGCTAGTAAAATTTGGGGGGAGGGATAGCTCAGTGGTTTGAGCATTGGCCTGCTAAACCCAGGGTTGTGAGTTCAATCCTTGAGGGGGCCACTTAAGAATCTGGGGCAAAAATCTGCCTGGGGATTGGTCCTCTTTGAGCAGGGAGTTGGACTAGATGACCTCCTGAGGTCCCTTCTATGTCTAAGCAATTAAAAGTGCAAATTACTAACCACGTGGCATCCCAAGCCTACACCCAGGACAAGTTGCTGGCCTTAAGACAGGACTTCCAGGTGGAAAAAGCAAAACGCACCGGCCTGGAAGCACTGGCTAAGCAAGTACTGGTCCTTCAGGGACTCGTCAAAGATTTAACCATTCATGCCCACATTCTCCACCAAAAATGTGACAGATTTATGTTACCAATCTGCCTGAGGCGTCAGGTGATCAGGCTGAGGCCACAGGATTGTTAGGGGAGGAGATGAAGGAGCACAACAAGTGACTAAATTTTAGAGGTTTATTAATAAAATAACAGCGGTGAGTGATGGCTCCGCCCCCATGTCACTCAGAGGAAGGAAGAAAGTGTTAGTGCCTGTGCCCTAACCCACTTTTATACTCTCATACGCACAACTCGAGGCTGGCCAAGCCTGGGTGTAACGTAAGAAGAAGAGAGGGAAGGGTGGAAAAGAGTTCTGTCCTGTGCACAGGCCGTCCAGGGTCCGCTGTTAATCTCAGATTTGCTTCAGCTTTTAGGAGGGTTTTAAATCCTAGGGGCGTTTCATTCAGGGACTTCTGTCCCCCTTGCTCTTTGTATCTGTCCAAACCAGCTTTTTGTGGCTTCCCCAGCTTTCCCAAAACACACCGGCTTCAGGGATGCGAAACAGTTATTTTCCCCCTCGCTGGCCTTCACCATCTCACTAGTTTTTGCAATCACTGCAGTTTGGTTCAGCTTGCTTCTCTTTTCTTTTTTTACGGCTGGTCAGTGTTGAGATACGAGCTCCCGGCTTTTTGGAATCAGAGAGTCTGTGTGCATTGGCCTTGAGCGGCTGGAGTCGGCTCCTTATCTTCAGACCAGCTGGAGTGTCGAATTAACCCGTTCCCTTCTCCCTTCCTCCCCCTTTGGCCTACAAAGGAATCTTTCACTCCACACTCACTCCTTTAACCCTTCCCAAAATACCTTGCGATGCCTATAACAGTGTTAGCAACATACAATGCTGATTTGCCTCCCCAGGGAACCCCCTGAGTGACGGGGCCATTGGGGTGTGACACCTCCATGCAGTTATGCTACTTAGGCATTATCTAGAGGCTAGCTGAAGAAAACTGTTGTAGGTTATACTTCTCTTTGCTGAGGTCCTAGAAAGGAGGAGTCAACATGCTTGTCACATCACGGACTGTGTGAAAGTGTTTGTATATTAAATCTAATTCCCTGCCTAAAACCAAAATAGTGTCAGATCCCAAATGAAAAATCTTCTCTCTAAAGTGGACTCATTTCAAAATGAATCTGGGGACCAGCTGACATGACTGGCAGGTCTTATAGCGTCTGTAAAATATTGCATATTACATCACACAAGTCACCTGAGCACAATTTTCCTTAGGAGTCATAGATGGGTACATAAGTGGATTTTAAAAAGTGATGTTTTCTGTTTATCCATGCAATCTATTTCCTCCCAGTTGTTGGAAACGAGCCAAGTTTAATTTTCTGACAATTACTATCTAGAGATTTTCTGCTCAAGATTTTGAACTGCATAGGGGGAAGGTAGAACACTACATTTGGACACTAAAATGAAGAAATAAGGTGATAATGTTTGTATAAGATGACTAGACTCATTTAAATTATGGGAAAGGTGGTTGGTTGGTAAACTATGAAGGGGGGGGCATTGCTTACATACAGCACAGTGGGAAAAGGCATTTGATTCTTGCAAGTTGGTACTATTTTAGCTGAAAATAGCTGCAGTCATAAAAAGAAAAAATACCAAAACAATTTTTATATCCTTTTCTCCAAAAGAAAATGCAAATTCCTTCCTATTGAAATTCTGATTGTGCAATGTTTGCTTTCCCCAGAAATCAACACTTTTTGAGGTGACTAATTTTATTCTGTCTCTTCTATGTACCTTTTTGTAGTGTACATTCTAAAACAAGATGTCCTGGTTACCATGGTGACACTGACATTTTTCCCACGGCTTTCATTAAAATGGTAAATTTAAAAGAAGAGAGATGTAGCACTGACTGATACGCTGTATTCATGTTTCCTTCCACCTAGGGGTAAATCTTCTCTACAGGACCAACTGTAAGACTTTTTAATTAGATAATCGGTTTTCTTAGCAAAACAAACACTTCCATAGTTGCCCAAATGTAACTGGTTGGTTGCAATTAATTCAGTGGCTTAATTAATCATTAAAAGTTAAACAACATTTCTAATTACATTTCTTGTCTAATGCTGTTTAAAATTAGACTGATTCTGATTTAAATACACAAGCAATAAATATCAAGACATTTTTTCAGCTGTGACTTCTTCAGAATCTAAAAATCCCTGTACAAATTTAGTAGAGGGACACATTGTCTCTTACCTTTTTTTTTCTTTTTGTTTGTAATCTAATTAGTTCACTTCCCTGCCCAAGAACCAAGCAATATAGAATTAAGCATAATGTTTATAAGTAAGTAACAAACTAATTATTACTGGTCAAATAAATGCCAAAACAAAGACAAGCGAGGGAACAGATCTGAATCAAATTTACTGTGAGTGTAATATGTTACTGTAAATAAATATTAGTGGTACTGATTCAGTACCAAGCTCTTACCACAATCTGAAGATAATTTAGTCCCCTGCAAAAACTTAGGCCTTTGTATAGTCACATGCATCACTGCTTACAGGATTGGAGTCTTAATTTAGTAATAGTTAATGGTTCATCTCTGTTTACAGTGTTCGGGTTAGAAATGGAAAATGCTTTGGTGCCACAACTACCATACTTCTGGGACTTCTGATGAAGTGTCAGGAACCCTAACATAAGAACGGCCGTACCGGCTCAGACCAAAGGTCCATCTAGCCCAGTATCCTGTCTACCGACAGTGGCCAATGCCAGGTGCCCCAGAGGGAGTGGAGCAACAGGCAATGATCAAGTGATCTCTCCCCTGCCATCCATCTCCATCCTCTGACAAACTGAGGCTAGGGCCACCATTCCTTACCCATCCTGGCTTATAGCCATTAATGGACTTAACCACCATGAATTTATCCAGTTCTCTTTTCAACGCTGTTATAGTCCTAGCCTTCACAACCTCCTCACGTAAGGAGTTCCACAAGTTGACTGTGGGCTGCGTGAAGAAGAACTTCCTTGTATTTGTTTTAAACCTGCTGCCTATTAATTTCATTTGGTGACCCCTAGTTCTTGTAATATGGGAATAAGTAAATAACTTTTCCTTATCCACTTTCTCCACATCACTCATGATTTTATATACCTCTATCATATCCCCCCTTAGTCTCCTCTTTTCCAAGCTGAAGAGTCCTAGCCTCTTTAATCTCTCCTCATATGGGACCCGTTCCAAACCCTTAATCATTTTAGTTTTCTAGCTAAGATAAATAATAAATCAGTGCAATTTTTCAGAGTGAATAACTATTAAAGCTTGTTTTTGAAAATGATATATTAGACCAGGGATGGGCAAACATTTTGGCCTGAGGGCCACACTGGGTTGGGGAAATTGCATGTAGGGCTGGGACAGGTGGGTTGGGGTGCAGGAGGGAGTGCGGGGTGTAGGAGGGGGTGTGGTGTGCAGGAAGGGGCTCAGAGCAAGGTGTTGGGGCAGAGGAGGAGTGCGGGGTGTACGAGGGGGCTCAGGGAAGGGTGTTGGGGTGCAGGAGGGGGTGCAGAGTGTGCGGGGGGGCTCAGGGCAGTGGTGCAGGGAGGGGTGTGGAGTGCAGAAGAGGGCTCAGGGCAGGGGGTTGGGGTGCGAGATGCAACAGGGGGATCAGGGCAGAGGGTTGGGGTGCAGGGTGTGGCAAAGGGCTCAATGCAGGGGGTTGGGGCTCAGGGCAGGGGGTTGGGGTGCAGGAGAGGTGTGGGGTGCAGGAGGGGGTTGAGGTGCAAGCAGGGGGCTCAGGGCAGGTTTCCCGTTCCCAGCCAATGGGAGCTTTGGGGGAGGTACCCACAGGCAAGAGCAGTGCACGGAGCCCTCTCCCCCACAGGCCACAGGGACATGGTACCAGCCGCTTCCCAGAGCAGAGTAGGGCCCGCAGCGCCACGGCGGTGGCAATGCCATGGGATGAATCCAAAGCACTGAGGGGCCGGATCCGGTTTGTCCACTCCTGTATTAGACTCAGATTTCACTGAGATTTGTGAATGGGATTTTTTTTCACCAGCTTGCACTGGTTGATGATCTTTCCTGCACTAGAAATAATACATTGCATTTCAAATTGTATCACACTTACTACTTATTGAGAGACTGCATGTGAAATGCTCAATTGTAAATGACTGATTTCACTAGGAATCCTACCACATATCTGTCCTTCAAACAAAGTTGTATTTGGTCCCAGAAAATGTTTCACATCACAACACGGCCATTACTGTGTCAGAGTGAAAAGTATACAGAATGGCAGAATTAAATACTTTTTTTTAAAAAGCTGCCCTAGGAACAAAATGAAAACCCCACAAATACAACTGTGACCATAAATAACAGGCCTTTTTAGTGTTCCCATAGTCGTGGATGCCAGGCTTCTTTGCAGGAACAGTAAGATTTTTAGACTGGAGCCAGAGGGGAAAAGGGACAGCACTGGAGGAAACCCTGGTAGGAGAGGAGGCATATCCCAGATAAGGCCCTACAGCTGGCTCGTTGGCCTCCTGGCCCTGTTTTCTGAGGATCTGTACAGGGATGGGCCCAGGGAACAGCCTGGGGAGGGAGCGGCACAGGAGCTGGAACAGATCAGCAGCAGGGTAAGTAGCAGCCAACATCTTTATTATAATTATGGGGGAAATTGCAGCATAAATGGGAGGGATTTTTGGGTTATGGCCAATAAAATAGTTATGGAGGGTTATTGGAATGGGATGGCTTCAGACTCCGTTGAGGGTGGAAGTCATGCCATTTCCCTGGACCTCTTCCTTCCGTTGGACCACCATGTAGCCAAGTGTGTGTGTGGGGGGAGAATTAAACATGCAACTAGGTTTCCACTTAAAGAAAATCGGGATTACAGGTTTAGCAAGCATCAGTGCATATTTCTGCATATATTGCTCTGGTTGTAGCTATGTCACACTGGTAGACTGATACAGTTACACCGTTACTACCATTAGAGCCTTGTCCCAGACAGCATAGATTATAAACCCCAGTGGCTATATGAAGTGAAAAAAGTCCCTTGTGGATGTCTGTACTTGGTCTACTGACCAAGTCCATCCACAGGGGAGAAGGAAGTAGGGGGAATCGGTTCTTGTATTAGCAAGCCTCCACATCCTAATTCAGTATCCTGTTAATGTTCAACTGAATTTTCCTGCCCTCATGGCAGGTAGTGCTTGAGAATTTTTCATGCAGGAGAATCTCAGTGACATTTTTGGGCAGGGTAAACTTCCAGTGGTTGCTCTGTGGCTTAACAGCCCTCTCCACTCTTTGATATGTTGTTCAGCCAGCAAGTGATGAAAAGATCTCCATTGTATAGATAGATGAAATTCCAGCACTAGCCTGGAACATTTGCTCCCTCTTCCACTCGGGGACCTCCAGCAGGCTTTCCCAGCCTGAAATAATATTGAAACCAATACTGGTATCAGGCCCCTGGTCTAAATAGCCTAACCTGGTATATTTAATTAAATCCGAAATTCCTTATTATGTCTTTGGTCTGGATACATGGCTACCAGGAACTTCTGAAGATGCCAGTGTGTAAAGATGGAATAAAAGTATCAAATTATGCTATGACAGATGGGGGGGATTTTTTTCTCTTTCTATGGACCAAAAATAATTTTAAAAGTTGAAGGCCCTGTTGAAGGCAATCATCCAGGACTCTTGAGGAGAGGACCCTCAACCAGCATGGAAAAAGGAAAAGGCTCAGATGACCTGTTGCTTGAGATATGGCACAGGTCAGAACAACGAACACCTGGAGCAGGAGATGGAAAGAGAGAAGGCAGTGAGGGAGAATAGTGATGCAGTTCTTGATCATGCCCACAGGATGAGGGAGCAGTGTGAGTGGCTGGCCATCCTGATGGCTAGCAGCCTCCAGCTCCTGCACCATCATTAATGCGTACGGACTCTCCTTCACTTTACCACATCCTGCACCCTGTGCAGCCATTGGACAATCCAAAGATGGGGTTGGCTATGACCCACTCTATGAACTGGAATGGGCAGATGTTCCCCATTTATTCTATCCCTATACAATGTGTACATCTGCAGGTAATGAGAATGGATACACACACAACATCCAGTTAGCAATGAGACTCTAGGTAATGGCACAATTCTGCAAATTTGCACTTTCACTTACTTGTGTATATGGAGCTAGGATGCCTGCAATGGTTTTCAGAATACTTTTGATTATGTTAATAAGTTGGTTTGCTTGAAAAAAGATAGTCATGAAGTTTTCCAAAGCTTTTAATAAAATATCAAACTCTTACCATATAAAAGCGACAGCAAATAAACTCATATGTCTCTTACAGCTGCACAGGGCACATTTCCTCATGTGTCACCCTGCACTGAAAGGATATGGGAACACAAGGAATCACTCGTATTTCCCTTGCTTGCCTGGACTAGTCTCAGTAATGACAAAGCACTTTCTGGTTGCCTGTACTAGATCTGCAAACCAATGGTGTCAGGCTTACTCCATGTGAAAATTCTCACCCTTATCCACCAGATCTCAGCACGCTGCCATCATGCAACTTGCTGGTACATGCCTGCATTGGTGTTTATGACTCTGCCTTTTTGATTAACTGAGGCAGGGGCGGGCAAACTTTTTGGCCTGAGGGCCGCATCGGGTTTTGGAAATTGTATGGAGGGCCGGTTAAGGGAGGCTGTGCCTCTTCAAACAGCCAGGTGTGGCCCAGACCCCACCCCCTATCTGCCCCCCCCCTTCTTGCCCCGATGTGCTCCTTCCCCATCCAATCCCCCTCCCATTCCCTTACGGCCCTCCTGTGTCTGAACAGCACATAGAACAATGAGGCCCAGTGGATAGGGCACTGGATTGGAAGTGACAAGTCAAGGGCTCTAATTCCTGTCTCTGCTGTGGACCAGCTATGTAACCTTGGATGTGTCATTTCAGGGTAAGTGAAACAAACAGGAATAGGGAGGACAAGGTAACAATAATACAAGCATGTGTTTCATGTACATTAGCTGTGCACACAATGTAACTTACTGCCAGTGGAACCATTTTTATGTGAGTGTTCTGTAGGTAAAACAGAGCAGAGACTCTTCCAGAGGCACTTGAAGGAAACAAGGTAGTGAGTGGATTTATGATTTTTTGGTAGGAGTTACCATGGTCATAAGGGTCAGTACAGGGGAGAACTCCAGAAGTGAATGAATTAGCAATGAGGGCAAGGAATTTTGTAGGAGCAAAAATACAATCAACAGCACAATAGGTAATTAGTAATGTAAGTCTCAATCCTGCAATAGATCTGAGTAGTTGAATCCATGTGCCCCCATACCACTTCATTGCAGGACTGGGTCTTTATTCAGTTTCCCCTGTGTCTTACTCAGCAACAGGAAGAGGAAAACCATTGTTAAAAATAGTAAGTATGATTGCAAACCACAAAAGTTGGCAGGTTGACTCAGGAGGCTGAGATGACTTTTAACTAATTGGGGGGGGGGGGGGGGGGGGGAGTCTAGATTAAGTTGACAATGTCCCTCTCAGCAAAAGCTTCATTTAACTTTTCAACTCAGATTTCTTCTAGTGCCAAGGCCTACAAATAACTGTAATAACTGATCATGATGTAAATGGTATCAACTACTACAATTAAAATTACATAATGGTTTCCATTCCAATGTTACTCAGAACCTTCCTCAATTGTCACCCATCAGTCTGAAATTTTCCAGACCCCAATGGGTGTGTTACTTTTTTGGAAGTTTAAACCAAAATTCAAGAATGAGGAAAGTAAAACTCAAAATAGCTAAAAGTAATTTACAATTATAATGCAGTATTTTCAAATATTTTAAACTGTTACACTGATATTTTAGTTTTGTAATGTACAATCCAAGCTCCAAATATAATCTTAAATGACAATAAGTACACTATGGTAAGCTAAACAGAATGTCAGACTGCTGCCTTCTTTGAGTACTGCTTTTGTGGTTTATGAGTCATCAAAAGATCTAGATTAAATCATTTCCTTGTAATTCACTGCATTCCAGCCATTATTCTCTAGTCACCTGATTCTGAAACCTTTACTCTTGCAATTTGTACAATTGATTTAAATGGGAATAGTCTCATGAGTAAGAATTTCAGGCTTGGGACCCTATGCATTTATGAAATGGAGCAAAGTTGTTCTGTGCTGAATTATAACAGACTTATTCTAAATGTTTGTGAAAAAATATATTCAGTCCTTTCTCTTAGTAATAAAAATGTTTTGCTTGTTTCTAAGATTATCTTTTAGATTGCTAACATACATTAAACTTACAGGAGTAAATATGGAATGAAAATGATGACTTACTGCATGTATTTTAGTACAGCAACTTATATTTGCATAAAACCACTTTGTAATGGAGACCCACATTAAAGATTTATGTTAAGCAGACAAAGGAGCCACTACCTGGATTTATATAATTTATTTTCAAATTAAAAAGTTACCCCTATAAAACAAAACATCTGGATAGAGAATTAAAGGATATTTACTCATCTGTATCAGACTCATTCCTCCCATTCATGGCACACAAGGGAGATTCCAGGGATAGCTGGAAGTCATGGTAGCTCCTGGAAGCACAAGTAAGGAAAATGTTCATGCAGTCCAGGGGCAACAGCAAGCATGGCTAGGCAGCAAAGCAGAGGACTTGAAACCAAGATAACATGAGAGGTGAGAATTTGGCTTTTAATAGCACAGGCATTTGTTAAACACCTTAGAGACCATGAAAGCTTATGCTCAAATAAATCTGTTAGTCTCTAAGGTGCCAGAAGTACTCCTGTTCTTTCTTCTCTGTGTCTGTTTTTCATAGTTTTAGCTTTTCTAAAGCACACAGTTCTTGCACTTATTTAAGTCTAACAGCTTTTAAAAAATCTTTACACCTTCCCCTACAACAATAAAAGTTATGTCTGCAAAGGATTGTATCTATCATAAAAGTTACTGAGTCTTACCTAATCTATAAACATCATTTATAGTGCCTCAGTGACCTCATGTGCAAAGGTGTTCTATTGTTGAATTGCTGTTACAATAAGGACATGTTTCTCTCTGATCTCAACTAAACTCTCCCTTCTTTAGTCTGAAGTCATTCTTTCCTGTTTTTCTTTCCAATAATGTCAACCTGTTACATAATTGTTTCATTACACTGTAAAATACATACAAAAGCAAATATTCTTCCTAGAGGGATTTTTTCCCTCCAAAAAATAAACTGCTTAAATTTCAACATTAAGTAGGCAGATGTTCCCTAAAGTTGGCTGATGTGTGGTATTTTGAAAAATCAACTTTTTGGCATTTGATTTTACATTTTGGCACTAGTTTTGAAAGTAAGCCACTGAGCTGTTGCCCTGCCAATACATTGCATAACATTTTGTTACTAATTATTGTGAAAGGGCAGGCCTCTAAAGCATCAAAGCATTCTAGAAAGTGATATCTGAATTCTCATGGCAACTTTCTAGCTGCTTCCTGGATTCCGTTAGGTCTAAATATGAGAGTTGGAAGGAAAGGGGAAGATTGTTGAGATTTTGCCTTGACCAGAGAAAGGACTGAAGATCTGCCTTCTGCTCAACAAACCCCAGTGAGGGAAACTGGAGATTGCTGATCCCAAACTCAGACCTCCTATTGAAGTAAATTTAGGATGAAGGGCTATTGGCTCCATAAATTATGCGACCTCAAGTTAATGGAGATGCAAACTGTAAGTGTTGTTCAGAAGGATGGTTTGTCTTCAGAGTACATCTAATTAGCATCAATATTAAATCTGCAGTTGAGGAGGAACTTTGAACAGAAAATTTGGCATGACCTCCACAGAACATTGGAAAAGGAAGGTTCCGTAGCTGTTGGGAATAATAGTTGGGGATTGGCAGTTAGATCTTGCTGGCTAAGAGCTTCCCTTAGGAAAAGGGGAGTCTCTTTAGGAAGAACCAGAGTTAGCTAGATGGTTACAAAATCATGAGAAATAGCTTGTTCCCAGTAAAAACGAGGAGTCCTGTGGCACCTTAGAGATTAACAAATTTAGAGATGCATCTGATGAAAGGGGTTCTAGCCCATGAAAGCTTATGCCCAAATAAATCTTTAAGGTGCCACAAGGACTACTCGTTTTTGCTGATACAGACTAACACAGCTACCACTCTGAAACCTTGTTCCCAGTGTTCTACATGGCAGAGATTGTATTTTGTCTTGTCTTTTCTTTCAATATATGTAACTTTAACAGGAAGGGACCAAAGAACAAGGCAGCTTCAAAATGGTTTATTTCTGAAAGGAAAGAAAGAATACTGATCAGTAACTGAACATTTATAGTAATGAGCATTAGAAGAAAGGCTGGTGATTGTGGACTAGACAGGTTGCCACAATCCTTCCATTCTTCAGGCACCTCTAGAGCATCTATTAAGTAGCAGCCCAGATTACAACTATCTTGATATTGTGCATCTGTGAAAGGGATCAAGCACCACCAATAAGGAAAAGACATTTAGGACCCAAATCTGCACTGCTGAAGTCAAATGGAAGTTTTGCAACGGGAATGACAATGGTTCAGCAGCCTCCTCTGGTCAGGCACTGGACATAAACTTCAACCTAAATACTGGGAAAAGATGTATTCATTTCAGCTACTTGTTCACTGTGGAGGTGTTTAGTTTATTTGGAAATGACTGGTTTAATAGTCAGATGTAATGTAATTGTTTTACATTTTACCGTAAGTGTGGCTTGCAATTGACTCCTTTCGAGATCTGCAAGTTAGAAAAATTGTTAGCTATTTTAAACTTGTCTCATTCTGGCCTCTCCCATTCCTAAATGGGAGACAAGATTACTGTACGTTAGTACCAACAGCCAACCAGGAGTGCTCACCATTATGTTTTTGCTCCTTTATAATTTTCTGTATTTTGTTTGTGACATCTAAATTATTTGCTGTGGAAATCCATGTCTAAAACTAGTCTAGATAAAGTGCTAAGAAACCTATTGCAGGAAATGATCCTACAATGCCGGAAGAGAAAGTCTGCATCGGTGGTTCTGAACCTTGTCAGACTACTGTACCCCTTTCAGGAGTCTGATTTGTCTTGCGTACTCTATCTTACAAAATGAGACATAAAAATTAGGGCTGTCAATTAATCACAGTTAACTCACACGATTAACTCAAAAAAATTAATCATGATTAATCACACTGTTAAACAATAGAATATCAATTGAAATGTATTAAATATTTGTGGATGTTTTTCTACATTTTCAAATATATCTATTTCAATTACAACACAGAATACAAAGTGTAGAGTGCTCACTTTATATTATTTTTGATTTTTTAATCACGTGATTAATCACTATTAATTTTTTTAATCGCTTGACAGCCCTAATAAAAATGTGTCACAGCACACTATTACTGAAAAAATGCTTACTTTCCCATTTTTAGAATATAATCATAAAATAAATCAATTGGAATATAAATAATATACTAACATTTCAGTGTATACTTATAGTATATAGCGCAGTATAAACAAGTCATTGTAAGAAATTTTAGTTTGTACTGACTGCTAGTACTTTTTATATAACCTGTTGTAAAACTAGGCAAATATCTAGATGAGTTGATGTACCCTGTCGAAGACCTCTGCGTTCTCCCAGGGGTACATGTACCCCTGGTTGAGAACCACTGGTCTAGATGAGCTAAAAGAACCTAAAAGCCACAGTAATGGCCCAGTATTTTATTGGAGACCATGAAGTGAGGTATTTCTTGGCAACGCTTGCAAAAGCCCCTACTTGTATCCTCTGTGCATTCTGCAATCAGTGCTGTGGAGGCAGCAGAGTTAGGGATGACTCCATCACCCTACTTCAAATCCACATAGAAATACCATGATTATTAATGATGCTCTTGTCAGAAATCTGTCCCATGCGTCACCCTTCCTCATACAAGCCCCTCTCTGAGAGACTTTATTTTGGATCCAGCTACCAGATTGAAAGCTTTGACTTCTTTTCATCCCTCACATTGCTTCCCTCCACCCTGGCTCTCCTGCCCACTTCTATCTCTACTGCCTCAGCTCCAATCCACAGCTTCGACTACTTGCCTATCCCGCAATCAGCTCTTCCCCTGTGACACAGCTCCAATCCCTCTACTATCCCCACCCTTACATCCCTGAACCCCAAACTCCTCTCCTTCAGCTGAGTAGCCCCTCTTGCCCGTCCAGGACTCACCCTTGGTGTCATCTGGAGGGTCCAAGGACCAATCCACTCCATCCTCTCCTGTAGTCTTCAGCAGTTGGCTGATGGCTTGCTCATCCCATCTCCTTCTTTGAGGCACCACTGCCTCCCGCATCACATGAAATGCATCTTCAGGGGCCCATTAATCTAAGAAAATACATTTTCAGGGATAATGACTACTGCCCTTCCTCCTGCTTTCTGGAGGAACCTGGCTCATGTTGAGCCCCATCTTCTATTGGTTGGGCATACAGAAACTCTGCCCTCCTAGACCAAGGATTTCTTACAATGGAGCATACTCCCATATATGGACTTAAATCTTCCCCAGAGGGAATCCCTGCCACTAGTGGATGGGGCTTCCTCCTAAACCCAGTCTACAGAAAGCCTGGCCAGAGCCCAGCACCCTCACTGTAGGCCGTGTGGACAGGGCAATGGCCCTGCCCTTGAAGATGCATCATCTTGGAATTGAAGGGATCATGTCCCCTTTTAGCAAATCCTGTGAAGATGCTTTCCTTGACAATGGGAAGGCAGAGACTTAACAAGCTGGCAGCACCAAGTGGTGTGGGGCAGCAAGTGGTGTGGGGCTAGGAATTACTCTCTTCAGAGCCCAGCAGCTATCAGCTCTGGACCTCTTACCTGCCTAATGATACAGCTTTACTCTCCTTTAAACCCCTCTTTTTTACCTGACCTCTGTACAAAAACATAAGACACTTTCAATTTTAAAAACAGGTATTTTATTTGGAGAGGTGGTTTGGGCAGTATGTATCACAGGAACCGCTGGAGTGCCTGATCTCTAATTTGCACCATAAACTCTATGCCAGGCCCTGAACTGACATACTACCCTGTTTCCCCGAAAATAAGACAGTGTCTTATATTAATTTTTGCTCCCAAAGATGCGCTAGGTCTTATTTTCAGGGGATGTCTTATTTTTCAGAAATGAAAAATGCCTTATTATCGGTGGATGCCTTATTATCGGGGAGGTCTTATTATCGGGGGGATGCCTTATATTACAACGAGAGGCAAAACTGTAAGTAGGCCTTATTTTCGGAGGATGTCTTATTTTCGGGGAAACAGGGTAATTTTCAAGATGCTATAATTACTTATCTGGATTTTATATGTTTGAAAATTTGGCTTTAAGAGGAAATCCCGTAGCATCCTTAACTACGGAGTTGCTACTGCATAATCCTCCACACACTTGGTTGGGTTTCTACACTATAATCAACCTGGGATTAACCAGAAGCTTCTGGTAGTGCAAAGGACAGCTTTCACAGACAGGTGGGCTGATATTAGTAACGTATTACATTTATCTGTATTCTTTACAGGCTAAATTTAAGGTTCTGCTAATCCTTTATAAATCCCTAAATATCTGAAAAGTAATTAATTGCAAGCATGGAGGAGGAAGAGACCAATAAAAGATATATCAGATCTGCCTAAAGACAGACAGCATCCTAGAGTGAAAACAAACAGAACAGCTACTACAGCTTCTGTGGGGAGCTCCCTCACTGATTTCAGTCAGATAGCTGATTGAAAAGGTCTTGGAAAAGGGGTAGGCAGGATCAGTTTGGATAAAATATAAGGGAAGGTGCCGGTGCCTGTGACAGGTCAGGATGCATAGACCCTTGTTCCTTGTGAGCAATGATAAAGTTAACCTTCTTGCCCTAGAAAAGGCCACAGATAAAGACAATGTTGTTGTGCTGGAAAGATGTTTAATGGCTGCCATCAAGCGAGTCTTTCATCTACAATCACAAATCTGGTTAAAGCTAAGCACCCGTCTTTCAGGCTCCATGGAAGGCACAATTAATCTCTTTTATGTTGTGACATAGTTGGAAATAAAAGCTGCTACTGCCCAAAGCAATGGGCTATATGGCAATGCTTAAGCAGAAGCTAACCTCTGTGGGATGTGTTCCCTGATTGCAAATACAGAAGCTATGGGAGCATAAGCTAAGTGTGCGTGTAGAGAAGAAAGCCAGCAGACAGCAACAGAAGCCTCTTTGGCATGAGCGTGGTCCTGACAAGGAGCAGAGACACAAAATTCCTTGAGAACTGACTGGTTTGGGGATTGGCTCAGCAAGGAAACTGCCTTACTCATTACACCATCCAGGGAAACTAGGTGACCAGACAGCAAGTGTGAAAAATCAGGACAGGGGGTGGGGGTGTAATAGGAGCCAAAATAAGATCCAAAAATTGGGACTGTCCCTATAAAATCAGGACATCAGGTCACTCTAATGGAAACAGGACTCTCTGCACATCCTTTGTAAATCAACAGGATTTACAAAAAATACCAAAAAATACACCTGACTCACCTCATCAATTTCTCTTCCTAATGGACACAAATGTGGACCCCCCCCCAAAGTTGCTTATGTGGTTAAGCCAAAGGGGGGTGGCAACAATCTAAAACAGGGGTTCTCAAACTGGGGGTCAGGAGGTTATTGCATGGGGGGGGGGTCATGAGCTGTCAGCCTCCACCCCAAATCCCGCTTTGCCTCCAGCATTTATAATGGTGTTAAATATATAAACAAGTGTTTTTAATTTATAAGGGGAGGGGGTCGCGCTCAGAGGCTCCTTGCATGTGAAAGGGGTCCCCAGTACAAAAGTTTGAGAGTCACTGGTCTAAAAGCCCAGAAGCCAGAGCTGCCTGCCTGGGGAGCAGCTGGAACCACTTCCTATGGCTGGGCCTTGCCACCCTATTGCCTGCATGCTCTGAAGATAGGAGTTTTTCGGTGGGGATGGTGGGGGCAGGGAACGCGGCAGCTCTGACCCATCCCTCGCACCTCTGCTTCCACCATCCGCATCTCACAGTGCCCAAGTCAGGCCCAGCCCGGCTCTTGACTCACACGCCCTCTGGCCAGACGCCCGTCGCGTCCCTGTGGGCAGAGCCGGCTCGCCCCCAGTTAGGGACTTTCCCCCTATGCTACGCGGCGAGAACAGTCACTCGGCGCGTCCAGCTCCGCGGGGCAGCGCCGACCCTCACCCCGCGAGCGTAGGCGGCGGCCGGCCGCCTCCCCCAGCTACCAGCAGGCGGAGCTGCAGGGAGCGGGTCCCCGCTGCAGCGGGGGGAGGGGAAGGAAGCGGAAGGAGCCGCCGCGCTGAGGGGGGAGCAGGCGCTGTGTGGAGCCGCCGCCGCCGCTGCCTGGTGCGCGGCACGGAGAGAACGAGCAGGGGAAACGGCTCCTCTGCCGGCCGGCTCCGTGCGCGCGAGACAGCGGGAGCCAGGTGAGGCCTCGACAGAAGGGAAAGGGGGGACCCGGATGATGCCGAATTCGGCGCCCGCGAGGGGGGGCAGACGGAGGGGAAAAGCCCCACGTGACCAGCGCGTGGGGGAGGAGGCTCGCGCGCCCCGTTCGAATCCCAACTGCCTGGGACCGGAGCGGCAAGGCAACTCTTGCGCGTGCGCATCGGCGCCGCTCCCCCTCCCGTCGCGTGCGTGTACATGTGCGTGTGCGCGCGCTGGGTGCCCGTACGAGGCGTTTGCTGCGGGACCGGGACACGTGCGCGGCGCGACCGCCATGTTGATTCCTAGCGCAGCTGTGTGGGAGGGGACAATATGAGACAAGGAGGAGGGAAAGGGAGTGAGTTCTCGCGAGGCTGTGTGGTTCCCGTGGGAGCTGGCCGGCAGCAGGATGGCGGCGCGGCGCTGGGCTTGCTGGGTAATGGTACCTGGGGTCTAGGGGGCGGGGACCGTGGGAACAGCCTCCTCGCACCCTGCCTGCCTCAGGGCACACGCGGGGCGGGGTTGAGCACCCTAGGGAATCGGACCAGCGCGTGCTGGGCCCGTGCGGTAACCGTTGCTGCTCCACTGACCTGATCTCCCTTGCTGACCCGCTGTGGCCCACTGGCAGTTTGTGTTCCCCCTGCAGCGTTGCCTGCTGTCTGCCCTCAAGTGCCCCCCGTTATCAGTCCCTGCTGTCTGTCCCGAAGCGTCCCTTGCTGTCTGCCTGCCCCATAGCCCTGCCCTGGAGTGCCCTTATATTTATAGGACAGTTACCGGTCATAATACACCATCTACTGCCAAAAGGCAGTTATATTTATATTTTCTCATGCAGCCCTGCCTCTTCCCAGCACCTCCATTGTCCTCAGGTAAACCAGACTTCCTGCACTCTCACCATGCCCTATTGTAGCACCTTGGGCCATCTTCTGGGCAGCGTGCTTAAGCACCCCAAACACATCTCTTATATCTACAATGTGCCTAGCACACTGTGGTCACTACTGGAAATCAGAACAAATAATAATGCTGTTCCCCTGTGTAGACCTGGCTCCCAGGACTGCTTTGTCTGCTCCTTGCATGTTTCTGCTGTGATACCTCTGAGGGTGCCCTGTAACACCTTCACCACTTCTGTTTTACAGGCATGCCAATATCATGGTTGTGATAGGTGAGGTAGAAAAGTCTAAATAGAATGGACAGTGATGCCAGGTACTGCAGACATGACCTCCCGTGACTATACTGTGGTGTGCTGCGCTGCAGCACCTGAAACACGCTTTCTCTTATATTTGAAAAGTGCCTTGCACACTGTGACCACTATTGGAAATTAAAGAAAATAATAATATTCTGTAGCACCCAAGCATTCCAACTCTGCAGTACTCCCTGCATTTCTAATCTTGGTCCCTCACGGGTTTTGCATTTGGTCCTACTCCTGTCCTGTAGCATCCCTGTTACGTTTCACTTCTGGTTACTCAAGGCGTCCTGACAGTTCTCCTATGCTAAAATTGCAACATCCCTTGTTGTTACAGTTCTAGACTGCTATATAGCTCTGAAATTTCTACAGAGTCTATACATGTGACACTCAATTCTTTAAGCCTGGATTTCTGGAGCATATTATCAGTTATTGAGAAATGTGGTCTATTAATTTTATGATGGGACTACCCATGCACTGGGATCTGTATTGCTATTACCAGGTTCGCTGTACCTTGTAACTTAGTGCACATAAGTGGACTCAAGTTTCCAGAGGTGGAACTCTGGCGTATGATCCAGCCCCAATTAAATACTAAGATGGCAAACCTTTGAGAACACACTTTTTGTTTGTGTTTTTCTAGTTGTAATGTTAGATTAATCTTATTAACTATTATTCACTTGCTGAAGTTTTTGCTTCTGATGTGTTTTAAGACTTGATTATACAAGAACTGATGCCCCAAAATTAGTTTGTAGATTTGTAACTTATGATTTAAAAGGTTTTGTTGTAAGTAAATATACGTTTCCAAGAAAGTAAGTTGAATACAGTAAAATTGGTATTGTTCTATTTTACATAAAAAAAATCTGAGCATTTTTAAAGTACTTTGTTTAAGGTTAATAGAAGCAATAGCTATTATTAAAAAAACGGATGTTGTAACTCTAGGAGTGAAAAAAATAGACAGGAGTTTTGCAGATTTTATGAAGTAGAAGAGTATGTGCTAAGATGTTCACTATTTTCACAAGGCACTAAGACAGAGAGCCTGGAGATTGGGGTCTTCCTAGCTCTGCTGCAGATGTCTGGTGAAATCTGGGCCCTGTTGAAGTGAATGGCAAAACTCCAGCTGATTTCAGTGAAGTCAGGATTCGCTGTCAGTATGACCTTGAGCCAGTTACTTAGAGTCTGATCCAACTCCAGTTGAAGGCTTTTCATTAATTTTGTTGCTCTCAAGATTGTATAAAATAAGTAGTTTTAAGAGGAAATGTTTTAGAGCCCAAGATTGGGCCCAAACTTGCAACTCTTGCACAATAAATTATTTCTTTTCATTCTATTGAATGGTGTAACTATGGGTATGTCTACACTATGGGATTAATCCGAATTTATATAATTCGAATTTTGGAAACAGATTGTATAAAGTCGAATGTATGCGGCCACACTAAGCACATTAATTCGGCGGTGTGCGTCCATGTACCGGGGCTAGCGTCAATTTCCGGAGCGTTGCACTGTGGGTAGCTGTCCCATAGTTCCCGCAGTCTCCTCCGCCCATTGGAATTCTGGGTTGAAATCCCAATGCCTGATGGGGCCAAAAACATTGTCGCGGGTGGTTCTGGGTACATCCTCCCCCCTCTCCAGGAAAGCAACGGCAGACAACCATTTCGTGCCTTTTTCCTGGATGAACAGTGCAGACGCCATACCACGGCAAGCATGGAGCCCACTCAGCTTAAGACAGCAGTCATGAACATTGTAAGCACCTCGCGCGTTATCATGCAGTTTATGCTGAACCAGAACCTGCAAAACCAGGCAGCGAGGAGGCGAGAGTGATGAGGACATGGAATTCTGTCAAACCGCTGGCCCCGGTGCTTTGGAGATCATGCTGTTAATGGGGCAGGTTCTATCCGTGGAACGCCGATTCTGGGCCCGGGAAACAAGCACAGACTGGTGGGACCGCATAGTGTTGCAGGTGTGGGATGATTCCCAGGGGCTGCGAAACTTTCGCATGCAGAGGGCACTTTCATGGAACTTTGTGACTTGCTTTCCCCTGCCCTGAAGCGCCAGAATACCAAGATGAGAGCAGCCTTCACAGTTGAGAAGCGAGTGGCGATAGCCCTGTGGAAGCTTGCAACTCCAGACAGCTACCAGTCAGTCGGGAATCAATTTGGAGTGGGCAAATCTACCGTGGGGACTGCTGTGATGCAAGTAGCCAAAGCAATTACTGAGCTGCTGCTACGAAAGGTAGTGACTCTGGGAAATGTGCAGGTCATAGTGGATGGCTTTGCTGCAATGGGATTCCCTAATTGTGGTGGGGCGATAGATGGAACCCATATTCCTATCTTGGCACCCGAGCACCAGGGTACCCAGTACATAAACCGCAAGGGGTACTTTTCAGTGGTGCTGCAAGCACTTGTGAATCACATGGGACGTTTCACCAACATCAACGTGGGCTGGCCGGGAAGGGTTCATGACGCTCGCGTCTTCAGGAACACTACTCTGTTTAACCGGCTGCAGCAAGGGACTTACTTCCCAGACCAGAAAATAACCGTTGGGGATGTTGAAATGCCTATAGTTATCCTTGGGGACCCAGCCTACCCCTTAATGCCATGGCTCATGAAGCCATACACAGGCAGCCTGGACAGGAGTCAGGAGCTGTTCAACTACAGGCTGAGCAAGTGCAGAATGGTGGTAGAATGTGCATTTGGCCATTTAAAAGGTCGCTGGCGATCGTTACTGACTCGCTCAGACCTCAGCCAAACCAATATCCCCATTGTTATTGCTGCTTGCTGTGTGCTCCACAATCTCTGTGAGAGTAAGGGCGAGACCTTTATGGCGGGGTGGGAGGCTGAGGCAAATTGCCTGGCTGCTGATTATGCGCAGCCAGACACCAGGGCAATTAGAAGATCACACCAGGAAGTGCTGTGCATCAGAGAAGCTTTGAAAAGCAGTTTCATGACTGGCCAGGCTACGGTGTGAAAGTTCTGTTTGTTGAAAACCCGCCCCCTGATTGACTCATTCCCTGTAAGCAAACCACCCTCCCCCCTTAAATCACAGCTTGCTTTTAAAGGAAATAAAGTCACTATCGTTTAAAAATCATGTATTCTTTATTAATTGATTATAAACATAGGGAGAGAACCGACAAGGTAACCTGGGTGAGGTTTGGGAGGAGGATAGGAGGGAAGTAAAAGGCCACTGAAAAAATTCAATATAATGACAGACTTTTGGTTGGGCTGTCCACTGGGGTGGAGTGGGAGGGTGCATGGAGCCTCCCCCTCCCCCCCCCCCGTTCTTACACGTCTGGGTGAGGAGGCTATGGAACATGGTGAGGGGGGAGGGAAGTTATACAGTGGCTGCAGCGGCACTCTGTTATCCTGCTGCCGTTCTTGAAGCTCCACCAGACCCCGGAGCATGTCCGTTTGATCACGCACCAGCCCCAGCGTTGCAGCCTGCCACCTCTCATCTCGAGCGTCCCTCATGACCTCACGTTCACTGGCATCGTTCCTAAATTTAGATACCGTGTCCTTCCACTCATTCAAATGAGCTCTTTCATTACAGGTGCATTCCATTATTTCTGTGAACATCTCGTCTCGCGTCCTCTTTCTCCGCCGCCTTATCTGAGATAGCCTTCGGGACGGAGGAGGGAGGCTTGAAAAATTTGCAGCTGCTGGAGGGAGGGTTGAAAAAAAGGAGAGAAGTTTTTAAAATGATACATTTTAAAGAACAATGCTCATACTCTTTCATGGTGAACAACACTATTCACATTACATAGCACATGTGATTTCAGTACAAGGTCGCATTTTCCATCTTAATATTGAGTGCCTGTGGCTTTGGTGTTAGAGATCACAGACGCAGGTCCAGGCAACAGAATTCGGCTTGCATGCGGCCATGGTAAGCCATTGTCTTTCGGCTTCTGCAGCCTTCATAAAAGCAGCCCCCTCCTTTCCCACATACCAAGCAAAGCCCATTGAGTGCTGCAGTTTTCCTGTTAACGTGCAGCAGCAGAAACCAAACTAACCCCCCCCCCCCCCCCAATTCTCTGGGATGATCGCTTTATCCCTCCCCCCACCGCGTGGCTGGTATCATGGAAGATCCCTGCTAGCCAAAGGCAAAAAGCTCAGCACCTCTTTAATTAAAAAATGTTTATTTCTTTAAGTAATTAACTATTTCAAATAACGTAATTATTGCGGGGGAAAAAATAAGCTTAATCATATTTTCTCTGTGAAGATATTTAACATTTGCAGAATCTGAAAAAATTACCAGACACTTACCTAGAACACCAAATGTACTTCAGAGTTAAGTATGAAAGAAGAGTTGGGTCTTTGTCAGGGAGGCCCAGGGACAAGGCTCTAGTCCATTCCACTTTCTCTGCCACCTCACCTGTTGAGCAATGGGAAGGTGCTCTGATTTCTGCCAGTGTTCCTTCCTACTCTGCTCAGGGGTTCTGTTTTGTATGGGCTTCTGGTTAGTAAGAGTCTAATAAATTTGAAGCTTCACCATCCTGTTTTTTCTTGAAAGGATGAAGGAGCTTTCTCTCTTATTCCTCTCCCAGAACCTTCTGGCCTACTGAGTTGGGGGATTCTTCATTATTCTACCCATTCCCCAGAGCTTTCTGGCGTCTGCAAGGATGGAAAGGCTCTGTTACTCTATCCTTCCACCAGCATTCTGGCAGAAGTAGATGGGAGAGAGCATCTTTTCCTTCTATACTCCGCACGGTACTCAGGCAGCTGGTTAGAGGTCTCTGCTTCTTCCACAGCCTCCATTTTTGTAACATTTAATTGGTTCACTTTTTGTTCAAATTTGGCAGGTTATCTTTACAAAATTTGTTTTAAAGACTTATTCTGTGGAAATTAATGCTGTAGCTTCCCTCATTTGGTAAGGAAAGCTCACTCATCTGGGATGATTAGTTTTTTCAAGTTGACAGCATTTGCTTTAGCACCAATCTTGCATTGTGCTTATGAGAACTTGCTTATAAATCAAGTTTTACAGGTAGTTTTATATAACTATAGCCTTAAGGGCACTATAGACATGGCTTCTCTTTTCAAATGTCGCTTTCACAGTAGAGCAGACTTCATAAAAGAGAACTTTTAAGATCAGATTCACTAAAATATATCCCTAGACTTCTGTAACATCCAGGCCCTGGTAGCCCAGGTATGCTAACTCTTTTGCACTGCTATGTTTTTATTTGCATAAAACATTTGTGTTCTGTTTGGAAAAAAAAAATTAATTAATTTTGAAATATCTTTATTAGAAGTAGGATTAAACTTGAAGTAACAGTTTTTTTTCTATTGTATAATATACTTTCTAGACTAAAATCATGATTTTAAACAAATAGTACAGTACTGTACAGTTAAGAACTCAATAATTCTTGCTTCTACACCATTTCTCTCCAAAATCACTCTTGTCTTGTTTTGTTGACCCTTGTTCAAGCTGTTCTGGTACTGAAGTCAAACATGTTTTTTAAGGTACCCCCAAGATTTTAATGGAGAGTGAAGGACAGCCTATCATGTTTGTATGTGCTCCTAGATTGGGATGAGGTTTGAAGTACAGCAAAATATAACTTACGTTGCATATTTTGGCATCTGTAATCTAAGTAAAGGTGAGGGCAAAACATGGCATGTTGACAAAAGTCTGCTTCAGTCTATTACTGTCTAATCATAATTAGTTTGTTAGGATTGTTTGCATTTGAGCAGTGACAGTAGTTACCCTATTTTATATTCTTGCTTGCTTTGGCTTAACATTGTGTCATCATTTTGTTTGTTGTAACTGGTAGCAAATTAGTCATTAATCAGAAAAGCAACAAAATAATAGAAAATTACTTGATTTTTACATTGATTCAAATGCTGAGAACATAAATCCTGTAGTGCTTTTGTATTTGTTTCCTTTCTGTTGATATGAAGTTTTCTTTTTATATCTGCAACCAAGCCGGGGGCTATCACTGAAAGGAATTTTAGGTGTTTCTTAAATTAAAACTTTATTGCATAAATAAAAACATGAATTTGATCTTAAAACTGATGGGAACCTGATTTCTAAAAAATAGTGAAGGAAGCCTTTTCGCTTAAATTAAAGCAGAATTTGAATGATGTAGAAGAATTCACCATTTCCTTTGTTCATTTTAAGAATGTTCCAATTTTGTCAGGAGTTGTCCAACTTTTATATTTTGGGCCATACTTTAATACAGATATTGCCTTCTCCTGTTCACTGTCTCACAAGCCACCTTCCTTCCTATTTTTAATATTTTATAATATTCCCATGGCAGCTATAATGATTGCTGGAAAATATTTAGAAAAGTGTTTGTCCTTTTAGTTGTCTTTAATAAGGTAAAATGACAAGCTTGTATCATGTGACCAGTGGGTTCTCCCTTATTCACAGCAAGTGTTTTACAGACCATGTATGGTCCACTAGAATCTCTGTAGTAGAACAATATTAAGAAAATATTTTGAATGGTAAAGAGATCCAATTTTGATGTATTAAAACAGAATCAAAATATTAGTTTGAAGTGAGTGGGAATACTTTTTTGTAATAAAAATATATATTCTCATCAAAAATAACCAAAGTCAGTCTACAGTATTTATCAATACAACAGAAAAATTAAAATTTAGACTAAATGAGAAGCAGCTTGCGGGTGGGGAGAGGAGGGAATTGTTTTTCTGATGACTACATTTGGCATGCATAGTTCAGAATGAATCTGTACTTATTTTTACTTTGCATTTGTAGGACTCATTATTTTTACAAATACTGAAAATCAGTTGCCTGCAGAATTTTACTGTTTTGTTTGACTTGCAGTATTTTTATGGCTGTTTGTTTTTGTTTTTGTTTTATTTATTATGTTTACAGTTTTTCATTGTATCTAGCTCTGAAAGCCAGAGTAAAACAGCAGTCAGTTTAACTGACCAGAATTTGATCATGTTGACAGCCATCAGTATGCTATCTAAATTGGCACAATTAAAAAAAAAAATTTTTCTGAACTCTACTTTGCACCAGTGCAGATCTGTGGATAGCTCCTCTCTCTGTAGATTTCAGGCAGGAAAGAAACCAATCAGAAGCTCTCATTGATCATCCCTCTTTGGTCTGCAACTTTCCCCTTTTTATCTGGTCGTCTTACCTTACAGAGGAGAAGCAGAAAAGATATCTTCTGTCATTTGGCAAGTGTATTTTTTTATGGTTTTATATTTTTCAGTATACTCATGGTTTACTGTTTTGCTTTTCTTAAAACACTAGTTTTTTACTTTAAGGAGCAAAAGAAAAGAAAAGGCTTCAGGCTCAATGCTTGTAGTGGCTCTGCTCAGGCCACAATAGTGGGATCATTCATCCCTACTTGTGGATGTGAAATTGAGAGGACTCTGGACTGCCAGGATTCAGAAGTTCATTATTACTTTGCAGCCCCCACAGCACCATCCAGTCTTGATTAGAAACATAGGAGCAGCACCAACATAAACAGAAAATCACCCACAGATTAACTTTCCTGTTAAAATGCATTGTTTCATCATTCACTTCTTTATGTAACATAGAAAATGCTATCCTGGGAGAGTGGTGAAGTATCTGTTATTTTTATCTCATACATTAGTCAGAGTTGTTTTTTCTTTATACTTTAATATATAGTAGGGGTTGATGAATGTAAGACCAACTCCAGTAATTCTTAAGTCAAATGATACCTCACTAGCCAGCCCTCTAAAAGTATGTTGGTTCTACTGCATCTGTATCCAAATACTTGAATTTTTTGGGCTCCTGCCCCTATTTATTGGGCACTCATTCATTGATTATTCTGCTGTACGTTCCAGATTGGTCTGATGCATGATATTGTTGTTGAGTGCAGTCACTTGTTCAGTACCATACAAAATATAAAACAATGTCTTTGCCTCAGGGAGATTGCAGACTTTGGAGCAGTGCACAGCATGCTGTTGGCATATAAGACAGTAATTATATGCAGTGCAAGAATGGACTAGGACAGGGGTCAGCAACCTTTCAGAAGTGGTGTGCCGAGTCTTCATTTATTCACTCTAATTTAAGGTTTCATGTGCCAGTAATACATTTTAATGTTTTTAGAAGGTCTCTTTCTATGTCTATAATTTATAACTAAACTATTGTTGTATGTAAAGTAAATTAGCTTTTTAAAATGTTTAAGAAATTTCGTTTAAAATTAAATTAAAATGCAGATTCTCCCGGACCGGTGGCCAGGACCCGGGCAGTGTGAGCGTCACTGAAAATCAGCTCGCGTGCCTCCTTCGGCACGTGTGCCATAGGTTGCCTAACCCTGGACTAGGAGATCCAGAGAGTAGTGCTAATTTTAGGGGCGGAAATGGTTTTGTTCTAAGAAGTATGTTGACAGAATTTGTTGACATGGATTAGATATTTGTCAACCTTCTGGAAGGAGATTTTCAGGAAGGATTTGAATGAATAAATTGCAGGTGACTGGCACATTAAGATTGAAGGAGGTATGAAGATGAATAGAAAAAGAGAGGGTAATAAGAACGACTTCATTAGTGATGTGAAAGGAGTGAGGGAGATGAGTTAAGAAATCAGAAAATGATGTAGGCAGGGGCCAAATTGTTTAGTCTCAAGCATGAAGTATGTGTAGGATTGATCCCCCTGAAGCCACACATTAATCTATCTGTAGGTTGTGGTGGAAGACTGTGAGGCACTTAGCTTCTGTTCTAAACTTTTTGTCATAATTAGGTAAATATGTTGCTATTTGAGGTACTAACTTTTGCTGACCCCATTCCTTGAGATGCTACCGGATCTGCAGTGATTGCAAACTTTTATTAATGGTCTTCCAGAATTCTGCTTAATTTAAAAAGAAAGCTGTTGGAACTCTAAATGTCAGAATATGCAACAGGAATACAGGAGTGGCATAAACTATTGGTATCCTTGAATTTAGCATTTTAGATAACCAAACTCAACCATTGATTCTATAGATTTATTTCTTCAGTGGCTATTAAATCTAAATACTGTGCAAAAACAATAGTGAAAATGGTTATATTGTGTGACATAGATGCAATAAGTAGATTGTAGGATACTTGTTGCCCACCTATCAAAACTGTTTTTCAAAAAGATGTTCAGTAGAAAGAAAAACATAAAACAAGTGTAATCCAAGGTAGACGCATACGGATCTCCAAAGGGAAGGTACTCTTAGGCGCACAGGATTTAAGAGTTGTTTTCTCAGTCGGGGATATAAAATAAATCCGTTGCTGAGTGTGTTACAAACACATCAGTTATAGCCATTGGACAAAGTCCATATACTTCCCAGCAGTCTAAAAGGCTTTAAATTGATGATGGTCTTAATTTAAAAAATGTTGTTGAGTGGGAGACTCATTCTGGTCTTAGTAAAGTTTAAAGTTGACTGGTTGCGTGGTGGTCAGATGTTTAAATGTGTGCTGAACTTTTTCATTTTATCTTCTCTGTCTTTTGCCCATATAATCCCATATAAAGTGTACATCTGTCCGCCCCGGAAACATCGCAACAGTACTGCTAAGAGTTTATTGTATTAAACAGTCAGCAGTCTTTGCACATCTAGGGATAATTATGTTGTGACTACTGTATGACTATTGTAGGGTTAAGAACTGCATAGGATATGGATACAGTAATGTTTCTGTGGTGGGAACATACTTTACTAGCTGAGGCTGGTCAGGTGGATTAACTAATTTCATTATTATGTTTTGCAAAAAATTTGATGTAGAGATTTACATTTTGAGAAGTTTGGTGATAGCATGTATGGTGGTCAGGGAAAAAAAAAAAGCTATGGTTTGCTTTGGATAATAATGTGGCTGAGGGTCTGAGGCCCCTGAAAACAAAAGGAGTATTCCTTGCTAGTTTCATTTGTTCCTTTGCTTTTTGGAGTTGCTCTTAAAGGCTATTTTTCGTATCATTTGAAAAAACAAGGGCTGTGTACTCGACATACTAAGTTTTGTAAAATAGAGCAAAACAAAGAAACAGTAAAAAACAAAACAATGAAGCAAATATAATTCATTAATAAATCACTGAAAAGCATTGGGAGCATGCATAATGCATATAGTTCTTTATGAATTCCCAAATAAATGTATAAGTAGTATATCCATCCAAGAATACTTCAGTGTTCAGTATGGTAATAAACTAATGAAGTACATGTATTCAGACTTGTTTCATGAGTTAGACTCCATAATCACCAAAGCATGTGTGTTCAGTGGACAGGAAATATTTTGTGACATGCATTCATGGATGTTAAAAATAGTGGCTTTTCTGACTGGTATAATGTAAGTGGATATTTTAAATCAACAACATTTCCAAAGTTTAAGGCTATAATTACATAGTATAATTCTTGGTTATTTGTATTTGACACATATGAAAACGTTAGAAAAGTTGCTGAATTATCGACTTGCATTTAATGTTAGAAGAGTTTGTCTCTCTGGTTGACAGAAATAAATTTATTCTGTGAATGGCAAAGTGACTAGGCATCTACAGATATAATCTATAAATTTTAGATTTGAAAAAAAAGTGACAGATGTTGCTGTTGCCTCATTGTAAAAGCATAGAAGTACCCAGAATCATTTCTCACAGGGGAGTCAAATGCAGACTACTACTTTGTCTTGCCTCAGTTGAAATATGTTTATATGCTGGGGGCACCTTTCCTCTAGGCTCACAATAATATGTGTGTTCAGATAGCCCATTTGAAAAAAAAGGATCTGGAGTTGCTTCCCCCCACCCCTTGTCCAGTGGAATGGGAGAAAAATGGAAATACATTTAAGTACAGAATAGTGTTGTGAGATTGTGGGCAGAATTCTTTTCTGTGTAATTCCAAGTATTTATTTCAAAGTAATGAATGGAGTTATTTTAATAAAATATTTTAGTGTGCTTACAGAAGAACTCCACTCTGATATGACCAGTTGTTAATTTTCTTTTCTGCTATTAAAGATGATTGATTCAATTTCTCTGCCTTAAATAATGGTTTTTAACAAAACAACTAAAGCACTGTGGTTTGCTTCCTGTTTTTCTAATATTATTGAATGTTGAACATCTTTTTTATTTTAAGCTTGTGCTTATTGGCTCTCCTCAGTAGCTGAGGAAGAATCTTTGCTATGCTCTTGGGCAGAGGTTTTCTGTACTTTACATTCCTATTAATTGTGCACTTTACGTTTTCTTTATAATATGAATTTTCTATAAAAGTAACAAGCCACTAGTGGAAAAACTCCAGGATTTTTCCATCAAGAAGTATATGGGTGGATAAAAGACTCGAACATATTTTTAAGTAATAAATTAAGAAATATACCTCAAAGTTTGCAAAATTTATTCTTTATTTATTTTTTAAAAATTTAAATATTAAAAATATTTAAAAAATTAAATGAAAGCTGAGAGTCCGTATCAGTGATTGAGATTAAAAAATGTTTTTACAGGGATATTGTAATTATCCCAATAACAAATATTACAAATCCAAGAAGTTCAAGGCTAAACTTAAAGATCCAAACGTGTTGAGGTATGAAAGGAAGGATGTTCTACTGCCTAGGATACTAACTGGGGCCATAGAAGACCCTGGTTCAGTTCTCTAATGTGCTACAGACTTCTCGTGTGTCCATAGGTAAATCACTTAGGCCTGGTCTACACTAACCCCCCAATTCGAACTAAGGTACGCAACTTCAGCTACGTGAATAACGTAGCTGAAGTCGACGTACCTTAGTTCGAACTTACCGTGGTCCAGACGTGGCAGGCAAGCTCCTCCGTCGACTCCGCGTACTCCTCGTGCCGAGCAGGATTACCGGAGTCGATGGCGAGCACTTCTGGGTTCGATTTATCGAGTCCAGACAAGACGCGATAAATCGAACCCAGAAGTTTGATTGCCTGCCGCCGAACCAGCGCGGTAAGTATAGACAAGCCCTTACTCTCTCAGTGCCTCAGTTCCCCATCTGTCAAATGGGGATTATAATACTTCCTTATTTCACAGGTGTGTTGTAAGCATAACTACATAAAATATTGTGATATTCTCAGATACTACCATGATGGGAGCTATATAAGTATCTAATAGTATGACTATTCTGGAGTCAGAGATGTGATTGCCTCTTGGGTAGACAGATCCATGCTAGGCTAGCTTTAATCTAGCTAGAGTGGCTAAAAACAGTGAAGGTACAGCGGCATGGGCTTCAGCACAGGCTGTACAAGTGCTCCTGGGACCCTGGGTTTGTACTTGCCTTCCTACCATGTGCTGAAGCTCACTCCAATGTGTCTTCAGTGCTATTTTTGGCAATTTAGTTATATTAAAGCTAGAGTGGGTGTGACTACGCATGTTGAAAATCACACCTCCAATTGTAACAGACATAAGCTTAGCTAGATAGATATCCAAATATCTCAACTGTATATTTCCAGAGCTTTAACTCTGCCCTGTAGTAATACTCAACAATAAGCATACATTTATGATTAATGTATTTTAGTGTTTGTGATCCCTGATTAGGTGAAAATGATTTATGAAGACTCATTTGGTTTACATTTCCATACCTTAACTCTTTGGGTTTCTACTCTGGCCATCGCTCCTGGAATAAAACATCTAGCCCAGATATTCATAACTAAGCAACTTTATGTTATGGAGATGAATAGATTTTTTTTTTTTCTGGAAGGATCGTAGATGTACTTTCCCAAACCACTCAAATCTCTTCCAACTTCTAAATTTTCACATTTTTTAAAAAGACAAATAGTACAAAAATATAGTTTGTAATTTAATTGATCCATACATTACAAAAAATAATGTTTGAGCACGAATAAAACATTGTAAAGCTATAGAATATTATCAAGTGGTTGTATAATTAGGAACAACTACATAAAATTCTGGCTTTTAGTACATCTACAGCAGTGGTGGCCAACCTGCGGCCCAGCAGGGTAATCTGCTGGCAGGCCGCCAGACAGTTTGTTTACATTTGCACGGCTGCCCGCAGCTCCCACTGGCTGTGGTTCGCTGTTCCCGGCCAATGGGAGCTGTGGGAAATGGCAGCTAGCATGTGCCAGCGCTGCTTCCTGCAGCTCCCATTGGCCGGGAACGGTGAACCACAGCCACTGGGAGCTGCGGGCAGCCACACAAATTTAAATAAACTGTCTGGCAGCCTGCCAGCGGAGTACCCTGAGAGGCTGCGTGCGGCCCGCAGGTTGCCCACCACTGATCTACAGTCATGAGCCTTACAACATTGAAGTGTAAGCTCAAAGCTGAGGAATGGCATGTAAATGAAATCGGTCAGGCTAAGGCTCGCTTGCCTTAATACATGATGCCAGCTCTTCAGAGGAATTAAGAAAGAGGAAAACCTGAGTTTGGCATAGAAATTTTAAACTTTTTCTCTTACAGTATTTGGAAAGGACTTGCATTTTAAAATGGGCAAACAAGGCTTCCTCAGATGCTGTTTCTTTTTTTATGCCTTGGGCTCAGTTGTAAGTGAACCAGAAAAGAAACATTAGCAACGCTGGGCTCTCTAAGGTTTTTACTTGACAGTTTTACTCCATAAATATTTGACTATAATTTTAGATGTGCATCTAAAATAACATCGTGTTCTTCCGCAATAGAATATTTTATACCAACCATAGACAAATAAAAGCAAATTAATCCAAAAGAGGTTACAGTGACTTTTTAATTTCTTTAGGAGTTATTCCCAAGTTTATAATGTAAAGGTTTTCAGTAGTAGTTGCTATGCCAACCTCATGAAATTGCTGAAACAAATAATGTCCAGACTAGAAAAAAATAAGCATCTTCCATAATTAGTCCTGTACAACTAAAGGATTCAAAAGAGAAAAGTCTTCACAGAATTTGTACTTCACAAAATAATAATAAAAGTGTTCATCTGTAAGAACTAAGTAACAAGGGGGCAAACATCAGGTTTTTTGCAGCTTTACAAAATACAACTTGGACCAAAATTTGGCTGACTTCTTTACGTTATGAATTTTAAATCTTGAGCCTCTCAGGGGCTGAGTACAGAGCTCATGGGGAGTGTGGGCTATAGTAGCTTTAAGTCTGAATTTCTGGCTGTTATAGCAGACAGAGTAGCCCCTCAGGTAGTTTAGACATCCCACAGGGATGTCTGAATTATGGCAGTCTGTCCCCATCTGCCTACAGGTGCTGCCCAGAATCTGTACAGTGCAACGTGCTTTGACTCTGCCTCTGGCATCCCCCCGTGCCAGCATTTATGAAGAGATGCTCAGAAGACATCCTACAGTTGGACCACCCTGCACCCCACATGGAGCTCTGCAGGCACAGAGGTTTGCATATGTATTGACAACTGCAGGATCAGAATTTTAGGGGGACTACACTGTAGCACAATATAATTCATATAGTTAAAAATAAATCTTTAAACACACTGATCAGGAAAATTATGCTTCTGTTCCATCCTTAGTCTGGGCAGGACTTTATGCAGACAGTTTACTTATCTAGACAGTGAAACGAGACTGGTGTCCTTCTAGTCTGTTTTCACATTCTGGTTCTTGTGCACTAGCGTAATGGTACAGTATATTGTTTCCAAAAACTTTAAGGGAATGTTGAAATATTTATTTCAACAGGTTTTTTTACTCCTGAAAATAAGTGAATATGTTTTGTAAAACTGTATTTAGGCCCAAAATAATGGTTTTGTTTAAAGCTACTTGGTACGTATTTTATGTCAGGCATATCTCTCGTCTTATGGCGCATCCAACCCTTCTTGCATGAGATCAGTTAGGGTGCTGGACTAGCATACTCTGCGTGGCACTTCATTGTGCTGCGAAATATAGCTGGGCTGGCCAATAGTTTTCTTTTTTTCTTTTTAAACAAATATTTATTAAATAAGAAGGTACCTGATTATCCTTCTTCCATTTTGTTAAAATTATCATTTAGTGTATCCTTAGAGTAGCCAAGAGAAGAACAAACAAGATAAGCCTTGAAAAATAAAAAAAAGTGCCTCTTGACATATGAAAATCTATGTTGTGTACAATTTAGGAAAATCTGTGACTTGGAATCCTGGCTATGAAGTCTGAGTTTTCCAACCTCATTATATAAAATGTACATGAAAAATGTAAGTGCTTTAATCAGTGATTTGTTAAAACATGACCATGGTTGGCACTTGGTTATTTTATCAAGGCCAATGAAATTACAAAAAAATTATACCATAGCCAGTGAATGCTATAAGAGATTTATTATTATTTATTTATTATTTTAAAGATTAAAACTGGCAGAATTGAGTTGGGCTTCTAAAAGATTGGAGAAATGAGTTAAATGACAACTCACCTTCTCCTGAGTTCTGGTGCGTTCCTGCAGTTTTGGTAGGAGTGCTATTGTAGAACACGCTCTAGCTCAGGGGTGGGCAAACTTTTTGGCCCGAGGGCCACATCTGGGTGGGGAAATTGCATGCAGGGCCATGAATGTAGGGCTGGGGCAAGGGGTTGGGGTGTGGGAGGGGTGCAGTGTGCAGGAAGGGGCTCAGGGCAAGGTTTCGGGACAGAGGAGGGGTGTGGGCTGTACGAGGGGGCTCAGGGAAGGGGGCTGGGGTGCAGGAGAGGGTGCGGGGTGCAGGGAGGGGGCTCAGGGCAGGGGCTTAGGGTGCAGGAGGGGTGTGGGTACAGCAGGGGGTTGGGGTGTGGCAGGGGGCTCAGGGCAGGGGGTTGGGGTGCAGCAGGGTGTGGGGGGCAAGGAGTTGGGGTGCAGGAGGGGTACAGGGTACGAGCTCCGACCCGGCGCTGCTTACATGGAGTGGCTCCGGGGTGGCAGCAGCACACACTGGGGCCAGGGCAGGCTCCCTGCCTGTCTACCCTGGCCCTGCACTGTTCCTGCAAGCGGCCGGCACCATGTCCCTGCTGCCCCTGGGGAAGGCGGGGGGCAGAGGGCTCCGCGCGCTGCACTTGCCTGTGTGTATCTCCCCTGAAGCTCCTATTGGCCGCAGATCCCTGTTCCCGGCCAATGGGAGCTGTGGGGTGAGGTGCCTGTAGGCGAGGGCAGCGCATGGAACTATCTGTCCCCGCCCCCCAGGGGCCGCAGAGATGTGGTGCCGGCCGCTTCCGGGAGCAGCGAGGGGCCTGCGGTGCCACGGGGGTGGCAATCCCGTGGGCCAGATCCAAAGCCCTGACAGGCCGGATCTGGCCTGCGGGCCGTAGTTTGCCCACCCCTGCTCTAGTTGCTGGTGTTTTGACAACTGTATCAACTAAATCTGTCATTGACATGGTAGCTAAAGCACTAGTACCTTGTGTATACTTCAGCTTCCACCATTGCTAACACTGTGGAAATTTGTTCAGGGAAAAAACCTAACCTAGGTGAGGCTATAAAAAGTAAGGCAGAAGATGGAGATGTTCTGAAACAAAAAAAGAAGAAAAACATTAATATTCCGCAATATGAGTATATAGAAATGCCAAGTAAGGAAAACAGAATACAAGTTATTAAGAAACTGTCTATGCTGCAAGTCTTCCCTTGCTGTCTTTTAGTTGTCTGGCACGATTATGGGCCTTGGTGTTCTAACTTATCTTTTGTTTGTTGTGTCACTGTGACAATATAAGTAGATAGGATTTTTGGAAATATGTCAGAGTAAACTGAACAAATAGAGCGAAATTATTAGGCCATTCATAAATGAGGAGACAGGTATGAAATGAATAACTCAAAATAGTTGAGATAATTAACTTTTTTTACAAAATCTGTCTGACAAGAAAAATAAAGAAATTTGGATAATTGGGAAACGAGGAAGAGTTTTTGCAAAAATAGCTAATTACAACTAATTTAAGAACAGGTAAGGGAACACATGGAGAATCTGAGTATATATACAAATCAACAAGTACAGCTAATATCTAGTGTGCTAAGTGGATGGAGGGTAGGCGGGCAGTATTGCAATAGATATCTTCTCAGTAAGGGTCATTGTAATATGATAGAACGCTTACATATAGCATAATGTCTAGGAACTTAGAGAACTTTGTTTAGAAAGAAGAACAGGAGTACTTGTGGCACCTTAGAGACTAACAGATTTATTAGAGCATAAGCTTTCGTGGACTACAGCCCACTTCTTCGGATGCATATGCAGTAGTAGTCCTCTGTAGTCCACGAAAGCTTATGCTCTAATAAATCTGTTAGTCTCTAAGGTGCCACAAGTACTCCTGTTCTTCTTGCGGATACAGACTAACACGGCTGCTACTCTGAAACCTTTGTTTAGAAAGTGCTTGATGAGAGAGGATAGTATATATGGAGGAAGGAAATGAATAATGACTGTTTCAGTGTCTTGGTGCTCCTTTCTATGCTTGAGCAGACAATGTTGAAGGAAATTTGATAGTGGTCAGAGAGAGAGAGAGAGAGAAAGAGAACCCCACTATTGAAAGATCATGCAGAAAGTAGGGTTTAGTGAGGATGAGGTCCAGTGAGTGGAAGAGTTCATCTAAACTAAAAGTTTAAATACGGTGAGGGGGGATAGGCTGGAGGTTAAGGGATCAACATAGAAGTTGAAATTGGTGAGAGAATGTACTGAAAAAGAGAGGGCCAGGAATCAAAATCAGGCAGGAGGATGAGGCAGTGTTAGGTTGGTGCTAGATGACAGCTATATGTAGAGTGTCTGGGAGTGTAATTTGAAGGAGTGGTAAGAGAGTTAATTTTGGAAAATTTAAACACTGGGTTAGCACCTTACCGGCACAAAACAGTAGTAAAGGGCAAGTGAAGTCCAAGGTCATTTCATGAATGTCCAAGAAATACTCTCATGATAAAGTGATTGCAATAAAAATGCTCAATAGTGGTTGGATTTGTACGTTTATCATGATGGATATTGTTTTAAAAAACACTTTTTTTTGTCCTATTGATGGTTTTAATTTTATGTTCTGAGATGAGGGAATGAACTTGCATAATGACTCCTTTACTGAATCTGTCCTGATGTGGATGAGGAGTTCTAAAAATTATTTGTTACCTGTGCAATACTACTTTGTTTTAAGCCCCATGAGTATTGAAGTGACAGCTTATCTACTTCATATTGGCATGCTGAGTGTCTTTGTTAACATTTGTCAAAAAGTTGCTACTTTGAGACTTTTTTAAAGTGATCATTTTTAAAATGCAATTTGCAAAAATAGTAAATTATATATACATCATTTTTTCCACAAGCAAGCATATTTTCCCTACTAGAAAAAAGATTGTTCACATTCAAAGCAAAACAGAAAACAGTAATTTCCATTTTGTTTTCTATTAAAGTATCTTTGAAAAAGACCTATCTGTGAAACAGCATTAGAAGCAATCCTGTCACTCCCACTTCAGTGTGATTCTTTATGGTCCTTTGAGTGCTGATGGACTTAAAAGATTATTGGCAGAATTGTCTTGATGGCTGTCATCAGTGTGTAAATTCTGCTGTTTTGTGACACCATAGTAATAAATTTGTCAGAAAGGATATTAAATAATTCCATTTAGGGAATGTGAGTGGAGGCCTACCTTATGTCATAATTCATGATTTGAAAATAAATAGTCTTGTTTGAAATTTTTAGATTAAAGCATTGCTCAGAAGCTACAACAACTCTGTAGAATGCTAATGAAATGCCATCCTACAGGACTGTTGATAATTAGTGCTATCTAGCACCTACCCAGTATTGTTATGTATTTAGAGTTTTACTGCAGGCTTGCTTACTTCTAACTCCTTACTTTACTATGTATGGACTAAGAGCTGTATACCACAGTTCAGACTTCCTAACCTTACCCATTATTTTTTTGGGGAAGAGGAATAGTTGAGTTCCTGTTACTCTTAAGTGCCAAGATTTACATGTGACCTAAATGTATTTGAAGGATTGAAAAGCTTAATATGATGACTTTAACTACTGGAAACGATACAAACATATTGTCAAAGGAAAACAATGGAGCAACAAAATCTGCTAAAACATTAGTAATTAATAGAGATTGCCCTAGTGTGCAAGAAATTTTATAATTCCTGGACATAATGTTCTCCCTGATCGATCAGGTTGCCTAGGCATGCTGTCACTCCTGACCCCTTTCACTAGGCAACATAAGGGCCAGAGAACAATATCCTAAAAGTCAAGATTGACCTGGAAGAGAGAGTGCAATCACAGCTGTTCTGGTAGGAGTCTCATCAGGCAGAGGATGCAGTATGTTGTAATAATCATAGATGCCATCAGAAAGGGTTGGAGCAAGGGTGACTTTTCACTGAATTCAAGGGACGTGCTGGACAATCATTTTTGAATGGGTATGCTCAAGCCAGTGGGACAATAATCTGCCATGTATATAATTAAAATATTAAGTTATTTGCTTGGGGAAAATTTCAGCTGGAACTTTGGCAGGCAGACAATTTCAAGGGAGTGGGGAGTGCAAAAATCCATCCAATGGGAGGATACATTTACCTGTATGAAGGGGGGACAAAAGAACAACTTATCACTGGGAATTTGGGTGGTGGTGGAATTTGAGTTCTAATTTAAGAAAAATAAGGGCTTGTCTACACTGGCAATGTTAAAGTGCTGCCGCGGCATGCTTTAACATGGCTTGTGTAGTCATGGCACAGCCCTTCCAGCGCTCTAAAACAACCACCTCCCTGAGGGGCACAGCTACAAGTGCTGGGGGCATGGCTACCAGCGCTAGTGCACTGTCTACACTGCCACGTAACAGCACTGAAAATTGCAGCGCTCAGGGGAGTGTTTTTCACCCTCCTGAGCGAGAAAGTTGCAGCGCTGTAAAGTAGACAAGCCCTGAGTTTTTGTTTTTTGAAGTGAGCTAGCTGATCCTGGGAATGATAAATCAGTGAGCCTTACTTCAGTACCAGGCAAATTAGATGTAAAAGTGTTTTTAAAAAATATATTTATAAAACACCTAGAAATATTTTCTTCATAATGCAAAATTAGCCTGTGGAAGTTATTTCCAAAAGGTATTATTTAGGCATGAGCTTTGTAAGATTAAAAAATATTGGACACTTGTATGAGTAATATTCACAGTTACACTTGCTAGGATAAAACTTAGTGACTGGCACAAGGGATGATTTTACGAACTTCCAGGAATTAGAAAGAAACATCTCTATAGGTATGCTATTGCATATTTGTCTAAATGAGTGTGGGGGTTATTATTGTTATTGTTATAAACACTTTTCTTTGAAATAAATTATATTGATCACTTTTTGAGACATCATCTTGAAAATGATGGACCATTCATCTGATTTGGTTGGATAATTCCTATATCACAACAGATATTAACAAATTAGAATATTGTTTGTAATAGTAAAAGCATGGCACTAAATATAGTTTGCAAAGAGTAAAGACATGCATTTACTTCACTTTTCTAGTACAAGATGCTCTTCTCGAGGGTCTGGGAATTGAAATGTAGGTTTGGTGTATGAAAAGCCAGTGTGTTAATTCTAGTCAGTCCAATTCAAATACATGGTCCTGAACATTAAAAGAATTGGGGCTTAAAGATATGCAGTAGTGCAGGGGCAGGCAAACTTTTTGGCCTAAGGGCCACGTCGGCTTCGTAAATTGTTTGGAAGGTCGGTTAGGGGAGGGGGTTGTGGCCCGGCCCCCACCTCCTATCTGCCCCCCTTCCCCGGACTTCTGCCCCATCCACACCCCCTGCTCCCTGTCCCCTGACCGCCCCCAGATCCCCGCCGCCCCATCCAACCCCTCCTCTCATTCGTGATGGCCCCCCCCAGACCCCTACCCCATCCAACCACCCCTTCTCCCTGTCCCCTGACTGCCCCCGGAACCCCTGCCCCCCCCCCAACCCTCCCCCTCCTTCCTGACTGCTGCCCCCCCGGGACCCCTGCCCCCATTCAACCCCCTATTCCCGACCGCCCCGCCCTCTATCCACCACTCCAAACTCTTCTGCCCTCTATCCAACCCCCCTGCTCAGTGTCCCCTTACCGCGCTGTCTGGAGCACTGGTGGCTGGTGACGCTACAGCCGCACTGCCCAGCTGGAGCTGGGCCACACTGCCGCCACCACCGCACAGCGCAGAGCACCAGGTCAGGCCAGGCTCTGCAGCTGCGCTGCCACAGGAGCTCACAGCCCCGCCACCCAGAGCATTGCGGCAGAGCGAGCAAGCTGAGGCTGCGGGGAAGGGGGAACAGCGGGGGAGGGGCGAGGGGCTAGCCTCCCGGGCCAGGAGCTTGGGGGCCAGGAAGGACGGTCCCGTGGGCCGTAGTTTGCCCACCCCTGCAACAGTGCATATAGGTTTTCTGGTCTTCAGTCACTATTCTGAAGATAAATCACTGCTGTCAGCCTGCTAACTGATTATGAAGTAGCTATCAGTGTGTCTTTCTAACAGTGATTCCCATGCTGCCACTTTCTTCCACAATCATGTATTTTCTCTCTCTCTCTTTTATTTATTCTATATAAGCCAGTTTTTATTTTTTTTTATATATATAATAAAATTTTTATTTTTATTTTTATATATATATATAAAAATAAAAACTGACTTATCACAGTGCATTTAAGAGTGGAGGAAAGCACCATCACCTTACTTTTCAACCATAATTAATATCAGGGTTGATAAGTACTTTATAACTTTTGACCATTCCAATCCACCCAATGTAACCAAGGAATTAATAAATCTGATAATACTTCTTAAATAGCTTTTGAAGTTTGAGATCTTCCTCATACTATAATGATAAAATTATTAGGAAATAACAATTTTTCTAGATGGTTTTACTGATTTAAAATAATATTCAAGCTATGTTTAAGAGTTTATTTTTAATCCTCTATTATTTTTAATGAATACATATTGACTTATGGTTGCTGTAATGAAGTTACTGTAAGTAAACTTTAATAACTGTATAATTTTAAATATTTGAAACACATTATTTCAGTAATTGTGCACAAGTGATGTTGGGTAAGAGCAAAGTTGTTTAGCAGATGGGTTATGTTTCACACTCACAATATGTCATAGTTTAGAGGGCAGACATAAGGTTGTGATGATATGATAAAATGGGTGGGGAGGAGGAGGAGAATATATAGTATGATAGTAGATAGGAGTAAAGGTCTGATTTGTGAGGCTGTTTAGTCCAGTGGTTTTCAAACTTTTTTTCTGGGGACCCAGTTAAAGAAAATTGTTGATGCCTGCGGCTCAACGGAGCTGGGGATGAGGGGTTTGGGAAGGGCTCAGGGCTGGGGCAGAGGGTTGGGGTGTAGGGGTGAGGCTGTGGGGTGGGTCCAGGAATGAGGGGTTCAGGGTGTGGGAGGGGCTCAGGGCATTGGGCTGAGGATGGAGGCTCTGGGGTGGAGCCGGGGATGAGGGGTTTGGGGGGGGAGTCAGGGATGGGGCAGGGAATTGGGGCGTGGACTTACCTCCAATGGCTCCCAGTCAGCGACGCAGCCGGGGTGCAAAGGCAGGCTTCCTGCCTGTCCTGGCACCGTGGACCACGCTGTGCCCTGGAAGCGTCCAGCATCAGGTCCAGCTCCTAGGCGGAGGTACATAAGTGGCTCTATGTGGCTCTCTCCCGCAGGCAGCGTCGTCGTCCGTCCTCCCCGCTCCCGGCCAATGGGAGTGCAGTGCTTGGGGCGGGGGCAGTGTGCGGAGCCCTGCGGCCCCCCTGTGTAGAAGCCGGACCCGTTGCTGGCTGCTTCCTGGGCGCAGCGCAGTATCGGAACAAGTAGGCACTAGCCTGCCTTAGCTGGGCAGCACTGTCGACGGGACATTTAACGTCCCGGTTGGTGGTGCTGATCAGAGCCGCTATGGTAACTGGGTGCTGAGCCAGGCGACCCAGTGCCTTACATGCCGCAACCCAGTACTGGCTCGCGACCCGAACTTTGAAAAACACTGGTTTAGTCTGCATCTGGTTATCTTGACAGATTATTATGTATTAATGTATCAGACAACTCTTATTTTTTATGTGCATAAAGAGTTAGTTTTAACTGAAATAAATGTTTTAGGTTAAAGTTACATTTTTAATCTTCCTGCTGAATTCACTGTATTGGGAGTCTTTTTATTGACTTCAATGGATATTGGATATGGTCCTGTGAGCCTAATCCTGAGTTTTGCCACTGACTTTAATTGGAGAAGGATGGTCCTATTTGTGACTTTCTTTGTGCCACCATCAACAAAGGGACCAAATATCTAAAACTGAGAACTAGTCCTCTGAACTTCTTCATTTCCTAAAGCTTAGTATATTACTTTCTGAATTTAAAATTCTCCTGATGTTGGAACTTACCAAGATCCATAATTGCTAAAGAACATGTGGGTTTCTGTGTCAAAGGTAATGTATTAAAGATGTGTTGAGATTTAGAGCAGCATTAGAATTTATTATGGAATTATAGGCTCTACCCATATTCAGCTATAGAAAAAATATTATGAATGCAAAGAAAAGAGAACAAAATTTATTTCAAATCTTTAGTCTTCCAAGCAGATAGAAGTTTTATAAATATTTGAATCAGAATGGAAAGTGTTGGACAACCTTAATATTGGTGTTTCTGGTGTCCTATCTAGAATATAATTCTCTCTCTCTCTCTTTCTCCCAACCCTACTGAATTAGATTTGCGGACCTCTAGTACAAGAGAAAATAGAAAGATTTATTTGTTCTTATCTGAAAATTTCCTTTCTATGAGCAAATAAGTTCCACAGAATTGGCCCATTCCTGACAGATTGTTTTCTATTACAAGCAGGGACCTATTTTGGCTTTTGATTCCATTAACAAATGTTGATGTTTCTGTTAAGTTGTGCAGTACATAATTGTAATATCTGTCTTTTTTGAAAGGAGTTCTGTATTGGTTCATTGACCAGGCAGTTAACTTTGAAAACAAAGGATTATCTTAAACGTCTTCAGGGACTGAGCCACAACCTTTTTTGCTAGTAGTGACTGGGAGGTCTGGTTCTGCTTCCAAAACTTCAAATGGGCTGAAGATCCCCTGTAATTTAGAAATAATTTTAAAAATTGAAAAAATACTATGTGATCATGTAACTGAAGACAATGCATATTCACAAGGGGCTAAATTAAGGATGCACAGGCAACGTAAATACTGGTGCTTCCTAACTTTTGAGTGTCTTAGTTTACAACCTTGATGTTCTTTTAACATGTTTTTGGGGGGAGTAGGGGAGGGCTGTGTAAGTGTAACTTGTCTCTGTCCCAGTCCTGTCTTTTCTCTACCCCATGGCTCCTCATCCCAGCCCCAATCGCCTGACCCAGCCAGCATCAGCTTCACCCATTGCCCCAACTCCTTGTCCTCAGTACCCTTGCCCACCCAGTCCCAGTTCTCCCTTTCTTCCCTCATCCAATATGTCTCTCCCTTGCCCCCTGGATTCCAGTCTTTTCCCCAACTCCCATGGGCACTTAGTGCCAGTTTCCTCCATCACTGTTTCCTTGTTCCAGTCTCTCTGGACAGCCAGTCCCAGTTCTCCCTCTGCACCCTAGCTCATTGCCAGATCTGGGTCTCCACTCCCTCCAACACTTGCCCCTCCCACTGGCTCCCAGTCTCCTTGTAAACACAGACCCAGTCTTGTCTGGTTCCATAGCTCTTTGTTCAGGTTTAGTGTTCAGCCCCTCCCATCCTAATTTCTTCCCCTCTCCGACCCCCAGCCACTGGTTCCCAGTCTCCTTGCCCAACCCTGCCTCATCAGTACCCTGTCTCCTTGCCCAATCTGTCCTGTGCCTGAGCCCCTAGTCCCCTTCCCAATAAATCCCAGTTCTCTCTCCCTCAACTGCCAGTCACAGTCTCACCAGGTTCCTTGTCCCAGTATCCTCCTTCTCACCCCCATTCTAGCTCCTGTCCCCATAGCATTCAAGCCAAGGAGCTTCCTCCTCCTTATTGCTTGTGTGCTGGCAGGAGGGTCATTGAGGGCACAGGAGAGACAGGATCCCTGCTCTCAGTTCTGCTGAAACTTTCCAAAAATGTTCAACCTGAGGCAGATACCTGGCAGGGAAAGTTTCAGCCCAAATGGTTGAAGTTTGGCAAAATTATAAGCAATTTAAAACACGGGTCTTAGGGCTTGTCTACATGGGGAAATTTACTGGAACAGGTATACCTGTATAATTATACTGGCATAGCTATGTCTGTATAATTCATTATGTGGACACTTCTGGTATAACGGTGCATTTTTCTGTTTAGCTTATGCTGCTTTGAACATGGTATAAGATCAATCAGAAAATGGCACTCCTATTCCTGAATAAAAGTGCCACGCATGGAGTTGTACTGGCATAGCTATGCCAGATAATTACACTGGTATAGCTCTGCCAGTAAATTTCCCCATGTAGAAATCCATTATAATTGAATGTGTCAGGCAACCTGAATAATAGATGGTGCAACCAACTTCACTGATGACCTGCTACTGACTTCAAACATGGAGGTGGGGAAAATATGGAGGGGTTGGACTCTGGAAGAGGGTATATAAGAGAGGTCTGAAGTAGACCTAAAAGGAGGAGAGAGTCTTGGATGGGATGCAGAGAAGGGAGTGGAGAGGCAGTGTCATTTATATATGTTAAACATAAATGCTTAATATTTTAAAATAAACTTGGTAAAGTCTGCAAGAGGTAAACCTAATATTGATATTCCTAAAAGTCCAGTTGGCAGCGCAGCGAGGCTAAGGCAGGCTCCCTGCCTGCCCTGGCTCTATGCAGATCCCGGAAGCATGTCCGACTCCTAGGCACAGGGGCGCCCACGGGGGCTCTGCGCACTGCTCTGACACAGAGTGCCAGCTTGGCAGCTCCCATTGTCCGGGAACAATGGCCAATGGGAGCTGCGGGGGCGGCGTCTGCGGGCGCAAGCAGCCCGCAGAGCTGCCTGGCCGCGCCTCCACCTAGGAGCCAGAGGCACATGCTGGCTGCTTCCAGGAGCTGCCTGAGGTAAGGTGCTGGAGCCCGCACCCCAACCCCTCCTTCCTACACCCCAACCCTCTGCCCCCGGTCAGAACTCCCTCTCGCACCCTAACTCCCTCCCAGAGCTCACACCAACACCTCCTCCCACACCCTGAACCCCTCATTTCTGGCCTATCCTGGAGGCCGCATCCCCAGCCGGAGCCCTCCTCCCCTCCCGCACCCCAACCCCCTACCACAGCTCGGTGAAAGTGAGTGAGGGTGGGGGAGAGCGAGCGATGGAGGAGGGCGGATGGAGTGAGTGGGGGCAGGGCCTCAGAAAAGAGCGGGGCCTCGGGGCAGTGGGTGGGGCAAGGGTGTTCAGTTTTGTGCGATTAGAAAGTTGGTAACCCTAGTCCCATCCTGGTGCTTCTTCAAAATTAGATGCTCTGCATGGCATCCACCTTCTACTATTGTGGCTTGCGCTGGCATTTTGCTCTAATCTTATGTGGCTTATGTTCTGAATGGCAGCTCCTTCTGTTCCCCTAAAAAGATTGCTTTAGCCCTTTTTTGTCACCTACTTTCCCCAGTTTAGGAGCTGTACAGTTATCATGTGGCTTTGTTATCAATTAACATTTCCTGTGATTCTTAGATGGTTATATTAAGGAACCTTACTGAATAATTTATATCTAATTTGGCTAATCCATATACAGATACAGAATTTTTTTTATCTTGTGAAATAACTATGATAGTTTACATAACATCACTACGCTTTTTACACTAATGCGTTTTCACTAGAGATAGATATGGTAAGTCTGATTCTGCTCTCATTTATGCTAACTGTATACTGGTGCGACTATTGTCTTCAGGGGAGTTATTCCTGACTCTCACCACAGTCTGAGATCACAATCAGGCTCAGAATAAACAAGATGATTTCCAAAATACCCATGGCATTTTGTTTTTGCATATAACCCAAATAATGGTTTGGGGGTAAAAATTTGGAAAAAACCTGCCAAATTTCAGGCTTGCTTAGTAAATTGAGTTGAATTTGGCAAATCTGAAAGCATGTCTATGCCCCTCTGTTTTTTCTTGAACTTCAGAAAAGAGCACAGAGATTAATAACCCCTACTCTTTAGTAAATTACCGCAGTCTTACTGGAAATACGCATTCTGAAATGTAGAGGGATTATTTGGATTCGCCTTTTTACGTCATTGTCTGGTATGCTTTTCCAAATAATAGTTATTGGATTGTAGTGTTGGTGCCTGAACTCTCAGGGCAAATGAAAACGTGTTGCATTTGGATGAGTAGATTTATTTCTGTCTTTGTGCACAAAAATAATTCCTTTTCCCTGAAAACAAGTTAGCGTGTGGCGTTTTGGTTGCGGGGGGAACAGGTTAAGGACCCACTTGCGGACTCTTGTACTCTACACGCGCGCGCACACACGCGCGCGCACACACACACACACACACACACTCTCTCTCTCTCCCTCCCTCCCTCCCTCTCTGACCAGGAGTAGGGAAGCCAAGGGAATTTGAGCCCCAAGGTTATTGAAGTCTTCGGCTTTTCTTATCCACCTAAAGAGAGGTATGGCACAAGACTGGGCGCCTGAATTAGGGGTTATTGTGGGCTTTGGTCTGATGAAAAGCACAACCTAACTCAAGTGTTATGTTAGTTAATGTTTGTAAAGTACTTTGAAGAGTAAACGTCCTGTAGGTAATATTAAATAAATTTAATTTAGTTTCTTTAATAATTCAAGGGTGAGAAGGTAAAAGTGAAAGAGAACAAGTGTACTACAGTGTATATATTTGCACTTGTCCTTTCCTATGTTGAATCTTACTTTTGGTTTCTCCTCTTCTGTATCCAATATTGTTTTGTGAGGAAAAACTAGTACTGTTATAGGTGCTGTATGTCTACTTATGAGCTACTTCCTGGCCATGGTATTGGGAATAGTGCAGTCCTGATTTTGCAGTTCTGCAGCTGGATTTGTTTCCATAGCACTATTTATTATTATTTATCCTCTCTCCACTCTGTATTGTATGAGCTTTGTAAGTAATGCATCCTTATTCAAATGTTTTAATGACATCATTGCCCTTTTTCTTAGTAGTATCATAGAATCATAGAATATCAGGGTTGGAAGGCACCTCAGGAGGTCATCTAGTCCAACCCCCTGCTCAAAGCAGGACCAATCCCCAGACAGATTTTTACCCCAGTTCCCTAAATGGCCCCCTCAAGGATTGGACTCATTAGCAGGCCAATGCTCAAACCACTGAGCTATCTAATGTGACAACATAAGCTAGTCAAAAAAGGGGTCTGGAATGGACCATAGACATCTGCAATGGTGACTGGTAGAATCAGAGCACAGCATGGAAATCTGATCGACCATGCACCAGAAGTTTACATTTTCTCCACTTTTGCAGTAGTTGGAAAATGTTAAATTTTGTGTCGTCTCTCCTCCCCCCTCCTCCCCGAAAAAGACTTCCAGCATTGCTGTTTAAGATTTTATTCTTGTTTATTTATTTAAAAAGTCATACAGTGACAAATAAGTGAAGTGAAGCTTTTTGTGAGGCAGATACTAAAAATGAGGGATATCTGTTGAATCTAGCAAGAAATATTTGGAAGGGTATATGCAAAACTAGAAATTGGTTTATTTGATTTTGCTTGCTATTGTCAGCTTGAAATGTCACTTTCTGGTCCTTATGGATAATATGCTAAATAAAACAACCAAAATAAAATTTCAGAGTAGCAGCCGTGTTAGTCTGTATCCGCAAAAAGAAGAACAGGAGGACTTGTGGCACCTTAGAGACTAACAAATTTATTAGAGCATAAGCTTTCGTGGACTACAGCCCACTTCTTCGGATGCATATAGAATGGAACATATATTGAGGAGATATATATACACACATACAGAGAGCATAAATAGGTGGGAGTTGTCTTACCACCTCTGAGAGGCCAATTAATTAAGAGAAAAAAAACTTTTGAAGTGATAATCAAGCTAGCCGAGTACAGACAGACAGTTAGATAACAAGTGTGAGAGATTCAATGTTTGTAATGGCTCAACCATTCCCAGTCCTTATTTAAACCGGAGTTGATTGTGTCTAGTTTGCATATCAATTCTAGCTCAGCAGTTTCTCGTTGGAGTCTGTTTTTGAAGTTTTTCTGTTGTAATATAGCCACCCGCAGGTCTGTCACTGAATGACCAGACAGGTTAAAGTGTTCTCCCACTGGTTTTTGAGTATTTTGATTCCTGATGTCAGATTTGTGTCCATTAATTCTTTTGCGTAACAGACCTGCGGGTGGCTATATTACAACAGAAAAACTTCAAAAACAGACTCCAACGAGAAACTGCTGAGCTAGAATTGATATGCAAACTAGACACAATCAACTCCGGTTTAAATAAGGACTGGGAATGGTTGAGCCATTACAAACATTGAATCTCTCACACTTGTTATCTAACTGTCTGTCTGTACTCGGCTAGCTTGATTATCACTTCAAAAGTTTTTTTTCTCTTAATTAATTGGCCTCTCAGAGGTGGTAAGACAACTCCCACCTATTTATGCTCTCTGTATGTGTGTATATATATCTCCTCAATATATGTTCCATTCTATATGCATCCGAAGAAGTGGGCTGTAGTCCACGAAAGCTTATGCTCTAATAAATTTGTTAGTCTCTAAGGTGCCACAAGTCCTCCTGTTCTTCTTTTTGCAAAATAAAATTGACTGTCTAAATGACCTTATTCTAGGAAGACTGCAAGCACCTTCATCAATATTTGTTTATTTTCCATTTCAGTTGTTGCTATTTCTTCAGCCTACTTCCCAATAACTGTTACAATTCAAATTTGTGAAAATTTATCCAAAAATGTAATCATATTATGGGGGCAGCTGATAGTGACCCCTTTATTTAGATTACCTTATATTACCCATTATAAAGGATTATTGCAACTTTTTCTTTGAGAATCTCTGACGCCTCCATTGTTTGCAGCATGGAGAACTCCCTCAGGCTAGTGAAGTGCTGTTTTTTTGTCACATGAAATTCTGTTAAGCTTTTGCTGAGATATAAAGTATTAAAAATTGCCATTACTATCACTTGCAGTCTTCAAGAAAATGTTGGAAGCCTGCCAAAATAACAAGCACAGTGCTCACACCTTTTGAGGTTGGGCTGATTCTGTCACCAATGCAGCAGCAGCAGCATACTCTGTGCGGGGAGTTGCTAGAGCAGCTGTGGGGAGAGGAGTTGTGGTTTTTGTGTGTGTGTTTTTTTTGTTTTGTTTTTTGCCCAGGGCATGGTGGGACAGCCAATCCTGGCACATGGCCAAGCCTCAGGTGGAAGGGGCAGGGTTTGGAGTCAGCCTCCCCCAGCCAGCCCATCCGCACTGGCTGGGTCCTGCTACCTGGGGCTCCGGTGGCAATTTAAAAGGGCCCGGGGCTCTGGCTGCTGCCGCAGTGCTTTAACGTCGCTGCCTCTTTGCCTCTCCCATCTGCAGCCCTGCCAGTAGGGCCCTACCGGCAGGGCCGCCAATGGGGGAGGCAAACAGGACAGCGACGTTAAAGCGCAGCCGCGGCAGCACTTTAACATGGGCTGTGTACGAGCTGGTACCGGCTTCTTACCAGTACGCTGTATCGGCCCGTACTAGCCCATTTTCACCCCTGTTGGGCATCCTCTTCCCCTCATCACCCAAACCAGACCCAGCATGTGGCCCCAGCAGCTCAGTTACACACGCTCACTCACTCTGTTTCTCTGTCTCTTTTGGGGCTATAGGAGCTCAGTGCTCTGTTCCCCTCTGGAATACCAGCCGATGCCAGCTAATTTAGTTAGTCCTGTAGCTTAAAGTGATAGTCTCCTCTACTCTATGCTGTGCTGACGGTTCAGGCTTCCAATCCTGATGATAGTACATATTGGATGGTGTTATAGTTGCACATAATTCAATTTGTTTTTACCTTTTTTCTTTAAAAAACCCGAATCCTTAGAAATTATATACAAAACCCCCAGTTAAAAGAATATTTGGTTTGCAAAGTCAAGCATATGAAAGTTAGAAAGTGGCAGAATTACAGTTGTCAGTGTTCAGTTTTAGTTCTGCCCATTTCTATTGCTCTTCAATTTGTGCATTAATTAATAGAAATTAATTTTTTTGGCAAATAGCTTATGTGTGTGTGTATGTATATGTATATGTATATGTATATATATATATATATATATATATAAAGCTGCCAAAACAAATGCCAAGTGAAATATTTTATTTAACCAAAGGGGGGGGGGGAAAAGTCCATCAAAAACAAAGGGTTTTTTCCCCCAGAGTTTTCAGCTCAGCCACTGAACTGAAAAATCAGTTAGTTGCCAGCTCTAATTATGTGTATGCTGAGGAAAAAACTGGGTCTATAAACAATGGAATGTGTTTAATGCAAATATTAGTGATTGATTATGCTATGTGCAAATGTTAGTGAAATAAAGATTGTCAGCATTTTCAGAACTCAGTGGCTAAAGTTGCCTTTTCATTCATATTTAAAGAACTACATAATTGGGCAGACCTCCCACAGTTCCCACCAAAGTCAGTTTGGGTTCCTAAATGTGGATGTAGAGGCCTGTCTTTCGGCACCTAATTTTGAAAAATTTGGCCTTCCTAAATAAAATGTAAGTTATTAAATAAGAACATCTTTCCAGGCGGTTTTAGGGAAACATGACACTGTTTCAGTATCTCTTTCACTGAGTTGTGCTATTGCCATTTTAATTTGGGACTGCCACTTTAGTGATGGTTTCTGGCACGCATTTTTCAAATGAGTATTGGAAGTCAGAAAGTGTCAAAGTAGCATGGTACATTGTAGAAAGCTCCTTTTTTCTTTCTTTAAGGAATTTCAGCCATTTAGTTCTATTGCCGAAGTCAACAGAGTCTTAATGTTAGACTTGGAAAGAATGAGCATCTCCTGTACCTGTGTGTTACAGTATGTGAGAACTGCAGCTCAGGTTACAAGCATATGTGACATAGATAATTTACCTTTTTGCACATATCTGCATAAGTCTGTTTCTGTGCCACACGCATCTACAGAAATGGCCACTTCTTCTTTGGATATTGCCTGTGTTGATCTCAGCTCTGACTGATGTATGTGCCCTCAGAACTTTCAAAATAGTTACATAGTGCACAAAACCCCTCAGGTTATATAAGGATGCACAGCCCAACTGCCACTTGGTTCATACTGCACTCCTGGGGAAATTGTGTGCCAAAAAAATTAAAATTTTGCAATAAAAATTAAAAATGTTGCACACAATATTTTCAATTTCTACATATTTTGTCAAAATAACACAATATAATCACACCAGTTTCAATTATTTCTGGTCATTTATTTCATAATACCTGTCAGCAAGTATGTCTATAACAGTACAGACAACAAAAAAGATTCAGGAAATATTTTTTGACAAATAGATTCCTTACTAGGCATATGAATACAGAACTCTGAGTAATAATTCATGTAAACTACAATACAGAACAGTATTTCCCATACCCCTCAGAGAGGGAAGTTATTGCTGGGAAGAAGCCTGGGTGTCAACTTGGAGGGTTGCTGGGTATGGGTGGGAAAAGTATGGAACAGGTTTTTTTGGGAGGCAGGGAGGGATTGTTATGGAGCTTCCCACGTGCAGACTCTGGCTGACCTCTATCCTCTCCCATTCAGCCAGGCACATCTGCCCCTGTCCCCATGTGTCCCAGCACCCCCATGTGTCCTTACACCCCCTGTCCACATGTGTTCCTCAACCCTCACTCAAACACCCACTCCCCCCATCCCCATGTGGCCCTGAACTCCCTCCCCCTATTCCCAGGTGTCTCTGTGCCCCCCCTCAGCCAACCCCTGTCCCTATGTGGCCCTGCACCTTCTCTCCTGTCCCCATGTGGCCCTGCACCTCCCTCCCCCCCTGTGGCTCTGTCTCCACTCTCATTCAGCCACTGCCCCAGTCTGTCCTCCCCCAGTAGCCCTGTCTGATCCTCTCTGCAGCCCCATGCTGTCTGTCTCCCTATAGCCCTTGTCGCTTGACCTGGCCCAAGAGGCACTGAGAAGAAGGCAGGCTTTTTCTTCTTCCTAGCTGGCCTGGAGCTGCTGCTCTGTTCTAGTGCCACAATGCCCTCTGGTGGGCAAAAGGCAGAACTGCACAACTTTCTGTCAGAAGCTTTTTTCTGGGCAAAAAAAATATGCATGGCTCATTAATTATACATGCACACAGCGGCACAGAATTCCCCCAGAAGTAATACTGACAACTGTAGGCAGCAAGTAGAAACTCAGGTCTGGTCTACACATTGCACAGCAAGCCAGGGTATGAACCTACAGCACATTCGCTTTGCACAGGGTACATCAAAGTGCACTGTAGAAACTTTTGTGTGCAGTGGGAAGATCCACACAGCAAGTTAGTGTGCAGCAATCTAGTGCACTGTAGATTCAGACCAGGGCTTGCTGTACACTAACTCGCTATGTAGACAAGCCCTCAGAATGTCTGTCGTTATCATCCTGGGTGTGTCTCTAAGAAAACCACTCTGTTTCTTGTTCTTCTGAGTATAAAATTATAATAGTTACAGTAGGGGATAACTTTCCAACATGTGCCAAAAAGCTTTGCTCCTGTTTGGCTCTTTCTTTTCCTTACGTTCCATTCAGCAACTTCCTCTTCATGGTAGATTGCCTTGCTTGATGTGCTTTGGATGATTGTGGCCAAATTTGCCAACTTCAAGCGTTGTTCTTCTTGCATTGGTACTATGTTTGTGACTGATGAGCACATTCTGAAGCCCAGTCTACTCACAGAAGTTTCACCAGTTTAACTAAATCAGTTTCTAAACGAATTGGTTAAATTGGTGCAATTTTCAATGAGGGCATTCTTAAATTGGTTTGAGTAGCTAATATCAATTTAGCTTACTTCAGTTTATTACCAAATTAAATTAAATCAATGATAGTTACTCTTTTAACTGATTTAAATTGGTGCCTTTTCTGCTTCAGGGACGGACATAATCTTGAATTCTGTTTTGTATGCTAGCCTTCTCGAGGTGCATGCATCCAGTCTGACTCAAGCACCATCTCTGGGAGGCAGACATATAGGCCTCATCATCTGCTACTGAGCATTCAGGCACACTGGAGGTCCTGGTCTGAATCTAGGACTAGCAGCCTCACATTCAAAAAAAGCTTGATGCCTCGGGACTCGGCAATGTCATCCCATAAGGAAAGCTCTGATGCTAAAGATTATTCCAAACAGTGCAGGAGCTCTCTATCCCACTCTCCTAGATCTGATGTTGGAGATTGTAAAGGATGTTGAGAGAGGTTACTTTATACAGTCACACTCCATGATAGCCCACTCATCCACTTCCCAGTGCCCCAAAGGAACTTCAGGCAAAACTGCTATGCTTTATCTTTCCTCCAAATGAGAGCCATAGAGGAGGTCCCTCAGTAACAGAATGGGAAGGGATACTATTTGCTTTATTTTCTAGTTCACGAAAGAGAGGCTAGGTGTCACATCCAATGATGAAGCTTGGATGTTTGAATAAGTAAAGTAGGCAACTGAAATTCTGCATGGTGACACTGGCATCCATAGTTTCTTTCCTGTGTCAGCAGAATTGGTTTACAGCTCTTGATTTGAAGGACACATCTTCCATATTAAGAACAGGAGTACTTGTGGCACCTTAGAGACTAACCAATTTATTAGAGCATAAGCTTTCGTGGGCTAATAAATTTGTTAGTCTCTAAGGTGCCACAAGTACTCCTGTTCTTTTTGCGGATACAGACTAACACGGCTGCTACTCTGAAAAATGTTCCATATTGTGATACTCCCTGCTCATTGAAAATACTTTTGGTTCTGAGTGGAATGCCATCATTGCTAACAATAGGTTCTGAAATTCAGATTTTCCATGGCCCTAAAAGTTTTAATCACATGTCTTAATATTAATGGCCCATCTGAGTGCCTCGACAACTGTCTAATAAAAGACCATTTGCCTCAAAGTTGCAGTCTGACCTCAAGATATTCTGCCAGTTGTTCCTGTTATTGAACCTAATAGTTAACATCACAAAATACACTTTTGCCCTTTCACAAGTGGATTTCATACGGATGGTTCTGGACTCCATGATCACCACATCGTATCTCCCACAATACTGATTCCAAGCTATGTTCAAAGTGGCTTCTGCTGTAGTTAGGCCATTGGGCCTCATTTCTTTTGCACATTTATCATTTCTCTGGCTCAACTTCAGTTGAGATAATTTCAGCTCTGGCTAAATGCTACCATCATCTAGACAATATGAGAGATTTTTAAAGGAACAAAAGTCAGTTAACTGCCCTTTCAGTGGAAGATGGGTGCCTAACTCTCCTATTTGTTCTGTGGAACATTTCCCCTTAACATGGACTTGACAGATTGCCCTACCTCCTGCAGTTGTGCTTTCCCTATTGTGGTGGATAAAACAAGGACATGACGACAAAAGCAAACTCTTCACCCAACTCCACTATTGGTAATATTGTTGATGGATGTTTTAGGATTAATTTGAGGTGTTCATCTGGATCAATTCCTAATCTAAGGCCTCTTTAGACGCAGGAGAAGATCCAACTTCATGTATTGTCTTGTGACTGAGATTTGCCCTTTTGGCGTATAAAGAATCTTTGCCTCCTTTAAGGAGCACCTTTCTTAGATTTTAATGCTATCACTATGATTATATGAACTTACACTTTCTATCATTCATCAGGAAGCCATGAAGTTCTGGACCCAATGTGCCTCTCACTGTATCATGTTCATAGATCCCCATCTTACAGGAAAAGACAATATCCTGGTAGATGACATCAGCAAGAAGTACAGCACCAAACTGAAGTAGTTTCTCAAAAAGGCAATAGCCAAAGATCTGCTTCCGAGATCAAGTGGATCTGTTTGCCATGGAGCACAATACTAAGTGCAACTTTCTGCTTCAAGATTTGGAGAAGTTCAGTATCTGTATAGACGTATTTCAGTTAGGCTAGAGCCAGACGTTCCCATATATTTTTTCCTCCGATTCCACTCATTCTCTTGGATCAGTAGAAGATCTTATGGAACAAGATCAAGGAGCTGCTTATAACCTCAGCTTGGTTTGGTTAGTTTTGGTTCTCCAATCTGCTGGGTCTGCCAGTAGATTAGTCAGGGTCTCTGTCCAATGGATCAGATTTCCTGTGCTATAAGCAAGGCCAATTTCAACATCCCAGTCTGAGGTGTCTCAGTATGGATACCAGCTGAATGACCAAATTATATAGACTAGAGTGCTCAAAAATCCAGAATTATCTGCCAGGAGATAGGAGACCTATATTGTGGAGACTTCTAGAGGATGAAGTTGTTTCCCTCTGAGTAAGACAAAATAGTTCTTATGTTCTCCAGTTTTCCATTCTTTTTTTTCTGAACCACCTGCTTCTTCTCAGAGAAACTGGTCTCTCCCTGCAGCTCGATAAAATGCATCTGGTTGTGATTTTGTCCCTTTGCCCACTGGTACAGGACTCTACTATTTTCTCTTATCCTACAGTGCCACTTTATTTTGAAAAAAATTGATGCATGGGTTTCTTTCCTGTTCAGGAGCTACTTTTATTTTAGGGATGTAAAAGTGTTCTCAGATTGGTTCATTGTGTCAGAATATTCCCTGCATCATCTCTCACTAAAGACTACATCAGCTAAGAGAGTCTGAAATCTTGATACCAATGGCTGAACCTCTGTATAGAATAGGATGTGCCTTATGTGGTATTTTATCTGTGGTGATCTCTGATTTCTCCCTCAAACAATTATTGTCTACCATTTTTTCCTCTAAGTACCAGTCACCATGGGAGGTGAGTCTGCATTATTTAGAGGTGAAGGAGGCACTTAAATGGCTTTCTAAACAGAATTAAATTTTTCTATAAATCACCTACATAATTTGTATTATGATAAGCACAAGGGTAATCCTAAAATTCAGTCAGGTTCCACCCAGATATTTTTGAAGTGGATTAGACTATGCATATTCGCTTGCTATGAACTAGCAGGGATTTGAATACCTACAGCTGCCTCAATGGCTGTTCTTGAGATATGCAAGGCTGCTATGTGGCGTTCCAACCATATCTTCATATTGCTCCCTGGATTTAGCTTCTAGATTGAGTTTATATGTGAAGGGAATGTACATCACTGTGTGTGGAGCCCTGCAGGAAATGTATGTTAAAGAACCACAGTTACTATGGTAACTGTTCTTTTCCTGCCATTTACCAGCTCCTCGGCTTTTTTGCTACCATTTTGCCTTTTTTTCTCCATGTCTATGGTCTTTCTGTGTGTTCTGCATAAGACGGAATTCAGTGGATTTCTTGCATCTTCACTACTGCCTTTAACAGAACAGAATGGGAGGCAGTGAGGTAAAAGTTATTTTACCCAGCTCATCCAGATGGTAAGCAAACTGCTCTTCCATACACTGAGATAGAGGCAGAAAGATGGTTCAGTGGAAGGACTCTGGGAGGAGACAGCTAACTGCCATAAAGGGTGCCAAAGCTGCTCAGGAATAGAGCTCAATTTTGGGGAGATCTAGAAGTTCCACATGTTAACTATTTTTCTCTGTTGTGCTACATGAAATCCCTTCATAGTTTAGACACAGTGCAGTAGGCAGACAGTTGCTCAGCAGGGCTCCTAAACTCTGTAAGAATGGAGTTTTATGCCTGCACAGTTAAAGATCCCCAGATGGCGTCTCTTTGCCTGCTCCCATTCAGCACCTTCTGCCCCTCATGCTAATGCGTGCCTTCAGCTAGTCATCCAGTCTAAAGTCTTCCTTCTGCAATTATCTTCATTTAGTAGTTCATTTTTAGAATGATTTCAGTCAAACTGAACATTGCCAATAATTTTAAATTGTAAGCTCTTTGGGACATATACTGTGTCTCATTTCTGTGTAAATCACTGTACTGACTTCGGGTGCTGTATATATTGTAAAAAATTGGCGATTGTTAACGTTGCTACATAATATCCATTTTGCCATAAAATTTATTCAGCTGAGTAATTTAGGTATCATGCGCCACATGGTACAGCCTTGTCCAAAATTCACTAGAATCCACTAAAATTCTACTGCAGCCTGTACAGGCCTAACGCGGTTTGAAAACATTTTTCTTCCGTTTCCTCTTTTGGCTTAGTGCTCCCCCTGTTTCTCTCCTTTACCCCCATAGCTGTTCTTCTCTCCTTTCCCCTCTCATTGCTGATTTCTCTTTCTCTTCACCTGAATGGAGCTCAGGATCATGCTCAGTGCCAACTGCCTCTTAGGGTACATCTACACTACAGGGGGGAGTCGATTTAAGATACGCAAATTCAGCTACGTGAATAGCGTAGCTGAATTCGACGTATCGCAGCCGACTTACCCCGCTGTGAGGACGGCGGCAAAATCGACTTCTGCGGCTTTCTGTCGACGGCGCTTACTCCCACCTCCACTGGTGGAGTAAGAGCGTCGATTGGGGGATCGATTGTCGCGTCCCGATGGGACGCGATAAATCGATCCCCGAGAGGTCGATTTCTACCCGCCGATTCAGGCGGGTAGTGTAGATGTGGCATTAGTTTCAGATGGAACCTTTTGCTGAGCATAGCTGAGAGGTGGCTATGGGATGCAGTGCTGAGAGCTGGCCACTTGCACTTAAGTGTATGTCTACATTGCAATTAAAAACCTATGGCTGCCCATGCCAGCTGATTGAGGCTCATGGGGCTTGGGCTAAGGGGCTATTTAATTGCAGTGTAGACACTCAGGATGGAGCCTGGGCTCCAGGAACCTGTGAAGTGGGAGGTTCCCAGAGCTTGGGCTGCAGCCCCTGCCAGAACATCTATACTGCAATTAAACAGCCCCACAGCCCAAGCCACATGAGCCTGAGTCAGCTAGGCACAAATGTCTAATTACAATGTAGATCTACCATTAAGAGACAACCAAGGGTAAGGAGTGATTAAATTGTTGGGAGAGGTGCAGCATCATACTATATTCTGCTGCTTGCTACCATTGCCAGTGCTTGGGTCAGATATTCTAACTCTTATATACTACCAGCCACGTTGGGATCATGGGCAAGTGTGTTTCTTTAAATATTTGTAGAAGAGCAAAGATCCTTGAGAATTGATGACCGAATCAGTTCTACTTTCAGTGGTTATTACTGTGTTATTTTCTCTTAATGGGCATAAACCATGTCTAACTGCTTGTGTGTATTCATAATTATGGCTGCAGTGGGGTCAAATAATTTTATCTTGTATTTAGGATCCCTCCAGGTGACAAAATATAGAAACCTGTGTTTTCATCACCTGTTTTTACTTAAGACTTTGTCAGAAAAAGTTAAAATAATGAGATAAATTGGGATGACATCCCATGTGACTTATATGTTGTTGATTTGGTTCTAACCCAAAGGTGGGCAAACCATGGCCCGCGGGCCACATCCGGTCCGCGAGACCGTCCTTCCCAGTCCTTGAGCTTCCGGCCGGGGAGCCTAGCCCCCGGTCCCTCCCCTGCTGTCCCCCCTACGCCGCTGCGCGGGCAGTGCTCTGGGCGGTGGGATTGCACGCTCCTGCAGGGCAGCGCAGCAGCACGTCTGGCTCCAGCCGGGCGGTGCGGCGGCCAGACATGCTGCTCTGAGCAGCATAGTAAGGGGGCCGGGGCTGGGAGGTTGGATAAGGGGGGACAGCAGGGGTCCCGGGGGCAGGGAGCAGGGGGGGGGGTTGATAGGAGGTAGGATCCCAGGGGCAGTTAGGGGGTCCTGGGAGGGGGCGGTTAGGGGACAAGGAGCAGAGGGGTTGGATAGGTCGGAGGTTCTGAGGGGGGCAGTCAGGGGGTGAGAAGTGGGAGGGGTTGAATAGGAGGCAGGGGCCAGGCTGTTTGGGGAGGCACAGCCTTCCCTTTCCAGCCCTCCATACAGTTTTGCAACCCCAATGTGGCCCTCGGGCCAAAAAGTTTGCCCACCCCGTTCTAACCTTTTGCATTAGTGTTTGAATTTGGTTTCTTTCAGTATAGCCAGGGCATCATGTAATATGTGGTTATGCAGCCATGTAAATATCATATAATTTACCTTTTTGCTAAGATGTCACTTAAATCTGTTTATTGTGCAGATCAGCACAAATGAATTTTTTCTGTAATTTTCTGTTCCTCAGCTTATCTGCTTGTGATTTTAGGATCTCCAGGAGAGAGAAATTGTGTAGCCCGACAGAGAAATGAGAAATACAGCAACATGAGGTTCAGAAAGTGCTAGTGCACTATCTTTTTGGGGAGCATGGAGAAAGATACAGAAGCATATGGCTGCCATCCTATGGCTGTAAGGAACAGAACTATTTCACCTACAGTGCATCAAGAGTGGAGCGCTGCTTAGGAGTTATGAATGCAGCTGCTGCCTCCTGCAAGCCTGCCCTGCTCCCCACAAGGCTTTGCTTCAGGCCCTTTAACCACCATCTGTCACCCACTCTCCCAATTTAAAAGTTGTAGTCTTTATCAAATGTCTTTGCAATCAGTCAGTGTTGCCTCATGTCTACTGCTGTGGTGCATAAAACAGGGACCCTCACCACATAATTTAGGATGAATGTACAAGGAAAGGAGGGACCTTGATTTGGCTTAGTTAATACAGTAGAATAGTCTCATATTTTGAGAAATTAGTTTGTCAGGACTCTGAACTTTCTACATAATCTTTTACTAACCTATTCCAAATGTATAGTTTTTCATTTAAATACTCTCTTAACAATTGTCTTGTTAATTCACTGTCATTTTACTGTAAAGATAAGTTTACTTACTCATCCACGAGTGTATGAAAATATCTAGGATGCATTAACCTGCATCTAATAATAGCAAACAATTACTTTAGATTCCCTGTACTTTTTATTAACCTTAATAAATAGTAACATTTTTCATTGTTTGGTTTTTTGTAAATCATTCGTAGTTTCATGGTCATAATGTATACCAAGTAATACTTTGCTATTATGCTATCTAGTACTTAATGTAACTAGGAATTTTTAAGTGTATTTGAAATAGCAGTTTTAAAATAAGCACATGTAAACTGGCAGTTTCATTAGTTGCTGTCATTGTCAGTCAGAATCAAACTGTTCTAGAAGAATATTGTCTTGCCCTGATTGATACAAATGCCACACCCCCAATGTTTTCTGCTAAAAGACTTTACCCTACTTATCCATATATATATATAACTTTCTGAGAGGTGACACTGTCATTCTTTTTCCTTCTTGCTGAAAATGAGGGGGGGGGGGGAAAAACTTCCATTTGTCAATTCATGCCTTTATCAAAAACGTGGGTGGCCTGATTTTTATTTATTTATTTATTTATCTATTTTAAAATAGCTTTCAGGCCTCATCAGATATGTGCATCATATATGTCAGTTGAATGGTTTGTTGGAATTCTGACAGGTGGAAAAGAAAAAATACGCAATTAAATTTATGCAACAAAAAAAAAAGTCTGTTCATCATCTTTGATGTAATATTGCTCCAATAGTAATGCCCAGTGTTGCAATAATACGAGGAATGCAAGAAGATAAGGCTGGGATTTAAGATTTCATGGATTGGACCAAACTTAGAGAGTCCTATTGTGTCACACTAACATCTCAGATCCATACACAGGGAGTTGAAATCTAGATCTGAACCCAGATTTTCCCAAAATTAGAGATAGAAAATGATCCAGTCCATCATTATAAGAATAGGTTCAAACTGCAAATTTTAAATATGATGTTTTGTTTTGGACCCATTTCTACTGTTAGTGGTTTGACAGGAGTAACATCTTTTGATCATCTGTCAAATTAGAAGTGCAAATGAAAATAATGTTACTTATCAATTTCTTTGATTTATGAAGGCAACAGATTCAGTTAGCAAGATATTGTATTAATGTTTCATCTTGCTATGTGATTATAATTAATGTATATTGCTATTGATGAATATGGAATTTTAAGAATGAGGTTTGATATTTCTTGTTGTGTGAGTACAGACATTTAATAATCATGCCTGTACAAAATGATTTTTTGTACAATATAGTAAGTGCATTTTAGTAATACTGAAGTGTTCCAGTTATATTTTATATTCAGACTTTAATGATACTCTTGATACCTGTCCTAAAGAGAGAATAAATAGAAATAGTAAGTAAACTATTCTATTTCTTGGGGACAAAATCCTTATTTGTTGAAACAGAGGGAAGAAATATTATGTTTAATAAACATATGTAATTTTCACATTAGTACCTTTGTCACAATGTAGAATATATCCTTCAGAACATTAACATAATTTTTATGAATGCAGATGTTTTTGAATGTTACTTTTTTCTCATTGTTTTGTTTACATTTTTTTGAAGGTTTCCCAATGAGTGGATCATGATGAACATACTTTAGGGACTTGCCATAGTATGGCTGCTTCTCGATCTACTCGTGTTACAAGATCAACAGTGGGGTTAAATGGTTTGGATGAAAACTTTTGTGGTCGAACCTTAAGAAACCGTAGTATCGCTCATCCAGAAGAATTATCTCCTCATTCTCAAGTACGATCAAGATCACCAAAGAAGAGACCAGAGTCTGTGCAAACTCAAAAGGGAAGTAATAGTGGAAGAACTACTGATTTGAAACAGCAAAATGCTCGGGAATCATGGGTGAGCCCTAGAAAGAGAGGACTGTCTACTTCTGAAAAAGATAATGTTGAGAAACAAATTGTGGAAAATTGTGAGAAAAGACAGGCAGAATCTGCATCACCAGTTTTAAAACGCATTAAACGTTGCCTACGTTCAGAAGTAGCAAACAGTTCAGAAGAAGATTTGCCTACTAAAGCAGAAAAGGAATCATTGGAGTGTAAGAGTTCCATATCGGACAATGATGCAGTCTCTGCAGGGACTAAACGAGCTTGTCGATGTCTTATACTGGATGATTGTGACAAAAGGGAAGTTAAAAAGGTGAATGTCTGTGCTGAAGGGTTTAATAATTCTGCAATAGTTGAAGAGCTCACGGGCTATCAGGCTGTCAATGGGGTTGATGAGAGAGAGTCAGATGCCCTAAACTGTGATGATTGTCAGCCTGGTGGGAACACTAAACAGAACAGTGCTGGTTCCTGTATGCCCAAGGAGAAAACAGTAGCAGAAAATGGGAATTCATTTGCCCATTCTTCATTGTTGCTTAATAGCAGCAAGGAGGACAGTGTTATAGACCATTATGTGCCTTGCACAAATTCACCTGAACAGGTAAAGTTAGAGGACCACAAAATAAGTGACTGCTTGCCTGCGGAACCTGTTGATCAGGCAAATGAGCCAGCTACAGGATCCTTTTCTGAAATCCAGTCATCTTTCTTAAGGGATTCTGAGGAGGAGGTAGATGTGGTGGGAGATAGCAGTGCCTCAAAGGAACAGTGTGCTGAAAACACCAACAGCAACCTGAACGCCGATCATGATAGTACATCAATCTCAGGTGAACCTGAACCACCATCTTCTGTGCTGGAATGTGTTTCAGCTCAAATTACATCTATGTCAGAACTTCAAGAACACAGATATACATTGAGAACTTCACCGCGAAGGGCTGCCCCTGCCAAAGGTAGCCCCACTAAAAATAACTCGCCTTGTAGAGAAAATGGGCAGGTTGAGGAAAATAATCTTAGTCCCACTGAAAAGAATATAGCTGCAAGTACTAATAATATCCGTGGATCTCCCATAAACGCTAAAGAAATTATGCAGAGTGAAAAAGTGAGAGGTTGTGACTCTGGAGATTATGGGAGTGATGGACTAAGTAAGCCACCCTCTGAGGCTCGGCTCATTGCTGGATATATATCATCTGCCAAAGAGAGTGCCAACCTGCACACTGCAGAAGATGATGAGGAAGAGCCTGATGTGTATTACTTTGAATCAGATCATGTGGCATTGAAACACAACAAAGAGTATGTGTAACTATGGTAACCATGAATTCTGCTTTTGTTCCTTAGCCAAAAATCTAATTTTCAAAAATTATCCATATATCTTTAAGTAATTTCACAATAATTTAAGTACTTTGATTTCTTAATTGTTTAGCTATTATTCGTTTTCATAAGTACTTTAACCTCAACCGTCATTTCCCATATCCTCTCAAAAAGTAACCTTTCATCTATGTAATATGCAGTGTGGTACAGCAATGTGGTTTATACAGTTCTAATAATTTAAGTTTCCAGCAAGAAATTGTTTTTGAAACACACTTCTGTTGTTTTTCCCCCCCAGGGAACTTACAGAAACCAAACCAAAATATTACAGCCTTTAATTTAACTAGAAACATTTTGATTATTTATCATCCTGTCTAATAGTTACAGTACATACAGGTTTATTAAATGGTGATACTACTATACATAGCAGAGTATATAAACAAGTTGCTATGGCATCCATTTTCCAAGCATTGTGGAAGAGATTTAGCTATATTTTTTTCATGTCAATTAACTTGTCATGTTGCTAAATTCCAATGGAACAATTTGAAAACTTACACCAATGTTGTCATTTGCATCATGTTTTCATCTATGGTGACATTATTTTAGCACAAAAAGTATAGATTGATATTCTAATTACCCTGAGCAAGTATAAACATAATTTGTTTATTATCTGAATAGCTATTAGTAAAACTGAGGTAGTCACAAATATGTAATGTGATGAAAGTCCTTGTAAAGAAAAGGCACTGATTTTTATATAAATATAGTTTATATGGAAAGAATTTGCCTTAAAATGACAGATCAGACCACAACTTTATACCACGCAACAATTTCAAGACCTTTTTAAAAATTGTTTGGTTTTTATGTTTTCTTGCTATTTAGTATATTGTCTAAATTTTCTTCTGAGTATTGAAATACCAAAAATATTAAGTGCAGATGAGCTTTGCTTCATATGAACAGACAAACAAAATTATTGCTAGCTATAAGACTTGACAGAAGCTGTGGTTTCCAGAGATAATGGCACCCCTGGGGCATTATGAGGCACAAGACACAGATGATTGTCTCTAATCCTGCAGAAGTTTGTGTTATTATGGCTTTTGGAGTTACATTATTTTTATAATGAAATTTCTTCAGTATTGGATATAAGTAAATTGCTTTGATTAGAGAGAGCTGCCAATTAAAGTATACAGTAGTTCAGCTGTGAGGTTTGCATAAATTATCATTAAAAATGATAATGTATATACACTACTGCACTTTCTCAATCCAAGTATTTTTTTTGCTGCTTTCCCGTTGACAGACATTGCATATTGTATAAAATTAAATGTATATAAAGGTCAGATGAAAAGGAAACTCGATCACTTTCTCTTTTTTAGTTTTTGTTGTTTTTATTTTAAACAAGGTGATCTATTTTAATTTATGTCAGTGCGAGGACAGTTTTTCTCTCAGCTCTGTAATTTCTGATTATTAAGAATAGAATGCAACAGTGGGGCAAATTTTCAGATGTGACCTTGGATTTTGCTCTTCCAAAATTAAGCATACACAAAACCCACATTATTGTAGGTGAAATCCACATGTGGATGTAAACACAAGATAATAGTGCATTTAATTTCTCTAGTAGTATGTGCAAATGGGTGTAAACAGATATTCCTATACAGTTTAGAGGTTAGTTTGAGGCCACCTGAAAACCTGGACCAGTATGTTAACATCTGTATGTGCACAATTGCTCTTTAAATTTAACTAGTTATTGTTGAGCTTGGTGGGCTGCTTGTGACAGCTGCTTGGAATGGTTTTGAAATTACATATATTTATAGGAACAACAAGGAGTCTGATGACACCTTGTTGTTTTGGTAGATACAGACAAACACAGCTACCCCCTTATACTTGACATATATTTATAGGCTGATAGTCACTGGTGATTGTTAAGAGGTAATGATCTAGATGCAGAATTTTAAGCAAATATTACAGTTTCTGAAATGTGGAACATTCCATCAGTAGTTATTGCAAGAAAGGGAGACTTTTGCAGTCTTTTATAAATCGTGGTATAAATCAGGAAAGGACTGTGCCCACTTTCCAGGTGGAAAGCACAGTTCCACTGAAATACTATTATTTAATCTACATTCTTCCGTCTTAAAAAGAATGGGCAAGTCTACACTGACCTGCAGTTTGGACTACGGGGGTGTGAATAGCAGTGTGCACCGAAGTGCTGTGCTGTAACTTCCCTGTGTGGAAGTCGTGCGTAAACTTAAAAGTCCCTAGTTCACACTAATGTAGTCCTGTTTAAAGAGTTTCCATTATAGCAGGCAAATGCTGTTAGTTCTGTGTCATTTTGGCTTTGCAGAGTATGGTGGTCTTATGTTTAGTAGCTCTACAAAGAGCATAAGCTCTCTCTATCTTACAGCAATTCATGATTAGACAGGTCTTGTCTTTTCTTTGTGGGTGAGTTTTGCTCTTTGTTCGTCTTTTCATTCTTTCTTACAAGTCAATCCAGGCAGCCACTCAAAAGATGACACTTAAATCACTCCATAGATTAGCAAAGAGAAATCAGTGTTTTTTGATACCCACCTGTACCCTAGGCCAGCTCCCACGGGGTGGGGAGGGAGCGCCACCCAGCCCCATTCCTCTCCCAGCTCTGCTATGGCAACAACCCCCCCTCAGGCTTCCGGCCTTGCACCCAGCCTCTGCCCCCAATTGTGGTCCCTGGCCTTGGCTCTGCTCCCAGCTCTGGTCCTAGCCCCCGCCCCGCCCCCTGCTGAGGCCTCAGCCCTCTTACACCTGTCTACGTCCTCTCCTCCCCTCCCTCCCCCCCTCCCCCCCAAGCCACAGCCCCACTTCCAGTTCTTGTGGTGTGGGCTGTGTGTGTGTGTGTGGACAGAAGTAAGGGGGGTGCGACCCTTAAAAGTTTGGGGGCCACTGCCTTAAAACAATGTATCATCTGTAAAACTTGCCCAGTCTCTGTCCCTAGTGTTCTCATAGACCTTAACTGTACAGTTCATAAATCTAAGTTTCACGATGATTGAGAATGGCTTTATTGTTTTATGCAATATTATCATGGATTGTCATGATAATAACGAATTATATCAGAATTCATGTTATATCGGGTAGCGTTATATCGGGGTAGAGGTGTAAATACAATAACTTAATTTGTAAAATTCTAACAATTACAGTCCTAAATTGAAATATGAAACTGTTAGACTATGCAAAAAAGGCCAACAAAACCCCTTAAGACTGATTTCCCGGAAAAACAAGGTAATAACATATGTATTGTAGCCTTTTTATGTGAAATTATGATGTTTTAATTTAAGTGTCCATAAAACATTTTTATGTGAAAACTTCTAAGGAAATATGAAAATACTGTAGGAAAATAAATACCACAAAAGTGGGAGGATAGTGGAATATTATTATTTAATATTTATATTGGGTAAAACTGTCTCATCCAGGTCATGGTAAGTGCTGTACAGTCTTATAGTAAATGACAGTCCTTCCTTCAAAGAGTGATTCAGAAAACTATAAACAGTAGTTGTACAGCAGTACAAATAAATAATAACAGGCTGATCTAGGAGTTTATATAATTGTAAAATGTTGGGGTTTTTTTTCCTTTATGTTTCATGTATATATTGTTAGTTCAGTTTTTGATTTTGGTTTTCTTTTGTACAATTTCTGCTCTTACAAGTGCCTCTCTGAAAAAAATCCATTCTGTATGTAATTTAAAGAGTGTTTATATTTTTCCAGTACAGAATTTTTACATTTTAACACTCTGTTTTCAAAAGTCTTATTTAGTCGTCGTCTTATGTCTTAATACTTGCTAATATATCCCCTTGCTGTCTCCTTGTTAACTTTCATCATTCCCATTAAATTACTTGCCCTAAATTCTCTGTCTTCTCAATTCAGGCTTATTATTTTAAGTATGTGTCTCCCTTTGTCCTGCTTTTCATTTTTCCTTCATTCTCAGTCTCTTTTTTTATTTTATTATTATTATTATTTTGTTTTTGCCTGCTTCTCTCCACTTACATTACCTTCCTATGTTTGTCTTGAAATGCTTTGCATTACAGGGACTATAGGGAAGGGAGCTGGAAGTGTATGCTCAGAACTTTTTTGAGAGAGATTGGATAGTCCCTGGGCCAAATTTGAGTGAGTTCATAATACCTTTATGTATTGCTATACAGCTATGGCCTGAATCCTGAAATCTGAAATCAGTTTTTCAGGGAGACACTTATACTTGCATGGAATCCCATTGAAGTCAGTGGGGTTCTGTTTGAGCGCAAGGACCTGTATATGGCAACTAGATTACAGGATAGAGGGACCTATATTTTTCCAATAGACAAGTGCTTCCTTATATGTTTCTGCATACATTTATTATATTTCATAGTTTAAAAATGACATATTCATATATGAGTTTAAAACAAAAGAAAAGACAGAGTGTAAAATATTTAATTATATTTCTAAAATCCCTATTTGTTGTCTGTAATGGATTGCTTTGTCAGTGTGGAACCCTAATTGAAGCCAGTGGGCTTTGTACAGATACAAGAGTCCACCTGTGGACAAAGAATTGCAGGGTCAGACCTAGATATTTTAACTTTTAGCATGTTGTGAGCTCCTATGACATATGCGCGCGTGCACACGTATTTTGCCTTACGAGTTATTTCAAGACCCTCTTACACAGAACCCATTTGAATTATAAATCTATAATGATTTCATGACAAACTGTTCTAATCTTTGCATTTTAAAAATGTAATTAGTTTTTATTAATATATTCACAGATTAAAAACCAGAGAATTCAGAGTTAAGGTTAAATTTAAAATAAATCTAAACATGTTAAGATTTGGTAATGCTCAGATAAGGCATCAAAATACCTTTAATTCCACCTTGAAGTGACACCATGCAGTTATGAGTTGTGCCTAATAGTGTGTAGTTCCAGTTTAGATTATACTGATTTTTATAGACACGTTAATTTTTTTCATTATTCCTTTCTTCATGGGGCACACCATCTTTCCTTAGGGAAACTTAACATTACTCTTACTTGGAACAATGGGGGCTGGTGGTCATTTTGAAAGACGCCATTTTTTTTGCTAATAGCAGCCTTGTACCCTCACTGACACTGAGAACAATAGGCGATGGCAAATACTTTGAAACAGGTCAGTCCTTCTTGATATTCTCTGTAGAAGAATATTATTTGACAGTCGCCGCTGAAGAAGAAATTTTCACTTTTGAAGGATAATGGGAATAAATTACCATTAATCCTTAAAAAGAATCTCCAAATGTAGCTTATGCATATGATTGGAGTGAGTTTTAACTTTGAGAAGGGTCTGTGTTTTCTGTTAATATCACTTGGGACAGATGGTCTGACAAAGGGTGATAAATTTCTTAAATTACCCATTTTTAGTTTATTTTAACTCATAAGACACTTAATGGGTTTACTTGTCAATTCAGAAAATTCATTCTGTGCTCAAGCACATGTTGTAATTTTGGTGAGGTCTGGCTGTATTTTTCATACATAACAAAGTGGCTTAATCCCTGCTTCAAATGAAAATCTGAACTTTAACTGTGGAATCACTATTAGTGCTTCCATAAAGTGGAAGCATAAAGGAGCTGTATAAGAAACTTTGTATGAGTTTGAGATGAACTACAGTTTAGTGATACAAATAATTTTTTGTTACTAAACAACATTATACTAATAAAATGTGATTAGTTAAGTTTTAGTGTAGTTCTGCTATTTTTTACAACTAACCCCAAACTTACACAATTTCAAAATTTTTAGTATAATTTCTCAGCAGCTTCCATTAGTGTCACATTTATAAGAGATACAAGCTTGAGAAAACAATAGGTATCAGTAAATAGAATATTACATTAAATATTAAATTAATAAATAATAAACTAACCCTCCACAGGACTTGAAAAATGGCTTCGGTGAATAACACATAGCTAGTAAAAAGCTTCTCGGGGTGAGTGCTGGCAACTTCTACAGAGTTGAAGCTTTCCTATAAAAAGAGAGAAAAAATTTGCAAAAATAACCTTCAAATGTGAGTGGAGTCTAAACCAATGTGGATGGACAACAGCTCCACTTCCTTTCCAGCTATTCATAGCTTTGCCAAACTGCAGCAGAGTAAAATCAACCAGTTTCATTGCTGTCCCCAAGACTCTGACAATAATGACAATTTCGCTCTGTTGCTAGTTGGGAAATCTCTGAGTAGGAACAGGGTTAGGCACTGCAGTTACTTATTAGGGAAGGAGATTTGATAATTTGCATCTGAAGGGAGGGGGTACAGTAGTGGAAACATCTCCCTCACAATAGCCAGAATGCTGTGATAAAGGTGAACAAACAGAAACAAACACACTGTAATCACAGCAGCCATGAGACAGCTAATGGTAGAGAAGTGGAGACTGCCGATTATTTTGATCGGAGCCCTGAAATGAAAGAGGAGCAACAGTGTGAAACAGAATGCACATGATCATTTTTCTTGCAGCAGACATGGTGGGTTTGCGGAGACGGGGAAAGGAACACTTCAAAATTATTAGACACTTAGTAGCCAGAGGCTGATTTTAAAGCTGAACCCACCAAGGATTTAGGGATGACGTCCTTGTATTACTCCCTATACCCTCCCCTTTCCTTTGGCAGCTGGACAGTGGGTGTCCCCTCATCACATCTGTTGGCTTTGTCTAATATCTTTAATTATCTGGCTCTTAGGCATCTGTTAAAATGTTAAAGCGCTTATGTGCTGGGTTGGGTTTAGGAATGTGTGAAGAGTGTTCATGTGTGAGAGCCTGGGAATAGAAGAGAAGGAGGGATTGATACAAGATAGGAAAGATAAGTGTGATGTTGAGGGAGAGGAAGAGAGAAGGAGATTTTGGTGGAAGAAAGAGAAAATTAAATTTAAGAGAAGATAGCAGTCACAAAGAGAGACTGTAGTGAAGCTAGGAATAAGGACAAACTAAAGCAAGAGATGTTAGTAAGTTTGGATTTATTCCTTTAAAACTTCTGGAGTTATTGCCATGGGACATGGCTGCATCTGTATTTTTCACCCTGGCTAATCTGCTTAGGCTTGGGACAAGTCTACATTACAAAATTAAGTTGACCTAAGTTACATCAATGTACAGCCATCCCAGTAATTAAATTGCTTTTGCCTGTCCACACTACGCTCCTTGTGTTGGCAGTGCGTGTTCTCACTATTAGCGCTTGCATCTATGCAGAGAGCAGTGTTCCTTGGGTAGGTATCCCATTTTGTAACTCGCCACATCTAGCGCAGGGTGTTTTGGGAGGGATTTGAAATGCCTCATGGGGACAAATGAGTCGCACAGGAGTTAGTGGGAACATGGTTTCAATGTCCCATGATGCATTTTTCTCTTTCCCATAATGTTTTGTGCCTCTTTTCAAAAGCTCTGCAAACCCACATGTCTACCGTCTATGTGAGAAGCATGGTTCCTGCACAGCTATGGACTACTGTGATGAGTGTTGCGAGCATAGCGCGTGCTGTATTTGCAGAGCTGCCAGAGGAGCCGTGAGGAACATGAGGATTCCTTGGAGGCTAGCTTACTGTAGGATATAGAAACAATTCAAAGTTGTTGTTGGCATTCACAGAGCAGCGCAGATGGTGGAGTGCCGATTCTGGGCCCGAGAAACAAGCATTGACTCACATGATCGAATCGTTATGCCGGTATTGGATGACGAGCAGTGACTGAAGAACTTTTGAATGCACAAAGCCACGTTCCTTGAAGTGTGTGCAGAGCTCGCCCAGCCCTCCGGCAGAGCGACACCAAAAGGAGAGCTGCACTGACAATGGAGAAGCAAGTGGCGATCACTGTGTGGCAGCTTGTCATGCCAGATTGCTACCAATCTGGCAGGAATCAATTTGGAGTTGGGGAATCCACCATGGGAGCTGCTGTGATGCAAGTGTGCAGGGCCATTAATCACATCCTGCTACAAAGGACTGCAACTCTGGGCAATTTGCAGAACATAGTAGATCACAGGCGCTGACTTTCTAAAGTGCCGGGGGGTGCTCGCCCCTGGCTCTGCCCCAGGCCCTGCCCCCACTCCACCCCATCCCCCAAGGTTCCACCCTGCCCCGCCTCTTCCCACCCCCACTCCACCCCCGTCCCGCCTCTTCCTGCCCAGTTCCGCCCTTCCCACAAGTGTGCTGTGTCCTTGCTCTCGCCCCCCCCCCCCCCGTCCGTCCGTCCCAGCCTCCTGCTTGCATGCCGTGAGACAGCTGATTATGGCAGGTGGGAGGCGTGGGGAGGGAGGGTGAGGTGCTGATCCACAGGGCTCGCCAGTGGGTGGGAGGCACTGAGGGGAGTGGTGTGAGCTGATAGGGGGCTGATGGTGGGTGCTCAGAACCCACCATTTTTTTTTTCCTGTGGGTGCTCCAACTCTGGAGCACCCATAGAGTCAGCACCTATGTAGTTGATGGTTTTGCAGCAGTGCAGTTCCTGAATTGTGGTGAACAATAGATGGCACGCACATCCCTATTTCGGCACAGGATTACCTTGCCATAGAGTGCAGCAACAGAAATGGCTACTTTTCTATGGTATTGGAAGTGCTGGTGGATCACCGGGGACGTTTTACTGACATTAACGCAGGAAGATCAGGGAAGGTGCATGACATACGCATCTCTAAAAACACTGGCCTATTCAGAAAGCTGCAAGCAGGGGACGTTGAAATGCCAGTTGTGATCCTGGGAGACCCAGCCTACCCCTTACTCCCATGGGTCATGAAGCTTTATACCGGCAACCTCAGTAGTAGCAAGGAGTGCTTCAACTACAAACTCAGCAGGTGCAGAATGACAGTTGAATGTGCCTTTGGCTGTTTGAAAGGCTGCCAGTGCTGTCTAGTCACAAGATTAGACCTCAGTGGAAAAAAATACCCCAATGATTATAGCTGCTGGCTGTATGGTTCATAGTATCCGTGAAGCAAACGGGGAAAAGTTTCCACCGGGGTGGAGGGCAGAAGTGGAATGGCTGTCTGCTGATGTTGAGCAGCCAGATACCAGGGCTATAAGAAGAGCTCAACAGGGAGCTATGTGGCTCAGGGAGACGTTGAAAGAAATCTTTTAATAGTGAGCCACAGTAATGTGTGTTGCTCTAATGTGCTCTGCCTGGTATTGTTTTTTTGCACCCTGGTATGAACCTTGTAATGGATGCTCTATGTGTAGTAAATGCAAATGCACCTATTGTTGTTATCCGTGAATGATGTCAGCCCCAACCAGCAAATGTTGTGAACTAATAAAGATGAATTAAGTTTCCACAGACCTTTATTCCAAACCCTTGCAAACAGACATGTTTGTAACTGAATGAAACTATAAATACAGGGGAAAGAACAGTCATTTCATTTCACAAACATACGTCAACTGTGTCTTTCACAGATCAATGTATGTGTGGCTCTGATTGTACTCTTCCCCTGGCACCATTTTCCACAGGTGGTGGTGTTTTAGCCGATTTCTCACTCCTGAGGCTAATGGACGCTGAAAGGGAACAGCTCCTGACCTTATACTGCTAGCCTGTGTGCTGCATTGGTGCCGGCTAAAGTAATTGCTGAGTGGCATGGGAAAGTGTCTTACCGCAGCAGAAGAAATAGGGCAGCCCTCCCCAGAAACCTTCAGCAGAAGATTTCAGACTACCTCCAGGAAAGTTTCCTTGAGATCGCTATGGAGGATTCATGGGACATCCCGGTGCACATAAACTGTTCTGCCGTGCCCCCTCTGCCTAAGTGTACATGGGAAATGAGAAGCAGATAGCAACTCTACCTCTATTGGTTATTTCTTGCCTCTTCTAGTATGATTAAAAAAGAGTAAATGAACAGCTATATCCCTGCAATATCAAAGCAAACTGCATACTTACCAGAGATTTCTTCCCCTGCATCAGACTCACGTGTGCTGAATTGTAGGGACTGGCTCGACTGCTTGGGAATCAAAAAGAGGTCCTGGCTCACTTTGCCACTGGATCCCTGATTGTCTGTCCCTCCTCCTCTTCTTCCTCATCCAACACCACCACCTCAATGTTCATTCCAGGGACCCGTGACTCCAGCTCCCTTGAAGTATCCACGGGGCCTTTTTTTTGGGGGGGGGGGGGGGGAATGGAGTCTCTGCTGAGAATGGCATGCAGCTCTTTGTAAAATTGGCATGTCTGTGCCTCTGCACTAGAGCAACTATTCGCTTCCCTTGCCTTCTGTTACGCTGCCGCAGCTCCTTTGCTTTGCTTTCATGCAGTATTGTTGCAGGTCCCTCTGGTAGCCCTTCTCCCCCATGCCCCGAGTGATCTATTTGTAGATATCAACGTTTCTGTGGCTAGATCGGAGCTGTGCCTGCACAGCCTCTTCTCCCCACAGAGTCAGGAGATCCAACACCTAGTGTACGCCAGGCAGCGTGGAGACAGCATGGTCAGCTGGTAGTTGCTAGGTGAGCTCTCCACTCCGAGCAAACAGAAAACGGAATTTCAAAAATTCATGGAGCTTTAAAAGGGGAGGGCCGTGTACCTGGCCACCAGGCAGCGGAGTTCAAAACAGTGACCAGAGTAGTCACGATGGGGCATTGTGGGACACCTCCTGGAGGCCACTAAAGTCAATGTAAATAACATAGTGTCTACACTGACGCTGTGTTGCCGTAACTACGTCAACCTAATTGCTACACCTCTCATGGAGGTGGAGTTAAGTCAGCGTAGCGGGCGAGTTACATCGGCAGGAGTGACACTTTGGTGTAAAAGCTTACAGAGTTAGGTCAATGTAAGCTGCCTTGCATCAACCTAACTGTACTGTATACTAGGCCTTGGCTAATAAATATCAAAGTAATTTTTTTCAAGTCCTTAGTTTCATCACCTTCCTAAAAATATAAATGCATACATATTTACTACAGTGTAGCCTAATTAATAGTCTAAAACAAATTTATTTTAAAGAAATTTTTAAAAAGAAAGAAAACAGAGAGAACATTTGGCACCTACTGATTTGGAAATGCTTAACCAGTTTTCAAGTACATTAATTATTGTAGAATATCTAAATTAGAAAGTGACAAAAGATTAGACCTACAGCCTCTCTTTGGAGGTGTCAGAAATATCAGATTAAAAGAAATGCAACTGCTACAAAACTGTAAAGTTATAATTAAAGTAGAACAGAGGCATCTGTAGTTCAGAAAAAACATGAACAGAATATTCTGATACTCTACTAAACAAACATGAGACTTTTCCATGAAATACACCTTTGGTTTTTGAAATGGCCTAATTTGGTATGTTGTCTCTGACAGTGGTACCTACCTATTAAATGCTTCAGAGAAGGTGCAAGAAAACACACAATGTACAATTTTGCAATAATGTGTCTGGAAAGTTTCTTCTTAACCCCAAGTATTTAGGATTTGTCTACACACAAAAGTTGTGCCATATTAACTATACTGGGATCATAGAATCATAGACTTCAAGGTCAGAAGGGACCATTATGATCATCTAGTCTGACCTCCTGCACAACGCAGGCTACAGAATCTCACCCATCCACTCCTGTATCAAACCTGTGTCTGAGCCATTGAAGTCCTCAAATCATGATTTAAAGACTTCAAGGTGCAGAAAATAGTTAAAGGGATACAAACTTCCTAGTGTGGATATATAGTTATGTCAGTATAAAGGTGCCTTATGGCAGTACAGCTGTTCCCATATGGGAAGGGGAATCAGCTGTGCTGGAAAAGGCACCTTTTATACTGGTAAAAAAGTGTCCATAATAGGGGTTGTACCAGTATAACTATTTTGATTTTTTTTAATCATACCCTAATATTAAGTTAATTCTTGTTCTTACTAGCAATAGGATACAGACATAAAATCATGAATGAAATGTTAAAGTTCAGTTGACTATTATGTCTTCTCCCAGGCCATGTCTCCATTACCACTTATGTCAGCAAAACAGTTGTCTCTCAGAGATGTGAAAAAAACACCCCACGAGCAACCATAAGTTCGTTTGTGTGCACAGTGCTTTGTCGGCAGAAGTTCTCCTGTCGGCATTGAGCAGCTACACGAACGATCAGACAGCAGCACAGCTGCAAGTTCGCTAATGTGGACATGGCCTCACTCTTTTATTTTACAAACACAGAGTTCAAGGTGAGGACATAATACTGATTTATATAATGATTCAGCTGTGCTAAATTGTTGTACACATTTCCCAGCCTAAGGACAAAATCTGCTTACCTGCCTTTTACCGGTATGATTGATGGTAATAAAAAGAGAATTTTATCCCTCCACACCAAAGCACAGCAAAACAGAAAAAAACAAAACAAAAACTTGAGTGACTGTGGAATTTTTCAAGGCCAATTAATAGTGGTGGTATATTTTCAGTATTATTTTCCATTACTTTCTTAATACAATGTAACATATTTTGCTTTTTTAAAATTATTGGTATACATTTCTTATTGAAAACATCAACTGGATCCTATGGTAGTTTTGAAAAATGCCAACACATTTTTCAGTCTTTTATTCATAGATTTTAGAGCCAGAAAAGGACCATTATGATTATCTAGTCTGAGCAGCATAACACAGGCTATAGAATTTCACCCAGCTTTCCCTCATCAAATTCAATAGCTGTGTTTTTTAATACAGCATATCTTGTTAGAAAGACATCCTGTTTTGATTTAAAGACTTTGTGATGAAAAATCTACCACATGCCTTGGTAGGCTGTACCATTGGTTATTTATCCTCATTTAAAATGTGTAGGTTATTTCCAGTTTGAATTTGTTTAGCTTCATCTTTCTGCCATAGCATCTTACTATGCCTTCTGATTACTCAAGATTTAGTCTAAAGGTTATCCTTCTAGATGATCCCTTGCATCAGGACTCATTAAACTGTTCATGACTGCAAGTCATGTCCGGTATACATAGATTGTAGTTTTATAATATTAGCATAATACAATACCTAAGGGATTAAGCTGTATTTACTCTTAGAACAAGAGTATGTGCTTAAGTACTCTATTCTGCCCCCTTGCTTTTTTGCTTAGTGAAAATACTTAAATGTCCTAGGAGAAACCCCTAATTAAACAACAGCATTACCAACTCTTGCAGGTTTTTTTTGTAGAGCTGTGGTATTTCAGCTGGGTCTGGTGAATTTGAGCCTTGTTTAGGGCAAACCCCCTTTGACTGGCTGCCTTTCCCTCCCTCCCCACATCCTGGAGAACAGCACCCAATCCGGGTTGCTGCAGGAATCAGTCAGAGGTCAGAACCCACACCATTCTCACAGGAGGGGAGGGAACAGAGATACCCCAGCAGCTCAAAGTGGCCTCCTCCACCCTCCCCTCCTTTGAGCTCAGGGCAGCCCTCATTCCCCTTCCCTGCCTCCTCCTCTGCAACACCAGCCCTGGGAAGGGGGAGAGGGGAACCACTGTAGCTGGTCACCCCGACCTGGGAAAGGATATGTGTATGGGGGTGTGTGAAGATCGCCTAGAGCTGCAGGAGGAACAGAAGTTAGGTGGGATGGGAGGTGAGGATGATGCAGACTTAGGCTAAGAATTGATGAGGATGGAAAGCAGAACTAATGTGGAGTAGAATTGATGGGGGGCTGTGGAACAAGATTGATTTGAGGAATGGGAGGGCAGCATTAATTGCTGAACAAGGAGATGAGCAGATGTAGGGGGGAGATCTGCACTGGGACCAAAATCACCTTTCCCAATAAATTTGGGAGAGTTGGCAACACTAATTGACTCTCACCATGGGGATGGAGCGTGGGGAGTTCAAAAATCAAAAGACAGACTGAAATACACACTATAATTTAAAAAAACATCATCATTTTTGGGAAGATCTTGTGATATTTTTGAAGGGGTCTAACTCAGGATTTTTGAACTTTTGGGTTTGGCAGTACTGAAACAAGTTATACTATATGTCATTATTGATGCATATGGAAAACTGGAAAAATAATTGGACACTAAATGCTGTGCGAAAAGAGTAAATGAAATTATCAGTATGTCTTAGCAGCTTTAAAATATTAAAAATGGTTAGAAATGTGGAACATGTCCCCCCCCCACCCTAGAATTAAGCATGAAGAAATGTGCCTGAATAACCTTCCTATTTCAGTGCACCAGGTCTCCCACTTTCTTAATTTAAATCCCTCCCAACAACCTTTTGTGAGGCCTATAGATCCTAACTCATGTCATTATGCACATCACTATTCCCATCTATTTTTTTTTTTTAAAGGAGTAAGTTATCCTCTAGGTTTCTTAGTGTCTTCTGTCTGTCCTTACAGAGTGCCTCTACACAGAGCGGGGGGAAAATAAAAAATCTGCGGCAGTGAGACTCAGAGCCCAGGTCAACTGACTGAGGCTCACACTGCAGCACTAAAAATAGCAGTGTAGACGTTTGGGCTGGAGCCCAGGTTCTGAAACCCAGCCAGGGGGTCTCAGAGCCAGAACTTCTACACTGCTATTTTTAGCTCTGCGGTGTGAGCCTTGCAAGCCCAAGTCGGTTGAATACTTGCTTCCATGTGGGTTTTTTTGTTTGTTTGCTGTGTAGACGTACACTTAGGCAGTACATTCCTTGAGGAACAGAGCATGCCTTTGGTTTACACACAAATTGGTTATATACTCTGGCTTGAGGACTCAGGGGTCGGCAACGTTCGGCACGCGGCTCGCCAGGGTAAGCACCCTAGCAGGCCGGGCCAGTTTAATTACCTGCTGGCGCGGCAGGTTCAGCCGATCGTGGCCCCCACTGGCCGCGGTTCGCCATCCTGGGCCAATGGGGGCGTCGGGAAGCCGCTGCCAGCACATCCCGCGCCGCTTCCCGCCGCCCCCATTGGCCCGGGACGGTAAACCGCCTCGAGTGGGGGCCGCGATCGGCTGAACCTGCCGCGTCAGCAGGTAAATAAACTGGCCCGGCCCGCTAGGGTGCTTACCCTGGCGAGCCGCGTGCCAAACGTTGCCGACCCCTGCTTTAGATGTTTGTAATTTTAGGAATATTATTTAAATACAGCATAACATTTTATATTTCAGTACTATGTTCAGAAGGACTAATCAGGCAGAATAGAAAGCTGACATAAAGCGCCCACAATCACCACAGATATATAATAGATCACAGCTAAGCAATACAGCTATTAAGATAACATTTCAATAATGTTGCTTCCCTACTTTTGAAGGTCAGATAAATTTTTAGCATTTTGGACATATTAGTATTTCTACATTGTGCAACCTCAGTCCAAACAGTTGGGTGTCTCTCTTACCTTAGGTTAATTAATTTTGAACCATTGTCAATTTTGATAATATCCTGGTAAATAATTAAGCATTCACTTACTGAAGATTATTTGAGTCTCATTATTTGTGTGTGTGTGTGTGTATGTGTATATAAAAAAGGTGAAACGTGTGTATGTATGTATGTGTATGTGTATGTATGTGTATATATATATATATATATATATATATATATATATATATATATATATATATATACATACACACGTTTCACCTTTTTTCCTAAACTCTGTTGTGTTAATTACATACAACATAACTGACATTTAATTTTTAAAATAGTGATACTTCCGTGATGGCTGATGCCAGGATTGAACTGGGGACCTCCAGAGCTTAAAAAGCATAATTCTCTACAGAATGAACTGAAGAACTAGGCTCTGTAGCTGGGAATTGTAACAAACACTGACCATTGGGATACATGTACTCTTTGAAAAGTACAGTAGTAACAAATTACTATAATTATTACTAGGGAAGGGCTTGATTCTGCTCTCATGTACATCAAATTAAATCAAAAATAAATCAGTTGAAGGCAGTGAAATTACACCAGTATAAAATTCGTATGTCTGAACCAGCAGAGTTGTGCCCTATGAGAACAGGTGTTGTAAAAACAATTTAAGTAGCAGATGTATTTTTGATGACCATCTAAATTAGAGTATCATATGATTCAGGCCCAGTCTACATTACATGGTTAGGTCGACATTCACTTAAATTTGTCTCCCACCAACGTAAGTGTCTCTCTCACTGACTTAGTAACACCACCTCCCTGAGTGGAATAGTCATTGTTGATGGAATTAGATTGATGCAGTGTCAGTGTAGACACTGCATTGCTTACGTTGACTGTTTCTGGCCTTCAGGAGTTGTTCCATACTGTCCCACACTGATAATACAATGGATACAAATGCTCCTGGTGAGGACTCGCACCGTCAACACAAGGAGCCATGTGTGGACACATACAAGCGGTTTAATAACTTCAGTGGTTGTATGCTGAAATAAATTAGGTAGAATAATTTTGTAGTGTAGACATGGCAAGGTTAGAAGGATTAGATTTGTATTGGTAAATGTCAGTAAACTTCGATTATACTTTTTGATTCTCAATTTTGTCATTAAATAATCATTGTCTGACTGTCCCATTTCCACAACTGTGAAAATATAAATTGATAAAAATTGAAAAAAAATTATGAAAAAAACAATATTTTCTGTCAAAATGATATATAAAATAATATTCTACTAAGCCTAAATATGGTACAGGATTTATTTTAATGGGAATCATTAACTTTTTATTAACATATTAAAATATACAGAAAAACCAAACATAGGCTATCCATAAACTTCTCATAGTACATAAATGTCTCATAATATAATAACCATTTGCTACTTAACCTTACCTATACTTGGAACATTTAATTATATAATAGGAACGGTTAAAATATAAATCAAGTATTTGTATTACACAATTTACAATTTGTAAAAATCCAGCCAAGTAAAATAAAGTTATTAAAATAAGATGACGAATACAAGCAAAATTCAGAGGAAGGGGATAGAGATGGGGAGGGAAGTAAGTGGATAGAGAAGAAAGGGAGAGGAGGAGGAGAGGCCCATGCATTTAATAGGATCATGCAGATAATTCCAGGAAAGCATCCTATATCTGAGAATTTTTCTTGAGTATTTCTGTTACAGTATGGGTGGCCAAACTTATGATGTCTATGCTTAAGTCCTCCTTAAGTTGTTGGTCATTTTTTGCAATTTCATTTTTGTAGCACTAGTCTTCTAGCAAACTTTGGCTCAGCTGAGCACTAATAATTATTACATTTATTCAGCTTCCAATTAACATCCATTAGGTTTAAGATTACATATGTAGCTTGTAACACAATTTTATTTGATAGGAAAAAATTAACTCTGCCCAAAATGTACGAGTATAGCAGCATTCCGAGAGCATATGGAATAAGTTAATGTGCTGAATCACAGCACCAACATTTGTCTGACTTAGAGGCACCTGTTTTGAAGAATCAGAGAGGGGACCAGTGCAGCCTCCATATGATTTTCTGTTGGATTAATCTTAAATAGAGGAAGAGTTCTGAGGATTGGCTAAAATTTGTTTCCATTAGTTAACAAACTATAATTGACTTAGTTACTATTCCCATTTCTTTTTTAGGGAATCTGTGTTTAATTCAGATTTGCTGGCCAAGTCTTCATCTAGTATTGCCATAGGTCTTGGCAATCTGGGTAATATTTGGAAAAATAAAAGCAGTTCAGGTGGGTTGGGGTAGCACAGGCATTGTGGCTAAACAGAATGGAGATGGAATGTTTAAACTGGATATATTGCCACTCCTTAGTCTCTAGATTGAACCTTTCTTTTAATATTTTAGGAGGGAGGAAGGTATCATTTTCAACAAATTGACTGATACTCAAAATCCCTTTCCTAATCCAATCTGGGCAAATGATGGGGTGCTTTGCTATACAGAGTTTCAAGCTATCCCAGGTAGATGCCTTGCTATGTAGAAGAGAGTGATTTTTAAATTTAGTAGACATGCCAGGTATTTCTGGCTTCCATAATACTGTAGTTAGTAATTATTCTTTAGGGAATCGATAGTAATCCAAGTGCAGCACACTGGAAAGGGGAAAAGGAGCAACTAATTCAGCTTCCAGCTGGAGCTAGTATGGGGCTGTGCAGCACGAGAGAATTAGCCACTGTGCTGCTTGTCAGTGCCTGATGGTAAAGTGCAAAGTCAGGAAATCTAAAACCAGCTGTTTTGATAGGGAGCTGTAATCTTTTAAAGGAGATTCTGGGTTTGTTACTAGTAACCCACAAAAAGGACCTGACCGCATTGGTGATTTTGGTAAAATAAAAGGGAGGAATATAGATAGGGAGGGAATCAGAATAAAAAGGATCCTGGGAATGGTATTCATTTTGATTGTTTATTTTTCCCAAAGGGGGAGAGGTAGTGCTTGCCATCTATTTAAATTGTTTGCTAACTGCATAATTAATGGGACTAGGTTAACTTTGACTTTTTAATTTCCTTTTGGAACAGAATGCCAAGATATCTGAGGTTTGTCTGTTGCATGTCCCTATAGGAGAGCCACTTCAAGTTAGGTCCAATAAGATCCTTGTTGCTTCTGATTTACCCAATTTATCTTCTAACCAGAGAATTTACCAAAGTTTTCTATTGTTTGTGGATATTTGGACTAAACTGGTCCAGATTTTTGATAAATAGGAGGATGGCCTCTACAGAAGGACTTTTGTGTTCTGAGCCCCTGGTTTGATTCCTTAAATACCTTTGTGTTCCCTATTTACTATTGCAAGTGGTTATAATGCTAGATTGAACAGGAGGGGGCATCTCTGTCTAGTTCACTGAAACAGATCAAAGGGGGTTAGGTGAGGGAATATTGTGCAATTTGATAGGATACAAGAATTGGGATTGTAATGTAACATGTTGATCCATGAAATAAAGGATTTCCCCAACCCCGATTTATCTAGGGTAGGAAACACATACTGCCAGTTCAGTCGGTCAAAGGCTCTCTCTTCATTGGGTGAAATGATTGCCTGTGAATTTCTAGTGTTCATGAAATGCCATAACATTAATCAACTGACATGTTTTATCTGAACAATGCCTTTTTTAATCAACCCTGCCTGACTGGAGTGAACCATGTCACTCATTTTTTCAAGCCTCTTGGCCAATACATTTGAAAGTATTTTTATATCAATATTGATTAAAGAGATAGGTGTTATACGTAATACACTTTTATGTACCCTTGCCTGGTTTAAGTAGTACGGTAATTAGGGCTTTCCTCGTAGTAGGAGATAACATACCTTTCTTTAAGGCATCTTCATAAATGTAGAATAGCTTAGAGGCCAGAATTTCTTTGAAACTTTGATATCCATCAGGGCTGGGGGGTCTTGCCTGGATTCACTTCCTCCCTGGCTTTATTTCCCCTGATTGCAAGGGAGAAGCATCCTGGCTTGTTGCTCCTCTGATATTTGTGGGAGGATAAAAGTTTTATTAGAATTATTCAGTTGTATGGGAATTTTAAACAATCAGTAAGATTACCAGGATTTAGTCCTATTCCTTATTGCACATAGAAGCAGGAGGTACTTCTCCATGTGAGAGATTTTAGCCGTGGAAGAGCTAACACTTAGTCACAGGAATTATATAGGAACTTGGTTGCCTTGAGTGGAAGTTTTGGTGTTGAAGAACAGAAGATGATGCAGATTCCATGTTATGTGAAGAACAGCAGACTGAGGCATTTGGGAGGAGTAAAGCCTGTTGGGGAGTTAGACCAGATGCTGTTTGTAAACAGGAGAGACTAGAGAATAATTGGAACATTCAGAAGAGCTCTAAGAAGGCTGAAGAGGAATTGGAAATAGTCAGCAAACAGAGGCCATGTCTACCTCTGGTAACATGGAGTGGAGGCAGTATGTGACGCTTGAGGGACATTAGGTCAGCAGCAGAGGAGCAGGACGTGACAATTTACAAAGGAAGCAAAGCAAAGACTGCTGTGAGCTTTGTGGTGAACAGGCAGCCTAGAGGTGTGGGTAAAAGGGGAGATGTGTAGATATGGGAAGATTATATAGTTTTAAACAGGAAGTTTAAAGTTTGCGGAGAGGGATTTATTATGCTTTCACTGATGTTATATTGTTAAATTTCCTATTGATGAATATGATGGACAGGCGGCAAGAAAATAAACTCTTAAAACTAGTAACCTAGTAAATATTATGGTTCTGGGTCAAGATAGAAACTTAAGAACATTTTTGGAGAGAATTGACAAGCTGACAAATTGGGGGGGAGCTCTGACATTATTTACAAAGCAGGATTTACCTACCTCATAGGTTTTTGGGAAGATTAATATATGTGCAGCACCTTGAAGATGGAAAGCAAAATGTTAAATGTTTTTTTTTTTCATTGTTGTATTCAATGTAGTTGTAGCCGTGTCAGTACAAGGATATTAGAGAGACATGGTGGGTGAGGTAATATCTTTTATTAGACCAACTTCTGTTGGTGAGAGAGACAAGCTGTCGAGCCACACAGTCAGTCTCTCTCTCTCTCTCTCTCCAACATAAGTTGTTCTAGTGAAAGATATTACCTCATCCACCTGGTCTCTTTTTTCATTATATATTAAAAATTAGCAGCAACAGTGAATTATAAGGACTTTCAGAGGACAATAGAGTGCATTCTTCATCAAATGAAGTGGATAGTTATAGAACTACTGCACAATGAGTTTCACAAACAACCCAACAGTAGATTTTTAATGTCCCTGGTTGTGGGATTCAAGCATTCTTTCCCACCAGATGTCACTTTTTTCAAACCCACATGTAGGCTTGGCAAGCCAGTAAGTTGACCACCTATTATTTGATCATGGTCAAATATTGTCAGATATTTCAGCCTGAATGGCCTGATGTAGGCTGCAAACTACATAGTTCCTTTCTGTCTTTCAGGATTTTATTTAATTGTTTCACATTTTTCTGAGTTTAATAACTCATCTAAATAACTTGTATTTTGTAATTAGGCATAAATATCTATCCAAGTCTAAGCCTATTAAAGATAATAAAGTCTTACTCTTGTTTGTTACTGTTGTTACTATTCAAATAAATTAGTACTTTAAAGTATTTAACCATTTTTGATATTATTTGACAATATTTGACGAGTCAATTGATCAATTAGTTTTGGACTGGTCAAGTGCCCAATACTAGGTGCAATAATTTTTAAATCTAAAGGTTTGTCTACATCGGGACACTCAGGAAAGTTTAATTCAAATTAACTAAAAGTGTGAATTTAAAGCAGATTGGTTAAACCGCATTAAATCCTTATGTGAATGCGCTTTTGCAGAATTAGTGTCCTTAACTCTGTTTAGTTTAAATCACGTGGGGTTTGTTGTCAGTGCAGTGCCGTGTAGACTAAGGGGGTGCGAATTGCAGAGTGCACCAAAGTGTTGTCCTCTAACTGCACCCTAAGGACACTGCTGACACAAACTAAAAGGTACCCAGTGTGTGTTAACATTAATCCTGTTTGGTGCACTCTCCAGTTGCACCCCACACTGCAACACAGTGTAAACATAGCCTTGCGAAGTGAATTAAGCTAAACTGAGTTAAGGACACTTTAATTATGAGTGAAGAGCGTGCACACAAGGATTTAATGCTGTTTAACTAATCCACTGTAAATTCACATCTTTAGTTAATTCAGATTAAGTTTTCTGAGTGTCCCTGTGTAGACTATCCCTAACTCTAGTTGATGTAAAATGAATAAACTTTTTTGTTTTGTTTTTGTTTGTTTTTAAATGGAGACCAAGAACAAGACACTCTTTTCATCTTCTCCTTCCCCATTTATATTATCCATCAGTCCCTGACTTGGATCTACATCTATCTCTGACTCCCAGTTTTCTCCCCCCAATATATTAATTGTTTTTTAGTCTCAGATGTGCCTCAGAATACTTTGTGCCCACTGCCATGGTGTCACATTTGCTGTATCATGATAGTCAGTGAAAAAAGATTTCAAGCCTGAAATCTAGCAGTGCCAACTGAATGCATCTGAGCTGAAAAAAAATACAGCTGCTCAGGAGAGAAAATACTTGATCTGATTAATAGATTTCTGTGGAAAGCCAATCTCATATTATTTGCTGTTGGTTAAATTTTAAATGCATTAAATATTTCTTTTTTTTTCTACAGTAATTTACAATCTACTAATATAAAGTATGTAGTATACTAATCCTTACTAAGCCCAGCATCTAATGAGATTTCTTCTGAATCACTGTTCTAGCAGGTGGGGAAAAACAACCCCTCTCTCTCCCCACCCCCCATCTGTGATGGTGACTAAATATAAGACTTTTCTTGAGTTGTTTGAATGCCAGTAGATGGCAGTAAAACAAAGGTTTAGTCTAATGCTTGACAAACTGATACTGCTCTTTCGCTTAAAATAATTTATCTAAGTGCACAATAGCAAGAAATGGCATAATTGGTATTTCAAGTCTTGTAAAACTGAAAATTATAATCTTTGTTTAGCACCATAGATTCCAAAAATTTATCTATCACCATAATTGCTCTTATATATATTCAAACTACCACTGAAATGCAGTCACTTTTTGGGATGGAAAGTGACAACCAACAATGCACAACATTAGATAGGGAAGAGAAGAAATATTCTTGTTACCAAGGTCAGAAGACCAAAACCTCTGTCTTATGAAAGGTGCCATGGGATGTTCTAGATCAGTGGTGGGCAACCTGCGGCCAGCAGACTGCATGCGGCTCATCGGGGTAATCCATTGGTGGGCTGCCAGACAGTTTGTTCACATTTGTACGGCTGCCCGCAGCTCCCAGTGGCCACGGTTTGCTGTTCCAGGCCAATGGAAGCTGCTGGTAAATGTCAATTTTACTGTACAGACACAAACCAAAGCGAAATATTTCCATAAATAATAATCAACATATACAGATAGGCAAAGTAAGAAAATGCTGCTTGAGAACTTATTAGAGTTTGAATTAAGGATATTTACTTTGTATATTTTGGCACAATTTATGTTTTAAAGTTTATAAAGCTCTAACTTTTGGAATCTCAGCATCTACTGTCATTTCATAATTATTGGCTGACCGCCTGTTGTCTGATCCCTTCCATAATTTTCCACCACTGTGAAAATTTTAATTGAAAAAATACTTTAAAATAAATATCAATATTATCCATCAAAATTATAAAAAATAAAAATTAAATTCTGCCAACCCTACATATAAAGAAAAATAATTTCATAAACTATCTGCTTATTTCAAAAATTATTGCCTAGAATTAGCCCGAGGAGAGAATTGCATTTGAATAAGAGTTCTGAGACCAGGAGATAACTCCACATTCAAATGGTAAGAGAAGAATTATTACTGTCATGATAATGAAAATGTTTGCAATACATATGCAATTTATGCCAAAGCCAAATAAGTGTCATTTGCTTATACATGTGTCTGCTGGATAGACTTGATAAATCTTAAAAGACAGAGTCGGTAATATAGTGTGAAATTGTAAGAGTCCAAAGCTCTAGAAACTTCCACTGAGTGATGAAATAAGCAAATACAAGAAGGTTGACTGTACTGTGACATTGAAAGCAATTGTGTTGTCACATGGTGTTGACAAAACTCAGTTCATTATTTCCTATTGGTATCACAAGCCTAATTTGTTTTACTTGAGAGAAGAGCAGAATTGATGCTGTTCTCTCTAGATCTCCAACCTAAAACAAGAGATGAAGGTGAAAATGGAGAGGCCAATGTATCAGATCAGGGAAAACTGCCAAATTAGGGGTCCATAATGGTTTGGGATTTTTTCCTTACATTTTGTGTGTGAATTTAGTGTACCTGACTGACAACTCTGGTGATGGAAGTTCTCTATTTATTTACGATGGAGACGAGCAGTGCAAGTACTTCTCCACAGTCCAGCCAATGTACATAAGCCCAAACCTTGTTGGGGGGATTAATTTTTAAAGAGAAGAGGGTATGGCATCCTTCATGCACATCCAGTGAATCTGACACCTCTGCTAATATTATGAACAAGTAACAAGTCTGCTACTTTTGATGTTTTTTGTGGCATGGACACCTGTCAGAACAAAATTGAAGCACAAACTCATTTCATGAATTATTGATTAGCTACAGTGGGTGTTTTTTCATCTCCTGCTTTAGAATGGATTTGGACTGGTGACCTATCAGTGAAAAACTTGATGTCCTATCACCAATTCCTTGAAGCATTCTGTCACATGGAACTATTAAGTTTTGAAAGCAAAATTTGAGGCCCTGAGAAGCTATAGGTAAAGTTGTTGGCACTAACTGTGACCCAAGAAATCTAGTGGTAGCACAATATAAGACTGGTGATGAAGAAGAAATCCATTCCTTTAAAGACTCTGAGTGACATCACATTATCTGTGAAGAAGGCTGCATGTGGTGTTTTTTTTTAATTTTTGTTTTGTTTTTTAAAAAGAAAAATAAATGCAAGAAACTTGTTCTGTTCCTGAAGCAACTGAAAAACAGTTTGTCAGAGACCACAGTCCCTATGATAAACCATTGTCATGAGAAAGGTCGTACCGTGTCAGACCAAAGGTCCATCTAGCCCAGTATCCTGTCTACCGACAGTGGCCAATGCCAGGTGCCCCAGAGGGAGTGAACCTAACAGGCAATGATCAAGTGATCTCTCTCCTGCCATCCGTCTCCACCCTCTGACAGACAGAGGCTAGGGACACCATTCCTTACCTGTCCTGGCTAATAGCCATTAATGGATTTAACCACCATGCATTTATCCAGTTCTCTTTTAAACGCTGTTATAGTCCAAGCCTTCACATCCTCCTCAGGTAAGGAGTTCCACAAGTTGACTGTGCGCTGCGTGAAGAAGAACACTTTTATTTGTTTTAAACCTGCTGCCTATTAATTTCATTTGATAGCCCCTAGTTCTTGTATTATGGGAATAAGTAAATAACTTTTCCTTATCCACTTTCTCCACGTCACTCATGATTTTATATACCTCTAGCATATCCCCCCTTAGTCTCCTCTTTTCCAAGCTGAAGAGTCCTAGCCTCTTTAATCTCTCCTCATATGGGACCCGTTCCAAACCCTTAATCATTTTAGTTGCCCTTTTCTGAACCTTTTCTAGTGCCAGTATATCTTTTTTGAGATGAGGAGAACAAACAAGAGTTGTCATTTCCCAACTCAATAAAGATAAAATATGTGATCCATTACTGGATACCTAAGAACAGAAATATAATTAGCACAGGACAAGTAATTAAAAAAAAAATTAACCACAGCAAAAAACAAATGGATCTTGCATCTCGGAAATGGGGGGGGAGGGATACTCAGTGGTTTGAGCATTGGCCTGCTAAACCCAGGGTTGTGAGTTCAGTCCTTGAGGGGGCCACTTAGGGATCTGGGGCAAAATCAGTACTTGGTCCTGCTAATGAAGGCAGGGGGCTGGACTTGATGACCTTTCAAGGTCCCTTCCAGTTCTAGGAGATGGGATATCTCAATTTATTTATTTATTTATTTATTTAATTTAAATCACTAGATGCACTACTTTGAGGATTGGTTATGGGCAAAAAAAGAGAACATGATTTCCCAAAGAAATTTGTCAAAAAATTGTCAAAAAAAAAAAAAAAAAGTAGCAGCATCATATTAAGCAACCATGCTCCCCGCCCCCATATATGGCAGCATCTCTAGAAATCTAGAGCACAGTGTAGTGCTTACATTGTGGGGCAATCTAAAAATGATGCAACAAACATTATAGCAGAACACTTGAGTAGGAGATTGTTGCCAATTTATATCTATCTTTTAAAATCTATTTTATTTTTAAAAGTACAGTCTCAGGAAAGCCTTTTATCTCATCTTAAAGATCACAGAGAACCTTACCTATTTAGATAGATTACTAAATTATCTGATAATCATCTCATTTGGAAAGCTTTCTGCAAACTTTCTGTGTATGTTGTCTGTCATTAGTGTTCCAACACTGCATTTGTAGGTTAAAACAAATCTTAATTTCACAAACTGAAAGACTTCCTGTGGAGAGCACTGTTCGTTAATTTTTTCAGAAGGGCTAATTGAACGATTTTAGAGATTTGTTGTTTAGATTAAGTTTGTAACTTGAGTTAAGTCAATGTAGTATCTAATTGTGTCTGAGTGTGAGTTTAATAAAAGTCCACTTGTTTAATTGTGCGAGATGGTTTTGTTGTTTTGTAAGGAATCATTTTTCCTGGTGATTCCTCAAAGTCCTAACAAAAGGAAATTATTTAAGACTTCAATTGTTTGGAGCTCACTTTAAGAAGTTTGAAGTGCTGTTCTGTTGGGTCATCAAAGTATGAATTTAATTGGAAGTTTTGAAGTGGTTTGTAAAGGCGCTAGGCCAGTGGTCCCCAACTTTTTCGGTGTGGCGGGCACCGGACGACAAGCCGCTGAGGTCCGTGGCCGCTGGACAAGTAGCCGCCGAAATGCCGCCATGAAGCATCAACATCAAGAGGCGTCACCGCCAAAATGCCACCGTGAAGCAGCAGCATCAAGAGGTGTCCCCACCAAAATGCCGCCAAAAATCGGCGGCATTTCAGCGGTAGCGCTTCTTGATGTTGCCGCTTCTCGGCAGCATTTCAGCAGCTGTTTGTCCGGAGGCCAGTAGGCGGGCGCACATGGATGCCTCAGCAGGCACCATGGCGCCCGCAGGCACCGCTTTGGGGACCCCTGCTCTAGGCTCTAACTACATAGTTCTCATTTAGTTTAAGCACAATCTGATGCCTTGTCTTCTCTGGGATTTTGCCTCACGTTAGTTAACTTGAGTTAGGAACATACCTTCTTTTCCCAGGGAAGATAAGGCTTTTGTCTTCTGGTGAATTAGCACAGGCACAGAGACTGACTTGAATTATAATTCATATTGTTATATTCACAGAGAACCTAGAAAATGTATAGTAAAAGTCTATGAACCAAATTATTTTGAAAATAGCCACTTAAACTATGCACACACTTCGCTTGTGCCCCTGCAGAAAAGCATCTAATTCTAAACATAGGAGTTGCATGCACATTTTAAGATCCCTGGTTAAAAATCAGCAGAGGGTCCTGTGGCACCTTTGAGACTAACAAGTATTGGAAGCATAAGCTTTCGTGGGTAAGAACCTCACTTCTTCAGATGCAAGCTTGCATCTGAAGAAGTGAGGTTCTTACCCACGAAAGCTTATGCTCCCAATACTTCTGTTAGTCTCAAAGGTGCCACAGGACCCTCTGTTGCTTTTTACAGATTCAGCCTAACACGGCTACCCCTCTGACACTGGTTAAAAATGAAACTTGTGACTTACTGCATTTCTTGAAATATAATCAAAATGTTATGTCACTACTTATAGATAGAGGAGAAGAAGAAAGGTTAGAGCATGTGAAATTTTTATATTCAGCCAGTAATTTCCTTGAATAAATCTCTCTTTCAAAAAAGTTGGTTCTCATAGTAAAATAAATGGGAGTCATGCAGCTAAAATCTGTATGCAGCTTTGAAAATTGGAATGGTTAAAAACCTAATAGACTGGTGGCCAGATGAGTAATTGGATGTATAATTAAGAAGCAGGGTTGAAATAAAAAGAAAGAAAGTATGATGGCTATTAGAGAACCTGGTAGTGAAAGAAACCTGACTGAATTGCTTAAGTGTAACATACACAAAGCATGTGTCTTCTATATTACAAGGAACTTTTGTACAATATTTGCTTAAGGTACCAGCTAAAGGGATTTTACCTAAAAGGATTAAAACCTGTGCCATCTTCTGAAGTCCATGAGTATTGACAGTGGCACTCCTGAACCACTGGTACAAACACCAGGCTGTAAGGGGGAAAAAAAGAAAAAGCCACAGTCATTTGTATAGTTCCATGGAATGGAAAATATGCAAATAATTAAAGATGGCTGCTTTGCATTCTTTCGAGACTGAATTTATTTAGGGTCACTCAGTGTGTGTTGCATGAACTGATTCTAACCTTCCTGTTTGCTCAAAGCACCCAGAAGTTCCCCTTTATGATAATGTTTTCACCCCTCAGCTCACAGAGAACCGAGAAGCACAGTCAAGTCTGTAAGTCTGACGTGTGCAGGTAACTTTATGCTTTGTGGCAAGATATTGATGTGAATCTGTAGCACCAATATCATTTTTGCTCAAGAGAGATTAGATTGCTTTCAGGATAGTTGTCTCATTCACACATGATGTCACACCCCAGTAGGCTATCTGTTGTGAATGGAGTTTGATATTTTGATATTTACAATGTAATGTGTTACACCTAGGTGCTTTGCTATTGAAGTAGGATTTTAGGCAGTAGATCCATCAGGAATGCAACACTCTTAACTCTTTCTCTTCTTTATCTTATAGTCAAGGAACTTGAAATACATTCTTTTCTATTAAGACTGTATAGCATCCACAAGGAACTTTAGAAGAGAAGGAGGTGGCAGGGGTGGGGAGGGTGGCATGGAATTTGGAGATAGACAGGAGTAATAGAAACAAGATAAAGGGAGACAAAGGCAAGGAAAGATAATGAAAGCCCAGCAGGAAGGTCAGCCCTTGAGAACTGTTTCATATTTCATGCTTTGCGCTCGCACTCTCTGAAGAGTTCCACATAATGGTACGTAAATGTGTCTCAATATGGTATATAGTGTACTGAATAAGTAAGCAAAAATCACACATTCTGCATTTCCCCAAAAAGCTGTGGGGGAGAATCTAATCCCAGTTTAGTTCATTTCTAGGAAAAAAGACAATTTCCATTTCTTAATTTTCATTTTATTTATTTAGCATAGGGGATGGGAACATAGGGGACATTAATTATATGAAATAAAGCACTATCAGAACAAGGATGACATTTTTTACTAGAATGCTATTTTAAAAGTACAATTTAATTAATTTCTGGCCTAAAGAACTTGACAATGTTATTTTATATTTAATTTTAAGATCTGTAATTAACCTAATAATGCTCATTCTAGATTTAGTCATTTAATCTGTACTGGGCCAAGAATAAAGTGCTTACTTAATCACTTTTTAATTATAGGAAAATAATACAATCGATTTAGATTAGGTTCACTTGGCAAGGATGTTAATATTTTGAGAATTTTTTTACTACATTATTAGAATATTTGTGCTGAAAAGGTACTGATCTTCCATTGTGAATTTCATGCAGTTTTAAATATCAATTTATATTCTGTCTAGATTACTTTACACAGTTGTAAGGGCTTCAATTTCAGTACACCTGCTATCAGTAGGTGTATTGTCAGGTTAAAATTTTTTTTTTTTTTTTTTTTTTTTAAAAGAGACCTGTAGAACTAACACTTGTATTCCCAGCCACAAAAATTAAAAAGCATGAGACAGGCTCCCAAAAAACATGATTAAAAAAAGAAATAGGTTTTATTTTTATTTTTTTGGTCTCCTACTTTTTGAACTTTTAGTGTTCACATTTTCAAGCTTTCCTTTGCAACCATGAGACTTATACATTTATTTATTTATTTTAAATCACAGGTCTGATGTTCATGTATTAACGTGATTCTACAAGCCTGCGGCCATAAAAAAAATCCGTATGAAAAGCTGGTTTCTGTATTTTCAAAAATGTAATGAGATACTTGTTTTGTGAATCTTTTCATTTAATTACATAAAACTTAAATTTGGAGGCTAAATTATATGACCGTATCCCTTGATGAATTTTGTAATCTCCAAATAGAAATAAATATCGTTAGCAGAAGCTGAAAACATTACTGGGCAATCTATTTATCTGAATAGTTTGCTCAGCAAGCTGGGTTTGGCCTGAGGATATAGCTACAGAAACTGCAGATAAACATCACATGTAATACTTCTGAATACCTATGTTTCTGATTTTTATCAAGAGCAAAAGGAGATAATTTGTGAACCAATGAACTTGCAGTTCTTATAGTGTCTTACTCAGCTGATCAGACCGCAAGATGGGGAGAAATCGTTACACAGATCTGAATTTTCTTGTTTCTCAGGAACATAATTTCCTCTAGGCCCACCCACAACTGTGTATATTAAGGCCATAATAAGCTGATGACCCTTCTGTTTTATATGTGCCTGCCCTGTCCTGTAGACTGATATTAGAACAACATTAATCCTTGTGAAAAATGATGCACTATTTAAAATAATTTAAATAACTGTTTTTCCTAAAACATTAAGCAGTGCGATTGAACTCAGTGATTGTTTTGTCTTGGCTTCTTTTTGAAAAAAAATTGTTTAAACACAGTCTAGGGAAAACAGCTTAAGATACTGTAGGTTTTTATTAAGAAATAAGAAGGCAGAATTTTATTTAAAATCTTATATAAATAAAACTGTATATTTTTAGCCTTGGTTCTGCAAACTTTTGTTGTGTGTATTTGTTATGAAAGCGAAGGATTACTAGTACTGGTTAGAGCCACAAATAATGGTGTCAGGACCTGTGCAAATTTTTTACACAGTTCTGCTAATGTAACTTAATCCTGACCAGTGACACATCTGTTACTCAAATCTTAGGCTTGTCTCAGACAGACAGTGCTGGTTGTACAGAGTTGTGTGGTGGTTGTGATGTGAATGCTGGACGCTAGGTGAAAAGCTAGAGCATTAGGACCTGATCCAATGCCCATGGAATCAGTGGGAGTTTTACCATTGACTTCCATGGGCACTGGATTAGGTCCTTAACCACTTGAATCACCTCAGTCTCTTGGGCAAATTCTCAAGACTTAGTATGTTAAATTTTATATGTTTGATGAAATCATGTAGTCACTGTGTTCAGAAAAGGTAGGAAGAACTTTTATGAGTCACCTTACTCCCCCTCCCCCAATAAAATAGCAAAATAACAAAAATGTAAGTTTTTAACATTTTCTTGTTGGTTTAGACTAGGAAACTGGAGTGCTGTTCCAACAGCTGTTAATTGCTTGTTTAATTAGTATTTTGGTTTTCAGGATGCATATCACCAGGTGTATACAGACAAATGTCAACACTTTGCCTCCTTCCCCACCCCCCAGTAGAAGAAGACATGTGCCTTATTTTCAGCAAGCCCTGTTTTTGTTTTTGTTTTTGTTTTTTTGCGGAGTCTGCACACCTGAACTTATGTTTCTTGTCTTCTTTCTTTGTTTTCAGTTACTGCATTTTTTGTTCTCTTTTTTTTAAAAAAAAAAAAGAGGAGGAAATTTACCTTCTGGTATGGGGACCATTTAACATTGGAAAACTCATAACTTTCAAATTAGCAAACACAAGGATCTGGTGGCATGAGGTTCCTGTTTTGTACCTAGCACATGAAGGCCATGCTTTGGTCTATGCCGCTAAGGTCTGATCCGATTCCCATTCTAGCCAATGGAGAGACTAAGGCCTTGTCTACACTGCCACTTTACAGCGCTGCAACTTTCTCGCTCAGGGATGTGAAAAAACACCACCCTGAGTACTGCAAGTTTCAGCACTGTAAAGTGGCAGTGTAGACAGTGCACCAGTGCTGGGCCTTTGTGGGGGTAGTTTTTTAACAGCGCTGGGCGAGAGCTCTACACAGTGGCAGCACTTTAACGTTGCTAGTGAAGACATACAACTCCAACTCAAGTGAATGTGAGGGTATCTGATCGTTCACACTTGTACTGGATGCTTCATTGTGTTAAACTTGTTTTAAGTAAAGGAATTTGTTGAAATAGATGATAATTTTTGTTTTTAAGGATTTCTGTGGGTTCATTGCAAGTCAGGACATATTGTTGGGCCTGTTACCAAATGGGGTTGTGCCATGTGCAGATGGGGGCGTGGCAATCCCTAGTGCATGCAGATGCCAGTTTGCTCTGCGCAGCATGACCTCACATATGTGGTGCATGCAAGGTCATGATGCATGGAGGATAACATTTTGCTTTACAAAATGGCATCCTCCATGCTGTCTGGGGTCCTGGCAGGACCTTTACTTCATTAAAATTGGGTGGTGTCTGCAAAAGGTTTAGGAACCCCTAACTTAAACGACTATAAAATTATAATATTACAGCTTGGTCTACACAAATTAGATCAGCATAGCTCCGTTGCTCAGGGTTGCACAGGTTCTGTGCCATAGCTGTGCAGCGGTAATAGCTGTAGTGTAGACATGACTTACATGTATACATATCAGAAATATTTATATGCAAAAGTTACTCAAACTTACTTGTTTGCAGGACTGAAGTCATATATATGTATGTACATCCACCATTACACAACTCAGAAACCTAAATGAAATAAAACAGGCAAGGTTTTTACAGGAACAACAGAAAACAATGTTATGAGTCCCCCCCCCCCCCCCCTACTGGATTTGTTTTGTTAATTATTTAACACATTCTTAAAGCATTGTTTACAATATTTGTATTCTGTTTCAGAAACAGTAAACGAGATGCCTGTTAATTTCATCTTTCCTAGAAAAGCTGGAACTAACCTGGTGAATGTGTAAAGGACAAAGTCAGTAGAGAGAAATTTTATTAGCCAGCTCCTATTAGGATATTCCAAACAATGGCTACTATAACATTAATAAAAAGCTACTAAAAAGTAGTTTTCTGAATTTTTTAAAGGTTCATATTACAATAACATATAATTTCATCACCAGGTTGACTTATGGAAGGCAGCTTGTGGGGAAATATTTTAATAGATTCTCTCAAGTAATTTTACATTCTGGAAAAGCAGTATGATGTTGAGTACAGCTTGACAGATGTTGTGGAGTGTTCTAATTTTTGGTTTGGACTTGTTTATTCTTACATGAGGTGTTTTCTTGCATATGTTCATTTTGAGTCTGTTTAGTTCTCTCTTTGTTGTTCTTTGTGAATAATTGCACTGTAGTATTTTCTTCTGAAGCTGCTATGAAATTCTCTGTTTCTGTAGATGAGTATATCTCGATCATTCTTCTCTGCTTGTGGTAAAGTAACAATTCAACAATAATGGAACCATTTGTCATGGGGTGGGGTGAGGTGGGGGGAAGTTGATTTTGAAGTAGGAAATAAGAAGTCATGACTTTTGTCTTTCTGTATTTTTACTCTTGTGAGCAGTTCTGGTTGTCACATGGAGCTATTGGGAAGCTCAGGAGCTTGCCTTATGTCACCATGATTTGTTGCCATTTTTATGGGCCAACTGCTGGAATAAGGATTTACTATTAAAGGAATGCCTGAATTTTCTGTTCTATTGGTGTGCTTTGTATTTAACTACTTAAATATCAGGCAAGACCATTTTTGTTTCAGTAAAATGCTTTGCTAAACTGTTACAGATAAGTGTGCAAGACTACCTGACTTCTTATTAGTAGATAATCATGGCTGGCATTTAGATTTTTTGTTGTTGTTTTTGCTAGAAAACTTTAGTGAGATGTTTCCCTTTGTCTCTGTAGTTATCAGAGACTGTTACAGACGATTGCTGTACTCGAGGCTCAACGTACTCAAGCAGTTCAAGACCTTGAAAGTTTAGGCAGACACCAGAGAGAAGCACTGAAAAATCCCATTGGATTTGTGGAAAGACTCCAAAAGAAGGTATACAATAGGCATTTCTTAAGTTTTACGGAATTTTTTTTATAACAATTAACTCATCACCTATTAAAAACTAGTGTATTTTATATATACCTGTGTAAATATTAAAAGGCTTAAATTCTTTCTGTAGTGAGAGAAAACTGCCCTCTGTTCAGGTTTGATGATTGGTTAAATGTTGGTTAAACCTATAAAATACAAGTAATTTTGAAAAATTTGTTAAGGACACATTTTTATAAGAATATAAAACTCATCTTGTCTTCAAGCTTTCAATGCATATGGGCTTTTCAAGACTTCTATGATTAGAAAGAAAGCATTTTGCAGTAGGGAATGATATAAAGAAATCATGACCTTTGTCACCGAAGAGACTTAACTGCTTTGAGTTCCATTTCAGGTTAGGGTACTTTTAAACGGAGATTGTGAGCAGGAAATGTAGTTTGTAAACTGAAAGCAAAATGAGCTATAAAGGCATACCTCAAACCAGGAGAGTGCCAGTGATTATATCAAGCTAGTGTACATGTGTGGAGGAGGGTGAATTTCAGTAAAGAAATAGATTTCATTTTCAAAAGTTTAAAAGGAAGTTATAACAACAGTAACAGGGAAAAACAAATTTTTAAAAGTCTTAATAGTTTCTTTTTTAAATGAAAGCAATGACTGACTTATGCTATGATAGCAGCATATCTCTCAATGAAGGAGAGATGTTGGTTCTGGGAGATGCCCTTTCCATAAGCTAGTATAAACTTGGGGCCTGATCCAGAGGCCACTCAATTCAATGGTTGTCTTTCCATTGATTTCTGTGAGTGTTGAATTGATTTCTATGCAAGTTATAGTTGTGATTCATCTGGCATCCAAGCACTGTGCTCTGGCAACCATATCAGCCAGTCCTTGGAAAACATTAATGCCTGTTGCAGAGCATTTCATGTATTTTCCCATCTTGGCCCAAAGAAATTATGCCAAATGGGTGTGTGTGTGTGTATGTGTATGTGTATGTGTGTATTGAGCATTGCCAGCAATTGTATTGTGGGCAGAAGGCAACAAAATCAATTTAACAGTAAAAATACTATATAAGTCATTTATATTATAGTAGACATTTACGTTTGCATGTTGATGTGATTAATCAGTTCTGATAACTGGGTTCCTTTTAGTTCTCATTAGTCTGCTGTGTTTGCTTGCAGGAGTAAAGGTCTGGGTATACTGTATGTTTTTTTAATATTTAACAAATCAATGAAGATAGACAGTAACAGGATATGAAAATCAGAAATACTGGGCTGCAACTATTCAATGTAATTTTTAAACTCCATGTCCAATAAACCATCATTGACCGTGCCGCTGCATATTTTATATGCCCTGCTGTGTATCGCTCTTTGAAAATGCTTTCCCTATATAAAGAATATGTGCTGCATGGCACTTAAATATACAAACTTTGAGTCCTGCTGTTAGCTAAAAACAGATCCAGGATTTCTGTGGTTCCAAATCCTTTCATTTGGATGTTCAGTGACTGCATTAAGTATTGCTTCTCATTTTGATTCTTTCAGGTTGATATAGGGCTTCCATATCCTCAAAGAGTTGTCCAGTTGCCTGAGATTGCCTGGGACCAATATACCACCAGCCTTGGAAACTTTGAGAGAGAATTCAAAAACCGGAAACGTAACAGTAGGAGAGCGAAGCTGATTTTTGACAAAGGTAAGTGGAAAACTAAGTGTATATTATAGGAAAAAATAACCTGCTGTGTTGGTTTAATAACTCTTTCTTTATGTTGCTTGTAGTAGGTTTGCCTGCAAGACCAAAAAGCCCTTTGGATCCCAAGAAGGATGGAGAGTCCATTTCATACTCGGTGTTGCCTTTAAGTGATGGCCCTGAAGGTTCTACAAACAGCCGCCCACAGGTAAATGTTATAAAAAAGAAAGTAGGCAACATTTTACAAAATAGTAACTTTAACATGGATTACTTATTAATACTAGATTATGCGGGTAGTGTTAAAATTGTTATAATAAATTTAATGCCTCCGTTTCCAAATGTTCAAAAATTCAGTCATCAAAACACTTGGTGATGTCATCTTTTCATGTGACCAAGTCAGATAACTTTTTTCTGTCCTCTACCAAAATAATGTTTTCATGTATGTTTTTCTTTTACTTGGGTGGAAAAAGGGTTAAAGTCAAGTTATCCTAACTTTTTTTCTAAAGTCCTATTCCATGTTATATACTGTATTTAAGCAGATGATAAGAGGGCGACTTTGCGATGAGACCAAACCCGAAACTTTTAACCAGCTGTGGACTGTAGAAGAACAGGTAATGGGAAACCCTAGCTAGCTCGTAGACCATTTTGTAACCGTACAGTGATGTTCACCAAAATAAACTCAAATTGTATAGTAACGTTTAAAGTGCATAACGCTTTGGAGTCAAAGATAACATGTATGTATTTATTCATGTTTTGCACCAGTTTGATTTGATTTTTTTTTTATAGTGACAAGCCATGCCCCTTCTAGATAAGGTGAATTAATGTTTATGATCTTGTCTTGTGCTTGGTTTAGAAAAAACTTGAACAATTACTCCTGAAGTACCCACCAGAGGAAGTAGAATCCCGACGGTGGCAGAAGATAGCTGATGAACTGGGAAATCGAACTGCAAAACAGGTAATGGGGAATTCTCGTGTAGACATTCTCCTGTAGACATTCCAGGAAATACTAGAGGGAGCAGGTGTCAGCTGGTCTTTTGCCTAGTTTCTTCAGTAATGGAATTCTTATGTAGGATTTGCCTTGCAAAAGTCATGTCAATTCATAAAGAGACAAGGATTTTTTAAAACGGTAAAATATATTTTGGTTGGAACAGAATTGATTGCTTCTGGGGGAAGAAACCTCACCAACAAATTCTTTGCTTGTGTTTAGTGGCTATGCCCCGGGACTACTGACATCAATTATTCATCCTGGGGATGTTGAAATAGATACAAAAAGGAGTTGCCCACTCTCCATTTGGAGATTTTAAAAAACTGATCTGACCATAATAAATTTAGGGCTCTTTGTTAGGACTCTTAAATGTGAAATTGTATTAATTTTTAATAAATGCCCACAAACCATGATTAAGCTGTCAGGTCTAATTGTTGTGACCGTGGCCCTGTGCAAGACCGGATTAACTCTCCTGTGGGCCAGGGGCTATTAGATTTTGTGGGGCCCCTGTATACAAGTCTTTTTCCTGGGAGGGAGTTGGATGCAGGAGGGGGCTCTGGGCTGGTGCAGAGTGTTGGGGTGAGGGGTGTGGGCTGTGGGAGGGAGTTTGGTGCAGGAGGGGGCTCCGGGCAGGGGAAGGGAATTGGGGCACAGGAGGGGGTGTGAGGTGCAGGCTCCAGCTGGGAGGCACTTATCACAGGCGGCTCCCAGCCAGCAGCGCAACAGGGCTCAGGCAGGCTGCCTGCCTGCCATAGCCCCACGCCACTCCTGGAAGCAGCCGGCTACTGGCATGTCTCTGCATGCCCCTGTGGGGAGGGGGACACCGTGTCTCCGTGCGCTGCCTGCACCCGCAAGCACCGCCCCCGCAGCTCCCATTGGCCAAGGGAACTGCAGGGGTGGTGCTGGGGGCGGGGGCAGCATGCGGAGCCGCCTCATTCATACACACACACCCCACACCCTCCCGCCAGGGGCCAGCCACTTCCAGGAGCAGCATGGGGCCAGGCCCGCAGGCAGCCTGAGTGCCCCTTTTAGCAGCCCGGAGATCGCTGCCTGTGATTTAGTTTTGCGGGGCACTCTGAGCCGGGGCCCCCAGCTGCAGCCCCTAAAGCCCCTGTCTTAATCCAGCCCTGGCCCTGTGACATTGTTTTCAAAATACAGCAACACCAGTTGCTGACAGATTCATTTACTTTTAACTCCTATTGTAAGTTACTGTGAATGCATAATATCTACTGTTGTCTTTCCAGCAGAAAGAGACCGTATGAGGGACAGGTTCTTCTTCAACACTGTAGAATGGGCAAATATGTCTATGTTCTGAGACCATGTACATGATCAGACACAGAATCTTTAATGCAATTTCAGAATCAGAAACTTAACTGCTGTGCTCAACCTCCAATTTTTTTTACTCTTTGCAGAAGAAGAACGTAGACATTTGCCTTTTATAAATATTACATAAAGTTTAGAATGTCGGGTTTCTCTGAAGTTTGTATTTTTCTTTAAGCACTTCAGGCAAACATTAGATTTTTAGTGGGTATTTGAATTCCTTATTTAAAAGTCACACCGTATTTATTTATTCATCTAACACTTAATTAACTTATCTTGTTTCTTTTAGGTTGCCAGCAGGGTGCAAAAGTATTTCATAAAACTGACTAAAGCTGGCATTCCGGTACCAGGCAGAACTCCAAACTTATATTTATACTCCAAAAAGGTAAGACAACATTATAGCAGAAGACTTCATATTTGCATGTGCATTTACATGCAAATTAGTTTTGAAAATACTAAGGATCCTACTTTAAAGTGTGGAATGGAACCTTTTTATTAAATAGACTGCTAATCCCAAGTTACATGTATCTATTATTTCACTGACAGAGGTACTTTTTACTGCTGTTAGCACCAGAGAGCAAGCTGGATTCTATTCTGGTTTGCACATCAACAGTTGTTTTAAGTAAGTAAGTACCTGTTGTAGAGTCTTTATTGGTGATGAAGTGCCAGCCAGAAGCACACATTTGAGTTTGCAGGGCTGGCAGGTTTGTTTACTCTCTTCCCCCCACAGCACATGCACACATAAACTGAGTATATTTGAGTAATTGAAGACAAAAAATATAGAATCCCAGCAATGGCATTTTCACAGTTATCTTTCAGAGAAGAACAAAACTTTAAATTGATAAAAATTAAAAAACATGGAAGATGACTTTTCACAAAAATTAGTATATTTAAACTACCACAGCCATAGAGTTAACACTGAAACTGAATGCTTTTCTCAAGCCTGCAACTCCTCTAAGATGTAAGATCATCCACAATTATTGTACATCACATATAATTTTACTTCGTAAGCTGTTTGTGAACAAATCTCCACCCCTCCCAATCCCGTCCCCCTTGAATACAGTGTTGCTCTTGGAATGGTAGAGAAAAGAATAAGAATAGAAGGATAAATTCAGTGATGTTTCTGAGAATTCTTCCTAGTACTGGGAAGAGAAGAGAAACTCAAATATGTATTTAAAATAGTCATATGGACTGATGTATGCCGTGTTGTTGTAACCATGTTGGTCCCAGGATATTAGAGATATAAGGTGAGTGAGGTAATATCTTTTATTGGACCAACTTCTGTTGGTGAGAGAGACAAGCTTTCAAGCTTAACAGAGCTCCTCTTCAGAAGCTTGAAAGCTTGTCTCCCTCACCAACAGAAGTTGGTCCAATAAAAGATAGTATCTCACCCACCTTGTCTCTCTAATATGGATTGATATAATTTTATGTGGCACCAAGATGCTGTTGTGATGGTCATAGGATATTAACAAAAACAACAAGCAGTCCGGTGGCACCTTAAAGACTAACAGATTTATTTGGGCATAAGCGTTCATGGGTAAAAAGCCCACTTCTTCAGATTCATGGAGTGAAAATTACAGATGCAGGCATTATATACAGACACACAAAGAGAAGGGAGTTACCTCACAAGTGGAGAACCAGTGTTGAAGGTCAGTTCAGTCAGGGTGGATGTAGTCCACTCCCAATAATTGATGAGGAGGTGTCAATACCAAGAGAGGGAAAATTGCTTTTGTAGTGAGCCAGCCACTCCCAGTCCCTATTCAAGCCAAATTGATGGTCTTAAGTTTGCAAATGAAATGTAGTTCTGCAGTTTCTCTTTGAAGTCTGTTTCTGAAGTTTTTTTGTTCAAGTATGGCTACTTTTAAATCTGTTATAGAATGTCCAGGAAGACTTCAGGGTCTTCAAAATTTTCAAAGGTGGGTGGAGTAATGTCCACAAAATCTATTCACACCAGATAACTCTGCTAAAACATGTATTTGCAATTGTAGGCCCGAATCCTGTAAAGATTTATGCACATGGCATCAATGTGTAAAGATAAGCACATATATGTCTTAGCAGCATCAGATCCGTAATCAAGAACGCTCTCCATCAGAGTTATTTTTGCAAACAACCTTTCAGAAGAAGCTAATGTTGCTGCCACTTTGAAAACTTAAAAATCAGCATTCTTTTGTCCATTCATATCTAATTACTATGCTTGAGGACAAAGGAGGTGGATTTTTTCCCCTTCAGTTTAAGTTTTAATAGAAAACAATTGTATTGTTGAACATGAGCACAAAACAGTACTACTGAATGTGAGCAGACTGTGGCCCATTGCATCTGCTGTGTAACCATAATATTAATTTCTTCATGGGTAGTTTTGTAATTCTTTTTAAAATATTTATTTAAAATTTTTCCCAAGTTTACAGAGATTGTCTAAGTTCCTTAGCATTGTGCTACTCTTTAAATATCAAGTATTATATCAGGGCTGAAAACGGAACTGATGTTGAATTTTATATTAACTTATAAAATTGTGATATTTATAATGGAAACCCTACCATACTGCTTTTCTAAAATAGATGAAACATATTTATGTCTGTTTTCATGGTAGTATTCAGATTCTAGCTCTGAACACTAGATTCATACTGGTACAGTGCATTGTTCCCAGGTTCACTCCAGCCTGCTGTCCTGCAGGGGTGTGGGCTCTCTACGCGCTCAACACTTGTAACCAATAAAAAATATAATAATTGGAGGGGGGGAAATTAAGTTTTACTGCAGATGGGGGAATTGAACTCTGTCTACTAATAGCGTTGTCTACTTAGAGCAGTGTTCCTCAAATTTGGCCACGGTGGCCGCATGTGGCCACCAGGGACTCTTCTTGCGGCCACAGCCTCCTGGGCGGTGATTGGGGGGGAAGTCAGCAATGGTTGGGCCCTGCCCACCTCTGGAGACACAAGAGCTGGAGGAGCAGGCAGCCAGTGAGTTCCCCACCTTCCCAGGGCTGATGGGGTCAGGCTTCAGCCTAGGGTGGAGGGTGGAAGGCTCCAGTCACGGGGCTTCAGGCTCTGTTCCCCGGCCGTATAGTGGCAGGCTGTGGCCCAAACGTCACTCCCTCCTCCAGTGCACATATTTAAAAAAAAAGGGGGGGGGGTGGAAGCGGGGGGCAAACAAAACAAGCAAAAGACATAAGAAAAAAGACAAGAACATACAAAACACCTTATTTGTGCTTCTATTCTGTTTGGGTCCAGTAAAGAATAGAGACAACTGTACATTATTTTTATTATTGAGTCTGGAAAAATAATCCTACATAAATTACAATGATGTGGACATGTATAAGTGCATATTTATTTGTTTTTCCTAAGGTTAATTATGGTAAGTATTTTAGGAAAACTTGTCAGAGTGGCCCACCAGCAAGAGATGGTGGCTGCATTCTGAGGCCACCAAATTTTTTTTTGTGAAAACCCCTGATCTAGGCAAACTTATTAGTCAGATATTAGACAGACTTATGTTCAGTGCAGGGTAGGAGCTGGTGGTCGTGATACATGTAGGCACTAATGACATAGGGAAGGGTAGGAGACAGGTCCTGGAGGCCAAATTTATGCTGCTAGGAAAGAGGTTAAAGTCCAGGATCTTCACAGTAAGATTCTCTGAAACACTTCCTGTTCCATGCGTAGGACCAGAAAGACAGGCAGAACTGCAGGGTCTCAATGTGTGGATGAGACGATGGTGTGGGGAAGAGGGTTTTAGATTTATTAGGCACTAGGGAACCTTTTAGGAAAGAGGAACCTATACAGAAAGGATGGGCTCCACCAATACCGAAATAGAACCAGACTGCTGGCATATAAAATTAAAAAGATTGTAGAGGATTTTTTAAACTAAGGGCTGGGGGAAAGCCAACAGGTGTGGCAGAGCCAGGAATAGAACACAGGTCTCTTGACTCCAAACTGCCATAGGCCAAACAGCCTCTTTTCAATTTTTGACTCTGCCACAGTGTTTCTGTGTGACCTTGTCACTTCATCTCTTTGTGCTACAGAGCCTAATCTGTAAAATGGGGATAATTCTGCTTCCTCTTTTTCTTTTGTCTATCTTATTTATTTAAATTGTAAGCTCTTCAGGGCAGGGACTGTTTATTACTAGGGGTTTATCTAAAATAGGAGTGTGTCACAGTGTTTTCTATTATCTGTTCCATACATAAATAATCTCCAAGGCGTAATGTATTAATCTCTCAAATGAATGCTCCCAGAACACTTGTACTAGGCTCAGAAGTGGATGCTGTGTGAAAATTTGTGGGAAAGATAAGAGATCACATATAAAAATTATAAACATTTTGTCTACAGGTTTTATTGGTAGTAATTTCTTACTACAAAAAATAGTTTCTGAGGAATCTGATCTAAACATTATATGTTATTTTTCTACTACAGTCTTCAAGCAGGCGACAGCACCCCCTAAATAAACATCTCTTCAAACCTTCAACTTTCATGACATCCCATGAACCTCCAGTTTATATGGATGAGGATGATGACAGATCCAGTTTTCAGAGCCATATGGATGCTGCAGCAGAAGAGGAAGTATCGGTATGTCATTTAAACCCAAAATTGCAAAATGTCTCACGGTGTTTCTTGACTGTTTAAGTAATCATATTTGGAAAAAGTGTCCTTACTTAAACATTGTCACATATATATTAAACTGTTGTGAATTCAGTTGCATAAGCCAGGTGGAGCAGGAGATTGAATTCTGGCACCTCTTTGATGTGAAGAGTCAAGTACAGAAAATTCAGGGAAAGTCCAAACCAAAAAAGAAACGGGGAAAAAAAAATTAATACCAAGGAAGAATTAGACACTTCCAAAAACTTGTAATTGCACGTTCACATCTTCAAAAACAGTTCAGTCACTAACTGTGAATTATTCTGAACACCATATAAAGTGTGTAGACATATTTCTGCCTAAAGTGTTGCACCAAAAGGACTAAATCCTTTCATCATTCTTTGGTATAATTGCATCCCATACTATAGATATATGGCTCTTTGTCTTACCTTAGTGGCTGGACTAATTGAGGTTAGATGCAGAGGTCCACACAGACAACCCAACCAGCAGTGTCATTATGTAATCAGTGGACTAGGTTTGAAGGCTTATAATATAAACATCTTTTCATACTTCCGTATACAATACTGTATGTAGGGAATAAATCCTACTGCTGAAGATGGGCTAGATTCTCCGCTTGTGTAAAATCAGCATGACTCCGCTGAAGTCAAAACAGAAGGATCTGGCCTGCTGAATTTATCTTTGTGAGAATGGGGGAAGGGGGTGGGGGGGGGCTTATCAGTCACAAGCCTCACCCCATAACAAAAGGTAATGACATGGTCCAGTACAGATCAGTTTTTCTCAGTGACTTTGTGACATGTACTGCATTTTCTTCATCTTAAATTGTTAGATACTCCTGGATCCATTGTTCAGTCCCAGCCACATCTCTTGTCTTCAGACATGCTCTGTCTTCTCCTTGTGACTTAATTTCTGAGCTCTCTGGGACATCTCTCTCCCATCCCCTACCAGCATATCTGATAACTTACTATTTTTCCATATGAATCTTAAGAGGTGAAACAAGTATTTTTTCAAATTAATTAAATTAAAAATTAAATGTTAACATTTGCCTCTCTTTATCTTAGCAAATCTATCTGGAATCAATTGCACTTTTCTTGCGTGTGCGCAATTTTTTTATACTACATTCTACATCTGGAGTATTTATTTATTTATTTATTTATTTTGCCAAAAGTGCTTACATTTCACCCCATGATGCCACAATTATAGTAGGTTTAGGGAGCCTATATTTCAACACCAGTGTTTGTTTTCAAGTTTGCTACTAGTAGCTTTTGGTTTTGGTTTTTGCAATGGTAATGCTTGACTTAATCCTATTTTAGGAAGCGTGGCTTACCCTTTTCTTTCTTCACTAGTGCAGCATTTCAGATGGATATGTTTCTTATTTGCAGTAATGTAGAAAGAGACAGGTGAGCTCCATTACCAGAAAGATCCCATTATTAAGGCTAAGTTTTTGTCATGGATGATTTTAGTAAAAGTCACGGACAGGTCACGGGCAATAATGAAAAATTCACGGAAGCCCGTGACCTGTCCTTGACTTTTACTAAAAATACCCAGGACAAAATGTGTAGCCTGGGCAGCTGGCTGGGGGGGGCTGGGAGCTCCAGGGTCCCCCTCCTCTGGCGGCTCTAAGCTGCTGTGGCCTGGAGCTCTTGGGATCCTCCCTGCTTCCCACTGGCCAGGAGCTCCAGGGATCCCCGCTGTCGCCCACAGCGCATGGGAGCAGTGGGGATCCCCCTCGGCTGGGAGCAGCAGGGATTCCCCCGCTGCTGGGTCCCCCCTGCCGCTGGCTGTAGCAGGGAGCAGCAGGGTTCCCCCTTGCCGCCCATGGTGGCCAGGAGCGGCAGCTAGGAGCTGCAGGGGTCCCTGTGTAGGTGGCAGGGAACCTGCAGCTCCCAGCGGGCGCTGGCTGAAGTCATGGAGGTCTTTGGAAGTCACGGATTCCGTGACCTCCGTGAGTAAATTGCAGCCTTACCCATTATCAATGCAAAACGACAGTATTAGGAAAGCAAAAATATCATGCCCTGCTGACAAAATGAGTAAATTGGATTGAATTTCAGTATTCAAAGCAAGGCTCTCAGGTTATGTCTACAATTAAACACCCATGGCTGGCCCGGGTCAGCTAACTTGGGCTCGAGGATCTCAGGCTCCTGGGCTATAAAATAGTAATATAGACAGTCAGTCTCAGGCTGGAGCCCAGGCACTGGGTCTCTCTCCCCTCGCAGGGTCCCAGAGCTACACTGCTGTTTTACAGCCCCATAGCCCAAGCGCCGTGAGCCCGAGTCATCTGACACAGGCCAGACCTGGGTGTTTAATTACAGTGTAGACATACCCACAGTGGCAGTTGCGTCATCTCAGAATGATTTTGTGGGGCATCACAGTGCAACCAGCAAATAGTGGGAAGGGTTTATTTATAGTTCTTGACTCTGGAGGCACCGGTTGCTGGTCCATAGTTAAGGCTAAGGCCCCATCTACACAGGGAAATTGATTGGTATAGCTTATTCTGCATTAGCTGTGCTGGTCAACTTCCCTGTGTGGACAAGCCCTGAGTTGAGTTTTTCACATAAAGCAGGGATTCAGCTACTTCTTTATGTATGAAACATACAGCGTGTCATCCCTAAAATTTTACAGCACTTTTACTTTGAGTATAAGATTAGTTTTCTGAGAATTTCCAAGCAAGTCCATTAATTAGTTTAGGAGTTAAAATTAAGTAATTCAAAATGGGTCCTTTCCGAAATTTAGCAGCTGGTGTCAAACCTTCCCCCCCCCCCCCACCTCCTCAATGATCTTAGTAAACAAATAACACATACTCTACAAACTTCAGTATTCTTAAAACTCTCTGCTGTCTTGTGTGTAAGCTATATCTGAAGAATTTTGACGAGTGTTAATTGTCACTTTTGCCTCATTCTTCATAACTGAATGTTTCTCCTTCAGTAGGAGATAAAATATTTTAATACAGAGAATTCAACGAAGAACTATCCTCTGTCAAAACAGCTGCCATCTCCCATTGCTGTCAGTGGCTCTGAAGCAATAGCTACCTTCAGTTGGGTGGACATTTTGCGAGAGAGACCTCAGTGGAACTGTCTGTGCTTTCTGACAGCCTGGTGGGCACCATCTTCCCTGAGATAGCTTGGCACTCTCACTAAATAAAATGGGAGATGGTAGCTATTTTAAAATGAGAGAGCAAGTGATTTTTCATGAGGTTCTCTTAAGATGTTTTTATGCACCAGCTTTTGGTAGCACATAAACTTTCAGTTATGAAAAATAATGGCAAAAATGACCATTGATCTTAAATATTCATTTTCAAAAGCTACTTGTACCTTGTCTATTCCACAGAGAGGGTACAAAAGGAGAGGAAAGCTAGGGTGTGTGTATGCATGTGTATGTGCCGTGGACTAAGAGGTGCTGGAGAAAAAGGGAAATAGGGGTGTGTGCACATATGGGGTCATTCTTTAGAACTTCATATTTCCAGTGGCATAGAAGTATGCCTCCTTACCACTCCCACACTCTGGTGAACCAGGAAGTAGGACATCAGGAGTTTAAAACTGACATTCAATAAAAAATATTCAATGAAAATTTGATGCCTGTCTTGGCTCATCAGTATATTTAAATGTGACATTATCCAAAAACCCTAAACACAACAATCTTTAGGGATCTATCATTTTTGGCCTGCTTTCTCAGCTAGTTAAGGCACTTGAGCAGTCACTGGACAAAACTATCACTCCTCTGTAGAACAATGTTAAAGAGAATAAAGTCTAATTAATTTGATATAGTTTATGCTAAATTTTAATGCTCAGTTTCTTAACCTTTTACCAGATATTTGCACATAAAATAACCTAGCTTTGTATTGACAGAAACTAGCTTTTTTCCTCCATGTGTCAGTTCCCACTCAACATGTGCACAAATATATTGTATACAAATTAAAGTACATTTCTTAAATGGAATTAAAAATATGAAGTAAAAGTAAGAGGCATAATCTGTAAGCTATCTTCCTTATTAGAAGATAACCTACTGTAGCACACTGTTGTATTAATACAAATAATAGTACTAAAAATATAACTTAACCATAGATTTCTTTCCCAAAATAATTCTTGTACATCTCTTAGGTAGTTTATTCTGTCAATATTTTTCTGAAAGAAATCTGATCACAATTTTTTGTTGAAAGAAGCTAGATCTTCTCAGTAATGATATCCTCAAAGCAATGGTTTTCTTTTTTGAACAGGATGAGGAAAGTATCCCGATATCGTATCGAGAGTTACCTGAATACAAAGAATTGCTAGAGTTAAAAAAGTTGAAGAAGCAAAAACTCCAGCAGATGCATGCAGAAAGTGGATTTGTGCAGCATGTGGGCTTCAAGGTAAGGTATACCAGTGATCTGTTGTTACATTAAAACCTCAAAGATATGAACACCAGAGTTGCAGACTGACCGGTCAACCGGACACCATGTGGAACCGGAAGTAAGCAATCAGGCACATCAGGACTGCCTGTCGCCCCCGCGGGGCAGCCACTTACAGCTAGGAGGTGAAGACGCTGAGGTTCACAGGCACAGCTGTGAGCCCCCGCTGCCAGCCCAAGGCAGCCTGAGCAGGCAGAGCAGGAGTAGTGCTGCAGTCTGTGCTGCTTTCCTGTAAGCCGCAGGTGCTGTTTTCACCCCCACCCCTTGGCCAGAAGGAAGACAAACTTGCAAGCTCAGTCCAAGCCTTGGAAAGAAGCTGTCACAGCCTGAGCTGCTTATGCTGCAAGGAAGCTGCCGATGCTGAGGTGGGAGCTGCTGCTCTTGCGGCCAGTGCCTGGCTTGGAGTGTGAGCCTGAGCTCTGGAGGAAGCATCTGAAGAAGTGAGGTTCTTACCCACGAAAGCTTATGCTCCCAATACTTCTGTTAGTCTTAAAGGTGCCACAGAATATTTCAAAGTTACAAACAATCTCCATTCCCAAGGTTTCTATAACTCTGAGGTTCTACTGTATTCAGTTTAGTGTGAGCATTTTTTTAAAACTAGCAGGAAGTGGATTTTCTTAGAAAAAAGGAAACTTTACTTTTCAGAGTGATAGAGATATAGGAAAAATAATTATGGAAATATGTAATATCATAATGCAGGATTTTGTCTTAGAAATTTACAGACAACACAATAAAACTCACTGTAAAGAAAAATAAATGACTACAGCTATCTGCACTGGTTTATGAAACCCATCTTGGAATCTAATCTCTTTTGGGGTACTGGGGGTATTAAACCTTAAAGGGTGAAATTAATCCCAGTTAATAGCAGCAAAGTTTCCCAGTCACTTAAGAATTAGTCCTTCAGGAGTTTGTCCTTTTGAAGGAAGAAAAGCCAGAGATGTGGAATGATAACGTTGGTAGATCAATTGGCAGTGTACTGAGGCTGTAGCTGCAGAGAAAAATTGCAGCAGCATTTGGGCCAGCTCCAGGCAATTTTTGAAGAAAGGATTCAAGCAAGGAAATAAAATAATATTGGTATGAGATGAATAAAAATAAAATGTTTACACTTAACATACAGAGACGTGCTATCCACAGCACCATCCGTTTCTAGGCAACATTGAAAAGGGCGGGAATGCCCAAGGATACCTGTTGTAGTTTGAGAGGATTTTCAGTCATTACCAACAACCTTCTTTGTAGCTGTTCCCCATGTATGGCGTCGTGCAGGTATTGCCTTGACTCCTTAGAGATGAGAAAGGGCTTATTGGGATTTTTTGGTAGTTGCCTTTTCTATGAGAATGCAAGGTCATTCAGTCCACGGAAACTGACATACACTTGAAAACTGACACTGTCAGGCTAGTAACATACTGATACTGACAGATTTATGTCACAGATTAGAAAGCAGAGGCTTTTTTAAATTAATGCTATTATTGTAGTTTAGAATATAAAACGTGGACCTTGAGCAGGAATATTGCAATTCTAGTTATAAAATAGAATGGACAAAGTAATTTGAATGACTTATTTAGTACTTTAATGTACTATATTCAAAATTTTATTAAGGTTGCAAAATCAAGCACTCAAAAGTTAGGAAATCCCAGAATTAAGGTTGTCTTTGCAACCTTAATTTGCCCCCTGTGTGTATGCATCATGATACAGTTTTTAGTGACATGAACACATACTGTATTTTTCCACTGGACTGCCAGCTCATTCAGTGCACAGGATGGACGTTGCTCACTTAATGAATAGCTATTCAAACATTTGTTTTTTTCCTGATTGTTCAAAGCGTGGCTTCTTGCCTCATTTACATTATTTAAACCCTGGTCAGAATACACAATTGTTTATTTTTTCATGGGCTTTTCTTTGCTGCTCATCACTGTAGTATCTGAGTGCTTCACAAACATGAATTATTCTTCAGAACAGCCCTGTGAGCTGGTGGGGGCAGAACTACATATTTTTTCCTTAGCCTTGTTCTTGGAAATGACTGAACTATTTCGGCTGAATTAAAAATAAATAAATAAGTAAAAATCAGCCATAGGCTAATACCCAGCATGGAAAATCTCAGTCCACATGGTTTTTTGGCAGAATTATAAGCAACTGAAATTAGAGTCTTATCATGGGAATTGTCAAGCAACCTTAACAATAAGTGGAACTACCAGCCTTGTCTGTAGTATAAGTTATATATGTATTGAACTTGGAAACACTACTGTGTAATAAACCTAAGCTAATATATGTTCTTCTTCAGGTGCTTGTTCATGTTGATTCCAGTCAGGTGTGTGCGCACGCAAGTGCACAGTAGCCGGAAGATTTTTCCCTAGCAGCAACCGTAGGGTCAGCCTGGGCGCCCTCTGGAGTCATGCCTTCATGGTGCCCAATATAGAGCCCTGCCGACCCGCCACCCCCGCAGTTCCTTCTTAACGCCAGTGACGGTAGCTGGAACTTCCCTTGTTGTACTCACCTTGTTTATTCAGATCGTGTAGTTTAGTATAGTCAGTTAGTTGTAATTTTCATTTATAGGGGTTTACCCCCTGTTTCCCCCCCTTATTTATTGCCTCTGGGGCATGCCACAATCCCCGGGCTTCAAGACCTTCAAGGACTGCGCGAAGCGCATGCCAACGGTGCAGACACACCATCAGACAGCGCCATCGGCACCGGCATGGGGGCCAACATCGACGCCTGTACCTGTGCCTTTCATGGTGCCAAGACCGGACCATTCCACCACTGTCCCCACCGGCTCAAGAGATCCCTCCAGCGAGGATGGAAGGGAGCAACCACCTCCCTTGGTGGCCTCCTCGTCATCTTCCCCAGATGAGGCGCTTGCAGGCACTGCCATTGCCCCAGCTCTGGAAGACTCCAGGATGTTGCAGCGGTTGCTGCGCTGGGTCGCACAGGGTCCAGGTATTAAGGCAGAGAAAGTTGTAGATAATGCAGACCCTGTGGTGGACATCCTGGCCCTTCAGGCCCTTCCCGTATCACCTTACCGCTAATCAAAACTATCACAGACATGACCAAGACCGTATGGCAGATCCCGGCCTCTCTGCCACCTACCGCCAAGTGCAATGAACAGTGGTACTTTGTACCCTCCAAGGGCTACGAACATCTGTACACTCACCCACAACCTGACTCTCTGTTGGTGGACGCTGCTAACCAGTGAGAGAGGCAGGGTTTCCAGGGCCCTTCCTCCAAGAATAGGGACACACAAAAAATTGACCTATTCAGGCAGAAGGTATAGTCCACAGTGGGACTGCAACTCCACATTTCCAACCAACAGGCCATCATCAGCAGGTATGCCTACAATACCTGCTCGGCGATGGCTAAGTTTACAGAGTTACTTCCCTCAGACTTCCGGGCTGAATTCTCGGCTTTGGTCGAGGAGGGGAGATTGATCTCTAGGACTTCCCTGCAAGCAGTACTTGATGGGGCAGACACTGCCACTAGAGTCATGGCCCCAGGTGTAGCCATGAGAAGGGGCTCGTGGCTCCAGGTCTCCCCTTTGAAGTCCAACAGACCATACAGACTGTTGGCTTTCAAGGGTGAGACTCTGTTTTAGAAAAGACAGACAAAAGGCTAAACAGCCTGAAGGACTCCAGAGCCACCCTCAAGTCCCTGGGCCTCTACACACCTTCCACTCGGCTGAGACACTTCCAGCTGCAGCCTACTTAGAGATTCAGTCAGCAGAACCGCCAAGATGGCTCCAGAAGGCGGAACAGAAGCGGCAGGTGAAGGCCGTGTCAACCTTCTGGCCAGAGCTCGGGACAACCGAAGCCGTCTTCGGGACCCAAGCCTGCCTTTCGAAGGCATGGTCGAGGATGGTGTACCACACCTGGAAATTGGATCCACCCTGCTTTACCTTCTCGTCCCAACTATCCCCTTTCCACCATGTATGGTCCCTTATTATCTTAGACCGATGGGTGCTCCGCATGGTAGAGAGGGGATACTCCATCCAATTCTGTGCCCTTCCACCCCACTTCCCCGTCCCTCTTCAGGGACCCTTCTCACAAGCCACTCCTTATCCAGGAGGTGCAGTCGCTCCTATTTTAGGGGCAGTGGAGAAAGTTCTTCAGGAGCACAGGAGCGAGGACTTTTATTGCTGGTATTTCCTAATACCGAAAGCCAAAGGCGGCCTCAGGTCCATCCTGGACCTGCGGGAACTCTACAAGTTTATAAAGAAACTCAAGTTCCGCATGGTCTCTCTGGCCTCCATCATTCCTTCCTTGGATCCAGCAGACTGGTATGCCGCCTTTGACTTGAAGGACCCACACCCCCAATCACTGTGCACTCTGCCAGGGCGCAGGCTTTGTCAACAACGTTCCTGGCGCAGGTCCCCACTCAAGAGATCTGCAGGGCAGTGACGTGGTCCTACATCCACACTTTCACCACGCACTATGCGATTACCCAGCAGGCCAGAGACGATGTGGCCTTTGGATGAGCAGTGCTCCAATCAGTGGACGACTCCTACCCCTCTGTCCGAGTAGCTGGCAAGAAGGAACTGAGGGGGTGGCAGGTCGCCACGAAGGCGTAACTCCAGGGGGTGCCCAGGCCGACCCTATGATTGCTGCTAGGGAAAAATCTTGCAGCTGCTGTGCATGTGCGTGCACACACACCTGATTGGAATGGACACGAATGACACATCTCGAAGAACAACAGTTACGAGAAGGTGAGTAACGGTTTTTTATCCTAATGTACAGCTTACCTTAAAAGGTTGCTAATGCAGCTGTCTAGTGATACCATGTTTTGCTTCCATGTAGAGGATCTCAAGTTCAGGCATTTCAGATCATTGAGTTTGAAGAATTGCAGAATCATCATGCTCATCCCAGAGCTAGAAAGGACTGTCTTGTATCATTTTGCAGCACCTCTTCTGGCCAGTTTAGGACTGACACTGATAGGTTCCAGAGGAAAGCATGTCCATCTGTTGTTGGCCAGAAGGACAATCGCAATGGGAAGCCTTGAGGGAGTGGGAACAAAGCAGAAAATAGAATGATCATCAGCAGTCTAAGTGGTCTTTCCTAGGATCTGTTAATTTATAAATACCAGAGAGACAAGATGGGTGAGATAATATCTTTTATTGTGCCAACTTCTGTCAGAGAGAGAGACCAGCTTTCAAGGTTACACAGAGCTCATCTGCAGGTGGTAATGATTTTGGAAGAAATAATGCTTTTTATTGTCCTTTGAATGCAGTACATTGGTTGAGATGAAACAATATATATTTTTAACATAAATTCTTTCTTTCTCTACCTTTTTGTTCAATATGTTTCACAGTGTGACAACTGCGGAACGGAACCCATTCAGGGCATTCGGTGGCACTGCCAGGATTGCCCACAAGAAATGTCCTTGGATTTCTGTGATTCTTGTTCTGACTGGTGAGCAGCAAGCATTGATGCTTCTTATTTGCAATTATTTGAATATCCCTTTAAGGCTTAAATCCCACATATGCGAAGAATTTACTCAGTGTTTATCTGTTCCATGATGCCTCTGGAAAGTTAGCTGTAACTAGATTATAACTGTAATGTGTATTTCTAATAGGTTTTTTTGTGTGTGTTTTCTGGTAGGGTGTGAAAGTCAATCATTCTTTCAGTGCAATGGAGAGAGTAATTAATATTTGGACCATTAAGTATGAGTCAGGGAAAGTATGTTATCTGAAATCCTCAACTGTGAAGTAATGGTGTGTGATATAGAATTTGACATGCATCTGTCAATTAAAAAAAAATAAAAAGAAAATATATTCATTGTTTCTGAAGTGAATATATTCTGAAAAATAAGTTCACTTGCCAAATTGTGTTTTCTTTCCTTTGCAGTCTACATGAAACAGAGATTCACAAGGAAGATCACCAGTTACAGCCTATTTACAGAGCAGAGACATTCTTAGATAGAGACTACTGCATGTCCCAAGGCACCAGTTACAATTATCTTGACCCAAACTACTTTCCAGCAAATAGATGACATGGGAAGCAGACTTACAACCTTGGGCTTACTATCCTCTTTGAAAAGTAACAATGGCATCATTGTTAATTCCGTGCACACTTTGGAAAGACTCTGCTTTCCCTGAAATGTCACTCACAGCATGACAGCTTTCTGGGTGTACTCGTCAAACTACAGCTCTGAACTGTCACGGTTCTTGATCACTGAACAGCAGCTGAACATTCCTAGTGTGCAGAAGGTTTCACTGGGAGATTTTCCTTTTACCACCTTAGTCATTTTTAGGTGGTGAATCTAAAACAACAAAAAAGAAAGGAAAAAAAATACAGAAGGGTGAGCCAGAAATGAGAGCACGCATTTAAAGATACAATAAATTCCAAAGGCTTTGAAGAACTTGGTTATGAGATCCAGAGAAGATGAAGTATTTATATAAAAACAGTTTAGTAGCTTGCAGTTTTGTTGTGAAATAGTTTTCAGCACAGAAACTGACTTCTTTAGGCAAGGTTTTAACCAATGACAGTGTTTGCTTCTAGGATATACTCTAAAAAATACTCACTGTTCCAGTGATGGTTGGTTACAGGTCTTTATTAAATTGGAGCTGCTTAATCACATTGACTTCTAATTTTTTTTTTTTTTTTTTTACCACAATGAACTCTATTACCAACAGTGAAGCACTACAGGGAGCAACTGTTGCATTGCTTCCTTAACCAGCTCATGGTTTGTGAATGTTATAAAATTGTCACTCAGATATATTTTTTAAATGTAATGTTATATAAGATGATCATGTGATGTGTACAAAATATGGTGAAAAGTGCCAGTGGTAGTAACTGTGTAAAGTCTCTAATACTCAACATTAACTCCTTTAAAATAAAGTACACAGCCTTCTGCCTCTGTATTTGGAGTTGTTAGTGCAACTCATCAAAGAAAACTGCCTAATATAAATCATATATATGGTAATAATTTTCCTCTTTTGTAGTCTGCACAAGATCCATGAAAGATTGTATTTTTATTACTATTTAAACAAGTGATTAAATTTAGCCTGAGCAGTGAGCAAAGGTTCACATGCATTCTTTTATACTGCTGGATTTTGTTGTGCATCATTTAAAACATTTTGTATGTTTCTTCTTATCTGTGTATACAGTATGTTCTTAAATAATGTTCAATTGTCAGGAGAACTGTGAGAAATAAACTATGTGGATACACTCTGTTTATATATAGAATGCTTACTGTGATTTCCTTTCTGGGTAGAAATTAACTTTTTAACCAACATTAACAATAGAAAATAGTACATTTTAGCAGGTCACATGAATACGTAAAAGGCCCATATCTGCATTGGCTCAGCACTTGGCACTGCTGTTGACTTCAGTGGGAACTGAACGGACACTGCACCTAACAGAATGTGCTCAGCCTCTTGCAGGATAAGAGCCTTAGTTTTCTCATATCCTGTTCACAAATTGGGTTGTTTTTTTTTTCAGACTGAAGAAGAAAGGAATGTTAGCAACTTCGGTAGGCTGTGTTAATCTCAAAAAGTGCTGATGTCTGCAAAGCTTTGTAATTACTGTGATATTTTTGAACTAATTTTTTTATTGAACTGTATAGCTTGTGATTCAGAAACATGCATTATTTTAAACTGTATTAGTTTTCCACTTACTTAAACAAAAACTTGAATTTTCAGAGTGATTAGAATGTAAAAGAAACACATTAGCTTAAAACCATGGCAATAAGAAAGGTAATTGGCTGATTGCATTTGATAGTAACTTTAGCTGTAGCCAGATCACAGTGTTAAATTTCACAATTTCATGTAGGTGTAATTACTATTTGTTTCTAAGGAAAATAAGCATATAATATATTGAGTAGATAATATAGTACAATTACTAAAAACATTGAATGATGTAATACATCATCTGTAAGCATATCTCATATACTTTGAGAAATTAATAAACCTAAAGATATATAATACAACAAATATACCAGATGTACTTCACTTTTCTCTTTAATGAAAGACAAAAGTTATTGTGTGATAGAATCTATAATATCATGGGAACATAAAATATTATGTTCTCCCACTCAGTTACACTCTGTTATGGAAGCTGTTTTGGTGAAGAGTGATTACCAAAGAGAGAAATCTGTTGTGGTCATATTTTTGATGGGCTTTTAAAATGTTCTTAGAGGGAAATAACCATAATACATAAGTGGGGAAAAAATTACGAACGTGCACAGGGGAAAGGTTAATACAGTTTGAAGGGGAGGGGCGGAATGGGGGGTTGGGGAGAGAGGGAATTCAGACCTGAAATCCCTTAGTTAAAATCTCTTGATTAAAGCCCTGTTTCTAATTTGAATGAATATTTGTGTGTATAGATGTGCGCTCACACACACACACACACACACACAATTATCTCTCTCTCTCACACAGTATATAGGTGTATGGAGATATGTGTAAGAGTGGTGGATATCAAATATATAATATACTCACACAAAAACAGTGCTGCTTATTGAGATAGGGGAAATCGTGTATGTGTGTGTGTGTGTATGATACTTGCAAACTGATTCATGTAATGTTTGCATTCATTCTAGATTGGCATCTCAGCAGCTATACCTGATGGACTAGGACGGTGATTTTCAACCTTTTTTTTCATTTGCAGACCCCTACAAAATTTCAAATAGAGGTGCAGGACCCCTTTGGAAGTTCAACCTGTGATCCAGAGACCCCTGCAATAGAAGTCTTAGACTAAAAACTGACTAAACAGAATTCAACTGTAAATGTTTCAGGGCACAGCATGTGACACAGTGTGAGAAAGGGCACTAAACTGTGGGCTTCTATTATAACCACAACACTTTTGGGTTTTACCTGAAAGTGGGGATATTCACATACTTTTGATTGATCAGAAAAACAGAATGCCTTTTCTGAGCTCTGAAATTTTATTTTCATAGTCACCATTCGCGGACCCCTTAGACTGAGGCCTGGTCTACACTAGGGGGGAGGATCGACCTAAGATACGCAACTTCAGCTCCGAGAATAGTTGTAACTGAAGTCGACGTATCTTAGGTCGACTTATCTTGCGTCCTCACAGTGCGGAGTCGATTGCTGCCACTCCCCCGTCGACTCTGCTTCCGCCTCTAAGTACAGGAGTCAACGGCAAAGCGATCAGGGATCGATTTATCACATCTACACTACACGCGATAAATAGATCCCTGATAGATCAATCACTACCCACCGATCTGTGTAGACGTACTAATCGTCTGCAGATGTCCAGCGGGTCCGCAGATCGCAGGCTGAAAACCATTGGATTAGGAAATGTGATATAAGAAAGAGGGGTGGAATTAAGGGTAAAATTTGACACACGACGTTTAAAATATGGAATTGAGTGTTGACTAATATTGTAAATAACTTTTTGAATTAGAAACTGATCAGTTTCGACAGCACGAAAAATCAAAGTTTCACATTTCACTCATTTTAATTGTCATTCTAATGAGAAATAACTCAAGGATAATTTACAACCACATGATCATTCTAAAATCCTCTAATTACTGGAAAAATAGCATAAGAGTACAGCCAGTAGTGCCACCAGGTTCAGATCTAGGCTAAAATGATGTTTCTCCTCAGGCCAGAGGAGTCTGGCTGCATTCTTAAGGTAAATTGATTATTTTCAAGAAGTGGTTTGCTAGACATGATGTATCATGTACCCTTCCAGTTGGTTCACGGCAATGTTCTGGAGTTGGCATAGCACCTCAATTGGTGTCCGAGGGAAAGGTTAACTTGTAAAGGAACCCAAGGAAGCAAGAACATCCACAATTCAAGGAGAAGAGCAGGTCTAAAATTGCCCTTTAGTGAATAACTGAAGCTATTGCTTACGGGGCAGATGTCAAGGAAGTAGAAGAAAAGCGCAAAAAAAATTAAAAACTCTGCCCTGATTTGGGGGGAAGGGAGGTGAGTTTAGAGTGCTTTATTTGCTTTATATTTACCAATTATCCATATTTTATGGAGCTTTAGGCAAGATCAAACCCACGTGTACTGCAGCATAAATTACGACTCTTAGCATTTGTCCATACTTTTTATTTGTATTATGTCTTCATTACAAGAAAGATAACTTTAAAAATACAAATCTGCCCCATAAATGCTCAGTGAAAGTACAGTTGTTGACAGAAAGATCAATCATGCAAACTTAAACTGTGGACTGGTGCAACAGCACGGTAAGAGGATGCAATTACTTCACAAGAATGTCAAATAAGGTTTGTTTGTTTTTTGGCTACCAGTGTACCAAAAACCAACATTTTGGCTGAGTATGGTTTTGCATATTTTTGTGCAGATATTTTGGAAAGGTGGATTGTTAAAGATACAAGCAACAGGAATCAAACAATCCCTGCCTTTTTTTTTTTTTTTCCTTTTTGACTGTCATTTTCAAAGTTTGGCAGTGCCACTAGAAGACAACAGATGAGGATCCAAAACTGAAATTTACACTTGGAATACTTAGAGAGTATGATTTAATGATATCTGCTAATCTTTATACATAATGGCTGTTGAACAACTTCACATGCTAATTTTTAACAGTGAAATATGCTACTATTATTAGTCTGGAGAACAATTTGTTTGCACTTTTAATTGTACCAACATTATTCAGTTCATGTTTTCAGCAAAGAGCAAAGGTATCCCTGCCCAATTAGAAAATTGTTACAATATACAGCAAACTCTAGCAGCACAACAAAGATTTCACAGCAGTTTTGTCTGTGCGATGGCAACAGATGGACAGACCTCTACAGTGTTTGTTAATTTTTTCATGTTCATTTCATTTTTGCAGTGCATTGACAGTGTTTTGAAGAAGTGTTTAAAAGTCTATTCAACTTCCACAGCTCCACAAATTAGCATAACTAATTCCAGGAATGTTCCATTATAAAGCACAATGGCAGAGAACAGATTTCAACCACTATAAATCGGGAACAAGCTAAGTGTTAGCACAAAAATGAACAGTGTTAATTAATGAAAGAAAAAAAAACCTCATTGCAATGAGACAGAGCGATCCTGAAAGTCTTTGCTATATGGCAATTGAAGGAACTGACTGCTGATTGTGCAATACATATGATTATATTCAAATGCATGATACTATAAATATAAACTGGAGCTGCTGTTCACCATACTGCTGTTAACCTGTGAAGTGCAAACAATTTGATAAACAACATACAGTACTAGTGTGGTTTTAGTGTGGAGACCATTTTGTATTTAGCATACTGTATGATTATAAATAAAAGATTTATTTTAAAATAACATTTAATACCACATGCACAAATTCCAGATATCTCTCAAGACAGCAGATATTGCTTTGAACAGCAAGTGCACATGAGATGAAACTTTGTATGTAAACCATTACTGTACTTCTGCTGAAAGAGACAATGCTTCCTCTTCCTTTTTCAGAAAGCAGTCGACTGATGTGCAGACTTGAAGAAAAACCTCTTCTGGCGTTCCTTCTGCATTTATCTATTAAAACAAAACATTCATTAAATAGAAATGATGTGAACACACCAGCCTATGCTGATTAAGTTGTAACAATTTAAATTACCCATGTAGTCTCAATAATTGATCCAAAGGACTCAGAGCAGTACTAATTCTGGGTTATTGGATTTGGGATTGGATTTATAAACATTCTCCTTAAGAAACCCTACTGTAGTGTCTGCAGCTTCTGTAAATGCTGAACTGGAAAACAGCATATTCATTTTGTATGCTTCCACTAGATTACATGTGGAGGTTTCGTAGGTTGCGCAAGTGTACATTGATCTTTCTGTAGAGTCCTTTGAAGTTTAAAATATCATAATATACCATTTGATATATGGAAACGACTAAAATTTTGGGGATTCCTATTTTAACACTATTTTATATTAAACATAAACTCAATAAAATAGCCCCGTTTAATACTGGTATAAACAAATAAGTCACTTAGCTCTGACTTGTTTACTGTTCTTGTCATTTGAAGTGTCACTGCATATAATCCCACCGCTCCCAACCTAGCTTGTCAATTTTGAGTTTTTTGTATTTCAAGCTTTGAGAATTTGTTCCAGTTTTGTCATGACCTCTGGGCAGTGCATGTTCTGCAGTGGGCACTGCTTTTGTTCTGGTCCATTGCTCACTTTCTTCAAAACAGATAAGTCCGAGTTTTTCTCGTTAGCTTGAGTTCTTCACAGATTCTGCTTTGACCAAATGTTCTCCTGGCTGTTAGACTCACTTTGGAGAACCAAGAAAGACTAAAACTGCAGTGGAATAATTACCAGTGTTTTGGCTGTGGGGAACAGAGTTTACAGCCAGTAATTGTTCTGTGTATTAGATGGGAAATGTGTAGATTAATACAGCTTATTTCTTTTCATTATTAATCGATTTTCTTTGTTTGTATTTAGTGTCAGATGCTTTTTTTTATTCTGTATTTCGTCTTTGCCTATTAAAACCATTCATACACCTCTCTAAATTTTTATATTTTGTATTCCAGAAATATCTGCAAACTGGATCTGTAATACAATCGATCATGTTTATTATCATGATAAATAATGGCTTTAGCTATGCAGTGAAACAGAATTTGAGGTCTGAACTAAAGTTTCAATCTCTAATTCAATTGTTTTTTCCAAAGTATGAAACTCTACACTGTATGCACATAAAATACATATTTTAGAGCAGCAGAATTTCAGTGCAAGAAAAATTCCTTGTGGAAATTTTTTTATTTCTCAAATTCTTAAAATATAACAGCTGCCCATTCAGGGCTCTAGGTCCCTATCCCCTAATTTTAAAATCACTAAATAAACAAAGGCCTGTCCACAACTAGAGCCACTTCAGCACATTCTCTCCTCAGCCACCTTAGAGAAGAGGGGAAAAGGGGTTTTGTTTTGCAATGTGCCCAAAGTAGGGTGACCAGATGTCCTGATTTTATGGGGTCTTTTTCTTATATAGGCTCCTATTACCCCACACCCCCTGTCCTGATTTTTCACACTTCGTGTCTGGTCACCCTAGCCCAAAGGTTAACAACTCTGAATTCTGGTGGATCCGATAGGGGAGGTCCGGGGGGTAAGTTCTAAAAATCAAGGATACCCTGCAGCCTATGTCTCTTACTCTCCCTCCTACCTATTGAAACATTGCTGTAGTACCCCATGAGCCAGTGTATGGGCCAGTGGAACTATTGTCCACAACTACACGCTGGGTTCTCTTAGGAGTATAAGAACAGATACACTCGGGAAAGGATCCATCCACCCCTCCTTGTGGTCACAAACAAACCACTAAATCTCATGGTCAATTGTATGGATGCCTGCAGACAAAAAATCAGCATGAGCACATTAGAGTAGTAGAACACCAGAGTTACGGACTTACTGGTCAACTGGACACCTTGTTTAGCCAGAAATAATCAATCAGGCACCAGCAGAGACAAAAAAAAAAAAAAAACCCCAGCAAATACTGTACTGCCTTGGGGCTTTAGCCCTGGAGCTCAGGGCTTCAACTGTGGGGGTGTAGGGGTTGGGCTACAGCTGCAGGGTGGAGGGGTCAGGGCTCTGGGTTGGGAGGGAGGGGGAGCTCAGAGCTTCTGACCCTCAGGAGCACTGGGGCTCAGGGTTTTAGACATGGGGTGAGCGCTGGGACTTCAGCCCTGCAGCTCTGTTCCCGGCTTCTGCCCCACAGGGGCCATTGGGACTCAGGGCTTTGCTACAGGGGGGAGTGCTGGTTTCAGCCCCAGCACTCCCCTCGTGGGCTAAAGCCCTGAGCCCTGGTGTGCCCCCACCCCTGGTGGAAACTGGAAGGGGGGGTGGCGCTGTGGGGAGCCCCGGCACCCCTTGTGGGGCAGAAGCTGGGAATGGAGCTGTGGGGCTGAAGCCCCGACCAGAGCTCCCCCCAGGTCTAAAGCCCTGAGCCCTGGTGCTCCTGCGGGGCAGAAGCCCAGAACGCTGGCGCCCCGAGGGGCAGAAGTCCCTCACCCATCCCCCGTGGCTGCAGTCCCAACCCCCCAGTGGCTGAAGTCCATAATGTCTTGTTCAGAGTTAGGGAACATTTCAGATTTATGAACCTCCATTCCCGAGATGTCCATAACTCTGAGATTCTACTGTATCTTCATCCATTGCTGGGAGGAGGTTAGCAAATGCGACCAGTGTAGTTGCCTTGCTACCGCCTTCTGGGGGTATGTTTACATTGCAATAAAAGACCCACCGCTGGCCCAGGTCAGTTGACTTGGGTTTGCAGGACTTGGCCATGGGGCTAAAATTTGTAATGCAGATGTTTGGGCTTGGGCTGTAGCCTGGGCTCTGAAAGCCCACGAGGGGGATGGATCTCAGAGCCCAGGCGCCAGCTTGAGCCCAAAAATCAGCACTGCAGCCTGAACCCCATAAGCCTTTGTCAATTGACCCAGGCTCTGAGACTCGGCGCTGCAGGTTTTTATTGCAGTGTAGACCTACCCTCAGTGACTCTTCCTAACAATGGGAGAGAGAACACAGGCCAATAGCCGGACTGTCAGCATCAAGAGTTGGTTTTCTGAACATGGGATTTGCAATACTTTATTTAAGAGCTGCTGGAATCTACCCACTCAATGGGAAACACTGACAATTTTGACCAACAATAGTCCCAGTACCACCACCACCAGCCTTCACCAGACATGAAGGGAAAAGGTCCAACTCGCAGGATATAGCACAAAGTTATCCCAGCACCTGTATAATCTCAGCGAGCAGCACTGGCTGAAAGAGAAGTTTGTCCCTTCAAGTGTACGATGGACCCTGCAAGCTAAGAACTTACAAATGGTACGGTAAGTTCAAGACTTTGTGGCCTCTATTGTGAGCTAGATCTAAATACAGTATTAAGGCTCCCTGTTTTTTGTGGTGCATCAGATTGGAACTTCCACTGCAGTTTTAGGTAACTTCCAACATGGAGGGTTTTAGTGTGAAGTCTGATAATGAAAAATACACTCAGTCCTACAGTCCTTGTGTTGTTTATTTTGGTATTATTTTCAGTTTATTTTATACTTTCCCCATATTTTTATTTCATTGCATGACTTTGTATTGAAAATACATAACTTGAAATTGCCACAGAGGAAGATGAAGCGTTTGACCATAGAAACAAGACCATGTAGGTACACTTAAGGTACCTAGGAAGGCAGTTAGTATTGTGGGATAAGCATAGTTAGTTGGATGTTTTGTTAAAATGCTCACCAATCCAATTATAGTTAATGTTAACACTTACATTCCCAGGACTGGGGTTGCAGAATTACAATCCCATTGAGAATGATGGTGCAGGTCACACTTCTCCGAACTAGTTACTCAGGCTGTCTGCAAACATAGAGGCTTAGCTACATGGGAAGTTATCACAGAATAAGCTAGGGTGTGAATTTAAAGCACACTAGCTATTCTGCACAAACTTCCCATGTGGACACTTATTCCACGCTAAAAGTGATTTTTGTGGTTTAGTGTACTAAACTACACCCCAAAAAGAGTCATTCTTAGGCTTGGCCTACACATAACTGTTTTATTGGCATCTATTGGTCATGCCGACAAAATCCCCAATGTAGACACAGCTATGCTGGTGGAAGAGTGCTTCTGTCGTCAGGACTAAAATCACTCAGAGAGGTGATGTTCCTATGCTGGGAGAAAAAAATCAGATTAGGCTGTCTGTATGCTAGGGGGCTATGCCGGCACAGGCTTTGTAGTGTAGACATGACCCTAGTGTAGAATGTGTCCACATAGGGAGCTACAGCAGAATTGATATTGCACTCTATACCCACACCCTAGCTTATTCCATGCTAACTTCCTGCGTAAACAAGCCCTTAGAAAAACTGTGCTGCACTGGTTTCCATTCATTTCATATTTTAAAGAACTGTCCCCTATGACCATATTCCCCATAATTGTCAGTTATTGTTTCTTGCATCTCTCTCTGAAGCAGTTGAGAAACAATGGGGTTTCCACTCCCAGGGGGTCACAAGGTAATCAGGAGGGTTGTGAGATGTTACATTTTATTACAAGCTAAAGCAAAAAAAATCTCGCTTCCCCACTTATCCTTACACTTCAAATTCAAGTAGTCTCTGTCAACCTTTAGACACACACACTGATTATATGGGAGTATCACTGCTACTCTTTTACAGAGACTGTATCAGTGATAACACATGTAGGGATCACAGAAATGTGTTACTTCAAACTAGGGCTCATCCACCTGAAAAGATTAAGAAACACTCCTCTAAAGCATATAGTGTTGGCTGCTATCAGAGACTGGACAATCCTACACTAGATGGTCTTATCCAGTATGGCAATTTCTATGAATAATTGTGGGGTTTTTTGTAATAGCTATGCAAAAAGTCTGCAATAACTAACTAAAAGTTTCTTTTACTGCTCCTTAACTAGCACATGCCTTAACTACTTTTCAGAGCTGTTATTAAAAGTAGAAGGGAAAAAACTGCATCTGGATTGACATCTTGTAGGCTAAACTTCAGGCTGATGTGATTTGAAATAGGGAAGTTTTATGACTCTCTGAAAATCCACTGGGCCAGGCTGCTTACATTATTTGCTAAGTGCACACTCCTTTTATTTAGCTGTCTATTTGAACGTGAAGTTTCCTAGGAATACACCTACTCAGCTACTGTAAACCAGGTTAGGATCTTGCTTGATTGCCTATGTGTTGCTTTTAATATTACTTATTCAACTCCTACGTACTGTCAATAAACGAAGCTTTAAAGGATGAGTCAGATATTAAGAATAATCAGAATTTGTCTTTCTCAGTAAAAAGCATAACTACTGAATAAGCCACTATTACATTAGACATTGAGCCTGATTTTTAAAGGTATTTAGGGATCTAAAGATGCAGATGGATGCCTAGTGGGATTTTCAAAAGCACCTATGTGCCTAACTCCCCTGGAAATCAATGGGGGTGAGGCACAAAGGCACTTCTGAAAATCCCAGTAGGCTAGGGTAACCAGACAGCAAGTGTGAAAAATCGGGACGGGGGTGGACGGTAATAGGCGCCTATATAAGACAAAGCCCCAAATATAGGGACTGTCTCTATAAAATCAGGACATCTGGGCATGTCTACACTTATGGTGGGGTGTGTACACACACATACAGCATGCCAGCTAGAAAGGGTACAAAGAGCAGCGTAAATAGTGAGGCACTGCTTAGGCGAGTAGTAGACTTCACACCTGAACCCCTAGGCTACAGCCCCAGTACACCCTCCAACCCCCAGCAGTGCTTCCCATGTCTACACTGCTATTTTTAGCAATATAGTGTCCTGCTGCCAGAGACTTTCCCTGCTACAGTGAAAGGCTCCAGCAATAGGGGAAGACTCTAGCAGGGCAGAGGCAGCGGGGAAAGGTTCTGGCAGGGGGACGGAGGGGAACATCCAGCAGCTTCCTTGTCTCTGGAGCCTGTCCTCGCTGCCTCTCCCCTGCCAGAGCCTTTCGCTGCCATGTGAAACTACACACAACAGTGACAAGCATGGATGCAGCCGGCCTTTCAATGCGGCATGTAGCTACACAGGTAGTGACTGTACTGTACACACTGCCGTAAGGGTAGAATAGCCTGTATCTTTAGGCACCCAAATACAATTCGAAATCTGACCCATATTCTGCTTCACTTAACCATTATACCATGAAAGACAACTTATCATTCCTAGCCTCAAAAACTCTGTCCCTGTGGATAACTGTGTTCAATGGCTATAAGAGTGAAATATATTTCAGTTTCATAATTTGATTTTGTACTAGAAAAAAGAAATCAGCATTTGCTATAAAACCTTTTAGTCTACAAACCACATATGCTGCAGTGCTCCTGAGTGCAGCCTGCCCTAAATTGTGCCTTTCTAAAAGAAGCACCTAATTTGTTTTAGTAGAGTTGGATTCACATATGGCTGTCACATATAATAAATGTGAGTATGGTTCCATAAGTTTGTTCTTGCACCTGGGATTGACTTTTGCCATGAGTTTTCCTATTTTAACTAAACCTTGACTTTTGCATTTTTTTGCTATGAAATTTTTAACTTTTCTATTTTTCTGCCATAACAAGCAGCTATCCCCAAATGACACAGTTCAATAGTTAATTGCAAATTGAGATCGGCTTTCTGTAACTAAACTAGTGCAGTGGCTTTATATTTTTGAAAATGCTTCTGTATTAAGGAAGTTACAGTCTTTGTTCCTTTCAAAAGTACTTTCTGCCCTTACATGTAGGATAGAAATAATCTGTAAAAACAGTCTGTAGTAGTTGTTATCAGCTGGTAGGTGCAGTGCATTACACATGGTAGGGATCATAGAGAACTGAATTGCCCCCAAAACGAAGATCTTAAATTCCTTAAATGGAAAAACTTCTATTCCAGCGTTACAGTCACTTTGATGCCCAGAAGAGGGTTTGGAAGCTATCTGCTCAAATGGAAAATGTGCAGATTAGAAACAAACAAAAAAACCCCAAACCTCTTCAATTTTATCCCCTTTATTTTGTCTGATTAGATTTCCTTTGAAACTGCACACTACCTGTGCCTCTGCTCACTATCATTTATTCCTGACAGGTTCACAGACAGCAGGAAACATTTGCATATTAAGATTCCAATCCTTTTGTTGGGTGTAGCGCCTTAGCTGCTGAATAGAAGCAGTTAGCAGTTAGCATTTGTTCAAAGAGTGACTTCAAATGGAGACCTGACCTGCTGCCACAGTAATCTGACACTGCCAAATCATCATTTCAAGAATCCTCTTGACTTCAGTGGCAATTAGATCAGACTCCAGAGGTTCATGGTCTCTATAAGCTCCTTAAAGCTCCTTCCATGTATATTCTAACAGTAAATCTAACGCAGTTAATATGCAAACTAAGGTTTGATGTTTGGGCTCTTTATAAAATATAGTGCCCCCACTTGATGGTCCACATCCCTACCTTCTCCACCTAACTGACATTTAACTGGCACCTTGCTGGCCAAAGATGACATGAGCCAGGAGGGTGATCTGTTACCCATTCATAGAGGGCCATGCCCATGTATCATGGTGCTCTACAGCAGTAGGGAAAGTGACTCTTCAAAACAAAGGCTAACAACTCTAGCCCACAAAGAAAACATTTTCAACTTAGACTTAAACCAATAAACAGGGTTAGCAACGTTCATATCCTTTGCCAGAGTGACCTAAAGAGGGGCAAAATACAAAGTATTTGGAAAACGTACACGCAGGAGGTAGAGAAAACAGTAAGAAACCATTGCTAGGATGTGATAATGTGTGCGTCTGTTCCTTTCAACAGGGCCCTGTGCAGGACCATAAGCACTAATAAAACCAAGTCAAAGGAGAAAGAGAGACTATCAAGGGGAGTGACAAATGATCTAGGCTCTGGTCTACGAGTTTAGGTTGAATTTAGCAGCATTAGATCGATTTAACCCTGCACCCGTCCACATGACGAAGCCATTTTTGTCGACTTAAAGGGCTCTTAAAATCAATTTTTGTACTCCTCCCCAACAAGGGGATTAGCGCTGAAATCAACCCTGCTGGGTCGAATTTGGGGTAGTGTGGACGCAATTCGACAGTATTGGCCTCCAGGAGCTATCCCAGAGTGCTCCATTGTGACCGCTCTGGACAGCACTCTCAACTCAGATGCACTGGCCAGGTAAACAGGAAAAGCCCTGCGAACTTTTGAATTTAATTTCCTATTTGGCCAGCCTGGCGAGCTGATCAACACAGGTGACCATGGAGTCCCAGAATCGCAAAAGAGCTCCAGCATGGACCGAACAGGAGGTACTGTATCTGATCGCTGTATGGGGAGACGAATCCATGCTATCCGAACTCCGTTCCAAAAGACAAAATGCCAGAATATTTGAAAAAATCTCCAAGGGCATGAAGGACAGAGGTTATAACAGGGACTCGCAGCAGTGCCACGTGAAACCTACTAAAAGAACCAGAGAGGCAAACGGCCACTCCGGGTCAGAGCCCCAGACATGCCGCTTCTATGATGAGCTGCATGCCGTTCTAGGGGGTGCCCCTACAACTACCCCAGCCCTGTGCTTCCCTCCTCCCCCACCCCTCCCGGGCTACCTTGGCAGTTATCCCCCCATTTGTGTGACAAATTCATAAAGAATGAATGAATTTGAAACAACAATGACTTTATTGCCTCTGCAAGCGGAGATCAAAGGGGCGAGGGGAGGGTGGTTGGCTTACAGGGAACTAGAGTGAACCAAGGGAGCGGGTTTTCATCAAGGAGAAACAAACAGAACTTTCACACCGTAGCCTGGCCAGTCATGAAACTGGTTTTCAAAGCTTCTCTGATGCACAGCACACCCTCGTGTCTGGCTGCGTGTAATCAGTGGCCAGGCGATTTGCCTCAACCTCCCACCCCACCATAAACGTCTCCCCTTTACTCTCACAGATATTGTGGAGCACACAGCAAGCAGTAGTAACGATGGGAATATTGGTTTCGCTGAGGTCTAACCGAGTCAGTAAACTGTGCCAGCGCGCTTTTAAACGTCCAAAGGCACATTCTACCACCATTGTGCACTTGCTCAGCCTATAGTTGAACTGCTCCTTACTACTGTCCAGGCTTCATGAGCCATGGGACCAACGGGTAGGCTGGGGTAGGTGCGACCGTGCGGTGCTGCCAACTGGGAGAGCAACCTGAGGCAGAAGTCTCCAGCTGGCATGATATTCCAGGCAGGACTGAATCTCCACTAGACGAAACTTAAAGAAGAGAATGACCTGGAGTCTTTCCCATTTTTGTCCAGGTGCCCCTGACCAACCTAACCGAGGTCAGCCAGGAGCACCCATGGGACGACGACAACGGCTAGCAGTCGTATTGTACCATTTGCCATCCGCGAGGCAAGGCAAGGCAAGGGAATGCTGCTGTGTAGCACTGCAGTACCGCGTCTGCCAGCAGCACCCAGGAGACATATGGTGACAGTGAGCTGAGCGGGCTCCATACTTGCCGTGGTATGTTGTCTGCATGGGTAACCCAGGAAAAAAGGCGAGAAACGATTTTTTGCCATTGCTTTCATGGATGGTGGGAGGGGGGGGGGCCTGAAGACATGTACCCAGAACTGCCCGTGACAATGTTTTTGCCTCATCAGGCATTGGGCGCTCAACCCAGAATTCCAATGGGTGGCAGAGACTGCGGGAGCTGTGGGATAGCTACCACAGTGCAACGCTCCGAAAGTCAATGCTAGCCTCGGTACTGTGGATGCACACCACCAACTTAATGTGCTTAGTGGGGACACACACAATTGACTGTATCAAATCGATTTCTAAAAAATCGACTTCTATTAAATCGACCTAATTTTGTAGTGTAGACATACCCTAGGAATGCATTTTTGGGTGGAGTGAAAGCTGTGGATGCAGTTAATGGCTGAGGCTGGCAAGAATACTGTTGTTTGTTTAGGTATTTCTATTGATTCCTTACCCCCAACAAGTTTGCACCCTCATTGGACAATAAACAGATTGGCAAGGTAGGGCTGGAACATAAAGTAGATGACTGAGCAGGCAGTAGTGACTGGCACACAACTTGTTTATTTTTTTTTAATGCCCACCATTACTACATTAAGGGGGCAGAGGGCACTTGGCTTTATTATGTGACTGATACAGTCATCTATGGATGCTATAGTAGAACGTGGGACTTAATTGTTTATGTGGAAGAGAGGACTTTTTTAAAACAAAATTAAACACAAAAATATAGCAAAGATTCCTGACTCTGTACCAAGTAAACAAGACATTATAACCAGAGACTAGGGACACAGTACTGGGCAGTCAGTAAGAAATTTCAGAATACAAAAGGAAAGTTTTGAACCTGCTCATTTGTAAACTTCAGGCAGCTGAAATGCACCCATCTCTCCTCTCACTTAGGCTGAAACCAGAGCTGGCTCTAGGCACCAGCAAAACAAGCTGGTGCTTGGGGCGGCACATTTTTAGGGGCGGCATGGCCGGCGCCAGAATGCTGCCCCTAAAAATGTGCCCCGGCTGCCCTAGCTCACCTCCGCTGCTGCCGCTCGCACACCACGGCACGCGAAACAGCTGATTCGCGCGCTGCTGCTCGCCCTCCCTCCCAGGCTCTCAAACCTGGGAGGGAGGGGGAGATCCCAAGCAGCCGCGGCACGCGAAACAGGTGATTCGCGCGCCGCTGCTCCCCCTCCCTCCCAGGTTTGAGAGCCTGGGAGGGAGGGGGAGACCCTGAGTGGCCGCGGCGCGTGCGCTGCTTCTCCCTCTCCCTCCCTCCCTTCTAGGCTTGAGAGCCTGGGGGGAGGAGGCAGGGCTGGGGATTTGGGGAAGGGGCAGAGTTGAGACGGGGGCGGGGCCAGGGGTGGGGTAAGAAAAAAACGGGGGGCGGCCAAAATTGTTTTCGCTTACGGCCGCAAAAATCCTAGAGCCAGCCCTGGCTGAAACACATCCCTGGGCCAAGGGGTGAGGTACCAAGTAAGGCCACTCTAGGCCTTGTGCGCCAAGGGAAATTTCTCCCGCGCACATGGAGCCCTTCCAGTTCCTGACTGAAGAGCTGGGGAGCTGCAAAGTGCAGGGGAGCTTGCACTGCCACTGCTCTGTGCTGTACCTGTTCTGTGGATAAATGAGGGGACTCAGTTGCCAGGGCTGCCAATCTGACCCCTTGTCTCAGCATTAAATTCACTTACAAATGTTGAAATCAAATAAAAATAGAGTCTTTTCTTTGACAAGCCAATTGACAACTCTGTCTTTTTGCTCTATGCCAAAGCAAAGGCTGGCTCTTTTAGAAGTGCTGTATGCTTATGCTCCTGAGAGCTGTGACATGGAACATTTGGATTCAAGTAAAATCGCTAATCTCCCTGCAAGTAAAAGCATGAGCAGTATTTGGCCATGTACTGGGGCAGGCTGCATTTAAAAATAAAGACAACTGTGATTTTCAAAGCAGCCTAAGGGAGCTGGGTGGGATTTGGGCCCCTTAAACGCCCTTTCAAATCCCATCCTATGCCCTTTTAAATCCTTCCCAATCCCTCAAAATAGGGTTTGTCAGATTTAAAGGGGCATAAGCTTTGTGTGGGCCCTCAGCACAGCAGTGAATTTCATCTGTTGGGAGCACAGGCCTCAGCAGGAGGGGTTTCCCAGCATGAGTGAGGTGGAGCAGGACTTGCTTCACCTTTAAGTCCCAATACACTGGCCAGAAACCATCCCTCCTTCCCTGCACAACGCGCCCTTCTAATGGCTCCTCCCCACCTAGGAATGAACTAAATTCCTAAGGGTGAAAACGTGAGTTATGTTTAAAATAAGAAGCAAGTATACTAAATACGTATCTTGAAATGCTTTTACATAAAGACTCTATCCCATACACATAGCTAGATCCATAAAGTAACGAAGCTTGTGACAAATTCCTTGATTTAGAATACAAGGAAGTTGTGATCAGAAGTAGTATGGGATTTTTCTATTTTTCACCTGACTTCCACTCCACTTCTCTATCTCAGAGAGCAAACGAGTGTGCCAGTGATGATATCAATGATGCCGTTTCCACCCGAGACACCCCCCCCCCCTCCTTCCAGGGCAGAAGACCCTAGCCCCGCCACAGAGCAGCACACAGAAGTCTGAATAATGTGTTGTAACTTGCTATAAGTGAGAAAGCAACGCCCCTGCCCTGCAAATTGCAAATTTCCCCTCCACCAGTGATACTCAGACCTCAGTGGTTCAGTAGCGATCAACATTGCCCAAAAGAGCCACAGCAGGGTGAATTCATTGTTTCATTTACTATATATTATTCTCCCAGCAAAATGACTGACCAAGTATTATTATTTTATCCAGTACGATTTGTTGTTCGCATAGTACAGGAGTGGCCAAACCTCCGGTCTTGAGCCGCATGTGGCTCTTTTACAATTAAAGCGCGGCTCGAGCTGCCCTCACTCCATTCTCCACTACCAAACTGGGGCTGGGGGAGCTCAGGGCTTCTGCCCTGCGGTGATGGGGGTCTCAGGTGGAAATGACATCATTGATATCACCACTGGCCCTTTCCTGGGTGCAGAGGCCCAAGGGGGAACTGGACGATGTAATTTACTTCCCAGTGCCAGCAAGAATGAATCTGGCCTCAGGTCAAGGCACAAATGAGTGACTGGGGAACCCTGGGACATGCATGGCTTGGAACTTCTTTCTGTCCTCCTATAAGGAGATCTGTCAATGGGGGTGGGGTGGGTGACCATTGTATACAGGATTCCAAGGCAGCTTAGTACATCAATCAATTAAACATATATTTGTTTTCCTCTTGCAGCTCTACAAAGTGCTGCTTATTCATTCTTTTTACTTGAACTAAAGTCATGCTTTGTGTTACTCTAGGAGGGTCAGGTCCTCAGCAAGTGTAAAAAGATGTGGCTCTATTGAAATTAGTGGTCCTATGCCATTTACGCCAGCTGAAGATCTGTCCCTAACGGTCTATGTAAACCTGGTGTGGAGGTGTGTGTTTAGTTCTGCAGAGGAGGGAGGTTTAGGTGTCACACTAAGGTGTATATGACAGATTTAATTTGCTGCCCTGGGTGACCATGCAGAGAAGCATACACAGATTTTTTTAAATAAAAGCTTTTAATAGGAGAAGATGCTATGGTTTGTGGTGCTGCATGGTATTCTAGGTGACTCTGCCTTTTTATGCTTTAAAATTGTTTTCCAGAAGTCAGATATTTGATTGCAGAAGTTGCATAATGCAGGCTGCTCCACTGACTGTTTGAAAGTAACAGTGTATTTTACAGAGACTATTTGAAATTGCCAATGCCAGCCTGTGCGCAGGAGAAAATAAGTCAAGCAAGAGAAAGATGAGATCAAATCAGAATATGAGCAGCTCTGTGGGAGGCTGGCAGGAATTGAGCACAGTTTATAAATGGCCCTTCCATCACTAATCCTGAAATACCATTCACATAATGGAAGAGGAGAACAATAGCTTAATTCAAAAGTTAAGCAATTTACCTTGCATAACTGTGTCTTCTTTTCATAATATGCAATCACAGGCTCAGTTGCTTGGTAGTACGTATCCATTTGTTTCAAGACAGCTTCGGCATCATCAGTGCACTGACTCCTCTTCAAAAGGCGACTGCTCATGGTCTCAGTGGAGCAGTCCAGGCAGAGCACAAGTTTTGGCTCCCCAATCTACAGAAGCAGAGAAACAATAATTAGTCCAAATGCTGGGCTGGAAAAATCTGGTTTTGTTTATTAATCCAAGTTTTTTCAGATAACTGTAAAACACAAGCTAGCTGATTAGTCATATAATTAAAACAAGACCAATTCTCTTCAGCAAACAAGTTATTCAATTAATTTAGTCCCTCTTCTACTTGTGATTTGCCAGCAAGCAGATTATTATTAACAAATAGTCATGTTATACAGCAGCACCCAGAGGCCTCAATCAGGACGAGGGCCTTACTGTGCTAGGCAAACACATACAAAGATACAGGCCTTGCCCTAAAGTAATTACAAGCTAAGACCCAGACTAGGGCTTTGAGAATTTGTTTGCTATTTGCAATTATCCGACAAATGCTTTATGCAAACACATTCCTGCTTCTGGAGTGCCCACTGTAAGTATTCAGTATTTGCTGGTCAAGCTTTGTGACTAATCACATGGTATTGTTTTTAACTCCATGATTGGATGACTATAACTTGGATAGTTTCAAGTGCAACTAGGTGGTTTCACGTGAACATGTTTAATTGCATGCAAATAAAAGAACTATATACAAACCTACATAATCTTGTGTATGAATGTTCCCAAATGTTTATGTAAACAAAACCCTGCCTGAATAGCAATTACACAGTCAATAAAAGGCTTTAGGAATGCCATCCAATGTAATTCACTGCATTTACTCAAACAAATGTTCATAGGTACTTTAGCGCATTATTTGCCCAGGTCTACTTGAGATGTAACTCTCCATCCCTATAGCTCTAGTATGAACAGAGAGATGTGTTATATCACTCTGATTTATGCAGAGATGAATTGTTTCTAACTCACAAAAGAAGAAACCTAGCATTGCGTGCTTCGCAAACTGTGAGGCTGCCTTCCCTGGGGAGGCGTTGACCTTTTCCAAGGGAGGCGCAAGTGAACCAAGGCAAAATGAAACAGGTTTTTGTGGGGTTTTTTTTTTCATTCTTGGGACATGGCAAAGACAGTCAATATCTGAATTAAATAGAAGATTATATTATATGCATTTACTTGTTCCCAGCTGAAAAAGAACCTGTAAAAATAAGGGGGGGGAAAAAAAACCAGGCAGGTTGCACTGTTCCAATGTTATAAAATATTTTGTGTGTCTGTGTGTGTGTCAGATCCTTACAAAAATTCTGAGGATGATTCCCAGTAATTAATTTTAAAGGGCCGTCATGGATGTTTCTCTACATGTTGGGTTAAGAAAGCTGCAGTGCACTTTATCCTTTAGCCTGCTCAGCCAAAAACGCCCATTGACACTGAATTTTGTCTGAGCAAGAACTGTAGGACTGAGCCTAGTATGTGATAAGCTGCATGGAGATCATAAAATCATAGAAATGTACAGCTGAAAGGGATCTTGACGGGTCATCAAGTCCGGCCCGTTGCGCTGATGCAGGACCAAGTAAACTTAAACCATCCTTGACAGGTGTTCAACCAGTTTTTAAAAACCTCCAGTGACAGAGATTCTATAAGCTCCCTTGGAACCCTACTTCAGAACTTAACTTATAGTTAGAAAGTTTTTTCTAATATCTAACCTAAATCTCCCGTGCTAAAGAATAATCACATTACTTCTTGTCCTACCTTCAATGGACATGGAGAACAATTGATCACTGTCCTCTTTATAACAGCCCTTAACATATTTGAAAGCTGTTATCAGGTCACAACTTAGTCTTTTTTTTTTCTCTCCAGACTAAACATGCCCAGTTTTTTAAACTTTTCCTAATAGGTCAGATTTTCTAAACCTCTTGCCATTTATGTTACTTTCCTCTGGCCTAAGCGTGGTGCCCAATATTGGACATGATACTCCAGTTGAGGCCTTCCCAGTGCTGAGTAGAGTGGGACAGTTAACTCCTATGTCTTAGGTACAACACTCCTGTTAATACACCCCAGAATATTACCCTTTTTTGCAACTGCATCACATTGTTCACGCATATTCAGTTGTGATCCACTATAACTCCTGGATCCTTTTCTCTGCATTACTACTGCCTAGCCAAATTATTCCCCACTTTGTATGTGTGCATTTCATTTTCCTTTCTAAGTGTAGTATTTCTGTACTGAATTTCATCTTGTTGATTTCAGACCAATTCTCCAATTTGTCAAGGTTGTTTTGAATTCTAATTCTGTCCTCCAAAGTGCTTGCAATCTCTTCCAGCATGGTACCATCTGTAAATTCTTAAGTGTACTCACTCCTCCACTACCTAATTCATTAATGAAAATATTGAATAGTACCAGACCCAAGACAGACCCAGGTGTGAACCCACTAGATACGTCCTTCCAGTTTGACAGCAAACCACTGCTGAACTACTCTTTGAGTATTATCTTTCAACCAACTGTGCATCCATTTTATAGTAATTTAATCTAGACCACATTTTCCTAGTTTGCTTATAAAAATCCCATGTCGGACTGTGTCAAAAGCCTTTCCAAAAAAATCACAATATATCATGTCTACTGCTTCCCCAGCATCCACGAGGCCAGTAACCCCATCAAAAAAGGAAATTGTTTGTTTAGCAGGATTTGTTCTTGACAAATCCATTCTGGCTATTACTTATAACCCTAGTATCATCTAGGTACTTACAAATTGGTTGTTTAAGAATTTGTTCCAGTTTTCTTTCAGGTATTGAAATTAGGCTGACTGGTCTATAATTCTCTAGCTCCTCTTTGTTCCCCTTTTTAAAGATAGGTGCTATGTTTGCTCTTCTCCAGTTCTCTGGGACCTCACCCGTCTTCCATGAGTTTTTGAAGATAATTGCTAATGGTTCTGAGATTGCTTCAGCTAGTTCCTTAAGTACCCTAGGATGAAATTCCTCAGGCCCGCCAACTTGAAAACATGTAACTTATATACATATCCTTTAAACTACTGTTTCCTAATTTTAGCTCGTATTCCTTTTCTCTTGTAGTTAATATTAATTGTGTTGAGTTTCCCTCACCAAAGGCTCTTATGTAAATTAAGTTGTCATGGGATAAAAGGGAAGGTCCTTTCATGGATTGAGAACTGGTTAAAAGACCGGGAACAAAGGGTAGGAATTAATGGTAAATTCTCAGAATGGAGAGAGGTAACTAGTGGGTTCCCCAAGGGTCAGTCCTCGGACCAGTCCTATTCAACTTATTTATAAATGATCTGGAGAAAGGGGTAAACAGTGAGGTGGCAAAGTTTGCAGATGATACTAAACTGCTCAAGATAGTTAAGACCAAAGCAGACTGTGATGAACTTCAAAAAGATCTCACAAAACTAAGTGATTGGGCAACAAAATGGCAAATTAAATTTAATGTGGATAAATGTAAAGTAATGCAACTATACATACAATATGAGGGGGCTAATTTAGCTACAACAAGTCAGGAAAAAGATCGTGGAGTCATTGTGGATAGTTCTCTGAAGATGTCCGCGCAGTGTGCAGAGGTGGTCAAAAAAGCAAACAGGATGTTAGGGATCATTAAAAAGGGAGTAGAGAATAAGACTGAGAATATATTATTGCCCTTATATAAATCGATGGTATGCCCACATCTCGAATACTGCGTACAGATGTGGTCTCCTCATCTAAAAAAAGATATACTGGCACTAGAAAAGGTTCAGAAAAGGGCAACTAAAATTATTAGGGGTTTGGAACGGGTCCCATATGAGGAGAGATTATAGAGGCTAGGACTCTTCAGCTTGGAAAAGAGGAGACTAAGGGGGGATATGATAGAAGTATATAAAATCATGAGTGATGTGGAGAAAGTGGATAAGGAAAAGTTATTTACTTATTCCCATAATACAAGAACTAGGGGTCACCAAATGAAATTAATAGGCAGCAGGTTTAAAACAAATACAAAGAAGTTCTTCTTCACGCAGTGCACAGTCAACTTATGGAACTCCTTACCTGAGGAGCTTGTGAAAGCTAGGACTATAACAGCGTTTAAAAGAGAACTGGATAAATTCATGGTGGTTAAGTCAATTAATGGCTATTAGCAAGGATGGGTAAGGAATGGTGTCCCTAGCCTCTGTTTGTCAGAGGATGGAGATGGATGGCAGGAGAGAGCTCACGTGATCATTGCCTGTTGGTACACTTCCTCTGGGGCACCTGGCATTGACGGTAGACAAGATACTGGGCTAGATGGACCTTTGGTCTGACCCGGTACGGCTGTTCTTATGTTCTGTCACCACTAACTTTTTAGTGAAGACTGAAGCAAAATAAGCATTAAAAATCTCAGCCTTCTTGATGTCATCAGTTATTAGCTCTCTTTCCCCACTAAGTAGAGACCTTAAATCCTACACTTTCCTTTGTCTTTCTCTTTTTCTTAATGTCTCTCATCTTCTCTTATTCCCTTTTATGTCCCTTGCTAGGTGTAACTCATTTTGTGCCTTAGCTTGTTTAATGACCAACACATGTAATGAGAATGTCAGATATGATCTCCATCCACGTTTGTCTGAAGTTCTTTGAAAGGGACAATTAAAGGGACAGACAATTAAAGATGCTCTCTATTCTTTTCTATTCCAGCAGGGATTTGGAGGGCTTCTCTCTAGGAAAAGACAAGAAAAAGCCCCCCAGAAAAAGTGGCCATTCATTTCATTAGTGACCATGAGCTAGAGAACTTTACCATTGGCTGTAAAAGAGCCTAGATGACTGACATGTGGACCTCCCAGAAAGGAAGATGCTCTCCTGGAGTCCATTCTTTTAAGAAGGCAGTACCTTAAAGGTAAGTTTTTAAATGTAAATATTCACATTAGGTCTACAGTAGCTGAAGAATAAGGGAGGTGGCTTGGCCTATGAACCGTTCAGCCTGTTTTTCTGCTTCCTTATATTCTGAATTTCTAAGAGGCAGCTAAGGCTCAGCTGTAACATCTGGTCTCATGCTGTGGGAGCCTCTCCTCAGTTGGATAGTCTCATGACAGGCTTTCATTCCTAGGGCTTTTCAGCACAGCCAAGGAAAGCATAATGGCAACACTGGCTGCAATGCTGTCTTCTTGGATTTAAAATGAAAGGGTTCAGAAGCAGTTTTAAATATGACAAATTGTTATCAAGAGGTGCAGTAACTACACCAATATTATCTGTGCCTAAAGTAAGTGCCCACATTGCCCACGTGTGGCTAAGTTATTCAGTAGTTAATAGAAGAACAGGAGTACTTGTGGCACCTTAGAGACTAACAAATTTATTAGAGCATAAGCTTTCGTGGACTACAGCCCACTTCTTCGGATGCATATGCATATGCATCCGAAGAAGTGGGCTGTAGTCCACGAAAGCTTATGCTCTAATAAATTTGTTAGTCTCTAAGGTGCCACAAGTACTCCTGTTCTTCTTTTTGCGGATACAGACTAACACGGCTGCTACTCTGAAACCTGTCAGGACTTAATGTTTCCCTCCAAATCCACAGCAAGATAAATGGGTCAGAGTCTGCCCACAGTTATGATGGTGTCAATCTGGAGTAATTCCTCTGACTTCAGTACAGCCAGGCTGTAACTTTTATAAAGAGGATATCAAGGGCTCAGCTGACTGATAGGTAACTATGTTACCCGGTATGATAAACCAGGTATATTTACTTTTGAAAATCCATGTGATTCTGCTGAGACTGCATATAAACCCAGCTACTCTGTGGTATTATGTTTTTCAATATATATACACGGCAGTCATACTTTCAGTCTGAGTAATTTTTATTCCATATTAATGGAAACAACAAGAAAGAACAATGTGTGCGTGTCCTCAATAACGTGCTGCTTCAACGCTGTCCTGCAAAACAGACAACAGAATCCTAGGGATTTAAAGGTGTGGTACACAGAGAACAAAATCTGGGATTTTGATTATACAGCTACATATGCCACATCTGCAGGCTGTCACAGTGAGGTGCTGAGTGCCCTCAACTCCCATTGACATGATATGGACTGAAGGTGCTTAACACCTGGCAGGAGGTTCTCAGCACCTTCCTGAATTGGGTCTGCAAGGCTTTCTCTTTTAAATTAAAAGGGACCTAATTTCTGAGATTCCCTGGTAAATGCTCTTCTCTCTCTCAGCTTCATCACAGATAAAGGAGAAAACTAAAGAGCCGACAGAAGAAAATGACCTTAGGTTCCGTTCATTTAGGAATGGCTTCTAAAGTGAAAGTAGCATCTCCATCCCAAAATAAAGACTGCTATAAGCTTTGTTGTCAAGACAACCAAAGGAGTGTTTGTGAACAGTGAAATGATTCCAACACTGCAAAGACCAAATAATTCCTTGTCATTTCTAGAAGCACGTTGGACAACTTTTGTCAAGTATGGGAGCAGCAGCTAGCAAAATGTACATCTTGTAAAACGAGCTCTCCCCAAAGCTCCTCCCTTCCACTCCACCTTTCTTCCAAAACAGTGGAGCGCTCTGCTGTGGATTCAGCAAATTGTATGTCAGCTGGAGCTGATACCACTTTTGACTTGGTGACCCACAAAACTCAATGCTCAAGACACATACCACAACGAATCCTGAAATTCTGGATTGTAACATGACTATGATGCAGATCGCTCTCTTTCTGCTGCTTTGGATTCAACCAGGCTTTGGATTCAACCAGGCTCCTACATTTAGAGCACTATGAATTCTGTGATGCATCCACCAAGCAGGGGACTACAACTCCCATTAGCCCCTTCCCCAGTGCACATCCCTCTTCCTTCTGGCCAGGTAAGGGAAAAGGTCATGAATCAGGAAGTTGCCACTCCAGCCTCTGTTTGGAAACAGTGGTTGTATGGGAAGTGAGGAGCTGCAGGAAAGTTGAAGCAGCAGCCACATGGCAAACAGGGAGCTGGAAAGAAGCTGAATTCAGAGAGTTATCCCCAGGAACTGTATGTAGGGTTGCCAACCCTCCAGGATTGACCTGGAGTCTCCAGGAATTAAAAATTAATCTTTCATGAAAGATTATGTCATGTGATGAAACCTCCAGGAATACGTCCAACCTAAATTGGCAACCCTACATGTATGCAGAGCCATGTGTGGAACAGGCTGTAACTACTGGGTGCAGTTCTGTGTGGGACTTATGGAAGAGCAGCAATGACTGGGCATGTGCGAGTGCAGAGGAACCCCAATGAGAGACATTAATTGAGCCTGGCCTTGAAACCTGCAAGCACCTATTTGCTTGGAGCAGAAACTGGACTGTAGAGGGCACCCCAGGCACTAGGTGACTCTTGACTGTACTGCCCCAGGGACCCAAACAGGAACTGATATTGATCACTTCGAACTGTAACTGTTTAAGCCTCAGAACCTAGGATATTAGCAACCTTCCCCTTTCCTGCCAGCCTTAAAATACCCTTTCACTTAGCCATATATCTCAGTGGTTACTGGGACCCACCAGGGCTGGCACCTACTACACCTACAGTGCTTGCCTCTGAGTTGTGGTACTCTTAGCACACTACTGGCACCTTAGGGGTTTAGTGTACTGAGCAACCACAGTAATTACAACTCTCCTGGCATCTCAGTGGTTCATTTTTCACAGGAGCATCAGGCTCCTTTTTTACCGTGAGCCAAGAGGGAAAACACTAGTGAATGTGGGAGCTTGTTTGGAGAGGTTTTTCACCAGAATGTCTTGATATTCTTTAGACAAGCTTCTGCCATCCTTATCCGTGTTGGGTGGGATCCTACACCACGTGTAGTCCCACTGAAATTCATGAAATAACTTTCATAGTAAGACAGGCTGGGCCACTGGTTAGGATAGCACACTGGGACTCAGAAAACACCAGTTCAATTCTCTGCTCTGTCACATGCTTTCTGTGTGACATTGAGCAAGTCACTTGGGGTACACTCACATTAGGAAAAAAGGTTTTATAACCACGTTAGCCAACATGCCATAAAATCCCAGTGTGAACAAGACTATTGTAGCTTTAACATGTGAGCACATTGAGGTAAACACTAGGTGGAGCCTAGTACAGTAGAATCTCAGATTTACGAATACCAGAGTTACAAACTGACCGGTCAACCACGCACCTCATTTGGAACCAGAAATACGCAATCAGACAGCAGCAGAGACCAAAACATAAATATAAAAATAAAAGCAAATACAGTGCAATCCTGTGTTAAACATAAACTACTTAAAAAAGAAAGAAAGAAAAGGAAAGTTTTAAAAAAAAAGATTTGACAAAGTAAGGAAACTTTCTGTGCTTGTTTCATTTAAATTAAGATAGTTAAAAGCAGCATTTTTCTTCTGTGCAGTAACATTTCAAAGCCATATTAAGTCAATGTTCAGTTGTAAACTTTTGAAAGTTTACATACCAAAACCATAATGTTTTGCTCAGCGTTACAAACATTTCATAGTTACGAACAACCTCCATTCCCGAGGTGTCCATAACTCTAAGGTTCTATTGTATTTCTCTTGACCTGTTAATATGTTAAAACCACAACTGCCTTGTCCATGCTAGGATGTTACCATGTATTGATTACCACATGTTAGCTAACACATGATTTTAAAAAAGGTACCTTCTTTCCTTGAAGGCCTTAGTCTCACTCTGTCTCAGTTCCCCATCTTAAAAATGGGATAATACATTCTTACCACATGGGGGGGGAGGGTAGGAGGGGCAGTGAGAATAAAATCCATTGACAGCGTAAGGTGCTCAGATACTGTGGAAAGGAGCTCGACGGTACTGCTCCATATAAAGGAGGCACAATCTGTTCCACAAGGCCCAATGATGCAGGATATGGAACAATTCTAGGATGCTAGTGCCCTCAACTCTCACTGACTCCAATATATTGGGTCTTTAGAATGTTTCCATAGGACTACTTGCAGCATAAGATACTGCTCAAACTGTCCCTATGTAATTTACTCTTTCACGTTACACTATCTTAGGGGAGCAGCATTAAGTTATTGATAAACAGGATTCTCCCCCCTCCCGCCCCACCTCTCACAGCTACAGAAGCGTTTAATACTAGTTCCATTTAAAATAAAAAATGTGTCTGAGAGAATATGATGCCTGGGAATTAGTGCTGGGGTGCATGGATTCATGAGGGAATTAGTTTAGGGCCTAAACTTTGTAATTATTTCTATAAGAACTATTCCTGAAGCTTTCTAAATAGCATATATCTTTAATACTTGTAATGCTTTTCACATATGCTGTATATATACAGCCTCACCACATTCCTGATGTCACCTCTTGTCATTCATTCAAACTTAATGTGGTGAGGAAATATTTTTAAATGCCCTTTAAAAGAAAAAAATGACATTAGTCATCAGTCATGACTAATTTAAAATGTTTCAAAGATTTACTGAGTTACCTACACCCAAATTCACCCCTTATGGAACTCAAGTGGCTTCAGTGTTGCTACACCAGGGATGACTTTGGTGACTAGTATTTTTCAGCTAAGTTTTAAATATCTGGGTCTTTATATTTTGTTCCAGAAGCTGATAAGGATTCAGTGTAGCACAGCCACCAGTGGGTTCCTGCAGTGCCCATAGAGCAGTGGTTCTCAAAGTAGGGCCGCTGCTGGTTCAGGGAAAGCCCCTGGTGGGCCGGGCTGGTTTGTTTACCTGCCACGTCTGCAGATTCGGCCGATCGCAGCTCCTACTGGCCGCAGTTCACCGCTCCAGGCCAATGGGGGCTGCAGGAAGGGTGGCGAGCACGTCCCTCGGCCCGCGCTGCTTCCCACAGCACTCATTGGCCCACAGTGGGAGCCGCGATTGGCCAAACCTGTGGATGCGGCAGGTAAACAAACCGGCCCGGCCCGCCAGGGGCTTTCCCTGAACAAGCGGCGGCCCTAGTTTGAGAACCACTGCCATAGAGTTTAATCCAGGAGACAATATCTGTGGAATTCTGGGAGGGATTCCTTCCCCTGCTCCAGTCCCTACGTGCTGCTCTGGCAATGAGTAGGGGCTGCAAACAGCCCACAAGGGGCTGAGGGAAAACTCCCCAAGAGCAGGCACTGAGTTGGGTCATGGCACATACTGTTCAGGCCATTCTGACTTGCACCTCAAGCAATAGGCACAAAGAGTGGGCAGCAGGTTAGGAGCCTCCAGGGCTGTCTAAGTTACACTAAGGGCCATTTCAGCCCCTGCAGCAGCCCAAAGCAACCTTTGTTCCCCCTTGCCCTGGGCTGTGTCTCTTGGAGACCCGTACAGAATCTGATCTTCTGTCTCTAGCTGTCATCGCTCACCACTCATATGGATCCTTCAGATGTCCCTCCTATAGCAGTGCTATGCAGCAGGTGGCCTCTGAGCATATGCCCTTCCCTTAACTTCATCTAACACCATCTGGGTGTTAGCTCTCCAAAACTGTCAGTGAGGTGTAGGAAGACCACCCATCCCTGATTGGGCAGGACAGTCCCGAAATGTACATTTCAAGTCCCAATTCAAATGACTCCAGGTCAGCATTTGTCCCAGATTCCCTGTGGCTCCACTCCATGCCTGCCCGAGGCAGCACCAGTCTCTTCCTGGTGGTGGGGCTGAGGTGGGCCTTAGTCCCCTCTTGCCATGAGGCCCTACCCCATGCTCCTCCTCTTCCCCCCTGAGGCCCCACCCCTGGCCAGACCAGAAGCTGGGCACTAGTAAGAGCCACCTGGGAGTCTGGGCCACTGTGAGGAGCCTTGGACCCTCCACCTGCCCTGGGTGGCACAGACATGGGAGGGAGCAGGGACATAGGCTGTTCTTGGACAACCCGGCACCCCACTCAGGACAGGTGGAGGGTCCGAGGCTCCCCACAGCAACCTGGGCTCCCTGGGCGGCTATTACCACTGCCTGGCTCTGGCTTGGCCAGGGGGGCAAGGCCTCCAGGTGAAGAATGGGGGGGGCCAGGGCCATGGAGGGAGTGGGGGGTTCCTGCATCTGTCCTGTTCTTACATTTTGAAATGGTGGTCACCCTAGTGAGGTGTGAGTTAAATGGTGGCCAGATATGCAAGTGGAACTCACTCAGGCCACTGAAGGCACTTCATCAGGTAACTGGACTCTGGCTGTCCATTCTGCACGTTAAGAGGGCTGAGGTTTGAAGTGGGAACTTGGTGATCTATTCGTAGCTCAACTCTACCAGGCAGCTCCCTTTCGGGCAAGTCTGTAGAAGCTGTGCTAAACTTGTCTCAGCTGGAAGTTGCCCTTGGCAGCTTTTACACTCAGCTGTGCTGATCAGTGCCATGGGGTGTTAATTGGACTATTCAGTGTTAAATACTTCCATAAAGTATTTTGAGTTTTCACAGCTGCGTGGGACATCAATAAGGCTAGTGGGTGCAGAGTTCTGGCCTCTGATAACTGAGGTTCTCTGGGTCTGTGAATCAATATTTTAATTTAAGGAATCATGATTACTACCTCTGTCTTTTGCCAATAGAACTTTGATGTGCTAGAGATGGCTCTTGGGAACTTTTATTAAAATTTTGCCACCAAACTGAAGGGATGGCTTTCCTGACTTTGATGGAGTCAACTCCTCCCACTATTACTGCCAGAGAACTTTTCCTCTTGGGATTCTGCTGAAGGTTTAAAAAAAAATCCAAACAAACAGCCTCTGGAATGAATCTGATTGCACCTCATGTCAGTCTGTTCTAAGTATATTCCAGGGTAGGATATGTCCCCCATCTCCTCCCACACCATTTCAAGTTACACAGATCAAACACAGCTGAACTATCAATGTACTGAGTAGAAGCCTCAGCCTGAAATGAAAACCTTTGCTCAGTTGAATGTTCCTTACTTACACTACTCATTACTCTATTTGCATGAGAAACAACTACTCATCTGAGTAAAGGTTTTCATACTCAGATGCTATTTCAGGTATAGTCACTTCCAATAAGTGCAATCACTATAAGTTTATTTGTCCAGTGGTGCTGCCCCCTGCCCCTTTCCCCTTGGATACAGAGTTTCTCCAGTCCTGCCCTTCCACTCTGCAAAGACATGCAAATACATGTGGCGTTTATTAGAGGCAGAGAGGGAACATTTCTGTGGGAGTCCCTTTGTTAAATTGGCACACACTATTGGAAAGAGACATGGGAGAATTACTTAATTTTGTGCACAGGGAGGCACTAATGGACCAAAAATGAATCTGTGACCTGCCCAACTTTATTGCTAATTATCTTGACTGGGTGTTGAAGCCATTTCTCCCACCTCCTGTGGATTTTGTGACTCTTTTGTAGTGAACAGAATCTATATAAAGCAACTAAAGGTCCATTGATGACTCAATAAGTCTTCACAACATTTTTAATGAGTTACAAGAGAATGTGTAGAGTGAAGGTGCAATATAATGGAATACATAATTATTATTTTCCTCCAGGATATAAACTAATCAGCCACTCCTGTTCTGCTTTTTCATTGTGCTAGTGAGCTTGTGCAAATTCAATCCAGGCACTTATTTAGAGAGAATGGAATATTTTCTGCAGGCTGAGAAATCAATAACTGAGGCTTCTCTGTAGATCTTTGTGCATAGTGAAAAAACCAATAGCTTCCTTAATCTTTGTAAACTACCATACAAAAACTTGCAACATGCTCTTTTATGAGTATTTCAGCATGCTACCTACCACAATAATTTGGCCTGTGCTTTGCTCAGTCACAATGGTTGCAGGCACTGAGAGCTCTGACTCAACTTAAAGAGAGAGCTTAATAATGCATCTAATAGTGCTTGAAATTCTGTTATGCCACATTGCCTTTTGATGAGAGATGCAGTAGCAGCACAAGCAAACTGAAGGTGTAGCTATAGTGAGAAAAGTGACTCTCAAAATGGCAATATCTTACTAAACAGAATTGCTCTCGTCTGTATTTAATGTAACTTAAATGGCTAAAATCAATTTTTATTCCTTCTGGCACTGCAGAGACCATATAATTGGCGGAGTAAGCTGGATTCACTGTATTGCTGGCATTCCAGATCCCCAGTGATCAATAGCAACTTTCTACTCTCTTAGCCAACAAGTTGGAACAGTGGCTTATAAAGAGTCATATCTGTCAAAAATAGGGACCTGAGTAGCTGATTTGTGTGTCAGATGCAAGTTGAATTTTAATATCAGCAATAATGGTAAATAACTAGATGTTCACCTTGCATTCAAATTCTTCTACTTGTTTCACGTCCCAGGGATACCCATCAATCAGAAATCCTTTTGTGTCTCCTAAACGGGCAATCATGGCTTCCTTCAGTAGCGCCAAAACAATATCCTGTATTGAAGAAAAAGAATTCTTTGGTTACTAATAAATATTCCTTTAAAGGGCTCAGTTTTTACACATGGACTTTAATCCTCTGTCTTCACGAACTACCATAACTCAGCTTTGCTTCGAGCAGGTCCCTTGAAAGCTGGCTTTTCTTTTTTCTAGCTGCTCAGGGAGAGGGTAGTTTGCTATAGGGGAGGACTAGCTTTCCCTCAGGAACAGCTATGTCACACAAACCTAGAACCAGGGTCAGAACAAAACCTGTTCTGGATTTTCCAGGGTCTTTCCTGTTGTGATGTGCTGTTGTTGTGGGACATATCTGAGTCTCAAAATCTATCTGGGGACTGTGACAGACTGACACTGTCCTGTAATAGCCTGAACAAACCTTATGGAATTAAGATAAACTTTACTGAAGTAAGTTAAACTGTACTGCATTAATACATTTGGAGTACATTGTATTAAAATGCAGTTGTGTATGTATTACTATGGCACCCTATCCTTCTCAAGTTGGGAGGGGGATGCTAATGTAATTCCTCCATTATCAGCCCTTTGATACCTCCCTGCCCCAAGGTCTGTATATACTAGTTCAAACCAGATTCTCCAGGAACCAACAAGCAAAGAAATGGTTTTTGGATAACTAGCCTGGTTTTAAACTGGCTGATGGCCTTCCTCCTGATCCTGCAAATGGACAGGAGCCCTAGTCCATGAGGACCCCAATTATTAGCATAGGGTTGAAAGGACTGGACCTACTGAGGTCCCATAAAACTGGGTGCTTGTTCTGAGCTGAAGCTATGATGAACTGGTAACCACAAAGAATCCCTTTGGGAGGAGAGTGGAAGAACTGCTCGTGTCAGAATCCATGTTAGGGTTAATTCTGGTAAGCTTATTAGCATGTGTGTGGGTTCTTTTATTGTTTTTAATATGTTTTCTCTGTAGTGTTTTTACCCTAAGAATAAAGCAGGCTTGCATAGGAAGTGCTGTGTGGTAACTTATAACTGTAGCAATTACACCTAACCATCTCGGATGAGAAAGCAAGCAGGGTGTTGGTGGGCAACCTGTCTGTGCTGGAAAGAACACAATGAAGGCAGGAAGCTGTGCAACCTGGAAATACCCCAGTCAGAAGGGAAAGAGACACTGGTCCCCATCCAGAAAGGCAACAACTGAGGAGCTGGAAACCTGAGAGTGCCCTTGTTTGATCACTGTGGGGAAATACAGGTGCGGGTGCCCTGAACTGTGTGGACCATGAAACTTTATGACATTATAATGATACTTCACAATCTGATTGTATTTTGACACAGCATCACATTGTGTCAATGCAATGTCATGGTATCTTGTTGTAAATGACAAGAGAGTTTGTCCCACCAGACAAACTGGGGAAGATAACAACACTAAGCTAAACCCAGTACTCCTTTTAATTTCCTATGGGCGGCATTTCTTGATGCCTTTTATTAACACACACACATCTCTTGATCTAACCGCACTTGCTGCACATCATATTGTCCCTGATTCTGGCCTGCAGCCTGGCCCCTTTATGCTGCTCAGATGCTGTAAAGTGCAGGGACCTCTCCCGCCCCTCCGCCCTGCATCTGGAAATTATTGTAGTTCAGAGGGATTTCCTGGCCAGAGACTGAAATAACAGCCCCTACACCTCTTCATGTCCCCCGTCAGTTGGCGCTCAGCTATTCTGGGCTGCCAGCCAGTTCCTTAGGGAGCCATTGCAGTTAATGTAAATTAAAATAGCTGCTAGGGATGCTTCAATTTACACTGAAGGCCATGCCAGCTCTGGGACCAGCCCAGAATTTGGAAGCTGTAAAAATGGCATAAAGTTCCCTTTGCTGCTACTTCTGTGTTGCATCTTTTACAAGGTGTAGCTTGCAATCTGGCCCATTGTGTTTAATAATTAATCTACCATAAGGAATTGATGGGCATGGTGTGAGAAGGGATAACTACGTCACCAGTATACAAAAGAAAGAGAAATGCCACATATCTGGGAATTAGGGATCCTCTCTACCAAGCTCTAGGCTTACTTCCCCTCAGATGGGAATACATACCAGTGCTGCTTTCCTATTTCCACACTTTTTGAGGGACACCCACTGCCCCCTTTATTTTGCAAATGAAACTACAGCTTACTCCAGGCACCAGTTCGCCACATTCCATGATGTCTTTGATCAGTTTGCTCCTCTCTGATGATGATGTTAATTCACGTCGGAGGAGGTCACCAGTAGACAGATGTGTAAATCCATATTTCTGTGCTAATTGTTCACACTGGGTTCCTTTGCCAGAGCCAGGGCCACCTTCATGAGGGGGGGAAAATCTAGAGTTAGAAACAGAAATTGCGGGGAGCTAAACAATTGGCCTTTTTATTAATCACTGCAGTTGGGAAAAAGTAATGAAAATAACATGACTTCTTGTACTGACTGGGCGTTCAAGTACATAGTTATTTAAAGCATTCTGTGCAGAAACTGCCTCGTAACATACTACCATTAAGTAACACTGCTGAGAAGAGAGCAAGCCCCTAGACTGAGGATTTTAGCTCTTAAAATAAGTTGTTCCTTTTTCTCTTCATTATGTGGTAACTATTTGGGGAACAGAAATCAGTGTAACTTTCAGTGCCATTAACAGATTCTCCTCTCACACTGGTGTACCAGTGGAGGCCCTTGGAATAAGCAATGTAACTTAATGGCAGTAAATTACCAAGCAGATACTGCATAGAATTTCTTAGCTAATTAACTGTGACCTGAAGGCCCACCCACTACAAGAAGTGATGGTATTTTCTTGTACAGAGATGCACCAATAGGTAGCAGAAGATTCTGCTCGCCCCTTCCCCAGGGGGAGCCAGTTTCTTTTGTGGTTTGTCCATTCCAGTGTGGCTGACAAATTAAACTGGAAGCTTTGTTCATTCTCCTCAGTGCTGGGAGATACTGGTTTGTTCTCCAGATGCAAATCATGAGAGTTTAAAGAAAGCCAGAAATAAATTGTGTTTTGTGGTCTGTCTTTTGATTTTTGAACTCTTCCTGCCCATCGCTGATGTGTGAGTGACAATTAGTACTGTCCATTAGTACTGTCCACTCCAGATTTACTGGGAAAGGTGACTTGCTCCTGCTGCAGCATTTTTCACTCCCACATCAACCAGACCCCTGCCCAGCACTTAATTACCAGCTTCCCCTTTCCCCCACATCTGCCCAGGCCCCCCAGCCTCACCACTGCTCCTTCCCCGGCTGGGCATTGCAGGAAAGGAGCTGATGAACTGGGGCTGTTGCTCACAGGAGAGGAAGGTTGCTGGCCTCTTCCTGCTCCTTCCTCTCCTCTCTCTTTCTGTGAGAAACTGAGAATAGCTTTGGGAGCTGAGGGTGTGGGGAGGGAGCTCTTTCTGCAGTAGCTTTAATTGCTTGCTCTACCCCAGGAGGCAGGGCAGGGGGCAGACAGCCAGTCAGAGGGGGATTTCCCCCAGACAGAGCTCAAGTTTGTTAGAGCGCTGGAGCCTCTCAGGCCATCAGGAGAAGGGCTCCAGCCCAGCCCAGCCAGAATCCCATCACGCATGGAAAAACTGTGAGAGCTGGCCACCAGAGTGCAGTGCCAGCCTTGGGGCACCAGGACTTTAGCCCTTCTGGAGTCAGTCTCACTAGACGCTCCAGCCTTAAAATTGTTTTCATCCTTGCCTGGGGAAAACCCTATCTGAGCGTCTGGCTCCCCCAGGACCTGTCTCCTGGGAAAGAGCAGCCAATCAGGGCTGCTGCAGGAAGCAGGCAGAGCTCCCCCCGCCCCCATCCTCTCAGGAGCTGAGAGACATTTCTGAGTTGGCAAGGCGAGGAGAGGGAGCAGCCACTGCCATTGTCACGAGAAGAGAGGAAGCAGCAGAAAGGGACCAGTGGCTCAGGACAGCTCTGCTTCCCCCTTCCCACCTGTGAATAATGGGTCAGCCTGCTCCTCCCTCACCTCTCCATCCCTGCAACACTAGCCTGAGAAGGGGGCGAAGGGACAAAGAACATTGGGAGCTGCCTCCCACCAGCCTGGGAAGGGGGTGAGAGGATGAAGAACCCCTGGAGCTGCTCCTCGCCAGCCTGGGAGGTGGGTGAAGAACTCCTGGAGCTGCAGGAAGAGCAGAGGGGTGGGGGGGGGGGAGAGGGAGGGACCTATATGAAGCTAGGAAGGGGGCAGAGTTGATGTGTGTGTGTGTGGGGGGGAGTCGGTAGGCTGAATTTAATTGGCAGCCTGTGGGATGGGCAGATATGGGTCTGGGGTGGCAGAACTGCTCAATTAGAATATTTGGGTTTGGGGAGAAGCTGGAAGCTCAGCAGCACCATTACCAGGCAGCATTTTATACAAGCCTGTGTAACTGGACCTCAGCTGGGTCTTCCAGGGTGAGAGCATCTGCAGTAGGCACCAAAAAATCACCTTACTCTGTACATTTGGAAGAGCTAGTAACACTCTCATTGTTGCACATGGGGGCAAGGGAGAGTTCAAAAATCAAGACAGCCCAAAACCACAGTATAATCCTTAAAAGTAAACCTCATGATTTGGGTGTCTGACTCATGGTTTTTGAACATTTGAGGTTGGCAATCAACGCTGTCAACTCTTTAATATCCAAATACTATGCATACTACTCCACTATGTGACTGAGTCCAAGATTCATCCATTTTTCTTTCTTGATTGCTTTAGTGAATAAATATGGGCTGACACACTCATGAATTTAGCCGTCAATCCCCTTCAGGCGCAAAAGTATCCATGTTCCTGGCCTTCACATTGAGTTGTAAGAAAATGCTGCCCCAAACAGATATCGTTCAGTGGCATTACAGTGGTGTAACTGAGAACAGAAATTTGGCCAGAATATAACAGTGACAAAAGAATGCATTTGTCTTGTATAAACGCGGTGCCTTTTATTGCAGAGTCACAGTGAACACTGTTAACATACAATGACAGCATCAGACGCTGCATCTTCACTGGGAATGTTTTTGGGGAAAGCGTTAATCTTTGGGATAACCTCATTTTCTTCCCTTTAGAAAGACAGGTATCTGGATGCCTTGTGTGAAGTGGCAGTGTGCAGGCCCAAAAGCAGAAATGTAAGCATCTAGGACATTTTTACTGCAAAAACTTAGGTGCTGAGTGAGTCTAGGCACGTACAGGGTTAGGCAGCTCATAGGTGCTGACTCTATAGGTGCTCTAGGGCTGCAGCACCCACCGGGAAAAATGGTGAGTTCTGAGCACCCACCGGCAGCCCCCCAATCTGCTCCCCTCAATCCCCCCAGTGGTGAGCCCCATGGATGAGCACCTCCCCACACGCCTGCCTGCCATAATCAGCTGTTTCACGGCATGCAAGCAGGAGGCTGGGAGGGAGGGGGAGGAGTGAGGACACAGCACAAACGCAAGCAGGAGGCTGGGAGATAAGGCGGAACTGGTCAGGAAGAGGTGGGGCGGGGGTGGGGGTGGGAAGAGGCAGGGCAGGGTGGGACATTGGGGGACAGGATGGAGTGGGTGCAAGGCCTGGGGCAGAGCCAGGGGGCCAGCACCCCCTGGCACTTTAGAAAGTCGGCACTTGTGGGGCAGCTGCTGAGCAGGGATTACAGTAGTCTAAAACTGGGATTAAGGCAACTCAGTACCTTTGTGGATCCAGGCCTAGGTATCTGGGTACCAGCTACAGATGAGGGTTCAGTGGTAAATATGAGCCAGCTAGCCCCACAGAGTCCTGCCCAGTGCATTAGGCACAGTAGCCTTACCTCCTCACTCCACATGGGGAGGAGCCTCACAGCCTCCTGATTTCATATTCACTCAGCTTTCCCCTCATATGTTGTATCTCCCTTCTCTGTTCATTCCTCCCCCCAGACCTCTGCAGCCCTTCAGCTGCCTTACCTCACCCCCCCCCCCCCAGCTCACTGTGCTCTCTCCAGCTCATTCTTCCCGCCTCCCATTTTTACACGGCTCCCCCTCAGTTTTCCTCTCCTTTTACCAACTCCTCTCTTACACCAACAATCCTTTCCTCAACCCAGAGTGCCCCCAAACAAAGTTTAAAAATATAAATAAAACAGTTATGTAAACAAATATGAAAAAGACCAGCCCTGGCATTAATGTGCCATCATCTCGAGCATGTTGCTTGTTCATTACATCCTCTCTCTCCATCTTTCCTCTGTTTTTGCCTTTTTAGACTGTAAGCATATACCAAATTCCTGAAACTCACTCTAACGCAAAATCTTAACACCAGCCTCATACTTTCTTTAGGCACATATAGCATGTACCAACAGACACGTACATCCCTACGGCCACAGTAATGTTGTTGAGGCTGGCATTCAGGTTTTGCATTAGAGTGTGAATTTCAGGAATTTGACGTGTATGCTGTGTTTCTGTCTGTGAGGGAAGCTGAAGGGAGCTAGAAGTGCTGGAAGCCTGGAGTTGGTTAGTGTGATTGGCTAAGAGATGTCTTGGTGGGAAGGTATGTGAAAGAAGGTTCCCTTAATAAAATTTTTCCTTGCTTTTCAGGGAGTGCATTGACGAGATTGGCACTTAAGTAATCTTAACTGTAAATCAACAGTATTTTGTGCAGTAAAAACACTGTTGCAAAATGTGTCTTTTTCACTGTCTTGTTACATCAATGTAGCATTCTAAAACAGAAGAAAGTGCACTCTCCACAGTGCTTGACACCTGCCAAATAAAGATACTAGATTTATAAAGCTGCACATTAAACAACAGTTAGATACTTGCAGCTAGAAACCTTCAGGTACGGAGCTTCCACTGCAATTTCTTTCACATTATTTTTCAAACAGAACAGAGCAAAGACCCTGAAATAATCAGTTAACAGTCTTCACAAAGGCTCAGTAGTTATACCATGTTTTGAAGTAGGAACATGTGCCCTTATTTTTGTAATAAAGGCGTAAAACTCTGTGTGAATACTATCAATTTTTGTATGCTGTCATTTTTTGCTCCACCTACATGGTTTTGGAAGATGGCTGAGTGTTAACCAGCAACAGAATGATCATTGGCAACTGGCTGTTCATCTTGCAATATTAATCTCATCCTTTCTGATTTAATCTCATCCTTTCTGATTTTAAATATGTCATGACCATAAAGAGCTAAACTCTAAGGGTATGTGTCTACACTACCTGCCGGATCGGCGGGCAGCGATTGATCCAGCGGGGATCGATTTATCGTGTCTAGACTAGACAGGATAAATCGATCCCTGAGCGCTCTCCCATCGACTCCTGTACTCCTGCACCACGAGAGGCGCAGGCAGAGTCGACGGGGAAGTGGCAGCAGTCGACTCACCGCAGTGAAGAAACCATGGTAAGTCCATCTAAATATGTCGACTTCAGCTATGTTATTCACGTAGCTGAAGTTGCGTAACTTAGATCGATCCCCCCCTCACCCTCCCAGTGTAGACCAGGGCTAAGCAAACTCACACACACAGTATGAATGTGTCATTATTCACAAGGATAGTGTGGAATATATGTTTGGATTTAAATGTGTCTGGCTATACACATTCTTCATAGATGATCATCTGAGTGTTACATATCATTAGTAGACAACTGGCAATTTAAAAAAAAAGAAAAACAGATATGTGTAAACTTTGACAATTGCAGATCTAGTTCTGCAGTTTTTTCTAGAGGCAAAACTGCCACTAAGCTCAGGACTGCATGATCAGACCTGAGAGGATAAGTATGAACTATCCCTGCTTCCTTCTACAATTAGTTACAAATTACAGGACAGAACTGACTTGGCACATTTTACTGTTGACTGTTTTATTTAATCCTAAATCTGTTACCATAAATTTAATTGATTTTGTGCATTTACAATACTGATATATAAAACAGCCACCGGCAGGAACCCAAGATTGTGGTTGCCTTAAAGAAAAAAAAATCACATTTTATTTTTTTTTGGTCATTCTTCTCCAAAAAAGTAAATTAATATTTTTTAAAATATTGAGTACCATCTCATAGAGAAAAAGTGAGTCACGGAGGACCCTGAGTTTTCCAGTAATTTATACTTTTTATGAGAAACAGTGGTTTGGTGGACAAGGTATTGGCCTGTGAGCCTGGATTCTAATCCCTCCTCTGTAACTAACCTGCTATGTGACCTTGGGCAAGTTTCCTTACTGGTTTCTCTCCCACCTTTTGTGTCTTGTCTATTTAGATTGTAGGCAGTTGGGGTCATGGACCATCTCTTACTCTGTGCGGTGCCTAGCACAAGGAGGCACCAATCTTGGCCTCTAGGAGTATGTCTACACTGCAATTAAAAACCTGCCCTGGCCTGTGCCAGCTGACTCGGGCTTGCAGGGCTCAGGCAAAGGGACTGTTTAATTGCTGTGTAGACTTTCCGGCTGGGGCTGGAGCCTGGGCTTTAAAACCCTGCGAGGTGGGAGGATCTCAGAGCTCAAGCTGCAGCCCAAACCCAAACGTCTACACTGCAATTAAACAGCCCCTGAGAGCCCTCACAAGTCATCTGCCATGGGCCAGCCGTGAATGTCTACTTGCAGTGTAGACATTCCCTAAGTGCTACCATAATTAATTATACAACCATTTTGAAGATAAAACTGTACAAGAAATATGAATGCAAATAACATGATGGGAGGCTAGGAAGCCCAGTGATGGAAAGTACAATAACACTGTTCCCATGTTTGAAGTTCTTTGTCCTATACCTCTTGTTTTCTTTCCTGCCACTAATTGCACAGTTCCCTAAACGATGTAAGTTGTGCCAGGAAAGGTCCCAGAATGCTAACAGCTTTGAGCTTGTATGCTCTGAGAGCAGGCTTTTTGTTTTTTAAGCCTGAACCTCATTTTTTTAATGGGAATGAGGGCACTAAGCACCTCACAGAATTGGACTCAGAGTGAAGGGATGCAAGTCACGAGTGAAGGTGCAAAGATCGCAGGATGGTAGGATGTAGCTCTTTATATTAGAAACTGTCCCTTTGTAACAAAGTAATACAGTAATTTAAAAAAATGGAGTAAATATTCAGGTTTAGGCTGTGTCTTGCCTTTGTACAGGTGCACAGGGAGAAGGTGGAAGGAAGCTTCCAGCATTCAACTCAAGGGCCAGTCTCAGCCCCTTTACTCTTGGAGGTGCAGAAACTACTTCCTCCTACCAAGCCCAGAAGCAGGTGGGGCCACATGGAGTTCCATTTTCTTCATCTCACTGTTCAGAATGCTCTGTCCCCATTGCCTGATTTGCTAAACCCTGGTCTCTCTAGCTGAGGAGTTTTGGGGGGTTGCAGATGAACATCCCTTCATATTGTATAACATTCAATGCAAGGTCCAACAATGAAAGTTTACAAATCTAAACCAACCAGTGCAAAGAGTAGGGAGAGTTCACTTCTAATATTCTTCTTAGGAACACCCACACTTTTGGCTGCTGGTCCAGAAGGCTTATTATCACAAACCTACCTGTGGCCAAAAGACTAGATGAGAAAATTATGTTTACTTCATGATCTGTGCCAGTATGAATATACATACTGTTAGATGAGTGTTAGTTGTAAAATCAGAGTTAATAAGCCATGGACAAGAGCAAAGAAAGGATACTGCTGAGCTGGCCTAAGGGCTGAACTTTGGTGGGTTAATTGCCAGCAATGAATCAAAATCCACTGAGGGAGGTGCTCTCAGCTGTGAGCTAATTAGACACAGCTGACCCTCACTGGGCACAGCTGACTCCCATTGGGCTCAGCACCAGAAAGAGGGACTGGTTAACGCTTAAGGGCGAGCGGGTGATATGGACCAGAAGGAATAAAAAATGCTGTCTTGTATGGTTTGTATTTTTCTGTTTGGAGTTTATTGCTTTTAGCTTGTACACACACACACACACACAAAAAGTGCAGAAAGAGACTATATTACTATTTTTGTGTTTTGTTTAAATGATATTGTTTCAGGAGAATATTTCTTCCTTCCAACTAATACAGTAGAGAGAGTGCTTATGAAGTTGTTAAAACTTTTTACCATTGCATGGAGCGATATGTCATTTAATACTTATCACTCTTCTTTTAAAGCTATTTTGTACCAACTGTTACATTGAACAAAGGTTGTGGGTAAGAATAAGATTCTTCTAAGCTTTCTCTCATAATCTAACACTTTAAAAAATAAATGAGTGTCTACTGCTATGGCCCTTTCCACTGTATTATCTGATCACCTCATAAATTAATTTATTTACCTTTGCAACACACTTTTGAGGCAGGCTAATATTACTACTTTGCTTCATGGATATGGAACCCAAGGCACAGAGGGATTAAGTGAGCTATCCAAGATCGTATTGCAAGTCTGTGGCAGAACATACAACAGAAGGCCAATCCTTCCAAGTCTCAGTCCAGTGTCTACTCTAAATCAAACTACAAGACCATCCTTTCAGCTATGTGTATGCAATCAATAAAGATAATACAGGGGAAATCATCATTAGGTAGAGACACTTAGGTCTCTTTAAAACATTGTTAATTACAAACAGGAACATTTTCGCTGGCTCTCCTAGCTAGCTGATGTTCTATTTATCCATTACTCATCTGTGTTGGAAATGTGAATCTCCTTTAGTGAGAGAGCAGATTCACACCGATCAAAATAGAAAATGAATATTCTTAATGGATGGTGCAGCTCAGGACTGATGCTAATAAAACCTTAAGCCATCTCAGTGATTAGAAAGGAATCATCTGGCTATCAATGCACTTTGAGGCATCAGTGCGTCTGTGTTGCATCTGCCAATACACTAACCTTTTGTGTATTCAAGCTTTTAATTTTTTATAATATAAATGGTACTATATATTTATATATATATATTAGGGCTGTCGATTAATTGCAGTTAACGTACGTGATTAACTAAAAAAATGAATTGTGATTAAAAAAATTAATCATGATTAATCACACTGTTAAACAACAGAATACCAATTGAAATTTATAAAATATTTTTGGATGTTTTTCTACATTTTCAAATATATTGATTTCTATTACAACACAGAATCTAAAGTGAACAGTGCTCACTTTATATTATTTTTTATTACAAATATTTGCACTGTAAAAATGGTAAACAAAAGAAACAGTATTTTTCAGTTCACCTCATACAAGTACCGTAGTGCAATCTCTTTATCGTGAAAGTATAACTTACAAATGTAGATTTTTTTTATTACATTGTTTTGGTTTTGAGTGCAATTACGTAAAACTTTAGAGCCTACAAGTCCACTCGGTCCCACTTCTTGTTCAGCCAATTGCTAAGAGAAACAAGTTTATTTACATTTACGGGAGATAATGCTGCCCGCTTCTTATTTACAACGTCACCTGAAAATGAGAACAGATGTTCACATGGCACTTTTGTAGCCAGCATTGCAAGGTATTTACATGCCAGATATGCTAAACATTCATATGCCCCTTCATGCTTTGGCCACCATTCCAGAGGACATGCTTTCATGCTGATGATGCTCATTAAAAAAATAATGTGCTAATTAAATTTGTGACTGAACCCCTTGGGGAGAATTGTATGTCTCCTGTTCTGTTTTACCCACATTCTGTCATATGTTTCATGTTATAGTAGTCTTGGATGATGTCCCAGCGTATGTTTGTTTTAAGAACACTTTCACAGCAGATTTGACAAAACTCAAAGAAGGTCCCAATGTGAGATTCCTAAAAATAGCTACAGCACTCGACCCAAGGTTTAAAAATCTGAAGTGCCTTCCAAAATCTGAGAGGGCCGAGGTGTGGAGCATACTTTTAGAAGTCTTAAAAGAGCAACACTCAGATGCAGAAACTACAGAACCCGAACCACCAAAAAAATAAATCAACCTTCTGCTGGTGGCATCTGACTCAGATGATGAAAATGAACATGCGTCAGTTCACTCTGCTTTGGATTGTTATCGAGCAGAACCCATCATCAGCATGGATGCACGTCCCCTGGAATGGTGGTTGAAGCATGAAGGGATATCTGAATCCTTAGCAAAACTGGCACATAAATGTCTTGCGACACCAGCTACAATAGTGCCATGCGAACACCTGTTCTCACTTTCAGGTGATATTGTAAACAAGAAGTGGACCACATTATCTCCTGCAAATTGTAACCAAACTTGTTTGTCTGAGCGATTGGCTGAAGTAGGACTGAAAAGACTTGTAGGCTATAAAGTTTTACATTGTTTTATTTTTGAGTGCAGTTATTTTTGTGCATAATTCTACATTTGTAAGTTCAACTTTCATGATAAAGAGATTGCACTACAGTACTTGTATTAGATGAATTGAAAAATGCTATTTCTTCTGTTTTTTACATTGCAAATATTTTTAATGAAAAATAAATATAAAGTGAGCACAGTACACTTTGTCTTGTGTTGTAATTGAAATCAATATATTTGAAAATGTAGAAAACATCCAAAAATATTTAAATAAATGGTATTCTATTATTGTTTAACAGCATGATTAATCGCGATTAATATTTTTTTATCGCTTGACAGTCTCCCCCCACACACACTCTGAAATAAAGCCTATTGCATCTCTCTGTAAGGTTAATCTTGGGAACAAACATTCTGTGCTCTATCGGGCATGTGATACAAACAGTGAGTCTGTAAATGGAGTCAGACTCCCGTAACGTAGTATCCCAGAGCCTCTTCGAGAGAAAGTAATGCATCTGTAAGTGAAATGTCTTAAGGACACTTCAGTGTTGCAAACTCTTGTGACTTTATTGAGAGTTTCATGATATGGGATGTTTTATTTAAAGTTCCAGCTCTTGGAATCAAATGAGTGTGAGAATCTTGGCTTTCATCTATTTTCCTAGCCCTTCCATTGTGGAGAAAAACTTGAAAATGTGACCTGAGTGTATCCTAAAGGCTCAGAAACCAGAATGCAAGTTAAAAAAAAGGTCTCCAAATGTTGTTAAATTCCAGAACTTTTAAGCCACTCCCTGAAATCCTGTGTATTAAAGATCATCTTGGCTGAAAACAGAAAATAGTCTTCATGTGCTTTCTGGAAAAGCTAAAGGGATATCCAGTGCTTAATCAGGATGATTGTAGGGGAGTAGTTCCCATGGAGTACTGCAGAAAGCAACAACCATCATCTTCTAGCTATGGCACTTAGAATGGTTTTAGGTATGGCTACTTGGACAGAGTGCTTGCTGTAGCATCCTAGTCACTGAAGTTGCCACAGCACCAAGATGGCTACAGGCTGAATTGGAGCTAATCAATCTGTTGGTAGTGGAGATTACTGACAGTTGGTCATAACTGCTGGGCTAATGAGACTCAGTAACTGGGAGGACATCTCATTGGGAGGAACATGAAGTAGAGGGAAAGCACTGAAGGTAATCTGGGTTGAGGAGAGTAGATGTATGACAGGCTCCTCCTGTGGTACACCTGTGCTATGTTCTGCTCTGTTTGGAAACAGCGGATTAAAGGTACATGTAGTGGAAAAAAGTGTGTGTAGGTGTGAGTGAGTGAGAAAGAGGGACACCATGAAAACAGGTAGCTGAAGAAACACCCTGTGAGGACTACTTAGCCCTGTTGAGCAGATCTGTCAGAAACTGAGGAATTAAAATCCTGAAATATCTGGTATGAATAAAACCTTGCTATTTAGCATTTTAAACACTTTACCATATTATTTTTCTTTGGTAAATGTTGCCAGTACAGCCAAGGCCAATGGGTGCAGCTGAACCATGCTAACAATGCCTTAAGTGTAAGTGGGACCAACTATTTCCAGTACCAATCAGAAAGCTTCTTGAGCCACTTCTGAAAACAATCTGGTTCTGTTTATGCTTGTAGTTAAACCGTCTTCAGCCCTGCACTCATTGTAGGCACTGATTGTCACAGAGGGATCAATTTGATAGGATCATTTAAATGGCCAACCCTGCCACACATTAGTCCTCAAATAGTTATTTAATATAAACTATTAAGCAACTGTTAGAGGGAAGGGCTATGCCATATATGGGGGAAATGACTACAAAACAGCATATGCATCTTTAATCTCATTTTAGATCCAGTTTGCCCACAAACACACTTTTAAAATTCTGCTAGCAAGGGAACTAATTAATCTTTAGATACAGCTGAGTGCCTAGCATCTGATCCAGATTCTAATGAAGTCAATGGACATATATTCTCATTAATTAGAGTGGGGATTGTCTCAGTCACCTACTGTATTGTATCAAATTCTGGCAGAAGGTGAGGATATCTGGTGCATGCCCCCAGGAAGCCAGTATGAGTGCTGGTTTTCTTAGATGTGGTGTTAGGCTATCAAGTAAGTGAAACTGATTAAAAGCTACCCACTAGATTTTCATTGTTCAAAGCCTATGAGGGTGCTCACTACTGTGTGCAGCTGAGCTGTAGTCAGTTTGAGTCCCTGGCAATAATTACAAAAATGTAAAATACGAGCATCCAAAAAAATCTCATGTTTTGCTAATTTATTTGGTTATATCTAATTTCATGATTGTCTCTTCAGCTTGTATTTCTAAATTCAATGAATTAATCTTGTTGTAGTCTATTACCCTGCTGTTATGTCTCTCATTTTTTCCTTTCAGATTCTACAACTTTGCTTTGGTGGTCTGGATAAAACATTGATGTCGTCTAATTAATTTGACTTGACTGCATTTCCAATTAATTCCTACTCTAACCCTCATGTAAATCTTTGCTAATCAGTCCATGTTTTCGTTCCCTTACAAGAGACGTTTGAGAGAAATTAGATTTTAGTGATTTTTTTTCATCTCATAAACAGTGTCTCACATGTCAGCAGATGTGCATATTTATTTCAATTATTATGTAAACGATTAAAACACTAATTTTTTTAAAGTCCTTCTTACAAGTGGCTTGGTTTCCTGTCTCTCTTGAGACAGGAATACAGTAGCATAGCAAGTCCAGATTTCTTCACTGAAGGCAATTGGGGTAGTAGGAGTCCTTCTGACTGGGAAGAGCAAAATTTTTGCATATGCTGTTACAGCTTCTAGTTCCTTTACAATACTTTTAAGGGCTCAGTTGAACTCCCTGTGAAGTCATTCTAAAGACTCCCATTGTCTTTAGCAGGGATTGGACTGGGCTGCTAGGCTGTGACCCTGCAAACCCTCACACAGCGACTCTTCCCTGTGTAAGAAGTGATATTGACCACAGCTGCACTACTCTTGTGAATGTTTGTAGAACTGAGCCCTCTGTGCATTACTCCAAGGAAATAAATAACAGCAGCCAGAGCTTCTTTGTCTGCAGAGACCAGATATTGTCTTTGAGAAACATCCATTGTGCCCATGAAAGAAGTACTCCTACAGGCAGCCAAGGCAGTTTAAATATCAATACTCCGAGGAAGACAAATAGGACCTATATATTGGAATCTTCTTCTATGACAACATGGTGGCATCACAAGATCACTTACAAATCCCATAGAATAATGCTGTCAAGGCTATGCAGAACTCTTCACTCCTGTTACACCGGCACAAAGCAGCATAGGGTGCCAAATGTAAGAAATGAGGTGCATAATGGTGATTGCATGGGGAAACTTGAATGGTGCCTGCCTGGTCCTTGATTCTCTGAAAAGGAATTTACTGAAAAATATACTTTTAGAAAAAGAGGATCATTTGTTGTGATTTGGCCAACAGAATAGAAAACAGTGATAATATCCTTATGAAATCATGCTGGTGAGTGACTTTTTTTCAAATTAATGGGTTTTTCCCAGATGTGTTGCAATCCCTATTCTTAGTCTCTAGGATCTGTGATAAACTATATTTACTGATCTGTACTTTTCTGTCATTATGCTTCTCTTTTTCAGCCTGTCTCTCTAGATACTTAACCTCATCACATTAGAATCTGGTGCCTTTCTTAAACATTATGCTTACCTGTGTTTTCCTCTAATTTTTGAGCTTCATGGAAAGGAAATGTTGAATTCATTTAGCCAAGTACAATATCTGATTCTACGAGCTAGGCTGATGCAATAAGGCAAAAGAAACATACCATATGCCTGTGTGTGTCTGCTGGAAAAACAGCTATAATTTCAGATGTTGAATATTTTAAATAAACTACTTGCAAATGAGAGAGAGGTCAAGAATTATTCATAAAACAACCAACTAAAGAATAAATGTGAGAAAAACGTTGTCTGAGTGTGGACAGCTCACAAACATAAAAATTCTTAAATTTGTTACAGAACACTTCACAGTTCCTTGTTTTATACAAACCCACGTATGAGTCCTCAATGAAATGAGACAGCGAGAGAAAAAGTGTTGCTGTAACTATATAACATAGGATAGCAGTTTTTCAAAAAGTATGAAGCAAAATATTGTGCATTTTCCCTTTATGAAAGTTCTGGATTACCATAGCAACGGTGCAACAGTCCAACCTCACTTTTTCAAGGTTTTTTATATACATACAGGTTAGTAATGAGCTGGGTCTATTCATATTTAGTACAAAAATGGGGCTTAAAAAACCTGTAGTACAGAAATGTGGTCTTCTGATCTTTGCAAAACCTTAATTTGCATGGCTTTATTTCAAATGTAATGGTTTTAATTTACAAGAATTAATATGCAAAGAGAGGTTACTTACCTGTGCATTAAGAACCAGGTTAAGGTCTCAAGGAGGAGTGAGTAGGTTCTTTGATTTATGGAAACAAATTAGACAACCCTTTGAGGTAACCTGACTGTTTTTGTACACTGTACCAATCTGTGGACAGGAGGGTGAAATCCCATAATCATCACTAGATGTACTTTAACAGAGCTACACAACAAACTTCAAGGAGTCTGGTGGCACCTTAAAGACTAACAGATTAGTTAAAGATCTGTTAGTCTTTAAGGTGCCACCAGACTCCTTGTTGTTTTTGTAGATACAGACTAACATGGCTACCCCCTGATACTTGACAACAAACTTCGTGATTTCAAGTCCAGCAGGTAGTCAACAATGCCTGAGTGGACATTCCATAGGAGTTACTGATCGATGAGCATGCCTGACCTGGAAATGCTTCCATTTCTGCAGGTCGGTTTTCCTCATGGCAGATTTCCTACTGCCCAGAAGTACTGTCTTAACCTTGGGGGAACAGTCCAATTCTATGCCCAAGAACCATTGAAGATCCAAGCTCTGAGAGACAGAAATGTTGGGCTGTGGTGCCCAAGTTTTGGGTCAGGAGATCCATTATCAGAGTGGCATTCACAGGGAAAAGCAAAGCAGGTTTGAGAGCCAGACTTGTCATGGCCAACATGGAGCTATGAAAATTTCTACCACTTGTTCCTATTTAGAACCCGGAGGATCATGTGTCGGAGGGTAAGCACAGAGGAGGTGTAATGTCAAGTGACTAAGAGGGTATCCCCATTGAGTTGTGACTCTACCATAAGCACAAGTGTCTGCAGTTTCCACTGGATTTCCAAAGAGATGCACCTTTGGGAGGCTGAGCTATGAGCTAAAGCTCCAGTGCTGACAGGTGGGATGGTACCAGGGAGGGATCCCTCTCAGTGTCCCTGAGGAGGAAGAGTCTGGTTCCTCTGTGATCAAGAGGTCCTCATGAGAAAGGAACCTAATCGGTACCATGGAGCCTGGGCAGTGTTCCACCATAACTGGGGATGGTACGGAGGTGCAGTCCTTATGCCCTGTAGGTATGTGAGCTGAGGAGAAAGGTACTGGGGACTGCTGAGGTACAGTCATTATGGCTGCAACCTGAAGAGAAGGATTCTGAGGTCAATATAGGGTTCTTAGAGGAGTCCCTTAGAGTTCTTTTTGTGTCTGGAGGGCTCATCTTCCAGTACCTACTTCAGTGCTAACAGCTGTGATTTTTCTAGAAGATTCCTTGGTATGGAATGAAATGGGCTTCATCTTGATGGGTACTGGGGCTTGCACAAGCCTCAACAGTACCCATACTGGGATGCAAGGTCTCCCTAAATTCTGGCCATGGAAATGACTTTCTTTCTTATAGGAGTCCCTCTAGGTAATGTGGACTCTTTCTTGGAATATTTGATTCCGGAGCTGCCCCACAATCTTTAATTGAGGCTAAAGGCATTGGAATGACCTGAGTGGCTGAGGCTGACGTACAGGGTGGGATTGGACCTCAGTGAGCGCTCCATGAGAAGGCGCTTCTGTCTACCCTGAGATGCAAGGGTCTGGACAGATCTGCTTTTTAAAGCTGGTTCAGACCTTGCATTTGGATCGTATGTGGGACTCTGAAGCAGCTGGAATGTCTGTTGCTGGGGGAGAAAGACCTGTGGCACATCTGACAAGGCTTGAAGCCTGGAATGCTTGGCATAACCTGTTCCATCGAGGGAACGGCAGAAGGCCCTGACTGAAGAAAGAAGGGGGGGGGGACCCCTCTGAAAGCACGAAGTGTGCTAATGAAAAGTAACATAAAGAACACAAAGAAGGAACTGCAAAGCTAGAAGCAGACACTGTTATGATCTGTCTGGAGCCAAGGGCGGCTGAGTAGAAACTGGTGTGAAAGCAGGTTCACATCTCCCTATATAACCTTGCACTAGAGCACAAGGATGTATGGTGCACAGGTCTGGACCTTCAGACACTGCTAAATTCGCTTGCGCAGCCAAAGTTTGACATGATTTTCCACAGAGCCTCACGGTTGACAGAGTCGAAGGCTTTGGTCAGATCGATAAAGGCCATATTCAGCTCCTGGTGGTGTTCTTGACATTTTTCCTGAATCTGCCTGGCTGCGAAAATCATGTCAGTGGTGCCTTGTGTTGGTCTGAAGCCACACTGGGATTCTGGAAGTACTTCCTCTGCAAGAGGGAGTAGGCGATTCAGTAAGATTCTGGCAAGGATTTCCCCAGCAATGGAGAGGAAGGCAATGCCTCAATAGTTGCCACAGTCGGCCCTGTCTCCCTTTTTGAAAATGGTGATGATGTCAGCGGGGATTCCTTCGGTGTGCCAGATTTTGAGGAGCAGCAAGTGAAACTTGTCAGTCAGTGTTTCTCCCCCCACTTTCAGTCTTTCATCTACAGACATTTAACAATCAAAACTGTATGACCCATTGTTAACAGCTGCAAATGGAACAGTTATATTAATGCTCTTACTTACCAACTACAAAAATGATGTTAGATTTCCTTAAATCTTCCGTAAAATCTAAATAAAAGTAAAATCTTTGTTTTATTGTCAGCAAGTACTGATTTTAATCTTCTGTTCTTTCTATACACTGTTATATAACACATAGCAAGGTTTTCAAGGTAACTTTTAGATTTAAAGTAGCTTTAGTTTTCTACTAGAATGTTCTTTATTCTGAAATGAACTGTTATTCACAAGCTCACTTATGTCCCAGTTTTGTAGCTGTCACTGCAGAAGTGATAAAAATATATCTTACATGGAAACAATGACAGCCCTTTCATATGCACACCCTAGCAAAAAAAGCGAAATCATAATAATTAAAAAGAATCAAACTGCTCTTGAGATCAGAATAATATGCATCATGAGCCACCATGTTTCTTTTCTTTTGTTTTCTTTTCTTTTGCTTTTATTCTAAAAGTATAATTTGATTAAAGTTCATATATAACAATTTCCATATTCTTTTAGGTTTTTGCATTCAGTGCTCCACATTAAAGGACATTTAATCTTAAATTCAGCCAGACTAGAAGCAACTCACCTCTGACTTGCACATTTCTAATTACGGGATATCACTAGCTGAAGGTGTTCATTAACCCTCAGGCTGCTCTTAGAATCCTGCCAAGTCACACCTTACATCAGCCCTTAATAACTGTTTGCCAAATTCTGAAAGCTGTTTTTGGCTTAATAGTAAGACTTCTGAATAAGTCTGGGTCCAATGGCTTGAATAGGAATTGAAGTAACTCTCTGACATACTTTCACACAATCAAATGTGCTTTCCATCAGTATCTGAAATGCATACCTCTTTCATTTAAAAAAAATAAATAAGAAGAATCTAGATGCAATATACTATACTTATGTACTTGAGTATACTAAAGGGGGAACTAAAAGTATCATGAATACATTAGTCTATACTTAAGAAGAAACTCACCGCCTGCGTTCTCATATCCAGAGAAATTTGATTGGTCATCTACCTGTTAATTAAGCAATTGACATTTTAAAAATTGTTATTGCATAATTTGTGTGTTCTTCATGTACCTGTGGATATTAAAACTAACCATGTGAAAGATGATTTTGCTATTTTTTTTTGTGCCTATTCAAATATACAGTAACAATGGCTACATAGGGAACTCTATTCATGTAGCTTTATTTCTCCCTGCAGAACATGCATACAGGAAACCCAAGGTAGCTCACGCTGATTGATATTGGCCCATGCTGTAATTGCTGCAATGACTGGCCTATTATAGTGTTAAGTCACATAGTGGCTAAGTATTTCAGAGGCTGCTAGTATGCATACTAAATAGCTTCCCACAGTAAATGGTGGATGTGTTTCCAAGTCAACCATGGGCTAAGTAACAATAGAGTGAGTTGCAGTGTGTGAAGTATGTGTTATAAAGATGAAATTAACGTATTGCCCCTTGCAATATATTGCACTAACTCTCAGGAAACTGGAGTTCAGGTCTTGAACTATGACCCTCTTTCCTGAGATAGTAGGAACTGAGCATGCTTTGATGGCACCATGAGGGAGAAGAAAGCTACCTTGCATTACTCTGCAGTGACCTCTCTTGCCCATTTGGGAGTTGTTTTGTCTCTCAGGAGAAGTCTCCTCTGCCAAAATGGTCAGATGAACATGAAGTTTGGCAAGTGTGTGTGTTTTTTGAAAAAATATGTGGTTTGTATATGTAACGGAAACAATGAGTTCTGAGGTTCTCTGGGAGTCTTACTAGACCCATCCAGGTAAAAAGTTTGTCCTTAGCTATAGTCCTCAGTTCTGGAGCATGTTACATCCATTTTAGGCCAACTTGTAGTAAACCCTCTGGCTGCATGTTCTCAGCTCCTGACTAGAGCTGGTCAGGAAACTATTTTTCCAACAAACAATGGGCAATAATAGGAGAGCACTTCCTGTAACCCAGGAGAGTGAAGTGACTGTGACTGACCCCTGTAGGGAGGGGCATGGAGCAACAAAGGACAGCTTTGTGCTTTCTCTTCCACAGCCTGTACATGTCAGTCACAACTTCTTCCATAGAACGCAGGGTCAGAAAAGATGATGCATATCCTGAACCCAACAAAGATAAGGATGTGAGTGGTAGGGAAATGCCTGGGGGAAAAGGACAGCTAGGGGAGCTCCTGCAATGATGGTTATGCAAAAAGCCTCTGAACCTTCCTCGCCACAATAAAGGCTCTTATGTTCAAAGATATAATGTGGATTTGAAGTGGTTTTGTCTTTGGTCTGAATCTGTTGACCTTCAGGACAAACTGCAAGTGCTGCTGAAGCAGCAAATGTTGTTAGAGGAGAACGTATGGGGGAAGTGAGGAGTGTGGTTAACTACTTACTTTGCGCTGCCTGGTTATTTAATATTATTCTGTGTCATGGGGCTACTGTTTCTTATTTGATTTATAGTATTTTTAAGTGTTTGACATAGGCACCATACAATCAGGAAAGATTTGGACAAATTGGACAAAGTCCAGAGAAGAGCAACAAAAATGATTAAAGGTCTAGAAAACATGACCTGTGAGGGAAGGTTGGAAAAAGATAGGGTTTGTTTAGTCTGGAGAAGAGGGGGGACATAACAGTTTTCAAGTACATAAAAGGTTGTTACAAGGAGGAGGGAGAAGAATTGTTCTTCTTAATCTCTGAGGATAGGACAAGAAGCAATGGGCTTAAATTACAGCAAGGGCGGGTTAGGTTGGATATTAGGAAAAAATTCCCAACTGTCAGGGTGGTTAAGCACTGGAATAGCTTGCCTAGGGAGGTTGTGGAATCTCCATCACTGGAGATTTTTAAGAGCAGGTTAGACAAACACCTGTCAGGGACAGTCTAGATCAGTGGTCTCCAAACTTTTTTGATTGTGCACCCCATCAGTAAAAAATTTTTTGAGCATGCACCCCTTGCCGTGCCGAAGCAAAAAAAAAAAAAAAAGCGCTCCTTCTGTCGTGCACCCCCAAGGATCCTCTTGCGCACCCCACTTTGGAGACCACTAGTCTAGATAATAGTCCTGCCATGAGTGCAGGCAACTGGACTAGATGACCTCTTGAGGTCCATTCCAGACCTATGACTCTGAGTCCATGTTCAGATAGGCACCCCTATGTTCTATGCATCTAAATAAATAAAATAAAAGATGTGCATAAGCTACTAATGCATTTAGATCATCAGTATTTTAATGTATTCTGTAAAATACCTCAATTGGTTTTAAAACTACTCCATGCACATGTGGTATCAGCATATTTTATATTCTAGGAAAGATAGTATGCAATTATAGTTCATGATGGTCTGTACAGTACCAGTATGTGGTTATAAAACTTTACTTTTGACTTTTATTTTAGTACTTTAAAATAAATAGCATTGCTACAGTAGTATGGCTAATTGAATAGAATGAGTGAAGTGAACAGCAGTGGGAGAATATATTGTGTAAACTGTTGGCTGTTCAAACTGGCAAGTGTCCTACATACATGTACAGGTTTCTGATTCTGTTTCAGGAGTCATCACTGAAATACAAGTATTCTTGATTAGACTGAAGTACCAAAAAATTGATTATAGTTCCTTTTCATTTCTTGATTTATAGTAATGACCATGCTAGTATTCTGCAGCAGTGGGGTTGGCATTTTTTAAAAAAAATATCAATAGTGGCCTCAATCATGTTATGATGATACCAAAATTTTAGGATAAAGAGAGGATCAGAACAGCAAGTGTTTGAAGAATAACTGGGTTGAATCTGCCCTTGCTCCCCACTGATATCGTCATCTAGTATGACCTTTTTTGAGAGAATAACATAATCAACCTGAAGAAGATATGCATAAAATATTAAGGGCCCAGTTTTTAGAAATAGCCTCTCATTTTGCACTGGTAGGTTTGAATGCAAATAATTGCAGGAAAAATTAGCTGAAAAATTGTGGGTGCAAAATGGAAGGCTAAGTTGAGGGGTTTTTTTGTTTTGTTTTTGTTTTTTGCGTTTTTTTTTTAATCAAACTCTTAGGGAATGTCTGCACTGCCAAAAAAAAAAAAAGTGTGTTCTTAACTCAGATCAAAAAAGCAGTAAGTACATGGTCAACTTGGCTTTTTTAATTCAGTTTGGCAGCTCGAGTTCAACCACAGACTCTCCTATCAGCTCTAACTCAAGCTGCTACCATGAGTTAAAAGCTGAGTTGCCAGTGTCCTTGCTGCTATTTTAACCAGAGTTAGCTGATGTAGATTAGCTAACCAAAATTAAGAACAGTCCCCCATTCCACCTCCCTTTGTTTTTTGTTTTTTTTTTGCATACCTTTAGTCACAAGTTTACCTACTATTAGGATGAAAAAGAAGTTACTGCCATCCTTTCACATAATCAGCTCTTTTTGCTCTCCCCCAACTCCTCAAATGAAATTACATTAAACAGACTGGGACCCTTGCAGGCTGGTGGGATCAGTTGCTGAGACGGTGAAGGAAAGTTTAAGTCAATTAGAGCTATAATTTTTTGCACTGGAAGTTCCTTATATTGTAAATACATCCCAGGAGGCAGCAGTGAAGCTAAATGAACTTCTCAGTTTCCTGTTTAGCAGGCAATATCTCTTTTAGGATTAGTTATATGCCAGATTGATCAATATTTGTGAGTCTTCAGTCCAGGTTCAGGAAAGGAATAAGTGGCATTTATATTCATTAAAATTCAAAAGTCGATAAATAACACAAACCAGGAATCATTGATCAAAAACCATCTCCTCAAAAATATTTACTTGTACTCTTATCTGCATATATGCTGATTTTCCCATGTAGAATTATGTCCATTTTCACTAGACTTTCTTTTATTTTTAAATTTTATCCACAGGATTTCCCTAATGAGACAATATTAGGGATTGTGAGACTGCAATCTGGATTTACAGTCATCCTACGAAAATGTCTCTCATAGCATTAATACTGATTTTGAAATGATGCACTGAGGTCCACAGAACAATACTGGACTACAGGGGCAAAGAGGTACTATGAACTCTGACAGGTAAGAATCCATGCTGACTATGGTCTTCAGGGAGCCAAGAGAGAAAGTCAAGGAGGCTTAAAATAAATTAGAAAATAAGATGACTTTGGATTTGATTTTGGTGCCTTCGTTTACTTAGGTGGTTTCCATTGTTCTAGGTATTAAACCCTACTCATAGATTGATTCTCCTTTGCCCTCTTTTCCCCCCCACCCCCTCCACTCTCCCCAAAAAGCACAGGAAGCTTGTGTTGATGTGGGTGGAGAGTTAGACTCTTGCTGTATGGAATTCAGTTACAGGATCTGCACACTCTTGAAGTGGTCATGTGATGTGACCATGTCAGACAAGGAGCAGCTCGTGAGCAGATTTCTCTTGTACTGTCCTTTTGTATAGGGTAGGCAGGGGCTTATGTCAGCGATTAAGCCAGTCAACTAAGATTTTTAATTTAAATAATATCTATTTGTATGTATTAATTTTTAGGAGATGGATGATGGTGGGCTCTGCCAGAGGGCTCTGGAGAAGAATTGAAAGACTTGGCTAATGACCACATAAGGAAAGGAATGAAGAGGCGGTGCCAGGAATACTATCAGGAATATAGTGATTCAGTAATAGAACTGTCTTTATATTCTTGACCCAGCTGTTTCCATTTAGCTGAGGGTCCTGTAACTCATACTGAGGTTAGGGGATATCTATCTTTAACAGAGATATTTGATGGGCAGTTTATAGTCAAGTGTTACTGGTGCAGGTAGGTCAAGGTAAGGTTGTCCATAAGTATAATCTATTCTAACAGAGTTTTTAGGTTGGGCAATTGCACTTGAACCCAACTAACAGATGTAGTCGTACTGTCTGAAGGATCATCAGGTACAGGGGATCTAGCTGCCTATAGCTGAACAAACAAAATACATATCCTTTTCCAAATTGAGAAGACAGATTTTAGACTGAGATGATTATTAGATGTTGAAAGTATAATATCAGGAGTACAATAAGTTACCATGTATGTGATCTAATGATAATAGCAGAAATATTGATAAAACAATGTCCTGTTATATAGTTTGGGTTACAATAAGACCACCTCTTGTCATTTAATTCATTAGAAGGTAGTTAATCTATATTGGATATTGTTATAGGTTAACATGTTTAACTTTGAGCGTATTGACTGGGACTTGAAATAACTATTATAATAAAACGGGTTGTCAGTAAGTCACAGCATATTAGAGGGAATGTTATAGCACTACTCAGATCTTTGTAGGTGGTGATAATGGTCAATTGTGACTCCTAAATCACATCCATATAAAGAAACTGGAACGTGTATATAATGGATGGTGCTTTTAAAGTGTGTGTGAATGTGTTCTGAAAGAAAATAAGGACCAGCACAGGGGATATGAACAGATATGGAGAAAGCTGATGTGTCAGAGGAAAATCATGTTTTACTAGTCTATTATTTATTTCATTTATTATTTGAACATGTCAAAGTAGTGGATAAAACAGAACTAGTTGCATAATTTAGACTTAAAAGGTCTTGGACATGGTCACCTACAAGACATTAAAGAAACTAAGTAGTCATGAAGTAAGAAGAAAAGTATTGTCATAGATCAGAAATTGGCTAGGAGAGAGAAAATAAATAAGATGAAATGGTCGATTTTTATCATCGCAAAAAAGACTTCAAGAATATCCAGAGGTGTAATTGTTATTGCTAACAAAAATTCTTGAAGGAATATTAAACGTCATGCTGTAGGGCTGTGATGGACTACATCCCTGTATTCACACCCTCACACTATTTGTAATAATCTTTATACAAGGTATGCCTTGTGAGATCATTTGAAAGCTCACAACTTGCTAATCAGTAATATCATGGTAAAATGTGTATAGCAGCGTTATGCATAAAGTTAAAATTTTCCCCTATATGGTGATAAAAATACATACTCACCTAGCACCAAATTAGTCAAACAGACCTGTTTTGAACAAAGGAGTGTATGCTTGTCTTAATTTGCATTTAAGCAGTAAACAGTCATCAATCAGAAAGGAGAAGGGACAAAAACAGAGAGGTCACACAGGTGAAAAAGCCCAGCAGACTGCCTGTCACCTGGTTCTCAGCTGGAAAAGGTGAACACCCCAAGACTCTCTCTCTCTCTCTCGCTCTCTCTTTGCCCATCTCATTATTCGCACATGAGAAGAAAAAGGAAACAGCTGTTGGACTCTGGGGAAGGGATCCTGACCTGAAGAGTTTGGTCACTAATTCTGCTGGAAGCATGTGGTAAGAAACTTTGCTTGAATTTAATATAGTTTGTTTGGAACTAGAAGGGGATTATCTTTATTTTTCTTGCATCTATTTCTGACTTTTATGCCTCATTACTTGTACTCACTTAAAATCTATCTCTTTGTAGTTAATAAACTTTTTTATCTAATCCAGTGTGTTTAAATTAGTGTCTGAGTAACTGTAGTTAAGATAACAAGCTACTGGATATTATTGCCTTAAAGGGAATATACTTAGTATATTTGGACTGTCCAGGAGAGGGCTGGGCAGTACAGTAGAACCTCAAAGATACAAACACCAGAGTTACGGACTGACCAGTCAACCAGACACCATGTAAAATCAGATGTAACCGATCGGGCAGCAGCAGAGACGGAGGGGGGAAAAAAAGCAAATAATGTATTGTGCCTGTATTGCATCTTAAAATTGGGCACATCTGGGCTGCCTGTCCTCACTCCATCCTCTACGCGCCATGATGTGGGGCAGCCACTTACAGGTAGGAGGTGGTGAATGCTATTTTCCACTCTCCCTCCCGCCCTCCTCGCCCCCGGCTGGGAGGGGGACAAGCCTGCAAGCTCAGAGCCCTGGGAAAGAAATTTTCCGAGCTGCTACTGAAACCTGGCCTGGAGCGTAAGCTGCCAGAGCCCGAGTTCCTGCCTGCATGCTGCACTCTGGAGGAGCAGCTCAGATTTAAAGGGCCACAGCCTGCACCGCAGGGCCACTGACACTGCGGTGCCCCAGGTGCCTCACTCATAACCCTGGCAGCCAGGGGGTAGAACCAGTTGCCTTTTCCCACCTCCACTTGCCAGGCAGCCACTGCAGAGCTGTGAGCCCCCACTCCAAGCAGTCCACCCTGAGGGGCATCCCATAACGGCTTGTTCAGAGTAATGAACATTTCAGAGTTACAACTTCCCTTCCCGAGGTGTTCGTAACTCTGAGGTTCTACTGTAGAAGATATACTTTTCTGGGCAAAATTCAAGACTGGGAGTGTGTTGGGATCACCCTGCAGTGTAACGCAGGCTGGTGAGAGCCAGGGTGTGACTGGCAGGCTGCAGTCACACAAAGACATCTGGGAGTGACCTGCCTGCTGGTGGCAGTCTGTGAGCCATCCAAATTGGAGGCTACAGCAGCAAGGCACCCCAGATTGCAGTTCTGTATTCAATCCACTAGCCAATTCTGCTCTGTGTCTGTTGTATAGTTGTAGTTCTTAGAGTAGTATTAAAACAAGATCCAAAATGTTTGCAGCTGGTACCCCTGAAGATCAGCAAAGGGCGCCAAACCTTCTGAGGGATTAATAATAATATGGGGAGATCTGCTTGAGAATCAGAAAGCATCATGAGGTGGCTGTCAGCAGGGGAAGTTTTGGATGTATGACTTGCTTGTTTCAAGATGATCCAGTCTCTGGCATATTCTGAGTAGTTTTAGAGTTCATCTGATGATCTAAAATGTGTGTGGGTGTGATCTAATAAGCATACATCTGCTCATAGTTTACAAAGCATTCAGGCACACTGAAGGTCCTGGTCTAAGTCCAGGACCAGCAGCCTCAGATCCCCCAAAAGGCTTGATGCCTATGCACTCAACAGTGTCATCACTTGAGCAGCAATGGTCTCAAGTTGCAGTGGGGAAGGTCTAGGTTGGATATTAGGAAACACTATTTCACTAGGAGGGTGGTGAAGCACTGGAATGCGTTACCTAGGGAGGTGGTGAAATCTCCTTCCTTGGAGGTTTTTAAGGCCCGGCTTGACAAAGCCTTGGCTGGGATGATTTAGTTGGGAATTGGTCCTGCTTTGAGCAGGGGGTTGGACTAGATGACCTCCTGAGGTCCCTTCCAACCCTGATATTCTGATTCTATGATTCTATAAGGAAACCTCTGATGCTAAGGGGTATTCCAAACAGCCCTCCAGGAGCTTTGTCCTCTCTGTCCCACTCTCCTCTCTTAAATCGAACATTGGCAATTGTAAAAGATGTTGAGAGAGGTTACTTTATACAGTCACACTCCATGACAGCCCACCCATCTGCTTCCCAATGCCCCAAGGGAACTTCATGAGAAACTACTCTGCTTTCTCTCTCCTCCAAATGAGAGCCATAGAGGTAATCCCTCGGCAACAGAATGGGAAGGGATATAATTTGATTCACTTTCTAGTACTAGGAAGAGTTGCATTCTGTTGCATTCAATGATGAATTTTGGATGTCTGAACAAGTAGAGTAGGCAACTGTAGCGGTGACACTGGCATCCATAGTTCCTTTCCTGATAGACAGAATTGCATTAAATCAGAACCAGACGGATTTTCAATGACCAGTATTACAATATGGAACATGTGTGCTTCAAACCAAACTTAAGTTCACAACAGCCATTCCTGGCAGTGCATTAAAGCAGCGTTTCTTAATCTTTTTGATACGAGGGACCAGCTTGCTGCCTTTCTATACTGTGCCCCAAGGAAATCTCTGGGGCTGTGGCTGGGGCTGGTCCACGGACTGGTCATTGAAGAAAAACTGAATTAAAGCCTCTTAACCTGAACACCGCTCTCTGGTGCATCTCACAGGGAAGGAAGCTCTGTAGTCAGTTCATATCTGGTACAAAAGTCTGTGGTGTACAAGGTGTCAATGGCATGGTGTCAGAAGGGAACAGAAACAGAAGGAAGAAGGGGACAGAAGGGGGAAAATTATGCAACAAATGTTTCAGGATCTCATCAACATGCCATTCTTCAATGCCCCAGAGAATTTTATCTTTGATAGACTTTCAGAATGGACAGACTGGAAACAATGTTTCACAAAATTTCAAATTGCTACAAAACTCCATAAGAAAACTTTGAGATATCCAGGTGTAGGGGTGTGTGTGTGTGTGTATTTAAATTTATACACACTTAAATTTATGCTATGAGAAAGTAGGCAGAGTATCTCTTTAAATCTTTTCCCTTTACTGAAGACCGTCATAAAGATCTCAGTGAAAGGGTTCTGGCTATGTTTGACACATACTTTATATCTCTGAGAAATGTGGTTTATAAAAGAGCATGTTTTCACCAAAGAATTCTAGAACCAGGATAAAATGATGAATCTTTTGTAAAAGCTCTGCATGCATTGGCTGAAAACTGTGATATTTGGCACTGCACAACATGAAAATATCAGAGACAGGCAGTCTTTCACAGCAGCTACAATTAAAGGCAGACCTAACACTACACACAGCTATTCAAGTAGTAAAGGAGTCTGAACTTGTGAAGCAGCAAAACAAACTTGCCAGACTTGAAAAAACAAGAAACTAGTTTATAAGCTGTAAACAGCTGCAGCATGAATGCTAAAAGTAATTATCATAAGACTCCTGAGCCTGAGAGGGAGAAAATTCCAGCCAAACGACAAAGCCTTTCAGAATAAATGTACAATATGTGGAAGATTTCATATCTCAAGATATGTGTCCAGCTAAAGGTGAAATATGTAATAATGCATAAAATATGGTCATTTTGCAGCTGTTTGCCATGCTGAGGCACCGAGAGAGTGAACTATGATTAGAGAGAATAAGAGCCATTGTTTCTGGGTTCCATCTTGTGACTACACAAGCCTGCCTGGAGATTTAAAATGAGTATTTCTGGAAAGACTGACTAAAATTGACTCAAGAGCAGATTTGACTGTCATTTCAGAAGGAATTTACAAACGCCTTCAACCCCTCCCGGAGCTGAAGTCACTTGACAAAGCCTTGATTTGCACTGGAGTTATTGGACCAGTTCACCACAGAAAACTTACACACTGAATGCACAGCTTTTGTCTTTGTACATGATCAAAGACCAATAGCCTTCTAAACTGCAGTTTGGCAGCCATGATGGGCCTCGGTGAGAGAGGCTGAAGAACTCGATGGAGTATTTGGTGATATTGGACTTTTGAAAGGAGATCCAATACAAATAACATTGATAGACAATGCTGAACCAGACAGCCTACACACATCTTGCAGGATTCCTATCCCATTGCTTCATAAAGTAGAAATTGAATTAAAGAGAATGGAACAGATTAGCACTATGTAGAAAATCTCTAAGCCAACAGCATGGTGTAACCCAATGGTACCGGTTATAAAGAACATGGAAAAATATAAATGTGTGGATCTCTAAATATTGAATGAAGCAGTTGTGAGAAAAATATATACTGCCAACACTGAATGATTTCCTCCCCCAAATGAAAGTAGCTACAGTATTCTCCAAGCTGGATGCTTCAAGTGGATTCTGGCAAATTTTGTTTAGACAGAGTTCTAAACTGACTATGTTTATCACTCACTTTGGGAAATTTTGCTTTTGAAGATTATTGTTTGGGATTACCAGTTCACCTGAAATTTTCCAAAGAAAGATGGCAGAACAGTTCACAAACACAAATGGAGTTGCACTTTTCATAGGCAATATGAGTCTTCGATGGAAGAACACAACAAAACCCTCAATGAAGTTTTAAGCCACTAATTAGTCATTCTGAATGGAAGCTAAACAAGGACAAATGTGTTTTTTGGGGGGCGGGGCAGACAATAAACAAAGATTAAATCAGTCATAGCCATGAGAAAGAAAAAGCAATTCAAGAATTGAATGCATCAACAAATGTACCAGAACTGAGATGTGTTCTGGGTAAGGTGAATTACCTAGGTTTATACCTACAAGACCTTTCTACAATGAGCAAACCACCGGACGAACTATTAAAGGCCAACACATAGTGAATATGGAGCCAAATAAAGACTAGAAAGGAGAGCCTGGGAAGCATGTGGGCATGTGAAAACTTGTACATGTTTCTGTGGATTGGATTCTTTTATACTGATAACAGACCATAAATTGCTTGTAACTCTCATCAGTGGAAAAGACCTGAATCAAGCAGTACTGAAATGCCAGCATCTATTGATAAGATTAATGAGATTCAACCCAATTGCAAAGTACATTCCTGGAAAAAATCTGGTAGTAGCAGACACTCTGACATGGGAGCTCTGCAACCCACTCAAAGATGACATATAAAGGCATTTGTGAATGCCGTGGATGCATACAGACTAGTGTCAGAAAAGAGACTACTCCAGCTATGTAATCTTGACAGACATGCAACTTCAAGAAGTTTTAAGTTCTATTTGGGCTGGCTGGTCCAAGTATCTAAAGGACACTCCGGGAGCAATAAGAGACTACTTTGCAGTACGTGGACAATTAAGCAAATCAAATGGACTCATAATTAAAGGCAATTGCACTGTAGTTCCAAATGAAATGAGCAGAAAAATCCTAAACCTCATACATGAAGGACTAACTAATTGCTGTGAACGGGCCAACCAGTCAGCATGGTGGCCAGGCATCAGCAAGGACATAAAGAATAAAGTACCTGCATGTGAACATGGGCCCCACTTGAGGAACCTGATGTGTTGACTTGAGCAAGTCAGTCATCTGTATAATCTCAGTAACTAAAGTTATTAACAATTGTACCTTTCTTGAAAGGTAACCTATGCACAAGATTTCAGTTATAGTTAGCTGAAATCTTGTGCATAGGCTATATTTCAAGAAAGTTAATATAACTTCTGTTTTCTCCACACTTCACATCATATCCCACCAGCAAGTTCAAGCTGTTTAGCTCCTGTTCTAGCTTGTTAACAAAGATGCTAAATAAACCATCCCTTACACCCCACCATTGGAGAATCGCTCCTATGTCCCACTTTATTACTTTTTGGCTTATGACTACCTTCTATTAACTGTACTTCACTTTTCAGTCTCTTTGGCTTGCAAGTGAACCTTTTCAATCTGAATGAACTTTCTAGTACGACTCTTGTAGGATCCAGTTACATTACATCCCATGCATTCCTTTTATCTATGAATTTGGGGGAGAGGGTTGGGTGGTTGTTTTTTTGGGGGGGTGGGGGAGAGGGTTGAACAGTATTACAATCAAGCGTGTCTAGTATGTTTTCCACATATAGACCAGTACTGTTTTTTTTATCCTAGACTTGGTTCCATTATACTTTAGGTCTCCACAGATTTCTTTTCTTAACATCAATTTCATTGTTTTACAAAGTATCAGAGAAACAACAAGGAGTCTGGTGGCACCTTAAAGACTAACAGATATCTGTTAATCTTTAAGGTGCCACCAGACTCCTCATTGTTATTGTTTTACAAGGGATTGAATTTAGATGATCAAGTAGTAATTGCTATGATTTCTCTTTCTTATTTCTTTTAAAGACTAGTACCAGATTTGGCCTAGGATCATTAATATATCTGGGAAACTAGAAAGCCAGTAGTGATTTTAAAAGATCTGAGCTCCTAAAGGGTGTTTTTAAATTAGCCTTAAAAAAAAAAAATAAGAGAGAAAGAAAAGGAGTATGGACAGTTAGGAAGTAGTAAAGAATGTGCCAGTATTATCCTTACTTTTATTCAATTAGCAGTATCTTTAGATAAATTAAATAGACTCTGCAGATCAATGTTAAACAACTAGTTGTGAAGGGATTTTTACAACACATTTGTTCCTCACAAAATCTTAAACGACAAACTAATTCAAATTGGCTTGAATTAAAACCATTGTACTGTGGATTAGAAACTCACTAGAAGTCTAGAAATAAAGGCTATGGCTGCCCTGTAGAGTTCATGCTGGCACAACTATGTCGATATAGCTATGTTGGCTTCTAGTGTAGATGTGGTACACACTAACAGGAGGAGTTCTGCCAGTGTAGGAACATCCCTCTTGACATTAACTATGCTGCCAGAAGCCCTCTTCTGTGTTTTTTTTCACATCCCTGCCTGACATAGCTATGCTGACAAAAACCCCAGTGTTTGACACATCTATGCTGACAGAAGATTACTTCCGTCACTACAGCTAATATCATTCCAGGATGTGGTGTTCCTATGCTGGCAGAAACACTCCTTCTGTGATAAAGAAGAGGGACAACACAGCACATTGGAAATCTGTAGAAGATGATCAACTGGGCAAAGATGCAAATAATAATGGGAATGGAGAAATAAAACAGAGGGATAGAATAGAAATATTGGCAGAAAACTACAATGGGATACAAGCTGGAAAAAATAAGCTAGGGGAAAATAACATGAAAATATTCAGTGGAAAACTGAAATATGAAAAGCACCTGAAAGAGATCTAGGGTGAAAGTGGTCTCTGGCTACTATGTGATTGCATATGGGCTGAGAACTGCATACCACCAGAGTTTTCTTCCAGGAAAGAAGAAGAAGAAAGAAGAAGGTCTGTATTGAAAGTTATATAAAGGACAAAGCGTTCAGGCCAGTGGTGGAAGATTAATTGAGATTTAGGCTGTTTTTTAAAAAGCTATTGCATTCCATATTGCTCTGGGGTTTGTTTTTAAATAAAATACTATCCTTTGGAGCTGGGGGTACTTGGCCTATCTGAAAATCAGGCCAGAAATTCTTAAACTTAACTCCTATTTCAGTGTGACACTATTATCTGAGAAACTTTTATTGGTTCAGAAACAGTCCTTCCCAAAAGGAGACGCATGCTTTTTTTATATTTTGGGCACAGAGTCGAACTAAAGGAAGCATAAAAATAGCAATCTGCTTTGAAAAATAAGCCCCACGGCTATGAAGCAAACTAAAAAAGACAGGAAATTCAAAGTGGACGCCTGAACTCATGTAGTTTTGAGAATAAAAAGATCCAAAATCCTGAGTCAAGGACAGAATGTAACCTTCACTTTTAATTTTCTTGGGGGTTTTAATCATTTTAATTTTTGTTTTAAATGTAGCCTCTCTATTCATATCCATGTGTATAATGCAACATTAAAATATTGGAACTCAAAAGTTAAAATAATACAGGAGCAGGAGTATCCACATACAATGAGGGAAAAACACATTTTAAAATCCAACAGTCCTTAATGCAGCCAAAGTCCTCACGCACATGTTTGCTTCCTACTAGATCATGCTATAAGCAGTACCCAGCCAAAAACACATTTTCTTTTACTTCATGTTCTCCTAGCTTTTCTCTAACCTCACCCACTTGCAACTCTCTATAATACTATGTATTATTTACCTATGATTCTCAAATAGTACTGTCCAGATACAAACCTCTCTCCCTTTTCCTTTAATTTCTCAATTATATTTTGGCACTACAGAAAAAGGTTTGGTGGTGGGAGAGTTTGGCTTTCTGACAGCACGTATGCCCAGATGATGAGTAAACACCTCCTGGAACAGAAGATGAGACCTTTAAGATGATGAATATAACTGGCTATCATCACAGAATAGTTGAGCCCAGATTTCACCGGCCATGTGTAAAAGAGCAGATACACACTCCAAGCGTACCAGACAGACTGCTTTAAAGTGGGGAGAGATGTACTCCTAGGAAATAAATCTGCAGAAAAGAGGGCCCTTGTAATATGTTAATTGTTTACTGCCTGAAAGACACTGGGATACCAGGAAGTGAGGAGCTACTGAAACAGACTGCATCAGAGGAAAAGGGGGCTGCATGTAGAGTTGCTGATAAAGGGTATCAGATCCTAGAATTTGCTCTTAGTAAGATGTAAGTTGTTAGTTTTCTCTTCTGAAACTGAGGAAGCCTTATCTAGTGTATCTTTTGGCCATGTATAAATCTAGATATTGTTGAGACAGCCATTTATAGTGTATTAAATCCTTTTTCTATCTAATTTTTATAACTCTTTATAAAACCAGAGTTTCTTTTGAGTGTGATTTTCATGCAGTTCCATCCTGGAGAAGGACCTACCAGGAAGGAGTTCTCAAACCAGGCCACTCCACACTTCCCTTGGCCAAAGGACATGGAAAAGCAAATTTAATTCTACCAAAATGTGTTGCAAAAGCATGTAACTCACAAAGGAGGAGACACTGAGAGCCAAGCAGGAGGCAGAGCTGGAGGAAGGATGCATTTGATGACAAATGCTGACTCTCAAGCAAATATGCAAAGGATTTTTTAAAACGTATACATTGTACCCAAAGGAGCCATTCTATTGCTTTGATACAATATGAATAAATATTTTAAAGAGCAATTTTTGTACCCAATAGAATAAAATAGCACTTGTGCAGACACTGCAGTTTAAAAAGTAAATGTATAGATTTGCTAATAGGTATGAGTGTGAATAATGAGCATTAACATTCTTTATAAAATAGAGCTTACTCACCAGCCATCTTTACAAAGTTTATAGTCTGTATTGTTGCATTTCTTTTCAAAGAATTGCCCAAAGTGAACTGGTGCCTGCTCTTCCTGTACTTGCTATCTTGAAGTCAGTGGGAGCGCTGCATGAGTGAGAACTGGGCACTTGTAGGTTATAAGCTCAAGTATACTTGCGCAGAAGCACGCTATGCTAGAGATGGGGAGACGGTACACTGCCCCGGTATTAATATCTGGAGGCATTAGAGTTTTGTAAGCCATTAAGCGTCTAACCTAGAGGCACTAGGGGGACTGGATTCTTTGCCCCCCACAAGCCACAGAACAAAACTTCATGACGTTGCTGCTGACAGAATCTGGGGAGCCTAAAATGCAAGTGGTTTTTGGAAAATGAAGTTGTGGATGTTTAAATCTGCAGTAACTTGCATGGGTTTCCCTCCATGCAATGACATTCCAACTGAGGGGGATTCTAGGAAGCCCCTGATAATACGGCTCCAGTAAGCAATTAGCTTGGGGTAGTAGGCAGCTTCACCTTGTCTCTGGTAGCTCCCCACTAAGATCTTTGGGTTTGGGTGTGGAGCCTCGTGTCTTCCACGTATGGGGAAGCAAACACCACTTCTATTTCCGACAGAAGAATTCCAAGGATAGTCTGCAGGTTGAGCCTGGTGGCATTTCTATTCCCCTATGTAGGAATAACCTGCACAAGGGAGAATGAAGCTATAGGATTTGGTATAGAATGTACGCTTTTGAAATAACTGAATAATCCCGAAAGATGTACAAAATGAAATAAAAGTACCAAAAAGACATTTAGTTTTGCGCATATTAAAGCAGCACTTTGTTCAAGGCAAACTACAGTTCTTTTGTTTCTAGAACTGATTTTTTTTAGCCCCTAATAGGACAGTTTCCATGGTAACTCAAAATGAACAGATTGTGCATTGGCTTCAGTAGATTTCTGTTAAGCATGTTTCATCTGCCTAAAGTTAGGACAGATTTTTAGAACCTCTGCTGTGGTTTGAATGTTCATTTTTTTTCTTATTGACGTTCGTGTCCTCCAGTTTATAATCTCTCTCCTTCCAAAGGCAGAATCTGGATCTATAATCTGAAGTGATGCCATTGCATAACAATGAGGGAGAAAAACCCATAACAAAAACATTGGAGTTGATAAGTCTGAAGGACTGTGACCTTCTGGATGCTCATGGTCATATTGTAAAGTCAGATTCCTTATGATTAATGCTGTAGAGCATATGTGAATGCAACTGCCACTTTAGTAAGTACTTTATGTCCTGGAGTACCATTAAAAAATCATAGTGTATTCTCCTGCAGTCTGACCCAGCCTCTTAAATAATTTAATCACTGTATATCTTGAAGGACTGATGTAGAAGTCCCAGTGGAAACTAAAAGTTCTTGTATAGCTGATAGAGGTGGGAACCATGTTCTTTGTCATGTTGTAATTTCAACCCTTGAAGTATCATCTCTGTAGTGTTGGATTATTCCCAGGGGTTTTGCCTTCCAGAAGTGGGGAACTGAGAGACAAAATAATGTGACAAATGAGATAATATGGGTAGAAGCAGAGAGAAGATCTTTGATATCCATACAGCTTTAGCTAAAAGGGAATTTGAATTCACTGCTGTCTATCCGTCCTTTGAAAATTGTTCTGCTACAGTATTGACTAGGATTTTTTCCAGGGCATTTTGATTCTCTCTTGGACATTTATCAGTCGAGATTTAGTTATGACAAAGGATCAGGATGGATATGTTGCTCTACTCTTGGTAGCAACGGAGTCTGTTTTTCATTGGTTGGGTTGATACCTTTCCATTTATATTTGCGTATCCTAAAACCTAATTTTTTACATACTCTGGGCTGGAAGTGATAGTGTAGCCATGCATCTTGAAGAGTTGTTGCCATACTTTCTAATCAATAATTTGCTTTTTGGGTTAGTAGAGTAATTCTGTTTTTGAGAGTGTTTCTTTCCCTCTATTTCCTCTTTCTTTTGTTGCTTTTTGAGTAATCCTGGGACATTTTCTAATTATAAAACATTTTTCCTTTGCAGCACAGATCAGGTTATGCAATTTGCTTAATACAGGAGATTGCCTGAACTCCTGAACAGAAAACCTTTTTGATATATTTCTGACACTTTTTCTTTTATCTTCAACAGACTTGGCCATCTCCATCCATTTTGTAAGTGCTATTTGCATTCATAATCAGGTTCAAATCAGGTAGTTTGCTGTGGGGAAAACAACCTGCATCCGATCTGGCAATTTATTTTGTGGCAAAAAATGTGTGTGCAAATTGTGCCCAGAGTCAGGCACTCAGCATTTTTACAAATTTTCCCCAAAGTATTTTTGTCCATCTGGATTTTATCCCCTTGACTAAGGCATGTTCTCCTAGGTTACCAGGAGTGTAGGTTGTTTTTTTGGTTTTTTTTAAACTAATTCTTACTTTGTTAGCATATATTCAGATTGTAAGCTTCCACCTATTTTCTAGACACAATTCTTCTTTATCTAATGAGGGCATATTCTTACTCTACAGGCTGGTTGAATCAGTCCATAAAAGCTTTGCCTTTCACAAGAAAATAATTTGCTACTTCATTCTGAAGCTCTTTGACGTGATTCACTGGTTCCAATTAATCTATATTCTTGTTTGGCCTGAATGTACTCAAATTAGACCACATGGTAGACTTCAAAATAACTACTGAATTTTGAAAGATAAAACATGTCTGAGTCCTAGCATCAAATGGCACAATAGCAACTAGTTCTCTGGCAAGGCCAAGAAACTCAATAGTAAGCGTAATGGAATACAGTGAACAGTAAGACAATATAGCCATGCCAGAAAGCAATTCTGTAATCAAAGACTGCACGCGAGAGATGCACACACCTGCATTGTTTGTAATGCAAATATTTCTTTATTAAATAAAACAGATAATAGAAATAACAATATTTCTAAATATGAGTATTAGAAATTGGGAGAATACGATAAAAATATATTTCCATTGCCATAAGCAATCCTGTTACCTCCCAGGATGAGAAACCAAGGATGGGGTCCTGGTATGAGTAGAAATAGCAGGAGCTTTTCTCCAGCTCTCTATTTTTCTTTGGGTCATTGGGTGCTGTCATTTTCTTTAATGAAGGAGACCTAATTGCTTGGCTGCCTAAATAGCAGCTCCTCCCCACCTTTAATTGCAGGGAACTTGCAGGAGGCAGGGACATCCAGCCCTAGTTCTTCCATTTGCTAGGAATGCTCCCATCTGCCCACCCATATGGTGTGTTTTTTTTTTTTTTTTTTAAAGGGCGATAGACCAGGTATGATAGTGGACTAACTGCAGCGAAGTAAACGCAGTTTCACTAGATCTGATTGCCTTAAGTAATGCGACCTTGCACAGCATTAGGATTTATTATCAAAGGAGAGTAACATATCCAAATTAGATGAATTAGTTCACTGCCTGGGATATTAAAAGATGTGAATGGAAGTTAAAGGTTGGTGCTTAGATGAGGAGCAGTGGATAGGCTGGAGCTTTGTTTGATCCAAGGGTTTTGAAGTAGAAATTGTGGCCAATGTGCAGCTGAAGAACGATATCTCGGTGAGAAACCTAAGAATCACAAATCTCATTCGGGAATTATGGTTACAAATTAGATGGAGAATGAAGATAAGGGTGAATTTGAGATGTTTGAGCATTTTAAGTTGAGGATAAGCAGTTTTGTACTGCTTTAAAAGGTTGTAGATATGGTTTCTCTCACATGAAGGTAAAATTATTAGCTTGGGAATATTCTTGTTGAGTTTAAATACTCATTAACTCTAAGGTGAGCTTGCAGTTTTAAATGCTGCCGTAAAATATTACTGAATGAGAAGAACTATGAAGAAATCACTTCTTCCACATTGTTGTATTACGATCTTTTAGCTGAGTGAGTTCTGACTTAATCTAATGAATACATTTGAAAATTTCAGGAGCAATACTTTGGATGTGGAGGATCTGAAGTGCTTCTCTAGCTTAACAATAAATGTCTTCTTATTTCTAGTTCATCATGTATAGCATTACAAGGGCATTATACCCCTCTGGCAGGCCCATTGTTACAGTCCTAATACACGTCAACATGGGGTATTTTATATTTAAACAGGATACATCAACTCCGATGTATGTGCCCATCAGGACGCCAGCCTAGAAAGACTTTTGGCAAAGGAAAGAAATTCAGGTGCTGCAGTTCAGACTTCATGATTTGGCATAGGATGCAGTGCATGACTTCTGTAATTGGATCTACCTTCTGATAGGCTTAGAAATCATGGCCCAGAAAAAGAGGAATAGTCAGATCTGAATGGTCCTAAAAATTGTCTGCATGAGATTATTTTTAGGGACAGTGAATCAATAAAAGATATGAGTAAAGCAACAAAGTGGAATTTGGTTCATTCTTTCACAAGACATTATGAGCTGGATGCACTGTGTGGTCTTTTTTCAGAACTGTTCTCTAAACAGTGTTTCTAAAATACCTGTCTACATCATCTCTGACGCAGAACCAGTTTGTTAGACCTATTAGTTCCAGATATGAGTAGGAATGGAAATGTAATTCTTATCTGAAAATTTGCTTTTGCAAATTTCTTCAATTTACGTGGCCTCCCTTGTGTTGCCTTACAATGTTTTGGGATCTTACCGAGGTGCAAATATTCAGGCTCCTAATGCATTCATGAATAGCAAGCGGGGAACAGTCAGCTTGTTTATTGATTAGTTATAAGCAATTTGTTCTAATTTACGTTATAAAGGTGTAAAAAATACAGAATCAGTTTAAAACTACAAAAAAGAGAGCCCGATCTTGATCTGCAGTTAATGCTGCTTTGCACAGTGGAGCAAAGCAGTGCTGAAGTCAGCAGAGCTGTCCACTGGAAGATCTCCTCCATGTGGGGGAATCCTTGGGTGGCGTAGTCTTAGAGGTTCCTAACCCACTCCACCCTCCCGTCTGCCAGTACCAGGGGGTGTGTGGGTGAGATCATTCTTGGCTGCCAGAAGGGCCCCCGGTGAGCCATTAGCAAGTGGCATAACATAATGACATCCTTACGCTGCCCTAATTTACTTCAGGGACCATTCTGACACAGAGCACGCCCAAAATTTAGTGTGTGCCTCCATTTCAGCTGAGCCAAATGCTACTCAGTCCCTGCTGAGGATCTGCCCCAATGAAAGCAGCACATGCCTTATAGCAGTAACTCACAAATGCATTTATCTCTAATTGCTCAGTGGCTACCAAGATGTTCTGCTAAATCTCAACCATTATTTTAGCAGCTCAGCTGCATAAGGTTGCTTGGAAACCAACCCACTTACCCCTCTCATTCCTCCTGATAGCTGTTCTATGCAATAATATCCTCACATGACACACTTGTATCTAGACATGCATCCCTACCTCACTTGAGAGCCGCATTGTAGAGGCTGTTGGTGCTTGAGACAATTACTAAATAATGTGTCACGCAGTAAGTCACTGGGGTATTAAGTCACTGTCCTAGTCAAAATGTGTTCCAGCACTGAATACAAGCAGTTCCACAAAGTCTAGTAATCTACTTCATTTTACATTACCTTATATTGAAGATCATTTCTAATTTAGTCTTTCAGATGTGTACGTACGTAATGATTGTAACCCATATCCTAATCTCTCTCTTCCTTTCTTTCATATATTCCCTCACTTGTGTCATGCCTAAATTTAGATTGTAAGTGCTTCTGGATAGAACTGGGTTTCTCCTATCCATTTCTGTAAAATGCCCATCACAGATTTAGAGACACAACGATCAATAATAATAGAAATCTGTCTTGTGGGTTTTATTTTTTTTACTTGACCTGTTTTCCTGACCTTTGAATCAATGGCCATATTAGTAATTCCCACTACCGGATGAAGGCAGCCATTATCAATGAGCTGCTTTAAAACTGCACCAGATGTTTCTGGTGCTTTTGGCTAGGAGGTTTTCAAATCCGCTTTTTTCCTCTCCCTCTTTCCCTAGTTGACCACAATCTTGCTTCATTGCCAACCTGACAATTTGCTGCTCTGGGCAGGAATGACAGTCAACCCCAAGCAATGGGAGGAAGACTTGCAATTAATGAATTGTATATGGTGCCATATCAGCCTTCTTAACAAAACATACGGCTAAAAAACAAATAAGTTTAACCCTCCGCCTCCAAACCCAACCATACATGCAATGACAATACTATGAAATTAGCAATTTCACATACTTTTTCCTGTTAATCTTGTTTTGTAACCATGAACTGCACTTTTAAGGACCAGTTAAAATAATTTGGTTTTATGTACACAGATTGTGGACTAAGGTGTGCTGTTTCTCCAGGGACTCCTACTTTGCCAAGGGAACCCACATATCCGTCGTTTAAAAATTAGAAATGCATGACTATTGTTTTATGGATTTGTGTAGCACTGCAATGGTACACTCTGCATTACAAAGCTAACAGACCCTCTCTCTGCCCTAAAGAGTTAGACCTAACCAAGACAAGGCAAAACTAAAGGAAACTTAAGGAGCTCATTGGTAAAGAAGCCAATTTAGGAACGACCGGTGGAAGTGTGTGCTTTAAGGAAGGTTTGGAAGGGAGAGCAAGGCTGCTTGATGGACAGAAGTGAGACAGAGTCAAAAAGCTGGGAATGGGAAGAGCTGCAAAGAACATTTAAGGGAAAGGACTGGGAGTGAAACTGGAGGAGAAGAAAGTGAGGGTAGGATATATTAGACTTTGAAGGTGTTTGCATCAGATTTGGCAAAAGAAAACCGAAGAACAAATATGCAAATGAGGAAATGAAAATGTGAAAGGCAGAATTATAAAAATCTAATTTTAAAATATGCTAGTGCAATAGAGAGATGGCCCTCAGCAGAGATTTTCTGACCTTATTCAATCTTTCAATGATGATATACTTAACAGGACAATATTCAGGCCCTTTTCCATTTCTCTAAGATGTGTGGCATACCGTAACTCTAGTCTGGACCTGTATTGTGACAGGCTGTGGCTCTATGCATAGTCCCTTCCAGACTGGTTTTGCCATGGCAGGAGTAACCTGTGAGAGAGGAGGGGAAACTAGGGCAGGGCACATACATACTATAAACAGGCTGAGCCCATCCTTTGACTCTAGGTCCTGCCTTTTCATACCTCCATGGGTTAAGGAGTAGGGTGACACACCGTCTGACCACCTCTTTTTCCGTGGACTTGGAAAAGGCTGTCTGAATTGGACCCCGCAACAGCGATGAGATTGCAGTTGATAGGAGGGTTGCTCTTAACACAAACACTTTTTTAAAACTCCATTTCAAGTGGAGAATATGTTTGCTTGGGTTTTGGTTACATTCCTCACCTTTTTCTTTTTAACCCATCTCCTCTAAAATATGTTTAACCATTGCTCCTACTCTAAATGGGATACACCTAGAGAGGCAGGGAAATTGAGCTTGACAGAACCACATGTGCCACCATTCTGAATTGCATGGAGAAAACTGCAAAATGTAAGGGATGGAGAATAGGGCTTTGAAACCAAAGTAATCTTCATTGCTTTCCCATAAGCAGATAGCTACTTCACTATGACATATTTGCTTACATGGCACAACAAAAGCCGTTAAGTGTAACTATTCATTTCATCCCTCTTTCTCAGGCAAAACAAAGCATATACATAAACTAGAAAGCAATGAGTAAAGAGACTAAAGTATGGGAGGGGTGGTGTATGTGTGCAGGTGTGTGTGAGAAGAGATACTTAAATAAGCAATTACCTGGTCTTCAAAGTCAAATTCGGTATCAGCGATATCTCCAGAATCCATAATCAGACTCAGATCAAGTACATTTGGCCCTAAAATATGAAAGGAAATGAAACTTCAGAAATGGACTGGCAGTTTTCACTTCACGTGATGGGACATAGTTATATTTCCAATCTCAATCTGGTTCTTTCATTGTCCATATGTTGGATAAGTTTTGTTTAAAAAACAAACAAAGGAGTCACTTGTATGTGAAAGAATACCAATCTGTGTGATTGTTCTTTAGAGATGTCTTTTAAAAGCTACAACAATCCTAATAATGAGTGGCTAATGTGATTAGTATACTGTCTGAATTACAGTGCCTTTCATGTATTCTGCAAAGTGTTGTACACTGTGCAATGCACTACAAAAATGTTACTGGAATTTTAATTAACTATAAAGTTGGTGAAGAGTAAACATAATTTTATACACAAAGGGATCAATTAATGGTCCTCAATAGACTGAGAACGACATAATCTACTTTGTGTATACTAGTAAATCAGAATGGTTGCATTTTACATTTGCTTTGCTCTGATGTAAATGACTGCAGGGCATTGGAAAAATAGGACTCAATATCTCCAGAGGTACTGGAGGTGTCCAGGGCTAAACTGGTGTGGTAGGAACATCTATCAATCTCTTAGTCCAGATGTACCAACATACAGGATAGAGGCAGGCCCCTAGCACCTGCATCCCAGAAACATCTATTCTGGGACCACCAATTCTGCCAGCAACAACTCGCCAATGCTGGCAGATGGATTATGGCAGTCCCCTGTGTTCTGGGGAAAGGAAGGGTTCCCTGTTCCCTCTACTGAAGTAATAATTTAGCCCCTTTCATAGCTCATAACAGCCCACCAGTATTTGGGACTTATGAAAGTTTCAATGGGCACATTGTTACAAGATTATTTGAGTTCATGATATAAACTCAGTATATCTTCTAGTTTTTTGCCATCACTTCAGTAGACTAATTAAAAACAAAATTTACTACTCTTATTTAACTTTCAACTTGTCATCACTCCACTGATTTACAGAATTTTAAACCCTAACGTTATAACAATTTCAAATAATGAGAAAATCTAGGACCCAAATTTTGAGTCTGTTCTAGACTGCAGCTCCAAATTAGCTGTCAAGAAGCCCGCTGAGGGCCCAAGCACCATTTACCAATTTGGGAGCAGTGAAGAACACTAGAATAGCTAATAAATATAATTTTTGTTGTGACTCGCTGTCATCAGTCAGGGTTATGGATGGGGAAGCAGGAATGATGTTCTGTTGGGTTGCATGTGTGATCATGCAGCAAAATATCTTCGGGAGGAACAGGCACTATTGACCACATAGGGCATGGCTACACTTGCAGATGTAGAGCGCTGTGAGTTAAACCTGCCTTCGTAGATCGCAGTAGGAAAGCGCTGCAGTCTGTCCACACTGACAGCTTCAAGCGCACTGGCATGGCCACATTTGCGGCACTTGCAGCGGCATTGGGAGCGGTGCATTATGGGCAGCTATCCCAGCATGCAAGTGTTAGGGATCATTAAAAAGGGGATAGAGAATAAGTCTGAGAATATATTATTGCCCTTATATAAATCGATGGTACACCCACATCTCGAATACTGCGTACAGATGTGGTCTCCTCATCTAAAAAAAGATATACTGGCACTAGAAAAGGTTCAGAAAAGGGCAACTAAAATTATTAGGGGTTTGGAATGGGTCCCATATGAGGAAAGATTAAAGAGGCTAGGACTCTTCAGCTTGGAAAAGAGGAGACTAAGGGGGGATATGATAGAGGTATATAAAATCATGAGTGATGTGGAGAAAGTGGATAAGGAAAAGTTATTTACTTATTCCCATAATACAAGAACTAAGGGTCACCAAATGAAATTAATAGGCAGCAGGTTTAAAACAAATACAAGGAAGTTCTTCTTCACGCAGCACACAGTCAACTTGTGGAACTCCTTACCTGAGGAGGTTGTGAAGGCTAGGACTACAACAGCATTTAAAAGAGAACTGGATAAATTCATGGTGGTTAAGTCTATTAATGGCTATTAGCCAGGATGGGTAAGGAATGGTGTCCCTGGCCTCTGTTTGTCAGAGGATGGAGATGGATGGCAGGAGAGAGATCACTTGATCATTGCCTGTTGGTCCACTCCCTCTGGGGCACCTGGCATTGGCCACTGTCGGTAGACAGGATACTGGGCTAAATGGACCTTTGGTCTGACCCGGTACGGCCGTTCTTATGTTCTTATGTTATTTTCTTATGACTGCAACGTGCTTTTCAAATGGGGATGGGGTGGAGTGTGACAGGGAGTGTGTTGTGTGTATGTGGGGAGAGAGAGTGGGTTTTGGGGTGCTGAGAGTGTGTCAGCATGCTGTCTTGTAAATTCAGACCCCACCCTGCCTCTCACTCACTCAAAGCAAACAGTAAATGTTTGCTTTTTTTTGGAGCTGATAAGCAGCCAGCTTCTCCGAAACAGAGCTTTGAAAGGGCATTTCCGCATTCCTGCAGCTGATTTCACAACAATGACAAAAGTGGCCACTTGACTTAAGGGGATTATGGGACGTTTCCGGAGGCTGATCACAGCGCAGTAACGCAACACCTCATTCACACTGGTGCCGTGGCCGAGGTGGAGTACCAGCAGCGCTGTAGCTGCGGAGTCAGAGCGCTCTATGTGCCTTGCCAGTGTGGACGGGTAGTGAGCTAGGGTGTCTGGGGCTGCTTTATTGTGCTGTAACTTGCAAGTGTAGCCAAGGCCATAGTCTTAACGCTGCCACAGATCTTTTGATTAAATGTTTTTTTTCACTATTAAAGCTAATCCTTATTTTACTGTGTATATGGAGAGTTGTCTATATCATGCACTATCCCCAAAGGCTTTACTGTTTTGTAGTTCCCAATTCATTTAAGCATCAGCTATTTTTGTTTATTTTTAACATTTACATAGCAATAATCTGTGTAGGTGGTGAGATGAACAATAAGAGAGAGAACATGAGGAGCAGAACTGGATAGCATGATGAGTAAAACCATAAAGCTTTGTAAAAGGAGATGACTCCAATGCTGTTTAATGTGCAATCTATATTATAATTGGCCAAATTCATCCTTGATGCAGCTTATTGACTTTATGGGATTTACACCAGGGATGGATTGGCCCACCATCTGTTTGTGTGGGTTTTTTAAAAAAAGTTCTTGTGTACGTTAACAATTTGTTATATTAATATAATAGAAAGGGATTACACTTTTCCCATCTTTATAACCGGAGATGCACCTGTGCTGCATTCTGTACATTGGTATAGGTGTTTTGTGAGGTGTTCTAATGAAAATACCTGTTTTTATAGATAGGTGCAAGAGGACAGAATTAAGATTACTTTGAGAAGCTTAATTAAGTTTCTTGTATTTTATGCAACTGAAGTCTCAATCTTAATATTGCATCAAGGTAGACAACTAAGCCTGAAACTTGATTGAGAATGACCTACCTTGAACTGCCAATTATTTTTAAAGGCACTTTTTTACAATATTTGATTAACTATCGCTAATATTCCTTATCTACTGGGAGCAGTATGTCTCCTCCCTAACTAGGAACATTAACATTAAATATTGAATTTAGAAGCTACGTCCTTTTTAGGGAAATAGACTACCACAAACTTTTAATGTAAAGATTGGGCTGAAAGTTAATGGTCACACACAATATATTTTAAACTAGAAAAGCCATAATAGTTCTGTATTTTTAACATGGAAAATTGTCTAAGGCAGTTTTTCCTTGAACTGTGAGGCTTGTTTTCTCTGCAGAAGTCCCAACTCTTCTGCAAGGTTCAAGAAAGGGTACGATAATGGAGAGATTTTTTTTTCTTTCTTGTTTTCACTGAGAACTTAGCGAAAGGAAAACCATCTGTCACTCTCTGAATATTCTACAGAGAGCTATGCTTTTGGTGAGTGAAATAAAAAAACCTAATAGAGATGCCTTGCAGTACACTGTAGTAAGAGGCTATTGCAAGAATAAGGAAAAGCAGTAGGGACATATGGAGCTTTTGGACACCATTGCTGCAATATTGATAGGAGTGGAGAATGGGGTAGGTAGTTTGCCAGTCTAACTGTACTGTTAGGGGGAGCACACCTAACTTGTTGGACCCACACTAAAGCCTGCTACTACAGGGATGGTAGGGGAAGACAGAGGGCTTGCTGGACATCCACTAAGGAGAATGGGAGTCAGAGAGGGCTAGTTGATCAACCTGTATAAATAATGGAAGTGATGAAGATGGGGATGGGAACTGCCACTGACACACTAGAAGACCTTGAAAGATGTGGGGGAAGTCAGAGGGATGGTGGATGTTCTAAGTCTCAACCCAAGTTTGCTTAAAACTTTCTGTACCAAGTTTCAGGAGGCTTATGCTAAACTGGTGTTGCTGTCATCAGTATTAATGGGGAAACAAAGAATTCTGAACTCAGGACCAGGCAAATAAGTGGATGAAGAAAGAGTTGTCAAATGTTTTCTTTAAAATATCAGTGCATGTTCATGGCTAGTCTATATATAGCAGTGGTCTGGTAATACCCTGCAATCATAAACAAAGGTTTAAATAATATTGGTTTTTTTTTTTTTGCATCTTTCTTCCTAATGTTAAGCTTGTACACAGATATAGGCTGCAAAGCACTTTAGCACATGGTTAACACCAAGGGGTACATCCTTAGCTGGTGTGGATCATTTTGCGTTCCATTGTCCCATTCCATTACAGCATTTAAATGCTTGCTTAACATTAAGCACATGACAATTTACATCAGAGCTACCCATAGATATCTCAGTAATCCTATTGACTTCAATGGGCTACTCATGTGCTTAAAGTTACACAAATGCTTAAATGTTATGCTGGAATGGGGTCACAGAATGCAAAAACCAAGACCTGATCTGAAAAGGTGCATTTATAACCTGAAATACCTCTTTCAGTTTTGACATGTATGTGTATATGGGGCTGGGGAGAAAACAGTTAATTTTCATGTATACTGTTTTCCAAAGGGGACAAATGGAAAGGATTTTATTACAGTTGAGTACATTTTTTAAAAATTTCAGTTTACTTCTTTATTGGAGCTCCCTTAGCTAAATAATCAGCTCCACAAAGAGGAAGAAGTTATTGAAGGAAGAAAGTACTTCAGACAATTTTATTTGCTTTTGTGCTAAACTTTGCATCTTCAACACAAAGGGCAGCATTTATGCTATCCTGTAAATTGAGAGTTCATTCTTAGTAAAGATTTGGTTCAAATTTTGACACCTCTTTTGTCGTTATGAAGCTGAATTGCACAGAACTGTTAGTGAAAAACTATTATCAAGGTATAACTCATGGGCGGATACATATAACAGATGTTTGGATCCTAGCACAGAAATGTACCCCAGTGTTAATTTATTATGTTCATTTATATCATTGAGTCAAATTATGCTGATCTGTCTAAATTTAGCTGCTGTTAATTTGCCATTAAAAGGGAGCAGAATCACATTGATGCAAGTTAATTAAGCAGCTGTTTGGACCATTTGTATTTCAGTAACGTAGAGTTAATATAGTCCCACACAAACTTAAATATTTTTTTTATTTGCAGTCCATAAGGCTCAAATATCCTTACACAATATATCTTTTTAAGAACAACTGCATTTGCGCTTTCTACATTTGACATTGTCATAAAAATAATTTTTTAAAAATTCTGTGAAACCTAGGTTTGTCTGTATAGTTAAAAAAATTAGGTTTAATACAGTCAAATTGTCCTTTTAGTTTATTAAACTCTCTGAAGAATGGTCTAACTCATTTAATAAGTCTTACATTTCAGCATTCCAAGTCAGAGAAATACTTAGAAAACCATCTTCCAGGGAAAGATAATTTAAAAAAAAAGATAATTGATTGGTATTAGAATAACAGTTCCATTTTGCTTTCAGTAAAATGTTTCTCATACAAAATTTATTGCAATCTTTAGTGGTGGAATTTCATGACAGATTATTGCTTTTGGCAACAGTCTTAATATATCTCAGGAAGCCACAATGAAAAAGAATACCGTTATCATCTACGAGCACACTGAATAGCTTTCTTTCTCCAAATATTTGTCGTATAGGTGATTGCACATGGATCTTGTCAGAGTAGTTCAAGGTTTGGCATATCAAATATGATGATGTGAAGCCATGAATGTGTTCAGAAAATAATGTCTGTGTTTGTTAGCCACTATGAACCAAATTACATCTGCAATTATGCTAACAGTTTAAAGACAAAATGAACTGGGGCTAAATACTTTTACAAACATTATTGAAACAAGCAAAGAGCCTTTAATTGCCTGCTATTTTATTAATCCTCACAGGCTTTCTGAAAAAGACTATATCCTCTTTGGTCTGATGCCCAAGTTTGATATGAGAAAAGGCTAATTACTGAAGTGATAGCTCTTAGCCTGGAGACTGGATTACCTCACTTTTGAACCCTATCTTGAAGAAGGACAAAGGCAGGTACAAGGTTCCTGTTCACATGAAAATTCACTCTAACACAGAAGGGCTGAGGGGGAAAAATCCTCCAACATGTGTCGCGGAGTTCATTGACAGCTAATGTGGTATTGGAGGAGTAGCAGATGCTGCCTGCTGCTCCTCTTGCAATGGGTTTTTGGCTATGTGGGTCTATGCAATCTGTAGAGCCACTGAATGCAACCTGTTCTGTGGATGACACACCCAATTTGTGCCTTTCTGTGGTCCCCCACTGAGATCTCATATCCAAGCCATGCTGATTCCTATTATGTCAATTCTCCAAATATTTGCCCATTCAAATGGTGAAACATACAATTTCCTTCCCAGACCTGAAGAAGAGCTCTGTGTGGCTTGAAAGCTTGTCTCTTTCACCAACAGAAGTTGGTCCAATAAAAGATATCACCTCAGCCATCTTCTCTCGCTGAGAGCATTAGCAATTTCGAGGGGGTGGGGAAGAAGTCAAGGGTTTGTTTCAGTGTTTTCGTCAATATTTGATGGGTATGAAAAACAGACATCACTGCTACATTTGATGTTGAAAGTGAACAGTTTCTTATGCTTGCACAGTAACTCACCTGCCACTGCCTCTTTGGGAGGAAATAGCTTATTGTCGACTGCCATGCTTATGTCATAGAAAACTTCCTCTTCGTCCCTGTCCGCATCAAACTGTTGGAAAGGGAGAAGGCAGTCAGACACTTCTGGACAGGATGAATCATTTAGATGAATGCTATTATATAATATGCAGTCCAATCCTAAACCATTAAAGTCAATGGGAATCTTTCAATTTCCTTCCATGGGCTTTGAATCAAGCCCTTAGCTATGATTCATTCCATTGCCAACTTGTCCATTTTTCACAGACTGCAGTCAAAAAGCAGTTGAGTTGTTTTAAAAGACTGACATTTCCAAGGTAGAACCTCAGAAAACAATATTAGTAATACATAGCACTCTATTTGACATTTTTTCTGCCATCCAAAGTATCTATGTGGAGACTGTGAAACTACAGATCACATGAATAGTTCTTATCACCTGATTTTTAGGGGGACACTGTAACAAAATTAATTTAATTTGTAAGTCAAAATTGTCGAGCTACTTCTGAACTGTGGCTTAAACTAATCTTTTTAATATGTGTGCCGTTCTTTCAGAACTTCAGTGAGTTACTGGAAAAATGAAATACTTTTGAAAACTTACCTGTACTAAGCGGAGGAAGAAAAAGTTTCCTTTGTGTATTGCTATCTGATATCTGTACTATCTTGATTAACATAAGTTTACAAAATCGCATGGAGGTAGAAGTCCCTTTAAAATTGTACAATAGCTTCTTGAGTTTGACTTTTTTCCTTCTCTCACTTATAAAATCCTTTGTCCAAAGTTTGACTCTGTTTTCCTACATCCTAGTCTCTCATCTGTTTCATGAGCTCTCTGTCCCAATCCATCATTTTACACTGTTTTCCCCTGTTTCTGATATTTATCACTGCACCATTCAACTAGATCATTTTTTTATTTATTGTTCCTACTTAATAAATTATGAATGCCTGCTTGAAGATGATTCATGTTTTTCTTTTATTGATTTGAATATGTTGCCAGCTGATTACCTTCAGTGTTCTTCATGTTAATTGAACACGGAAATAAAGGGAAAAATGTACATTTGGGTACATTAAGCTGACTTTTCTCCTCAGCTGAAGCCAGGTATGTTTCCAAGAGAAAACGAAACACTCAGCGTAGACTTAGGGTTAAATCCATCCCCCACTCCCGATCCACCGCAAATCATTCTAAGTTTCTATTAAACCAAACAAGCTTTCAGCTGTACTTATACACGACCAAAATAAAAACCAGGTTCCAGATTATGAACTGATCTGTTCTGAGTGTTTATATACATCTTGAGCTCCTTTCTTGTCTATGAGGCTTGGAGCAATTTTAATCATAAACTGGCTTCTTGGCACAATTTTCCACATTATGGGGTCATTTTTAATGTCCAGACTAATGTGCCTTGTGATGCAAAACGAGCCTAAAGGGGCAAATAGCCGTCCACTGATGAATGTGAGTTCATGAGCTTTGATGGGCTTGTCCTCTCAAGTCTGAAACTCTGCTGAACAGCATGCTCCAGCTCTACAGTCAATGTCTGCTTGTCTTGTTTTGTTTGGGGATCCAGGAGCCTGAGATCTCTTAGAGAGATTATGAAACAAATGATTTCGTATTAGTGATGCAAACAGCAATAGGCCATCTTGTTAAAAAGAATTAATCTTCTTATTTCTATACCTTGTGCTAGTACCGTAATTTATTACACTCGGTGTGAGAGAAGCCTGGCTGCGGCTGCAAAGGTGCGAACCCTTTTATAGCCTAGTCTAATTGCTGGTTGGGGCTGGGCTGCAGAAAGCTGGCATCGGTGGAAGTTTAGTTGTTCTTCCAATACTTATCATGTACATTGGTTAAGAATACAGTGTGACACCCAAGGATTTATGCAAAAAGCTGTTAAAGCCCTTAGCTAGCCTCTAATTTTAGAAAACCAGTGCCACCCTGTTTATTAGCCCTCATGGTCCTTCATGACAACTTGTATAGGACTCGCACTATACAAACTGTTTTGTATTTGTTGTTTGTGGAATTTCCTTTCAGTACCTGTTACTGGATTTAGAGGCAAAAAAGAATCCAAAGGAAGAATCTCTGATGGCCATTCATCATAATAGGTATCAACAGACAGAGATAGAATTTGTGCCTTGGAAACCCAGAGAAATAGTCCTGAAAATGGGGAAAGAATAGGAAATTCTGGAGAAAGAATAAATCTAACAAATGAGATTCTGGGATCAGAGAGGAACAGGGCATGCTGGAGGAAGGCATCTAAAAACTTGAAGAACCAGTGCCAATAAATCAAATCCTACATAGCCACCTGGGTGTCTTCAGCATGCCTAGGATTTCACGGCCCTATTCCTTTTAGTTTCTCCCTCTAAGGCCTCACAGAACCATGACCACCCTTCTTCTAATCCTGTCTTGACTAGGATTTAAAGATTTGACTAACACTCTAGTCAAGACAAGGAAGTTGCACTTCCTCATGCTAAGCTGGTCAAGTCAAAGCCTTAGGCATCCCCCCTCCCTCCTTAGGTTTTAACTTCACCAGTTTAGCATGAGTTAAAGAATACTCCTTCCTTGTCTACACTAGACTTTTAGAAGGTGTTAGTTAGATTAAGCAAGCTAACATGATCTATACCTATGATCTTTTACAGCCTAGCTGAGACAAGGCCCTAGTGCTGGAAGGTTGGATGTGAAGGTTTGTCTAAAATATTCCCTGTGTGGAGATACTCTTAAGCCCAGCTGCTCCTGGAATTCAAGATGGGCTTGGCGAATGTGGCTGATGAGGTGTTTGTGATCCTTTAATAATTTTTAATCACTTACATAAGGCATTATTTTTACATAGGGCTTTACAAACACGAACTAAGGCTGCATCTACACTTGGAGCTGAGGGTGCAATTCCTAGCTCAAACAGATGTACTCACACCAGCTCCCTTTGAGCTAGCGTGTTTAAAATAGAAGTGTAGCTGAGGTGGCATGGATAGGGGTAAGCAGTGCGGCAGGCTAGCTGTCCCAAGTAGTTTTGTACTCAGGGTGGCTGGCCTATGCTGCCATTCATCTCTGACCAGGCTATCGCAGCTACGCTATTTGTGACACACTAGCTCGATGAGAGCTAGCAGAAGTATGTCTACTCAAGCCAGGAAATCACACTCCAAGTGTAGACATAGCCTAAGCTTCACAACATCGCTGTGAAAGTAAACAAATTCATTATTATCCCCTTTTTATAGATAGGAAACCTAAGGCACATTGAAGTTAAATGATTTGTTCAAGACTGCACAGTGAGCCAGTGGCAAAGCCGGAATTAAAACTTGAGTTCTTGGCTCCTAGCTCCATTCTCAGGCCACTAGACAATACTACCTTCATGATTCTTTCTTTCACAAGTGGATCCTACCCAACTTTCCCATGCCTTTGACTTCTGGATTGGTTACTGCAGTGCACTTTACATGGGACTGATGCTGAACACTGCTCAGAAGCTACCTCTGGGGCATATTATGCCTGTCCATCTTTTTAGACAGAATCATTCACAGGGAACATATCACCTCAGTTCTTCAGGAGTTGCACTAGTTTCCTATTGACCTTTGGGTGCAATTCAAATTGATTTGGATTTAGAGAGCTATGTATTTGGATCCTGACTATCTCAGAGATTGCCTCTTTCCCTGTATACCATGACAACAACTGAGGCAAGTGTGGTCTTCAGCCTTAAATTTAACAGTCTGTATAGTGGTGGCAGTGCAGTGCAGTGTCCATGGAGAGTCCTTGACTTTGGAATTTAATAATCTAGTGGTCGAGTGATCTTTAAAATGAATCCCTTCACTCAGGCCTTTTTCTAAGGCAGAATGGTGGACTTTTATATCTTGGAGGGATGTCCTTTTTATGTTGTTTCGTAGCCAAAAACAGTATATTTTGTTAGACTTTGTACATACTACTTGAGACATTGTAGGGGGCACATTTTATAAATCAAAAATAAATACTTATGGCACATAAATCAGTGAAGTGCTGTCAGATAGTCTAATTGCTATCAACCTGAGCCGTGTCACGTTTGAACTGATGAAAGGCTCTGTATCCCAGTATTAGCAATCCCTTGAGTAACCCAGTTTGCCGTGGAAAATTGCAAGATCTTTTTGAAACATTCTAAAGGTTTCCCAGAACTCAAAACATAGCTGTATTCTCTCATTCCGGGGACACCAGATGTGTCTTTGCACTCTGAAAATCTAAGTTGTACAGTGAAATCCTCTTATTGCAAACCAAAGAAAATCAATTATTTGAACACTTGCACTTAATTCAGTTTCTCCCTTATGTTATGGGACTTGTAATGCCCTGAGCTGTGGGAAGGAAGGTAATTTCAATGGGGAAAATATTTTTGAAAGAAACAGAGATGTAGTTTTGTACTTCAGTGAATTATTACACATTTTTAAATTGCAATTCTTTGATAACTACCAGATACTTGAATAGAACATAAGGGTGCTCAACTGACCCTATTCAGTTTTAAACAATAGCAAAACCCTTATGATTAAATATTTTTGACATTTGATCTCTAAATCTGTTGGATGTTTCTACCTATTGAAAATAGAATTGCTAATCACAGTAAGAACAAAAGTCTCTACTATGTGCGCAATCCAGTTCTCACCTTATGAAAGAGAATTTCAGAGCCCAAACAGGATCTCTAAAAGGGTTGATTGCTTGTATGTGCTGCTAAATTCTCTCCCAACCTCCTTTGGTGGATGCAAAATATCCATAGTCAAAGCATATACTTTTATTTAAAATATATTTATTCCATAGACAATAAATTTGTCCAAAGGCGGAGCACTAAAGTGAAGTTCTACTTTGAATAATTACTGTATAAAAATAGCACCTTTTTACTCAAGAGATCTACGTTCAGAATCACACCTGCTTAATTTTGGCCCTGACCCTGCAATAAGCAATGTGTGAGGGCACCTGTATGCCTGCACAGTGCTCCATTCACTTTGCTGGGGCTCCATAAGGGTGCATCGGTGTGCCCAATTGGAACTTACTGCAGGGTCAAAGACTATGTGACTAAATACTTCTTAATTGCTTTTTGCTCTTTTTATCCATGAGGAAAAAAATACAATTGAGAGAAAGAGATGGATGCTGTTCCTTTTTGTTTGTTGTCAACAGAACTGCATGCTAAATTTTAATCAGCCACACCTGTGCAATTCCCATTGAATTAGGTTGCACAGATGTGGCTGAGGACAAAATCTGATTTATGCAACCCTTATCACACATGATGATGCATGAAAAGGAAAGTAGCTAGCTTGATGCTCCCAAGCGCTTGTCTATCCTACAGGCCCAGCACAACTATGGCGCTGTAGCACTATAACATAGTTGTTTCCTACAGTGACAGAAGGTTTTTTTCCCAGTTGCTGTAGGTAATCCACTTCCCCAGGTGGTGGAAGCACTGTTCCGTCGACCTAGCTGCCTCTACACTGGGTGTTAAGTTGACATAGCTATGGTGCTCAGGGGTGTAGTGATGTATACCTAATTTTAATTGTAGACTAGGCCTAAGTTTTAGTTTTCAGGGATGGCAGTGAGGAAAAACGTATTTTTACTTGTAAACTGAGCACATTTGATCCGGAAGCCACTCAGAGAAAAGAACTATAAGACCCCACAATGCCATTATTAAAAATACATTTCAGATTTGTACTTTAAGCAAAAATATGCATCTTCTGAGCAGAATAGTTTAAGACATCACAATTATTATAATTCAGTAATGATGCTTATCATTTGTAAATTCATAAGTATTTTCTTTGGGGTCTTGATTTGAACTCTGTGTAGCTCGAAAGCTTGTCTCTTCCACTAGCAGATGTTGGTCCAATAAAAGATATTACCTCATCCACCTTGTCTCTCTAAAATACATTGTTGGCTTTTGTGGGTGTTTTGGTTGTGGTTTTCAGTTCTTGCATATCTTCTACTAGTGTGGTCCAACAATCGTAACAAGCTTTCAAAAGCAGGACATCCTACTCTTGGGCTAATTTCCTCATCATCTTTCAATTGAGGAAAAACTGCCATATAATTAATACCACATGGAAGATTTGCAGAGTAGGAAACAGGAAGCATGGTAGCAAGTGGTGGAATATATTCTGATTATGTAGACATTTTCAATTACTGACATAGCCAAAAAGTTAACATATTAAAAATTCTCCTTCTGATCAGGTTTTCCTTTGACAACATTAGAGGGAGAAAGAAAAGTACTAATTTCAAAAGTGAAGAAAGCTACAAAGAGCATAGAAGATGAAATAGCAATGTGTCCTTCAGCTTCAATGTTTTTGTGTCTCATTCTGGAAAACAAGTTTCCGTACACATAATTTAATCACTTTTAAATACATAACATGTTGTTTGGGATGCTAACCAGAAAAACTAGGCAATTCAGAGGGTATCCCTACCCTGGCCACATTGAGCCGAGACACTGTATCACATATGCATTCTTCTGAGTGTTTCACCAGAAAGCAGAAACCTAGACTAAGAGATATAGGGTCCTATAAGCAAAAGGTGAGCGGAGTGAGAGATGGACTTCATTATAGGGAGGACTGGAAGGATTATATGGGGCCTTAGAAGGTAAAGAAGGAGAAAAATGTCAGAGTTGACTATCAATCTTAATTCTCTCCCTTAAGGAGACACATAAAGACAAAACTGTCTGAGACTCAGAATTGTCTTTTGTGTTGATTTTTTTTAAATCCAGCACCAAATGGATTAGTTAAACCAATGTGTTTAAACTGTATCCTTAATGCTGCACATGGGAAAAACCAATATTATCTGGAAAAGTTCTTTTGAAAATAAAATGCAGGTCGGGGGGTGTGAGGAAATAATCTGGACCTGTGATGCAAGCAGTGGCTGCTTAGGTGCTGAACAGTGCTCCATTTGCATGGCTTCTCCCTCTGTCACTGAAGAAAGTTTTGGAGCTTTTATAGTACCTATTCTGTGATTCCTCTGTTTAGTTAATGAATTCAGTGATGTCATATTTCCACTGCCGCCGCCTCCTCTTCAAACAAAGTTATATATAATATAATGTTGTACAAAGTTCAACACAGAAATACTAGCCAAGGAAATGTCTTCATTTAAGGGCTGATGCTGCCAACCTTTGTAGTGGCATAATCTAGCTGTTACTGCCCATTTCTGCTCCCAATGGACTTAGAGGGACTCATGCCATTGACTTTGGTAGGAGCAAGTGTAACCCATGGCTGCTTGGTGTGGCACTCTGTCCCCCTCTAGTGGCAGCTAGGCAGCTAGTGATTGATGAGCCTGCTACACCCTTGGCTAACAGAGTGTCTTTTAGCTCATGCAGTAGAGAGAGGCTCGTGTGTTAAGCTCCAGAAGTCCCTGGTTTGATCCCGGATAACGACCGGGATCTGTTGGCATTACACAAGAGCAGGTCTTTAAACTCCTCAGAGCTTTTTTTCAATTTGGTTTGCAGATATTTGGACTTTGCTGTTGACATCAATAGTTAGGAGAGAAACAGGCTAGTAATAGACATCGTCTTTACTATTTTCTTTTTGGTAGTACTGGATAAATAGTAACTGGCATTATAATGTATCTGCTGGAAAATTTATGCCATATACTGTGTATTCTGTTCGCTGATTTGATTGTGGTCCGGGATTATATATCAAAAGTGAGCATATCAGATTTTTGATCAATTGGTGAATGATATTTTGAGCTTCTGTCTGCATGTCATAAGTAATTTTTCTAGGGAAAGCATTTGTGCTGCTAGTCACCAGACACTCGGTGAGGGTTTTTAAATATGTTCTCAGATAATCCTATTCCAAAGAAATGTTTTCATAAAGTTATATGCCACTTCAAAGAAATTGACTTCTAAATAAGTGGGGTTAGGTGGCCTGTAATAATAAATGCAAGTTTGGTAGCATCCTGACTTAAAATAGGAAGAGAAAGAGAATACAGTGTAGAGATCCAAGATTCTTTCCTCTTTAGCTAGTAGAAAACAAATATATCAAGGAAATTGCATGGTTGTCTATGCTTTTGTTTGAAGGCAAAGTCATCCACTCTCACTGCTCCCTATAGGCTGATTTACGAAGTGACACTGATGGTCTGTCTCAATGCAGGTAGTTTATCTATGATGACAGCCATGAAACCGGGAGATAATATTTTTTTTTCAGAAGTAGTGTACAAAAGAAGAATACAAAGGAGTCTGAGTACAGCAGACTTCAGGTCAGTGCAAGGCATAACAAGCTTGTGTGACAAAGGATACTTAATGCTGCCCAGAGAGCCTACCAAATATACACAAATGAAAATAAATAAATAAAACATCAAGAAAGAGATGTAGTTGAATAGGTATTTGTAATTGCTGAAATCATGATATCATCTATTCTGGAACATGACTGATGAGAATGAAGAGAAAAAGCTATGGCCCAGTTCATTGATATATGGCAATCTTCCCATCCATCTGAAAGTCTAATCAGATTACAGGGACTGGATGATGAATGCTCTAGTTGTTCATCTGGTAAGTAAGGCAAAATCTGTAACAACAGCTATAATGCATAGATAGGTGTTCTTTCTGTCAGTTCCTGAAACAAATGTATGGCATATGGAGAAACAACGTGACTAGTATATATGAATGTTGTACAGAAATACAAGCAAAAGGAACCTGTTGGAAAATAACGATAATTATATTCTCTAATTAAAAGATCCACTGTTCAAAATCACATCAGAGTGGTTTCCGTATTCTAGTAAAATAACAAATCCCCCATAGGTATTTCCTTCAGTCAACAGACTCTGTAGTACTAAGTCTGTCTTGAGTATCAGAATCCAGGTATCTGCATATATTTACAGAATAGGGGGTTTTGTACAGAGAATACTAACTTTTGCTGATTCTAATGTGGAAGAGGAAGTAAAAATTGAGCTTTCTTATACCACCTTAATTTTGGGGGAGCTGCATTATACAGATGTTGTTGTTCTAGGGAAAGAAAAATGTTTTTTAAAAATCAAGTCGTTATTACAAAATCTGAGGGGACATATGGGTGACTTGTAAAGATAAGGTACCAAATTCTAGAACCTTTACATCTCAACAGCCCTCCATTTCCATGTTGTGGTACAGGCAAAGCAAGGTACACTGAAAAGCATATGTAGTGGAAATACAGGTAAATGCTTCATTAGTAATAATCTGAAAGTGACCTACACTACAGTCATTTACAAAGTGGAAAAACCACCATAAGGCAGGTTGTTTTTACTAAGGAAGGGAACAGTTTTGCTTACCCCACCCTCCCCCCAAGTCCAAAAAACGGCAGCTGTGTGGACTCTGTTATTATTCCTTTGTCCCCTCCACAATTTAAAAGCCTAATAAACATCCAGATTTTAAAGTCACACTGCATTACAGTCCCCTTATATCCTGGCATTTGTCAGTTTTGAAGCTATTTGGCATTTAATGCTCCAAGATAATAAATATAAAGAAACAAATTGCTTAATTTAAAGGTGCAGAATCTTCTTGGCCAATAAATAGGATTATAAAATGGAACATAAACTGATCACTCAATTAGTTTTAAGAGACAGCTTCACAAATATTAGTGGGATTTTATGATAGGGATGATTGTGGGTGGGAGCAGGGCTCCACTTGGCAGTTCCTTTGTATTCATGTTTTATGTTCCTAAAAATCTAATGCTTCAGGGCTTCAGACAATCAATTGCAGGGGACAGGAAAGGATTTCCTTTGCCCAGCTCCCAAGCATTCTGTTTTGTTTTTGTTTTTTATTTTTTGTTGCGGTGGGTGGGGGGGAGGGTAGTCTCCTTTCTCTGAAGCATCAGAAATTGCCACAGCTGGAGATGGATGTGATGAAAGTGGAAATTTTCTGTAATTTTTTGTGAACAATATTCATGTCAGTTGCCACATTTGGCCTGCATGAACTGTCTTAACCTTTGCTAATCTAAGGACTTCCCAACGCTGTATTCCAGTTGACTATTAAAACCTACTCTGTTTTGAAAAGGATACATGCTGTAGCTGCAAATACTGACTGACCTGCATTGATCCCTGAAGGTGTGAAAAGTCTCTGAATAGGCATCTATCTCAGCTGGACACTCTGTTCAGAGCTCACAATAAGAGACAGATACGTTGGAGTCTGAAGGCCTCTGTCTCATAGGTGTTAAGGCTACATAGCTCACCCTTGTGGAAAAATGTGACCTGTTGTGCATATGGCATGCTAAAGGGATTACTCCCAGGGGAGTGTTTAAAGGCTGGGGCATAGCGCGTGGCCTGTAAATCTGTGACAAAGGGATACTGGATGGGGGGGGGGGGGCTGGTGCTCTGAGGCAGTACTGAGAATTCTCTCACTCAGGTGCTTGGCTGGCTGGCTCATGCTCAGGGTCATACTGATCACCATATGTGGGGTCCAGAAGGAATTTCCCCCCGGGTCAGATTGGCAGTGACCTTGTGTTGTTTTCTTTTGTTTTTGTTTTTGTTTTTTGCTTTGCTCTGCCGTGTGGGCATGGGTTACTTGCTAGGCTTATCTGACTTGTCATTTTTCTTTGATTCCTGTCAGTCAGCCCAGCAGCGACAAAGGGGCTGAATGAAGGCTTTTCACCACTTCCAGTCTTGTACCAGCTTCATTCATCTTTATACTTTTTTGATTCTCTGTCATGTACAGAATTTAGTTTTTAAACTAAACAGTCAAATTAAAAAGCCACAAGCCTCCCTGTAACATTAGAGGGATTTAAATTAGGCCCTCACAAAAAGCTAATAGGTGGTTATAAATTAAATTGTCACCAACAGGGCCATGAATTCAGCCTACCAGTTAGAGCTGGGTCCAGGGAGGGGAAGAGTCCAGGAACAAACTGAGGGTCAGTACTGGAGAGACAGAAGCCAGAGGCTAACCAGACATGGAGCTGAGGATTGAAGCCAGAAATGAGAAGCCATAGGGGAACAGGCACTGGAGCTGGAGCTAGAGCTGGCAGTAGGTGGAGCAGGAGGAGGTTTGGAAACAAGGCCAGAAAAGGACAGGAACTGGGCAGAAGCAGGGACTGGAAGCAGGCTGGGCAAGGACTGGAAACAGGAGTAGCGCAAGCTCAGCTGTGGGTGTGGTGTGTATTTAACAGCTACAGATCTGCTGTGGGAGTTAGGCTTACAAGCCTGCCTGCTAAAGCAGCAGCCAGCTGGCCAACCTCCTCCTGGCCCTGGCTAAAATGGCCATCTATAAAACCAGGGAGAGGAGGTTGGCCGATGGAGACTCCTGTGACTCTGGGGCCATTCACGTATCCGGGCAGAGTTCCTCTGGGCGGCATCCGCTGGCTCCCTTGACACCTTTGAGGAGCAGAGGGTGCTGTCCAGGGTTCTCTGCTCAGTGTCCCCATCCAGTTCCCTTCATTTGGCCCTTCGACCTCACTCCTGTCCCTGTTATCTCATTAGTTGTCCTCCGAATCACTTGGCTTCCAGGTCCCGTGGATCCTCCCCTTAGGCTGGGGGGAGGTCCTTTAGCAGTGGGCAGGCTTCCGCTCGCCCACTTCCTGGATCCCAATAGGAAAGCAGCAGCCAGTGAGCTGCTGTGGCTACTCTGTCAGTTCCAAGGCAGTGCAGCCTGGCTCAATGGTTGCCTAGCAGCAAATCAAATCATGGAGCAGGCCACCAGCTGGTCTAGTTGGTCTGGTCCCTAACAGCACTTCCCCCCCTTTCAGGGCTGCCTCCTAGGAACCCTGGGGCCAGATTTCTCTGGGTAGGCCCAGTGGAAGGCACACAGGAGGTCCAGGGTGTGGACATGTTTCATAGGTTCCCATGAGCCCTCCTCCAGGCTGTATCCCTCCTAGTAAGTCAGATATGGGAGTCTTCCCCAGACTCAGCAGGAGTCTAGAATCTGCTGGACCATGTATTCCTCTTGGCCCTGATTATTGATGGAAGAGGCAGAGTAGTGTGGTGTGGGAAGGGATTCTCAAAAAAAGGTTTGAAGAGGGAGCCATGGAACACGGGGCGAATCTTAAGGATTCTGGCAGCTGCAATTGAAAAATTACAGGGTTAAGTTGTTCCATGATTGCAAATGGCCTTAAATACTTGTGGTGCAGCTTTGCAGACAGACTGGTGGATCACAGGTTTTGTGCAGACAGCCAAACCTTATCCCTTACTGTGAGGTTGGGGGTCGGCTGATGGTGTTGGTTGGTGTGGCGCCTGTATGCTGTCTTAGCCTCTTCTAACTGGTGCCTGAGTTCTTCATGTACTTGGTAAATGTGTGGAGTGCGGTCCGCAACAGTGGGCACTGGCAAGTTGAGGGGAATTTCAGGGTGATACTAAGGGTGGAACCCATAATTCATGAAGAAAGTTGTCTGTTGGGTCACAGCATGTGTGGAGTTGTAGGTGAATTCGGTGTGGGTAATCATTGCTAGCCAATAATGCGGATAGTACATACTGCTCCAGGACTCTCTCCCTGACTGTTGGAACTAGAATGTTAAGCAGTTGAGGTACAAGGTTTGATGCCTCTGAGATGCAGAAATTCCTGCCAAAAGCGGGAAACGAACTGGGACCCCCCAGTCACATACTATGCTTGTAGGCAACTCATGAAGGTGAAAGATGTTGTCTTCAAACAGTGGGGAGGCTGCAGCATGGTATAAAATATGCCATCTTTATCAGGAAATCATCCACCACTAGAATTGTAGTGGACACTTGGGAGGGCGATAGTTCCACAATGAAATCCATTGATACGATGGCCCAAGGCTGAGGTGGAGTGGGCAAGGGTTGAAGGAGACTGAGCTGTTTTGCATGGGGGGGCGGGGTTTGGTCCAGGCACAGAGGTCACAGGACCGAATGTAAGTTGCTACCGAAGGGTGGAGGGCCAGCCACCTGAAACTCCTCAACACCAGGGCCTGGGTCTTGAATAGACCAAAGTAACCTGCTAGAGGAGCATTGTGGCAGATTCATAGGACTTACAGCCTCAGTAGGCCATTGGGTACAGAATTCTATTGCACCCGGTGAGGCAGGCTGGGCATTGGCACTGTCTAGGGCTTGGTGGTTCTGAATTGCGAAGGGATGTTGGTCAATAGGGAACATATGGAAGGTCATGGACATTGGTACCCAAAATGAAATTTGATAATTTGAGGATCCTGGATTTGAGAATCCTCTTCATCAGGTTCACAATATACCGTATCTGCCCTCCCATTCCTGGTCCCAGGGGCAGTAGGTCACCATGAAGTTGAATCATGTAAATAAGAGGGACCAACAGGCCTGTCACTGATTTAGATGCTGAGCTGTCTTCAGGAATTCCAGGTTCTTGTAGTTGGTAAGGACTTGGATTGGGAACCTGGCACCTTCCAGGAGATGCTGCCATTCCTTGAAGGCTGCTTTTATGGCCAGTAGCTCTTTGTCAAAGATGTGATAGTTTTGCTCCACTGAGGTGAGCTTGTGCAAGTAAAAGTGCAAGGGTGATGCTGAACTGCTCCCAATGCAAAGTTCGAGGCATCTGCTTCTACTGTAAATGGCTGGCTTGGGTCAGGGTAAACCAAAATATGGGCTGTGATGAATTATTCCTTTAGGCACTTGCCACTTATGCCTCTGAGGACCAAGAATAATGGCTCCCTTCTGCAGGAGGACTGCGATTGGGTCCAAGAAACTCTGGATGAATCTATAGAAGCTGTTGAAGCTCAGAAAAAGTTGCACCCCACAGATGTTCCTGGGTGTCACCCAGTCAGTTATGGCTGTCACTTTGTGTGGGTCCATGGCCAGTCCTTCAGGAGAGATGATGTAGCCAAGAAACTGTACTGTGTCCCTCTTTAACTGCGATTTCTCTGGCTTGGCATACAGGCAGTGTTGGAAAAGCCTTTCTAAGGCACTCCTTACATGCTGGTCATGCTGTGCTTGAAAAAATAAGATAGATAATGGGTCCAGCATGTTCTGAAAAATATCATTGATAAAATGTTAGAAGATCACATGAGCGTTACACCGACTGAATGGGATGTCCCAGTATTCAAAGTGTCCATACCAGGTGTGGAAGGTGGTTTTCCAATCATCTCCTTCTCACACTTGCACTAGCTTATAGGCCCTGCTAAGGTCTAACTTCGTAAAAATTTGGGTAGACTGTAATTAGGCTAGGAGCTCATGAATGAGGGGAAGTGGATAACTGTTCTGAACCATCACCTTGTTGAATGCCTGGTAGTCAGTGCAGGGTCTCAGGGAACCATCCTTTTTAATGAAGATCATGGCCCCTGCTGAAGAGGTAGATGGACAGATAAGATAAACCTCTCCTGCAGATAGAAGTGAAGGGCCTGGAGCTCTGGTTTGGTTTGGAAGGGGCGTATATATGGCCAAAGGGAATTTTGGTGCCTGGCTGAAGGTTGATTGGGCAGTCATATTTGCGGTGTAGGGGCAGGGTATTTGCATTTCCCATGTTAAATACATCTGCAAAGTCATGGTACTTGCGAGATATTTTGGGGCAGCAGACAGGACAGCTGGGGACGTGCCCATCTCCTGTGGTCCCATTCCCTTGCAGCAGGGGTTCCCTGGACGATGATACAAGTTGCAGAGGATACCAGTTCTCTCTATACCCTTGGGAAGGCAAATTGTTGGCAGTACTGGGAGCAAAAGCATATTGTCCCTTTTTGCCAATGGATACACGGGTCATGGGCAGCAAGAAAAGACATTCCCAAGATGACTGAAGAGTGGGAGGCCCAAATCAATCTGAACTGAAGGGTCTCCTGGTGCTTCTGGCAGGTAACAACCTCTAAAGGAGTGGCCCGATGGGTGGTAGATCTTGAGTCCTGGAGCAGCCTATCAATGGTTTCCACCAGCTCCAGGGAATTGTTATGCAAGGTAGGGCCCCATAGGCCTTAGCCGCAACCTGGGCCATAAAGTCAAACAGAGCCTCCAGGTAGACCACTGGGCTCACCGGGAGTAGGAGCTGCAATGGCAGTCCGAAAAGCATGAGTTTGCAGGTGCTGCCATCCCAACAGAAGCACATGGAGGTCAAGAGTCTCTGGAGGGTGAAAGGGATCTGCCCAGCCCAGACTCCCTTTATCAGGTCTGGGGATTGGCATTTCCCACCACAAAACTGTTTTGATCTTTGAAAGTCATCTTGGGGTGACATATCCTCTGCCCCCACAATACAGACCCTGGCCCAAAGTTTGGCGTTCGTGCTTCTCAGCCTCAGACAGACATGGGTGGGCCCGATTATATTCCAGACCCTGGAGTAGGGTATGTGGTTAAGGCATTGGAGGCAAGGGCATCGTCAGGGCTTGAGGAGCTGGGTCACATTCATGGCGCTGCTTGGTAAGGTGGTATCGGAATTGCTGACGTAGGTTGAGTGGGTTATTGACACAGAATGGCCATCTCATCATCCTTCAGATCAAGTTGAACCTTATGACACTGTGTGGCCTCATTCCACTTGGTGTCAGCAGAGAGACAATGGAATTTGGCAGCATACTGGGCAGCTGATCAATGTCCTTGCCATAGCGTTTGCAGCATGACTTCAACAGTTCAGGTGCGGTGGGGTCACCAAAAATAATGAACATGATCAGAATGAACTGCTCCAACTGGCTCAGGAGGGGGCTGAACTGTTCCAAATTTGGGGAGGCTCAGTCCAAGGCCTCCTCAGTGAGCAGACTAATGATGAGCCCTCAGTCCTGGTCTGTGGGGAATGCTTGGGGGTATAGCAAGAAAAGGACCCAGCATAGGTTTAGGAAACTCAGAACTGGCCAAGATCACCATTAAATGTGTCTGGGAGCAGGGCCTTCAGCTCCTGGGAGGCTGGAGCCAGAGTTAGCAGTGAAGCTGCCTGGGTTTGTAGGGCCACATTCTGCACCTGCAGGGTGGACACCTGCCTGCAAGTTCTGTACAGCCCCCATCAGTTCTGCCAGGGACAAACTGGCCTCAGTGGGGTCCATGCTGGTGAGGGGGGCCCTATCCTTTGTATTGGTCTGCTCAAAGTTCTGCTGACTGGGTTGTGAGTGGTCAGGTTTAGTGGTTTAAATGAGAGTTCGGCCTACCAGTTAGAGCTGGGTCTAGAGTGCGGGGGCAGAGTCCAGAATGAGCCAAGGGTCAATACACGATAAGCAGTCATTAGCCAGAGGTGGAGCTGAGGATTGAAGCCAGAAGCCAGAGAGGAACAGGGGCTGGAGTCGGAGCAGGCAGAGGGCTGAAACTGAAGCAGGTTCGGAAACAAGGTCAGAGCAGGATAGGAATGAAGCAGGAAGCTGGAGCAGGGCTGGAACAGAGGAGGAGCAGGGACTGGAAGGAGGCTGGAGCAAGGGCTTGGAAGCAAGAGCAGGACAAGTGCAGCCACAGGCATGGTATATGTTGAGCAGCTGTTGATCTGCTGTGGGAGCCAGGCTATAAGCTGGGCTGCTAAATCAGCAGCCATATCAGGTGCTATGGCTACTCTGCTAGTTCCAAGGCAGTGCAGCTGGGCTTATTGGTTTTCTAGTAGCCAAGTTAGCTAGGAGCTGGACAGCAGCTGGTCTGGCCCCTGATACTGACATACACAATCAGCCTCTACTACCCCACAAACACACACAAAACAACAAAGAACTCAAATTTGCTCATTTCTACAGCAAGTAGGGGGTGAAAAAATGGACGGGCCTACTTAAACTCTGTTCCAGACTTCCCGAAGTTTGTGGGTATTTGGATTAGAGGTTTTGGTTGGGCCAATTTCTAATATGAAAATAGGGTAAATTCCAGACAGCTTCTACATTGACACAGGAAGAAAAGGAATGGCAGAAGATGCTTCACGCTGTCAATTTTTCAGCTGCATGGGAGCCAGAATGTGGCTCCCACGTAGGGTGACCAGATGTCCCGATTTTATAGGGACAGTCCTGATTTTTGGGTCTTTTTCTTAAATAGGCTCTTATTACCCCCCACCCCGTCCTGATTTTTCACACTTGCTGCCTGGTAACCCTACTCCCATGCAGTGTGTGTAATTCCTCTTGACAAACCTACCTACTGTGCACCCCCTTCGAATGCACTTGAAGCACAATCTGGCCTATGATCAGCAGAGTAGATATCATAGAACTGGAAGGGACCTCAAGAGGTCATCTAGTCCAGTCCTCTGCACTCATGGCAGGACTAAGTATTATCTAGATCATTCCTGACAGGTATTTGTCCAACCTGCTCTTAAAAATCTCCAGTGATGGAGAATCCACAACCTCCATAGGCAATTTATTCCAGTGCAAACTACCCTGACAGTTAGGAAGTTTTTTCTAATGTCCAACCTAAACCTTCCTTGCTGCAATTTAAGCCCCATTACTTCTTGTCCTATCCTCAGAGGTTAAGAAGAACAATTCTTCTCCCTCCTCCTTGTAACAAAATTTTATGTACTTGGAAACTGTTATCATGTCCCCTCTAAGTCTTCTCTTTTCCAGACTAAACAAACCCATTTTTTTCAGTCTTCCCTTATAGGTCATGTTTTCGAAACCTTTAATCATTTTTGTTGCTCTTCTCTGGATTTTCTCCAATTTGTCCACATCTTTCCTGAAATGTGGTGCCCAGAACTGGATACAATACTCCAGTTGAGGCCTAATCAGCCTTGCTTACAACACTCCTACTAATACATCCCAGAATGATGTTCACTTTTTTTGCAACAGCGTTACACTGTTGACTCATATTTAGCTTGTGGTCCACTTAGCTTATGACCCGCAGATCGCTTACCGCAGTGCTCCTTCCTAGGAAGTCATTTCCCATTTGTATTTGTGCAACTGATTGTTCCTTCCTTCCATTTGTCCTTATTGAATTTCATCCTATTTACTTCAGACCATTTCTCCAGTTTGTCCAGATTGTTTTGAATTTTAATCCTATCCTCCAAAGCACTTGCAACCCCTCCCAGCTTGGTATCATCCACAAACTTTATAAATGAACGCTCTATGCCATTACCTAAATCATTGCAGGGTTGTATGGAATAACAACTTTGATAGATAGGATTGGGAAGGAATCATCCCTTACACTTTGATTATGATAAGCAGCATCCTGAAGCTTCACACACCAATGGTTTTTTACTGTCAACAAGTTTCATAAAAATGTATGTGCTTAATGGGAGGAAGAGAACTGATGGGGAAGATACCATACAATTATTAGACTTGGTAGTATGGAATATTGATGGACTCAGGGAGAGCTTGAACTGGGGACGGTGGGGGGAAAGGGGGAATTGATGCTTGATGGCATGGCAGGAGAAGGCCTAATGGATTTGTGTTGAGCTAACTGATGGGTTTGCAGTGGGGCTGGTGAAATTGGGAAGGGGGCTGTATAGAGGTTTTGAAATATATTCAGATTTGATATAGATTTTGTAACTCTAAGATGCAAAGCCCATGTTTGAGAAGGCATTTGGGGAGAATTAAGATGGCTATAGAGAGAGCTTAGTTTTTATCTAGAAAGAATATAGGGGATGGGAGGTTCTGAATTATAATATGTAGTTGACCAGTGATTGTTATGTGGTGAAGGGTGAGGATTAATGTGTTGTTTTGGCTTTGTAATTATTCCGTATTTTTAATTAATACCAAAGGTGCCTAGAGTTTCATATAGGCATTCTTTTATGTTGTATTTATATCCAAACATATTTTCCCCCTTTCTTCCATCCCTCTCCCCATCAATTTTTAACACAGTAAGTATTAAAGCATTACAAAAGTTTTAGGCGCTCTTTCCATGCTGGCTATCCTGGCAGTATATATACTGTTCTACTCTCTCCCACAAGCTGTCTCGCCCACAACCAAATTGAATTAGACAGTATAGGCAGGTTTGTTAGAGACAATATTGTCTCGGACAAAACAACAACAAAACCCCCCAAAATGACATAACTAAGCTCACCGTAGCCTGTTTCCTCATTCTGGACACGACCTACCAACAGACTTAGTAACTCTAGTGACTTTTCAGTATTCTAAGCATAGCCAGTTGCTTCCATATACAAACTCTCCCAGGACTGTACAGCTTACATCTGTTGTAAACGTGCACAGGAAAAAGTGAGAGTGCTTTATAGGATGCACATGGGATGTACTGTCTTGCAGAATATATAGGAAAGCTAACCCTATCAAAGGGTTTTGGGAATTAATTTAGAACAAGGAGGCATTTCACCACTTACACAAACATTGGATACGCTATTCTATCTTGACATGACAACACAAAACACCAATGTGTCATGTTTTTATATTCCACACTGGCAGAGTAATTTTCACTCCCTATTCTCCATTTCTGGAGGCAAGCTACACTGCACAGAAGTAGTACAGTGGTGGCTAACAGCAGGATAGATTGCTATTGGAGCACTAGCATGGCAAATTGATTTACAGTCTGGCTTGTTTGTTGCTTGGCTCACAACACTTTAGGAAAATGTCACACTTTAGGGAGAGATGGTCTGAGAGTCTCGTCTCCATTTGCGCTCACTCTAAAAATGGTTTTTTGTTTTTTGTTTTTTTTTTAGTGCATCTAAAAATGGAGGGAGGGAATGTACTGGCTAGAGTCATGCATGGAGTGGCTAGATGCTGTTCAAACATCCTCTACCTGTATCTCTACCAGTTCACTCTGTCTTAACTGTAATACCCTTTGCTATTGGTGCCAGAGCTGACATGCTGACAGTGCTGACAGTGCCAGAGCTGACATGCTGCTGCAAATTATGAACCAATAGTATAAAATGTAGTATTCTGAGACACGATCAAAGGCAACTAAAGTGCAGAACTGTGCAAAACATTCATGTGAAACTTACTCAGGTATGTCCTGGGTTGGTGGCTAGTTCCATTTAACCACCTCACCTCATGCTCATGAAAGATCCAAAATCACAAACCTCTTCCCCCACCCCCACCTCCCAATTGCATTTCCTCACTCCCCACAGCAACATTTCTCCTTCCTCAGCAAGCCCTGGGACTCCTCCTCCATCTTTGCCTCTGATGTATTTGGGGGCTCAGTGACTTCCTCATTCTTCAGGGGTCATTGGGTGGCTGCTCTCTGCCAGCAGGCTCTTTAGGGGTTACCAAGTACAGGATGATAATTAGTTCATAAAGTGTCCTTTGCTTATTTCCTTCATGCTGTACAGTGAGTAGAAACATGCTATAAGGTGGATAGAAGGCTGGCTAGATTGTCGGGCTCAACGGGTAGTGATTAAGGCTTGATGTCTAGTTGGCAGCTGGTATCAAGCGGAGTGCCCCAGAGGTCGGTCCTGCGTCTGATTTTGTTCAACATCTTTGTTAATGGTCTGGATGATGGGATGAATTGCATCCTTAGCAAGTTCGCAGATGACACTAAGCTGCGGGGAGAGGTAGATACGCTGGAGAGTAGGGATAAGGTTCAGAGTGACCTAGACAAATTAGAGAATTGGGCCAAAAGAAATCTGATGAGGTTCAGCAAGGACAAGTGCAGAGTCCTGCACTTAGGAAGGAAGAATCCCATGCACCGCTACAGGCTGAGGACCAACTGGCTAAGCAGCAGTTCTGCAGAAAAGGACCTAGGGATTACAGTGGACGAGAAGCTGGATGTAAGTCAGCAGTGTGCCCTTGTTGCCAAGAAGGCCAATGGCATATTGGGATGTATTAGTAGGAGCATTGCCAGCAGATCGAGGGAAGTGATTATTTCCCCTCTATCCAACACTGGTGAGCAGGGCCGGTTCTAGGCACCAGCACTCCAAGCATGTGCTTGGGGCGGCACTTTCCAAGGGGCGGCAGTCTGGCTCCTTTTTTTTTTTTTGCTTGGGGTGCAAAAAGCCCGGAGCCGGCTCTGAGGGGAGGTGAGCTGCTGTGGTGGGGGGCGCGGGGAGGGCCGCAGGAAGTAACCCTGGGGGGGGCAGAGGAACCGCTCCCCCCCTCAGCTTACCTCCGCTCCGCTGCTGCCCGCTCCCCCGAGCGTGCTGCCGCGCCGCTTCTCCCTCCCTCCCAGGCTTGCCGCGCGAATCAACTGTTTTGCGGCAAGCCTGGGAGGGAGGGGGGAGAAGCGGAGTGGCGGCGCACTCGGGGGAGCAGGCGGCAGTGCAGCGGACCAAACCCCAGCTACCGCTCTTCCCTTCACATCTCACCCAGCACCTCTACTTAGGAAGCTGCTGTGGGGTGCTCTCAGAGTTTCACTGGTAGACACTGGACATGATGCCGATGAGTCATGCTTCCAGATTCATACCTGCAAAGCCCTTCCTCCCCATTGTCACAGAGATGTGCTCTCTGGTGATGTATACATTGAGCTACCCTGCACCATCTAGGTTTTCCTGGAAAGTCCCTCATTCAAGCACTGACCCAAGCTATGCCCTGCTTACGCTTCTGAGTTGTGACAAACTTCTAACCCAGCCAAATTAGAAACAGCCACACTTACAGCAAACACACTGATCCATTTGCTTGCATGATAAATCCCTTTCACACACGCTTTTTGTCTGGCTTTATCTTTTTTAGGCTCTCTCTTCACCGCTTATAAAGGTGGTTTTATAAAGCAAGATAACACACGTAGGGTAGTTATCTCACTGTAAAATCCTGCTGGAGACCCGGCACCCGTCGTTTTTACCACAAGCTAGGTAGGTAAGGTCAGTGGTATCTCTCTCCTCCTGTGGTTAACCTTGCCTAGCCTGTTCCCAGTAAAGTACCTGTCATCACTCTGTTTTTGCAGCAGGATAGCTCACAGGCATTAGTTATTCCGGGATACAAACACACAGGGAAGACAAGCCCTTAGACCCTGAGCCAGGTGGGCACGGTGCTTCCAGTGTGTTTGGAAAGCGCCTAGCATCGGGAAGCTCCAGCAAGTTAAATAATGCCAATAAGATTATTGATGGAAGAGGCTGCAGGCGTGGCTGGGAGGATTGCCGCAAAACAGCTGATTCGTGCGGCAAGCCTGGGAGGGAGAGGTAGGAGGGGAAATGCGGCACGCCCGGGGGAGGAGGCGGGGCTGGGGATTTGGGTAAGGGGTTGGAATGGGGCGGGAAAGGGGAGGAGTTGGGGCGGGGCTTGGGGGGGCATGGAAAATTTTTTTTGCTTGGGGCAGCAAAAAACTTGGAGCCGGCCCTGCCGGTGAGGCCACACCTGGAGTATTGCACCCAGTGTTGGTCCCCCACTACAGAAGGGATGTGAACAAACTGGAGAGAGTCCAGCAAAGGGCAACGAAAATGATTAGGGGGCTGGGGCACATGACTTACGAGGAGAGGCTGAGGGAACTGGGGTTATTTAGTCTGCAGAAGAGAAGAGTGAGGGGAGATTTGATACCAGCCTTCAACCATGTGAAGGAATATTCCAAAGAGGATGGAGCTCGGCTGTTCTCAGTGGTGGCAGATGACAGAACAAGAAGCAATGGTCTCAAGTTGCAGTGGGGGAGGTCTAGGTTGGATATTAGGAAACACTATTTCACTAGGAGGGTGGTGAAGCACCGGAATGGGTTACCTAGGGAGGTGGTGGAATCTCCATCCTTAGAGGTTTTTAAGATCTGGCTTGACAAAGCCCTGGCAGGGATGATTTAGTTGGTGTTTGTCCTGCTTTGAGCAGGGCATTGGACTAGATGACCTCCTAAGGTCTCTTCCAACCCTAATATTCTATGATTCTATGCTCCCATTCTCACAGCAGCCAGCTCATTGAAAGGGATCAGTGCACTTAACACCTCATAACTTCTACTAGATGCCCTAAAGGTGTTACCCAAAGTGGGGAGGCCCAAAAGCTAGAGTAAGACATTAGCCAAAATATTTTTGTACAGAATTTTGTTTCCTTTTGACTTTCTAAAATAACAGCAGGTTTTTCACCTTTACTTCCATATTTGCAGAAGCATTAGAGCTCCAGGGTCATCCTTCTTTAATAACAACAACAATAACAAAAGGTTTCCTAGAATTATTTATCATAGCATCTATCTTAATGGCAGGCAGATTTCCAAAATGAGTGAGAAACATACAGGAACATCAGCCTTAGTCATTCTGTAGGGTATGTCTACACTAGCACTTTTGTCGGTAAAACTTATGTCCATCGGGGGTGTGAAAAAACCACACCCCTGCCCGACAAAAGTGCTGGTGTGGATAGCGCTATTTTGGCTGGAGATGCTTTCCTGCCAATATAGCTAATATAGCTACTGCCGCTCATTGGGGTGGTTTAATTATGCCGGCAGGAGAGCACTCTCCTGATGGCATAGAGCAGGGGTGGGCAAACTACGGCCCGAGGGAACCGCAGCCAATGGGAGCTTCAGCGGAGGTACTCGCAGGTGAGGGCAGCACCCTCTGCCCCTCCCTACTCCAGAGGCCACAGAGACGTGGTGCCATCCGCTTCTGGGAGCGGTGGGGCGCAGGGCCAAAAAATCAGGACAGGAGGTGGGTGGTAATAGGTGCCTATATGAGAAAAAGACCCAAAAATTGGGACTGTCCCTATAAAATCGGGACATCTGGTCACCCTAGCCCTGTTGCGCACTGCTGCCACCCTGGAGCCACTCGAGGTAAGCAGCGCCAGGCTGGAGCCCGCACCCTGAACTCTTCCTTCACCCTGCACCCCAACCCCCTGCCCTGAGCCCCCAAACCCCTGCCCTGAGTCCCCTCCCACACTCCAAATCCCTCCCTGCACCCCAACCCACTGCCCTGAGCCCCCTCCTGCACTCCACACCCCCTCCCCCAGGCCCCTACCCTGAGCCCCCTTGTACACCCTGCACTCCTCCTGCACCCCAACCCTTGCCCTGAGTCCCTTCATGCACACCGCACCCCCTCCCACACCCCACACTCCCTCCCATACCCCAACCCCCTACCCCAGCCCTACATTCATGGCCCTGCATGCAATTTCCCCACCAGATGTGGCCTCGTGCCAAAAAGTTTGCCCACCCCGTCATAGAACAACTACATGGGAGACCTTACAGAGGCACAGAACAAACATCCCTAGGTAAACTGTCCCAATGGTTAATAACCCTCACTGTTAAAAATGTACACATTATTCCTAGTCTGAATTTGTCTAGCTTCAGCTTTCAACCATTTGATCTCATTATGTCTTTTTCTCCTAGATTAAAGAGTCATCTATTATCAGAAATCTCTTCCCCGTGTAGACACTTGTAGCTAGTGATCAAGTCACTTCTCAGCCTTCTCTTGGATAAATTAAATAGATTGAGCTTCTTTGGTCGCTCACTGTAAGGCTTGTTTTCCAGACCTCAAATAATTTGTTAGCTCTTTTTTTGAACCCTTTGAATTTTTCAACATCCATTTTGAAGTGTTGACACCAGAACTGGAAAAAATATCACAGTAATGGTCTCAATACACCCGTACAAAATGGTAATACTATCTCCCTACTCCTACTTGATACTCCCTTTCATATACATCCAAGAATTATGGTTACTCTCTTACCTACAACATTGCACGGGGAGCTCATGTCAAATTGGCAATCTTCCATGATTCCTAAATCATTTTCAGAGACGACTGCTTTCCAGGTCACAGTCTGCCATCATATAAGTGTGACCTATATTTCTTGCTCCTAGATTGATGACCTGGCATTTGACTGTGTTTAAGAACATATGTTTTTCAAGGGGCCCTATCTCATCAACTAACTGAGGTCTGTATAACCAGCCTATCACCATTATTATTTACCACTACACCAATTTTTGTCATCTGCAAATTTTACCAGCAATTATTTTATATTTTTATGCAGTTAACATTTTACACCTTTTAAATTCATTGAGATGATAGATAAAATACCTAGGGATCTAATGCTTGGGGAAAGGTTTTGAAAACACATTTTGTGCAAGAGCAATAAAAATTTAAATCTACAATGGAAAGTGGCGAATTTGTGGCCATCTATTTTACTTGGAATTCAGAATGAAAATATACTAGTATTTTAAGGACAATAAAGAATTACATGTGACTGGCTTAGATGCATACATTTTTCTGATCTTCTTTCGATGTCTGGTCATTAGAGACTGGTGAATACTGAAAAAAGTCTGAATATTTATTTGAAAATTCAAACTAGTAAGCTTTCATTGTGTTCAACCCTATTGGAGGTTTGCTTTCTGTGAACAGTCTTATGAATGAATGCAGAGTGAATTTTTGGTAAATACTCATAAGGGAAAATTTTAAATTAATAAATTCAAAGTATTGGCCCTGGAAGCCTGCTTGTAAGAGTTATGTTCATCCTCAGGGAACAGCAACACACCATGTGACCAATATATCCCATCAAAACTAACTAATGCACATCAAATTGTGAACTCTATCAACAACCTGCTTGTGAACAAGCATCCATGTTACAAGCGGGCTTGGCTAGGGGCTGGGTGCTACCAGAGCTCAGCAGTGGAGGTGCACAGGATTTAAACAAATATCTGGCTCTCAGGTGGATGTAGCTAGGAGCTGGATGACAAAGTGAGAGAGGGTGTTAGCCACTCCTTTTTAATAAACGGAATGGATATTACCAGTGGGCATTGCTGGTAATGTAAAACCCGCATAGACCGGCAGCTGCAATGGCAGAAAGGCAGATGTAGATTTTAACTCCCTTACTCTGTGTCAATGTCATAGGTGCATCCGAAGAAGCGGGTTTTTTACCCACGAAAGCTTATGCCCAAATAAATCTGTTAGTCTTTACGGTGCCACCGGACTCCTCGTTGTTTTTGTGATCGGTGTGTGTAGCAAGGTGCTGGCAGCCCCATAGTTCAGCTTCAGCCAAGAGCTATGTTTCAGAGTAGAACCATGCTTCTAATCAACTGTGCCAATGGATCCCAGTAGGATAAGTAGAGGATGTCAATTGCTGAGTTTTCATAGACAGCATAGTGGAAACTCTAAATTCAGGCAATTAGTATGTTTTAATTCCTTCATTTTCTACTCTTAGACTACAATTCAGAGAATAAGAAGTTATGAAAAACAGTACAGTATCAAATAACTATGCTAGTCTCTGTTGTGGGAATTTTAATTTGTTTTATATACTAAAAACGCTAAACTTTGTCTTTGACTTATGGAGCAGGAGTGATTATGTTGGAGACATGCCTTCCGGTGTTTACTTTCCTTTAGAACTTTCTGCATAGCTGTCATCATGTCCTTTCCCTAGTCCCCATTAAATAGGTTTCACAATTTTTCTTTAAGCATACATTTTTAATGTTAGATATTTCACTATAATCAATCCACAAAGCAAGGGACCCACTGGCAGTTTCTATGTTCTCTAATACAATTATCATATATTTGACCATTATTTACCAAGTTAAATCAGGTTCAAGTAGAAAGATTTTCTAAGTGCAGTTATCCTCCCAGAGCAGTGAAATTTAATTAAAAGCATATTGTCTTTTCAATCAGAAGATGGGGGTGGAGTAGGAAGTATTTAATTGATAAATACTTAACTGTAATTTTATATTTATCACCCCAAATGTAAGAAAAGTTCACGATTTGCACTATAAAGCCTTAACTGCTGAAGATATGGATTTGCTTAGCTTATATTATGTTAAACCATCTCTGTTAAATTAAGCTCTTTTGAATGGTCTTTTGATTGTAGTTGTCAAAAATAATGAAAAACTCGCCAAAACAAGTTGACTTCAATTGCCACATGATTCCTGACCTTCTCTAGAAAAGTCCAAGAGACATAAGAGATCAGGAACTTTAAAAATTAGGGTGACCAGGCGTCCGGTTTTTAAAGGGACAGTCCGTATTTAAGCCATCCTGGAAGTGTCCCGACTTTTTCTTAAAAATGGGCAAATTGTCCCATATTTTCTGTCTCCCCCGCATCAGTAGTGGTGGGTCCTGCCGCTGGCTAGATCCCTGCTTGCCAGCCGCCCGCCCACCAGCAGTGAGTGTGAGGGTGCAGTGGCTGATGATGGGGGTGGGTGTGCAAAGCTGGTGGCAGTGTGAAGCTGCTGCACGCGGAGCCCTGTTGGTCTTCAGCACAGCCCCCACTGCGTGCCAGCTCTCGGCCAGCAGGGCCCCACCCCCTGTCCCGTTTCCTGCTGGCACTGGCTATGAGCTGCGATGGCTGGTGAGTGTCGCCTCTGCTGCCCACCTATCTGCCATTTACTTGCTCACTCTCTGGCTGTCCTCTCCCTGCTCTGCAGCCCTGCTGCTCCTTCATATCTCGTCCCGCTCCCAGTGCTGTGCGGAGAACTAGCTCCTGGTCGGAGCGCTCAGCTCACCAACAGCCTGGTCGACAGACTCCTTCTTCCCCCACTGCCTCTGGCTGGGTCAGCGCCCCTGCAAAGCCCGAGATCCTCCGGCCAGGAGGAGCCGAGCCCTGCGTGTGCCAAAGTCTTTCACAGCACTGGCACGGAGAAGCCTCTCCACCCTCAGCTCAGCTCACGAGTGCGGGGGAAGTGATTTCCAGCCTGTTCATGCCCCAACCCTCCGGGATGGAGCTTAGCACCCTCTTCACCTGCCCCCCTCCACCTCCACCCTTGGGTCCTGCCCCCAGGGAGAGCGGGGCCTGCTGAGCCACTTCTCTGGCCAGGTTCACTGAAGCCCTTGCAGTTAGGTTCCCTGGGCCCTTGTACACAATGCAGTCTTAGAGTTTAACCTCTTCCTGCCTGCGCTGTAGGTGGGGGACAGGAGGTGGCTGGGTTATGTCTGTGGCCAGCAGCCGCCTAGAGGTGTTAGCTGTCTTTCAACACTGTGTGGGCAGGACGGGACAAGCTGCTTCCAGCCACAGGGGATGGGGGGGGGGGAAGAGATGAGCTCTGCAAAGACACGAACCAGGTCATCCCTCCCCCCCTTCTTCCCCTGTGGCTGGAAGCAGCTCCCATCCCTTCCCTTCTGCACAGTGTGGAAAGGCTGCTGCTGGCCATATTCTGGTGTGAACCCTGGCAGAAATCTGGGGAGGGGGGCCATGTGACCCTGCATGCCCCCCACCACGTGTTGCCTCTGGAAGACATGGCGCTGACCCAGGAGAGGTGGGTCCATCCTGGGGGTCCAGCCCAGCATGGAGGGCAGAGAGTGCTGGGCAGGGAGGGTCAGGTCATTTGGTCACTCCCCCCTGTGTGAGAGAGGTATACAGTAATATATGTGTGTGTCACCTCTCCCTGTGTGTGTCACCCCTCCCGGTGTAAATCCTAAAGCCTTAAAGATAAGAAGGTAAATAAAAATAATCCAACTACACAGTATTTCTTTTTAACAGGGGCTCAGTCAACTTGATGTTAATTTGACTTGTTTGTACTGTATAGTTCTGATTGATTGTCATTGAACTCACTTGAATACAAGTAATTTTACCAGGTGTCCCGTACTCAGCATAGGGAAATATGGTCATCCTAGCACAAATAAAGAGAAGGCTGGTGTGCACAGAACTAAAAATTGTTTGTGCTTTACTCCAAATGATCAGGGTCAGAGATAAGAACTGGAGTTTTCATGAAAGCTTTAGTGGTCACTGTGGCAGATGGAGGACAAGCACAGATCTTGAGGGAGAGCAGAAAACTAAGCAACATTTACTTAAACACAGCAGAAATGAGAACACCAGGAGACTGTATGAATCTTAAGGAAAAAAATTCTTGGGATGACTGGAAAATGGAAGCACAGAGAGCACTGCTGAAGACTAGTTCCCCATGGTTATTATTAATTAAACACTAACAAATGTTCAGCACCATAAAAGGCAGAAAATGAAGGAAGTGCCAAATACTGCAAGAGGATCTGTGTGGATGGACGGACCTCTGCATCCACAAACTGACTTCAGTTGGGCTTCTTGAAGGATTGGAGAATCAGGGCTTATCTACACTTACAGTGCTGCAACAGTGCAGCTATGCCCAGGGCCAGATTAATTTTTTGTGGGCCCCAGTGTCTAGACCAAGGCCATGCCCCCCGCTCTGCCCCTGCTCAGCCTCTTCTACCTGAGGTCCTGCTCACATGAGGGGGTAAAGAGGAGGGAACAGGAGCAAGGAGGGGAGGGCACAGAGAGGAACTGGCCCATGCCAGCTGGCTTGGGTTAAGGGGCTATTTAATTGTGGTGTAGGGCTTTGGGCTGCAGCCCAAGCTCCGGGACCCTCCCACCTCACAGTTTTTAATGGCAGTGTAGACACACCCCATCCGGTCCAGCCTGTTGACAGCAAATGCAAAGGTGTTTTAACCCCGGGACATTAGAGAGGCATCTATTTAGAAGGTGGAACACATTTGTGTTTCTGCTCTCAGCTTTGATGCCTTTTCTCCATTTAGATACTTATGTGGCTCCCTTATGATTTCTGTTATAAGCTGTAACTCCATCAATTTAAGTGAGGATTCTTCTTGGGTAAAATGAAATTGGCTGCTGTGATGGGGTGTCCACCCCACACTTGCCCTAAAAGGGTTAAGGCAGATTGAGAAGGTAGGGTTACCATATTTCAGCGAGCAAAAAAGAGGACGGGAGGAGCCCCGCCCTAGCCCCGCCCCTGCCCCTCCCACTTCCCGCCCCCCCCTGACCTCCCAACCCTCCCCCCGTTCCTTGTCCCCTGACTACCCCCTCCTGGGACCCCTGCCCCTAACTGCCCCCCAGGACTATCTAAGCCTCCCTGCCTCTTGTCCCCTGACTGCCCCAACCTTTATCCACACCCCCACCCCCAGACAGACCCCTGGGACTCCCACGCCCCATCCAACCACTCCCCACCCACTGACAGCCCCCCCCCAGAACTCCCAACCCATCTAAACCCCTCTGCTCCCTGTCCCCTGACTGCTCCGATCCCTCTCCGCACTCCTGCCCCCTGACAGCCCCCCCCAGAACTCCCAACCCATCTAAACCCCTCTGCTCCCTGTCCCCTGACTGCTCCGATCCCTCTCCCCACTCCTGCCCCCTGACAGCTCCCCCCCAGAACTCCCAGCCCCCTACCCCCCCCGCTCCTTGTCCCCTGACTGCTCCGATCCCTCTCCCCACTCCTGCCCCCTGACAGCTCCCCCCAGAACTCCCAACCCATCTAAACCCCTCTGCTCCCTGTCCCCTGACTGCTCCGATCCCTCTCTCCACTCCTGCCCCCTGACAGCTCCCCCCCAGAACTCCCAGCCCCCTACCCCCCCCCCCGCTCCTTGTCCCCTAACTGCCCCCTCCTAAGACCCCCCCCAACTGCCCCCCAGGACCCTACCCCCTACCTGTACCCTGACTGCCCAAAACTTTCTCCACTGCCCCCAAAAAGCCCCCCCTGTTTCTTGACCTCCACCTCCAGAACCTTCCTGCCCCCTGACCTCCTTACCCTGCTGCTCAGAACAGAGTTGGGCTCTGTGCAGCCGAGCGGGACACGTGGCTGAGCTCCCGAGCACAACAAAACCCGGTCTGGCCCTGCACAACAAAACCCGGTCTGGCCCTGCACAGTGTTGCCGGACTGGGCTGCAAGGCAGCTGCTGGCTCAGAATGCAGGGCGGATCCGGCTCCTCTACAGCTGCTCCCGAGTCCAGCCCGGGACTTCCCTGCAGCCCTCCCAGCCACTCTCTGCTAATCCCGGACATTGTGAGAGCTTTGCAAATTCCCCCGGACGCTATTTTTAGCACACAAAAGGAGGACATGTCCGGGGAAATCCGGACGTATGGTAACCCTAGAGAAGGGGGCTAATTAACCCAAGAGGCCACAGCTGAGAGGAATCGGGTGGCTAAGCAATCCCCAGATGAGGAGGAAGGAGCTGGGCTGGGACTACAAAGACAGGAAATTGGAAGCAGAGAGGGCTGCTGGGAGAGTCTGGGAGGAGTGTTTGGAGGCTACAGGGACAGGTAGCTCACAGTTTCTCCCTGGGAGAGGGAAGTTAGGAGGCTGGCAAGCCTGGAGTGCTAGATTGTAAAAAAGCCTTAGGGAAAGGCAGTAAGACCTAGAAGCAAATGGACCTTGGAGGCTGACTAGGGGATCCCTGAGCTGAAACCTGGATTAGAGGGTGGGCTTGGGCTCCCATGCTAGCCACTGAGGGAGTGGCACTATGTGGCAGTGAATGGGCACACTGCACAGGATTTGCTGGAGAAACCCTTTGGCACCTGGAAGGGGAAAATATGTGTAATGACTGGGCTGGAAGGCTGAGTCACAAAGACGCAGCAGCCCATGAAGCAAGAGAGGGATGGTAGACCCAGGGAGAGAGGCAGAGGCCCATGTACAACTGTGGGAAGGAGTGTTGACCTGGTGAGCTCTTCCCCAGAGTGACCAGGAGGAAATGCCATCCTAGCAGTGTACAGAGCACCCCCATCACAGCTGCCACAGCTGTGCTATCAAATTACCATCCCATAATGGTACCAGGAAGTGCTCAGGAGTTTGAAATGCTTGCAAGGGTTGGTAATACTGGCTTAAGGTTCAGGAAATAATATATTTTATCTATCTCCAAAAGGTTAAATCTGAAAACATGTTAAATCTCAGAAGTAGGGAAGGGTACAAGCAATCAGAGGTAGCTGCTGTTGTTGCCTAGGTTAAGAAGCTTGGAAGGATGCCAAGTGAGGGCTTTGCAGAGCACTTAAAAGGCAGCTGTGGTTCAACTGAGGTTTCAGCTACACTAATCATCAGTTGGAAATACTGAAATCAAATGATTGACTTCTGACCATGGAGTCAAAAGTTCATACAATGTGAACTGATACACTTATGATAAAGACCCCCAGTGTCTGTCAGGGCTGGGTGAAACACAATTAACACTGACAAATTAATTTGGAGTGGAAGAGAATAATATTTTTCCACACTCACAACAAAGTATAGCAGTAATGCAGTTTCAGTTCTCCATTAGAATTCTTCACATCCCCTCACTTCTTTGAATCATCAGTCTTTTCAGAAAGTTAGAAAGATACTTAATGGGCAAGGAATTATTTTTACAACCCACACATTGAACGCAGGACATAGTTTATATAACTCAGAAATTGTTTGTTTGTTTTTTTCTAAACATATACTTATAATGCCAAAGTAAGAACCAAAAGACAGAAAACCAAAACATTCAAGCTGGGATCCTGTGTGATAGCACTGGAACTTTGAAATGGTTTGTAACGGATGGTTTTGTCAGCTTGATAGCTAAAGTTCATGTCAGTGTGCAAGTGACTGACAATTGGAAGGCTGTGCCATTCTGAAGGGCAAGAGGGTGAGGAGCAAGTATTCAAACACTGCAGAAATCCAGTTTTTCCATCCAATAAAGAGAAAATCTTATGCACCTAAATTCCATGGGGAGTTTTTCTGACAGTTGACAGCCATTAGGCTTGTTTGATGCTAATTAGGTCAGACAACTATGTAAGCCATTCCTTTGCTGATAACTTCTAAATCTGTGCACAAGCCCACTTCCAGCTTCCTCTGCAGCTGTAGCTCATCTGAATGTCTTATTATTTTGAATGGGAGAAGTGAGTTCTTTAAAATGCAAAATAATGAAGATATCTTAGTGAAGAATTGCATGCCACAGCATGTTGTCCTATCCAATCAGTTTATGAATGAAGATGCAGTCCCTCCTTTTGATGCTTTATTAAAAAAGAATGTTTCACTGAAGCCAGTCGTTTGATTGGATTACTTACAAACTCTAATTCATGGTTGACATGTGAAGCACTGTGCTTACATATAATATACCTAAGATAAACCAGGTCTGATCCTGGGTCTATATGATGATAGTATGCTGACTTCTTACTTTTTTTTTAAATGTACTGAAACAAATAGCCATGCATCAGAAGACAATCAAAACCACTCTTGTTGATTGGACAAGGAAACCATACTTAATTTGGGAATACAAGCACCATCACTAAGCCTTGAATACTAGGAAAAGTTAATAGAATAATATCAGAGGACTTGAGAGTAACACCTGATAGACTAATATGACTGTTAGTAGTAATTGAATACATTGGGAAGGATGATGCCTTTAGACTAGTTGTTGACTGCATAAAAATATTTTGATTCAGAAAGGTTGGTTTATTATAAACAGAAATAGATATGTTTTGGATTCTTCCCTATCCTCCTCTCCTATGTCATGTCTACTTTTTCATTGTGGAATGTCCTGAAATTCATTTTGTTTTGGACGTAGAAATATATTGTGATTCACTAAGAACTAGATTGTGTAACTTCCACTCACTTGGTGAATATTTATACAAAAGTCCTATGGAAGCTAATGAGACTTCTTACTTGAGTAAGTGCTAATCAAAGTGAGTAAGGATTGCAGAATCTAGACTTCAATCTCATAACACCCAGCTTATTCTGTACATATAAGACTGAGTTTATAGCTATGTGATTGTTTTACTTTTAAAAAACCAACAGAATGTGCTTTCTTCCCATGGCTATGCTATCAGCTCATCATCTTTTATTTTGTTTTAGTGTTGGCCATCATGACCCTGTTCCTGCAATGAGCTCACTGCAGGATTGGGGCCTTATTTGTCTGCGTACAAAAAAAAAAGTCTGTACCATAAATCACTGTGATTAGATATAATTTGACATCCCACAATGCAACATGACCTTCTTTCCAGGGTGTTATGGCAAATCCTACAGAGAAGAGTAGCAGATGATGTGGTACCATCTAACTTGTAACTAATCATGTAACTTAATGTAATTATATTTAAGGTTTCTGGTTTTCAGTGTTTTTTCTGATATTCTTTATTCTATGAAAATTATTACTGCTTTCCAACTTGTATATTTTTGTTTTTTGTTTAGAATAAAAATAATTTTAAAAAATTCCAAAGTTTCTTAGTACAAGTTTTCCTCCACTTAATTTTCAAATATAAAGACAGCTCTGTCACATAGCATTGAAAGTCATAAGCTGATCAATTGCACATTCAGCGCGTTCTGTTTCTATGTCTTATTTATCTTCTCAATAACAAATTGATACAATTTGCAGAAAGGTTAAAATAACAAAAAAATACATTTACAAATAATAGTACTACTTCTTTTGAAGAATGAACTGTGAAAAATAACTTCCATGTAGTTTTACAGTTTAAACTTAAAACCAGAAATCTTAATTTCAATATATTGTATAAACTGGCAAAAATAATATTGCACTTCTCATGTTAAGAGGACATGCATGTTTGTCTCTCACCCTCCCTTTCTCCTCCATTTTTTCCCTGGTAAAGAAATCATCATAAGAACTGCTACACCAGTTCAGACCATCTAGGCCAGTATCCAGTCCCCAACAGTGGCCAGTGCCAGAGTTTCAGGAAGAGTGTACAGAACAGGGCATTTGGAGTGATCCCAGCCCGTCTTCCCCCGCCGGTTTCTGGCAGCCAAAGCATGAGGTTGCATCCCTGACCATCCTGGCTAACAGCCATTAATGGACCTATCCTCCATGAACTTATCTTGTTCGTTTTTGAACCCAGTTATACTTCTGGCCATCACAACATAGCATAGCAATGAGTTCCACAGGTTAACTGTATGTTGTGTGAAAAAGTACTTCCTCTTGTTTGTATTAAACTGGCTGCCTATTCATTTAATTGGGTAAGCCCTAGTTTTTGTATTGTGGGAGAGGATACATAACTTTTTCCCCACATCATTCCTGATTTTACAGGAATTTATCTGATTTTATCAGATCCTCCCTTAGTCATCTCTTTGCTGAACAGCCCTAATCTTTTTAATCGCTCCTTGTACGAAAGCTGTTCCATACCCTTGATCATATTTGCTGCCCTTCTCTGAACTTTTTCCAGTTCCACTATAGCCTTTTTGAGATGTGGCGACCAGAACTGGACAAAGCATTCCAGGTGTGGGTGCATCATGGATTTATATATTGGCATTATGATTTTTTTGGTCATTTTCTATCCCTTTCCAAATAGTGCCTAACATTTCATTGGAAGTGGTGCTGTATACTGAATTTACCTTTTCAGAGAATTATCCATGGTGATTCCAAGATTTTTCATTTGAGAGAGAACTAATTTAGAACTCATTATTATGTATGTTTAGTTGGGATTATTTTTTCCAATGTGCATTATTTTGCCCTTATAAATACTGAATTTCATCTGTCATTTTGTTGTCACCAAGTTTTGTGAGGTCCCTCTGTAAGTTTTTGCAATCAGCTTTGGACTTAGCTATCGTGAATAATACTGTATCATCTACAGACTTTGGCACTTCACTGTTTACTCCCTTTTCAAGATCATTAATGAATATGTTGAACAGCTTTCTGAAAATGCAAGTACACTACTCAAGAAATTCAAGTAGATTGGAACTGCTCAAAAATTATAAAAAATCATTGTTCACTGAATAAGGCTTGGTCTATACTATCAACCTAAACACCAGTGTAGACAGTGCTATGTCGCAAAGACCAATTACCAAGGTATTATCACTGGCTGAATATTAAAGGAGTAACTATTTATGAATTCTTGCCATGCTCCCATCCGTAAATCAGTATAAAAAGATGCCTAATTAAAAAAAATTATAGGCACTGAATTTCTAGTAACAAAAAGGCATTTTCCTTTAAAGATCCTCACTTTAAAGCATCTTCACTTTCTGACAGAATCTTTTGATCTTAAAACCATAAACAAAGGAGTCCCTTTATTTTAGTGGAAAACATATAATTGTAGGCTTCATAATGAAACTTAGGCAACAGAATGTTTACAGATCTGTTTTAACAACCAGTTTGAAGATTCACAATCCAGATACTTGAGACAATATCTTAACATTCTTTGTCTAATTAAAAGTCATATACCACCCTAGACCACAGCAACCATTCAATTGCTTAATGTTATAAACCATTAACTACATCTCTCCAAATATGAGACTGAGGGTACTAGAATATAACAGTAGTAGAACATGCCTAGAGGAAGTAACCTCCTCCCCCCAAAGTGTAGAAACACAAGTTAGGATGGTTATGGGAATCACTACTTGTAGAGTCTCTGGTATTTAATAGAGTCAGTGTTCAAAGAAAAGGATGTTCTTTAGTGGCAACAGATGCAAATCTGTGGCCACTACTATATTACAATTGAATACACCCTCAGAATATGGCACAATCCCTGTAGATAAGGAATGTTGGACCATCTGAGCTGGAATGGGCCATATCCGCTAGTCTACAAAGCTAGGTTTAATTATAGACGAGGAGCCTTTGCTTTCTTGGGAGGGGGAGTGTGTTATTTCTGATACTAGTTTATGATCCAGAGTTAGCGCCATTCAATTATGGTTAATACAACAATTACATTATGGTATAGCCTGCTTGTATTCTCTATGATTTCTATAGACCTGTAAAAGGGCCTGCCTGTCCAGTACAACCACCTTCTGGCCAAGTGTAGCTCTGCTGAGGCCTGCCTCTGTTCCTCTTCAGTGGTCAGCAAAGGGTTCACTTCAATAGTCCAGGCAGAGCCTGTTCTAGGCATAGGCAGACTAAACAATTGCTTAGGGCCCCAAGCAACTATTAACACTGGTCTACAATTTTTGAGAAGTCGTCTGCTTCAGAGATAAAATGTGCTATTTATTATGTATTCTGATGTGCTGAATTCAAATATGACAATTAAAACAACTGATTGGCTACTGTTTCTAAGATATTTGTTTACACATTTTATGTCTATGTATATTGTGTAGATAGTAGAGTTTTAATCATAAATTGTAAACCTAGGTCTTTTCATGTGTTTATGGTTGCTTTACATGATAATATTTCACCTGTCCTGTTATGTAACACTTTAAAAATCAGCAAAAGGTTTATATAAATAAAATTTATTATGAAATAAAAGGCAAAAAACTATTATGTACATAGTTTAGTCCTATTCAGTGTCTACTCGGTGCTTCTTGGCTTGTCTCTTGTATTCATTAAATGGAGCCTCTCTTGTCACTGTCCAGCAATAATCTGCAAGCATTGATGGGCTCCATTTGCCCTGATAGCATTTCTCCATTGTTGCAATATCCTGGTGAAATCGCTCACCGTGCTCGTCACTCACTGCTCCGCAGTTCGGTGGAAAAAAAATCTAGATGAGTGCACAAAAAATGTCTCTTTAGTGACATGTTGCAACCAAGGCTTTTGTATGCCTTGAGGAGGTTTTCCACCAACAACCTGTAGTTGTCTGCCTTGTTGTTTCCGAGAAAATTTATTGCTACTAACTGGAAGGCTTTCCGTGCCGTCTTTTCCTTGCCACGCAGTGCATGGTCAAATGCATCATCTCAAAGAAGTTCACGAATCTGAGGACCAACAAAGACACCTTCCTTTATCTTAGCTTCACTTAACCTTGGAAATTTTCCACAGAGGTACTTGAAAGCTGCTTGTGTTTTATCAATGGCCTCGACAAAGAACTTCATCAGACCCAGCTTGATGTGTAAGGGTGGTAACAAAATCTTCCTTGATTCAACAAGTGGTGGATGCTGAACACTTTTCCTCCCAGACTCCAATGACTGTCGGAGTGGCCAATCTTTCTTGATGTAGTGGGAATCTCTTGCACGACTATCCCGTTCGCAGAGAAAACAGCAGTACTTTGTGTATCCAGTCTGCAGACCAAGCAAGAGAGTAACAACCTTCAAATCGCCACAAAGCTGCCACTGATGTTGGTCATAGTTTATGCACCTCAAAAGTTGTTTCATGTTGTCATAGGTTTGCTTCATATGGACTGCATGACCAACTGGAATTGATGGCAAAACATTGCCATTATGCAGTAAAACAGCTTTAAGACTCGTCTCCGATGAATCAATGAACAGTCTCCACTCATCTGGATCGTGAACGATGTTGAGGGCTGCCATCACACCATCGATGTTGTTGCAGGCTACAAGATCACCTTCTATGAAGAAGAATGGGACAAGATCCTTTTGACGGTCACGGAACATGGAAACCCTAACATCACCTGCCAGGAGATTCCACTGCTGTAGTCTGGAGCCCAACAGCTCTGCCTTACTCTTGGGTAGTTCCAAATCCCTGACAAGGTCATTCAGCTCACCTTGTGTTATGAGGTGTGGTTCAGAGGAGGAGGATGGGAGAAAATGTGGGTCCTGTGACATTGATGGTTCAGGACCAGAAGTTTCATCCTCTTCCTCTTCCTCGTCTGACTCAAATGAGAATGATTCTGGTGCATCAGGAACCGGTAGTCCTTCTCTCTGGGGTACTGGGCCTATAGCTGATGGAATGTTTGGATAATGCACAGTCCACTTTTTCTTCTTTGACACACCTTTCCCAACTGGAGGCACCATGCAGAAGTAACAATTGCTGGTATGATCTGTTGGCTCTCTCCAAATCATTGGCACTGCAAAAGGCATAGATTTCCTTTTCCTGTTCAACCACTGGCGAAGATTTGTTGCACAAGTGTTGCAGCATATGTGTGGGGCCCACCTCTTGTCCTGATCTCCAGTTTTGCAGCCAAAATAAAGGTGATAGGCTTTCTTAACCATAGTGGTTATACTGCGCTTTTGTGATGCAAAAGTCACTTCACCACAAACACAGCAGAAGTTATCTGCACTGTTCACACAAGTACGAGGCATCTCTGCTCACTTTGGCTAAACAGAAATGTATCCCTTTGCAAAATCAAACACTGACAAATAAGAGAGCACGACACTGTATGATTTCTAGAGCTGATATAGGGCAATTTGTTCAACAGAGTGATGTAAGCTTCGTTATGATTGCATCATCCATGACTTCTAGGAATAACATGATGCAATTCATATCATGTATGACGCAATACCAGCTTCAGATTACATCATTCATTGTTTTGCCTAAAAAGCAGGTACTGTCCAAACCCAGTCATAGATTTATTCTTAGATCCAGTCAAAGATGTATTTTAGTCATTTCTGGTTTAAATTGAGATCCCTTCCCTTTATAACTCACTTATCCTCCGCCATTCCCAAGTCAAGGGTTGTATATACTGATCCAATAGCATATCTTGAAAACTAGAGCCAATCAACAATTTTAAGCATCATTTTCATTCTCAGTGACCCAGAATTAGTAAATTTGGACTACATTTATTTCAGAAGCATTTTGGCTGTAGAGCAGTGTTATTAGTATGTGTTGTGTGGGGAGGCCCCCCAAAATATTCTTGCTTAGGGCTCCCAATGGGCTAGCACCAGCACTGAGTGCAGGAGCCAAATATTATAACATAAGCACGTCTCCTTTCAATGACGCCCCCCAAAAGGGGCACTTTAACAAAAACTTAAAGTCTGTTACCTCAGAGCCCTGGTTTGGACTACTCAAGATTGAAAGCTCCCAAAACAGGGAGCTGGGCCAGAGATTACCACCCCTTTACCAGCCGTGCAGTGTTTAGTACACACGTATACACACACACACACACACACACACACACACACACAAAGAGACTCCTTGATTATATGCAGGTGGTTCTGTTTGCAGCTCCTGGTCAGCCTTTAAAAGGTAGTACACTCCATCACAGTACTTAGGACTTTTGTGTGGTGGACTGAATTAAGTAAACAAGGATATGTGATGATGACATCCACTAATAACAATAATTTTGGAATGCAGTATTTTATTCAGAGATTAGTGAATATGATTTCCGTAAGCACCACACTGCAGATCTCTTAGGGATTAGCTATTCCATTATTTCAGGACTAACAGAGGGTAAAAATACTGATACACTGCTTAGTTTACCTGGTAGAGAAAAATAACACAGTGGAAGGATAATTCTTCAACTAAAATCTAAGCTTGGTGCCATAAAGAGTTCATGGATGTATAATGCAGAGAAGAGCTCCGTTCATAACAGGTTCTCCGTAGATAATAATGAAATCTGTGGGCCAGATTTTCAGCTGATGTAAATCAGTGTCGCTCCAAAGATGAAGCTATGCTTATTTTACAACAGGTGAGGAGCTAGCTCCACTATCTTCGCATTAAACCAGCAGTTTTCACACTTCATTGCACCTTGACCCCCTTCTGACAACAAAAATTAGTACATGACCACAGGAGGGGGGACCAAAACCTGAGACCGCCTGAGCCCCGCTGTCCTGGACAGGGGGCCAAAGCCAAAGCCTGAGCCCCACTGTCCTGGGCGAGGGAGGAAGCCGAAGCCCAAGGGCTTCAGCCCCCAACCCGGAGCTGAAGGCCTCGGACTTGGGCTTTGGCCCCAGGTGGTGGGGCTTGGGCTTGGGCTTTGACCTCGGGCCCCAACAAGTCTAATGCCAGCCCTGCTGATCCCCTTAAAACAGGGTCACAAACCACTTTGGGGTCCTGACCCAAAGTTTAAGAACAGCTGCATTAAATTATTCACTGAAGATACTCTTGTTAACCTGTGTAGTATTGTCTCTTTTCTCCCTTATTATTGCATAATGTTAAGTTGAAAACCAAATCTCAACAGAGAGTTCTTCATGTAACTAGTTAGACATCTCTGGTTATACATTTATTTATTCTTTGTTTTCTCTTGCTTTGTTTTACTGTTTTTCTAATTGTGCTACTATTTTTTAAAAATAGAATGAAACCCTCAGAAAGCAGTATTAGTATATTAAATGGTGTCATGTTGTTTGTAATGGTAGAATTTCATATTAAGGATTACTGTAGGCACAGTTTATGAAATACGCAGTAAGATATAACCTAACAATTATTTTAGCAGGTAAATGGTATGAGTCAGTTAAGTGTTTGTGATTGAACAACAAGCACTGTCTAGTACAATTTAACTGCACAGACATTTTATTTTGAGGTTTTCTACTTAAGTCCATTTATGTATAACATTCTTGGTTTATTTGGCATAACAGTGTGCACAGACAGAATGGTACGTCAGCATTTCAGAGCCAATGTACACTATTCTAAAGTATTCATCTCTAGATGATTACTGGAAAGGAAATAGGTGAGAATAAGCTAGGTCAAGAACAGACTATATCTTCAACTTAATGTACTTGTTTCTCCAGTTGATAAGCGCTGGTTTCATATCAGGTGATATATCTCCTAAATGTCAATATAGGATATTATTATTGCACTACCTGTTCTTCAGTCAAAAGCTGACCACATAGGAGTGAAATTCACTCCTATGCAGGGGACCAGCATAAGACCTATTCATCACTGAAGTTCCACTTAAGCCTATTTTGTGCTGTAGCAGAAATATTGTCATCAACTGGCATAAGGAGTTGTATCTTTCAATTTAAAACTCTGCAGTCATTACTGTACATTCTAGGGGAAAGAAGTGGCTTTGAACAAATCCCTTCTTTAACCCCACATTATTTCTTTGTCTCTGGCTTAATACTTTTTTTTTTTAAATGTGGGAATGTTTTGTATTTATATTAACTAAAATTTAATCATGTGTAAATTGAAGAAAGTGTTTAAAAATCTGCTTCTCAGGCAGTAAGATATAGTATTCACTATGACACTGACCACCGCATCACGGTCCTGAACAAACTACCCTCACAAATCTAAATCCTGAAACCTTTACTTACGAAAAATGGGGGGCTGACATTCTGTGCTGAGCCACCAGGAAGCTTACAGCTGGTGCAAACTGAGTTTTCCCTACTTCCTCTCACTGAATCTTCTTTCCTTGCTTAGTTTGGTATCTTGTAAACCATTTAAAAAGCACTAGCATAATTTAGAAAAAAAGTATGCTGATGTAGTAAAATAAACTGTAAACGCATGTCAACTTCTGCATATCTGTCTGGTTAGGCATCTATCTATAGTCTTATATTATGTCCAATAATGTAGCATCTGTGATCCTGAATAAAATCCAGACCCCACTGAAGTCAATGGCAAGACTCCCATTGACTTCAGTGAGGCCAAGGTTTCACCCCTGAGATTAAATGGCCTACGGTTGGATGTGACTTTGGGGATAGAGTGAGTGTTTATTGAAAATGGCTATTTCTACATGTTTCATTATTCTTTTTCTTTCCTTATAGCTGGCGTTAATGTCAGGATTTTATATTTGTGGGGCACTGGATCTCTCTTTAGAATAAACACTATTACAGATGGGATAGAACACAACTGAATATAACAATAGAGGTACCAAAGAGGCAGAAAAGATAGCAAGGCATGTAGGCGGAGAGTAGGTATATGAAAAATACCCTATGGAAACTAGCAGAGAGGAAGGAAAAAACAATCAAAATAACAATAAGAAAGAAGAATACAAATTAAGCACCAGAACAAATAAGGTCTAAAACAAGAAAAATGTCAAGAAGAACAATTAAGGCAATATATCTGAACATAAATGCAAGAAGTATGACTAAGAGTGAATTTTTTTTTAAAAGGTATTTAGCCTTTTTTTCTTTTGCTCATGCAGTATCAACAAGCAGACTGCAATTTCCTCAAATGTCTGCATATCAATCATATTTAGTCACATTTTCTGCTGTATTTTTCTTTTCTCTCTTACTCTGTTGATTGATTGTGATCAATATGTTGTACGTAGTTTATACTTGGCATTTGAAAGTTGTGATTGTCCATATGACAAATTGTTTTGTTAGTTTTCCCTGAGTGGAATCAGAGCGAGGAATGGAGGAAGCCTCTAAAGCTTGGAGCTCTTAATATCAGTGAGAAGTAGCAGATAAGCAGGATTAGGGAATTTTGAAAAATGAGAAATCTTTTCCACTCTGGTCTTCCCTGAGGCATCATTCCTCCAGGAATTAGGCTACTGTAATTCTATTTTATTCTGTTTAGATTCTTCACTGTCCTCATCACCATAGAATCTAAGTGCCTTCCAGATTGAACGTCACGACTAGCATCTGTCGCATGTAATTCTTTCTTTCTCCTTTATTCTTCCCACAGGGAGAATGTGTGGAAGGTTTTAGACCTAAATGTATTATATGTACATTGTTTATATTAGTAAAGTCAAGGTTGAAGTGTACCTTCCCCCTATACTTGGAGGAAAAGTGGTGTTTTTTTGTGGTGGTTCTTAGACCCTGGGAGAGTTAGCTTTCTTGGGATCCAGTCCAAGACTGTGGAACTATGTCTTTCACACAGACAAGCTTTACCCTTGTGATGGCAATTAAATTTGCCAGAGGAGCAAAGTGGTCAACCACAATGCTCATCCTGGAGCATCAGATGATCTTTTAAGTACTCTGGGGCCCAGACCACCGAGTGCCTTGAATATAAAGACTAAGTCCTTGAATTGCTGCGTAGGATTGCCAACCCTCCAGCATTGTCCTGGAGTCTCCAGGAATTTAAAGATTAATTTTAAATTAAAGATTATATCATGTGATATAACCTCCAGGAATACGTCCATCCAAAATTAGTAACCCTTGGTAAGAGTTATTCCTGGATGCAGTTTAAATTTAAACTTTCTCGGCACATTACCAGAGTGCAATTTTGAATGTGATCCCAGCTGAAAAGGGTGCAAATAGAATTCTATCTTGTTTAATTGCCTTTGGGCCAGAGCTCTGAGGGATTTGCCTTTACTGCAACATAAGGCCCTGGACCCACAATGAACTTCATGTGGATGGACCCCTGCACTCACACAATCCTCCTGAAGTCAATGGGGCTCTGTGCTGGGGTGGGACTTCATGCAGGTGCAGGGGTCTTTCAGTGAGGAGCTCATTTGTATCAATCAGCATGAGTACAGCTAGGATTAAATTGCTTAAAAGTATGAAAAAAGAATGAAGAGGGAGAGTTAAGAAAAAGGCATATTAAAATGACAATCACCAAACAGAAGGGAGATCAGAAATAAGCTAAATGTTTTTTTTTAAAAAGCCAAATATGAGAAATGAAAGATTTCACAGGACACTAAGAAAATCAGTAAGATTTTTTTTAGAGTATATAAGAAAACTCAAGTCTGCCGGTGAGAAATATAGCAGGATCTCCAAGCAACAGCAGAGGCAACTGATGGAAAAGAGGGAGGCATTAATTAAAAAAAAAAAAAAAAAAAAAAAAACTTATTTGCCTTAGTGTTTATGCAATGAAGGATAATGGTAAGTTGGCCCAAAGAGACACAGATTTCCCAGTGGATAGAAGAAATATCTTGTGAAATCAGAATCTTAGCAGGTTATGGGGGAACTAGGATGTAAGAGGACTGTTAAGACTCATTAAAAAATGGTCATCTATGTCAGAATTTGGAGGAAGGAGCAAAAGAGCCAAGGAAAACTTAAGAGTTAGAAGAAAAAGAGCATGTTGACCCAGAGGTGGATTTGAATACTGGCTTCTTTATTGCGACACTTGTTCCCCTTGACCCAATTGTTGAGTAAACACTGGATTAGTTACAGCACACTTTTTGTTTGAGTTAGTATGTAAACGCCTACATCTGATAAAACACCCCAAAAATCATTAAGTAATAGAAACTCCCATACTACGATCATACCCACCCCTCTTGACTGATTACAGCATTACACATATTATACACACATTTTTACCTTGAAAATACATTTCTTTGCAGTAATTTGTTGCTACAAATTCCCTTAATCTGCAGTTCTCAAGAGAGGGAGGAAGAGGCCATGACCCAGAGCATGCTTATGTTGCTGGGAAAGGAAGGGAGGAGGAGATAACACTTCTTTAACCAAAAGGTATCCCCACATTTCTTATGCAGCTGCAACACTTATCAATTCTTAACAAGGAGAAGGGAGGGGAAAGGGGTAACATTTTATCTATCAAGCGAAGGAATAGTGTGTGCCTGTGCCTACTTCCTGACACCATGCCAGCAGTTTTCCATGTCTTTACTTAACCCTTACATATTCCAACATTAAGCAGATATATTTATGTTTAAACACTGTTTGGAAAAAGAATTGAGAGACTGGAGAAAATCGATTGCAATATCTGTGGTAAGAAAAGATTTAAATTATAAATTAAATAATCAGTAAACGTAAAATCAGTATGTTGGACTTCAACAGTAGTCAAAAAAAGGCAAATTAGGTAAGAAAGGGGGGGAATATTTGGAAAGCTCTATTAAGGATAGTCAGCATGAATCTACCCACAAATAAGAACTCTGTACTTGAAACTTGGGACAATAATATCTAAAATGTTCATGTCAGCTCTTATTTTCCTGGGCCCCGGTGCTCTCTGGCTCCCTCCTATGTGATATGTAGGGGGACAAAACTGCAGAAATCATGGTGTGGATGAGAGAGCCAGCTAATGTCTGCTTGGGAAAAGGGGAGATGCAAAGCAGCAACTCCACGGGAAATGCAGGAGAACTGCACTACTACTTATGGCAAGTTAATGTGAATTCCCTTGTGTGCACTCACACCACCACTCCATCTCATTATGGGTCACCGAGCACAAGGTCCAACCATCAGCTGGTTGTGGGTCTGGGGAGGAGTGTGGCTGACTAGGTGTTTGCAGGGTTGTTTCCTCTGACACCTGTAGATCCCCTGTGTCTGATATGTTTACTTGTATCTCACCACCACCCATCCTATGGAAAAACCACCAACTTCCATGGCTCTGGAAGCCAATTTAGTGCTCCCCTGTCTCATGGGCAGCATTTCTGTGCTGCACCTCTTAAATTATATACCTTTAAGGAGCTCATGCAAGTTAATGTAGAAAAAACAATGGAATATGTCTGGAGGTAAAAAACAAGAAATATATATATTAATTGGTAATCTATTATCAAAACACAAGAATGCCCTGGGCTTATTAATCAGGAAAGCTACTCTCAAACTTTACCAGCAAGAAGAATAAAAACAAACAAAATACTGAGCAGCACAACCATAGCTACTATAGATAAACGATAGAACAATTTTCTAGCACTGTGTGATAATGCCTTGCAGCATCATAGTATCTTTCCTCTTAGAATCTGAAAATGAGTAATATAAGGAACTAGTGGGCTGTGTGTGAAGCTGGAATTAAGTAGTAAAGAGTGCAGTACAGCATAACCTTAATAATATAGGCACTGGAGAAACTTTTTATTCAAATAAGTGTGACAAAGTTCCTTCTCTATCTTCGTGGGTCCTACGCTTATTGGCAATTTTCTTGCCTTGTGGGTTGGGGAACAGCCCAAAGACCTTCCCCTCTGGAAGAACCCACAGTCCAGGTCAATTGGGAGGTTTGGGGGGAACCCAGGCCCACCCTCTACTCCGGGTTCCAGACCAGGGCCCTGTGGACTGCAGCTGTCTATAGTGCCTCCTGTAACAGCTGCATGATAGCTACAACTCCCTGGGCTACTTCCCCATGGCCTCCTCCAAACACCTTCCTCCTGATGTCTGATAACGCTTGTGCTCCTCAGTCCTCCAGCAACACACCTTCTCAGCTCCTTGGGCCTCTTGCTCCTAGCTACTCACACTCACACCACAAAATGAAGTGAGCTCCTTTTAAAACCCAGGTGCCCTGATTAGCCTGCCTTGAGTCTAGAAGCTTCTTCTTAATTGGCTCCAGGTGTCCTAATTAGCCTGCCTGCCTTAACTGCCTGCCTTCCTGATTACTCTAGTACAGCCCCTTCTCTGGTCACTCAGGGAACAGAAAACTACTCATCCAGTGACCAGTATATTTGCCTTCTACCAGACTCCTGTACCCCACTGGTCTGGGTCTGTCACATAAGGTAAAATTCAACTCTCCTGTACCATGCTTATGCATAGAACAATAAGCAGAGGTGATTAGTGAAATTCACCCCCTTTAAATATGTGGTCAAGCTATGGGGTTCCAGTGCAGTCCCTTTGAGGTTGGAGTTTTGGTTTGGATGGAGGGAGAATCTACCCAGAGTTCAAGGGAAACTGAAACTGTGGCTACATGTCTATAGTGGACCCAGCAAGCCCCTCTACATCATAAATGAACTTCATTCATGGAGAGGAAATAATATATATTACTTTAATAACAAGTTAGCTACATGATTTGTATCTTCAAATATATTTATAGGCAATTTTGTGAGCACTATAGATCAATGAAAGGGACAACCTTGGATGGTCTCATCCTATCCTAAAATTTGCTATATTGGATTAGCAATGAGTAGTGATGGGTCAATATAAAATTATTTATAACAGAAATTCTAAAAGGGAAAACTAAAGTAATCCCATTGACTTTTCAACTGACAGACTGAAAAATACAAAATCTTGGAAGTACATTATTAGTGGTAATATCATACCACAGGAGTAGTTAATGGGTGGTCTGCAGGCCACATCTGAAGCACCAGAAACTTTTGAATGGACCCTAAAATCACAGAATCATAGGACTGGAAGTGATCTCGAGAGGTCATCTAGTCCAGTTCTCTGAACTCATGGCAGGACTAAGTATTATCTAGACCACTCCTGACAGGTGTTTGGAGATTTTTAAGAGCAGGTTAGACAATGATGGAGATTCCACAACCTCCCTAGGTAATTTATTCCAGTGCTTAACCACCCTGACAGTTAGGAAGTTTTTCCTAATGTCCAACCTAAACCGCCCTTGCTGCAATTTAAGCCTATTGCTTCTTGTCCGATCCTCAGAGGTTGAGAGGAATTTTTCTCCCTCCTCCTTGTAACAACCTTTTATGTACTTGAAAACTGTTATCCAGTGGTGCCGGAAATGGGAGGTCAGGGGGGGCATAGCCCTCCCACTTTTTGCCAGGGTGGACCCCACCCCCTTTCCTTTCTCTTCCCCCCAAGGTCCTATCCCCCTGGCCAGGCCACCATGGAGCCTGGGCGAGGAGCCTGGGCAGTTATGGGAGCCACGCGGACCTTACACCTGCCCGTGGTGCAAGAGGGGCTGAGAGCAGCCCCCAGCCTGTATCCCCATCCCCCAAGCTCCCCGCCCAGACCAGGGCAGGTGGAGGGTCCACCACTCCACACCAGCTCACCACAGCTGCCCATGTGGCTCTCCCCGACCTGGCTCTGGCCTAGGGGTGGGGTCTCGGAGCTGCAGACCAGCCATGATAAGAGCTGCATGGGCAGCTGTGGGGAGTCACGGACTCTCCACCTGCTCTGGGCAGGGGGCTGCTCTTGGCGGGCCCTCCGCATCACAGGCAGGTGGACGGTCCGCCGCGGCTCACCACAGCTGTTATGATGTCCCCTTTCAATCTTTTCTTTTTTCAGACTAATCAGACCTTTCATCATTTTTGTTGCTCTTCTCTGGGCATTCTCTACTTTGTCAACATCTTTCCTGAAATGTGGCATCCAGAACTGGACATGATACTCCAGTTGAGGCCTAATCAGTGTGGGGTAGAGCAGAAGAATTACTTCTCGTGTCTTGCTTACAACATTCCTGCTAATGCATCCCAGAATGAAGTTTGCTCTTTTTTGAAACAGTGTTACACTGCTGACTCATATTTAGCTTGTGATCCACTATGACCTCCAGATCCCTTCTGCAGTACTCCTTCCTAGGCAGTCATTTCCCATTTTGTATTTGTGCAATTGATTGTTTCTTCCTAAGTGGATACTTTGCATTTGTCCTTATTGAATTTCATCCTATTTACTTCAGACCATTTCTCCAGTTTGTCCGGATCAATTTGAATTTTGATCCTATCCTCCAAAGCACTTGCAATCCTTCCCAGCTTGGTATCATCCACAAACTTTATAAGTGTACTCTCTATGCCATTATTTAAATCATTCATGAAGATATTGAACAGAACCGGATCCAGAACTGATTCCTCCAGGACCTCACTTGATATGAGCCTTCCAGTTTGACGGTGAACCACTGATAACTACTCTCTGGGGATGGTTTTCCAACCAGTTATGCACCCACTTTATAGTCGCTCCATCTAGGTTGTGTTTCCCTAGTTTATGAGAAGGTCATGTGAGACAGTATCACAAGCCTTACTACAGTCAAGATATACCACTTCCCCCACTATCCACAGGGCTTGTTACTCCGTCAAAGAAAGCTATTAGGTTGGTTTGACATGATTTGTTTTTGACAAATCCATGCTGACTGTAACTTATCACCTTATTCTATTTTAGGTACTTGCAAACTGATTGCTTAATTATTTGCTCCATTATCTTTCTGGGTATAGAAGTTAAGCTGACTGGTCTGTAATTCCCCAGGTTGTCTTTATTTCCCTTTTTAGAGATGGGCACTATATTTGCCCCTTTCCAGTCCCCTGGAATCTCTTCCTTCTTCCATGACTTTTTGAAGATGATCACTAATGGCTCAGATCTCTCCTCAGTCAGCTCCTTGAGTATTCTTGGATATATTTCATCAGGTCCTGGTGACTTGAATATATCTAACTTGTCTAGGTAATTTTTAGCTTGTTCTTTCTCTATTTTAACCTCTGATCCTACCTAATTTTCACTGGCATTCAATATGTTTGATGTCCAGTCGCTGCTAATCTTTTGGTGAAAACTGAAACAAAAAAGTAATTTGGCACTTCTGCCATTTCCACATTTTCTGTTATTGTTTTTCTCCCCTCATTGAGGAATGGGCCTCCCTGTCCTTGGTCTTCCTCTTGTTTTTAATGTTTTTGTAGAATGTTTTCTTGTTACCCTTTATGTCTCTAGCTCGTTTAATTTTGTTTTGTGCCTTGTCCTTTTCTAATTTTTCTACATACTTGTATGGTTTGTTTATATTCATTCTTTGTAATTTGACCTAGTTTCCACTTTTTGTAGGACTCTTTTGAGTTTCAGATCCATTGAAGATCTCCTGGTTAAGCCAGGGTAGTCTCTTGACATACTTCCTATCTTTCCTACGCAGTGGGATTGTTTGCTCTTGTGCCCATAATAATGTCTCTTTGAAAAACTGTCAACTCTCTTGAACTGTTTTCCCCTTAGGCCTAGTCTTCACTTACCGGCTGGTCCGGCGGCACGCCATCGATGTTCTGTGATCGATTTATCGCGTCTGGTTAAGACGTGATAAATCGATCCCGGATCGATCCCGGAAGTGCTCACAGTCGGCGCCGGTACTCCAGCTCGCCGAGAGGAGTACGCGGCGTCGACGGGGGGAGACTTCCTGCCGCGTCTGGACCGCGGTAAGTCCGGACTAAGGTACTTCGAATTCAGCTACGTTATTAACGTAGCTGAATTTGCGTACCTTAGTCCGAAGTCCGGACTAAGTGGGGACCAGGCCTTAGAGTTGCTTCCCATGTGATCTTACATACCAAACTCCCTGAGATTGCTAAAGACTGCCTTCTTGAAATCCATTATCTTTATTGTGCAGTTTTCCCTCCGACCATGCCTTAGAATCATGAACTCTACCATTTCATTATCACTTTCACCCTAGTGGCTTTCCACTTTCAAATGCTCAACCAGTTCCTCCCTATCTGTCAAAATCAAATCTAGAACAGCCTGCCCCCTAGTAGCTTTCTCCACCTTCTGAAATAAAAAATGGTCTTCAAAACATCTTTTTATTTTTAATCAAATCTTTTTATTTACTTACCATTATTGTTGTTGTTTTATTATTTTCTCTGGAGTCTGAACCTTGACTATACCTTGACCAAAAAATTTGGACCTTGACAAAAAAATAATTGACTATCCTTGTCATACCATGTCTAGTTTGCAATTTAAGGATATTTTTGACATTTTTGAATCTGATTAGCACATAGTATTAAAAAGACAGTCATATTTATAATGACAGGAAAAATTATCTGTATGATTTACAGACCTTTCCAAAAGAGGTAGTACACGATACATTATATAATCCCAGTTTTTCTCTTAAGGGTCAGTCTTCCAAACTCTTACTACCAGGCAGAGCTCATAATTCATCGGTCGTAATTTAGCCACTCTGAGTAGTCCCATTGACTTCAGTGAGACCACTCATAGTAGGAAGCACTCAGGGTGAAATCCTGACCTCACTGAAGTCAATGGGGGACTTGCCATTCTCATCAGTGGGGCCAGGATTTCACCCTAGACTAGCTAGTGCTTGCTAAACCTGTTAGCGTTTGCAGGACTAAGTCGTAAGAGAGAAATAAACAGAACAATTATTAGTCTAACCAGGGCCGGCTCTGGCTTTTTTGCTGCCCCAAGCAAAAAATAAAAAAAAACCCTGTGGGGCGGCTGGAACAGCGAAGCAAAAAAAACAAACAAACAAAAAAAAAACCTGCAGGACAGCCGCAGGCAAGGTGCAGGGGGACTCCCAGGGGGGAGGGGGAGGGAGCGGGGGGGAGAGAGAGAAGGTGGGCAGGCAGGGCTTCCTTTAGCCAGGGCTCCGGTCGGCGGGGAGGGAAGGATGCGGGCTTTCCTGCCAGGCTTGCTGCAGACCTGGCACCGGCTGGGGCAGACGGAGCGCGCAGCCCGCTCCCAGCAGGGTGCTCCCCTCCTCCGCCCCCTACAGGGCGGCTGAAGCGGCAAACCAAAAAGAAAAAAAAACCTGCGGGGCGGCCAAAGCGGTGAAGCAAAAAAAAAAAGGATTGGAGGAAATGCCGCCCCTTAGAATCTGCCGCCCCAAGCACAAGCTTCCTGGGCTGGTGCCTGGAGCCGTCCCTGAGTCTAACTGCACTATCTAGATTCCTTACCTACAGCAGTGAATTACTATTTACAACTGGACTATGAAAGATGTCAAATACAACCGAAGATAAACGAGTTGGAGAAATATACTTGTCAATATTTTATACAGTACTCCTTCAAGTGTATTGTGAATTCTCAGTTGTAGATTCTAAAACCAGATCAGCCTCTCTGCTTATTCTGCACTTTTCCTAAAGTTTTTTTTAAGTATCTGTAGCGGGGTGGTCACCCGCTCTTGCCTTAAAAGGCTTAAAACAGCCTGGGGAGAGGGCTGTGGCCGGGAAGGAAAAGCGGGGCTGAGTGGGGAAAGCTGCCTCAGCTGGGGGCCATGCCCCAATCAGGCCAAGGCTGGCTTAATGTGGGCCCAGCTGGCCCTTGTAAGAGGGCTGGGGCCAGAAGCCAGAAAGAGACTCTCTCTAGCTTTGAGAGGGAGGGACCTGGCTGCAGGGAGCTGAGAGAAGGTACCTGGAGTGGAGCAGGGCTGGGGGAAGGCTAAGGGAGCTGCGGAGCTCTGGCCTGGAAACCCCCCAGGCAGTGGCCTAGTGGAAGGCCAATTAGGTACTGTGGTTGCAGGGGGCAGCCCACAGGTAGGCAGAGGCAGCAGGTCCAAACCCCCCTTGCCTATGATGAGTGGCTTTTATACTGCAGCCCGCCCCAGTGAGCGGGGGCTAGATGGTGACTGGCAGTAGCCCACGACTGAGGAAAGGTGCGTATAAAGGGTTGGGGGTTCCCCTAGGTGGGGAGACCCTGAATCTGCAGGGATATTGCCTGAGGGCAGCACCCCAAAGACAAGGGGCACCGGGTCCTGGGAGCGACACGGGGGCCGGTGGCAGCAGGACACTGGCCTGCAGAGGGCGCTCTGTGCTGGAAAGAGCTAATTCCCTGAGATGACCAGCAGGAGGTGTTGCAGGGGTGAGTCCTGCACCGTCACCGTATCCCTTTATAGTAACTAGAGGTATTCATCTTAAAGCTCATCTGTTTTCATACTCAGGATCTGCATTGTTATTCAATTCCTCTGTTAGATCTACTGACATTTTACCAAGCAAAAAATAAATTAATCATCCCCTTATTAAAGCTGTCATAATCTATCTTACTTGTGGTGATGCAGGTGATAAGCTTGAAATACGTTTGCAGTACTTTATAACCCTGCTTGCACTAATTAAACCTTCTGGCTGCACTTACATATGCAACTTGTTTAGCGTGCAAAGATGGATTCTCTTTTCCAGCATATTGCAGAGATCACTATTCATACTGATTTGCAAAAAGGACCAATTTATGCCAGATCTTCCTGGCCTCCAAAGTTTTAAAAATTATCATTTATATAGCACCATAAATTTATGTGGTACATTATAAACAGGATGTGACTTGTCTGAAGAGCTTACACTTTAATGGCCAAATCCTCTACTGGTGTAAATTAATAATGCTCATTGAATTCAGAAGATCTATGCTGGTTTACTCCAGCTGAGGATCTGGTCCCACAATCAATGGAATCAAATATCATTTCTCTGATATTTTCAAGACACAGAATTCCAAAGGTGTTCGCAATGCATGACATTGTAACCTTGAAACAGTAATTTAAGCTTCATAGTTTTTTGGTTTTGTTTCCTTGGATGAAATTCAAGGCCCTAAGAACAATTTCTGCCCTGAGTGAAAGGTTGAAGTGGGGCTTAAGTGGTCACTTGCTGTCTGCACTGGGTTGAATTTCACTTCATACACATTAATGCTCTTTAGAGAAACTATGCTCCACAGCAGCTATATAATTTCTGTCTGAGCTTACACTGCTATAGAGTCTACATCAAATTAAGGGTGTGTCTACACTTTAAACTGGGGATTAATTTTTAGCTTGAGATTTATCCATGCTAGCTCTGATTGAGCTACTGTGCTAAAAATAGTATTTCTGCATGGGCATGAGTGGCAGGAGAGGCTACTTCCTTTATGTACATCTCTGACCGTACCTACTTAGGGTGGCTAAGCCTCTCCTGCCATTTGTGCTGCCATGGCTCCATTCTAATTTTAGCATGCTCACTCTAATAATCAGAGCAGAATTTGACTCAGACTCACTATTATAAAGCGAAGAGAATGCAGAGTACCAGGTACAAGCTCCTGAGTTCAACTACAGCCATACATTTGTTTATCAGGTGCATATATTGATGGCTAAATGACTTACTGTGATGATTAGCCCCTTTTCCTGGAAATATTTGACCAGTGGAACAGCATTCTGCTTGAAATTAATAAGTCGTCTTTGAGTGGCTTTGAGGTTATCATCAGGTCTCCCTTGCTGTTCAGCACGTTTCAATAACCTTTCTTTCAGCCGCTGATTGGAACAGGCCAGAAACACCACCAAATCTGGAGTGCAGATCTGTAGTGAGGATTATCCAAAAAGACTGTGATTTAGTAAACTATACAGAACAGCCATAAACAACAGTAACCTTTTCATGTATGTCTTAAATATGCTATCCTTGCATATATTATTTCTGAGCAGCTTGCTGACTTTGACAAACTCAGTAATTCTCAGTTGACTTTGCAGGCTACTTTATATATAGACATGATTGTCACGTTTTTATTACTAAAAGGTTTCAGTACATTGTAACTAAAATTTAGATCTTAAAAAAAATCAAAATATATAAGTATCCCATATTCCACAGGAAACCCCTGTGTAGTTTCCAAAAGTAAATAATTTATTCAATAAGATGGCATTTAAAATTCAACAGTCACTATAGAGTTTACTAGGGTGCAGAGCCAGAAGACAGAAGACCTGATTTCTGTTCCCAGATCCACTATAAACTTCCTCTGTAACTTAAGGACAGTCTTTTATTTTTCCATGGCTCAGTTTCCTTATAGTAAAATGATGATAGTATCATCCAGTTATTCTTGATTCAGAATGTTCTTCTTTTCTCATCTTTCTTTTGTCTGTTCGTCAGCATATTTCCATCTCTAGATGTTTCCTAACCCTGACTTGACTATTGCAATCAGTTTTCCCTAAATCTTTTCCTGTTCCTTAAGTCCTCATGCACTAAAGTTTACAGAGTGCAGAATTCTATAGCCAGATGACTCAGCTGCAGCTGGATGTGAGACCATATCAACCCAATGGTTCCTCAAATTCTAGCCATCTCACAATTCAATTTAAATTGTCCTTATGATTTTCAAAGCTCTTCATGGACTTTTAGTTACTTCTGTTATCAACCAGAAGTTTCTCAAGTAAGAGAGATGCTCACAGAATAAGTAAGACCAGCAGAGCCATGATAACCATTCATAGAAAATCTCCTAAAAGTTCTCATGAAGCAGAGGTCTTCAGAGCCCACTGTTCATTGCTTTATTCCATCTGATAAATACAGTGGGGGAAAAAATGTCAAAAGCACATAAGTGGCTTAGATGCTGAATCCTACTGAAAGTTGATGGGACTTAGGCTCCTAAACCACTTAGGTGCTTTTGAAAATGTTACCCGATATTCTTGATGTTCCCCCAGCCTACAACATCCATTCTCCTCAGTTTACTGATTCTCATTGGACTGTGAATCCAAAGCATCATGCTCAGCAACCCTACTTAAGCTGTGCTATTTCACAAGACTGACTGGACCCTGCCTTGATTCAAGCCCTTGTTCGGTTGTTCTGCTCCATCTATCTTGAACATTCTCCTCTTTCTGTAACAAAGCAAGTTGCTTCTCTTTAAATCTTTCTTTTTCTCTTTAGCCTTTCAGAATGTGTGATGTTTCTGACTGTTAAGGAAGCTGGATAAAAATAAACTCTATTATACAGTGCACATCTCCATCTGACTACAGATTACAAAAGGGTTGTGTGCATTCCCACATACATTTATTTCTGATGTCCCTAAAATTCATTGCCAAAATTTTAACTTCTCTGTATTGTGTGTGTAAAATATATGATAATATAATAGTTAATGGTCAAGAGTGCAAGGTACACAGATTATTTCCCATAAAGTTACCTATGTATAAATTGACTTTGTCTGCACTATCTAAATAAGGTAATGTTTAGTAACATTAAAGAGGTATCGTTAAGAATTATTAAAATGTGGACAGGGAATGATTTACATACCTAAAGTAACATGTTTATTAGTATAATCATTCATAAGTAAGCTACTGTAGTCAGTAACACTTTATCTATGGTAGCACCTCCCATCTCAGAATTGTGAAGTGCTTAGGCTGACACATGAATTAGGCTGACACACCCATATGAGGTTCAGTACAGAAGTTCTGTCACTATTTTACAAGTGGGTTTTGTGGAGAGGTCAAGAAACAAATTTTGAAAAGTGGCCTCTAGTTATGCATGCTTCTGTTTTTGGGTATCCAATTCTAAACATCTTTGACCTGTTTTTTCAGGGATGCTGAGCTCCTGCAACCCCAGAAGAAGTCAATGGAAGCAACAGCGGCTCACCATCAAAAAAATTAAAATTGAGGCACCCAAAATTGATGTAAACATTTCAGAATTTGAGCCCAAATCACTAGCCTATGGTCATCATGCAACAAGTCAACGGCACAGAACCTAGGAAGTACAAAAGGGGAAACTCAGACTAGATAATAGGAACATTTTTAGGACTATTAATAACAGTAAGATAGAAGAAAAAATGTCAAGGGAAGCTGAGGCATCACCAGCACTACAGTGGACTAAACTAGATGATTATTGGAAAAGTTTAAAGATAATGAAATCATTCTTTGTACCATGGAGTTGCCAGGTGGGGGATTGGAACTGAATGACTAAATACAGTCAAATCTAATGATTGTTTGGTACAGACTGATCTCTGTTGAAGTGATGAGAGCTATTCTGAATGCAAATCAATTAGCAATATTAGTTTTGGTCATTTTAACAGCATTTTTCCATTAGCTTATGGAATAATTTATATTTTTATTTTTAAAACTTTGACATAGCTGACTCAGGTAGAAAACTGCCAATCCTTTCCCTACTTCCCTCCCCCAAGTCCAAGGCAGGTACCCCAACTCCAATAAAATAAAATTTCATATTTTTTCAAGCTATTTTAATTGTGTAGTTAACTAGGTTCTTCTGTCCCTTCCACACACCCTATAATCACAAGCCAAATTAATTGTGACAGCTGAATTCAAAGAACATCATTACTCCCAACACATCCTATGAAAAGTTAATTTCTGTGTTAGACTTCTGTGCAACAGCATTCTGGTAAAAACAGCTGTGTTAAATTCAGGTGGTTGTTGTTAAGCAGGGATATGAAGAAGAACCAGAAGTTGTGGGGTTTTAATGGGCATATAATAGTAAATAAACCCAATTTACAACATGAGATTTACTCACCATTGGAGGAAAAGTACTATGTATTTCAAAGTGTTCCAAGTCATGGAACCGTATGGCTATAGGATGCCTGGTGGAAAAGGAGTGTCATCTAGTGGGGTGAGCTTCAGGGCCGGCTCTAGGATTTTTGCTGCCCCAAGCAGCAACAATTTTGGCCGCCCCCCCTCGGTTTTTTTCTTACCCCACCCCCGGACCTGCCTCAACTCCGCCCCTTCCCCAAATCCCCAGCCCTGCCACCTCCCCCCAGGCTCTCAAGCCTAGGAGGGAGGGGGAGAAGCGGCACGCGCGCGCCGCGGCTGCTCGGGATCTCCCCCTCCCTCCGAGGATTGAGAGCCTGGGAGGGAGGGCGAGCAGCAGCGCCCGAATCAGCTGTTTCGGGCGCCACGGTGCGCGAGCGGCAGCAGCGGAGGTGAGCTAGGGTGGCCGGGGCACATTTTTAGGGGCGGCATTCTGGCGCCGGCCATGCCGCCCCTAAAAATGTGCCACCCCAAGCACCCGCTTGTTTTGCTGGTGCCTAGAGCCGGCCCTAGTGAGCATATTATTGGTATCCAGGACCTCCACTGTTCTAATTCTGGCTCTGCCACCATCTTGTACTTGCTAACCAACCTTATGCAAGTCAACTAAGGCCTGATCCAGTTTCCACTGAGAATATCAGAGGGCCAGTATGGACAGAGACAATATAGTATTTTGGACAAGTAAATAAAATTGTGGCTAACTTTTAACTTACACAGCATATCTCCTGATGGCCACCTGTCCTGGCAGAAGTGAAGAAAGGTGGGCAAAAGGCCATAGCCTCCCCATATTGTCACAGGTTTTTCCCCACTTTCAGTACTCCAATCCACAGCATCCTAATGTAGCCTGGGCTTATCAAGGCCTGCAGCTGTTCTAAGGCCTAGCCAATGTCAGTAACCCCATGCTTTCCGCTGCATGAGGCCACCATCAGGGCTGCTCAAGTGCAGTGACTGCAATATTCTGCCTTAACCTCATGTATATGTAAGGGGACTCCCCTTACTAACATTCAGTGGGGGTGTTTTGGTTGGTTAGCTCCCAGCACTAAAAGGGGAAGGGTCAGTGGCAAATCAGGAGCCTGAGACTGACAGTCCCCAGGGGCAATGGGGAGAGGCCAACGCTCCAGGTCAGCCTGATTGACAGGGCGGGCAGGCTAATCAGAGAATCAGGAGGCCGGGGGGGGTCCCGTCCTCCGTGTGAACTGGAATGGCCTGGGTCAGACAGAGTGGGGCCGAGCTAAGGAGAGAGCAGGGGCCTGAGTTAAGCTGCTGGGAGCAGAGCTGCAGCCCCAAAGCCAGAGCACAGCCCAGAGAGAGCAGACCTGCCCTGGGAGCAGAGCTGCAGCAACCAGAGCCAGAGAGGCCAGACAAGCAGCCCAGGGAGCTGGAGGCAGAGCAGCAGCAGCAGCTGAGCTGAGGCAGAGTGGAGCTGGAGCTGGAGCAGTCCGGAGCTGGCTGCGGTGAGCAACTGGGGAGCGTGAGGGGGACCCTGGGCAGTGGGCCCAGCGCAGGGAGACACCTCAGCCAAGAGGCTCTGCAGGCCAGACTTGGAGGGGGATCGTAACCGTGACAGGGCAGGGGCGACGCTGGGTCCTAGAGCCTGAGAGCGTGTGGCCCCCTCCCGAACAAGTGTCCGACCCACAGCGTCTCTGCAGCACAGCCGGGGCCTGAGAAGGAGCCTGGGACCTACAAGGAACAGACTGTGAACTGCCCTGACGTTCCAGAGACTGTTTGTGATGTTCCCTGCCTCAGAGCAGGGTGATGTGTTTTCCTTTAACCTTTCCCATTTTTCCTTATTCTTTTTTAAAATTAATTGTTAATTAAACAACTTGTATTTGCTTTAAATTGTATGAAATGATCAGTGGGTCAGGGAGGTGCCCAGTGCAAAGAGAGAACCCCGGAGTAGGGACACCGTAGCCCCTGTCCTGGGTGACCACAGCAGGGTTGGGGGTCGAGCCCCCCAGGAATCCTGGGCCCAGCCTTGTCGGGGTTTACGAGGACTCTGCCAGACAGGAGAGTGGAATGGGGGTCCTCAAGGGCAGGGAGGCCTCTGGGTAAAGGAAGTGGGATCGAGGACTCAGATCCTTTCAGTAGCCCACTTCACCGGGGTAGTGCAGATGCCAGGAAAGTTCCCCACAATAGCGGGACCATTCCCCCGCTTACATACAGCATAAAATCACACACAGAGTGAGCAACAAGAAACAGATTCCCCAGGAAACCAATAGCTCCCAAGGAAAAATGGGGAGAGTGTAGGACTGTGTAGTGGCATAGAGGGCAAAGCAGGAAGATGCCCTCTGCCTGGCACCACATTTTGTGAGCAGCCCCTGTTTCTCCCCCTCCCCCCACACTCACTAGTCAATCTCAGTGCTTATAAGAAACACTAGATTGACCAATGGCAACTCTCCTAACAAAGGAGAGCTGCCCATGGGCTGGCAAATGCTGTGGCCCCACCACACAAACTGGGCTGATTGTGAGGGGCCAGTTCCCTTTAGAGTCAATGGAAAGACACATTCTGGGTCTTAGTTTTCTCTTCCAAGTTTTAAAATTAGGATAAAAAGAGGGTACATCACAGTGAGTGCTGTGAGGAAGAATTGTTTGCACATTGCTTTTTAAAATATAAAGCACTATAAAAGTGCTAAGTATTGTTATTAATGTTTTTTTTACTAACAACAGTAATAGTGTAGTAAGCGTCATGCTGTTAACACCAGAAACCCAGTAGCTGAAGCTGTTTATCCTGAAGCCTTGGCTTTTATGCTTGGAAACACATATCATCCACCCAGAGAAAATGTCAGTCCAAATAGTAGTTTAAAATTCTTAACACGTGAAGCCTATTGTCAAATCAAGCTATTCTCTAAAAGGTTTCTTAAAAGGAAATAGTGATTCAAGATTATATTAGATGTTAACATATGTGGTGGGCCGACCCAATAGATTCTAATTTTTGTGATGGCTGCATTAATACCCCTCATCGGTAGACTACAAATGTTCAGTCAGAAAGCAGTTGAAAAACTGTGCTACAAAATTTATGTTTATTAGCATTTCTCCCTGGTGTTTAGGTGCAATAAGTGTTGTTCACAAAAAGATAACTTCTTTCTTATATGCAGATATAATTTGTATGGGAAAAGTACAAAACACTCCAAATATTAGTGATGACTGCATTTCTTTTCTTCATGAAGCCCTGTGTTTCCTGTTTACCACTTAACCTCAGCCACAGCTATATCTTCAAGAGTATGCATCAGCTATGGCTTCAAGGGTGTGCATATGAAGTAGGGATGTGATAAATTACTGTGGACACAGAGATGTGTGGGAATAATTCACTGGCGATAGATATAGGTCCCTTACATAAAAATTAGTATGGAAAATGTTTTCGCAACAAAGGTTTTTTCAAAAGTGGTTATAATTCAGTTGAAAATCAGCCTGCTGTTAAGATCCATTCAAAAGTACATCGCTTTGAATTTCCTAACTAGGGGACAGATTGTATTCTGAGGATTAGCATGCAGAAGTGATCCTCCACATGCAGATCTCTCCTGCCCTGCACAGAAAGAAAAACCCATCATCTCCATACCAGTGCTTCCCCTAATACTCTTCTTTTGGGAGTCAAGGATAGTGTTCTGTAGATCCAGCAATCTGTGCACAGGCAAGGAGCAAGAGGGATGCAGATACAGTCAGGAACCCATTCTTCTTGTCATCTCTTAGCTTTACACTCACTACCCATCTTTAGAAATCATAGGTGAGTAGATACCAACTGTCTGGCTCCAAGAAATGGGACCCTCAGGCAGTAAGAAGGCAGAGGGCTTCCATATGGTTAGTCCTGTATCCCTTGGGGAACTGCAAAAGTTGTGAGTCACGCCCCATTGCCCATCATAGGGAGATGAGCCCCACTCTCCATTCCTCTGAGGAATACAAAGGAAATCCCAGAAGGGAACTATGGCTGAAAAGACTAAATACATTTTCTGTTTCCTGTTTTAATAGATTCATAGATCCTGAGGCCAGAAGGTGACCATTGTGATCATCTAGTCTGACCTCCTATATAGCACAAGCCATAGAACTTCCCCAGAATAATTCATAGGGCATATCTTTTAGAAAAACATCCAGACTTGATCTAAAAATTGTCAGAGAGGAAAAATCCAACATGACTCTTGGTAAATTGTTCCACTGGTTAATTGGTCTCTGTTAAAAATTCACACCTTATTTCTAGTTTAGTTTCAGCTTCCAACCATTGGATTGTGTTACATTTTTCTCTGCTAGATTGAAGAGCCCGCTATTAAACATTTGTTCCACATGTAGGTAATATGTAATCAAGTCACCCCTTAATCTTCTCTTCTGTTGAGTTAAATAGACTGTGCTCCTTGAGTCTATTGCTAAGGCATGCTTTCTAATTCTGTAATCATTCTCATGGCTCTTCTCTGAACTCTCCCCAATTTATCAACATCCTGCGCCTCTCTCCCATGAAGCTGAAAAAAAAATATGAAGTGTCTTGGCTCCCAAAGCAGCTGTCACAGTAAAAAGAAAAACTTAAAAGATTGAAGAAAATGTAGTTAAAAACTGATGTGAAAGTTAAGGCGGGGGGAGGGGAGTTAATTTTTTACAAGGAACATGCGAAGAATTAACCACTTGAACTATTTCCAGAGTTGAACAAATGCTGCTACGTTTGCAAAGCCTTATGTTTCCAGTGGATTAATACTTCATGATACGTGCCTAGACTGTGCATCGAGGTAGTAAAGACCCAGACTGATTCAGTGCTCACAAATTATCCTTTCTACATTTGTTGTTAAAATTAAGGGCCATCCATGTAGAAAGAACATACATATTTTATATACACAGATAACTAATGTAAGAGTAATTAAGCACTGGAACAAATTACCTAAGGAGATTGTGGAATCTCCATCATTGGATGTTTTTAAATACAGGTTAGACAAACGCCTATCAGGAATTGTCTAGATAATACTTAGTCCTGCTTGAGTGCAGAGGACTGGACTAGATGACCTATCTAGATTCTTTCAGTCCTACATTTCTATGATTATTAATGTTACACACGTATATGAACTGTAGCATATGAAAGGGGCCATACTAATTCATACATGAGTCAGTACATGAACTCTTAGGACCAATATGTAAAACACATGCTACTTGTATAGCTTTCATATATGTCATATATTTGTATTCCATGCTTTCTCTTATGCAGGTTCGGAAGAGTACGGGGAAAGGCATCTTACTCACATGAGTCCCGATCCAAAGCCTTTTAAAGTTAATGGTAAGACTCCATTGATCTGAATGGGTGCTGGAACAGGCAGGGAGTAACTAGAATCACAATGCTTGAATTCTCTGAACTAAAGGGTGGGAGGAATTGTTAAAGGACCAAACTGTGAGAATTTGCATGTATTTTCCTTTGGTAGATGGTAGGAACGAGAAGCGACTGCCTATGTTCATAGTAATTTTGTTATAAATATTACCCAAATCTAAAACCTACTTGATATCCAACCCCTTTGCACTGCACCACAGTGCCATGTTCTGGCCATAAATGTCCAGCAGGGAGTTCCCCTGCCACAGGGGACCTCCCACTAACATAAAGCTGGTAGAGGTGGTTCCTGCGTCAGCTCCTCCTGTTCCTGGGATAGGTGAAGTGTCTAGGAAAGGTGGGGCATGTTGAGTGGGATGTGGCTGTCGTGGGTTTGAATTCCACTACACCTTTCCTCCATTGATGTAGAATCCATTGGAGGCCCCATGCCAGTGGTGTAAATTAGAACAATCAGGGGTTGTTCTAAATCTTACTGGCATAGACTGGCCCTCATGGTCAGGGAGCTGGAATTGGCTCCCCAACCCCCACTCAGTGGAGCTCAGCAGAGGAGAAATTCTGGCCGTGTGTAGGCAGTAGGTATTCTACTATAGATTACTTTCTTGTTGAGTTTTAAACTAAGCAAAGAACATACAGTTTCAACTCTAAACACAACAAGGGGGTGCAGAATGGTGCCAGTCCTCTTATCTTTTATAATAAAAATTTCTGGTGAGCAAATCCAATTCTCTTTTAGTCTGAGTCACCTCCTACTTAAACCAGTGTAAATTGGAAGTAAATCTATTGAAGGCAATGGTATTACTGGAATAAAGCCAGTGTAAATGACAGGGAGGCTTTGTAATCTCTGGAGGTATTTTTCATGTCTCCTCTTATTACTCAGATTGCAATAGTTGCCAGCTAGAAAATTAGATGATTAAACTCTCTTTTTTCCTCATTAGACAAAAAAGAAAAAGAAAAAAAGAAAATATCACTAATTTGCTTCATTTCTTAATTCCTGGTACATTCTACTGGATACTCATGAGAAAACGTAATTGATCTTTCATGCACACTCATCATTGGATTAATAGTGCATTTAACTCTAATTACACTAATAAAGGTTACTATAAAGTTACTTTATGTCCATTGTGCTGTTACTCCCCATGATAATTACTGATCTGCTGTGTATAATCCCATCTCTGCCGGGTCATTAGACTATTTGCATAATTTTTCTTTTTTGTTTTAGGAAAACAAAAATGTGTTTCCAATTATGCCAAATGATGCATGCTGCTGGACGGGGGTTTGCTACTAATTTACTTCAGTCTTTCATAACGTGGGTGCTACGTGGGTAACACAATTGTTTCCCCAACATTCATATAGGTATTTATTCTGATTAGCCCTAGACTGGGAGTTGGGGCAATTGCCTAGTGGTTTAAATCTTCACACCAGCTGGAGGGTCTCTTCTCTCTCAGATGCATGTGATTTAAGCATGAAATTCATGCCTGTGCAGAGGGAACTTAAATGGGATTTAAATGGTATATAAACCGTGTGCTGACCCTCTAAATATCATCCTGAATACACTGACTGGGAACTCTGTTACTTATGACTTTGACGCAGTCATCAGGGCCTCAGTAACAAGTGCCAACAGCATTACCTGCTAGTTGGCCTTTCTCCCTGCAGATCAGCATCCCAAACATATAGTCAGCAGCTCTGCTTTTTGCTCCTCCCTCAGCGTAACTCTCACTCCTGGGCAGCAGGCACCTCAAGGAGGGTAACTAGGACACACAGGCAGTGTGTTAAAACCCTCCGCCTCAGCACATAGGAGTTAGGAAGCAAGTGTTACTGATCATACAGACCAATTTACTCTACGCTTATGCCTTTAGTCAAGTATTAGTCCATTAGGAAATAGTATTTTGGGGCTTGAGCAGCCAGGGACAAAGGATAAAACGGTGGTGCCAAGAGGAGATAAACAGTTGAATTTGTGGGGGTAGTGAGCTATTTGAGATGGAGTTTTAGGAATGGGGAAAAACAGGAGAGGATCAGGCAAGAGGGGGAAGATACATAGATTTTTGAGAGGGAAAGGAAGATTTACTTTCTGGGCAATGGATTTATTTTAGGGGTGACAGATGAGATAGGAAAAGATGGATTTGTTTCGCAGGAGTAGAGAATCTGGCTCATAACACTTTGTGGGAGGGGTTGCGGGTAGTGGTGGGTGTGTAGCTGTTGGAATGAACCGGAATGCACCAAACAGCAGGAGGAGGCACTTTCATCTTAGATAAATAACAGCATGGTTGAATTCAAGAGAACTTCAGTTGTTCTGAAGAACAAAATTTTCACCATCCTTCCCCTTTTACTAAGGCTTGGTCTACACTACCCCCCTAATTCGAACTAAGGAGTTCGAAGTACCTTAGTTCGAATTAGTTCGAACTTACCTTGGTCCACACTCGGCAGGCAGGCTCCCCCGTCGACTCCGCGGTACTCCTCTCGGCGAGCTGGAGTACCGCAGTCGACGGCGAGCACTTCCGGGTTCGACTTATCGCGTCCAGACTAGACGCGGTAAGTCGAACCCAGAAGTTCGATTTCCAGCCGTCGAACTTGCGGGTAAGTGTAGCCAAGGCCTTAGTACCTTTCTTTTCTCTATAGGCATTAAGATTGAAATTCACCCATCAGTGGATGGTCATAAAAGATCTGTGATATAGTGGAGTTGTAATTGTTCTGCTCTGCAAATCCCAGCACAGAGAACAGGACTAGTGGCCACAAACACTAATGTGGGACTGTATAAGGGTTGCAGCTACTATCCGTGCCCAAGGATTTGAGTAACAGACCTAGAGGATCTGTAGTGCTGCCCTGAGTCTGCTGTGGTATAGGAGGAGAATTCAGTTCTCCCCAAGTTCCTACAGTGTTCTCTGCACAAAACCTGTTTTACTCCAGCATTGAGGAGAGAGCATGGACTCCTCCCTGGGGGAAATGTATTTGGGAATTAACAGGTTAACCTAATTCATACAAAATGGTTCTCTATAAATTAAGAAAAACAAAAAGGCTTCCAATCTTCCGGTTTGCAAAGCACATGTAGAAATGAATTTACATGTTCTCAGAGGCATCTTTAAAAGAACATTGTATATATTTGATTGAAATTTAATTTCCTCAAATTCATCCATATTATATAGCTCACACAACACAATTAAAAATACTTATTCTTTACAAATTAATCTCTTTATTTTAACATGGAATTAAACTCTACACTCTTCATTAACATATCCATGAATTGCAATATCTACCATACATTTCATTTCATTATTGATATATCTACCTGTTAATAAATTCTAGTCAGATTTGGATGTATTTACTCCTGCTGAGATAAAAACAACAACAACTGCTGAACTCAGAAGGGAAGAGTGATATATGAGTGAATGAAAATGGAATAAAAGTAATTGAAATTAACTGAAAAATATAATGCTAAGCTGTGGTTTTCCTAGGAAGAAAAGACCTACTGTCACCTCAGAGACTGGATGAGAAGGTCAAGCTGCAGTTTCTTCTTCATAGGCAATTTGAGTTCAACTCACCAATCAGAGCCATCACATTATGGTGTCACTGGAGCTGAAGATACTTAACATGCATGAGCATGCTCCTCCTGTAGGTGACTTGCTGGATTTCAAGCTGACAGGTTAATACTAAGTAAATCGCTTTCACCTCAACATTTTCCAAAATGTGCTTGGAATTTAAATAACTTTCCAATATTTGCCAATCTAAAGGAAAGTGGAATGCCTGCTTTTAGGGTACTTATTTATTGAGGCTCAAAGAAGGGACAAACCAGAATTAAATCAGCAGTACTGACAGCCTCAAGCATTCAAAAATAATGAACAGGTCTCCAAAAAAATCATGAACAAATGTGGGGTTCTTTTTATTTGCTTTTTGGTTCATGTTTTCAAGCTTTTGTCCATGACCAGGAGGGCTAGAAACTTATTTTCATTTAAAATGGTAGCTGAGAGTCTCATGTAATCACATGATTCAAGGAGCTGGAATTTTAAGAATAAGCACTATTATCACAAAAGTTGGCAACACTCTTGAAATAGGAAATGGGAGAATCAAAACTGCGCAAGAACCCAAGGCCTTCCTGTGAGAAAAGCTATCTGGGTTAGGATGTGAGATGTTCAGTCACTGGGAGAAGGAGTTAAAGCAGAGAAATAAAGGCCTTACTTTGGACATAGACAAGTGGCTCTAAGGAAAACTGTGACTCCCAGTGTTCTGAGTCTGATTTTGACATCATGCTAGTTTATGTCAGTCATAAAATCATTTTGTTGACTGGAATTACACCAAGTGGTCATGGCTGCTATTGGAGGCTGAGCACTTTTGCTGCTCAGATACCATGGTGACACGCGCCTCGGTATTACCCAAATTAGAAAATCTAGAAGCCAGTTTATTATTCTAACTAATCCAGTATCTACAGAGGGAGCTGAGACATTTCTGCTTAGTCACATGGAGGGTTTTGTAGACCAAGAAAATTGCGCCTCAATTCTAATTTGAAGTGTCATCTGTTCCTTTGGGCTTTAAGATGTAAATATGGATGCCATGCAGGGAGGACTAGCATGACTAGAGATTATTGTTTGGAGGGTTGTCTTTCTTCCCCTTGATTTGTAGATCTGAAGTGATACAGAAATAATAGCCACCTCTGGGTACTCTGAAGATGCACATTTACTACAGGCATTCTGACTAGTTGAGATGCACTCTGTTTTGATATGATTCTACATAGTACTACTTTGGGAACATTCTAGCTGCACGGCACCATCAAGCTGATGGTGGAAACATAACTGGGAGATATTATAATCTCTAAACTATTCCTATATTCAGGAATATTAGCATTAATTGGTTTGTTTTGGCTCAAATATATTTTGTCCTAGCAAAAAGGGAGTATGTGAAGTTCAGTGAATCAAGCTTTTGGATTAGCTGAAGTGGCAAGAAGAAATGTGTTGAAGTTAGTAGGAGTAAATACATCAGAAGTTTAACTAGAATTCGCTGTCAATATAAAAAATGTATGCAAGAGCAGACGTAATTAATGCTCATACTGTAGCATTTTGTAATTTCTTGATTAAGTAAAGAAAAGATGTAAACCCAAAGAATGCTAACTCTTCATAATTGAGACATGTGAGCTGGAAAACCAAATAAGTGTAATTTTTAATTAAATACACACAATTTTAAGATCAGATATTGTGTTAAAGACGCTTCTGATGATACAGGCACTTACTTAACTAATTTCTACATGTGCTTACAAACAAAAATGGTAGAATGCTGTCTTCGTATTTTTTTTAGTATGGTGAGCCATTTCTGACAATTAATTAGCCATTAGCTTGTCCTTGTAATTACTGGGCATACGTTTTTCATTAATCACTTTCATAATGGAGTAGAGTGTAAGCCAGTGGTTCCCAAACTTGGTTCGTGGCTTGTTCAGGGTAAGCCTCTGGCAGGTCGCGAGACGCTTTGTTTACCTGAGTGTCCGCAGGTACGGCTGCTTGCAGCTCCTAGTGGCTGCGGTTCGCCGTTCCAGGCCAATGGGAGCTGCGGGAAGCGATGGCCTGGCCCATGCCGCTTCCTGTAGCTTCCATTGGCCAGGAACAGCAAAACGCGGCCACTGGGAGCTGCAAGCTGCCACACCTGTGGACGCTCAGATAAACAAAGCATCTCGTGGCTCGCCAGGGGCTTACCCTGAACAAGCCACGAACCAAGTTTGGGAACCACTGGTGTAAGCATATAAAATTTGAGGATGACACCAACTAAAAGGGGTTCCGTGCATTTTGGAGGACAGCCTTAAAATTCAAAATGACCTTGAGAAATTGGAGAATTGGTCTGAAATCAATAAGATGAAATTCAGTGAAGATGAGTGCAGAGTACTACACTCAGGAAGGAAAAATCAAATGCACAAATACAAATTGTGAAATAACTGGCTAGGGAGCAGTACAGCTGGACTGTGATCAATTGTTCTCCATGTCCATTGAAGTTAGGACAAGAAGTAATTGGCTTAATCTGCAGCAAGGGAGATGTAGGCAGGGTGAAAGTGGTCTGATATGGGTCGGTACGGCATACCAGTAAGAAGTGGCCACCAGTACCGGCCCGTATGCAGCCAATGTTAAAGCGCTGCCGTGGCAGTGCTTTAACTTCACCGCCCCTTTTGCCTCCTACCCGCCCACCTGTCGGCGGCCCTGCCGGTAGGGATCCTACCAGCAGGGCTGCTGATGGGGGGGTGGTGTGTGTGTAAAAGGGGCAGCTTCCCCGGGGCTCAGCAATTTAAAGGGGTTTGGGGCTTCCAGCGACTGCTGCTGCTACCGCGGCAGTGGCCGGAGCCCTGGATCCTTTTAAATCACCGCCGGAGCCCCGGGCAGTGCAGGCCAGGCAGCGCAGATGGGCTGGCTGGGAGAGGCTGACCCCCCAGCCCTGCCCCCTTCCACCAAGGCCTCACCCCCTTCCGGGGGCCCGGAGCTGGGCTCCCAGACCGGTAAGTCTTCTGTGTTACTTTCACCCCTGGATTTAGGTTAGATATTAAGATAAACTATCTAACTATAAGGATAGTTAAGCATTGGAATAAGCTTCCAAAGGAGGTTGTGGAATCCCCATCTTTGGAGGTTTTTAAGAACAGGTTGGAAAAAACACCTGTCAGTGATGGCTTAGGTATACTTGATCCTGCCTCAATGTAGGTGGCTAGACTATATGACCGCTCTTCCAGCCCTACATTTCTATGATTCTGTAGTGACATTTATATCCTAACACTGCATAGAGGTTAAGTAAATCTCCTTCATTCAGGGAACTCTGTAGAGGTGGCGTGTGTATGGCAGATTTTCCTCTCTGTGGTCACTAGCCTGTAGCCTACCAGCCTATGCCCTTACACACACCCTACATGGAGGTTTTGGAGCACTGGATCTTTTGGAGCACTGGAGCACTGCATACTGGATAAGAATGGAATCTCTCCTGGCCCACCTCCAGCCTGCCACCAACAACATTCTCCACAGTAGCCTATTCGGAGGCAGTGCAGAGCCTAGAGGCCCCTTATGCGGACACTATCCAGACATCTTCCTCAGCCTCACTTCCCCACATCTCACAGTCAGAGCAAATATAGGGTTCAAATGGCACAGAGCACCTATGCCGGCCCTCTCCATTTGCCTCTGATGCCAAAAAAAAAAGACCCAAAGTTGCAAAAATGTTTAATTGAATTAAACAAGGCTTTTTTGAAACCTGCCCTGCTTATTGCTCTCTGTATCCCACCCTCTCCACGTCAACTTAATCTCTCTTCCTACTTTACCCATTCTCCCGTTTCCTTTATTACTCATCTCCAATTCCACATAATTTAACCATTTACCCTTTTGCAAAGTCTCCTTGTTCATTCTCTCCCATTTAATTTGATGTCATTATGTATGTTCTTGCAATGTGATTTAACTATGTGTAAACAGTGTCAAAAGAAGGGGACTCCAGTGAAAATGCTGCTTTGCAAGTGAAAATTCCTTTGGTAATTATACACTTTCACAGGCCAGTACACATCCATCCCCAACATGCTACAGATTATAACAAATGACAAGGGATGAATTTATTACAACACTCTGTCCCCACCGCCCATTGTTGTCCCCCCCAATCCATATTTTATCTATTTCAAGGGATCCTAGAGGGTCATCTATACATCCACTGTACTGTGGCATGTTCTGCATATCCCAATACAAACTCACAATATTTATTATTAATTTCACAGCACCCAAAAGTGTGCAAAGTGCCTTATAGAAAAAATAAGACACAACCACTGTTCTGAAGAGTTTAGTCTAGTAATTTTAAATTCAGTGTGATGAATGCTGTTACCAAACTGTAAGGTGAGGATGGGATGAGGAAGAGAAATGGTTATTAAAAAGATCACCTGTTGTGAGCATGTGTACATCTTTATAGTTCAATTAAATTTAACCTTTTAAAATGTGATTGTAATAACCTAGATTGTGCACCCCTTACTCACACTGGTGGGCACTTACTCCCATACATAGTCTGATTGACTTCAGAGGGACTGAAGTCAGTCATGTGACTAAGTATTCACCAACTTAAATAAGGGGTATATATTCCAGGCTAATATGGATTTGATTATTTTCATTACTGGGGATTTCACCATTTCTCTTACATGTTCTACTTCCTAGTAGATCTTCTAATTAAGATGTATCTTCTTATTTAATCAAAACGCCCTTTGCTGCAGCTTCAACTCATTATTTCTCATCTTTTCACTTTTGGCTAATGAGAACAATTTTCCCCTTTCCTTATTATAAATTATGAATAGCTTCTACACACAGCCAGTAAGAAAGTTTAAACATTTATAAGTTGTAGAAAACACAAGTCATATTTTTTAATTGCAGTCTCATACAAATTATTGTGAAGTGTTCAGTAGTTTGTACTTCACAATTCCACTGCACTTTCTACCTAAGGATCTCTAAACACTTTATAAACATTATCAAGTTTAGCCTGAAGGCTATGCTATCCCTTCAGTTATTAGCCTCATGCTACAGAAGAGGGGTCTGAGTCACAGAGAGAGTAAGTGGCTTACTGAAGCTTATCACACAGAAAGTCTATGGTAGAGCTGGGACTAGAATCCAGATCTGGTAGCTACCGGCTGCCAATCCAGTACCTTAAGCACAAGACCATCCCTCTTATCGTTGGAGAATTGTTGGCTGCTCTACAGAGATCTTTTAAGAGATAACCAGCATTCTTTACTTCTATACAATACAAAACCAGGAGAAACGTGACCCTATCCCCATTGATCATACCGCACAGCAGATTAAAATAGTTCTAGTATATTTTAATGCATATGTCAGCCCTAGGTCTATAGTAATTTCCATGGCCTTTGTGTGGGGAGAGGGAAGGGACAAGAATAGGGAAAACAGTATTCTCTCCCCATGACACTACCCCAAAAAGCTCCACCAGCTCCACAATTCCAACTTGTGGAGCTGGTGATGATTCCTTCCTCCCTTCCTCACTGGTCTGATTTACCCCAGAACAGATCAGACTGGAACATGGCTACATACATAGGATTACGCACAGAGACACAAATAGCACTGCATTGTCAGAATAGGACTCTGAGGAATATAATTTAGCAAATGCCATTTGATCAGCTTGAAAATGAAGGATGTGACTGGTAGTATATTCCAGCCTAAAATGACCAAATATATCCCCTCTTTCCTCTGAAAAACATAAGAATAAATCAACAGCAGCCCTGAAGCAATGGGACGTATTAAAAAGGAGCCCAAGTTAGCATTTGTCATCATCCCCCTCTGTTTGCCTACTCTCCTAGGATCAATGAGAGCTAACAATGTTACCAGAAGGGTATCTTTAACACATATTAGCGGAACTTTGATAGGACAATTGAATTTTTAAAAAAGCTAATAAGAGATATTAGAATGCAGCAACAGAAGAGTTCACAAATGAGCCTTTACCTCTTCCTGCTCCCTTTCCGTGCAGAGGGATTTACCTTTCAGTGGCTACCCCCATCACCTCCTCAGGCTTGACAGAGGCATAGCGGTATTAGTCACAACATCTTTAAGAGTGAAATGCACCCCTGCATAGGGGCTTATGTGGGATTTAAGAGGTTTATAGGCCAAGTGCTGGTCCTATGTATATGGAATAATTTCACCATAGGATAGTTGTTGGGGGTATGGAGAACCCATGCAGCGTAGTTCCTGCCTATCCCTCCACGCCCATCTCTTTTCATTCTTCCCTTGCCAACAACAGAATCAAACAACAAAGTCATAGCACCAAGAAGCTTCCTCCATTTCACCACTAAATCACTGCTTTTAGTTGTATGCCATTCGTCATCATTCATCTGTAAGCTCTTAGACCGGGGTGGCCAACCTGATCTTGAGAAGGAGCCAGAATTTACCAATGTACGTTGCCAAAGAGCCACAGTAATACATCAGCAGCCCCCCATCAACTCCGCCCCACTCCCAGCGACTCCCGCCCACTGGCAGCCTCGCCGATCAACCTCTCCTCGCACCTCTCGCACCTCTCAATCAGCTGTTTCGTGGTGTGCAGGAGGCTCGGAGGGGGAGGAGTGAGGGCATAGCAGGCTCAGGGGAGGGGGCAGGAAAGGGTGGAGTGGGGGCAGGGCCTGTGGCAGAGCCAGGGGTTGAGCAGTGAGCACCCCCCGGCACATTGGATAGTTGGCGCCTGTAACTCCAGCCCCCGAGTCAGTGCCTATACAAGGAGCCGCATATTAAAGTTGGCAACCCCTTTCTTAGACAGTAAATTCTTCAGGGAAGGGACTTTGTTCTCATTGGACCCAATACAATAAAGAACCTAGGTGGTCTGTTAAATAGTGATAGATTACTCATGCTTAAAGTTAAACACTTGTTTAAATGCTTTGCTGAATCTGGGGCCGTGTCTGTAAAATGCCTTATTACTGTTTAATTTTCTCTAATTCTATGCTATTTTTTAAACGTTTAATTGGTTGGTGACAGTGTTTGAGTTTTCCTCTTTGTTCTGCTTATTAGATTTTAATATAGGATTTATCTTTTGTTGTTGACAATCATCAGTGTGTTATAAATTTTTTAAATGTTAATTCTGGGTCTACTCCTGCTATCTCTGCACATTCAAGTTTTCCCTTGATGTTTGTGGGAGATTTAGTGCACAAAGACTGCAGGATCAGACCATATGTTCTTAAAGAAATAAATACATACATAGACTTCGGCAAAAGGCTCATAGTGAGATGAATAAATGTGCTGGGCTTGATTCTCAATTACAGTAAGGCTCTGGCAGTGTAATGGGGCCATATCCCTTTAAGGCCAAGTTACAATGCTTGAGCAAAAATGTAAAAGGGTCTTAGAGTAAATAAGAATAAGGCCCAATTTTTAATGATGTTTGTACTTACACTGTATGATCACTATTCTTATATCTCTATAAGTATGTTATGTAATGCATACACCTTATATATACCTGCCTGGCATAACTCTCTTCAAATAACACCACCCTGCTTACACTCACTGCAATTTTATTATAAAAAGATATTTTAAACGTCTACTGCAAACGAAAAGTGAATCTAGGAATGATGATTTGGACTAAATTTCTTTTCTTTTTTCAGTTTCAAAAATAATTAACATTAACCACAAACTTCTCCTTTCTTAATTTATAAGCAAATGTAGCTGGCAGTCATCAACTGTTTTCCATAATAACTATTTTGTCAGTTTCTTTTAATTTTCACAATTTGGTTTTCTGAACTTCACATAGAATTATACCTTATAAAAGAGCAATAATGAAGAGCCTCATTAGGCTGCTTTCTTTTTGTTACTTCTATTGAGGCAATTCCATTTAGAATTCAAAGTACAGAAATGATAATTAGTGCTGTTAGTGATTGTGGAGCACTCTGAAATGGTTTGCTTGAAAAGCATGCTAGAAATGCAATATTTAATTGTCATAAGGAAATATTATATGTTACAGTGTTTAACCAGAAGATTAAATAACATTTTTTCCTCACTGCACCCAAGTGGAACACTGCACCCAAGTGGAAATTACATTTACATATTTTAGATTTACTTATATACATGCCTACATACACGTCTATGTCATCCTGATAGACTCTGTATTTTACTACGCAATCATCTTATCTGACTAAATTGATTTAATCAGAACTAGGCAAGCCAACAGACAACTATTTCTAAAATGAGATGACCACTACTGGATTAAGTGAGCTCACAAAAATGCAGGCAATTTTAATCTTAGCATTTGTTTCAGTCTTTTCAGCACCTCAGAATAACCTTGAGACCATTCCTCTATGATTGTGAAGGAATTCATTGATTTCAATGTGTTTCTCTTAATGAACATTTAAATTGTACAATTAAATATTAAAGGATAACTTTTTTCCCTTCCTAAATGATTAATGTATGAAAATTGTTCGATTTTTTCCCTTAACTTGGGAGGATTTTCAATACATCAGCAGAAGGTTAGGCTTATTTGGTTCCACTATCACATTCTGTCTTTTTACAGAATTTTCTGTCTTCATACTCTAAAGTATATGCCAAGAAAGTGACCTTTTGTCAACTGTAATTATATATTTGAAAAGATTTGAAGAGCAATGCTGAGAATCTGCTCATTAATTTCAAGAAGCTTAACAGTGATATGAGACACATAAGTTTTCTTAAGAATAAAGACAGTCTCTTACTTGGTCCTCAAAGGAGAGTGCCTGTGCAACGTCTCTTGGAAATCCATCAATAACTATACCTTCTTCATCAGGAATCTGCATTAATCTCTGCTTTATCTCAGTTATGGTTGTTTCCTTTCATGGAGAGAAATAGTTTTAAAAGTTTTTTGGTGATGCATATTAACACAGCATGTAAAAATCTTTTACCAAAGAGAAGGTATTTCTTAGGTGAGTTGTACCTGAGGGGCCAGTTCTCCCGTAGTAATTATTTTAGCAATTAGACTCCATTTTCTATTGCTGCTTGTATTGTGGATCTTCTTCCTTAACAATTCACCAACTGATATGTATTCAAATCCATAACGTTCTGCTATTTTCAAACTCTGGGTTCCCTTCCCACTTCCTGGGCCACCTATTGTAAAAATAAGCAAAAAATTGTGCTTTCATTTGGAATGTCAAATTCACTATGACATCTCTCAGTGTACTATCAAATCAAATCCTGCAGATGTTTCATAGTTAGCACTCTCATCAAAGTCAGTCGAAGTGGATCTATTGCGGGACCGAACCTAAAGTTAACAATCTAAAATAAAATATCTGCATGAGTCAAAAAAACAGATGAGCTTGTTCTTTCTGGGCCCGATTCTCCATTCACTTACCTCCCTTTACTAACCTCTTTAGTGGAGCTTTTCCTGGTTTATACTAGTGTAAGGAAGAAGAGTCTCAAGCCCTCTTCTGCATTTCAGTTAAGGAAAGCTATTACTAACAGAATCCAAATGGAGGGACGGATATTCTGATGACCTTATTCACATTAAAAATGTACTTTAGTCTACAAGTGGTCGCACTTAAGTCAATGGAACTACTCATGGAATAAGAGTATCAATGTCTATTCCTATGTCTGCAGAAAATTCTGGAGTTTGTAAAATTAACATACTTTAAAATGTTAAATGAGTGGAGAAGGTATAAGAGAATTGGTATATGTAATGATTTCTGTCATATACACTTCAGGGACCCCAAGAATTTAAGAACCATTCAGAATTAGTTTTATCCTTCTGTGTACTTTCAAAAATAAAGTAATACAGTGGAAGCAAATACAGTAACTCCCTATTCAATGTCCTCTCACTTAATGTTGTTTCGATCTTACGTCCCTGCTCAATTACAGAACATGCTCCATTTAAAGTTGTGCAATGCTTCGCTAGAACGTCGTTTGGCTGCCTGCTTTGTCCACAGCTGGCAGCCCCACATCAGCTCCCCTACGCCCCCCCCCCAGCGCCTCCCGCCCACCGGCAGACCTCACGGATCAGCACCTTCCTCCTCCTCCCCCTGCGTCCTGCCCGCCGCAATCAGCTGGCTTGTGGTGTTCACAAAGGAAGGGGGAGGAGTGGGGACTCAGCGCGCAGGCTCCCCCTCCCTCCCCTGCCTCCCGAATGCTGCAAACCAGCTGATTGCTGTGGGCAGGAGGCGGGGGAGGGAGGGGGAGGAGTGAGGACATGGCGTGCGGAGTAAAGGGGGAGGGTTTCACTCTTATCTTCAGGGAAAACTTTCCTTTGCCATGAAACACATAATAAAAAGGAAGTGCACACAGTCCTGTATTTCTATGGTTTCATCTTAGTTTTGTGCCCAAAAAAATAATTAAGCCACAAATTATTGGGTATCAAAGGTTCACAACCTTCTCATATCTAAGTTTTTATCAGTCAGAAAATTACCTTTATACCAAACTGATTTATGAAACAATGAGGAAAAGTTCAGAGAATAAAGTTAAGAGGACAAGTGTAAAATTATTTCCCATGTCAAATAATTATCCATTTTCCTCTTTTGCAGATTTGATGTTTCTTGGTATGACTTAAGTTGACAAGTGTGTTTACAAAGAGGGAGGAAGTTGAATTTTGTTGCTATTTTTTGGATAATGTAAAGAATTTGAAAGTAGCTGTTATACGCCACGTGCAACAGAGGATTCTTTTCCTGCTAAGCTTCAGAGCCATTCAATGGGGGCAAGTCAGCCCAATGGCTGAAGTAGCTTTTGTGGGCTGCTTACATAGTTCTCTTTAGATGGGAAACAGAAAGATCTTCACAGCACCCATCCCCTGCTCCTTACATGCCGTCAGGCAGGAAGCACGCGCTGAGTAGAACTCCACCCTGTTCCAGGAGTGCACGCTTACTGTGCATTTCACCTACATCTAGTCTTCACCCACTTTACTTGTGCAATGGAACCACATTGATTCCACTGCATGAGGGCCTTCCATGGCCACAGAGTAGAGAGGCCTGGATTTGCTCCCTTATGAAAAGGACGGCCATCTATTTGTTAAAATAAGAAAAATAAAAGGCATTTGTGTTACTTCTCCATCTGCCGAAGGTCATAGAGTTCAAAGAATATGAAGGCTCTGGAATTTCCCCATGTTTTGATTTCTGCATTAGAAAGTAGGAGCAACAGGCTGAAGAAAACACCATTGTCTAGCAGCCCTGTGAGCGGTATGCACTAGTAGCTATGAAAATGTGATGCTTTTTTGTTTTATGTGTATTGCCCTTTACATTTCTAAGAACTCTCCCTGTGTGCAGAGTTCAGCAGACATTTTGTTCTCAGCGCTTCTGCTGTACATCGTAGAGGAGACACACACATTATCCTCTCTCATGGAGATTGCATTTTGTTCCCTTTAATATAAGTCCTTTTAGATTCAGAATCTGATTCTTGACTGCTTTGCACCTTGTGTAGTCATTTATACATATGCGAAGTAAGTGCAAAATGGGCACAAAACACTACCACCAGTGTAAGTGAGAGGAGAAGTCTGATTTGGCAGCAATTTACACTCATTTTGCACAGGTATAAATGATTAGATATGGTGCAAAGCATTGGAGAATCAGGCCCTGATATGGCATTTGAAAATCAGGCCCTCTTGGCATTTGGAAATATAACACCCAGACAACAAAAAAACTAATCCAGACAAGTGAAATGCAAATGCTTCATGTCCACTGGACAAACTATTGACCTGGATTTAAATTATAGGTATACTGAGTGATTAGCATATCTTACCTGAGGTTGAAAATTATTAGTTTGCTTGCAAATGCCACTAAGCAACAAGCAATGATGAATTTTATGAAAAGTGTGTAATTAAGTAGTTCATTCTTACTGATGACACAACTGGCTGAGTGTAGCTAGAGATGAATTTATCAAAGTAGTGGGCTGAAGAGGCACGCTTTCACTCAGGCAGGATATGCTGGTTATTTAATGCATCGAGGAGTTTTAAGCGCAGGTCACATGAGACCAGGGATCTAGTTTATCTAATTTTACAGGTGTTTCCTTTTCTGTGGACAACTATACTTTCTTATCTGGCAACCAAACCTGAGACATAGTTTGCACTTGGACCATATTCTTTCCCTAACCTAAGTCGAAAGTTTAAATTTAAACACTGTAGGCATCTGATTTATTTACATTATAAATATCAATGAAGAGAGAATAATAATATGGGTTTGTCAAACAACTGACCCTCACTTTGCCTTCATACCTAAGACAAGGATGATTTTTGGTCGAGGTCTTGTAGGATCAAATACATCATACTCCTCAATTAGCTCAGCAGTTTCAGAAAGATCCGTGTCACTTTCTATGGAGAACTGGTGGATTGGAGGGAGTCGGTCATATCGTCGATAAGGAAAGTTAGGATTGTCAGGCATCACTGCAAAACAATAAAATAAATGGGAAATAGTGGAAATAAATAGCAAAGTCAACATTACTTGCATTTTTTTATTAAATGAGGTTGACAGAAAGAAGACTAGTGTTGCTATATTAAGAAATATAGTGGTAACAAAATTTCTTCAATATCTCAAATGCTATTTTACTTACTAGAAGTATTGGGTATTGAGTCTCTCCACTCAACTGATTTATTCAATTTTAAAAAACTAGTTCTTAGTTTATAAGATATCTTTAGTGTCTTTTGAAATTTACAAGCTTGCATTTATGGTAAAGTACTTTTATTCTTCAATGAAAATCTGCCCTCGCAGACAGCAGGAAGGCACAAGCGTCTGAGCAGATGGCCCTCCTCATCTCCTGTAGATCCCCTGAGATCTATGATTTTGTGAGTGGAAACTCTTTTTATGTTGCATACAGATACTGGATAGGAGGAATAACTATGGCAACTTGAAAAGGAACTAATTACTGATCATTAATGTTACTAATATATGAATGGCATGTATTGATATGACAGATTTAGATGTACTGAGAAACATCAGTTCTAAATCATTCCTTCATCTACATTATAGTTAGTAAATTAATGTACAGCTCTAATAACTGCTTAGAACATACAGGGACAAAATTTCAGTTGGTGTAAAGCAGTGTAGATCCACTGAAGGTAATGAGTGTGTGGCTCAAGAGGACCAGTTAAAGACCTGGCCCAAATACTATAAAGATCTGAGGTTGAACTATGTCTATATGTAGATGTGTTACTCTCCCACAATGCAGCGTATCCACACAACAAACATTCATCGTTTAGCTGCAGGATTATGGTGGCCAATTATGGCACGGTCAAGAGTGCTAGCAGCCAAGGAAAGAACATGTGTGTGCATCAGCAGAGCTGCATTTCCTATGTGTCAAGCACCAGGATGCACCTTTTCAAATATGTTGGCAAGGGTTGCATCTCCGAGCACTTCCCCATACACCAGTTGAGGCATAATGCCTCCAGGAACCATGGCTTTGACAACACACTTCTTCCCCCTCTGCATCAAACTACTTCATCATAGGAGGCATAATTTTGATCAGTTTTCCCCCTACATAACAACCATTATGAGAAAACAAAACAACCCACCCACTATTACAAACCAAAAAATAACAAACAACTACTCTTGAAAGTAGTTTTTAAAATAATTAAATAAATTACCATTTCAGGTTTAACTGGTCATTAATTGCTTGCACATGTGTTTAAAATATTTTGGCATATATATGTCTGTAGCTCTACAACTTTCCCCCCAAAGAAGTGTAACATCTAATTTGTCATAGCAGTACGAGATAACTTGTGTAAATATACATTTTTAAAATAGTGGATCTGAAACTGCCTAATATTACACTGATACACAAAATATTCAGCTCTAGGATTTACATTACCATTCCTGAAAAAGGATCTTCTTGATTGTCCTCCATTGAGTGGGGGTAATGTCCTCTTTTCTTGACTAACAAACGTGTCCCATTTCACTTTTTCTGACCCTCCCAGTTCCTTCACTTTTTGTAAACATCCTTCCAAATATTCTATTGGGTCATCAGGTTTGTAACACACTAATCCATTCAACAGACTCTGAAACATAACATCCAAAAATAAGTTATAGTTCCAAGGTTATGAAAATAAACACTGGCTTGTATTTTGAATTTAATTTTGTTGCACCCATTTCTGCATTTCCTGCACCCCCAAAACCTCCAGTTCAAGTCAATGTTTGGGATATACAAGGAATGTAGGATTTGTGCCTACTGAGGGCACTAATATGACTTAGAACATAAGGCTCCTTGGTATGTCTTTATTTATCTGTTTACAAATGGAATGAAAGCAGAAAATAGTAACAAGTTTTCTTTAATCTTTCTTAGAACTACATCTTTGACTGGCAAATATATATAATGTTTCTTGTATTAGCTAGATAAGCCCCAAAGCTTATGTTTTCTAGTTTACTTGTTCAATAAAAATTTATAATTTTCTGAAAAACCAATATGATGACAAGCGTTTTGCTCATACTAATGTTTGAGAGATAACATTATAATAAAAACTAGATAGATCTTAAAAGCCCTGACAGGTGCTCAAACATCATGTTGATGGATGTTGTATAAGAAGCTGAACTGACCACCAGCTATAGTCATTTAGAAAATGTCCATTGTGTAGTATTAATTGTAGTATGCACTAATTGGTGCAGGATAAATGTGTATGTAGGGTAGGGTGAGACGTTATAACCACCTCTGGAGCAGACAGGATTGTTGTTTATTAGTAATAGGATAGGTTTTGTTAGTGAAAGATGGACCATTAGTTCCAATATGGCAATTCCTACTCTTAGCTTTTAACATATGCTTTAGGATGTAGTCCTTTCCATTGCATTGTTCAGCTTTCCCTGATTAATGTGCATAAAATTGGGTGCTATAGTTGAAATTAGTATAATACATGAAATACCTTACATTAATGTTTCAATATTTCTCCAAGTGTTATTTTAATAGCTACAGTTTATATAGTTTTCAATGTTGCTTTTATATGCATTGCATTTATAATATCGTAAATAATTTGTATGCATGACTTACACCTTTTGTAGAATCAAATAACTGAGCATTGCAACTATGTCCCTATTTCTGTGGAAGAATGCATACCTTTGTGGTACCAGAGCCTTTTATTTGCTAACACAAGTCTTGCATCTCTCTAGGTGCACAATTGCCTGTATCCATAATTAAACCATTTATTTTGTAAACTTATGAATAAAACATAAACATAGCCTTTGCCCTATATATATATATATATGTCTTTTCAATCATTCATAGGGAAAGTCTTGTTTCAAATAGCCTAAAAATAATATTTTCATACAGATCAGACAGGAGATGGTTTACTCGGTGGAAAAATCCACATTGTACTAGAAAAAGCAAATTACTCTTCATTGATAGATACACCAGGTAGCTTACACTAAACTTCAACAATTTTATGTTTAAAAAACTCTCATTACATAGTCTGGGTTATCGATCAGTCAATGAACTGAGCTCTTGAAAAATGGATGATCATTTATCCCTGAGTTCCTAGACAATCATTTCATTTTTCTATAGAAACTCATTGGGCATATGGGTTTTATCTAAGTGTTTTTTTTTAAACCTGATTTTTAAAAAAGGGTTTGGTCACACACGACGTTTTCTACTGTTGGCTGAAGGACAAAATGATCACGGAAGAGATAATAATAGCATGCACATTACGCCTTCCATCCAAGGCTGACAAAGCGCCCTGGAGTTACGTGGAATATGTGACTGACACACTCCTGTTCCCTAGCTCCCGATGGCTCCGCGTTCCCAGCCCACCCAGGGACGGCTGCTGGCCAGGCTGGGACCCGAGCCCTGAGCGGAAGGGCTGGGGGATGTTTCTGTGCTGCATGAGGCAAACCCCGCCCGGTCCGAGGAGCCAGGAAGCCCGTTTTTGCAGCGGGGTCACCTGCAGGGCGGCCCCGGAGCCGGCGCTGACACTCCTCACCCGGCCCTTCTCCAGCTGAGGAACAGGGTCGGGCGGCGCGAAGTTGGCTGCAGAAGCGCAGCCCAGATACCTTCCCGGGCCCTCGGGCTATCGGAGCGGGCTCCGTCCCTGCCAGTCTCTCCTGGCTCTGGGATGCGGAGCGGGCTCCAGCCTTCTCCTCCCGGCTCCCGCCCAGCCTAGGACCCCGCCGGCCCTGCCCCCACTCTGGGCACCCCTTGGCTCCCTCTCTCCTCATCCCCCCCCCCACTCCGGGGGCCCCTTAGCCCCTCTCTCTCCTTCCCATCCTGCCCCCACTCCAGGCACCCCTTGGCCCCCTCCCTACTGCCCATCCTGCCCCCATTCCGGGTCCTTCTTGGCCCCCCTCTCTCCTGCTCATTTCCCCCCCTTCTGGGCACCCCTTGGCCCCCTCCCTCCTGCCCCCATTCCGGGTCCCTCTTGCCCCCCTCTCTCCTGCTCATTTCCCCCACTTCTGGGCACCCCTTGGCCCCCTCCTCCTGCCCCCCCGTCTCCTGTCCATTCCCCTCCACTCCGCAACCCCCTCTCTCCCCTGCCCCCCTCCACTCCAGGTCCCCCTCTCTCCTGCCCCCCGCCCCGGGCCCCCCCTCTCCGCCCCCCGCACTTGGCTGGCTCAGTCCCCCCTTCCCGCGCTGGGGTCCGGCCCAAGGCACAGGAAGGGAGCTGGCGGGGCCGGGGTCAGACGGGTTCTCGGCGCCCCGGGATGGATCCGGCGGAGTCAGGCGGGTTCTCCTCGGGGAAGCGGCCCCCGGAATCTGTCCCCTGCCCGGGCTTGCTCCGCGGGGCGGTCAGTGGGCTCCGCCCTTACCTCGAAGAGCTGCGGGATCTCCCTCCGGGCCAGGTACTCCTTGGCATCGCAGGTGTTCATGCCGCCGGCTGCCGGGGAGCGGGGCGACGGCTCCACGGCTGCTGCTCCTCCCCCGGCCCCGGGGCGCCTCCTCTCTCCCGTGTCCACGGCAGGAGCCGAGGGCTGCAGCGCGGCGCCGGCTCAGGCCACTGGCTGAGCGCTCGGCAGGGCAGAGATGAGCGAGAGGAGGCAGAGCCAGCCCCTTCCCCAGCTCCCCTGAGCACCGCTGCGGCCGCCCGGCTGTGTGCCGCGCTCCACAGCTCAGGCTGGCGGGGTGAGTGGGTGGTTGAGCAGCGCACACCCCCTCCTGCGGGCTGCATAGCGCGCACGGCACAGCCCCTTTCAGGGCTTCCGGGCACCGCTAGGCAGCCAAATGCGGCCACTTTACCGCTGGGTTAACCTGAACGTGCCAGAGGAGATCCCCCCTAGCCCCAGTCCCCCTCCTCGCTGCACCGATCTGCCAGGGCACGTAGTCTGCAGGCGGGGAGGAGGGGCACAGGGTCCGCTGGATCGAAAGCGATTCCAGCAGACCACAGTCGTCAGGAAAGTTTCATAGGCTGCAATGCAGCCAGTGCAGATTGCAAGCCAAGTCCAGGACACACAGCACGGGCACCAGCTGAGCTTCCGACCCTGGCCGTAGTACTCAGTGCAGTTAATGACACACGTGTGTAGCTGGGACACTGCTGTTACTGGGGGCCTCCGGTGGCAACCCGGAATGGGAAATCATCGCTTAGTTATGGCCGTCATCAGAAAATATATCTGAGCCATCTGCGTGTGAGTGGACGGATGAGGATGGAGGAAGGGATGTGAGTGTGCCTGTGTGTGTCTGTGGCTGAGCCGGCGTATGAATACGTGCCTGTGGTACTGAAGAGATAGGGAGAGGGAGGTACCTGTAGACATGGTGGTGAAGTCCATGTGCACTTACCAGTGAGTAACTACCTCAGTTCCAGTTAGATCTCCCAGCGCTTCCCCTCCTTTATGTCATCGATGATCCCAGTCAAGCCCTTGGGACTCTTTAGAATAAGATTTCCAGATTGGGTGAGTGCCAAGGTGAGGAAGGGTTATGTTCACGTGCAATCTTTGCTATTGGGTCAAGGCAGCCTAGATACACTTCTTAGGACTATCAAATGCTGCAGGTCACTGGTTCCTTTTCATGCATCCGACGAAGTGGGCATTCACCCAGGAAAGCTTATGCTCCAATACATCTGTTAGTCTTAAAGGTGCCACAGGACTCTCTGTTGCTTTTCAAGGACTGTGATTTACCATATCAGAAAGCGCTAAATGTTGTCTTGTCCTGCACTAATCATATCTAGTCATGAAGTTAAAGAATTAATTTAGCAACTGATACAGGATCCTTTGCAAGGCCTTGATGCAAGGTGTTCAATCTGAAAAGCTTAATTTTCCTTACAATATCACATTCAAAATGGGGACAGGTGTTAAAGCCTGCTTCCAAGACACCTTGCAGAATGGATATATCTTGGTCCCATCTCCCTGGTAAAAAACATCCTCACCTTATGTGGTATTGGGGTGTTTCCAAAGGAAATCTCTAGCTACCATATTCCCACCATGACATTGTGTAAGAGAATTTGGAAATACAGTGCTACTGTGTAGGGAAAACCAACATGTCACCTCTTGTGGTTTCCAGAGGCGGTGTTGAAAAATATGCTGCTTCCACTTTTAACATGATGCATTTGAATGCAATGGGCATCTGGAACTGTATGGGGGAAGTTGGAAAAAAGCTTTGTTTACTCATTCCTAGAACAGTTGACACCTTTATGTATATTGGAGGGATTGAGATGTGTGTCATCAGACACTTCATCCTTAAATACTGAGTGTGATGAGGTGTTCATCCCATCGTAGCTTAAAAGGAGTTAATGAGGCTGAGAAGGGGTCAACTAAATGAATAGGCCACAGCTGAGGGAAATTAGATGGACTAAGTAAACCCCAAATGATGATGGAGCCCGGCTGAGAAGGAGCAGGCAGGGCTAGTATAGAGCTAGGAAGTGGGCAGCAGAACAGGGCTAGAGTGAGGGAGCTTGCTGCTATTCTCTGGATGTTAGAGAGGGAGGGTGCCCTGAAAAAGTAGAAACCTCAGGGATCTGGGCCTGAAGGAAGAGTTTATCTAGAAGAATGGTGGAGCAGAAGCCTGGGAGAGGCAGAATAGGAAAAGGTTCAGGGAAATGACAGCAAGGTGGGATGTTGCAGATCTTGGATGCTGATTTGAAGGTCCCTGAACTGGAACCAGGATTAGAGGTTGGGCCTGGGTTCCCACCCCGGCCACTGGGGAAGCGGTACAGACTGGACAGTGGAGCAGAAGACTGCCTGGGGCAGTTGTCCCATGAGATGTTGCTAGACGTTACTAAATCTACAGTTATTCACTTGGAATAACAAACTGTAACAGGTTAAGAAACACCAAAAAGTAACCCAGAAAGAAACATTGATGTAGCTACTGTACTTGCATTGCTGCTCTAGTGCAAAGTAGGGTTTACACTGGCATGCTTTACTCAGGTAATTTACTGAATTAAATCTATTCAAATATTTCTAAGGTAGAGGGACTTAATTCTTACTAGATCTGGTGAATATTTTTATGAAATCTTTTACAATTAAAAGTGGTCTTTTCTCAATAATTAATCTTTATGAGAAAAATTGTTGAGATGATTGAAAATTTCAATTTTTTTCTTGAAATAATCTCACATTATGATCAAAGTCACTTGAATTTTTTCATTTACTAAAACCTTGGGTTTCAAGAAAAGGAAAATTACAATAATGACTTCAAAAACAAAATAAATACAATTTGTGATCATTTCAGTTAAAAATATTGACATTTTTCTTGAAAAATGGGTCCATTTTGAATTCTCCTCCCCCCCCCCACTCAGCTTCAATGTTTTGAAATTCTTTGTGGAATCATTTTTCTGTTTGTTTGACCTGCATCAGAGAGAGAAATTCTACCTGCTCCAACGTCTACTGACCTGGTTCAGTAATAATTTTTTATTGGCCATGAATGTCTTACATGCAGGCATATTTCTCTCACATGGAGAAATACTCATTACTCACAATAACAGTTGCAGCCAAACTGGTCCTAAATATTGTTTAAATACACGGACAATTTGTGTTTAGCACCATTTCAGAAGCACTAGTTAAATCCCAGAGGTGTAAACATAACTTGGCACCCCAGAAGCCATTTGTTTTTGTTTACTTACAAAAGCTTGAAAAACTAAAGTTTGTAGCTTACCACTCTTCTTTGAAAAAGGTAAAAATGGGCAACTTCCTTTGTTCTAAAAAGCTGAAATACAGAATAAAATAGGTTGTTATTGGAATAATTTCATCAGTATTGTTAAGTCTATTTAAGAACCCTTTAGATGTCATATAGTTCACTATTATAGACAATGGCTAATGCACAATGGAGCCAATGGACAAGAGATAAGAAAGAATCTTTGCGCTGTAGAAAGCAGCAGTCAGGGTTTTGTAAATAACTTAAGCTATGCTGATTGATTTCATTTTATTAACTAATGTGTGATGACTTTCAGCACAGAAGGCATGGTTTTAGTAAGTGTGAGACACTAGAAAGACAAAGTGTCATGTACTTCTGTACCAGATAGGGATTGGCTACTTGCTTATACACACCAGATGTGTTCATCATAAGGTCCTTCCATGCTCTGCCAGGTATGGCTGAGGTTAATTTAAATACAGTAGAACCTCAGAGTTATGAACCCCTTGGGAATGGAGGTTATTCATAACTCTGAACAAAATGTTATGGTTGTTCTTCCAAAAGTTTACAACTGAACATTGACTTAATATAGCTTATTACAGAAGAAAAATGGTGTTTTCCCTTCATTTTTTGGTAATTTACATTTAACACAGTACTATACTGTTTCCTTTTTTTTTTTTTTTTTTTTTTTAAGTCTCTGCTGCTGCCTGATTGCATACTTCTGGTTCCAAATGAGATGTGTGGTTGATTGGTCAGTTTGTTACTCTGGTGTTCATAACTGAAGGTCTACTGTAAGGTATTTTACAGACACTGTCACCTAGTGGCTGAGCAGTATAATACAGTTTAGCATTCCATTACATCTCTCCATTTAAGTTCTACATTCCTACCATTTACAATATTTACACTATCACACTCTCTTTGAAGTTCAGTACATATCTGTCTGTTAAGTGTCTCTGACCTGTATTGTTTTTTTTTATTATTACTATACAACCTGAACGCAAAGCAATTTGCTAATCTGGCTTTTCATTAGTTGCAACAAATGGCTGGCTCGTCTGGAATCCTTGAGTCGTCATTGTCGTCTTGTTCTGCATCTCCCATCTGTAGAGTTTGCTCTGTTGATGGTTCTTTCTGAGGAAAAAACTGTAGATGTGGACAGTTTCTGTTGAACTCTCCACTGTCTGTCTTGATCACATATGATCTAGAACCAGTTTCCATTGTGGAGGGCCAGTCTGTTGTGGTCCATACCTCTTGCTGCCATTCTGGCATCGCACCTGACCCTCACCCTTCACTTTCTTCTGGGAGAGTCATAGTCCTCTCCCAGAAAAAAGTGGACTGCTCTCTCCAGGTGAGGGAGGAGCAGCTGCTCTTAGTATCTAGGGGTCTTGTTCATGAATGATGGTATGCGGGAGCATGAGATTGACTGGTGAAGTGGCGGCAGTTATAGGGGTGTTGTACTAATCCATGGTGGTGAACTGGGAGCTGAGTTCTTGGACAAAGCCCTTGATTTATAGGTTGATCAATGTCCCCATCCTCACCTATGAACTTTGGGTAGTGACCAAAAGGACGAGATCATGGTTACAAGTGAAGTAAATGAGATTTCTCCACAGTGTGGCTGGGCTTACTCCCTGAGACAATGTGAGGAGCTCTGTTATTCAGGAGAGCCTCAGAGTAGAGCCGCTACTCCTCTGGATCGAGAGGAGCCAGCTGATGTTCAGGCACCTGATAAGGATGCCCCATGGAAGGACTTCCTTTGGAACTCTACCGGGCATGTCCCATTGGGAAGAGGCCCCAAGGCTGACCCAAGACATGCTGGAGGGATTATATCTCCTGGCTAGCCTGGGAACGCTGGGTAATACCCCAGGAGGAGGTGGAACCTGTTGCAGAGGAAAGGGAGTAGGGGTCCTCCCTACTCTCTCTGCTGCTGCCACGACCCTCACCAGGAAAAGCAACATGAAGGAAAAAGAAGAAAGAAAATGAACAATATATGATCTGGGTGCTGGCGGTGCTCGGACGGAGCCGCTCGGCAGGAACCAGGACCGGCGGTGCCCGGGCTGCTGGTGCTCAGCCAGGGCCGGAGCTGCTCGGCCGGTGCTGGGCCGGAGCCGCCAGCCGGCGGTGCTCGACCAGGGCCAGTGCCGGGCTCAAGCCGAGCGGGAGACACCAGGGCCAGAGCCTCTTGGCCGGGGCCGGCCGGCCGCTGGAGGGAGCCGCTCGGCCTGGGGGGCCTGGACTGGGATGCACCTCCTCGCGCCCCGCCCCAACTCCAGCCCCAGCCCCAGCTTACCTGCTGCCTCCCTGTTTCAGGCTTCCCGCGAACATTTGATTCGCGGGAAGCAGGGGAGGGGGCGGAGCAGGGGGCGGAGCATTCAGGGGAAGGGGCAGAGAAGGGGCGGAGTGGGGCGGGGCCATGGCCCTGTGAAGTGTCCTACTTTTTTTAAATTAAAATATGGTAACCCTAGTCTTCCCATCAGAAATTGTGCTAGACTATATCCAGCAGCTGCTGTTGGTGTTGATCTATAACTCAGAAGAGCAAAGAATGGATCCTCCTGCTGTAGGATTTTCTTGGCTGTCTGTACAGCTCTCTCAGGCTTTTAATTTGCTTATGGTGAGGGCTGGTAGTAATATAAGCAAAATCATATTTCATTCAAAATTATTTAAATTCTGCTGCAGTGAATTGTGGTCCATTGTCCATCACTAGTTGTTCTGGAATATCAAAGTGAGCAAAAGTGCACTTCAGTTTCTCAATAAAATTGCAACATGTTAGGTCTTTCAAGTATATTATTTCTATATGCCTGGAAAAATAGTTCGTGATGACCAGATAATGATGTCCTTTGAATTCCTATAAATTTGTAGCTAGTTTCTTCCAAGATCTCTCTGGTAGAGGTGTTTGTTCACTGTATTATCTGACATTTTCTCTTAAGTTGATCACCTTTCAAAAGTCATATAATCAAATTCTCCAAATTCTTCCACATTTCTCACTAGGCCCATTATGGCTGCCACACTGCAGTTAAGAAGGCTGTTGGTCTTGATCCTTTGATCACATGCACTCTGAATGTATAGCTTTTGTCTTTGTAAATTGTTTGGTGAACAGGGGCAGCTCTAGGCACCAGCAAAGCAAGCACGTTCTTGGGGCAGCTGATTTGCAGGGGCGGCAGGGATCCAGCATGGGAGCTGAGAACCAACAGGGGGCCCTGGGAGCTGTAGTTCCTTGGTTAGCTCCCTGCCTATAGAGCCAGCCCTGGAGCAGGGAAAGAACTACATTTCCCAGCATTCCCTTGGCCACTACCAACAAGAAAGAGGGGGAGGGAGTGAGGAAGCTGAGACCTCATGCTACAGCCTGCTTTGAATGGAGAGCTGCACTGGGCAGGGTAGGGATACCATATTTTAACATTCAAAAAATAGGACACTCCACGGGGAGGGAGGGTAGCCCCACCCTGCCCCCATCCACTCCCTCCGACTGCCCCGCACAGAAACCCCAACCCATCCAACCCCCCTGCTCCCTGTCCCCTGATCACCCCCTCCCGGGACCCCTGCCCCAACTGCCCCCCAGGACCCCACCCCCTATCTAAGCCCCACTGGTCCTTGTCCCCTGATTGCCCCCTTCCGGGACCCCACCCCCTATCTAAGCCTCCCTTCTCCTTGTCCCCAACTGCCCGCTCCTGAGACCCCTCCAAGTTCCCCCCTAGGACCCCACCCCCTACCTGTCCCCTGACAAACTCCTGGGACTCCCATGCCTATCTAACTGCTGCCTGTCCCCTGAGTGCCCCCCCGAACCCCTGACCCATCTACCCCCCCTTCTCCCTGCCCCTGACTGCCCCCCCGAACCTCCGCCCCATCCAACCCCCCCTGCTCCCTGTCCCTTGACTGTCCCCCCGGAACCTCCTATCCCTTCTCCAACCTCCCAGCCCCCTTACCGTGCCACTCAGACCAGCGTGTCTGGCTTTGCGCAGTGCCAGACACGCTGCTGCATACATGCTGCCGTGCTCCCCTGTGGAGCCACAGCCCCCCCAGCACCTGCCTTCCAGATTTGAACACCTCAAAATGCAGGAGTGCTCAAGCTCAGTTTGGGCAGTTGTTACTTCATTTCTCCCAAATCAAATATACTGATCCACTGTAACTTGCTGTAGAAAAAGTAGGATAAAATTGAGCAAGAAATGCTTCCCAGTGGTTATTAGGACTGGAATTGCTATTTTCAACAGCCATTGCCTTTTGTTGTTTGTTTGTTTTGTTTAAAAGGAAGACAGTGATATTGCACTGGCAAATTCCCCATAGAAAGAAAGAGTGGAACAAAAGAATAATAAAGGCACCTCAACTTTTCCTCATTTATGGAGGACAGTCTTATAATATGCATCCAGATATCCTCCAATCACACAAGCTGAAAATTGTTTCACTTTACTGCAGTTCTGTTACCATATGGGAACCAATCCTCTCTGTGTTCCGTGCACATCCAAAATTCCTGCTGAATGACCCGCCCTGGGAGCGAGTTACCAGTGACCCAGGGCTGCGGCGGAAGGAGGGTGCAGGTGTGTGTGGGGGAGAGCCTAGGGCTGGGGCAGCAGGAGGTGTAGGGGGGGCAATAGTGGGAGGGTAGGGGGAAGCCCAGGGCTGGGACGGCAGGGGTGTGTGGGTGGGGGAGTGAGAGCCCAGGGCTGGGGCGACAGGGGGGTGTGGGTGGTGGGGGAGAGCCCAGGGTTTGGGCGGCAGGGGGGTGTGGCGAGGAGCCCAGGGCTGGGGGGGTAGGAGGGGGGGGGGACAGCCAAAATTTTTTTGCTTGGGGCGGCAAAAAAACTAGAGCCGGCCCTGTTGGTGAAGTGGCCCATGCAATTCATAATAACTCCAGGACGAGTCAGATGTGTCATATGACATCAGTTCTGGGAAGGGCTGAAAGTGATTATAAGTCCTTTTTGAGATGACTGTGTCATGTGACATCAGCTCCTGCGTAAATTTTGAAGTTAATAGTCTTGCCAAGAATATTCAGTTTAACTCTCCAGACAGTCTCTGTCATCACAAGTGATAGATTCCAGAAACAATGACTCTTGACTGTGTATCATGTGAATCAACTCCCTGACAGTTTTGGTACAGCTGCAGCAAACAGCTGCAAAATGTTCATATTTTATACATGTATTACACCATGCACCTCTGGCTGCACATGCATCATCTCTTGGGATATGACTTTTTCCACACATTGTGCATGTAGGCTGGAATTTGTCCCTCTTAGTCTGGGAGTTCTTTCTCCTTGGCTCAGGGGGCTTATGGTAATGACTCTTAGCACTAATACTGCATCTATTAACAGTTTCTAAGCTAGTTTCTTGTTTTTTCAAGTTTGAGTTGGTCTTGGTTTTGCTGTCTCACCAGCTCAAACCACTTCACTATGTGAATAGCTGTGGCTATGGTTAAATCTCTCTTCAATTGTAGCTGCTGTGAAAGGTTTCTATCTGTCAACCGAACAACCAGCCTGTCTGAGATTTTCACGTTTTGCATTCCCAAAATCAGTTTTCAGCCAATGCACGCAGAGCTCTTATAAAACATTCCCCTGGTTCTTTAATTCTCTGGTGAAAACATGCCCTTTCATAAACTACACTTCTCTGAGGTATAAAGTGGCCATCAAACATAGCCAGAACCCTTTCATAGTAATCTTTGTAACTGTCTTCAGTGAAGTCAAAGGCTTTAAAGATAGTCTCTCCCTGCTTCTCCTATAGCATAAATTAAAGAAAATACCTATATATCTCCAGTTTCTTTGTGTAGTTTATTTGCAATTCAAAATCTTGCAAAATCTTGCTTCCAGTCTGTCCATTGTGAAGTTCTACCAAAGGTGAAGTTCTCTGGTGCATTCAGAACCTGCAACCTTGGTTGGTTGGTTTCTTCTGTTTCTGTTCTTATCCTGCTCCTGACACAATGTCCTACTTCAATACCAGATATGGCTTGGCTAAGGAGCTTGCTTATATACACACTAGATGAGTTCATCATAATTTGAATGCTCTGCCAGTTGTAGCTGAGGTTCCTTTAAATACGTTTTGGCACATAGTGCCAACTGGTGGCTGAATGGTATAATACAGTTTAGCATTCCGTTATGAAACGTGGATGAGGTAATAGCTTTTATTGGACCAAGTTCTGTTGGTGAAAGAGACAAGCTTTCAAAGAAGAACTCTCTTGGCTCGAAAACTTGTCTCTTTCACCAACAGAAGCTGGTCCAATAAAAGACATTACCTCACCCACCTTGCCTCTCTAATATCCTGGGACCAACAGGGCTACAACACTGCAAACATACGATGCTGTCCTGTGCATCCTCATGGATTGCTTTTAAGTAATAGTAGTAATAGAGACCTTTTACTTAACATACACTTTCAAGCTAGGCACACTGATGAGTCTGACTTATAATTAAGTTTTAGTTTCAAATAATAGCAGCCTCTGCATGAGAATTTTTTGGACTAGCTGACTCCTAATTTAAATGCTCTAGTGTGTTAACGAGATTTAACCAAGAGACTTTTTAATGAAAACTTAACTGCTTCAATATCTAAGTAAGTGTCAGTGATCTCGTTCCTCGTGCTCTCCCTTACTCCTTGGGAAGATTCTTGTGTCTGGTTCTGCCAGCACTGAAGATCCTAGCTTCTAGCTAAGGCAGGAATTTCAGCTATCTTGAAAAGGATTAGTGATATGAGACTAATAAAGAGAACCCAATAGCTGTCAAAGATTACCAAGTAATTTGCTGAGTTGGTTGAAAAATGTGAACTTTTTGGTCAAATTTGGAACTTGCCATTCAATATCAAGAGTGTCTAGAGGCATAGGTGCCGACGTCCCCTCTGCCCTGTGGGTGCTTGATCCCCCCCACCCCTGCCCTGCCCCTGCACCCCCCTCAACTTACCCCCATTCTACCCCCTTCCCCCAAGTCCCTGCCCCTGCCCACCTCTTCTCCGCCTCCTCCCCAAAGCGTTCCCTGTTCCTCCCCCTCCCTCCCAGAAAGGAAGAGCGGGGATGCAGCGCATTGTGGGGGTGAAGGAAGTGAGAGCTTGGCTGCCACCGGTGGGTGCGGAGCACCTCTAATTTTTCCCTGTGGTGCTCCAGCCCCGGAGCACCCATGGAGTCAGTGCCTATGTCTAGAGGGCCTGATTGACTAACAGAGAGAGTAAGGTTACAGCTGCATCAATACTTCTGATCATGATGAGGAAGCCGGCAATCTATTATCAGTTCAGTCCTTCAACAAGGACTGTTCACCAAGGCCTTGTCTATGCACAAAAGTTGCACCAATTTAATTAAATTGATGTAACCCCCCTGTCTGGGCACCCTTTAATTGGTTGAAAAGTGCCTTATATCAACTTAACTTAAATCAGTAAAGAATAGATAAGGCTTACGTATACCTTTCAGAAAAGAATTATTCTCAGATACCTTAAAGGAAGCTCAGGCAAAAGGAGGATTGAAATCAATTAAATGAATATGTTCTTGATCTACTCTAGGGAATGGTGAATGTAAATTAACTTTGTATTTAGGAAGACAAGCTTCAGCAGTGTTAAATAAGCACTGGGTGTTTTAGAAATTCATATCTTTTTAATTTATACAACGAAGATACAGTGAAACTATCATTGTCCCTGAAGAACAATGCATTCCAAATTGCATTTATAACCTTTCATTCTGCACTGCTGAAAACAGTCAAAAAATATGTGGTTTGATTTCTAAGGAAAATCTTTTCACTCACATTCCTTAAATGCTCTATCTTCAATAGGTGTCTTTCTCAAAAACCTAAACAATTTGTGTGCAAAGTCAGAACTGACATTTTTGCTGTTTTGGCTGCCAGCTTCTGGGCATGTCCTGGGGTCAAATTAAAGACTGATTCTGACTTTCCAGGCAAACATCAGTTATCATGCACTTCTAAATTACTATCAGACAATGAAAGAACTGGGGCTGATTTGGTTTTGATAAACAGAATCTAGTTCTATGCTGTACAATTTACCATCCCAGGAAAATTATTGCCCCTTTGGAAATCTGAATTTGGCTCTGAATAGGTGAAATGTAGCTAGAAATCAGACTGTTAGATCTGACTGACATGACATCTCTCCCTTGATAACATTTTTACTTTTGGCAAGATCCACATTACTGCAATATATAGAAAAAAAATCGGATGAAACTGCATCTGAAGAACAAGAGGCTGAGGATGCATTTATGTACTGACAGTTATACATGTATATCTTGAAGATAGCACTCTGCCAATTAACAATATCAGAACATCAGAGAGCAAATGGAAGTGGTACAATCCTGCTGATTGGGAGAAAGCACAGGGGTGCACAAAAAGTTCCCTATAAGCAATTAAATGAATTTGAATTCTACAGCATTGCGAAATTCTAACTGAGGGCCAGATTCTATAACAGGAAGAGGAGGGTGTGAGGAGTCCCTTTTGTGGTACTCTACAGAAAAGGTGGAAGAACCATTTGGGCATGCATGCCCCCAACCCTCTGAAAGTCCCCAGGGATCTTTACTTATGGCTTGAGCTTCAGCTACACACCCCAAGCCCACCCGAGAGTGTCAAGAGCAGAATTTTGCTCTCAAAAAGGTAATTCAAACACTGATTCATCACTAACCCTGGGAACTTATCTTTAAATTGATTGGTTTATTCCGTACCATGGACCTGATTCTGATCTTTCATCCGCTTGTCCACTAGACTGGTGTAAAATGTGTGAAACCAGCTAAAGATCCTTATGGTCCTGCTTCTGCTCCCACTTAAATCAATGACAAAAATCCCACTGACTTCAATGAAAGCAGGATTAGGCCCTGTGTTTGTACCATCATTTCAGAACCACACCCGCAATGTATAAACATCTTCGGTTTTTGTTTTTTTTAAACATTACCATTGAATCATAGAATATCAGGGTTGGAAGAGACCTCAGGAGGTCATCTAGTCCAACCCCCTGCTCAAAGCAGGACCAATCCCCAACTAAATCATCCCAGCCAGGGCTTTGATAAGCCCGACCTTAAAAACTTCTAAGGAAGGAGATTCCTCCACCACCTAGGTAACCCATTCCAGTGCTTCACCACCCTCCTAGTGAAAAAGATTTTCCTAATATCCAACCTAAACCTCCCCCACTGCACCTTGAGACCATTACTCCTTGTTCTGTCATCTGGTACCACTGAGAACAGTCTAGATCAATCCTCTTTGGAACCCCTTTCAGGTATTTGAAAGCAGCTATCAAATCCACCTCATTCTTCTCTTCTGCAGACTAAACAAACCCAGGTCCCTCAGCCTCTCCTCATAAGTCATGTGCTCCAGCCTCCTAATCATTTTTGTTGCCTTCCGCTGGACTCTTTCCAATTTTTCCACATCCTTCTTGTAGTGTGGGGCCCAAAACTGGACACAGTATTCCAGATGAGGCCTCACCAATGTCGAATAGGGGGGAATGATCATGTCCCTCGATCTGCTGGCAATGCCCCTACTTATACAACCCAAAATGCTGTTAACCTTTTTGGCAACAATGGCACACTGTTGACTCATATCCAGCTTCTTGTCCATTGCAAACCCTAGGTCCTTTTCTGTAGAACTGCTGCCTAGCCATTCGGTCCCTAGTCTGTAGCAGTGCATGGGATTCTTCTTTCCTAAGTGTAGGACTCTGCACTTGTCCTTGTTGAACCTCATCAGATTTCTTTTGGCCCAGTCCTCCAATTAGTCTAGGTCACTCTGGACCCTATCCCTACTCTCCAGCATATCTACCACTCCTCCCAGTTTAGTGTTATCTGCAAACTTGCTGAGGGTGCAGTCCACGCCATCCTCCAGATCGTTAATGAAGATATTGAACAAAACCAGTCCCAGGAGTGACCCTTGGGGCACTCCACTTGATACCGGCTGCCAACTAGACACGGAGCCATTGATCACTACCCGTTGAGCCCAACTATCTAGCCAGCTTTCTATCCACCTTGCAGTCCATTCATCCAGCCCATACTTCTTTAACTTGCTGGCAAGAATACTGTGGGAGACCGTATCAAAAGCTTTGCTAAAGTCAAGGAATAAACACATCCACTGCTTTCCCTTCATCCACAGAGCCAGTTATCTCATTATAGAAGGCAATTAGGTTAGTCAGGCATGACTTGCCCTTGGTGAATCCATGCTGACTGTTCCTGATCACTTTCCTCTCCTCTAAGCGCTTGAGAATTGATTCCTTGAGGACCTGCTCCATGATTTTTCCAAGGACTGAGGTGAGGCTGACTGGCCTGTAGTTCCCCGGATCCTCCTCCTTCCCTTTTTTAAAGATGGGCACTACATTAGCCTTTTTCCAGTTATCCGGGACCTCCCCCAGTTGCCAGGAGTTTTCAAAGATAATGGCCAATGGCTCTGCAATCACATCCGCCAACTCCGTTAGCACCCTCGGATGCAGCGCATCCGGCCTCATGGACTTGTGCTCATCCAGCTTTTCTAAATAGTCCTGAACCACTTCTTTCTCCACAGAGGGCTGGTCACCTCCTCCCCATGCTGTGCTGCCCAGCGCAGTAGTCTAAACATTTCTTACAGAATTTCTTACAGAAGCTGCTGCTCTGCTAGCTAGCGTTACCAAATCAAGGAATCATGCTTTTGGATTGATGCATTTATCCAGGCTGATGCAATATACATGGGAAGCCTGAATTTGTAGGTTCTGTGAGAAATACAATTACGTGAGACCTTTTCAACAGAACCTGCTGAATCATATGCTTCTGTTCCAGAATTAATGTCTTTTAATGTAGATGTACAACTTGTGCAATTCTACATTGTGCTCAGTCCATTAGCAAGTTGAAAATTCATCAGACAGGGATGACTAACAGGAAATCTTTCTGCCTTAGAGAGGAAATACACTGTTTCTGAACACTTCTTGCCATATAGCTATCTAACAAGCTTTGCATAATGTCCATAGGTTTTCCCCCTTTCTGTTACACTTAGCTAAGAGTTTGTTTTTGTTAATTGTAATGATACAAATTATTGGTACCTATTCAGATTATCTGAGTGAAGTGGAATCATGACTAAAGAAGTGGTGAAGATTCTACATTATGGAATCTAATGTCTGAATCTAGCATTGGTTTAGCTTCAAAATTGCTGTTACATGTCATTTGTGGAGATGCCATCAGCTTTTGTTTTGGTCCCTAAACTCATTCTTTTAAAAACAAAAAGAGGTAGTGGTGGGGGGATGATTACACAGCCCAATAATAGAAATATTTTCATTTAGTTTATAATGTTAATAATCTTATTTTCTTTAAATAATCTCTTACAGTATTGTGTTTTTAAACCAGCACTGGGCTAATGAATAAGAACAAGAAAAATGAAACTGACTAGAAATTACAGTGAAACTGACTGACTTGTTTTATTTTTCAAACTCAATAAAATGTACTGCAATGGACTACAAAATAAAAATGAGTAAACAGAAAATCTGGAAAGTAAATTAGATCTCAAGTGTATGGGGAGGGGGACTGTTGTTTTTTTTTGGGGGGGGGGGAAGAGTGGAGGAAGGGGAGTTGTTAATCCAATATGATATGAGTAATGCAGGCAAGTATGCTCTTTAAATAATGGGGCCAAATCCTGAGGTCCTCTCAGATTTTCTTCAGACCTTACTCTGAAACTGCTAATTCACTTTTGTTTTGTGCAGACCCCTAGAGCCCTGAGTTCACCAGGAATGGGCATTAGCCCTGAGCCCATGGAGGGGTAAAATTGTGTCCCTTATGCCCTGAGTACCCATAAGGACAGGTAGGGGTGGGAGACGTATAGTATGGTCCTGGGTATCCACAAGGGGGGGGGTAGGGGTGGAGTCTTAAATTGTGCAGGTAACAGGGCCATGCCCCCAAACTGAAGGAACACGTAAGAACATAAGAATGGCCATACTGGGTCAGACCAAAGGTCCATCCAGCCCAGTATCCTGTCTACCGACAGTGGCCAATACCAGGTGCCCCAGAGGGAGTGAACCTAACAGGTAATGATCAAGTGATCTCTCTCCTGCCATTCATCTCCACCTTTGGACAAACAGAGGCTAGGGACACCATTCATAGCCATTAATGGATTTAACCCCCATGAATTTATCTAGTTCTCTTTTAAACCCTGTTATAGTCCTAGCCTTCACAAGCTCCTCAGGCAAGGAGTTCCACTGTGCGCTGTGTGAAGAAGAACTTCCTTTTATTTGTTTTAAACCTGCTGCCCATTAATTTCATTTGGTGATCCCTAATTCTTATATTATGGGAACAAGTAAATAACTTTTCCTTATTCATTTTCTCCACACCACTAATGATTTTATATACCTCTATCATATCCCCCCTTAGTCTCCTCTTTTCCAAGCGGAAAAGTCCTAGCCTCTTTAATCTCTCCTCATATGGGACCCGTTCCAAACCCCTAATCATTTTAGTTGCCCTTTTCTGAACATTTTCTAATGCCAGTATATCTTTTTTGAGATGAGGAGACCACATCTTTATGCAGTATTCAAGATGTGGGCGTATCATGGATTTATATAAAGGCAATAAGGTATTCTCCGTCTTATTCTCTATCCCTTTTTTAATGATTCCTAACATCCTGTTTGCTTTTTTGACTGCCACTGCACCCTGTGTGGACGTCTTCAGAGAAATATCCACGATGACTCCAAGATCTTTTTCCTGATTAGTTGTAGCTAAATTAGCCCCCCATCATATTATATGTATGGTTGGGCTTATTTTTCCCAATGTGCATTACTTTACATTTATCCACATTACATTTCATTTGCCAATTTGTTGCCCAATCACTTAGTTTTGTGAGATCTTTTTGAAGTTCTTCACAGTCTGCTTTGGTCTTAACTATCTTGAGCAGTTTAGTATCATTTGTAAACTTTGCCACCTCACTGTTTACCCCTTTCTCCAGATCATTTATAAATAAGTTGAATAGGATTGGTCCTAGAACTGACCTTTGGGGAACACCACTAGTTACCCCTCTCCATTCTGAAAATTTACCATTTATTCCTACCCTTTGTTCCCTGTCTTTTAACGAGTTCTCAATCCATGAAAGGATCTTCCCTCTTATCCCATGACAACTTAATTTACGTAAGAGCCTTTGGTGAGGGACCTTGTCAAAGGCTTTCTGGAAATCTAAGTACACTATGTCCACTGGATCCCCCTTGTCCACATGTTTGTTGACCCCTTCAAAGAACTCTAATAGATTAGTAAGACATGATTTCCCTTTACAGAAACCATGTTGACTTTTGCCCAACAATTTATGTTCTTCTATGTGTCTGACAATTTTATTCTTTACTATTGTTTCAACTAATTTGCCTGGTACTGATGTTAGACTTACTGGTCTGTAATTGCTGGGATCACCTCTAGAGCCCTTTTTATATTGGTGTTACATTAGCTATCTTCCAGTCCTTGGGTACAGAAGCTGATTTAAAGGATAGTTACAAACCATAGTTAATAGTTCCGCAAGGTAGGAAGTACCTCAGGGTGTCAGATTTAGACTCTCTGCAGAACGACCCTACCACTATTATTCCCACAGGGCCCTGGGCTGGGACCTGGTAGAGAGGAAGGACCTGAGTCTCCCCTGTGATTCCCCACTTAAGGCCAAAGGCCCAGACCCAAGTGTACACCCAGACATTCCTGGCCTGGGGTCAGGAAACCAGGTATCTCTACTGTCACCCAACAGAGACAAGGGGCTGGTGGTCAGATGTGCTAACTGCTGGGCTACCCGGCCCTCTGAGGGGAGAATGCAGGCACTCGTCGTATCCCAGGCCTGAAAGTAGGCCAGAGAAGGAGAAGAGGCAACAAACAAAAGAAGCAGAGATGGATTTTTGAGAAGCTTCTGAAGTGGGGCCTGAAGAACCAGCAACAGAACCAACTACTCCAGCAGCTTGCTGCCCAACTGCAAGTTATTAAAGAAATGATGGCACAGCAGTGGTGGCTCATCCAGCAGATGGCTATGCTCCTACAGCCCCTGGGGCAGCAGCGAGTCTCACCAGAGGAAGGCAAATACCACCCTGATATCATCCATCCTGGTGGAAACTGACAAATGGGGCCCATGGATGACCCAGAGGTGTTCCATATCATGTTTGTGAGGGTTGCTGCTGTGACCCAATGGCCCATGGAAAGCTGGGCCACCCTATTGGCCCCCTCCTTGATAGGCCTGACCCATGCAGCATACTGGGGCCTTAATGTGGTGGCCACCCAGGATTATATCCAAGGCAAGGCAGCCACCCAAGAGGACCTGAACCTCTTGCCTGAAACCTACTGGCAGTGGTTTCACCACAAGAAATTCCCATTTGGGGATCGGGGTACAGCCCTCAGCCATTGCCCAGGATCTGAAAGAACATTGCTGGCAGTGGCTCCAACCAGAGGACTCCCTGGGGGTTCAGGTGGCTGAGAAATTAGTCATGAAGCAGTTTGCAGCTCCTCCCTGTGCTGGAACTTTTGGCAGAGGCAGTCACCCTGGCAGAGAACTATCTGACATCCATTGGGTCTGAAGCAGATATGCCAAAGGTTGTTCTGGTGCACCCCCAGGACCCATGCACTACTGATCCCTGAACCCAATTGAAGGTGTTTGGGGCACTTGGACACAGAACCCCAGTGTATGGAGGTACAAAGGCTATGAGAGGAGCCCAGAAGCCCACCCTCATTCAGCTAGGAGGGATCCAGCCCTGGTGGAGCAACCTTACTTGAAGGAGCTATCCCCTTGGAGAATTAACAATGGAATTGCCTTTTACTATGAGGGCCTGTTTTGCATATGGGCGACAAGCCCATTCATGGATCGTAACTATGGGCAAGCCTGGACAGCAGATAACCAGACTCAGAAAAAGGGCCCAGGGAAAATGCTAGTTCCCGTACAAGTGGACTGAGTAATGGTGGGGTGGGAGCTGGGGTGGGGGAAGGGAGGCATGATCTACTTCCAGTGGAGACATACAACCCTACCCAATGAGAGAATTGAAACTGACTCTGCAAAACCATACTTAGAGCAGGCTGGAATGGCCAAAGACATGGCCTCTTTGGTCATCTTGGGGTAGGACTTGGAAGGTTTTTATTTTTTTTAAGAGATTGCCCAGAGATGGGATGGCACATCCTAGTGGGAGACACAGCTGAGGCCAAAAGACAGGAAATGTATGCGGTGGCTGAGAAAGAACAACATAAGGAGAAGGCCCCAAGGAAAGATGAAGACCCAGGAGAAGAACCATCCTTGTGGACGAGTGATTATTCACTGGAGCCTAATCAGAGCAGTAAAGCCCCACTGCTGCCTCTCAGAGTGGACTTGCTGTCTGATGAAGCAGACTCTGTAGAAGAACAAAGGAATGACCCAACCTTGGGTCAGGTTTATGAACAGCTTGCTCACGTGGTCAACATAGTACTAGATCCCCAGCAGTTAAAACAATAGCCCCATCTTGAGCTGGTTGAGGAAAGGGTATGTTGGGCCATGAAGGATTCTGTTACCCGAAATTGGGCCACTAGTAAGCTTAGGGAGGACTAATGACCCACCAGAGTTTGGCAGAAAGCCGCACGTTTATTATACTGATAGCTAAGCTCAAAAGAAGGGGGGGGGGGAATCACACTCATACTCGCATACTCACATTCCCAGGACAGGCACGGCACTGGATATGTCAGGATCTTTCAAGGTAAGTGTTCCACAGCGCAGCGATGGACGGTGTGATGAAGATAAGTCTTCCCGGGGCACGATGGAATGCAACATGGCGAACCACTGGCCAGGCAGTCCGGGCAAAGGGCCTTCACGGGAGGTACAAGCTTGTGAGTGGACTCCTGAGCACATGGTCCCTTCACCTTTTAAGGACCTGCTCCTCATGGCCTGCGACTAGAGATGACTTGGCTGCGTCTGGTTGGTCACACTCCACCTCGGCCAGTGTCCATCCATTGGGTGTGTGAGTGCTGCCTAATTAGAGTCCCAGACACCTTGTCTACCTGGGAGCTCTTCTGATCTTCCAGCTGTTCAACCAGCCCATTCATCCCACAAGTATTCCAGGAGGGAGGGGGAAAGCCACTTCACAGGTATTCAAAGAGGGAGAGGAGACAAAAGAGGGGGCAGGAAAGTGTAACAGACCTTTTGAGCATACAGGTTATACATAGCATAGTCATACAGAGCATACAGATCACTGCTGCTCCTACAACAGATTCCAAGACGGGAGGTGAGAATGCAGCTGCTAGTACCAAGAAAGTTCTGAAGGGGTGTGTATTCTCCAACTGGCCTGTCCAACACAGTGGGGGACCCTCTGGGGAGAGAGAAGACACTAGTGACAAGGTTCTACTGGCCAGGTATCCACTCAGAGGTGTAGGAATATTGCATGTCATGCCCCAAGTGCTAGTGGACAGATCATAAAAAGGTCCCAAAGGCGCCCCCCTGGTACCACTGTCCATTGTAGGGGTGCCCTTCGAAATGATAAGCATGGACCTGGTGGGCCCATTAGAAAAGTAAAACTGATGATCTTGGACTATGCCACCAGACACCCTAAGGCTATCCTCGAGTCAGATACAATGGCCATCGTTGTCAATGAGTTTCTGAAGGTGTTTGTCTGGGGTGGGGGAGGGGGAAGTCTCCAAAGAGATGTGATTAGATCAGAGGACAAATTTCACCTCCCAATTAATGAAGGAGATGTGCGACCTGCTAAGAGTCAAGGGGGAGGGATAGCTCAGTGGTTTGAGCATTGGCCTGCTAAACCCAGGGTTGTGAGATCAATCCTTGAGGGGGCTACTTAGGGATCTGGGGCAAAATCAGTACTTGGTCCTGCTAGTGAAGGCAGGGGGCTGGACTTGATGACCTTTCAAGGTCCCTTCCAGTTCTAGGAGATCTCTGACACTGGGAGAGCTTGCTTCCACTTTTCCTGTTTGTCATCTGTGGGATGCCCCAGGCATCCACAGGCTTCTCCCCATTTGAATTATTGTACGGGAGGCAGCCAAGGGGAATTCTGGACCACCTCCATGAAACATAGGAAGAGCAGGACTCCAGGACAATCAATGTAGTATGGTAAGTTATACAGCTCAGAGAAGTTGAAGATGGGAGGGAGGGAGGGAGGGGGGGGGTTGCAGAGGGCACAGCACAATCACTCCCTTTGAGAACCAGTAGGTCTTGCAGGACCCTGTGCATTTGGACTTTTTGTTAAGCTATTAACTGTTTGGATTATAGGGGCCATGTCCTAAACTGAAGGAGCACATGGATGGCAGTAGCCCAGGATGGCAGACTTAGACATTCTCTACAGGGAGGATCCTGTTAGTTTTACTTCCCACAGGGACCTGGGGTGGGACCTGGTGGAGAGGGAGGGCCTGGTTCCCCCTACCACTTCCCACTTTAGGGCAAAACCCTAGATGCAGGTGGAGGCCCAAATGCTCCTGGTCTGGAGTTAGAAATCAGGCACTTCTACTGCCCCTCCGCTCAATGGAGAGACAAGGGGCTGCAGGTCAGGTGCACTATTAGGCTTTCTGTCCCTCTGAGTGTCCTATCACAAGCTATAAAATGATTTAATCAGTTGAACCATTTAGAACAGATTAAACTGTTTGACTTGTAGGGATTCAGTTTAGACTTTAGAAAAGTTGAATTAGCTGAATTAAGTGATGCTTGTTTGTTTTTTTTAAATAGCAGCTGGGTTTGGGAGGCCTTAGGATTGGTTGGATTTAGGCATCCTGGCATAAGTAAGGGTCCAGGTAAGGAAGGACAGATATTTTCAAGAGGAACTCCATTAAGGATAGCTGGGGGTTTGATTCTGTATGAATGTATCAGTTGTGCCTGATACATACTATGTACTTTGAGGGGGTGTACGAACCACACACTGGGCCTGCGGGGTTAATGATTGCCTACGGGTGCAATCAGCCTCAACCCACTACATCTGCAGTAAGTGTCAAAGCTGGTGGGAGGAGCTAAAAGGGCTGAACCTGACTCTGTTAGGTGCTGTCCAGGAAGGCAAGCCGATCTCTGGCTCTCTCTCAGTAAGAGAAGCCAGGCTGGAGTCAGGGAGCTGAGTGGGACTGCTGGCAGACAGAGCCTTCCTGAAGGAGGCAGTTGGGATGAAGTGGCAGAAAGTAAGTCCTCCCAGTCCCAGGTGTGGTGCAGGGAGCAGGAAGACGGCCCTTTGATGAGAATGGAGAAAACTCTCCTCCAGCAGAGCTAGCTGGGTGCTAGACAGTGCTAAGAAGCTCTGCCAGGAGCCCGTGGAAGAGGGTTAGCGGGAGCAGAGCTGACATGGGGGAACCTGGTAAGAGGCTGAGGCAAAGACCCAAAGCAAGGTAGGACTTGGTCTAGGGAGGCAGCAAGGGGTGTCTGTAGTCAAGCCTTGACTCCCTATTCAATGGTCCCTGGACCAGAACCCAGTGGAGAGGTAGGGCCTAGGATCCCCAGCCTGCTGAGGCACAAACTCTCCTGTCAAGGGGTAAGAACTATGGAAACCCCCTGATACCCGAGATAAAGACTGGTGAGTCCAGTCTTGGACTGAGGGTCCAGTGTAAAGTTGAAGGACTACTATTTGGTGCGCTAGTGGTTTATCCTGGCAGGAATCAGTCTATATGACTTTGCTAAAGGGCTGAGTTGTGAGAAGCTGCTCACCACAGGTCCTGAACAGCTGTCATCAGGCGGTGCTAAAGGAGACCCTAATTGGACATGGCATATCACCAGGAGGTGTGACAGCTGGTGAGTCATAGGTGCAATTATAAGTACTGTAAGAATAACACATATATATATATATATATATATACACACACGTATGCACAGTGCAGGGGTTGGGGCACAGGAGGGAAGTGCAGGGGTTGAGGTGAAGTGGGCACGCACAGTGCAGGAGTTAGGGGCACAGGAGGGGCAGGGATTGGGATGATGGGGACACAGTGCAGGGGTCAGGGGCTCAGGAGGGAGGTGCAGCGGTTGGGGTGATGAGGGTATAGTGCAGGGGTTAGGGGTACAGGAGGGGGCAGGCGTTGGGGTGAGGAGGCATGCACAGTGCAGGGGTTAGGGGCTCAGGAGGGAGGTGCAGGGGGTAGAAGTGAAGGGGTGCAGGGATTGGGGCACAGGAGGAGAGTACAGGGGTTGGGGTGAAGGGGGCACAGTGCAGGGGTTAGGGGCACAGGAAGGGGCAGGTGGGGTGCTGGAAGAGGGCAGGTGTTGGGGTGAGGTGCAATGCACAGTGCAGGGGTTAGGGGCTCAGGGGAGGTGCAGGGGGTAGGAGTAAAGGCGTGCAGGGATTGGGGCACAGGAGGGGAGTACAGGGGTTGGGGTGAAGGGGGCACAGTGCAGGGGTTGGGGCACAGGAGGGGGCAAGTGTTGGGGTGCAGGGGGGCACAGGTTGGGAGTAAAGGGGGTGTAGGGATTAGGGTACAGGAGGGGAGCAGGCATTAGCGGTGAAGGGGCACAGTGCAGGGGTTGTGGGAAAGGGAGGGTAGGGAGGCACCAGCAGCTGTTCAAGATCAAAGGACCAATGGGGTGTCAGGACCGGCTGGCCATTCTCTTGGCCCTGGATATACCCCTTTTTATTTGAGGGTGGGAGGTAGGAACATGCAGAACTCCCTGCACACACAGGAATCAATAACTGAGATACAAGAAGATCTGGCCCTGAGTTTTTAAATCTTAAACTTCTACATGTGTATGATCTGTTCTTTAAAAGTTGTGCTTACTGTTTTTCTGACTGCTTACTGTTTTTCTGCAAGTTCAATATAAATTGTTTGCCTCTCTGCTTTTTCAGAGATTACATTACTTTATAAAGCTTAAAAAAAAAAAAAAAAAAAAAGCTCCTATTGAAGTGTCATAGGTTGAAATTGTACGTAGCTGACTTTAATTGAGGTAATATTCCTCCAAAAGTGTCCATTAAAGCTCTGAGTAGCTGGCATTGACTGACATCAATATCCCAAATGAGAAAGTAAACTAAGTCTATTACAGCTGTAAAAGGTCACTAGCTGCTTTTTCATGTAGCAGATATATTTATCAGTAAAACACATTAGTTCAGGTCAAGAGCAGGAAAGAGAGATAAAGAACCAACAGACGCACATTAGTGTGTGAGTAATAATCCTTGGTATCAATGTGTATATTTCTTGATTCTCATTCAGTTCCTACCACGGAACAGCCTCATTGAGACACATCCTTTCTCACAAAGACAAGTGTAAGAGGAAGGGGGTTTCTGGATATTTTACTCATAATAGGGTTGCAGAACAATATGGGAGAACTTTCATCATAACTTTCTATAGTACTCAATACAGCTTCACTGGCTATATTTTTCTTAGCTTACATAATAAGAGTTCTGTAACCGGACAGCATTCACACAACCACCAACAGTTTGTCTAGTTGGCTGCCATGGAAGAAAATATTTTGCAAATTGCATAGTCACCAGTGAACTTTGTTGCTACAACTATTGTTCAATTTAATCCAGATTCTCTGACTCTGTTGACATCCCATTTAATTCCTTTGGGTGAAATTCTATCTTGCACAGATCAGCGAAAGATCTATGAACTAGCTAAGTCTTAATTTAACCAGTGGGACTTTAATGGTGAGTTGACCTTGTACTGGTTCTCTTCATAGGAGTAATTTTTAACCAATGATTTTAATGGGATTGTATTGGTATAAATACTGCAGACTTTGGCCTCTTGGTAGCAGTTCAGTTTATGGAGCCATAATGGCATTTTTTTCTTTAGAGCAGATTTCAGCTTACTATTTTTGTGAGCATAGCTATATTGTATGGTTAATAAAACAGAAGATTAAGGACTAAGAAGGTGGATATTGAAAGCTAAAATCAGTTATAAGCCAAATAGCTGGGAGGAAGAATTTATTCAGAAAAATGTGAATGATGATTGGGAATCATTTAAGAACGCCTTAGTAGCCCCAAAACCTACTATCCCCCAATTGAGGAAGAAGGAGGCTATGCTGGTTTTAAAAAACCAACCTGGTTTAAAGGGCGAATGAAGAAGGGGCATTCCTGCAAACATGTACATACGTGCTTGACTTTAAGCACATAATTTGTCTCACTGACACTAATAGGACTTCTTGTCCTATTAAAACTCCTCAGGAGTCCCTTGATGAATCACTCTTACTGGGTGCTGTTAGCAATCTCTAAGGCCATGTCTACACTACAGAGTTAAGTCCACTATCATAAGACGTTTTAATTCCATCGGTTGTGCATGTCCACACAATGCTCCTTGTGTCGACAGAGCATGTCCACAGTCAGTGCTCTTGCATCAACAGAGAATTTAAAGACGATAAAGTCATTGCGGAGAAACTAAATGAATTCTTTGCTTCAGTCTTCACGGCTGAGGATGTTAGGGAGATTCCCAAACCGAGCCGGCTTTTGTAGGTGACAAATCTGAGGAATTGAGGGGTCACTAGAGGAGGTTTGGGAATTAATTGATAAACTTAACAGTAACAAGTGACCAGGACCAGATGGCATTCACCCAAGAGTTAAAGAATTCAAATGTGAAATTGCGGAACTACTAACTATGGTTTGTAACCTGTCCTTTAAATCGGCTTCTGTACCCAATGACTGGAAGATAGCTAATGTAACACCAATATTTAAAAAGGGCTCTAGAGGTGATCTCAGCAATTACAGACCAGTAAGTCTAACATCAGTTCCAGGCAAATTAGTTGAAACAATAGTAAAGAATAAAATTGTCAGCACATAGAAGAACATAAATTGTTGGGCAAAAGTCAACATGGTTTCTGTAAAGGGAAATCATGTCTTACTAATCTATTAGAGTTCTTTGAAAGAGTCAACAAACATGTGGACAAGGGGGATCCAGTGGACATAGTGTACTTAGATTTCCAGAAAGCCTTTGACAAGGTCCCTCACCAAAGGCTCTTACGTAAATTAAGTTGTCATGGGATAAGAGGGAAGATCCTTTCATGGATTGAGAACTCGTTAAAAGACAGGGAACAAAGGGTAGGAATAAATGGTAAATTTTCAGAATGGAGAGGGGTAACTAGTGGTGTTCCCCAAAGGTCAGTTCTAGGACCAATCCTATTCAACTTATTTATAAATGATCTGGAGAAAGGGGTAAACAGTGAGGTGGCAAAGTTTACAAATGATACTAAACTGCTCAAGATAGTTAAGACCAAAGCAGACTGTGAAGAACTTCAAAAAGATCTCACAAAACTAAGTGATTGGGCAACAAATTGGCAAATGAAATGTAATGTGGATAAATGTAAAGTAATGCACATTGGGAAAAATAACCCCAACTATACATATAATATGATGGGGGGCTAATTTAGCTACAACTAATCAGGAAAAAGATCTTGGAGTCATCGTGGATAATTCTCTGAAGACATCCACACAGTCAAAAAAGCAAACAGGATGTTAGGAATCATTAAAAAAGGGATAGAGAATAAGATGGAGAATATCTTATTGCCTTTATATAAATCCATGATATGCCCACATCTTGAATAATGCATAAAGATGTGGTCTCCTCATCTCAAAAAAGATATACTGGCATTAGAAAATGTTCAGAAAAGGGCAACTAAAATGATTAGGGGTTTGGAACGGGTCCCATATGAGGAGAGATTAAAGAGGCTAGGACTTTTCCGCTTGGAAAAGAGGAGACTAAGGGGGGGATATGATAGAGGTATATAAAATCATTAGTGGTGTGGAGAAAATGAATAAGGAAAAGTTATTTACTTGTTCCCATAATATAAGAATTAGGGATCACCAAATGAAATTAATGGGCAGCAGGTTTAAAACAAATAAAAGGAAGTTCTTCACACAGCGCACAGTGGAACTCGTTGCCTGAGGAGCTTGTGAAGGCTAGGACTATAACAGGGTTTAAAAGAGAACTAGATAAATTCATGGAGGTTAAGTCCATTAATGGCTATTAGCCAGGATGGGTAATGAATGGTGTGCCTAGCCTCTGTTTGTCAGAGGGTGGTGATGAACCGCAGGAGAGAGATCATCTGATCATTACCTGTTAGGTTCACTCCCTCTGGGGCACCTGACATTGGCCACTGTCGGTACAGGATACTGGGCTGGATGGACCTTTGGTCTGACCCAGTATTGCCATTCTTATGTCCTTATGTTATGTTTTTAATATTGCATTGTGGGTAGCTATCCCACTGTGGAACTCACCACACTCTGCCACTGGGAACAGATCGCAGTGCATCTGGGGGATGGGGTGGGGAGGCTTGCTCACCATTTAATGATGCAGTTCTTTCCGTTCCATTATTCCATGGGCTTCCAATTTCATTTTGTGCTATTTTTGAACAGCTCTTGTAAACTGTGTGCCTGCCATCTCTGCCTGAAAGCATGGATCCTGAACTGCTGACCAGTCTGGCAATGAATGTTATGAACACAATGTGGCTGGTCTTGCAGTATTTAATGAGTTGCAAAACAAAGTGAATCGGTGGTGCCTGCCATGCTGTGTGCTATGGAAAGAAATAATTAAAGATTGCCACTGGCATTCATGGAGGGGCTGCACACAGTGGACCGTCAGTACTGGGCTTGGGAAACAAGCACTGAGTGGTGGGATTGCATCGTGATGCATATATGGGATGATGAGCAGTGGCTGCAGAACTTTTGGATGCACAAATTCACCTTCCTGGAACTGTGTGTGGCACTTGCCCCAGCACTGTGGTGCAAGAACACCAGAATGAGAGCTGCCCTCACTGTGGAAAATCGAGTGGCAGTCACTGTTTGGAAGCTGGCAACTCCGGACTGCTGCCAGTCAGTCATTAATCACTTTGGAGTTGGAAAGTCTACCTGTAGAGGTTGCAGTGATGCAAGTGTGCAGGGCCATTAATTGCCTCCTGCTACAGAGGACCGTGACTCTGGGCAATGTGCGGAAAATAGTGGATGGCTTTGCGGCAATGGAATTCCTTAACTGCGGCGGGGCAGTAGATGGAACGCATACCTCAATCTTGGCCCCAAACCATCTAGCGATGGAGTACATCAATCAAAAGGGTTACTTCTCCAGGATCTTGCAGGGGCTGGTGGATCACTGGGGCCGTTTCAGTGACCTCAATGAGGGGTGGTCAGGGAAGGTGTATGATGCTTACATCTTTAAGAGCACTGGACTGCATAGAAAGTTGCATGCTGGGACTTTCTTCCCAGACCAGAAGATTCTACTGGGGGGATGAGGAAATGCCCATAGTGATCCTGGGAGACCCCGCCTAGCCCTTGCTCCTGTGGCTTATTAAGCCTTATACCGGGAACCTTGACAGCAGCAAGAAGTGCTTCAACAATAGGCTCAGCAGGTGCCAAACAGCCATTGAATGTGCCTTTGGCTGATTGGTAAGATCACTGGCGCTGCCTGTTTGGCAGGTTAGAGCTCAATGAGGAAAATATTCTGATGGTCATTGCAGCCTGTTGTACTATGCATAACATTTGTAAAGCGAAGGGGGAAAAGTTTCCATCGGGATGGAACACTGAGGTTGATCGTCTGACTGCTGATTTTAAGCAGCCAGATACCAGGGCAACTAGAGGGGCACAGTGGGAGGCTATTCAAATCAGGGAGGCTTTGAAGAAACATTTTGAAAATTATTCCCAGTAATGTCTTTGTGATGCATTCGGACAGGCAATGTTTACTTGCCACCCTGGATGCCGCCTGTAGTACTGGCTACTGAGCAAATATTCCTGCCTATAGCCACTGTTTGAATTTTAGCACAAACTAATGTGTGCCAGTGTGGAGCAGTTGGTCCTCAAGGGCACATCTGCAGAAGCCAAAGAAACAATGAACAGAGACAGCATTGTGATGCACTCACAGCTGTGAATCACAAAAGTTACACACGCCTCTTTCTCACTGTCCCTTGGCTAGCACACAGCTCGGCATGAGTCCCAAATATGGTGTGTTTGCTTCAGACCGGCTCCGTATGCTGCTCACCTGTGTGCTGCTCTGCTCCCTGCAGAAATAATTGCTGGTTGGTGTGGCAAAGTTTCATACAGCGAGGGGAGAAACAAGGCAGCTCTGCCAAGGAACCTTCAGCAGAGGATTTTAGAATACCTATAGAAAAGTTTCCTAGAGATCTCTATGGAGGATCCCCGGGCCATTCTGGTGTACATTAACAAATTTTTCTGCTGGGCCTCCACTGCATAGCTGTATAGGATCTTGTTAATTTCTGTCCCTTATCCCTCCTCTACCATATAACAAAGTACATGAAAGCTCAATCTCCTCTCACCGTGTGGCATCAAAGCAAAATGTGTGCTTACCAGAGCTCATGTCCACTGCTTCATGACTGGTGGAGCCAGAGTGCTGGGACACCGGTCCGGAGTCAAAGAAATCCTGACTTGCCATGCCACTGGACGACCCTGTCATGTGTTCCACATCCTCCTCCCACTCCATTTCCTTGTCTATCACTTCATTCTCAGGGTTGACTCTGCTGGCCGCTGCCTCCAGTCCCACCCTCCCCACCCCCCGAAGTATCCAGTATGACTTTGGCGTGCATGAGAGTGACGGTTGGCCTCCCTTGCCTTCTAGTACATCTGTCTCAGCTCCTTGATCTTATCACGGCACTGCTGCACATCTCTTTCGTGCACCTTCTCCTGCATGTCACTAGCAATCAGCCATACATATCAAAGTTCCTACGGCTGGATCCTCTCCCAACAGATCCAACAGCTCTGGTGTACTCCACGCAGGAGCGGGTCTGCTGCAGAAAGCCAGCATGATCAGCTGGGAAGAGGCTATGTGAACTGTCCATAGATGCCGACTTTCCAAAGTGCCAGGGGGTGCTCGACCCCCGGCTCTGCCCCAGGCCCCACCACCACTCCCACTCGCTCCACCCCCCAAGGCCCCATCCCTGCCCTGCCTCTTCCTGCCCCCATTCCACCCCCGCCTCTCCCTACCCAGTTCCGCAGCGTGCCACATTCTTGCTCTTCCCCCGTCCCCCTCAGAGCCTCCTGCATGCCATGAAACAGCTGATTGTGGCAAGCAGGAGGCCTGGGGAGGGAGAGGTAGGCGCTGATCCGTGGGGCCTGCCGGCGGGTGGGAGGCACTGGGAAGGGTAGGAGGAGCTGATGGTGGGTCAGCACCTATGGAACTGTCCATGATGAGAAAACAGGAAGAGGACCTGTTAAACAGAGGAGGGGCGTATACCTGTGTACCTTCAAGGCAGCCGAGTTCAAACTGCTGACCAGAGCGGTTATCATGAGCATTGTGGGACACCTCCTGGAGGCCAGTTAGGTGACATAAGCAAGTGCAGTATCTACATTGATGCTGTGTTGCTCTAACTATGTTGCAAAAAGCGTTCTGGCTCTCGTCAGGGTGGTTTTATTATGTTGGCATAGCAGGGGAGTTACGTTGGCGGGAGGAGCATTTCAGTGTATACACCTCCAATGTTTTATCGACGAAGGCTGACTTTTGTCGACAAAACTGCGTAGTGTAGACGAGGCCTCAGACACACATCCTGTTGCTGCTACCTTCAACACCAGTGTCCTGCTCTGAAACCATTATGACCTCCTTCTAAATGACAGAAGAATGTCAGGACCTTGTTGGTTGGCTTCTGTTGGAGGAGAAATCGGTGACACAGAATCTGGGCATATTCTAAGCATAATTTGCTTTATTTATATGGCCAGCGAGCAACTCTGCATCAAGAACTGACTCTCATCAAGAGTTTAAGGCAAAGAGCAAACTTTCCTCCTGCTTGCTCTGCTTCCTCTCTTCCAAAGCAGCTTTTACACAAATATTCTTGCACAACCAAAAGTAACAACACGAGCATTTTTTCCAAGACCAAAAACTTGCTTACATGCTAAGAACTTGAAGACTAGGTGTAACAGCAGCACATGGTGACACCTGCTATCACAATATTATGCTGTAACTAGTAGTAATAAAGGCCTTGACATGGCAGTTTCTTAAGGTGATTAAAGTAGTCTAAAGAAGATGGGCAGTTACCTTTCTAACTGACCTGAAGAAGGCATGAAAGCTTTATAGTAACAATTTTAAAGGGAAATGCTATGATTCTTATGTTTGTTTCCATTTAAGAAGCACAGTGAAATGCCTTTTCAAGGATGAATTGTAGAATATCAGGGTTGGAATAGACCTCAGGAGGTCATCTAGTCCAACCCCCCTGCTCAAAGCAGGACTAATTCCCAGAAGAGATTTTTTGCCCCAGATCCCTAAATGGCCCCCTGAATGATCGAACTCACAACACAGGGTTTAGCAGGCCAATGCTCAAACCACTGAGCTATCCCTTACCCTGAGGCAATTTACTTTGGCAAGGAAGGACACACCAACAAACAAGTACGTTTTTTTTTAAAGGGAAAACTATTTTTGAGCTATTATTCCTTTCATGTATTTTTGTTTCAGTCAATATTTAGATGAAGGTTCCAAGTGCTAAATGTGACCTTACATCTAGAAAACCAAAAAAAGGATATTAATAATTAACCCATTGGTCCACATAAAAGCAACTATGATACACATTCACCTCTGATCTATGGTTCTGACATTATCTACTCAGAGAATATAAACAAGTTGCCATTCCCCCCGCCCCATATTTCATCCTCTCACAATAGAATGAGCTTTCTATGATATTAAAATGACTTCTAACCTCATGTCATCTGAAAGTGCAATATTGGATTGTTCCATGATACAGCATCAGGAAATCTATATTCTATTGTTGATGTGCTGGGGATTTGAATGCATAATTACAGAACAGAACTGATAGCAGGATAGAGCCCTGAATATATACTAAAAATAAATGTCAGCTGAATTTCATTTTCCTTCTCATTGCTTTATTCTATATTTTAGTTTGTTTTCTTATGTTTACTACTGACTCCAAACCTCACTGAAAATGAAATCAATCTCATTTCAATTTGCAAATACCAGTTGAGACATTGTTTCCTCTGGTTCCCAAGAATAAAGAGGGACCTCCAATTTATGGTGAACAACATGGTCCTTGTGTTTAAACCACTGTTCAAATCTTTAAAAATCTATTAAAAGGTACAGTTCAATAACTTTACTATAGAGGCTCTCTCTATTTAGGAGTTATTTTCCTTTTTCTGTGGGGGTTGTGAAGTATGTAGACATGAAGAGTTGATCACCCTGTCCAATTTATTGGCTATTCCCTAAACACCAATCTCTTTCCACCCAACAGAGGAATATGTGAAACATTCCACTATAATTCAAGAGGACAGAGCTTATTACTCTAAGTGTAACATATTTTTAGGACTAAACACACAACTCCTAACTCACAAAATATATGTGCATGTGATATTTTAGATTGGAAGGTTTTCACCTTGTTCTGTTTTAGGTACTTGAGGAACTATTCTATAGGCACCATTTTCAAATTATCTGGGTTCTAGCTGCATATACATACATGCTCACTATGAGCTATCTGTTGCAGTAAAATATATATATAAGAATGCTGAGGTAGCGGCATCTGTCCACTAATAAAAATTTGAAAAAATGTAAAGAACTGGATACAGGTAGTAGCAAACTTTCTATACCAATATCCCTCCCAGTCAGAACTTGAGGAAGAGTCTCAGGGTGAGATAATTCAGTTCTCACTCTCTCTGCTGAGCTATTAACCGGAGTGTTTGGTTTCTGCCAGTTGTGGTAGTGGTTTGTGTGATATGGTTACTTATCCATGAGGAGCTGAAGTGAATTAATCAAATAGCCATCAACTGGTATTAGCTTCTGATCACTACTAACCTGGTCTGGATTTGAACCAGAAATGTAGCAGGCACTACATTTCATTAACAATTCTTAACCCAATCATTAGCCCCCCCTGCCTCCACTCCCATGCTTTTTACTAAGCTGGGCCAACGGAAAGTAGGTTCTTCCTACAAATTCTTTATAAAATCTTATTTATAGTTGATAAAGTACTTGGCAATTGCAAAGGCATCTGGAAGCTTAAATGATTGATGGTTATAATTAAAAAAAAAAAAAGACCATAAGCAGCGGTGGCAAAGAAACTACTGTAGCAAAGACAACAGTCATTATATGGCTGTGTACCCACATACATTTTTACATAATTGCAGTCCAGCACCTAAGTTCTCATTTTAAAAAGATTGAGGGCATGCTCTACCATTTGGTTTCAAGTAAGGTAGTTAATGCTTACCCAAAAGATAAGGTGTTATTACAAACATTTTTGGGCATGGATAATTTTGTAGGAAAATACATACCTAGCCTAGCAGAAAAAACAACAAATCTAAGGGCTTTACTCTGTAAAAATAATCAAGGGAGATGGGACTGTCAAAATCAATAAGAATTTAAGCATCTTAAGCAACTAACAAAAACAGCTCCAGTACTAAAATGATTTGATAGTAACACAGACTTACAAAATTGTCTTCAGATGCATCCAAACGCTGCCTAGGAGCAGTTCTATTACAAAAGTATGGTGATCTTTGGAAACCAATTGCTTATGCATCTAGAACAGTGGTGGGCAACCTGTAGCCCGCCCACCACTGATCTAGAGCCACGTCAATAATGGAATGTCAGTATGCTCAAATAGAAAAAGAGTTTGGCATTAGTTTTTGCACGCAAACTATTTCACATATTTATATATAGTAGATAGAGATCATAAACCATTAATTAATATTTCAAAAAGGAAAATGACAGACATACTGCCTCAGTTACAAGGATTGTTTTTTTTAATTGTATCTGTATGATTTAAAATTAGAATATCAGCCATGCAAATCATTAACGGTTGCTGATACGCTGGTTACATCATAAGCTCTAGAAAGAGTAACTGAAGAAGATAATGTGGTATACATAGACATACTTAAAAATAATTCATATATCAGCCTATAGGAGGAAATTTTACAAGCAACTAGACAGGATGAGAATTTACAATAGATTATTACAGCTATTGAAAAAGGATATAATAAAAAATGCTACCAAAAGCCATATAATCATTTTATTCAAGATGTACCAGTAATTGAAGGAATACCATTTAAAGGTAATATAGTAGCAATTCCTCTAGGACTAACCGCAGAGATGTTGAAATACATACACAGACATTTTAGACATAGAAAAATATAAATGTAGAGCAAGGGAGGTTCTGTATTGGCCACAAATGAACCAAAACATAAAGGATTATATAAAAATGTGACATAGGTTTTCTGAATAAGTATCGAATTGTTTAGTCTGAACATTTCTATGTTGAAAATATAGACCTTGGTCTAAAATAGGTTTAGATCTATTTGAATATAAAGAACTAGGGCTGACAAGTGATTAAAAAAATTAATCACAATTAATCATGCGATTAATCGCACTGTTTAACAATAATAGAATACCATTTATTTAAATATTTTGGGATGTTTTCTACATCTTCAAATATATTGATTCCAATTACAACACAATACAAAGTGTACAATGCTCACTTTATATTTTTGATTACAAATATTTGAATTGTAAAAAAAAAAAGAAATAGTATTTGTCAATTCACCTAATACAAGTACAGTAGTGCAATCTCTTTATCATGAAAGTTGAACTTACAAGTGTAGAATTATGTACAAAAAAAATTGCACTCAAAAATAAAACAATGTAAAACTTTAGAGCCTACAAGTCCACTCAGTTGTACTTCTTGTTCAGCCAATCATTCAGATAAACAAGTTTATTTACATTTGCAGGAGATAATGCTGTCCGCTTCTTGTTCACGTCAGAAAGTGAGAACAGGCGTGTGATGTTGTGCAGTCTATATGGTTTTATAAAAACATGATAATAAGTGAATATAATGTAACTGGCATATGCTTCAGGCAAAAGGTCTCTTGTAAGGTATCATTACAAAGCTTATAATCTACTGACTGTGATCATCCTATTTGTGTAAATGTACCACTCTTGTATCTAAAACTAGAAATATGAAATATAACTCTGAGGGCCTATTGTAATTATGCAAAGTGTGGGCCATTAACGGTGGTTTGGAATCTTGATGACTCCCATTAACCAGGACCATTGTCTGCAGATGGCTGTGTTTACCTGTGAGTCTTCCTGTATATGTGTGTGCTGGCAAGTGGGTAATTAAGTCTTGCAGTGACATGCAATCATGTCACCTGACCTGGAATCCATCTTTAACCTGGTGCTTTTCCAGTGAGGGGGGGTAGAATCCCAGAGGGACAAAGGGTTCCTGCCTTATGCAAAAGATATATAAAGGGGTGGAAGAGAACAAGGCGAGAGAGGAGCCATCATGAAGAATCCCCTAGCTATCACCTGAGCTGGAACAAGAGCTATACCAGGGGAAAGAATTGTGCCTAGGCCTGGAAGGTGTCCAGTCTGAGAAAAAACTTACTGAAGCATCTCTGAGGGTGAGTTTATCTGTATTCAGTTTGATTAGACATAGATTTGCGCATTTTATTTTATTTTATTTTGCTTGGTGTCTTGCTTTGTTCTGTCTGTTACTACTTGGAACCACTTAAATCCTTCTTTCTGTATTTAATAAAATCACTTTTTTCTTATTAATTAACTCAGAGTATGTATTAATACCTGGGGGAGCAAACAACTGTGCATATCTCTCTATCAGTGTTATAGAGGGCGAACAATTTATGAGTTTACCCTGTATAAGCTTTATACAGGGTAAAACGGATTTATTTGGGTTTAGACCCCTATTGGGAGTTGGGCATCTGAGTGCTAAAGACAAGCACACTTCTGCGAGCTGTTTTCAGGTAAACCTGCAGCTTTGGGGCAAGTAATTCAGACCCTGGGTCTGTGTTGGAGCAGACGGGAGTGTCTGGTTCAGCAAGACAGGGTGCTGGAGTCCTGAGCTGGCAGGGAAAACAGGAGCAGAGGTAGTCTTGGCACATCAGTTGGTAGCTCCCAGGGGGTTTCTGTGATCCAACCCGTCACAAGGCGTTCACATGGCACTATTGTAGCTGGCATTGCAAGATATTTACATGCCAGATGCGCTAAAGGTTCATATGTCCCTTCATGCTTCAACCACCATTCCAGAGGACATGCGTCCACGCTGATGACGAGTTCTGCTCGATAACAATCCAAAACAGTGTGGACCGAGACATGTTCATTTTCATTATCTGAGTCAGATGCCATCAGCGGAAGGTTGGTTTTCTTTTTTGGTGGTTCAGGTTCTGTAGTTTCCGCATTGTAGTGTTGCTCTTTTAAGACTTCTGAAAGTATGCTCCACACCTCGTCCCTCTCAGATTTTGGAAGGCACTTCAGATTCTTAAACCTTGGGTTCAGTGCTGTAGCTATTTTTAGGAATCTCACATTGGTACCTTCTTTTCGTTTTGTCAAATCTACAGCAAAAGTGTTCTTAAAACGAACAACATGTGCTGAGTCATCATCCGAGACTACTAAACATGAATATAAGGCAGAATGCGGATAAAACAGAGCCGGAGACATACAATTACCCCCCCCCCCAGGAGTTCATTCACAAATTTAATTAATGCATTATTTTTTTAACGAGCATCATCAACATAGAAGCATGTCCTCTAGAATGGGGCTGAAGCATGAAGGGGCATATGAATGTTTAGCATATCTGGCATGTAAATACCTTGCAATGCTGGCTGCAAAAGTCCCATGCGAACGCCTGTTCTCACTTTATGGTGACATTGTAAATAAGAAGTGGCCAACATTATCTCCCATAAACGTAAACACATGTTTGTCTGAGCGATTGGCTGAACAAGAAGTAAGACTGTAAAGGCTCTAAAGTTGTAGGCTCTAAAGTTTTACAATGTTTTGTTTTTGAGTGCAGTTATTTAACAAAAAATAATCTACATTTGTAAATTGCACTTTCACGATAAAGAGATTGCACTACAGTACTTGTATGGGATGAATTGAAAAATACAATTTCTTTTATCATTTTTACAGTGCAAATATTTGTAATAAAAAATAATATAAAGTGAGCACTGTACACTTTATATTCTGTGTTGTAATTGAAATCAACATATTTGAAAATGTAGAAAAACATCCAAAATATTTAATAAATTTCAATTGGTATTCTATTGTTTAACAGTGCAATTAAACTGTGATTAATTTTTTTTAATCACAATTAATTTTTTTGAGTTAATCGCACGAGTTAACTGTGATTAACTGACAGCCCTATAAAGAACATACATAGGTTATAGTTCTTTAGTATTTTTCACAATTTCCCAAAATATCTATACTAGAAAACATGTGCCAAACAAGTCATTAATGAAATTAAATCAATTTTTGCAAGACATTGGATTCCCAATACAGTCATGGCTGATCATGGACCTCAATTTCACAGCTGAGTTAAAAAATTTCACCGTAGCATATGATTTTTAAACATTACATCAAGTCCATGTTACCCACAATCTAATGAGCTAGTTGAAAATTACTAACAAAAGCTGAAGAAACAAATACTGATTTATATTTGGCATTATTAAATTATGGAACATTGCCATTACAACAAGGCTTATCACCTGCACAGTTGTTGTTTAACAGAAAGCTTAGAAACAGATTACCCATGTTTTTTCAAGAAGGTTATAAGGAAATATAAGTATAAATATCAGCTGAGTTTGTATCAAAAGAATAATAATGAAGAGGATCACATGAACTACCTTTTTTGGAACCAAATGATAGAGTATGTCTCTATAATGGTAGAAATTGGGCTCAGAAAGCCACTGTAACAAAAGAGGTAGCACCTCAATCTGATGATGTCATTGACTATGGTTAAGCGTATAGACGAAATCAGAGACATTTACAATTGTTACCTGCAAGACCAGACTCAGATGAAAGAAATTATATAATGCAGCAAGAAAATGAGTGCTCTAAATAGGGAGAACAACTTTAATAATACAGCAAATATAGAAGCTAGATGGTCATTGCATCAAAGGAGACCTGTTAAGATTTATAGACAGCTGTTAAGATAATTCTGATGTATACAAATAACTGTGCGTAAACAAATTAACAGAAAGGAGACGTCGTATTACTGTGGCTTCAAGAGAATTAATAGAATCTTTAGGATGTGGGACCTGACAGCTGGAGGAGGCAGTTGGTTTTAGGCTGCTAGACTGAGAGGAGTTGATATGCTCTGTAGATATGTTAACTAAGTATCTACTAAAGACAGTTGTTAAATTGCTAGCAATTAATTATTAAGACTAGTGGATTATATGAATATAAAACAACACAGGTGACATTTCCTGGTTGAGGGTTGGAGCTCCCTTATGTCTGGGGAACTTAGGATACCCTGGCTTAGGGTTCGGGTTGGGACAGTTAGGCCTCCCCTGCTGAAGGTTAGGGGTCAGGTCAATAGGGTTCCCCAAGCAAGGTTTAGGGCTGGTAATGCTCTGTGGCCTAGGGTTGGAGCAGTTAGGTTACCTTGACCTACAGTTACGTTGGGTCAGTTAGGCTTCCTGTGCCGAAGGTTAGGGCTGGAGTCAGTAGGGTACCCCGATTTGGGCTTAGGGCTGAGGCTAGTACCCCTGCCTAGCCTAAAGTTAGGGCTGGGGCAATTAGTCTAAACCGGGTTAGAGTTGGGACAGGTAGGGCTCCCTAGATGAAGTTTAAGATGGAGTTGTTACAGTTCCTTGATCTAGGTTCAGGGCTGGGGCTGGTACCCCTCATCACAGAGTTACCGAGTCTAATCTATACCCCAGCTTGTAACCAGTCTAGTTTATATCCATCCACGCCAGTCTCCTGCAGGAAGCTTGTACTTTCTCCAATGCTCTCAGCAGATATATGCAGAAACACCCTGGCAGCCTTTTATTAGTTACCTGGCAAACAGAATCTGAAAGTTCTTAGGTTACCATAGAGTAGGGTTACCATACGTCCGGATTTCCCCGGACATGTCCGGCTTTTTGGTCCCCAAATCCCCGTCCGGGGGGAATTGCCAAAAAGCCGGACATGTCCGGGGAAATAGGGAGGCTAGGATCTCCGAATCTGTGTGTGTTGGTCACCCGCTGTGACATCATCTCGGTGCGACACTCGCTCCTGCCCAGGGCATGCTGGGGGCTGTAGTCCGGCCGGGCCTCACGCTCCAGGGAGAGCCGGGAGAGGGGAGCGGCCGAGAACTACAACTCCCAGCGGCCCCTGCGACGCGACCAACCTGCCCCGTGAGGCAGCAAGCCGTCGGAGGAGGGGGGGCGCGAGCCCCTGTCCTTTGGGTCGGGGGTGTCTCTGGGCACCGCTTGGCAGCCATCGCAGGGCTGGGGGGCGCCCTCCGGGGGTTGTGGACGCCAGCGCGTTGCGGGGAGCCGGCACTGTCCGGATTTGGATCCCCCTGGGGCTGGAGCTGCGCCCCCGGCCCCGGGCACCAGTCACGTAGGGTTACCGATACGTCCGGTTTTTCCGCAATCAAACCCCCGTCCGGGGGGAATTGCCAAAAAGCCGAACATGTCCGGGAAAAATACCGGACGGGCACTTCCTCTCCCTCTGCTCTGCTCCTCCCCTGACTCAGACTTCGGCTCTGTTTAAGAGCCAAGCGCCCGAGCCAGCGCTACTGGCTTCGGGCAGCACCCGTGTCTCCGGACCCCGAGCCGCAGGCCGGGCACTTCCCTTCCCGGGCTCCAGCTGCTCTGCTCCGGCGGCGCAGGGTCTGGAGGCAAGGGGGCTGCCCGAAGCCGGTAGCGCTGGCTCGGGCAGCTTGGCTCTTAAACAGAGCCAAAGAGTCAGGGGAGGAGCAGAGCAGCTGGAGCCCAGGAGGGAAAGTGCCTGGCCGGGGACGCAGGGTCCGGAGGCAAGGGGGCTGCCCGAAGCCCGTAGCGCTGGCTCGGGCAGCTTGGCTCTTAAACAGAGACAAAGAGTCAGGGGAGGAGCAGAGCAGCTGGAGCCCAGGAGGGAAAGTGCCCGGCCGGGGAAGCAGGGTCCGGAGGCATAGGGGCTGCCCAAAGCCCGAGCGCTACCGGCTTCACGGGTTTGCCGGGCAGCCTCCAGACCCTGCGCCCCCGGCTGGGCTCTTCCCCTCCCGGGCTCCAGCTTTGCTGGGGAAGCGCTGGCCGGGGGCGCAGGGTCTGGCGGCTGCCCGGCAAACCGTGAAGCTGGTAGTGCTTGGGCAGCCTTTTTCGTGTGGCTGGGAGGGAGGAGGGGGAGTTAGGGCGGGGACTTTGGGGGAATGGGCGGAGTAGGGGTGGACTTGGGGCGGGGCCAGGGCCCGTGGAGTGTCCTCTTTTTTTTATTTTTTTAAATATGGTAACCCTAGGAGAAAGGAACCATGGAACAGCAACGTAACGTCACAGTCCCATTCCCCACCTGTCCTGTGGGGTCTTCTGGCCTTTAGAGCTACTGGTCAGGGCCTCCCCCAGTCTGCAGGGGGCCACCGGGTCTGCTGGCCTCCTCGCAGCCTCTGCTGAGGCTACAGGAGAGAGGCCTCTTCAGTTTGCAGAAAGAAAGAAATCTCTGAGGTGAGCACACAGCAGATGTCTGTTTTCCCAGGGCCAGATGCTGCCACCTTGTCACTGGAAGGGCCCGTGTGACCTCTGACCACAGATGAGGGAGGACGCCCAGCTTGGCTAGACAGATTCCTTCGTGCCATGGCTGGGGACAGAAGCCTGCAGCCAAAGCTCACACTGCAGGAAACAACCCGCAGAGGCCTTTCATCTCCCCAGGGTCAGACGTCACCACTAGGAGAATGTGAGCGCCGGAGCACTGGGGGAGCTGGCCTGAGATGGCATCCCAGGGCACAACCACCTGTGTCAAGTCCATTCTGATTCCACGCTCAGCAAAGATGCAGGGAGCTGTGCGGTCAGGAGAGGCGCTGGTCAGAATTTGCCAGTGGAACCGTTTTTCCATCAGAAATTGCCAGCTTGTCAAAATCCAAACGTTTCGTGGGAACACGTCGATTTGGACAAACCTTCAGACAGAAAGCAGGCAGGTTTAGCACGGAAAGCTGCTTAGCTCCCTGCCAGCTCGCCCGCCTGCCCACCTGCTTGACAGGCTGATGGGGGGCCTGGGCTTCCAGGCTGCTGAGAGAAGCCCTGGCTCCCAAGATCCCAGGGTCCCCGAAACCCTCTCCTCGCGGGGGTAATGTTCTGGTTACTGCACAGCTCTAGGAGGAGGGGAGGTATCCGATGCCCCACAAGCCACCAATCCTCCCTGCCAAGGTCCCAGTAACTACGACAGCCTGTGAGAACATCCTAACCTTTAGGGCACTTTCCCTGCCAGGTGAAAGGGTGCGAGCTGGACACCTCCCTGCCACCAGAGTCCAGCACTGCCGAGAAAGCCAAGTGTGGACTAAACTAAGCCCCTGGTTAACCCTTTCCCAGAGGAATCCAGAAGCCACTGATAATTGCAGGCTACATGGTGACCTCTCTCTCAGGTCACTCCCCCATCCTGGAATAGGGGTCGGTGAGTCCTGGACGAACGCCGTTCAGCTGGGAACATGCTCCCCCTTCTCGTGCCGAGGACTGCGTGAGATGGGTGTAGTGGGCACTCCCGATAAAGGGGACAGTGTGACAGCTGCCTTTCAAATAGGCCCCAGGCATGGGGGGGCCACAGCACCCAATTCCTCTGTCCCCCCAACTTTCTTCACTGCTTTAACGTACAATCACAACCTGCTCCGCTGACACCTCTGACTCCTGAAAGTCCTAACGCTCCAGGGGAGCAGGCCATGCCCTGCCCTGCCCTGGCTGCCACCTCGGAGGGAATCGTTCCAGATTCCAATGGGTGGCAGGTCCAGGGAAGAGCCTTATCTGGGGGGAGGCTGTACCAGACCCGCCCGACCCAGGCAGGCTCCCAGGTACTCTCTGACCGGGGCTGATAAGGCTCCTTAGCAGTTTCTTTCCAAACAAATTCCAGTTCAAGACACCTCAGAGCTCCACAGCAGGGCAACATCCCCAGAGCGCAGCAGGGCGGGGGTTAGGGGGAGCAGTCGGTAGCAGCCCCTCGTACGGCAGGAGCGAGAAGTGCCAGCCTCTCTGCACAGAGCAGCAGCGTTCAGCCTGGGCCAGACGTGCTGGGGTGATGGGTAAGAGCGGGCTCGGAGAGCCAGAGGGTCTGTGGGGCAGCGCTGGGCCCTTCTGCTCCGCACTAGGGCCGGGTGGGCGTGTTCAGCTGGGATTGGAACCCACCAGCACTTGTGGGTGCGAATGTGGGGCTGGAACGCAACGTGGGGCACTCCCACCTCGCCCGGGGGCGACTAGGGGGAAGGGCAGAGAGACACCTGGGCTGAGACCCCAGCTCCAGGGAGACAGTCACTCCTGCCCAGCTGGGTTAAATTGCCCAGCTGTGTGACAGCCCCCCCATCCCCGAGGGGTTCCCCCCCCAACCCAGGTATGTCACAGCAGGGTAATGTGCGTATTGAACGGCAGGGGTTGCCAGAGACTGGCTGGGAGAGGCCTTTGGGGATGGAGGAAGCAGCACTAAGGTACATGCCAACCTCCCTACAGAGGAGGGGCCGTGCCCCGCAGGTGTGGGGCAAGGAACTGGGACACTGCGCGGTGGGTCATTGTCTGGCCCAGGCCCTTCCTAGCCGGAGGCCGAGGCCGAGGCATTTCCTTCAGGTCACCTTCCGCTGCAGCTTGGCCACGGGCCCCCATAGCCACTAGCCCAGCCAGGGATCCCAAGTGGGGATTGTCACGGCTGGCTCCTCCCTGCCGCCAGCAGCTCTTCACTGCCAGGGAATTCCTGAAATCCTGTGTGCCCTCCCCCACCCACCTCCTGGGGCTGTGAGTGCCCCCCTGGACAGCCCCCCCCCCGAGCTCTGAGTGCCCCTGGCCAGTCCCTCCCCTCAGCCCCCCCCCACTTCATGGGGCTCTGAGTGCCCTCAGCCTGTCCCCCTCCCAGACCCCGGGGCTGAGTGACCTTGGCCAACCCCCGTCCCTTCAGGAGGAACTCCCAGTACCCACCCAGCCGCCACACCTCAGGGTTCCCCTCCCTGCGGCTCTGTGGCCATACCCCCACCAGGGCCGGCTTTAGGCCAATTCAACCAATTCCCCTGAATCGGGCCCCGGGCCCAAGCCCCAGTACGGTGTACCGGCAAGAGCCGGTGCGCTGTACCAGGGTGGCCCGGCTTCCCCAGGGGGCAATTTAAAGGACCTAGGGCTCCCAGCAGGGGCCGGAGCCCCAGGCTCTTTAAATTGCTACCAGACCCCCACTGCTGGAGCCCTGGGGTAGGGCTGCGGGGCTCTGGGGGCTATTTAAAAAGTCCGGGGCTCCCGCTGCCTCTACCGCCCTGGCCCTTTAAATAGCCACTGGAGCCCCGCTGCTTCCCCAGGGCTCCCGCGGCTATTTAAAGGGCCGGGTCGGTAGAAGCAGGGGAGCCCTGGGCCCTTTAAATAGCCCCCAGAGCCCTGGGATAGCGGGGGACTCAGGGGCTATTTAAAGCTGCCTCTGCTGCACCCCGTCCCCGCACCAGCCCTGCACCCCCTGCCCTGCCCACAGCCAGCCCCGTCTCCAGCCAGCCCTGCACCCCCTGCCCACAGCCAGCCTCTGCCGCACCCCCTGCCCTGTCTCCAGGCAACCCCTGCCGCAACCCCCCTGCGGCCCTGCCCAAAGCCAGCCAGCCCCACACACCCCTGTTTCCAGCCAGCCCCGCACCCCTTGCCCTGCCTGCAGCCAGACCCTACCTCCAGTGAGCCCCTGCCCTGCCTCCAGCCAGCCCCATGTCCACTGGTGCCCTGCAGTTCCCAGGGCAGTGACCCTGCACACCTGCTTCAATGAGGAGGGCAGGGAGCAGCTGGGACCCACACATGTGCACACCACTAGCGTGACCAGACAGCAAGTGTGAAAAATCGGGACAGGTGGTGGGGGATAATAGGATCCTATAAGAAAAAGACCCAAAAATCGGGACTGTCCCTATAAAATCAGGACATCTGGTCACCCTAGCACACCCCCAGGGAGTGGCGGGGACCCACACATGTGAAACGGAGCTCATTAATAACTGATCAACAGCATATATGATGCAATGTACTTAATGTATAATTTTATTATTTATACAGTTATGGAAAGTAAATAATACATGGAAGAAATGAAAGGCTTTTTTTTACATTATTTTTTTTGTCATCCCTGCCGGGGCCCCGCCAAAAATGTTTGAATTGGGCCCCGCCCTTCCTAAAGCCGGCCCTGCTGGAGAGAACAGGAGGATTCAGTCAGCAGGGGCTGCCGATCCGTCCCATTCACCAGGGCTGCCATCCTGCGGCTTCAGCATTACTGGCTGGGGTGACTTGGGGAAAGGTCTCAACCTCCCCACATCCCACTTCACTGCTGCCAGAATCCCTCCTTCCCCCCCCCCCCGCTACAGTCCCCTCCCTACCCAACCTGGGTGGGGCTGGAGAAGAGGGGTCTGAGAACTTGAGCTGTGGATTGGAGGTGGAACAGCTGTCAGGGGCACTGAGGGGGAGGTGGCAGGAGCTCCCCGTACAAGGAGGGGGGTTGCCAGTGGAGGTCACTAGGAAGGACAAGACTCCATCCTGGGGATCAGGAGGGGGAATCCATCCCTCAGAGGTGGGCAGGGGCTGGGTGGAAATGCTGCTGGTTCCAGGGGCCGTTAATCCCCCCTGATTCCTCCGAGGCGTCTGAGTCTCAGACAGGTTCTCGTTCCCTTGCAGCAGGAGGACGTCACGGCCAATGTGATGCGCCAGCTCCGTATCATGCGGCACTTGTGCCAGGTGCCCGAGGCACTGCAGGGCCTGTGCCTCTGCGGCCACCAGCAACTCCCGCTCCCTGCTGCAGGTACTGCTCTGGCTCTCTGTAAATGGGGAGCTAGTGGAAGGGGAAATGGAGCCCCCCGGCACTCACAGAAAGCTGATTATAGAATGAGCCCGAACTGAGAGGCACCATATCCGCCCCCGTAAAGAGCCAGACTTCAGTGGTGATACAGCCCAGCTGGGGTAGCAACAGGATTAAGAACGAGGTAGGAAGTTCAGAGCAGCAAGGAAAGCCTGGAGGGGAACTTGAGAAGAGAGGTTGGAAAAGTGCAGCAAAGAGAAAGGTGCAGACCTAGCTGTTGGGTCCAGGGCCCTGAGCTGCTATCAATGTCAGGGTGGGACTGGGTTCCCCTACCGGCCCCAGAGGAGGCGGCGTACACGCACCTGGAGAGGGTTCCCAAGCCCAGCAAGGGGGCTACAGGCAGAGCAAATGCCCCAGCGATGGCAGAAGGACTTCTGTCTGTGGAAAGACCTCTTTGGACTTTTAGTGTGAGGCAAGCTGGGCTCCAGAAGGGTGGACTAAAGGTGGTGACCTGGCCGGAGTTACCAGGCAGAGAAACTGCCGTGGTGCTGGAGCGACCATGGATGGGGGACGCTAGCCCAGCGAGAGGGCTGTGATGCCATGCCTGGCTGCCGGGGGGCACCTAACGATGAGTAGATTCATTTATGATTGGCATCGTTGGCAGGATTGAGTTCCCCCTGTGATCCGTGAGGGAAGTCTCTCCAGCGGAGCACACTCCCTCTCAAAGCAGGGGGACCGGACATGATTGGTTGTAATTGCCAGCTGTGGGAGGGAGTGTGCAGCAGTGGTTAGTTAAGGGGCCTGGAAATAAGGACTGCTGGGTCTATTGGAGAGTGTCACTAGGAGCAGTGCATAAGATGAGGTGTCCTATCATGTTTACTCAGATCAGATTAGGACATAATAGAATGGCTGAAATAGTTTATTTTATTTGTATTGTATTATTTTGCAATTGTTAAGATCAGCATCTACTTAGCTCAGACTGAAGCATCTTATCTAATTTTTGAGATCTAAGTGTCTCCTCTTTGAGTGCGACGAGACAATTTAACACATTGTGACAAAGAATTTTCATTGCCACTTGTTATGATTTCAAGAAACAAACTGGTTTAGTTTGAATAGGATTTTCGGTCAGAAACGGTTTCAATGAAATTTCCCCACCATCTCGATTCCTGGGCTCTATCTCTGCCTTTCGGGGGGGGGGGGGGGGGTTGCTGTCTGTTAGAACTGGAGTCTGATTTGGATAGGGATCGAGACCTCTTCAATGTTTTTAATGAAGTAAATACTAATGGGAATTGTGTGATCATGGGAGATTTTAACTTCCCAGATATAGACTGGAGGACAAGTGCTAGTAATATAATAGGGCTCAGATTTTCCTAGATGTGATAGCTGATGGATTCCTTCACCAAGTAGTTGCTGAACCAACAAGAGGGGATGCCATTTTAGATTTGGTTTTGGTGAGTAGTGAGGATCTCTTAGAAGAAATGGTTGTAGGGGACAGCCTTCATTTGAGCGATCGTGAGCTAATTCAGTTTAAACTAAATGGAAGGGTAAACAAAAATAGATCTGTGACTAGGGTTTTTTTTTTCAAAAGGGCTAACTTTAAAAAATTAAGGAAATTAGTTAGGGAAGTGGATTGGACTGAAGGACTTGTGGAACAGATGGATCAGACTGAACAAGTTCCAAACCTCTCGGAGGCTCTTACCTTCTAAACAGGGACGTCAGTTTTCTAGTAAAATCAGGAAAAAGAAAGGAGAAAACTCAAAAGAGGTTCCTCCTGGCGCTCACGTACGTGACCCCTAATACTCTCTCAGTCCTCAAAGAGAGACCTCGAGAAGGAGACTTGCTGAAGGAAAGCTACAGGGGACTCAGAGGTTTCCCTGGTCCTGAGCCCCTGTCCTGCCTGGCTGATGTCAGCATCTCTCTGTGAGGTCACCACCTTTGACCAATAGGCGGAGGTCCTGCAAAAGGCCTTTGTGATGTCACTGTCACACCCACCCATCCCCTGCAGTGCTAATGTCCTGCCACAGGCCAGATCCTTTGGAGGTTTGAGCTACTCTCTGTGGATCACCCCACTCAATGAGTGTTCATTCTAGGAAGCAAGCCGGCTAGACAGTAAAACAGCAGAGGCTGCTCCCAATGCTACACTCGGTTTCTCAGAAATGAGTAGAATTTATGGGCAGAAGAGACAGTTAGAGCACCTAATCTGATCCCCTACATATCACAGGCCTTTCTGCACCATATGGGGCAGGCAGAGCTCTGCCTGGGCGCAGGGGGAATGGGATGGGGGTAGATCAAGGAAAGAGGGGAGGGGAATGGGTGTGAGGGAAAGAGCTCCTGTCCCAGATGAAGGAATTTGGGGGCAGAGGAAAGGACCCTGCTCCACAGAGAGGGGAGAGGGTTTCTGTGAGTGCCAGGGGGCTCCATTTCCCCTTCCACTAGCTCTCCATTTACAGAGAGCCAGAGCAGTACCTGCAGCAGAGAGCGGGAGTTGCTGGTGTCCTGGGAGGCACAGGCCCTGCAGCTCCTCGGGCACCTGGCGCAAGTGCCGCATGATACGGAGCTGGCGCATCACATTGGCCGTGACGTCCTCCTGCTGCAAGGGAATGAGAACCTGTCTGAGACTCAGACGCCTCCGAGGAATCAGGGGGGATTAACGGCCCCTGGAACCAGCAGCATTTCCACCCAGCCTCTGCCCACCTCTGAGGGATGGATTTCCCCTCCTGACCCCCAGGATGGAGTCTTGTTGTCCTTCCTAGTGACCTCCAGTGGCAACCCCCTTCCTTGTACGGGGAGCTCCTGCCACTTCCCCCTCAGTGCCCCTGACAGCTGTTCCACCTCCAATCCACAGCTCAAGTTCTCAGACCCCTCTCCTCCAGCCCCATGCAGGTTGGGTAGGGAGGGGACTGTAGCGGGGGGGGGGGCAGGAGGGATTCTGGCAGCAGTGAAGTGGGATGTGGGGAGGTTGAGACCTTTCCCCAAGTCACCCCAGCCAGTAATGCTGAAGCCGCAGGATGGCAGCCCTGGTGAATGGGACGGATCGGCAGCCCCTGCTGACTAGGGTTACCATACGTCCGTTTTTTCCCGGACATGTCCTGCTTTTCGGCAATCAAACCCCCGTCCGGGGGGAATTGCCGAAAAGCCAAACATGTCCGGGAAAATGCTGGCCGGGTACTTCCTCTCCCGCGGCTGCTCTGCTCCGCTCCTCCCCTCTCAGACTTTAAGAGCCGAGCTGCCCGAGCCAGCGCTACTTGCTTCGGGCAGCACCCCCCCTTCCTCCAGACCCCGAGCCGCCGGCCAGGCACTTCCCTTCCCGGGCTCCAGCTGAGCTGCTCCGCTCCTCCCCTCTCAGACTTTAAGAGCCGAGCTGCACGAGCCAGCGCTACCGGGTGGGCGCTTCCCCTCCCGTGCTCCAGCTGCGCTTGGGAAGTGCCGGCCGGGGGCGCAGGGTCTGGGGGCTGCACGGCAAACCGTGAAGCCGGTAGCGCTGTGGCAGCCCTCTCCCCATGGCTGGGAGTGGGAGGGAGGAGGGGGCGGAGTTAGGGCGGGGAAGGAGCGGAGTTGGGGCGGGGCTAGGGGTGGGAAATGGGCGGGGCCAGGGCCCGTGGAGGGTCCTCTTTTTTTACTTATTAGACATGGTAACCCTACTGCTGACTGAATCCTCCTGTTCTCTCCAGAACGGGTCCAGCCTTGCCAGCAGCAGGGCAAGCGTCCCCTGCCCATGTGCCTCAGCCCTGCCTGGTCAGACGCCATCACCCGTCAGTCCTTGGCCTCCCAGGCTGCCAGTGATGGGAGCAACTCTGGGTGGTGGCTCGGGTGACACAGACACCAGACCACTAGGAATTGGGTGCGGCCCTGTGGGACAGGAGAGTCTCGCAGAGGGCACTTGGGGGACTCTCCTGCCCTTCCCAAGAGCGATAGCACCCTGTCCTAAGAACATAAGTCTGGGATGAGGCAAAGCTTGTCATTAATTAGCCTGGCTAAAGAGCTGGCTGGAGCTGCTCCGGGGACAAGCTGGCTCGCTCCTGCTCATGGAGGTGAATTCATCTCCCTTCCCAGGAGCACCTGCTCTCCCTTTCATTCCCCACCAGGCTTCTTGTGCCAGGCCAGCGAATGGCCACAGGATGGGAATGAGGCCTGGGCCGCGCCCCAATCTCCTGAGTCTAATGCAGCTGCTCACCTTGTCCCCCATCAGCTGCTGGGTTTCCCCCAGGAGGGAGTAGGTGACAGGGAGAGAGACACACACACACACATTTGTCCTTCTGGTTGCAGGGCTTGTGTCCTTCCAATCCCATTGGTGGCTGCACAGTGGGCAGAGTCCTCGCTGCGTGCCCGGCCCAACAGAATTGCAGGGCGTGGTGTGGAACACAGAAAGAGATAGAGAGACTCATCCTCCAGCCGGGGTCAATCTGAGAGAAATTGGCTGGGGTCCCAGTCTCACTCTTCTAGCGGGTGCCATTTCCCAGCTGGGTTCCTTACTCCTCTGGTGCAGCAGCAGCTGGTAGAGCCGGTAAACCCCCTCCCTGGCCTGCCGGCTGATGTCCTTGGCTGGGTCACTGACGGACAGAGCTAGCTGTGCCATGTGGTGACCCATCCTGGGGAATTCCGCTGAGTTCTAATGGACGGGAGAGGGAGAGGGGACTCCATCAGCATTTTCCTGTCAGCTCCCAGTCCCCCCCGGGCCAGGACTCTCCTTCCCCTCAGCCCCTCTGCAGGGCCCTCCATGAGGACTTGCTTCCCCAGCTGCTCCAGGATGACAGGGAGGCATGAACCTGGAGCACAGTCCCCTTAAAAGCCCAGAGTCACCACTTAACTAGGACAAGAAGAACTTGACTCAAGCCAGGCTCACTCTCTGCTCTGACTCTGCCTCCCCAAGAGGAACACTCCTAACCCACAGCCCCTGCAGCAGCAGATCCTACAGCCCGTCGGAGCCAGATCACCTACGCCTGGAGTCAGGAAGCTGGGATCAGAGGTCACTTACGTCAAACTCAGGGAGGGTGATGGTGAATCTGAGCAGGGCAGTGCTGCTCTTAACGGCCCTGGCTCTCTCTCGCGGCACCGTGGACACGATCTAGTAGTTAATGTGCTGTGGGGAAAGGAGGCATTGCACTGACTGCCCTGACCAAGGATGCCCACTTGGGGCCCGGCTAGGAGGACAGACTGGAAAATGGATCTAAGAGTGAAGGTAAAATTGTCCCCACCTCTCTCATCGGGCTCACCTCCAAGATGTACTGGAGCCTGTCGGTGTCTGGGGACTCTGCCAGCAGGTTCCCCAGCATGGCATCCAGGAGGTCTGGCAAGACCCTAGGCAGATCCTGAAAGCAAGGGAGAGCCATGGGTCAGAGTTAGGGAAAGTGGGGCTACACCTGCCACAGGATGGGAAGTGGGGTCTCTGGGAAACACTGGTGAGACCCCCAAACACATATCCTGGCCTCTCTCATTCACATCCCACTGCAGGCAATTAGCAAGGACTCATGGCAGGATGACAGCTGGCTCTTCAATCCATGACTTTAGCATGATCTACCTGCACTTGGGTGGTGTCCTTCTCCATGCCCAGGGTGAAGACGGCGTGCAGGGCAGCTCGGAGGAGGTGGGTCTCCAGCTCTGGCTCCACGGCAGGTGTCATAGTGCTGGCAAGAGAGAGGAGCCGGTATTAGACTGTGCAGTGCGGGGATGGGACTGGCACCAACACGCAGGTGAAACTGCAGGGAAATAGGCACAGGCTGGCGAGAATGGAAACTGAGGCACCGAGCCAGGGAATGACAAGGCCAAGGTTTCTCAGACAGACAGTGGCAGGGCAGGAATAGCCCCTGTTCCCTGGACCCTGCTGCCCCTCCTGTATCTGATCCTGGGAGTGAGCCTCTCCCCAAAGCCGTTGCAATGTTACTGGAGTGAAAAGAACAGCCCAGCCAGGAGAGAGTGACCCTTCCCCGCACCTCTGCCAGAGGAGCCACCCTTGGGTGGTGACCTGGGAGTGGGAGGGGCAGTGACTCCCAGCCCTGCGCCTGAGTTTCCTATTGACCTGTGGGACTTTGGGTAAGTTGCTCCCCGCTCTAGGCTCTGTCCCCAGCAGTCAAATGGGGATTTCATACTTTCCCACTATTGGAAAGTGCTGGGAGAATCCCCCAGCAAAAGCTGCTCTGACAGTGCTAAGCAGCATCTGACCATTAGAGGTCGGAGCGCACTGCCCAGGAGAAGGAGTGTTTGGTTCTGGGCTGTTGGAGTACGGGCTTGCAACCATCTGTGCACACATATTATACTAATTGCATCTAGACCACATCTCCCTAGTTTGTTTGTGAGAATGTCCTTATTAACACCAAGATGGATCACATCTACTGTTTACTTCACTAGGCCCGTAACCCTGCCAAAGAAGGAGCTAGGATTGGTTTGGAATGATTTGTTCTTGACAAGTCCATGCTCACTAGTCCTAAGAACCAAATTGTCCTGTAGGTGCTGACAAACTGATTGTTTAATAAGGGGTTCCAGTATCTTTCCAGGTATGTTAATGGATGGGAAGACGTTCTTTTTCAGGGATCTCTGACGAGAACTGGGGCACAGCACTTAGTTTGTTGAGGCCATAAAATGGAGACAGGCACCTCTTCTCTTCTCCCAGCACCCCAGATACCTAAAAGGGTGGGACTCACATCCCTCAATGGGCTTAAAAAAGACAATGGTTACAATGTGGCCCCAACCATTTCTGGTTTCTGCAGACTAGATGTTTTAGCAAAGTTTAGAATTCCTTGGTGCTCAACACCGTGAAACTCCCCTTTCTCCTTCACAAAGGGCTTTAACGCCCCTTATCTCACCCAGGCTCTCGACTGCCCAAAGTTGGAGAATTGTCCCTGTTCCCACTGCAGAGCACCCCCCACGACACACACACAGAGTCCTCCTGGTGGTGGGAGGGGAACAGAGGAAAGGACAGAAGACTTAAGAGATGAAGAGAAAGGAGGAAGGGATGGAGGAAAAGGTAAAACAAAAAGAACAAACCCTAATGTCCCCAGTGATTCTAAGGGACAAAATCCCAGGTGAGGAATAAAATTCGACCACCTTAAGCTAGTGTTTTCCATGCCTAGAATTCAGCTGGCGCCAGATGCATCAGACTGAACAGGTTCCAAACCTCTCGGAGGCTCTTACCTTCTAAACAGGGACGTCTGTTTTCTAGTAAAATCAGGAAAAAGAAAAGAGAAAACTCAAAAGAGGTTCCTCCTGGCGCTCATGTACATGAACCTAAATACTCTCTCAGTCCTCAAAGAGAGACCTCGAGAAGGAGACTTGCTGAAGCAAAGCTACAGGGGACTCTGAGGTTTCCCTGGCCCTGCGCCCCTGTCCTGCCTGGCTGATGTCAGCATCTCTCTGTGAGATCACCACCTCCCCAGCACCTTTGACCAATAGGCTGAGGTCCTGCAAAAGGCCTTTGTGATGTCACTGCCACACCCACTCCTCCCCTGCAGTGTTAATGTCCTGCCACAGGGCAGACACTTTGGAGGTTTGAGCTACACAAAGAGGAGATACTTAGATCTCAAAAATTAGATAAGATGTTTCAGTCTGAGCTAAGTAGGTGCTGCTTTTAACAATTGCAACATAATAAAATACAAATAAAATAGACTATTTCAGCCATTCTATTATGTCCTAATCTGATCTGAGTAAACAGGATAGGACACCTCATCTTATGCACTGCTCCTAGTGACACTCTCCAATAGATCCCCATTCTCCACCTGCCGGGAGGTAAATAGGGCGGATTGTTATCCCTACTTGAAAGAGGGAGAAGCTGAGGCTGAGAAAGGAGAATTGACTTGTCTTAGGTCACACAGCCAGTCCGTGGCAGAGTTGGGAATAGGACCCAAGAGCCCTGATTTTCAAACTAACCATCGGATCTTGAATTTCAGACATTGAATGACCTGAATAAAGTGCTCTCAAGTGAGTTCCAGACCAGCAAGAGTTCATAGTAATTATTCAGCAAGTATTTTAGGAGAACTGGAATGTTAGAGAAAATAATGAACTGCAGAGACGCAGCAAAATTTGTCGAACATATGACTGGTTATGACTATTTACTTGGTCTTAAAAGAAAACAACAGGGACCTGAGTCTCCTCCCTGTCAATAACCCCCTGCTCAGCCAAGCAGGGTAGAGACCGAGGGGCGGGAGGATGAGGGTTCTCACCAGAGAGCCCAAAGGATGGCCCAGGTCACCGCTGGGGATCACTGTCTGAGCACTATTTCAGCCCCACATTTTTCGGTGGACCTCCCACAATGGGAGTTGTAGAGCAACCCCCATGACACACACACACCCCTCCTGGTGGTGGGAGGGGAACAGGGAAAGGACAAAAGAAGTAAGAGATGAAAAGAAAGGAGGGAGGGATAGAGGAAAAGGTAAAAGAAAAAGGACAAACCTTAATGTCCCCAGAGATTCTAAGGGACAAAATCCCAGGTGGGGAATAAAATTTGGCCACCTTAAGCTAGTGTTTTCCATGCCTAAAATTCAGCTGGAGCCAGATGCAGCAGACTGAACAGGTTCCAAACCTCTCGGAGGCTCTTACCTTCTAAACAGGGACGTCAGATTTCTAATGAAATCAGGAAAAAGAAAGGAGAAAACTCAAAAGAGGTTCCTCCTGGTGCTCACATACACGAACCCAAATACTCTCTCAGACCTCAAAGAGAGATCTCGAGAGGAGACTTGCTGAAGCAAAGCCACAGGGGTCTCTGAGGTTTCCTTGGCCCTGCGCCCCTGTCCTGCCTGGCTGATGTCAGCATCCCTCTGTGAGGTCACCACCTCCCCTGCACCTTTGGCCAATAGGCCGAGGTCCTGCAAAAGGCCTTTGTGATGTCACTGCCACACCCACCCCTCCCCTGCAGTGTTAATGTCCTGCCACAGGGCAGACACTTTGGAGGTTTGAGCTACTCTCTGGGGATCACCCCGCTCAATGAGTGTTCATTCTAGGAAGCAAGCCGGCTAGACAGTAAAACATCACAAGCTGCTCCCAATGCTACACTCGGTTTCTCAGAAATGAGTAGACTTTATGGCCAGAAGAGACAGTTAGAGCATCTAATCTGACCCCCTGCATATCACAGGCCTCCTGTCTATCACAATAGCTACTTTTGGGGCAAACACATTCCGGAAAGGCATCTAGTCTTTATTAATGACATCAAGAGATGGAGAATCCACCACTTTCCTTGGTAGCTTCTTCCTGTGTTCAATCATCCTCGCTGTTGAATATTTGTGCCTTATTTGTCATAGGAATTTGTCTCTTTTCACCTTCCAGCCATTGGGTCTTGTTCTGCCTTTCTCTGCTAGACTAGAGAGCCCTTTAATCCCCAGTATTTTCTCTCCATTAAGGCACATCAACACTTCAATGAAGTCCCCTTCAATCTTCTTTTGATAAGCTAAACAGGTTGAGCTCTTTCAATAGCTCACTAGAAGGCATTTTTCTCCAGCCCTCAGAACATTTGGTGGCTCTTTGCTGCCCCAGCTCCAATTTCTAGGACCATCTTTTTCAAAGGAGGACACCAACACTGGAGGCAGTATTCCAATAGCAGTCTCACTGCTGCTGTGTCACCTCCCTATCCTACTCACGGCTCTGCTCCTTCGTGTAATGATGGCTTTAGCCCTGTTCACCACAGCATCACACTGGGAGCTCATGTTGAGTGGCTTCTCCACTCTGGCCCCTAAATCCTTTTCAGAGTCACTGCTTTCCTGGATACACGTCCCCATTCTGGAGGTGTGGCCGGCGTGCCTTGTTGCCACGCATAGGACCTTGCATTGGGCTCTGCTCAAACTTGTTTTCTTTGAATGGGTCCAGCTGGCTGAATGAGCCAGATCGCTCTGTATCACTGCCCTCTCCCCATCAGGAATTACCACTCTGCCTGTATTTTGTCACCCCCCAATCTTATCCGCAGTGATTGTATGTTTTCTCCCAATTCATTGATAACAATTATTTTAAAAAATTAGTCCTTGAGAGCTTCTTCAGACCCTTAGTACCCAGGACCTGCTCCCCACATCACAGTGAGAAATGCTGTCCAGCCCTGCTGGTACATAGGGGATAAGCACAGAACAAACGTACCTTTAGGAGCTGTGTTGTCCATAGGCTCTGAACAACATGTGGGGGTCAGCAGATTACAAACGCACGACAGACCTGTAGTGTAGACAGGTCCCAACTGTGTCTCGGTTTCCCACCCTGTAAAATGGGGAGAACAAACAAAACCTTGATTAGCTCCATTTGATAGCTGGGGAAACCGAGGCACCCAGCGGTGCAGAGACTCGCTCATGGTCCCAAAGCCAGGAATAGAAAACAGTAGATCTGATAGCCAGGCCTGGGACCTAACCCTGGTTTTCCTGGCCTTGCTGCTCTAAGTTTAGTCACAGCCTCCATGTCTTTTCCCCCGTGTCCCTTAACCCCACGTCACTGCAGAAGAGAGATTTTCTGGTAGCCAGCTGGCTCTCCTGCATGTGGATGTCGTTCCAAAAGACATGCTCTGGCTCAGTCCCATGCTATGGTTGGCTGAAGGAACCACTTGGTCACATTCTAGGCCCTAAGTTATACAGGAGGGGCGACTAGATGCACATAATGGTCCTTTCTGACCTGAACCTCTATCAATCGCTACATTTTCTGCTGCTAGGAAGAGAACTCTGGACCTATTTTCTCTCATTCACTTTCAGTCGGAATAATTTCAATCCAGGCCAAAGGATTTCCTCTTCCATTGTGTCTTCAGCACCTTTGCGAGCAACCAGTTACTGTTACCCACAGGTTTCCAGTTTCAACCTGTCCCAGGGTGAGATGGCCAGGAAAGGGGTTGGAGCTCAACTGCACCTGGCCCAGGTGATGCAGCTCCCTAGGGTGAAGGGAATAAGTGTGGGGGTCACGTGACAAGACGCAGCCTGTGATTAGGACCCAGGCCTGCTGAGAGATAGAAGGGCAGCCTGTGCTCAGCCAGGAGAGAGACCCCAAGGGAAGCAGGCATGGGAGGGGCTTGGAGAGTCCTTTAAAGGTCAGGGACAAGCTGGGAAGGGGCCAGGTTGAGCACTAAGGACCAGGCCCTAGGAGGGAAAGACAGGGCAGTTTAGGAGATGGGGCAGATAGTCCAGTTGGTTTCGGCTCCCAGGACCAGACACCCAGAGGTGAAGGTGATTGTCGGGGCTTCTGTCCTTCTTCCCCAGTGTAGATTTGATAGTGGAGAAGACTGATGCCGTAAGGGGGAAGTGAGTTACCCCAAGGTCACCCAGTGAGTTTATATCACGAATGCATACTCGGAAGGATCCAATAGAAACATGGATTTTCCAGTCTCTTCTTTCTAGGAGTCCCCAGGGCTAAGGTAAAACCCCTGCTGCCCCTCCCCATTCTGCTCACCTCCAAGATGTGCTGGAGTTTGTCTGTGCTGGGGGGTGCTGTCAGCAGGATCGAGAGCTCGTCATCCATGTTCTCAGCGCAGGCCTTGCTCAGAGCCTGCCAGCGGAGGGAGACCAGGGGTCAGGAGCCTGCATTAGCACCCGTGTGCCATTGATCAGGAGCTGGCTGAGGTAAGTGCCGCCTGGCTGGAGCTCGCACCCAGAAACCCTGCCCCAGGTTGGAACCCCCTCCCACACCCAAATTCCCTCCCAGACCTCACACCCGGCACCCCAACCCCCTGCCCCAGGTCGGAATCCCCTCCTGTACCCTAATCCCTCCCAGACCCCACACCCCCACCCGTAGGGTTACCATACGTCCGGATTTTCCCGGACATGTCCGGCTTTTGGGGGCTCAAATCCCCGTCCGGGGGGAAATCCCCAAAAGCCGGGCATGTCCGGGAAAATCGGGAGGTCAGCCGGCCCGCGGGGAGCCGGTCAGCCGGGCCGGCAGGGAGCCGGGCCGGCGGGGAGCCGGGTCGGCCGGGCCGGCGGGGAGCCGGGCCGGCGGGGAGCCGGGTCGGCCGGGCCCGCGGGGAGCCGGGCCGGCGGGGAGCCGGGTCGGCCGGGCCCGCGGGGAGCCGGGCCGGCGGGGAGCCGGGTCGGCCGGGCCCGCGGGGAGCCGGGCCGGCGGGGAGCCGGGTCGGCCGGGCCGGCGGGGAGCCGGGTCGGCCGGGCCGGCGGGGAGCCGGGTCAGCCGGGCCCGCGGGGAGCCGGTCAGCTGGGCCGGCGGGGAGCCGGGCCCGCGGGGGGCCGGGAGCCGGGGGGGGTGCGCCGGGCCGCCGGGGGCCGGCAGTGCTGGGCGGGCCGGGGGTGGTCGGCCGGGGCCGGCACCCCAGGGCCCGAGCTGACCCAGGCTGGAAACGCCGGGGGGCCAGCCTGGGCCGCGCCTCCTCCCCCCACACCCCCCTTACCTGCTTCAGGCTTCCCGCGAATCAAATATTCGCGGGAAGCAGGGGAGGGGGCGGAGACTTTGGGGAGGGGGCGGGGTTGGGCGGGGCTGGGGGCGGGGCTGGGGGCGGGGCCGTGGAGTGTCCTCCATTTGGAGGCACAAAATATGGTAACCCTACCATAGAGAAGAAAAGTAGGGTTACCATACGTCCGTTTTTTCCCGGACATGTCCGGCTTTTTGGTAATCTAACCCCCATCTGGGGGGAATTGCCAAAAAGCCGAACATGTCTGGGAAAAATACCGCCGGCCGGGCACTTCCCCTCCCGGGCTCTGGGGGCGCAGGGTCCAGAGGCATGGGGGCTGCCCGAAGCCGGTAGCGCTCGGGCAGCTCGGCTCTTAAACAGAGCCGAGGAGTACAGCAGCTGGTGCCCGGGAGGGGAAGTGCCCGGCCGGGGGCGCAGGGTCCAGAGGCATGGGGGCTGCCCGAAGCCTGAGCGCCACCGGCTTCACGGTTTGCCAGGCAGCCTCCAGACCCTGCGTCCCCGGCTGGGCGCTTCCCCTCCTGAGCTCCAGCTGCGCTGGGGAAGCGCCGGCCGGGGATGCAGGGGCTGGAGGCTGCCCGGCAAACCGTGAAGCCGGTAGCGCTCGGGCAGCCCTTTTCGCGCGGCTGGGAGGGAGGAGGGGGAATGCGGGGCGCTCAGGGGAGGGGGCGGGTACTTTGGGGAAAGGGCGGGGAAGGGGCAGAGTTGGGGTGGGGCCAGGGGTTGGGAAAGGGGCGGGGGTGGGGCCAGGGCCCCATGGAGTGTCCTCTTTTTTTATTTTTTAAATATGGTAACCCTAAGAAAAGGCTAAGACAGTTCAGGCTGCCAGAGCTCCATGAGCCTTATTGCCGATTCCTTTATTCCCAGGTATGTGCACTGAATTGTAAGTGTGTCTACCCAGCATTTTGGAGCCCCCAGCCTGGGTCAACAGACTTGGGCGAGCTGGGCCGTGCTAGTGCTCTAAATATAGCTGTATGGACAGTGCTTCAGAGTTGTGGCTTGGGCTGGAGCTCTGCCTCTGAGGCCCACCCCCAAGGCTTCATAGCCAAAACTCCAGCCTGAACCACAACTTTGAAGCAGTCTGTATAGCTGTTTTTAGAGGAGTACCATGAGTCTGTTGACTCACTGGGGGCTCCAAAACACTGGCTGGACAGCTTCTGTGAGCTCATCACTTAATAGAGCCACCTGACACTCTTTTGTTTTTGTTCTCTGGACACAATCATGCTGTGTTCTCACGTTCTGCTGCCTCTGCAGCTAGCCATTGTCCCTATAGTCTTCCTTTCAAAGGTGTTGATTCCAGCCCAGGCAGTCCTAGCAGCCATGTCTCAAATACCTAGCCTGATTTCCCATGTTTGAGGAAGAAAATCATTTCCCACCCTCAGTGGGTAGTGATGCCGAAGTGATAGGAGGAGAATCATACAGATAGCTGATAACATTATTGCAGAAAATTTCCCACAGTTAACACACCCCAGCCCAGCCTAGGCTCAGGGCTAGGGTACTTTGCCCCAACCCTAACCTTTGGTGGGGGAGGGCTTCTAGGTTATCATGGCCTATGGTTAGGCCTCACTCGGAGAAGATTAGGGCTGGAGTTGGTAGGGTTCCCTCCCTGACCTAGTTTTAGGGATGGGGCTGGTACCCCTCCCCAGCCTAGGATTAGGGTTGAGGTTGGTAGGGCTCTCCTTTATAGGGTTGGGGTAGTTAGAGCTCTCCAACCTAGGGTTAGAGTACTTGGGGTTCCCTGGCCTAGGAGTAGGGTTGGGATAGTTAAGCCTTATTTGCTCAGGGTTAGAGATGGAACAGGTAGAGCTCTCTGAGCCCCCACCTGAATCCTATGCCAGAGTGCTCCCCAATTTATGGTTAGTGTTGGGGCAGTTAGGTTTCCCTAGCCTAGGGGCAGGTTTTGGGGTGATAGTGCTTCCTAGCTTAGGGTTAGGGGAGGGGCAGTTAGTCCACTTCAGCCCGGGGTTAAGATAGGGGCAGCTAAGGCTCTGCAGCCTAGGGTTGGGCTGGAATCAGTAGGGCTCGCCAGACTATTATTATAGTTGGGGCAGTCAGGCCACCCTGACATAGATTTAGGGTTTGAGGTTATTAGATCTCCACAGACTAGGACTGGGGTTAGTAGGGCTCCTTGGTGTACGGTTAGTTTGGGCAGTTAGGGTTGGAGTTACATTTAGGATTGGGTCAGTTATGGGGGGTAGTTAAGCTCCCCAGCCTAGATTTAGGGCTTGGTCCAGTAGGGCTCCCTAGTTTATGATGAGGGCCTGGAAGGGTAAGTCTACTCTGCAGCTGGGGATGTGTCTCCCAGCCCAGGAAGACAGATTCATGCTAGCAGGGCTCATCCCCTTAGGCTTGAGAGTCCAAACTGCAGCCTGAGCTGTAAAGTCCACACTGCTAGTGTGAGTCTGTCTACCCAGGATGAGAGGGTTGCTCCCAGCTGCAGTGTAGATATACCCTAGGGCTCCCCGGCCCAGGGTTAGGGCTGGGGCAGTTAGTGCTCCTCAGCCCTAGTAAGGCTCCCTAGCCTAGCTTAGGACAGTTAGGACACTGTGACCTTTGATTAGAGTTGGGGGCATTTATGGCTCCTTGGCCTAGTGTTAAGATTGGGCAGTTAAAACTTCCTGCCTAATGTTGTCTGCTGGGCCCAATCTGTCAGGTGTGATCTAAAGCTACACAAAATGGGCAGCAGGTGTGTACAGATGGGGTTTGAATTTGGGTCTTCTACCTCTCAGGCCCTAAATGCTGCAGTATTGGTTATGTTTTGGGGGATGTGTCTCAATCTGTCCTTCTGAAGCTGTTCCACTGTGTATAAATCATTAAATATTGTTGATGCCAGCTGACTGAAATCTGGATCTCCCACCTTCGTGCTCTACCTGGGTATGGAGTCATTCCAGTTCTCCCACTGGCTCACTGACTACTTAATTATTTAAAGAGAGTGTAACAAATTCAAGAGGAGAGATTGAGGGAGCCCTAGAATAACTCCTATCCTTGTGGTTATGGCACTCATCTAGGAGATGGGAGACCTTAAATTCAGATCTCTTGTCCACCTCCGGCAGAAGGGGGAAGTGAACCTAGATTTCTCACACTGTGGGTGACTGCGCTGACCAGAAGGCTGTTAGGGTGGCACTTTCTCCCTTTTTCTTGAAAAATGACTGACCTGGTTTAACTCCAGAAGAGAGTGGTTGGGGATCCCAAATGAATATAGGCACCTAACTCCATTTGAGGGGAGAAAGTGAGGCAGCCCCCTTTTCTTCAGCATTTCCTACTGGCTAATTTAGGCAGCTCTCTGCTCAGTTTGCTGGCTTTTGTGAATCCCATGTTTAGGCACCTAACTCTCTCCCCATGCATTGAATAGGGAGCTTAGGTGACTACAATTTAGGGCTGTGAATTTCTCTAGGTGCCAGGGCACCTAAAAATTAAGTGTAGCAACACTGATAATTACAGTGCCTAAATCCCCCTTGTGAATCCCACCCCATAAGTATGGCATTTCCTAATTCTTGAGTGCTTCACTCTGCAATCATGTTTTTTGTAGTGTGTGTGTGTGTAATACACCACACATACAGTGCATGTTAAAAGGAGCTTTCCATTATATTCTTAAGTATCAGAGGGGTAGCCGTGTTAGTCTGAATCTGTAAAAATCAACAGAGGGTCCTGTGGCACCTTTAAGACTAACAGAAGTATTGGGAGCATAAGCTTTCGTGGGTAAGAACCTCACTTCTTCAGATGCAAGTAATGGAAATTTCCAGAGGCAGGTATATATCAGTGTGGAGATAACAAGGTTAGCTCAATCAGGGAGGGTGAGGTGCTCTGCTAGCAGTTGAGGTGTGAACACCAAGGGAGGAGAAACTGCTTCTGTAGTTGGATAGCCATTCACAGTCTTTGTTTAATCCTGATCGGATGGTGTCAAATTTGCAAAAGAACTGGAGCTCAGCAGTTTCTCTTTGGCGTCTGGTCCTGAAGTTTTTTTGCTGTAAGATGGCTACCTTTACATCTGCTATTGTGTGGCCAGGAAGGTTGAAGTGTCCTCCTTTGGTGTTCACATCTCAACTGCTAGCAGAGCACCTCACCCTCCCTGATTGAATTAACCTCATTATCTCTGTACTGATTTATACCTGCCTCTGGAAATTTCCATTACTTACATCTGAAGAAGTGAGGTGCTTACCCACGAAAGCTTATGCTCCCAATACTTCTGTTAGTCTTAAAGGTGCCACAGGACCCTCTGTTGCATTCTCTTCTTGTTTCTCTAAATGAGTGTTCATTCTTCCACCCGCAACTAGTTACCTAGTGGTTAGGAGCCCTAATCTGAGACGGGGTCCCCGGTGCTATTATCTGTATTTACCCTGGATAAGTTTTTCCCGCCATTGCTACCCGGGGGAGGGGAGAGCCTATGCAGATGGCCAAGCAGGCGGGAGGAGCGGACGCCAGCGGGCACCTCAGCGCGCCCAGCCACAGGGCGAGGCAGTGAGCGGCTCTGCAGCAGCGAGCGCAGCCGCGGGGAGGCGGGGCGATGGGAGCAGGGAGGCTCGCACAGGCGGCCCGGAGCTGCTTTACGGCGGGGTTGGGTACGCGTCCTCCCCGCCTCTTCCTGTTGTGAAGCCGGGTCCCATGGCCGCTGCCCTGCCTGCTCCCCGCTGGCTCCCGGCAGCAGCCGCCCTGCTCTGGGCGTGCTGCGGGTTGGCAGCTACTGATGGGATCCAGGTAGGGGAGCTCGGGGGAGCGCGTTGGGCTGCCCAGCACCGCCCCCGGCCCCATTGCGGGTGACTCGAGTGCCAGGCCCCTGCATTGACTCCACGCACGGGGGCGGCTGCTGTGCTGGGGAGGGATAAGCCCCTGCAGCCCCCACTGCAGCGTTGGGGGAGAGGCCATAACGCTGCCCACCCCTTTCTCTCCTCCGTGTGTGTAAAGTTCTGCCGAGCCCCAGCAGAGCTGCCTCCTGCTTTCCGTGAGGCTGGAGCTTCTGATTTATTCGAGATTCCCTATTTCTTGCTCTAAAATTCCTTTTAACCCTCTAGATACCTTGAGTTGCTCTCAACCCCTTCTAGCCCAAACACTGAAGGATAATCCCTGGTTGTCCTGTTTCTCAGTATTTGCTTTCTTCTCCTATACCTGGAAGTGCTCCTGGTTGACCAACTCTCACAGTATGAATACACAGACTTATGTAAATGTACACTTTAAGCTTATACAAGATGGGAATGATAACTGATTCTAAAGAACTAGGGGCACCAAATGAAATTAATAGGCAGGTTTAAAACAAACAAAAGGAAGTATTTCTTCACACAACGCACAATCAGCTTGTAGAACTCTGCCAGAGGATGCGGTGAAGGCCAAACCCTATAACAGGGTTCAGAAAGGAAGTAGATACATTCATGGCAGATAGGTCCATCAATGGCTATTAGCCTGACTGGGCAGGGATGGTGTCCTAGCCTCTGCCTGAATCTGGGAATGAGTGAGAGGGAGTGGATCACTTGATTACCTGTTCTGCTCATTCCCTCTGGGGCAGTCTGGCATTGGCCATTGTCTGAAGAAAGGATACTGGGCTAGATGGACCTTTGGAATGACCCAGTATGGCTGGTCTTATATGCACCATGTCTTGTTTAAACTGTGTAATAATTCTAAACAACTAATTCAGCTGCATCAAAATTAATTTTCAGATTTGTTCGCATGCACCAGTTCTCTTTGAATAGGGAATATAATATAGGGAAGTGGTGGTATTTTTTTTTTTTTTTTATCCTTTTGAGTTATTTGCCAGTTGGGGTTCTCAGTTTCCAGTAAACTGTTTTTGTTTGATTAAACAAACAGGAATAATATTGTTCACTTTTGTGATCAGTCCAGATATATTATGGTCAATTTGTGTATTGCATGTGAATTTTTCAGACCTTCATGTTTTTATAAACTGAAGGAGTTAATCAAATATTTTCCCTTGATCAGGAATCATTACAATTTTGCCTTTTTCATGTTTCAGTAATGATACCTTTTTACATATTGCTCACTGTAAATCCAGATATGATGTTTATAGTCTAATATGAATCCCATATTAACATTTTGATAAAGCAGAAAACTTCACTGTCAAATGATTTCTATAATGCACAGTTAACAAGATTAATAAAATGTGACAAAATAGTTAATGGAAATAAGATCAAGAATTTTAAATACACAAATTTTAGAACCTAATTAAGTTACCATTCAGAGCTTCAAAGAAGAGCTCTGTGTAGCTCAAAAGTTTGTCTCATTCAGCTACAGAAGTTCGTTCACGCACCTTGTCTCTCTAATATTCTGGGACCAACACAGCTACAACAACACTGCATAAAGCTATTTTCATTGTTTATTAATCATTGTACTTGTGCTTCTATGTTAGAATGTCCAACGTAATCTGATCTTTACTTTAAAACTGATTTAAATGTGTGGGGTCTTTTATTTTCCTATCTGGTATTCTTTAAGGGAGTGGGGACAGTGAAAGGAAAAACTTATCCAAGGCTCTTCACTTTAAGGAAGGATTGAGGGCTGAAATGCTTTAAGGAAGCATTTCATGTGTTCCTAGGGAGTGTTCTAAAACAGAACAATATGTTTGTGGGGGTATTTTAGAAATTAAATTAATAGCGCTACCACTCTATTCTTCCATTCACTTTAGCACAGGATAGATTTTGAATGCTTAAACCACCTTCCATATTTTTTTTTTTAGCCTGGATTCAGGTGATTTGTGGAGTCATTGTTTAACACCTGATTAGAGGCTTGTAAATGGAAAGGTTCTGGGATTTTAATCTTTCCCAGATATTGCCCTCTTAGACAGAGTGCAATGTTTCTTTTTCATTCCATTTCTCCCTATCCTAGTTTGCTGCCTCGCTCTTTTCATCACCACCACCACTCTGAAGTTCACTGGTTTTGTTTTCATTGCCAGCCAAGTGTTTCCTGATGTGATACCAAGCTTTCACATGGAGTTTGTGAGAGAACCAGATTACTTGTCTGATTTTTAAAAAAGAAAAGACAGAATAGCCCAAACAGAATATAGAATGCATCCTTTTCTCAGGCATCAGGAGGGGTATTATAAACCAGAAGAAGTCATGTTTTCTATTTAGCTGGTTTAAGGTTTTAATTCCACATGACATTAACATTTTCTATTTTGTAGAACCAACCAAAAAGAAAAAAGAAAAAGTGCTGTATTGTAGTTTTTTTTCCACACAAGTGTTCCAATATTTTTTGTCTCTTGCAGGACCAAGCAGAACAGCTTTTTAGAAGTGGGCATACAAATAACTGGGCAGTTTTGGTAAGCATTTTTATTCGATCTTCTTAAATAAAACCGTGATCCTGCAGTTGTTGCATGCTGGTGCCATGGCAGTCTGCCCATATGCAGCAAGTTGCAAGATCAAGACCTGGAAGTAAGTAACATGACTTTGAGTTATCCCTGCCAGTTTGCTATACTACATTACCATTATCTCTTCTGCATAACTTAATTACAAGCATCCAGAACATTAATGCACATTTGAAGTATTTATAAAATTAAAGTTCCAATTAGAATGAAAACAAATGATTATGCTGTATATTATTACAGTCATGTTGTTGTTTTTTAAACATTTGCTTGGTTAGAAAGGTACATCTTCCTAATTTTTTTGTTTGTTATAAAACTTGCTAACTTCTGACAACAAACTTTCTTCTTATTTTTTTATTCTAATCTCCTAAAATAATACTTAGGATAAGAACTACTAGTCTTAATTTTTTATCTGGGTAACTTCAGATCATATTACTCCATCAGTTTTTAATCATGCTTTCTGAGCATAATGACTAATGATCAGTTCTAAAATATTATGTGAGCAGTCAGACATGACACAGTGTTTTTTCTAAGTTTTAAAATTTAGCAAAATGAAAGAATTCAAGAAAAGACAAATAGATAATTAATTGAAATAATAGAGTAATCATTCTCTTATTCCCTAATGCACAAATTTAAAATTATTAACATTAAATACCTGTTTCTATTTCAATGTTAAAAGCAAGCAGAGAGTTAAAATAAATTTTATTTGGTCAGAGCAATACACAGATACAAACTGGTAATAATAAGGGAAGTAGAAAGTTCTTGGTGCTGAAGGTAAAAAGAGACCTGCTTTCTATCCCGGTCTTTGCCTCTGATTTCCTGTGTGACCCTGAGGAAGTTACTTGTGGCCAGACTGTATTCCTTGCTCTCCCAAATTGCCCAGAAATTTAGGTTCTGGCCTCATGCCATCTATGCCTCATTTTCTCCATTTATAAAATAGGGGTGATAATGCCACTTGTGAGGTATAAAATAAATGAATTAAAGTACTTGGAGGTTCACAAAAGAAAAATGCCATAGAAGTCGAGACTATTATTACTATTTTGTTATTATCTAAGTCTTTGTACTGTGCTTGTCACTGATAGCTATATAAACAAAACTCAAGAGCTTGTTATTCAAAAGCCTATTTAACAGTTTGCTCTCGCTCTCTCTATTTTGTCTAAGTAGAAAAGCAACTTAAAATCATCTCTTCGAAAGCTGCTCCTTTAATTGATCATCTCCTATCTCAAGTACTTCTTTTTAAAGATTTTTTTTAAGCTAAACATCTTGCCTTCTGGCTAATGTATTTTGTTAATCTGTACTTATTGCAGAATCTTATTCAATTGAGGCTGGGCAGTTTTTTCTATCTGATCATAGAATATTTTGAATATTGGGTTGGAAGAGACCTCAGGAGGTCATCTAGTCTAATCCCCTTCTCAAAGCAGGACCAACCCCAACTAAATCATTCCAGCCAAGGCTTTCTGAGAGCTGTTCTAGTAGCTTTAACCTAACAAATGTCTCTTGTGTTGGTCAGCCTTCCAAGGACACTTACTACTGTGCTAAATAGCAGCTACTCTTGAGCCTGGTTAGAAGCTACAGCCTTAGTTCATAGTTCAGAAAGGGCCTAGGGTCATAATTCAACAAAGCAGCTAAATGTGCTTAACTTTAAGTACGTTTGGTAAAATGTTGCATGACCTGGTCCTCTCTTGTGGGTTGGCACAAGCAGGCAAAGTCCTGAAACGGTGACACAGGCATGAGCTAGGTAGATAACAGAACATGTGTTTTATTACTGGAACAGGTTACAGAAGCAGCTCTCCTTCTGCTGGTGATGGTGTTGACACCCAAAACCCTGCGCTTTTCCTCAGGCAGGAAGGTCACCTTCCCCTCCCCTTCCTCTCAGTATTATGTCCTGAGGTTCTCCTCTGGGAGGAGCCACACCCTTTTGGGGCTGTTGTCTGATGTGTAATGCACACAGACCCAGACAGCATAGTAACTCTATTATAACACTAAAAGCTTTTAAGTGACTTAGGAGCCTAACTCACAGTCAAGGGAAGTTGTCTGCCTAACTCTATTAGGCCCCTTAAAAAGCCTCGCTTTAAAAACCAGGTAGGCAGGACAGGAATCTCCGAGGAAGGCAAGAGGTAGGGGTCTTATGATTCTCACTGAAAATTAAGTTGTTTAATTTTTCATGAGCCAGGTTCAGAGTAAAAAGGATACAAAGTAAAACTTTTAAACTGGTGTCTACATCTAGTCAACTTTTAAAAACGAATCGTAGGTACTATACCTGCCCCCAGATCGTCCCTGCTCCTTCTGTGTGGCTGTACAGTCCTGTTTTCTTCTATTTTAAAATGTCTTATCTTTCCTCTCCTGATCAAAAGAGCCAACAAAAAACAAAACAAACCTGGCTATAAAGGCAACGGGGAGTCTGGTGGCATGGCTCCATGCATCTGAAGAAGTGGGTTTTTACCCACGAAAGCTTATGCTCAAATAAATCTGTTAGTCTTTAAGGTGCCACCAGACTCATTGTTGTTTTTGTGGATACAGATTAACATGGCTACCCCTCTGATACTTGGCTATAAAGGGAAAACTGCTAGTGACTGTACAGAAAATGCTATGTGATGCACAGAGGAAGTATAGATTTTTTTTTCTAATCTGAGTTGTGTTAAATTTAGGTGTAAATTGTAAAAATGGTAAGTGAAATATCTTCAGACAGAAATTATTTTTTTAAAGTTTTAAGTCTGTGATTTATGATTTTTGTTTTAGTTCTCATGCCTCTGTTACAGAGGATTGCAAGAAACATGTTTGATTAAGGCTTGGTCTACACTAAACCCCCAAATCGAACTAAGGTACGCAACTTCAGCTACGTGAATAACGTAGCTGAAGTCGACGTACCTTAGTTCGAACTTACCGCCGTCCAGACCCGGCAGGCAGGCTCCCCCGTCGACTCCGCGTACTCCTCGCGGCGAGCAGGATTACCGGAGTCGACGGGGAGCACTTCTGAGTTCGATTTATCGTGTCCAGACTAGACACGATAAATTGAACCCAGAAGTTCGATTGCCTGCCGCCGAACCAGCGCGGTAAGTATAGACAAGCCCTTAGTAAGCTCACTTACAGGTTTTAATATTGCTCCATACATCTGAACGATTCTTTCCATCTATCATAGTATCTAGGCCTCGAGTATTCATATTTAGTCATTGTCTGTTTGAAGGCTCTGTAACGTATAATACAATTATTGCTTCTTAATCAGTTTCTGAAAGTTATTTCTGACACTCTTCTTGTAGTTACTTGCTTACTTCTATTTAAACAAATGGACACATTGGTTGGAAATGGGCCCCTATACTGGAATCTGAACATTCCTACATTGTTTGAGAGCCTGTAGTCAAACTCTATGGGTGGGGCCCAACTCTAATGTTGTTATAGTTGACTCCCTAAAAACCAGACATCCCCAGCAAAAGTTCCCTTCTCTCTACATGTGGACCTTGTATTCATTTGCTTACACTTTATTGCATCAGGTCAATCATAGAAATTTGAAATGGATAAAACATTAAATAATCTAGCTAATCCACTTGTCAGTGCTGGATTATTCCCTACAGTACTTTTTTTTTAGTACTTTATCCAGTTTTAAATGAAAGTTTTCTCCATGGCTCAATACGTTAACATTTATTTTCAAAATATGAAAAAGCTTTCTCTGCAGAGAAGGTGTGTATTACTTATGGCATTGATTTCTTGCAGTTGCTATGCACTGATTGCCGGGTGACAAGTTTTTTGGCATCTCAGCAATCAATATCCATTGATGCATATACTAATTCAGAATGCATTTCTTACATCTTCTAATATGCATTTATTTCTTTTTAACTCTTAAAGGTGTGTACATCTCGCTTCTGGTTTAACTACCGTCATGTGGCAAATACGCTTTCAGTTTACAGAAGCGTCAAGAGATTAGGCATTCCTGATAGGTAAGAGAATCTTGAAGAGCACAATTGTTTAAACTTGGATATTAAAGTAAAAGTTCAGTCTCATCTTCTGAAACAGGACTAAAATGCTGGTCTCTTCCTTTCATAAGCAAGTAAAAGGTAGAGAGCACAGACTTAATTACGTTAATTTACTGAAAATTGGAACGATATTATTGGAAAGGAAAATGAAAAAAATATGTACCATGATGCTTCCAAACAGAAACGGATATTTAGATGAAATGATGTGACACTCACCAATCACTAAATTGCACCGCTAATTAGTTTGGTGAATGCACAATGTGAGAAAATTGGTAAAATGTATTCAGAATTGATAGTGCAACTCTTGAACATGTACCTGTTACTGTATTGCAACTTCATGTCTAACATAACTAATGTCTTAATATGCCTTTTGATTAGAGAACACTTCATTTAATGAGCAAGACTAAATACAGTACGAGTACAGTGCTTCAGCTAAATCAAGGGCGCACAATTAGAATAAGGACCTCTAAATAACTGGTGTCTAACAAAGAAGCTCCAGCATGTCACAGGCTATATTAAAAAAAAAGACATTTTGACTGGGAGTTTCAAAGGAGCCAGGAGCCTTTTCTGCATGCACAAATTGTGCTGCTTTAACTACACCAGGATAGTGAAAAATGGCACAAACTGCATGGTGTGGATGCAATTATATCAGTATGAAGGTGTCGTATGGGAAGGGGAATAAATAATAAGGCATCTTTATTCTGGTATAACTGCATCCACACCAAGCTTGTACTGGTATAACTGTTTTGATAAATAGTTACCTTTGTACAAAAACTGTGCAGACCCATCCTAAGAGTGAGGTGCCCAAATACTGTTGGATGTCAGTAGGAACTAGGTACCTAACTCCTTTGGCAATTCCAGTCTCATTTTTATGTTATGTCAGAATGAAAAAACTAGGAGGATCTTTACCATGGCAGATGCTGAAAAAGAAGCAGTTGTTTCATCATGAAAAAGCCAATATCATATTAAGTTAATATCTCCCTATCTCATTAAAGTAATACCATGGTGAGACTATAATGCTGAGATCTATATTCCCGTTATAACGCTGACAACTGTAGTGTTCTCTAAGAGCTCAGCCCAGGGTATCACGGGAATTGCTAATGTGTGAGGTGTGGAGGGATGTCTTCAGTGGGTATTCAATAATGCCTTCTCATGCTTTTCGGCCTTGTTTTTGTTTTGAATTTTAACCTGCTGATTGCTCTGTGATCTGTGGGCTACTGTTAAAATGTTGAAAACTTAATCTTTCATTTGTGAGCATTCTTTTTTCACTCGACTTTCCAAATAGCAGCTCTCTCTGTTGAAAAATTGTGTTATGTTTTTATTTGCATTGTCTTCTGTCCAAAGTGTGTTTGTGTTAATAAGCTCAAATTAACCAAGGCTCACAGCATTGATGAGATCTATTGGGGACTTGACAATACACACTTCTTTGAGGTAGATAGGGAGCATTGAAAGATTGAGCAAAGCAGTCTTTCCTGTTTTGATTGGATTTACATGCAAGGGTCTTAAATTGTTTTGTTTTAAAAAGCTCTTACTTTATATTGGCTCCTACCAGAACTTTTGTTCCCAAAGGACAGTGAGGACCAGATCCCCAACTGGTGTAAGGTGCTGTAGCTCCAGATTTGACCCTATCTTATTAAACTACACAATCTGGATAAAATAACATGCATGCAATAACTGTGCTGGATGTGGTAGAATCAGGGCACTGACAAAAAAAATTGTGTTAGAAATGGCAAGATAACTAACAGGCATTAGCTGTCCTGCTGTAACAACTTAATTTATTTTCACGGGGGGGGGGTTGAGGTGGTGGGGTATAGCGCGGAGCTTGCCTGGCAACCTCATGGTAAAAATGGCTTGTGTCTTGTCTTTGCTTAGGATTTTACAGTGATATAACTATTGCGTGTTAGTAATCTCACTTTAAAAACAGCTTTGTGTCAGTAAAGACACAGCCTAAGTTTGGAGTTTTATTTGTGGTGTTGGGAAGAAGGTGCTATTGAACTGGGACCTTGCTTGAGTGCTGATATGTTGTCATTTGCCTCAAGTGTCCCTAATAAGAAGTCTGCTCAAGCTCTGTCCTGCCCCTGCGTGACCGTGCACAGTATGGGTTGGTGTGTAAGTTAGGGGTAAATCCATGCTCTTTATGCACTATTTCCAGGACTCAATCTTTCATGCCCTGCCTATTCACTGTGTAATTTTCCCCAGCTTATGGGTAGGATCCTGCTGTCACTTGAGTCAGTGACAAAACGCTCATTGACTTCTGTGGGTACAGGACTGATCACTAGACACACAACCTCATTGAAAGGAAAATAAGTTTCTGCTTGTCAAAACTACGGCAAGGGAGCTTGGGCTTAATTGCTTTGCTGTTTCTGTTTGGCAAGATGAAGGTCAAGACTACACTACAGACATCTGCCAGCACAGCTGACGTCAGGGGTGTGAAGAGGTCTGATCCTTAATCAACATAGCTGTAACATCAGAAGACTCTAGCATAGCTGCAGCTAGACCAACAGAGCTCAGCATTTTTAAAAGCATAGCTTGTTTTGCTCCCTGGAGATTTTAACTGCATTGATATAGCTGAGTCGACACTAGGAACACACTGGTGTATAGTACACTGGTATTCCTATACTGGTAAAGTGCTCTTAGTGTAGTCATAGACAAGAGCTAACCTGGCTTGAGTAAACAAGTATTTTCAGTATATCAGAGGAAGCCAACATTCTTAGTCACAGTTGGGAAAGGAAGAAAGAATCCCAGGTGTGTGACTGCCCACAGCCTGACTGTTTGAGAAACTTTTTTATACAGGCTGTCTGTTTGAGAATGTCTGATGCTGGATAGAGCTGTCTAGATGCCCTTAACTTCTTGCCATGTGCATGTCTGGTATTCAGTCTCACCTGTGCCTGTTTTAGTTTAAGTGCTGCATAGAACCTGACAGTGTTCTGACACTTGAGTCAGGACCGGCTCCAGGCACCAGCCTAGCAAGCAGGTGCCTGGGGCGGCCAATGAAGAGGGGGGCGGCACGTCCGGCGGTTCGGCGGCGGGGCTGTCACTCCCTCTCAGAGCAAAGGACCTACTGCTGAATTGCCACCGTAGAATGAAGCGGCGGTAGAGCTGCCGCCGCTTGAGATAGCAGCTTTTTTTTTCTGCGTGGGGCCGCAAAAACGCTAGAGCCGGCCCCGCTTGGAGTCAGTGCTCTAAGCTTGCAATGTTTATATATTTGGTTCCCAACAGAATGGTGGATAAGGTATTCTCCTTTTTGAGTGAGTGCTGAGGGGTGTTTAAGCTGCTGACTGAACTGATCTTGGAGGCATGGATTTCGCTCTCCTTGTGTTCCTTACTTCTCTTGTTTAATTTTTTTGTTTTTTGTTTGTTTTTTAATGTAGGTTTCTGTTTTCCTTTCAGGCTGCAACAGACCAGTGGACTGTTTAGTTTAAAAAAATTATTCCTTTTTTTAGTTTCAAATAATATTCAGAGAATTCCATACTTCATTTTGTGTAGGAGTGCGGATGTGTGTTCTCCTTGTGGAACATCTGAGGCCCTAAGTGAATTTCAGACATGATTATTGGTACAGACTGTGAGTGAATTTGCAATCCTGCATTGTGCTTTTCTACAATGTCATTGCACCCACAGTCTCCATTAAAACTCCGGTCTGTGGAAAGCAGCAGATCTCTTCCCTTTTTATTGTCTCACTTGGCAAAAGCTTTGTGATGGGAGAATAATTCTTGTTTTACTGTTGCCTTGTCCTCTCGCCTTCCTGTTGTTTCACCCAGTTGTCTTCTCATAAACCTAAAATGTCAGCTGTCTAGGTCAGGTTCTCTGTAGTTCTTGTTTGCCCAATGCCTACTACAATGGAGACCATGGTTGAGGATCCCAGACACTACTGTAATACATATAACACGGCAAAGAAGTACTGATTTGTTAAGCCCCCCTGAGAAGTAGAGGGGAAGAAACTGAAGTGAAATGGGATGAAAAAGCCCCAAAGGCAACAAGGGGCTAAGTGGAACCAAGCAGCTTTATGCTGTGCCTCTGCAGCTATTGCAGCTTTTACTGGAATAGTGTTTGATTCTCCTCCCTGCCTCCGGGGAAGTTACTGGCCAATGTTCTCACTCTGGTTGCAATGAGTCTGTCACTTAGGAGCTTCCTCTCTGTTTTATGTCACCTATTCCATGTTCTATAGCAGGAGCCACAGAAATTGTATTCAAAATGTATCAAAATGCAGGGTTTTAAGAATTATTTTTAGAAATAGAGAGTGACGAACAGCAATGCTGTATCTTAAAATCAAATTCATTAGGATCCTCCCTTGGTTTTTAAAAAATGATTATTGCCATCTGCAACCCAGCTGTGAATAATTTCAGTCTAGGGGTCTAAATAGCCAGATTTGTCATCCAACAATAGAAGATGTTAAGAAAATCTTGTTTGACTTCTTGGATCTTTAGATACTCCTGTTTCTTGACATGTAGCACAGCACTCCTATTTGTAGAAAGAAAATTGTTACAAAACATAAGAGCGGCTGTACTGGGTCAGACCAAAGATCCATCTAGCCCAGTATCCTATCTTCTGACAGTGGCCATTGCCAGGTGCCCCAGAGGGAATGAACAGAACAGATAATCATCAAGTGATCCATCCAGAATAAAACTAAGATTGCCTAAAAGATTGTTTCTAATGATTGTTCTAATCCAGGGGTCGGCAACCTTTCAGAAGTGATGTGCCGAGTCTTCATTTATTCATTCTAATTTAAGGTTTCGCGTGCCAGTAATACCTTTTAACGTTTTCAGAAGGTATCTTTCTATAAGTGTATAATATATAACTAAACTATTGTTGTATGTAAAGTAAATAAGGTTTTTAAAATGTTTTAAAAAGCTTCATTTAAAATTAAATTAAAATGCAGAGCCCTCCCGGACCGGTGGCTAGGACCCAGGTAGTGTGAGTGCCACTGAAAATCAGCTCGCGTGCCACAGGTTGCCTACCTCTGTTCTAATCAGTTTAGTGGCTGCAGTATGAAAAAGTTATTGTGATGGCAATAATCTAATTGGTTAAGTCAGACACATTTTCTGTTTACCAATTAAATTCCCAAATAACACTCTAAAATTACCACAGTGAATGCACAGATGCCAACATGGATACTAATGGATGACAGTGGTAGCAATTCCACTAACATTAATATGTAGTGGCACATTGTTTTTGTGTGTGTACGTGTTTCACATGTATTTTAAAATCACGCGCAGTGCATTAAATGTGCATGGTAACTTGATGTGCTTGTATATTTGAAATTGGTTTAATTTTTCTGGGGTGCTGCCCCCTGGCAGTACACCTCCCAGTCTTGGGGTCTCCCCGCCCAGGGGATCCCCCACCCCCTATACCCACCTTGCCTCAGTGTAAGGCTACTGCCAGTCACCAACTAGCCTCTGTTCCCTGGGGCAGACTGCAGTGTATGCCACTCATCACTGGCAAGGGGGGTTTGGACCTGCTGCCTTCCTCTACCATCCAGTACCTTTTTAGGCCTTAAACCAGGGCTTGCAGCCTGGGGAGTTGCCAGCCAGGAGCTCCCCTGGCTTTCCCCAGCCCTGCTTCACTCCTAGTACCCTTTCTGCTAAGCAGCCAGGCCCTGCTCCCTCTCAGACCAGAGAGAGCCTCTGAATTCCTGGCTGCCCTGACCTTTATAGGGCCAGCTGGGTCTGTTTGGGGCGTTTCCCAGCTGAGGCTGAGGCTGTTTCCCCAATCAGCCCAGCTTTTCTCCTCCCATAGCTCTCCTCCAGGGCTGTTTTAAACCCCTCAGGGCAGGAGCGGGTGTCCACCCTGCTACAGTATGTAATTATTCATTTTTGTCTGTCTTTCTGATGGAGCATCATGCTGTCTTCAAGAACATTGCACAAGGTGGTGGAGCTAATGGGTTCATAACAGCCTCAACTCAGAATTCCCTTGCTCTTGAGGCTGAGGCCTTGTGTACTTGCTGTTTTGTGCACTGATTTTTAACTAAATCTGTCATGTGCAAGGCCCACACTCTCTTTATACCAGTGCTGTTTAAAACCCACTTCTTCAAGGCCTGCGCGAAGACTTTATAATGGGGGATGGAAAAAACCCCAGTGAGCCATCTTCATCTTTTTTCCAGTGTGACCCACCTTCTGTTTGACTTTGAGTTTTTAAGCTCTTTGAGGCAGCAGCCATCCATTTTTGTGAAGTACTGTATAACGTTGAGCATGTTGTTAGTGCTAAACAAATAATACCGTTACTGTAACAAACAAAAAGCTTTATGTGGTAGTGTTGTGATGGTGACAGTTCCCTGGGGAAATAAGGTATTACTAAAGTAACTCTTATTTATACTCCAGGAAATTTTCTAAATGCTACAGACTCTTGTTTTAATAATGAGTAGAGCCCTGTGTGGATACAAAATTTGTATCTTCAGCCGATCTGCGATCAGCAAGCATAGTCCGCGGATATAAAGCGGATATCTGCAGATTTGCATGGCTCTCATAATGGGTCATGTTTGTTGGCTCCATTATTTGCAACTTTCATTTTGTTTATTGTATTAAAATAGAATATATGAAATTGTGTTGTTTTGTTTTTCCCAGTCACATTGTTCTGATGCTGGCAGATGATATGGCATGTAATCCCAGGAATCCCAAGCCAGCAACTGTGTTTAGTCACAAAAACATGGAGTTAAATGTTTACGGAGATGATGTGGAAGTGGACTATAGAAGCTATGAGGTAACAATGCTTTGTTTATCTAACCAGATTTTTCTGTAGTGTCATTTTAAAGCCTGATCCAAAGTCCATTGAAGTCAGTGGTAGCCTTTCCGTACTCTTCACTGGATTATGGATCAGGCCCTTATTCTCAATTGATATATATAATAAAAAGAACATTCTTACTGAATTTCAGATCTTGTTACAACTTTATATGTCTTTCTAACTAATTCGAATTTATTATTATACATTGTTATTGGCTATTGTAAAGAAAACATTCATTCCCATGACTGTTGTTGCTGCTGTTGTTATTATGAGTTGTGGTTAGGAGATTGTGAGGATCTCCGACTATATTAACAATATAAAAATGTTACTGGGTTTTCCATTTTGTTGAAGTAGTATAGATTGTATGATTGGTTAAACTCCTAACACTTTCATAAGCTTTGATGTTAAGCAGGTGTGTGTTTGCACATTGCAGGTTCAACATCTTTTCTTAAATATTTGTTTTTATTTTTTCCAAATAAAACATGTCTTTTCTGTAAGTAACCCATTTCTAACCACTTTATAACAGCTAGTAAAAGGAAATATCGGCAGCACTTTACCACGTTCTTGTTTTCAGAAAACACTTCTTGCTGCAAATTCTTTTTCTAAGTCTTTACTGGACTGACTTTAATTAGACTTCAGTTACAGAATTTTAATTAGTACCACATAGTAAAATGATTTATAAAGCAAATACATATATTTTACAGGAACAAATTTAAACCCTGTACTGTATTAGAGCATACAGAAAATGTCATGCTCTGTGATTTTTAATGTCCTGAGGACATAAAGTACATGTTGAAAGATTATAGTAACAAAAAAAACCCTAGCTGTCATGAGTCTGAATTTTGTTGGTAACAGTTTTGAGTGTTGTAAATCTGCATTCAGAACAAGTAGTTCTAATGTTTAATCAAATCATTTATGGTTGCTGTCCAGATGGACTACATCTGATCTTTTAGATGTTTGTGCCACAGGAATCTTTTCCTTGCCTGAGTTGCACAGAGAATTTAAGCCTTAGAGTATTTATTAACATTTTTCCATGGTAACACATACTAATGTTGCAGCGTTTTGTGAATGCATAAGTAGCATTAACGGAGTAAAGATATACACTACAGTGTGACAGGTGTTCAAATCAATGAAGACGTATTAAAAGACTATAATGGTCATAGACGTGTGTTTGATGAAATAGTTTTCAAATATAGTAAAGCAACAGGTTGATTTTAATGGGGCGATAAAAAACTATGATTGGTGAGCAGTAGCACAGTAAAACCTTGAATGGAAGAAATCTGGTAATGCAATTTATACCATCTATTGGTGGACCTATTTATATATAGTGCATAGTTTGTGTCATTATTTTGTGGAACCCCGTCTAGTAGTGGTCAATAGATATCCCTTATGATAGTTAGAAATTACTTCATTTCCATGTTTGTAGGTTACTGTGGAGAATTTCTTGCGTGTATTAACAGGAAGAATCCCACCAAGCACACCTCGATCCAAGCGCCTACTTTCTGACGACAGAAGCAATATTCTAATATATATGACAGGTAATTACAGGAATTTATTGGTTTTGTTGCACAGTAGCAGAGTGAAATCTCATGAGGATGCCAAATAACACTAAAAATTAGTAAAACAAATACACAATAATCATGGATTCACTTTAGTTTGAGCAAAACATCCATTATTATCAGCATTAAAAACAATCCATGCAAAAAATTCTGATAACTAAGATTGCTACACCACTTAAAAATCTGGGCCTCACACTTGTATTCCACAACCCTGGGCATATGGTCTAGAGAGCCTAATTTGTAATGACTCTGGAAGTTATAAAAATCATTATTATGTGAAGGGGTTTTGCATAAATATTAATCAAAGAAGCATCTTTAAAGCAGTGTCTATTAATTTATGAATGAATAGATGTATTCCAGGTTAAACCATACTCGTATACACTTACGCAAGGCATTCCGGAACGCTTGCGTAAGTTGGGGAGCGTCTGTACTGTCCTCATTAGCCTGGTATCGTGTCTTGTCGTCCCACACCAAAGAGGGGGAGAGATTGCATTTAAGCTGTTTCTGTTGGCTTTTTGGCAACTATATTTTGTATATATTGTACTTCTATCTTTAACGTACATGCTTATTTATCTTGTGAATTTTTCTACAAGGTCATGGTGGAAATGGTTTCTTGAAGTTTCAGGATTCTGAAGAAATCACTAATGTAGAACTTGCTGATGCCTTTGAACAAATGTGGCAGAAAAGAAGGTAAAAAATTATTACTTAGCTATTAAATACAGTATGTCACCCACAGGTGTAAAACTTGGATTGTAGCCTTTCATTCTTCCATTTAATTCTTGTCAAAACAGCACACTCTTCTAGTGAAGGGTGGCAAAATTAATTATTTTTATTCTGAATGTGGTTTAAAAATGGAAAAAATTACCGTTACCGCAGCAGTGATATTAAATAGCTGTTGTCCTTGAGGTTGCGTGAAGCTCTCCTTTCCAGAGGAGAAGGAAATCTATTATAACCTTCAGCCATTCAAATGAGTTACCTTGGCTCTACAGCTGTATGTGCTTCTTATTAATTACAAGGTGTCTGAAATATTCAGCCAGTTGGAGCTCTATTAAATATCTTGGTAACTGTGCAGTGAAATGAATGTATGAATGAAGACATAGTCTACAGAATGTGAAAGCTGTTTTACTGTTTTATTTCTTTCAGATACAACGAATTGCTGTTTATTATTGATACCTGTCAAGGAGCATCCATGTATGAACGATTTTATTCTCCAAATATAATGGCCTTGGCTAGTAGCCAAGTAGGAGAAGATTCACTTTCAGTAAGTATGAGTTTGGTTGGGTACTTGGAGTTCAGGTTAGGGTTCCTATGGGGAGGGTATTTGGAGGTAGGGTTAGGATTCCTATGGATAGGGCTCCCTGCCCTAAGGGTTAGGGTTTCTATAGGTACAGCTCCCTACCATAGGCTTAGGGTTCCTATGGGTAGGGTAGTTGGAGGTAGGGCAAAGGGGGTATTTTCAAAAGTGCCCAAAGGATTTGGATCACAAGTCCCATTAACTTTCAGTGGCACTTGTGCTGCTACATTTTTTTGGTACTTCTGAAAATCTCCCCCTTAACTGCTTAACAACATAAAGAGTGTTTAGCCTATAAAGCAGGGCGGGCAAACTTTTTGGCCTGAGGGTCACATCAGGTTTCCGAAATTGTATGTACGGCTGGTTAGGGGAGGCTGTACCTCCCCAAGCAGCCAGGCGTGGCTCGGCCCCCGCCTCCTATCCGACCACCCCACTTCTCACCCCCTGACGGCCCCTCCCCTGAGACTCCTGCCCCATCCACCACCCCCGCACCCTGTCTCCTGACCGCCCCCAGACCTCCCACCCCTGACTGCCCCCCACCACCCCATCCAACCCCTCCTCTCATTCCTGACTGCCCCTCCAGGACCCCTGCTCCCATTCAACCACCCTTTTCCCGCCCTCTGACTGCCCCGACCCCTATCCACAACCCCACCCCCTGACCACCATCCTCAACTCCCCTGCCCTCTATGCAAACCTCCCCTGTTCCCTGCCCCCTTACCATGCTGCCTGGAGCACTGGTGGCTGGCGGCGCTACAGCCGCACCGCTCAGAGCACCAGGATAGGCAGCCCAGCCGCCCGGCTGGAGCCAGTCATGCCACCGCACAGCGCAGAGCACCGGGTCAGGCTGCGGCTCTGCAGCCTCGCCGCCCAGAGCATTGCACCGGCGGCGCAGTGAGCTGAGGCTGTGGGGGAGGGGGAACTGCAGGGGAGGGGCTTGGGAGCTAGCCCCCCCCCAGGCCAGGAGCTCAGGGGCCGGGCAGGAGGGTCCTGCGGACCAGATGTGGCCTGTGAGCCGTAGTTTGTCCACCTCTGCTCTAAAGCATCACTCGTATAATGTTTGATGTACTTTTCACATTGTTCTGTCGTGCTGTCCGAAAGTGTGGGGATGTCAATTGCCCACTAGGCTAATGTACACCCCTAATTTGATTTTCAGTAAGTCTTACAATTCAAACATAAAATAATGAATTAAAAAATGTAATGATAAATACCTTTTTTCTGCAATGTAACAATAGAAATAGAAAATGTGATTTATAGTACAGTGGGTAGCACACTTGAAGAGAGGGACATTAGTCATCTTCTCCCTATGCCTGCAAGTGGCTTAAGCTTCATCTTTCTGACTTTAGGCTTTGGCCTCATATGACAGCCATGGTTTGTGAAACCATCCTATTCTGTAGTTGTTTGATTTTTAAAGGTAGTGAGCACCATAGCCCCAGTAGGTGTTCAACATCTCTGAAAATCAGGCTCTACTCATGTGCTTACTGAAACTGGTCATGACTTCCTGGAGCCACACAGGACTATCTCCCCCCACACTTCTTCTCGTGCTCAAGAGGCCATAGTGGGAGGATCCTACCGGAGTTCTGCACAGGTGCATAATGGAGAAAAGAGGCTCCCTGCAACCAGGCAAAGACAGGGCTAGTCAGAAATTAGTCTAAAAAGATGACGATGATAACATGCAATATACAGATTCATTTACACAGTCTATTGGTGTTTTTGATGGTTAGTAATCTTTTTTTGCATACTTCTGATAATTTGACTAATAGTAAAAATAATTCATAGGTTTGACACTTGGATGGTCCTGTTTTGCTCTGTTTCCATCAGGTTTTTGCTATGGAACACTCTAAATATGTATATTTTGTTTTTAAGCATCAGCCTGATCTTGGGATTGGAGTTCACCTTATGGATAGATACACATTTTATGTCTTGGAGTTCTTGGAAGAAATTCACCCAGCCAGCCAGACCAATATGAATGACCTAGTAAGTAGTATACTGTATTCATTAGTTTGCTAACTACTCCTGTATTCTCACAACTGGTCCATTTTGGCAGTGGGAACTTCACAACATTTTTTGTTCTCCTGCATATCAAGAGGGTATTTTTAAAAATGTTTTTGTTGTTCTTATTTAGTAAAATCATTATATATTGATATTTTGGAGACTTGAGTCCACAGTTTAAAATTGTTTCTTTGCTTGATTAGGAAAAAATTAAATTAAAACAACCTGGTTGTTTTACTGAAAAATGCCACTTATGTGTGTTATCTCTGCATCCCGTGAAACTGATCCACTTGCATGGTACCTAGAATCATGTACTGCAATCACTTTGCACATATGGAAAGGCAGTCATCGGCATTTGCTTTGCAAAGGAAATTTGTATGTTGGAATCCTGATCCTGCACTCAGAAACACATGAGCAGAGCCCCATTGACTGCAGTGCTTCGCCACATAGGTGCAGGGGTCAGCCTATGTAAATCCAGTTACAAGTCTGGGGCTTTATTTGTTCTCGGGCAAATATTATAATTGCCACATATGATCCAACAAAAAATGTCTTGGTGAAGTTTAATGACAATGGCTTTTGAACATATGTTCCATCTTGGATACCATAAATTGAAAAAGCAACTACATTTCAGTAGCATTCTTAGCCCATTGGCCTTGAACAGGTCAAACGTTCCTTTTTTCACCGCAATGCATTATGCTTTTGTGGCTTGTTGCCGTAAATTCTGTCATGCTGTTGTCAGAGACTTAAGAGCCACCGTTGACCACACACATTAAATCTCCATTTCAATAAAAGGAGCAGCTGTTCAAACATTTTATGTCAATGTCTGTGGAGGCTGGTGTCAGCCTTGCTGCTAGCTGAGGTGTAGTAGATTTCACACAAAGCAGCCCACACTGGCAGATTTTGTGTTGACATAGAATTGATTCAGTGACTAATATGCCGACATTTTACTACCAAGAGTATGAAAATCCATTTCATTACATCATATTCTAATTTATGATGGGATGTGGAGAATTTTAGAACAAAACTTATGTCACAAGGATTAAGTAGCTTTTCTATTGATTAGGTACTTATTTTAAAAAAGCATTATTTGAGTGAATTTGGCTGAAACACTCAATCTGTAATCAAGGGAATTAATTGTCTTATAAAAAGAAACAGTGCCAGAAATTCAGTAGCAGTTTAAAGTGTATAAATACCCATCTGGAAAATGGTGTGAACTGGTTCAGCTAGTTAGAAATGTTAATGCAGATCTTGTTGATGACATAGCAAATCTGTAAATCCTTTATCGCTTTAATGACTTGTAAAAATGTTGACAACCACAAAATAACAGAAAAGTCCTGTGTATTCTTTATTTTTAATTATAATTGTATTGGTCTTTCAGTGGCCAAATTCAAAGTATTCAGCAATACATTGAAGTAGTACAGCAAACCCTGTAGTAGCATACTATACCCAGATACTATTTGAGGGATAAGGAGACTTGCATCACTGTCAAAAAATAAAAATAAAAATTGGGAAAACACAAATGTATGTCATGATTTGCAATCAGAATACACTGTATTATCTTGAGACATAATGTGAATGAACTTCAGGGAATGAACTTCCAGTTGCAGAAGTCAAATTCCACCATGCCTTCATCCTGAGGGATCCCTAAGAGCCATAACTCTAAACCCTGATAAAATAATCGGTTCATGTCTTGTGAGAAATTAAAGGGAATACTTTGGTCAGTGACTGAATTGCACTGCTGGGTACCTGCTTAAAGAAGAACAAATTCCTTGTCCAGGCCTGATTTTAAGAATTGGCACTATATAAATTCAGTGTAGCACATATTAAATAGATTAAAAACCAGTTAACAGACAGATCTCTGTAAGTCAAAAGTAATGGTAGATGGGGAATCATCAGCCAAATGGTGTGGTGTTAGTGAGGTCCCAAGGAATCTATTCTTGGCTCAATGTAATTCAGTATTTTTGTCTAATCTGGAAGAAAACATAAAATCATTGCTAGTAAAGTTTAGATGATGATCAAATTGCTGGAGTGCCAAAGGACGACAGGTTCATTTTACCAGATCAGTATGTATCTAAGTGATTTGTGTTTAAATATGTGTTTTTAATACAGCCAAATATAAGGTCATACACCTAGAAACAAGACATTTAGGTCACTTACAGGATGGGGGACTGTATCCTGGAAAGTTGGTGACTCTGCAAAAGGCTTGGAGTCATGATGGTTAATCAACTGAATGTGAGCGCCCAATGCAATGCTGTGATTAAGAGGGCTAATATGATTTTTGGCTATATAATCAAGAAACTATCCAGTAGAAATAGTGAGGCAGCATAGGTGAGACAATTACTAGAATAATGTGTCTAGGTCTGGTCTCTCACTTCTGAAAGGATGCTGAAAAATTGAAAAGGGTCAGAAAAGAGCTTTACAAGGATGATAATGTGAGGTCTGGAAAACTTGCTTGCAGTGGCTCAATCTGTTTATCTTATTAGGTTCAGAGGTGACTTGATCACAGTCCATAAGTAAGTGATGAGAAGATTTCTGATGGTAAAGGACTTTAATCTATATAGGAGCAGACTGTGGCAGCATATAACCAGGCTTGCCTCCCAGAGATGGTTTCAGTCTGTAACCTTACTCTTAAGCCTCAAGTCCACCCCCACATCATCAGTGTGGGCCTGCTTCACCTTCTGGGCCATATGCCTAATGCACATGTGGAGCTCTGCATGCCAGACTTCACCTTTGCTCTCTGCAGGTCTGGCTCCAATAGGTATATTGTCCTCCCAGGCATCTTCTGGACAGACATACGGATTTGTGTAGCTGCATAAGTGCTTTGGTCTCTTGATTGGCAGTTGGATCGCCACAACGTGTGCAAAGGAGTTCTGTTTTTATCCCCAGAACTGATTGACTCTGGTAACAGATGCATCTATTAAAGTTTGGTCAACTCCAGAGGCAAGCTCTTTAGTCATCTCAGGAAATTTCATTCCACATAAATGTGTTTGTGCTCCAGACTATTCTTTGAGCCTGTGAGATATTTGTCCACCATCAAGAATCAAGTGATAGCAATTCTTACAGACAAAGCCACTGCCATGTTATATCTGAACAAGCACTTCATCAGTCTTTCTGAGCAATGTTCCAGTAGCTGGTGTCTGTAAGGCAGCAACATGGTCATCTGCATATACTCTGTCCTCTTATTATGCCATTACTGAAGTCTCTTGTAATGATGCCGACTTTTGCAAGCTGGAGTTATAGCCTCTATTCAGTTTATCTGAAGCCCCTCTGCTTGTAAGGGAACTGCTGATGAGTTACTTGGAGTGGAATATATACATGCACAGTCACTCGAAGGAGAAAAAACGGTTACTTACCTGTAGAATATCTATTGTTCTTTGAGATGTGTTGTGGACATACACATTCCACAACTCTCCCAACTTCCCTGCTACTTTAGAAATTACATACAGCAGTGTTAAGGAACAGAGGGGAAGATGGTGGCACAAGGCGAGTGAGGCGCATGTGCTGCCTAGTGGTACTGGTGACAAAAGTCTCTGACTCGAGTACATTGTGTGCACTGGTACCTGCAGCAGAATGTATATGTGGACAGCACATCTCAGAGAACAATGTTTATTCTACAAGTAATTAATCCTTCCCCCCCCTCCCTTCAAGTCCTCTGGTTTCAGTAACCTCCTAGGCAGACCATCAAAATGAACCCCTTGCCTTGACAGGATGGATGGCTCCAATCTCAAAGTGCAAAAGGCAATGGTCGTCATTTTATGCTGTATGTAGCAAGTAGTTTAAATGGGATCAAGTGTATCCAAGTTTTCCTTTTAGTTTCTATTACCTTTATAAAGATAATCATTGGAGAGGTGTATATAGTACTTAATTTTATGATAGGACAAATATGTGTTACTTACATACCATAGGTGAGCATATTAGTAGTTTGTCAAATAGAGGTTCCTGTCTCCTCTAATAAGATTTTTTTTAAATTAGCTATACAAACAATCTACATAGAAGAGAAAGCTAAAAGCTCTCCATTTTAAAGTATCGGATATTCTGGTGTGTATCATTGCTTAATAGTGTAATTGTTTTCTTTCTGAAATTGAATATTCTAGGTTTTAAAGGATTTTTATCATGCTTCCTCTGAGAAGGATTAAATCCTATTAGTTTTTGTTCTGAAAAAGGCCAAAATTGCTTGCTGAAAGCCATATACTATACATAATGGATCTGAACTGTCAAACAGGTACTTGGCTTCTATTAACAAATCCAAGGAATCTGATATACGTACAATCCATCATAAGTAGTAACTCACTTCTACAGCATCTGCAGATAGTTGCTCCTTAATCATTTTCCTTGTAGTAATAAATGTTGCTGTTGTGATAGTAAAGGTCTTTTTAAAACCTTTAACTGATGATAACATCTTTCTCTACAAAGGCTGAATATAAAATGGGAAAGAGGAAAAACTAGGTCATATGTCTGTATTTAATTTCATTCTTAGTCTCTTAAGTGCCTACAGCAGGAGCACTTCTTATTTAGAAGAAAAAAATCCAAATTAAATGGCATTTATTCAAGAGCATTTATGTTGGTTACAATTTTTAAGGAATATGTGACTCTATCAGTTTGAACTCAGGAGGAAAACACAGTGGCAGCAATCTGTTGGAAAAGCTTTCTGCTTGTACCAGAAGAACTTCAGGTTACAAGTACTTTGTTTATAGCATAGTTCTGTGTGTTTATGGAAAATCTAAAATTTATTAGGCAGGATCATTTCAAAATAGTGACTAAACAAACAGTCTCCTGGTTTTGGGTATGAGTACGGGTATTTGGATGGAGATATTCTTGTCTTGGGAAGACTCCAGTTTTGATTGTCAGATTAATTGCTGTTGTGTTGGCCTATCTGATCTGAGCTGGTAGACTGTTGGTGGCTCTGACTTCCATGTGCTGTTTTTCAAAGGAATTGTATCCTGTTATTCCTAATGTGTAATCTTTTAGGAAGCAGCATAGCAACTTCAACGTATTCCTATACCCTATGATATTCAGAGCAACCATTTTTCTCAAAACACTGAGCCCTTGGCACCATAATGTTGCAGAGAATAAGGTCTTCCTGCTTGTTGTGCTCTACTCCACCCATTTCCCAACCCTCCTGCCCACCTGAGTGGCTTGGGGATGTAGTGGCTCTGCAGATTCTGTCCTCTGACACTGCTACCCATGCTGCATGTTACTGGAGGAGAAAAGGGAACCTTGTGGCCTTTTATGTCCCAGTGCCTCTCTGTAGCCCAGGCAACAGTTCGGTCCGTAATCTACTCTTGGGGGTATTTCAGTTTACACTATTTATGGTATAGTTATGCTTATTCTTCCTTTTCTTTTTTCTTTCTTAACTATTTGTTTATTTAGGAAGTTTTAACAGGATTACAAATCCTTACCATGTAAATATCAGAGACAAAACAATAATCATTATAGCAGTGAGCTTTTGTTTAGAGAAACATATAGTCATTATATCTCTCTCTACTTAACAGGATGTTACCATATTACAGAGTGAAGCATCTTTACTCTGTCCATGATATGCTGCTTCTGGTGATTTTTATTAAATTGAGTGAAATCTCAGGCTACACATGTCTATCAAATGTTACCACATTTTTCTCTTGCAAATCTTTAAAAGTAATTTTATCTTCTATTACTTTGCTTATTTATCTCCCTAGTGCTATCCCCTGTCAATTTCAAATAATTTTTTGATTAGGAAAAGTTTGCCCCTACTGCCATCCATACTCTGTATTAAACTGTAAATAATTTATTCTCCCTGACCCCCTTTTTTTAGTGTTTAGTAAAGTTCATGTATTAATAGATACTGTAAAAACAATTGTACTCTTGAGAGAGATTTTTTTTAACTAAGTAACTGTTATTGGCATACTCTGATGTTTTAAATTCTTAAATACTTAGTATCTAGTCTTAATTATTATTCTTAGCCAAGAAGCACGTATTTGCTTATAGCGTGACTTTATTTTGTGCAAAAGTGGCTGTTTGCAGTCTTGGAGAATGTAAAGACTTATGAATATAAACTAATTCTGGACTGCATTTGGCTGTGTTGCCTCTTAAGTGCCTACAGCAGGAGCACTTTATGGAATGACTGACATACCACAAGGTGCCAAATGACTGAGGAGCATCTCCCCAGGTAGTGTTCAATCCATACAGCCTAGAGCTGCAATAGACAGCATTTATTGTGGGTAAAGATTAAGCCCATTGCTAACCCGCAAAAGGGAGTGGGCCATTTTTCTGGTTTTAATCTCTGACCTAGTTGAGTAAATTTTATAAACTAAACTCATCTCTAGGTTAGAGGAAAAATCTGCATCTATTTCTGTACCTTGTCATCCAAAAGAAAATCTGCTGGGTAGAAGTGCGTCCAGGGGAAAGCCCTGGGAAGGCACTGCTCAGTTTAAGGAGCATAGAACTCCTCAAGGGTCGAGAGTAGGGATGAAGAGAAAAGTCTGAAAGCGATGGAAGACTCATTTGTGTGGATGTTTCAGTTGGACTTTTGTTATCCCGACCGAACTGAAAGGTGACCTGGCCGGAGGGCTAGGTCATGGAAGGTATAGACAGAAACAAGCCATCACATAGCCAAAAAAGAGGTCAACAGAGGATGCTAGAGATGAAGACCTTCCGCAATGCCACGTTGTTACATCAGGGAGTGCTGCAGGGTGAGCTGTACCATTGGAAAGGAAGAACCTGGGGCTGAAGCTGAGCAAGAGTCAATCTAGCTGCCTCCATTAAGGGTTGCTGCAAAAGACAGAGGGCGGAATTGGGAGCACTTGAATTTTTTTGGCCTCTGGCTTGTGTTTTGCCTTTCTTCTCCAGATTAAAGAGCTCTGTAGTGCCTGATAGTTTCTTCACAGGAATGTAATTATATGTTGCAACCATTTCATTTCTCAATCTAATTTTTGATAAACAAAACAGATTGAGCTCCTGAAGTCTCTCACTGTAACACATTTTTTTTTCTAGCCCTCTAATCTTTTTTTGTGCCTCTTCTTTGCGACATGTCCAGTTTTTCAACATCCTATTTAAAATGTGGACTCCGGAGCTTGATACAGTATTGGTCTCACCAATACTGTGTACAGTGGTAAAATAACCTCCTTACTTCTACTTACCACTCCTTCTTTGTACATCCAAAGATCACATAAGTCCCTTTTGCCACCCCCACCCCTGGTTAGCTGAACTAATTAATAAGATCACTTTGAAACGTAATTTAAAGTTGATGGCATGATTTTTAGCATGATGAAGTATAACAGGATTAGGCTGAAGTGAAATACTTCAGAGTTCTTACTTTCTGAATACTCCCAACATTCATTTTTAATAGTTATTTACATGTATGAGCTTTTGCCTGGCAGCTAATGAGTATGGCAAAGTGAGCTATTCATACACCTAACACTTTATGATTATTATTATTTATTTGTATTTTGCAACCAGATTATTTCTTTTAGCACTCCTGACACTTCCAACTTGATATTCGACTGATATCAAGCCTAAAAAGGCAGAGTGGTTTTGCTATCTATGCTTAGCAGAGCAAAACTCTTCTCATGGATTCAAAACTGAACTTTATTGTAGCAGATAGAGGTGAATGTTGATACAATGGATTGAAATAAAATCTGTACTTTTGGAAGCAAAATATGCTCTTCACGTGAGCAGATCAATGAAATAATTGAATTAGTAATTACTTATCCTCTGCAGTTACCTTAACTTTCCAGGGCAAACTGGTTATTTTCTGTTAGATGATGTATAGTTCTCATGGTTTTATTTTTATTGGTGCCTCAGGTAGTTTAGCATGATGGAGGAAGGTACACTGAGCTAGGCAGAGAAGGGGTGCGCTCAGAGTTGCAGTGTGCTTCCTGAGAAATTCCTGGGGCAGCGCAGCCAACACAACTCCCTTTCTTCTAGGCTTGTGATAAAAGCACAATTGGCCCTAAAGGAGGATGGTCTTGGGTTTTTAAAGATGTGTTTTTAAATCCCTTTCATATACAGTTTATCACAGATTTCATTCACTCTTAGAATGTACCTGTTGAAAGAGAGGGAGGATTTTTTAAATTGGCAGTTTTATAGGAATAAAATGGAAGAATTTGTCACGACTATTTCACCAATAAGAGAGCAGATCAATGGGCTTTCAGATAAAAGAACTGTTGTCGTCGTGTGCCTTCACTAGTTAACATAAAGAAGAATTAGTAAGCAGCTTTTGCTCTGAGGTCTTTGAAGCTATTTGCTTCAGAGCAGAGTCAACTTCAATCAAAAACCTTTGGTGCTAGGTTTGAAATTCTGTTGGGAACTGATAGATAAAAGTTATGGGTGATGTGCTTTGAAAAGTCATTCATAGTTTGTTGAATCATTTATACACCTCCATTCGTGGTGGTGTTGACATTACAGAAATATAAAATTGTTACGGTTACTTAATGTTTTATAACATTCCTAGCCAGTGCAGTGGCTTGATGGCATAGCTGCAGTGTAGAAGACTTATGTCTTCAATAATTTGTGAATTAAAAATACAAATATTATGGATATTCATGGGCTTTAAAGATTTCGATTTTTAAGGTTGTGCTCTTTGAGGAGCTAAGAGCGAAGGGAAATGACTGATCTTTCTCTTTAAGAAGTTGTGATTTGCAAGATGGCCAGAGAGGAAGTCTCTTGTCTACTTACTTATCTGAAGACGTACAGCCAAACTCATCCATATGCCCAGCTCTTGGGCCAGTGTGTGTCTCTCCAATTCCAGAGCTGCTAATGCTGGTTAAGAACAACCATAGAAAACTAGACTTCTCTCTTGCTTCTGATCACTTTCCTGTGCCAGTATACAATGAAGTTGGAACAGTAAACTAAGGGGTTGCCTGAAAAAGAAGGCAAAATGCTTTGAAGAATGGGTAGGGCTAACAAAGAGCTGGAGAATAGCACAGTTCAATGTAAGTGCCATGACTAAAAACACAGATGTAATCCTCCAAGATGACACTAGTTGTGCAACGAGTGTGCACCCCAAGTGTAAATGGGATGGAACAAACATGGGTATGGGCAGCTATGTGGAAGTGAAGGTTCTGTTTTCTCTGATATCTTTCATGAATAGGTCTCATCAAATGGACCACTCTGATTTTATTGCTACCTAAGACTAACTCTTCTATTTTTTATACTACTACATCATGCTGTATAAGCTGTGTTTCGGTGAGCCCCAGGAGATCTGGCTGGTGACATAGTTGTCTGGCTTCTTGCATATTTTCTACCAGGTACATAGGAAATACTATTGAGATGTTCCTCCTATTTTTTTATTTTTTTTTTAAAGCAGATATTTGGCAACACATTTTGCTTCAAACACTCAATTTTTTTCAATGGTAATAAAAACACCTGATAATAGCCAGCACCATCTACACCTTTACCTTGATATAACGCTGTCCTTGGGAGCCAAAAAATCTTACCGCGTTATAGGTGAAACCACGTTGCTTTGATCTGGAGTGTGCAGCCCCGCCCCACTGGAACACTGCTTTACCGTGTTATATCAGAATTCGTGTTATATCGGGTCGTGTTATATCGGGGTAGAGGTGTAGTTACTAGTCTAGTACATCATGTGTTCCAATGGGAAGAGAAAATACTAGTCTAGCTGCCTGGTAGTTTTTTACCATCCTTAAACGAAGGCCAGTAGTTGGAGGAATCTTTGCTTTTTCTCTTCCTGTCACTAAAGAACTATTCCCACATTCCAATCCTCCATTTGGTTTTGTATTTCCTATATCCTATCAGAGGCAGCAATATCTACCGGGGAGCTGAAGACTGAGAATCAGGAGACTGGGTTCATATTCACAAATCTGCTTCTGACTTGCTGTGTGGTCATGAACAAGTAATTTCTCTTTTCTCAGTGTTTTCATTTTATAGTTGGGAGAATAATGATACTTAACCTTGAGGTCCTTGGATAGAAGGTGCTATATAAATCAAAGTCTTATTCCAAAACTGCTCCACGCTATATCCAGGGGTTGGAGTCCACAGTGGTTGTAAACTTGCTGTAAAGACTACTAGTGTTCATTTTAGATTGTAGATGTGCGCTTTCCCTAAGCGATGGCAGGGAAATGATCTTGGATTGCATTTGTTGGGTTTTGGAGGATTGTACTTTGGATACCTGGTCCTAGCAGTAAGAATTATAGCCAGAGTCCTCCCCAGCCTTAATAATGTTGTGTGTTTAATTTATGGTCAAGTGGCTTCTCATGGACTGGCAGTAACCCACCATCCCTTGCCAGTAGAGGTTAGAAAGATGGGGTGTTCCCACATACCTAAGTGAGATTTGGAGATACCCTAGTGCAATACTTTGAATGGGAATACAGACCTGGTTAGACCATGGGTTTAGGAGGGTTTGTTATGGTTTTGGAAAGAAGGTACATGTCTAGATCTGAAAAGCCATGTTTACAGAATTACAGAAATGGGAGGGTTGGGGGGGAGAGGAGGATGGACAGCAATGATGCATAGAGCAATGATGCTATCATCCCCTTTTGTGCCCCTGATTTCAGAAGTTGCTAGAACTATATGTCTTGTTGTATTACTTATTTAATAAACTTTTACTGCCACTTGAAATACTAAGTTGAGTTTGTCTCCACTGATGCCTACATAGTCTCAGTAAAGTCTTTGCTATCTCAAATTTCTTGGGATCTAAGGAAAACCTGGATAAGTTTGTTACTGCCTCCTTCTCTTGATGGCTGTGCCTTTACAGGCGTGTCAGTGCTGCATTTTGGAATTCAGCATAGCAGTGGAACTGATCTGTAGATAATATGCCGCGTGAGCTGCAGATATAGCTGCAGACATATCTACACTAACTTAAAATAAGTTTAAATTATTTTTAATATATGATGATTCCAATTCATAGTTAATTTACAGGCTGTAGAAGGGTAACAGCTATTGGGATTTTGACTCCTCTGGACCTATGTCAAGAATCCAAATTCTTGTTTCATTTTTGGAACCTTTTTAAGCTACTGAGTAGACTTTCCAAGGCTGTGTGAGCACTTATCCAGCCTCACTTGCCTCCCTTTGATCAACCTATAGGATTCCCACCTAGTTTAATTTTTCAGAAGTTGCCACATGTAATTGAAAAACAGCTTGTTCTGATGAACGGCTTGTTTTCTCCCAGAAGAGTTGCATATAACTCCTCTTCAATATTAATTTGCCATTAGAGTTAATGGGAGTTACATGCATATCAGGAGCGAAAGAGGTTTCTAAATGCATAATCATGACAAAAGAGCACTTTTTTCTTTAGTTAAATCGCCTTTTCTAAGTGTGGAAAACCATTGCATGTGTTATTGATACCAGTGAAATCAATGCTGATTTTGTTTAGTGGTTGTCTCTCCTTTCCCAACAATATTCTCACAGACACCAACAGAGACTAATCTAAAGAGTAAATGTGAGAGGGAAAATGTAACTATCCTTTTTATGTTCAGTTTCAGGTGTGCCCTAGAAGTTTGTGTGTTTCTACACCTGGACACCGGACTGATCTTTTTCATAGAGATCCTCAGAATGTTCTGATAACGGACTTTTTTGGCAGTGTACGAAAGGTGGAAATTACAACACAGACCGTTGCTCTGGATCCTAACTTAGTTGGCTTGGAAACCAGGTATATATATATATATTTTTCAGTTTTGGTTCATATACTTTCATGTAGTATAAATAGAGAACATATACTGTAGCTGTACCCACCTGTTTTATACTCGATATAAAGTCTGTGAACATGCAGTATATTTTAATGAGTAAGGCTTTGATTCTCCACTCCATCTGACATGGGGGGCTGCAGCTCCCTGATTCAGGGCAGCCCAGCTCCAGCGCAAGTTCGGGGTGTATAGGAGCACTTCTAACTTGCATCATTGGAGGGTAATGCAGGGTGAAGCTCTGCTCTGCCATACCCCCCTTCCTGTACCACTCCAACACATCCTCCTCCTTCCCCTTATGCAGTGGGGCGCGGGGAGGGCAGCACTGGGTCCACTAGGCAGCTGAGCTTCATTCTTCCATCCAGCCACTGGTGGAGAGAACACCTGGGCAAGAGGAATTCTCCCCATGGCTGGCTGAGTGGTTTAGGACTACATAGCACAAAGTGGTTTTAGACTAGAGAATCCAGCCATAAGGAATTTTATAGCTGATATAATGCTGCTGCATTTTGGCATCCAACAGCAGCTGTTCAGCGTGCAAGCCCAGTCTGCACTGTCCATGTTTATTTTTAGAAAATTGTGGTGGATTTAGGATTCTCATGAAAGGTGCAAAGTCCTCTCCATACCAGCCTGCACCAAAAATATCTCAGCCCCTCCTCTAGGGGAATGGGATTGTCCCTTTTATTTTTAGATTAATTTTCCATTGCAAATCCAGAGGGTTGCCTTCTGTGTCTTCTAATATGATATTTTATTTGAAAATAAAGCTTTTAATTTTGAGAATTAGCCAGAGAGAAATGTTCCTCAGAGAAGCAACTCTGCAATAATGCTTGGGATTTTGAGCGCCATGTAGTATATAGTCATGATGTTATTCAAGATTGAGTGAGGGGATACAGGGAGTGTCAGCCAATTGATGAAGTGAATTCTCTCTTTAGTACTGTACGATAAAAACAGGACTTCTAGTTTTCAGTTTAAATTGATACTTTTAGATTTTAGAAATATTTATCTCAGGCTCTAGAGAATTCTTACAGTTGTGTCTAAACTCAATCACTGTACTTTCAGACATCACTTTGGCCTAATTCCTCGCCAGTTTCACACAGCAAAATGATGTATGGCTGATAATTCTGTCTGAAGTAAGCTGAAAAGTGCCTGGAAAATGGGAATTTGGGGGCTAAATGTTTATTCGTTGAAAAATTCTCCCTTCTCTAAACTATGTTGCAAAAATATAGTCAAAGATCAAGATATGGCCACCAACAAAAGCTTTTTAACAAACCAGTTTTTACTTTCCTTATTAGAAGCTCTTGTTAAGTAGGCCACAAAGATTTCTTTACTTCATATCACTGCTAGTAAACTATATACATCTTCATCTTTCCTCTGAGATGGTCCATCAGGTAGCTTGCTATACACACACACAAAAACCTCTGCCACGTTTCTTAATAGATGCTTTGAGCCTGCATAAACACTTGTGCCCTTGGGTAAATTAGTTGGGATACTTGTGGGAATAGTTCCATGAGCTTAAGTGAGGCTACTCATGTGAGTGAAGTTAGTTAGGCATAAGCATTTGTTTGATTGGGCCCACTGATAACCATTTGATGGTTTCTTGTTTCAATAATAGTTAAGCAAGGCCTTAGGTTCATTGTATTTCTAGTACTCTGTTGCCATCTATTGGGAACATGTACAAGATGACTTATTTGTATTATTGAGCTTCTTTCATGTTGTATTTGCCTTTCTGTTACAGCCCTTTGTAAAATGACTTGAGAAAATTGTGTTGCCATCTGCCAGGAAGAAATATGAATCCAGTTATACACTGTTTTTATGTATATAGATAGATATAGATATGGATATACATATTTTGTGATTCATCATTTTTCTTAGAACACTAAACAGAATTGCTCATGGTGTGAAAGGGATAATGGATAGCTGTTAGTTAGTTCAGCATTGGTGTATTTTTGGGGGGAGAGGGGAAATGAAATCTTACGTAGTTCAAAACTTAGTGTAATTTGTATTAATATAGTTGCATTTTGTTTTCATGCTGCATTTGGCCTCCACATTTTACATTGAAATACAGATCAAAGCCTAAACTAATCCTGAAACTTCCTTCATGCCTCTTCTAACTCATATTCTTAAGGTAAAGGTAGTTTTTACCTTTTATGAATGGAAGCAACATTAGGAAATTAATAGAAGTTTTGGAGCTTGATAGGATGTAAAACAACTGCATGGGTTACCAATTTCTGCATAATGGTAGAGGCAGGTTCTGCGACCTCTTTGCCAGTCAGGTACAGTAAATCTTTAATTTTTAGTCCTGAAGTAGTACTGGCATGTGTATGGAACTATTATGATGCCAGGCACACATGCTTGTACTGGCTTGGTGTGTGTGACTAGACACTTCTTAATATTATTACTTACACATGCAAAGGAAGGATACCTGGATGAAATTATGTGGCCTGTATTACAGAGGAGGTTAGATTAGATGACTACAGTGTTTCCTTCTGGCCTGAAAAATCTGATTTTTGGTGTTGACTTGTAGGTAAGTTAAGGGACAAACTACTAGTAGTAACAGGGAGGTGAGTTCTTTAGCATAAGTGGGAGACACCTGCTTCTAGTCTAGTATGTTAGATTTATAGCATAATTATCTGGTGTATGCAGCATATGGATCTACTGTGTGCTGGTCTTTTGTAAAATAATATTAGGTGTTCTACAATATTCAAATGTTTTTTTCAAGGAACAATGTATTTTATAGTGCTTCAGATCTCAGTTTTCAGTAGCTCTGTTGGTATGGTTTAAAACAACTTTTTTTTTTTTTAATAGAAAAAGCCTTTTGGAGCAGTGTAGAAAGTTCTGTGGCTTTCTGGAATTACCTTCAAAGACAGCTGTGCAGAATGTTTAATACATTCCTCAAACGAATTAGCTCTCAGTATGGCAGAGTCTTCAAAGCTATATTTCTCTACAGTGAACAGCGAGGAAATGTAACTTTAAGTGCAGAAAAACTTAGGAATATATTTATCTGCCAGTTACCATTTCCCAGTATTGTCCTCCTTAAATGTCTGGCAGATCATCCTCCTTCTCAACACACCCTTGTCACAACCTTCAGCAGCTGGCTTGGATGGGGACTGAGATGTGAGGCAAAGATGAGGAGGTGCTAGACACGTAAAAGGACAATAGCGTGAAATGGTAATTAGTAGAGATCAGAGTTTGTCAAACTGTAGACTACTGTGCTACACAGATCACTTGGTGGTTGGCCCTGGATAGGTTAGCTGGTCTTATACTGGCTCTTCTTTCCAGTTTCTATATCACATTAAACTATGACTGAAATTCAGTAAGTGCCATCCTAATCATGCTTTTGGATGTAAGTGATTATTGTAGTTGCAATTGAACATTAGGCAGTAAGAACAGAAAAAAAGGTGGGGAAGGCAGTTCATGCGGTATACAGTGGGACGGGTGGCTGGCTGCACCTTTTGTATTCATGAGAGGGCTATACTGTAATTGAGTTGGAGAGGTTTCTTTTAAAAAGCAATGCTGTACCGAAATACAGCTTTGCAGGGCCTGCTATACTAAAAAAGCTTAGTATGTGGGATTTTGTCTGAGGAATCTATTAAACTTTCTGTACAGCTGTTCATGAAGGTGATGTTAGAAAGCCACAGTGCTTTTCTATGACATTAACTTGTAATGGGACACTTTGAACATTTACACTCCAGATTAACTATTTAATTTTCCCTAGCGAAACATGAACATAATTTCTGAATTTAAAAATATGGGTCAATGATCTTCCCAGTGCTAATCCTACAAACTTTCTGCATATTGAAAATGGGACTTAAGATACTAAATCACTTAAGTACTCATGAATATTTGATCACTGTTTAATCTACTAAAATTAATGTGATTGCTGTGCCTGGATAATAAACACATGCCTTCAATAAACTTCATTAAGTAATATAGCTAGAGCATGACAGAGTCTCACCCTTTCCCATGATTGCACCAATATACAGGAGACACTTCTGAAAAATTGGTGTGATGGAAACTTTTGAAATCTTTTAATGTAAGGATTTTAGGTATTCCAAGGTCTCTAGAATTGGAAGAGCTGTTTCGTGGATAATTCCTCTGTCTTGAATTACCTTTCTGAGTTGGGGCCTTTACTTTATATTCTGAAGATAATGTAAAATCTCCTATTTAATATTTGTCTCCTTATCTCTATCCTCTAGACTGGCTGCAGTAGATTTGGCTGTGCTGTTTTATAGGGATTGTGTCATGGGCAAACTTTGAGCCTAAAGGGTATTTCTAAATAAGATTATTTTTCCTGGTATGTGGATATGAGATTTTGAGAAGAAAATCATTGGCATATACCCTTTATGTCTGTCTTCCGGCTTTCAACCCTCTGTGTTTACTTTCAGTGAAACTGACAGTAAAGTCTAAAAAATACACATTTTTTTTCAAATATGATGCCAAAGTCATCTTACTAACACCATTTAGGCAGAAAGGAAGCTTATTTAAATGTACATTTGGCCCTTCATGAGGTTATTTTGGCTAATGCTGTGGTTATTCAGTGGTCAAAAAAAAATTGTTTTAATGGTAAATTAAGTTGTTGAACTCATTACTTTATATACCACAACATTCACTCTGAGCCTTTCAAATGTTTACTTGGGCTGCTAAGGGTTCTCTCTTGATATTTTTCCCTATTGCTTCTGTCGTGTTAATAGCTTTTAGGAATAGGATTTGTTTTAGTATCTTAAAAATTCTGTAATTAAAAGATTCTTTTCATTTTCCTTTAATTGTGTAACAAATAAAGTTATTCAAAAGTTTTTTTTAAAAAGAACTGAAGAAGGACTGAAATTTTATTAAGCAAGCATAATATTTTCCTCAATATTAAAGAGGAAAAAGCTTTGCAAAGAAAATATAAGAAAGTAACTCAGTATTGAGTTAGTGCCCCCTGTAGTGTTTATATATAGATGTTTATAAATGTGTAATACATATTTTTATATAAATATAAAATATTTTAATCTGTACACATTTATACATTTGATTACTGGGTATAATACATATTTTAAAATCTTAACTGAAAATTAAAGATTGAGTCAAGTTGCAAATTTGCTCATATCTCCTTAATGGATATTTAGATCTAGATATTTTGTTTCAGGCCCATTGTCACTAAAACTCACATTTTCACCCTATACTACTTTCCCCCTCTCTCTTTTTTTTTTTTTTTTTTTAAAGGTGGCCTAAAAATGTTTTTTAATCGGGTTTATGCCTTTTTTTGGTTTGCTTTTCCTTTTTCAAAATCACTCCCTCTTGTTTCAGGTGGGGTTTGTTTTGCTAGTTCTCTGGTCACCTTGGAGATTTCTGCCTAGGCCAAATCTGAATTTTTAATATGAAATACAAAATAATTAAAAATTGTAGGATGAGGAGAGAAGGGGACACATCTTTAGGCACCATACGATAACATAATTAAAAAATAATAATGAAGCAAAAAAGGAACTCAAGGCCCCTTCTGTGGTTTCTCTCATTTCTGGGTCACTATAATGGTGTCAGTACATGCCTCTCACAAGCATTCCTCTCTGGCCAATACGTGTCTGCGATCTCTCTACTTTGGAATGTGGCGGCACTCACCTCTCACAAGTGTTCCCTTCTAGTCAGGCGTGAGCCTGCTTTTCTTTCAGTTCTGAATGGGGTAGCACCCATCTTTCGCAGGCACTCTCCCTGGCTGATGATTCTTTTGGCAAGTCTTCAGTGACTCAGCCCTCTGGCCCAGTCTCTCACACTCTCCCCCCCTTCTGGGTATACAGTCTCTAGTTTTTGCTCACAGCCCTGGTATGGGGCTGTAGCACCAAGGCTCCCTCCTGGAGACACTGTCTTCTTTACCAGCCCAACAGGGGCCCATTTTGGTACCCTCAGTTGGTGTCCTTTTGGCAGCCCTCCCTAGGCTCAGTCTTCAACCAGACCATCAGGGCCCATCACAGGACCCTCGCCCATTCTGCTAGGTTCTGGGCTCAGTCCCCTGGGCTTAGCCTGCCTGCACTGAGCTGTCCATGGTCCTGCTGCGGTTCCAGCCAGCCAGGCACCCAGTCTTTGGCCGCCTTTCCTGGGCTCAGTCTTGTCTGCAGTGAGCTGTCTGCGGTCCTGTTCCTCTTCTAGCCAGCCAAGTACCCAGGGTGCCTTCCTTGAGTTCCGGGCAGCAACTATCTGCTCTGCCTCTGCTGCTTCCTTTTATATGGCCCTTCTGACCCCTGATTGGTCACTCCTGCAGCACCTTTGATTGGCTGCTCCCCTGCAGCCACCAGAGGCTGCTTGGAGTACTTCTCCTCTGTTCTTTTCTGGGGCGGAGTGAGGCAGGGCCCTGAGGCCTCTAGCGTGGGGCCTCCAGACCTAGTCACCTTTAACTTTCAGCAGCATTATTTAACTCTGTAAACATTTTCTGGCTTACAGGGTTTTGCTCTACCAAAGAGAGAGAGACCTGTCTGGCTTTAAGATTAAGCTAGATAAGTTTATGGAGGGAATGGTTTAATGGGATAACATGATTTTAGTCAAATCAACAGCGTGCCATCGCTGGTAAATAGTATCAATGGCCAATGAGGGTCTGGCTGGAGAATCTTGCCTACATGCTCGGGGTTCTACTGATCGCCATATTTGGGGTCGGGAAGGAATTTTCCTCCAGGGTAGATTGGCAGAGGCTCTGGAGGTTTTTCGCCTTCCTCTGCAGCATGGGGCAGGGGTCGCTAGCTGGAGGATTCTCTGCTACTTGAAGTCTCTAAACCACAGGACTTGGGGACTTCAACAGCAGAGTCAAGGGAAAGGGGTTGGGACGGCTTTGTGGCCTGCATCATGCGGGAGGTCAGACTAGATGATCATAATGGTCCCTTCTGACCTTAAAGTCTATGAGTCTATGAGAGAGAAAAAATTGTGGGAAAACCTGTCTCCTCTTCTGTGCATATGGGGGGAAGGCATTAGAGGACTAATAGCACTCATGTGATTTAGCCTGTCTCCTCACTACAAAGTTGGAGGGTTATGAGCCCAAATAAAAACAGAACCCATGCTCTAACCCACACCCTCAGTTGTGCCAGCTAGCCTGGGTTGAAAGCACCACTTAACTCAGATGGGAGGTATGTACTGGAGGGGGGTTGGGATGACACTTAAGTGAGAGCCTGGGCTAACTCTGCAGCAAAGATATACTCATAGGTTATGTCATTTCATTCAAAGTTAGCATGATGTTATCAGAATCCTTGATGCAATGTGTCTCCCCTTCAGGCTCACAGATGTCCATAGGTAGTGAAAATCCCACTTTTATAGAATCACATTTCTGGCATACCTGCTGAGCACTGGACAAATGAAAAAGTCTACTGGATTCTCCATCCCTTACTCAACTTAGCTTCTACCTCTGCAATTAATATTGGACTAAAGTTACCCCAGATAGCATAGTGGGGTCAAACTGTGCAGGTGGAAGCAGTTGTCACCCTAGTGGGTTTCATCCTCAGGAGTACAAGTTGTGTTTATGATGCTGCCTTCCCAAAGGGTTCTGCCAGGCAAGGGCAGCTTTAATTTGTAGCTGGGATGCCATAGGAATCAGCACACCCTCACCACCTAGGCCAGAAGCTGCCTGTAGGCCCCTCTTGTGCATTTGCCCAAGCTGTCTGTTTATCCTACTGGCGGTGTCTTCCTCCAAAGCTCGTTCCATTTTCTCAGCCTTTAGCATTGTTCAGGAAATGGAGGCCCTTGAGGAAAATGTGACTCCAATTCAGTCTTTAGTAGTCAGCATTAAAAAGGGCTCTTGCTTGCATTTAAACTTGCTAGAGTTTAATGCACATAATTAATTCAAACAGATAAGGACTGTTTTTTTAAAATGCTGGTTACTCCTGACAGGTAATAAATAATAAAAATGCAGCCCTGTATTACGAGGAAATTCAATTTTTGGATCGTACAGATGGCAAACCACTCAAGGTTCTTTCTCCCTCCCTGGAAGTTAAGGTTCAGACACAGCTAATGGAATGGGCAATATCTGTAAAAGATATTCCTTAGTTGGAAATAACCCTTTGACTTTGTCAGAACTCTTCAATGAAACTTTGTCCTTGTTTTACATGATTGCTTAGCTGTTACTCTTATTACACAGTCACACAACAGCTCGTTAACTATAGCTGTGCTACCAGATTACAGATGGCAATTTCACCTTGAGCATCAGCTATGAATGTCTGTTGTGTATAACCTTTGAAGTTTCACTTGGTTTGGGTTGAGACTTCTGTGAGTGAAACCAGCAATTACCCAAAAGAAAAAGCTTTCTTTCTACCGGATCCAAGTAGAGATATATTTGTGAGTAGAATAAAAGTTTCATTAAAAAAAATACTAGTTTCAGAGCACTTTCAATCTGAGCTATTGTAACTTCATAGGCTTCACTTTACGAACACCTCAGCACTGACTGAACCTAGAGCTGCCAGTTTCAGCACAGAAATGGAAGGTCTTGGGATCCTGAGTTCTCAGTTGCTTTCTTTTAATCCCTTTTTAAGCGAACTAAAATGATCTAATGGAAACAGTAAGGGATGGAACAAATCCTGTATTTTAGAGAAGTGGGATTTGCAGAGTTTAAGATGTTTATCAAGTTTTGAGCCTTCAGTCTGTCAGACTCAGGTAGGAGTTCTCACTAGCCAGGTTGATCACTTCCTCCTTTTCAGCTCTTGTCATGAGGAGATCCCTAACCATGGAGGTGACAGTACAGATTAGGGATGTCCTTTTCACATGCGAGTGATAGTGTAAAGTGAATTCAAGATAAAGTAAGGTCATTTTTAGCTTTGTTATCCTTGATAATTAAGCTTCATTGTTTAATACTTTCCTAAAACAAATGGTGAAAGTTCATATTGATAATTGGGCTAAATCCCTGGAAGTTAAGGTTCAGACACAGCTAATGGAATGGGCAATATCTGTAAAAATTATTCCTTAGCTGGAAATAACCCTTTCTGCTTTTCACACAATAAGTGTAGGCTTGGTGTTTTTATTTATATTTTTATGATTTTGATGGATAATATATTTAGTTTTAAGCATATTTTTTTTAGCATTTTTCACCTGTTTACATATTCACAGTTTCAGGAAATTGTGTGTGTGTTGAACAGTGTAATTATTTAATGACAGACAATGAGAGTCAAAGAGTTAAAGCTTTATAAGTGTTAAAACACAAATTGGCAGCGCATCTGATGTCAAAATATACAAAGTAAATATTCTTAAATCAAACTCTGTTCTCTGGCAGCATTTTCCTTCCTTTGCCTATCTAAAAATATTTTTTGTCTTGTATGTGTATGGTGAAGTCGAACCTTACCAATAAAAATCTAATCCTTCCAATCCTAAATAAAGAGAACTCATTTAGGTAACTGAAGGTCCATTCTTCCTATATGTCAGTGGCTAATATTCCTCTTACTCTTTTCAGTGTTTCCTTGCCTAGCCTTTCTTTTTCTTCTTCTTTCTGCATATCCAACTTTATACAGTATACTGAATAGGCAGAGGTGCCATTGTGTAATCCTTCCTCTAAAGCGATCATGCTTAGGTGGGTAGTTAAACTGACCGGTGTGGCAGAGATGTACCTTTCTAAAAATAGGAGAACATGATTAGCTGGTTTGAAGATCACCAGGGTGATCTGTGACCAGAAGTTGGAGGGTTTATATTTATTCAAAACTTTTTTTATCCGTACTTCTGTAGTTCTGCATGTAGTTCTCAGTAGAAATGCCCAATTTATTTTTTGAACTCTATGATGTTCTTAGCATCAGTAATTGCTTTATCATTGCCACAAGATACATCAGTATTTGTAAAAAAACAAATGTTGCATACGAAGAAGTGAGGTTTTTACCCACGAAAGCTTATGCACAAATAAATCTGTTAGTCTTTAAGGTGCCACCAGACTCCTTATTGTTTTTGTAGATACAGACTAACACGGCTACCCCCTGATACTTGATCAGTATTTGTAGTATTCTCTGGCTTCCTTTATACTAGGGCAATTAAAAGCTTTTAAGAAATCCTCTGTCATTTGCCTGTGCTCCATTTAGACTAACTACCTCAAATATTTTCTTATTGTATAATGTATTCCACAGACTTCTTAGACCAAATTTTTGTTTACAGTAGAAACCAATAACACTAAAATATTGAAAGTTTATTTTTGTAGGGGAAATCCGATTTTGGGTATTCTGTCTCTCCAGTAGGATAAATTGAAATGGTTTATGTAACTTTATTAGCTCCAGTAGTAATAGTGTGTTAGAACTGGGTGATATTTTGAACCAGAAGATGGCAGTACTGTTAAGCATGAAACTGTGTCATCACTGTTTTATTTCGAAAACTAACTTAGAAACAATGCGGGTTATTAGGTAGTGCCCTGAGGTAATGTGCAGGATTAACTCAATGCTACTGAATGTGGAAACAGCTTTTGTATTATCCATTTGTGATTTCTTTAGGTCAGGAGAAGGAAAGGAGGACTTGGGTTTTTATTACGTCTGTCGATTAATCGCAGTTCACTCACACAATTAACTCAAAAAAATTAACTGCAATTAAAACAATTAATCATGATTAATCGCACTGTTAAACAATAGAATACCAATTGAAATTTATTAAATATTTTTGGATGTTTTTCTACATTTTCAAATATATTGATTTCTATTTCAACACAGAATACAAAGTGTACAGTGCTCTCTTTATATTACTATTTTTTATTACAAATATTTGTACTGTAAAAATGATAATCAAAATAAATAGTATTTTTCAATTCACCTCATACAAGTACTGTAGTGCAATCTCTTTATCGTGAAAGTGTAACTTACGAATGTAGATTTTTGTTGTTGTTGTTACGTAACAGCACTCAAAAACAAAACAATGTAAAACTTAGGGCCTGCAAGTCTACGCTGTCCTACTTCTTGTTCAGCCAATTGCTAAGACAAACAAGTTTGTTTACATTTACAGGAGATACCGCTGACTGCTTCTAACTTACAATGTCACCTGAAAGTGAGAACAGGTGTTCTCATGGCACTTTTGTAGCCAGCATTACAAAGTATTTACATGCCAGATATGCTAAACATTCATATGCTCTTTCATGCTTCGGCCACCATTCCAGAAGATGCTCATTAAAAAAATAATGCATTAATTAAACTTGTGACTGAACTCCTTGGGGGAGATTTGTATGTCTCCTGTTCTGTTTTACCACATTCTGCCATATATTTCATGTTATAGCAGTCTCGGATGAAGTCCCAGCACATGTTCATTTTAAGAACACTTTCACGGCAGATTTGTCAAAACTCAAAGAAGGTACCAATGTGAAATTCTAAGGATAGATACAGCACTGGACCCAAGGTTTAAGAATCTGAAGTGCCGTCCAAAATCTGAGAGGGATGAGGTTTGGAGAATGCTTTCAGATGTCTTAAAAGAGCAACACTCCAATGCAGAAACTACAGAACCCGAACCATCAAAAAAGAAAATCAACCTTCTGCTGGTGGCATCTGACTCAGATGATGAAAATGAATATGCGTTAGTCCGCTCTGCTTTGGATTGTTATCGAGCAGAACCTGTCATCAGTGTGGACCCATGTATTCTGGAATGGTGGTTGAAGCATGAGGAGGCATATGAATCTTTAGCGCATCTGGCACATAAATATCTTGTGATGCTGGCTACAACAGTGCCATGCGAACGCCTGTTCTCACTTTCAGGTGACATTGTAAACAAGACGCGGGCAGCATTATTTCCTGCAAATTGTAACCAAACTTGTTTGTCTGAGCGATTGGCTGAAGTAGGAGTGAGTGGACTTGTAGGTTCTAAAGTTTTACATTGTTTTATTTTTGAATGCAGTTATTTTTTGTACATAATTCTATATTTGTAAATTCAACTATCATGATAATATAAGCACTGTAGTGCAATCTCTTTAGGTAAATTGAAATATACTATTTCTTTTGTTTTTTACAGTGCAAATATTTGTAATCAAATATAAATATAAAGTGAGCACTGTACACTTTGTATTCTGTGTTGTAATTCAAATCAATGTATTTGAAAATGTAGAAAACATCCAAAAATATCTAAATAAATGGTATTCTATTATTGTTTAATAGTGCAATTAATAGCGTGATTAATTTTTTAAATCACTTGACAGCCCTAGTTTTTATATAAAATATCTTTATTTAAGTAAAATTTATAATTAAAAATAATGTATACATATAAGTTAGCAGATTCCTGTTCTGAAATGGGATCAGTATTTCATCTATGGGGTTGTGAATCTATCTGTAGGAGTGCTGTAAATTGCCAAGCAATTCTGTTTATCTGAAACCTTTTAGGATAAGTTCCACATACTGTTTATGAAACAAACTGGTACTTATATATCTACCGCATTTGTGTTTAACATCTTCAAGTTGTTGCCATGCAAAAATGTACTTGTTGTTTTACCAAATGTTTTGTTGATGTTCATGAAGAGATTTTAAAAGCTTAATACATGAAGTGTTATTGGTACTATTGCTAAATTTCCTCTAGTTGTAAATATATTTGTCTTTTCTATTTGCCTCTGTGGCATTAATTGACCCTATAAAATTATATATATGTGGCTATATTTATTAGTGGAAAATAAAGAGAAATTCACATGGGAAGAGTGGACCTCTATCAATAGAACAAATACAGTGGCAGAATTAATACAGTAGAGTAGAATTTACATAGTGAAAAGTCAAGGGAAAATAAATAAGAATGACAGGATCATTGGGCGCTCTAACAGGCATAAAAGGAGATGGCTAGATTTAAAATACATTACGATAGAAAACGATGCTGTAGATAATCATATTCCCCATTTAGTAATGGATACAAAATTTCATTAGAATAGTGTGTGTTAAAAAAAGGAAAAGAGCAATATTAGAGTTGTCTAACTGCAAGTAATAAGTCATGTAAAAATGTTTAAGCCTTTCTCTATAGGTTTCTTCACTTAACAGCTCACACCTTCACTCCTTCCTTATGTCGGTATATCCTTCCCCCCACCTTCCCCAGAAGAGTAATTCCTCCTAATGCTCTACCTTCCAAAATTGTAATGAATTCCCCATACCTCCTTGCTTCCATTGACACCCCTATACTCCGTCTCATGCTTCAAATCATGTTCTGCCATTGGTCTTAATCAGTAGTTCACGTCATAGTTTCATAGATTTTTAAGGCCAGAATGGACTATTAGATCATCTAGCTCCGGGGTTCTCAAACTGGAGGTCGGGACCCCTCAGGGGGTCATGAGGTTATTACACGGGGGGTCGTGAGCTGTCAGCCTCCACCCCAAGCCCCGCTTTGCATCCAGTATTTATAATGGTGTTAAATATATTTAAAAGTATTTTTAATTTAAGGGGGGGGGGCCGCACTCAGAGGCTTGCTATGTGAAACAGGTCACCAATACAAAAGTTTGAGAACCACTGATGTAGCTTGACCTCCATTAAATTTCACCGAGATACCCCCATCATTGGGCTCAATACTTCATTTAGATGAAAGCATTTCAGTCCTCAGAAGATTTAACTGTTTGTCATAGGCAGAGAACAGGAGAGACTGAGGCACCACCAATGCTAAGGTCCCTGCAGTGTCAAGGAATTGATTAGGTGAGATATCAGTAGATGATCCTAGCAGATAATTCATGCCCCACATCTGCCTTTCTGCAATATCAGATCCAAGTTCTTCTCTCATGCTTATCCCCTAACCTTCCCAAATGTTCTCTTTTATTGTAAAGGAGTGTGTCTAGGCATAGGTGCTGGAATGCCCTGGCTTGAAGTGGATTCCATTATATTCAGGGTTTATAGTTTGATTCAATGTCTCTCAGCACCTCCACTATATAAATTGTTCCAGCACCACTGTGTCTAGTGGGCTAATGGGCTTTGTAGGCAGTGAACTCCCTGATTTCCCTGTATAGATTCATAGATTCTAGGACTGGAAGGGACCTCGAGAGGTCATCGAGTCCAGTCCCCTGCCCTCATGGCAGGACCAAATACTGTCTAGACCATCCCTGATAGACATTTATCTAACCTACTCTTAAATATCTCCAGAGATGGAGATTCCACAACCTCCCTAGGCAATTTATTCCAGTGTTTAACCACCCTGACAGTTAGGAACTTTTTCCTAATGTCCAACCTAGACCTCCCTTGCTGCAGTTTAAACCCATTGCTTCTTGTTCTATCCTTAGAGGCTAAGGTGAACAAGTTTTCTCCCTTCTCCTTGTGACACCCTTTTAAATACCTGAAAACTGCTATCATGTCCCCTCTCAGTCTTCTCTTTTCCAAACTAAACAAACCCAATTCTTTCAGCCTTCCTTCATTGGTCATGTTCTCAAGACCTTTAATCATTCTTGTTGCTCTTCTCTGGACCCTTTCCAATTTCTCCACATCTTTTTTAAAATGCGGTGCCCAGAACTGGACGCAGTACTCCAGCTGAGGCCTAACCAGAGCAGAGTAGAGCGGAAAAATGACTATTTGTGTCTTGCTCACAACACACCTGTTAATACATCCCAGAATCATGTTTGCTTTTTTTTGCAACAGCATCACACTGTTGACTCATATTTAGCTTGTGGTCCACTATAACCCCTAGATCCCTTTCTGCCGTACTCCTTCCTAGACAGTCTCTTCCCATTCTGTATGTGTGAAACTGATTTTTTCTTCCTAAGTGGAGCACTTTGCATTTGTCTTTGTTAAACTTCATCCTGTTTAACTCAGACCATTTCTCCAATTTGTCCAGATCATTTTGAATTATGACTCTGTCCTCCAAAGCAGTTGCAATCCCTCCCAGTTTGGTATCATCCGCATACTTAATAAGCGTACTTTCTATGCCAATATCTAAGTCGTTGATGAAGATATTGAACAGAGCCGGTCCCAAAACAGACCCCTGCGGTACCCCACTCATTATGCCTTTCCAGCAGGATTGGGAACCATTAATAACAACTCTCTGAGTACGGTTATCCAGCCAGTTATGCACCCACCTTATAGTAGCCCCATCTAAATTGTATTTGCCTAGTTTATCGATAAGAATATCATGCGAGACCGTATCAAATGCCTTACTAAAGTCTAGGTATACCACATCCACAGCTTCACCCTTATCCACAAGGCTCGTTATCCTATCAAAGAAAGCTATCAGATTGGTTTGACATGATTTGTTCTTCACAAATCCATGCTGGCTGTTCTCTGTCACCTTACCACCTTCCAAGTATTTGCAGATGATTTCCTTAAGTACTTGCTCCGTTATCTTCCCTGGCACAGAAGTTAAACTAACTGGTCTGTAGTTTCCTGGGTTGTTTTTATTTCCCTTTTTATAGATGGGCACTATATTTGCCCTCTTCCAGTCTTCTGGAATCTCTCCCATCTCCCATGATTTTCCAAAGATAATAGCTAGAGGCTCAGATACCTCCTCTATTAGCTCCTTGAGTATTCTAGGATGCATTTCATCAGGCCCTGGTGACTTGCAGGCATCTAACTTTTCTAAGTGATTTTTAACTTGTTCTTTTTTTATTTTACCTGCTAAACCTACCCCCTTCCCATTAGCATTCACTATGTTAGGCATTCCTTCAGACTTCTCGGTGAAGACCGAAACAAAGAAGTCATTAAGCATCTCTGCCATTTCCAAGTTTCCTGATACTGTTTCTCCCTCTTCACTAAGCATAGCTAGCTACACTTTCTACGCTGTGCTACTCAGTGGCTTCCCTCTGTTTTCAGAAGAAGCAGCACTTATGTCTGTCTAAGACGGGAGGGAGTCTGTCCTTTAGAAAGCCCAAGAGCTATTCTCCCCTTTTCTTATCACTACCTGAGACTGGCTGTGGGATGGGTCTGGTCTCCTTAGAGGTGGGAGAAAACTTGTTCATCTTAGCCTCTAAGGATAGAACAAGAAGCAATGGGCTTAAACTGCAGCAAGGGAGGTTTACATTGGATATTAAGAAAAAGTTCCTAACTGTCAGGGTGGTTAAACATTGGAATAAACTGCCTAGGGAGGTTGTGGAATCTCCATCTCTGGAGATATTTAAGAGTAGGTTAGATAAATGTCTATCAGGGATGGTCTAGACAGTATTTGGTCCTGCCATGAGGGCAGGGGACTGGATTCGATGACCTCTCGAGGTCCCTTCCAGTCCTAGAGTCTATGAATCTATGAATAAGAAGGTAATTCCCCTAGAGGAGTGAGCTGATGCAGGGTTGAAGGCTCCCTGCTCACTTCACTTCCTTCAGCAACTCCACATGTAGTTCCAGATCTCCACGTGGGGGATCAGTAGGTGGGTGAAGAGCTGCAGAGGGGACTCTGAGTGGTGGGCTAGGCTGAAAATTATGTATTTCCTACAACTGTGCAGAGGACTCAATGCCCTGCACACAGACTCCAGTTCTTTCAATGGGGATTACAAAACAGCTGCTGGATCAGTCCCTCAAAACAATAATTATGTCAGAGTCCAAAAATGTGTGCGCGCCACATCATGTAAGTATATTGAGTGCAGTGACTTTTGTGTCAACAGTAATGCTCGGTGTGTTGCGTGGGGAAACATGCACCTGCAGCCTCCTCCACTAAGAGCCCTCTCTGCACTCTGGCATGTAATGAAGCATATCATTATAGTTTCAAAATGTCACACTCTGCTCTTTCTAGGTTAACTCCATTTTATTTCTCTGAGTGAGATTTCTCAGAGATCAGGCAAGTAAGTTCCAATTGCTGCTGGTGTGCTGGGTTCGTGTGTGCTGTGGGGTTGTTGGCGTATCAAAGAGGAATGTTGCTAGAGATGGGGAATTCCTCTTAGACTAGCCAGTGCATCTCCCAGACAAGCAGGCTGCAGCTCCCCTTTTGCTTTCCCTAAAAGAGGGCATGTCCTATTAAGTGATTTGATGCAGCCCAAAAGGCCACTGGCATTTTATAAGCCGAATTGCAGTTTGTGGTTACTAAACTAATGCTATCAACTTTTCAGTTTTAAACCCACTTTTTACATTAGAGGTTTTCCATAGAAAATATATATATTTACAAGATTGTAGCTGTTGATTCAGATTCCTTTTTCAGCTAGATTTTTGCAGAAATGTTGTTAGGGTTTGTCTGGCTTTGAGGATTCCTGCTGCTACATGTTTTTTATTTTTGGTAAAAGAAATGATACCACTGATACCGTGTATGTTTTCAGTATACATTACTTTGCTGTACATATGAATGTAGCTTTTGACATCAGAGAAAACTGTTAGTGTGTGATGGCAATGCATATTGGGAGTAATGCAAAAAAACTCAATTAAAAATCTGACCCAAAGCCCACTGAAGTTAATTTTTATAGGCTTTGCATCAGGCCCCAAGTCAGCGTGCATTCTCTGTTAGCACTTCTGTCTGCTCATTGACATGTACATCATAATGGCAATAGATCTAGTTAACACAAATGGATAACGTCGAAGATAGTTAATTGCCAGGTTTGGAAAGGGCTTGTGTCAGGGAGTGTGGGAGGACACCATGCCCTGCCCCCCCGGCTTCCTGCGATTCACCATGACCCTCAGCCAGCCAGAAAGCAGAAGGTTTATTCAGACGACAGGAATACAGTCCAGGACAGGTCTTGCAGGCACAGACAACAGGACCCTCCCCCCCAATTAGGTGCATCTTGGGGTCCCAGGGCACCACAGCCCCCTTGGGAGGTCAGAGCCCCGTCTGCCTCCCAGCCAATCCTCCAGCCAGCTACCCAACTCTCTCCCCCAGCGTCTCCTCCTCCAGTCTTTGTACAGTTTCCCCGGCAAAGGTGTCACCTGGCCTCTAACCCCTTCCTGGGTTCTCATGTTACATGCTCAGGTATCCTCCCTCAAGGCCAGTCTCCCATCCACCAATGCAGACCATCCTAGCCACACTCCCCTGCCTTCCCAGCCAACACTCCCCACTCAGCATTCAAAGACCACATTAAGAACAGTCCCAGTTCGTCACATCACATCATAATGGCAGTAGATCTAGTTAACGCAAATGGATAATGTCGAAGATAGTTAATTGCCAGGTTTGGAAAGGGCTTGTAAGTAAATTTTACAGCAGATTTTGACAGTTCTTAATATGTGAGAATATCTAGGAATTTTCTTGATGGGCAGACAAATGACAACTTGCTCAATCTTTGTTCGTCTTTGTCCCTCACCCGCCCACTCTTACTTAAGAACTCTCTCTTCTCCCTTCCTTTGTAGCATTTTTCTCTCTCCTCTTCTGTCTCACCATGCCTCCTGTACCTTTTCCGTGTGATCTTGCACTCAAGTGGTCTGTTCTAAAATTCTGGTCTCTGATGTACTCTGTACGGACACCTCAGATAGCATGATTTTGGTACATTTTTCTTTCCTGCCAGCATGCTAAAACATAAATCCAGTTTTCTTTTCAGGGTGCACTTCTGCAGTTATGCTCAGTTTGCTGCCACTCAAGTAAAATGTATTAAATCCTGTTCTATAAGGTACTGGTGTTTAACATTTTCCGACCGGGATGTTGATGCCATATGGTTTTATGGGTTTCTTTAGTCCTTTGGGACAGCATGACGTACTATCCCAATAAGGATTAGTAGTAGTGATGCTTGTTAAATGTTTGCAATTGGAAGCACTAAATGGCTGCTAATGGTTAATGGTTAGAATTCCTGTTTGTGGCTTAGAGGATGAGGGCAATAATAAGATGATGGGAATTTTAAGGGGGTAGAGCTGAGAGAAGAGCCAGCAAGTCGAAATACTAATTACTGGGCTGTTAGATCTCCGGCTTTTTGGTAAGCAGTTTATTTTGCCATCCCTTTATGCCCTTGAAAATGGACCTGAAAACATAACTATAAATTCTAGAGGGCTCTAGGGCTCAAGCAACCTTAATATTTTTGTTTTTGGCATTAAACCACATACAAGCAGTCTCAGTCCTTGCCCGCCTCAATATCATCATAAAGTTTACACTAGTTTTTTCAGTGCCTGAGAGATTATCTTCCAGATGGTGAGAAATCTCTGCCACTGAAAATTCATATCTTGTCCAAAGCTTGGAGCGGGGTGCGGGAAGGAAGAGGCATTTTGCCTCTCCTGTTCACATATTGAAGTGACAGCTAAAAGACTATAAGATGGTCTTTCTCTCTCTCCTCCCTCTCCCCCAACTTTAATTCTTCCTTTGTGTTTCATATACTAAGAGACCAGACTTGCTGTGATGACCAAGACTGTTACTTAAATTCCAGTGATTGCACTTCATGCCCTGTGGGAATCTTTGTATTGATTTAGTGGGAGTCTGTTCAGGTCTTATGCTGGAGGAGGATCTAGAAGGTGGAACCAGTATATTTTTCCTTTATTGTGCATTTCTGAAGTCTTCCTTATCCTCAGATGAGAGAGAGGGAGTGATGCTCCATGGTGAGGGGGAAAAACTGAAAGCAAAGGAGAAAAGAAAAGCTGAGCACTAAATGAAAAAGGTAAAATTATCAGTGGCAGAGTGGAGGGAAACACCGTTTGGGTTCAGGTGGACATCTTGAGAGATTGCTTGAAATGCGGAAGCACTGGGGCAACCATGGTCAACCAGGAACGCAAAGCAAGCCAGTGGTGACTGCTAAGAGGGCTTCTAATCTGGTAAAAGAAATAGTTTTCCAGTTTTTGTCATTCTTGTTTTGCAGAACAATGTGAATGTAATGCAGTAAATGAGACCATTTTCTGCGCCTGGTCAAGTATATCAAAGCTGTAAAAATTACAGTTAATATTGAAATTGATGTAAGGGAATCCAATGTGCGAATATATCTACAAATATGCCCAGTATCGGGGAGCTTTCAGGCAATATGCCAGTGTTAGGTTAAATTTGTTGGTGGGGTGAAATATGTGGAAAAACTGATCTTTCAGAAATAATGGGTTGATATTTATGAAGACTTGGTATGGCTGATTTCCAGAAGTCTTTTGACAATGCATACAAAGTCTTTGGAAAATTATGGCATACTATGGAATACTAGCAAAAATAATTAGAATAGTCAAGGATCTGTATGATGCTGCTGAATGTGCATTCAGAGATCATATCAGTCAGTTTCAGTGATAACTGGAGTAAGGCAAGGATGTGTTATGTCTCCACAATTGTTTGCACTAGTCACTAGTTCATGGGGGGAGTAACTGCAGAAGGGCAACCAAGGAATTTTATGGGCCAGTGATAGAGCACAATTGTATGGCCTTCTTGCTGATGATATTGTCCTGCTTAGTTCAAAACATTGCTTAATGGAAGAAGAGACCCAGTTATTGGCAGATACAGAAAAACAAGTTGGTTTGTTCATCAATAAAGGGAAGACAAAATATACAGTTATCTGTCCCCCAAAAGTAACTATTTTAGTGGATGAAGAAACACTAGAAGAATTCAGTCATTTTCCCTATCCAGAGAGTGAGATGTGCAATGGTAATGAAACCATGGCAGATGTTAAGCAACGGATATCAAAATCAGCAATCAGCTTTCATAAACTTGAAAAGATTTGGAAAAGTAGCATGATTGATACTGACAAAAAATATGAATTTTTAACACCGGCATCATGTCTGTACTCCTTTCTGGAGCACAGTGATAGAAATTGATAAGAAAATCACCTCATTCCAAACTAAATGACTGAGAAAGATCTTCAGAATCCATTGGGAAGATTTTCTTGGATCATCAGAAATTCTAAATCGAGCAAATCAATGTAAAGCATCAAATATAGTAAGAAGATGATGCACATATTTGGGACACTGCTTTAAGATGCCACCAACATGGCTGGCTTTCATGGCAAGTGTTAATATGGACACCACATAGAAAGAGGAGAAGAGGGTGACCTGGAGAAACATTATGCAGAACAATAGAGAAAGAAGCCAGATCCATCAGCATGACACTCATCAGAAACCTGAGCAGGCTGTACAAGACTGAAATAAAAGGTGGAAACTGGTGGATGTCCTCTGCACTTGACCAAGGAGGGGGATGAAGAAAACAAATACAGTGTAGTGAAATGCGATGTGTTAAGCATGATTGCACCAAAGACTGGTACTAGTAAGTACCTGAACAAAAATGAAGGCCAACCAGACATAGTAAGGAAGAGTTTGCATTCTTGACAGCAGGACCAAAACGAGAGGATAGAAGAAATGTCCTTGCATATACTTCCTTCATCAGACAGTTGGATGTGTGTCCACTTTGGGTACAGAACCCGCAGTATCATTTGTATCATAACAAACTTAGTTGTCATCTACAATCTGCCAAGGCTATGAAATGGACATTCCTAGGGCAATCAGTGACCATGATGAGGACTATGGACGTGCAGTTTGAACTTCATAGATCAGCAGCTAGATTGCCAACATTCATGCTAAATGCTGGCTATCCATCTCTTCTGGGGCAAGCAGAGCTTGAAAAAATATGGCTAAATTGGCCACAAATTTACATAATGGGGAGAGCGAACTGAGTTACATGCAAAAACCTTTAAAGATAACCATTAAACTAGCCCAGCAGAGAGGGATAGTACCACACCCCAACACCCCAAAGCTCAAATAGGGTGACCAGACGTCCCGATTTTATCGGGACTGTCCCGATATTTGCTTGTTTGTCCTGTGTACCGACCGATGTTAGGTTGGGACACTGGACAAACAAGCAAATGCTCCGGAGCCCGGAAGTGCTTGCCCCTCCCCCCTGACTCCGCCCCCTCCTCCTCCCATTGGCTCCCTCCCCAAATCCCCGCCTTTTCCCCAGGCTCACCATTCCTCCTTCCTCCACAAGCTCTGGAGGGAGGCCCCGGAGACGCAGGGGAAGCGCTGGGCCGGGGTGAGTGAGAGTCCGGCCTGGCCCCGAGTGCAGGCAGGACTCAGTTGGGTGGTAGGGAGAGTGGGGGGGCGGCCCGTGGGGCCAGGCGGCGGCTGTTCTACCCCCGGGCACCAGGACTCGGGAGCAGCTGCTGCTGCAGCCCCTACTGCCGCGGGAGGAGGAAGTGGCCGATGGCCAAGCTCGGCGGCTGCGGGGCTCCCGGGCCTGTTGCGGGGACCCAGCAGCACGCACTCTGCGCCCAGCTCCTGGCCAGTTGCGTCTGGGCTGGCTGCCCAGCTGGTGCAATCCTGCGGCGGCCCTGGGGCGGAGGCATCGGCAGCCCAGCCCCGTTCGTTCCCTGCGGGACCCGAGCGGGACGGGGGGGCTGGGGCCTGCTGCCCTCACTCCGGGGCCGCCGCGGGATTTCACCAGCTGGGCAGCAGCCCAGACGCGACTGGCCAGGGGCTGGGCACGCACAGCGTGCACACTGGGTCGCCACAGCAGGCCCAGGCTCGGGGGTTCTGGCCCGGGCACCAGAGCCGCAGCCGCCGAGCTTGTCCATCGGCCGCTTCCTTCCCCCCCCGCAGCTTCTCCGGGGCCTCCCTCCAGCACTTGTGGAGGAGAGGTTTTTTTGTTTTTGTTTTCCCCCCCTGCGTCCCGATATTTGACCTGGGTGATCTGGTCACCCTACGCTCAAATCCTTTTTGGAACACAAAGACAGGAGTTCTTCCACCTGTTGCATATAGTGAATGAGCAATGTCTGTTGTGTGTAGACACAATCATATTTTAAAATTCATCATTGTAATTTGTGGTGGTTTTCAGTGGTAATAAGTTCAGTGGCCTGAGCAGAAAAATACCCACATCCACTGATTGAAGACCTCTGCAAACCTAGTAAAACCGAGCCTTTCCAAACTTGCTTACGTATACAAGAGGAGGAAGAATCACTGGAATTGTTAACAATAGTGATGTGTAAGGGATTGTATTGCTACCATCATTTATTTTGGGGATTAGGTTGGCCCAAGTCTTGACAGGTATTGGAGTGGATTGACAGGAGTACAGCACTGCTTGGATGACCTTCTAGTAACTGGTAAGAATGAAATTGAGCAACCTAGAGAATCTAGATACAGCCTTGGAGTATGATTGTCTGTCTGTAAGGTCAAATTTTCCAGTAAGTTTTCCAGTACTCCCTAGCATATTTGGACTATGTGATTGTGATTGATTCCAGTGGCCTTCACAGAAAACCAATAGAAGTCAAGACCATAGTGGTCACCCTAGTTCCTGAAAATGGGATTTACCTTTGTTTATGGGTGCATCACTCTTCGTCTGACTTTTCCAGTGCTTAACAGAACATCCTTGTTAGAGGAGGAATATAATATGTGTTCGTATTCTGTGTTGCTTTGGAATAAATACCTTAATAGTATGGGATGCCAGCAGTCATTTAGGGGTTTGTCTCTTTGTAGGAAAACAAAACAAACAAGCAGCTTGTTTTTGAACTCTAGCCACTGTCTCTTACTTAAGCCTGTTCCAAGATTAAAGGGACAGATAACTAGTAATCTAGTCAATTTAAAAAAAATGACTTTCAGATGTTATATCTTCTCCTGACTCCCAGTGCCAGGCTTTTGGTTTTTACAATTCTATTTTTTTTAAATGTTTTCTCTCCCTATGGCTGTGTGCAGGGATGGGCGGAGGCAGTGCACCTGATTACACGCAGTGTTGTCAAATACACAAACTGAAAAAATAGAGGAACACCTTTTTCTCTAATCTTTCAGTTACAATATTATTCATAATAGCAGCAGGTGGTAAATTTTCTGACAGGGATGTGATTTTTCAAATTGAGTGTCCCGTTAACTTTTCTGATTACTCCTGTCTCTGTGGTGGCTTGTTTGTTTACCCATGGCAGACTCAGGATGCATCATAACTTCAAGAGAATGTAGTATATTTGAAGGTATTTTGATTGCCAAAATTGGTTAACTTGGACCTTGATCCCAGTACAAGCACTTAAATTCAGGCTTAACTTTAAGCATCCATGTAGTCATTGTTAAGTATGAATTTGAGTGGTTGTGCTGGATCGGGGCCATGAAGTCACACATGCTGTGAAGTAGAAAAGCCAAATTAGCTAGCAAGATGAGCCATTCTAATAAAATGCATAATTTCTGTGGGCCAGCTGGTACAGAGTAGTTCATTAGGCAGTGCAACTTACACTAGCAAAACCTGCTGTCCTCACAGGGAAGGGATTCACTGCTGGAAGAGAGCAGATGGTCTTTCCACTCCCATCCTTGGAGGTTACACTCAGGATAGGGCAGCCTTAATTTGTGACTGGGACTCGGTAGCTTTGCTGGCAGATGCTGCTGAGGGCAGGCACTGAATGTTCCCTGGTGGCTATCACTTCAACTTTTCAGGTTGTGCTGGCCCCATAAGGACCCTCAGAAGGACCAAAGGTTATGGCTGCTTTGTGCCAACCTATTTTATTTTCCCCATGACTGACTTTCTGCTGCTGAGGACCTAGTGCCCTGGCTTATGCTGGCAAACCTAGCTATTAATTTATACCTGTGAGTTTCTTCATCAATAGCAGAATGCTATGAAAAAAACGAAAGCGGTCATTTGCTATGTGCTAAGAAAGAGAACAGCTAAATGCAAACCGCATGAAAGGGGGAAAAGTATGAGTTTCAGTAATTCCACAGTATATTTCTACTCCATCAGTCAATTTAATCTAAGTTAATAAGAATAACTGTATATTAACAACCTGAGTGGAAGATAGAAAAGATCGAGATAGGGTTGCCAGGTATTGTCAGCTGAGTTCCTTGTCCTGCATTGCTCACAAATGGGTTGTAGCGCCATTGACATATTTCAACTCTTTTTATATTTTAGTGATTTTCCATTTGAAGTTGTTGGAGGAATGTGTTATCTTCACATACCTCGCAATTTATGGATAGCTTTAATTTGTGGGAATTCAGTAATAATCCATTATAGTTACTATAGGTGGCTCTCTCAGTTTAACTGTAACACAATATTTAAGCTTCATAGCTCCCAACTGAGTTTTTCCGTTGGTTACTTAAGAAACTAAACCATGACTACCCCACTAGAGTAGAATAGGAATGAAGACCACTTGCTGTAGGTCAAAATTTTATCTGGGGAATTGGAGCAGAACAGCCACTAACTGAAACTGCTTTGAATCTCAGCCATAAAGGACATAACCTCTGTTTCTTCCTTAGCTGTCAGATAGTGCTCTGGTTCCTTTTTCCTTTGTATGTATTTCCCTCTGTTAGAGCTTTCACTAATAGATAATTTATTATGAAATTTTCTGAACTGCCTTCTTTCTTATTAAATGCATAAAAGCTTTATAAATATCCCCATAAAAATATATGATGCACCTGTATGATGGATAAAACTGCTATATATTGTAGTGTTCTAGAAATGAAAATGCATGCCTGTGCGCAGCAAAAAACACCTCCACCAACCTCTGAGAGGCTAGACAGAACAGTTTCAGTTAAACAGTGCTTTTGCATAATTGCTTATGAATCCATGGTTATGAATACATTAACAAATATTGGCACTGTCCGGCCCTACTGTATGCAAGTCTGAAAAGTAGTTTAGGAAGGAGATGCGTGGGGGACATTGCCTTGACTGTATGCGGTAAGATTTTTCAGATCACTGATTGAAATGTGGTTCAGCTCAAGAGTGGCCCCAAGTGTGTTCTCATAATGCTTTCTCAGTGGCCTACAGTATGTGAAAAATGTTGGTGGTCTCAGTCCAGTTGCTAGTGGACAGATAGGTGGGCCGTATCATAAAAACAGTGCCCACGGTTTGTTGTCCTTGCTGATGCTTTTGGCAGAGTAGCCAAGAACTGAATGTGCATGGAGACTGGAACTACACTTTCAACCTTAGAGGTCTTCCTTCCAGAATGATGGAACATGTTTGCGAGACATTGTAGAGAAACTTGTACTGATGCTCTGTGTGCTCTGTAGATAGACAACTTCAGTTTCCGGTTATATCAGTCTATCACCTTTCAGTATTAAATTTATATATACATGCTGTATTGACAACAGCTGCTTAACATGTAACAGTTGACTTTTTCAAAGCAGTATACTGATTTGGACTCTGGAAGGCTGTCAGCAAAAGGCCAGATAGTCCCCCTGCTGCCATGAGCAGAAGAGGTGAAGTCTGGAGTAGACTGAAGTGGGGAGTAGATCTTCTATGTGGGCCAAGATCTGTTTGTAAGGAGGGACTGTCAGCCTGTCACATCAGAATTGCAGTCATGCCCCCTATTTTTTACACACACCCTTTGGAAAATCCCCATTTAAGATAATGCTGCCAATGGATGGGTGTGATGGCAGCAAATCCCACCAAATGCTGTTACTATTCAGTAAGGCATTGTGAGAGACAACCCAGAATAGTGAGTAGAGGGGGCACAGCAGTCCCACAGCCCCAGGTTGCACCCCAGGGATCCCGTCCCAGTGGGTTTAGGAATGTTGCTATAGAAATGGGATTGTGTTGCCAACGGATCTCTGTGAGGTTCCCTCTCCCCCTTCCATGCCACTTCCTGTCCCTTACTCAGATAATTTTTGTTAGAGGGGAATCTGATTCAAAGTTAGTGCGTCTTCCATTGAATGTGTTTGTAGTGCCTGACATCCGTGAAAGCAAACACAACCAGCATTGTGGCAATGATTATCAAAGCTCAGCTTAGATGGACAGATCCAGTTATCAGACTGGGTGCTGACAGACTCCTGCAAAAAGTCCTCTATGGTGAGTTGAAACTCAGAAAGGGTAGTCAACATACATGCTCCAGAGATGCGCGTATGCAAAATCTCAACTCATGCAGCTTAATATTGATAACTCCGAAGACACAACCAAAGACAGACTTGAACAGAGAGCAACTATCAGTAAAGATTGTAAACACTTAGAAAAAGGCAGATGTGAAAAACTGATTGGAAAAGAGGGCCAAACATCTTGCCAAATCTTCAGTGGGAGTTCATTCCTGTGTGGCATCCTTGTTAGATACAAAGGACAGCCCTACCATCTGTATTCTAAGAAATGAGGTGTACAGTGTCCTTAAACTAGAGGTCATCTGCAGTAGCTTTTCCATACATTGATTATGCGTGCTTAAGTAAGGGTGTTATTCATAACCTCTTTTCCACTGACCATTCAGACACAGATTTAACAGTTGTAGGCTGGTTGTTTGCTATAGTATCCTTTTAAATCTTGTCTTAAACTATGATTTGGCTGTCTTTTACAATCTGTTTGTACAGCGCCTAGCACCATGGGGCCTTTACCTTGTTGGGACTTCTAAATGCTACTCTAATACAAATACATAATACATTGTGGGCATTAAGAGGTATGTTCAATAGTGCTTCTGATGCTTTTTGATTCTCAGCAGTGACCCCTGTATAGCTGGTTAAATATCATGTTATCTGGCTCATAAGGGAAGTATAGCTAAGTTTGCATCAGCCAGAAAGATGGCAGTTACATTGTGGAGTCATGAGGATGAGGAAAGGGTGGATGTCTTCACAGGACTGACTGTGTGAAGGATGTGTATGACTCTCCTCACCCCCAAACTAAATTTAAAAATAATTTTTCACTGCAGACCTGAACTGCACCAGAGAACAATTTATTCTTGATTAACATTGTGACAGAATCTGCGTTATGTATTGAAAAAAATGATTAATGTGGTGGTATTGCTGTCAAGTTATGACTGTCTTTACATTTGTTATGAGATGAAATTAATAGTGTGCTTTTAAAAATGATTATCGTTAACGCTGTATTGAACTTTGTGTAGATGTACAATGGTTTTATTGCTCATAATAAATGCAAGGGATCTGTTAAAGTAATATTGATTTATAAAGTGGTGTGGCTTGGAATTTATGTATGGAAATTCATCTCTGTTGATGTACTTAGTTCTGTGTTTATATACAGTATGCAATTTTTGGGAGGTGTGGGGAGAAGATACTGTGGTTCTTCTGCTGAGGATGCAGAATGAGGCCTAGTTTAAAATAGAATTCCTTCACAAGACAGATCAATTAAACAAAAATCAGACAAAACAACAAAAGCAAACTATAAGTCAATAATTATAAATAAACCTGTCATAGTATATACTTTAAAAAATGCAACTGGTGACTGAGAATTAGTGTCAGGAAACTGGGCATTATGCTGTTGTTTCTGTAGGCAGAAAGCAGATTGTTTTAGTGGTTTGTTTACAGTAAGTAAACATCATATATGATGAAACAGTATACTTGTCATGTACATTGTGTGTATCCCATTTTTAATCTGAAATCACAACAAAGCTAACGTAATTGAACTTGAGACAGTGGTTAATTAGTATAGTAATGCACTTCTATAGCATTTTTCTAAAGGGGCATCTAAATTTGCTACCACAGTCTGTGTTTGCAAATCAAGTAGCTTCCCTGCTCATTTTGTACTGGTACAAATGCATGTTTTTCATGCACAGAAACTGCAAGAATAGTTTTAGAGATGAATTTATGACTACATTACAGAGTTGGTTCTCCAATTCAATGCTGTGAAAACGCTTTGTACCTACTGTGTGTTCTCTCACTTTATTTATTTTGCTAAATATAATCAGAATTGTGGAAAAGGATAATTATATAGTAAGTCAACATCACCAGAAATATCAAGAGAAAATAAAACTGAAATCAAGTGAAGCAGATTTTATGGCATTTCTTTAAATTCACCCTAATTGTCTTTTTAAAGAGAGAATATAGTTTTAAGGGGCACGTCCGCTCAAGCTAACTTGGATAATACAAAAATGAAAGTGAAGAGGAGGAAAATTTGCACGTCTGTATAATATTTGAAAAAGATGAGCCATCATTGTCAAGCTAAATAGAAATTAAATGCAAAAGAAGTGCTAATGCAGATGGCAAAATCAAATTCTCAGAAGTCAAGAGACTCCAAAAGTTAAGGTTTACTCTCCCAACGTAGCACTTTATGTTGTGTGCCCTTTACTGTGGAACATAAAATAAATAAAAACGAGGAGTCCTTGTGGCACCTTAGAGACTAGCAAATTTATTTGGGCATAAGCTTTCATGGGCTAGAAACCACTTCATCAGATGCACAGAGTGGAAAATACAGGAGCAGGTATAAATACATGAAAGGATGGTAGTTGCCTTACAAAGTGTGAGGTCAGTCTAATGAGATAGGCTCTCTCTTCAGGCCCTACGCTACCAGCACTCCCAGCTATCTTTGAGACACCACTGACTTCCTGAGGAAAATACAATCCTTTAGTGATCTTCCAGAAAACACCATCCTAGCCACTATGGATGTAGAAGCTCTCTACATGAACATTCCACACAAAGATGGACTACAAGCCATCAGGAATAGCATCCCCGATACCATCACAGCAAACTTGGTGGCTGAACTTTGTGACTTTGTCCTCACCCACAACTATTTCAGATTTGGGGACAATTTATACCTTCAAGCCAGCGGGACTGCTATGGGTCCCCGCATGGCCCCACCGTATGCCAACATTTTTATGGCTGACTTAGAACAACACTTCCTCAGTTCTCATCCCCTAATGCCCCTACTCTACTTACGCTACATTGATGACATCTTCATCATCTGGACCCCTGGGAAGGAGGCCCTTGAGGAATTCCACCATGATTTCAACAATTTCCACCCCACCATCAACCTCCGCCTGGACCAGTCCACACAAGAGGTCCAGATCCTAGACACTACAGTTCTAATAAGAGATGGTCACATAAACACCACCCTATACCGGAAACCTACTGACCGCTATACTTACCTAAATGCCTCCAGCTTTCATCCAGACCACATCACATGATCCATTGTCTACAGCCAACCTCTAAGATACAACCGCATTTGCTCCAATTCCTCAGACAGAGACAAACACCTACAGGATCTCTATCAAGCGTTCTTAAAACTACAATATCCACCTGCTGAAGTGAAGAAACAGATTGACAGAGCCAGAAGGGTACCAGAAGTCACCTACTACAAGACCGGCCCAACAAAGAAAGTAACAGAACGCCACTAGTCGTCACCTACAGCCCCCAACTAAAACCTCTCCAGCACATCATCAAGGATCTACAACCTATCCTGAACGAGGATCCCTCACTCTCACAGACCTTGGGAGACAGGCCAGTCCTCGCTTACAGACGGCCCCCCAACCTAAAGCAAATACTCACCAGCAACTACACACCACACAACAAAAACATCCAACCCAGGAACCAAACCCTGCAACGAACCCCGTTGCCAACTCTGTCCACATATCTATTCAAGGGACACCGTCATAGGACCTAACCACATCAGCCACACCATCAGGGGCTCGTTCACCTGCACATCTACCAATGTGATATATGCCAGCAATGCCCCTCTGCCATGTACATTGGCCAAGCCGGACAGTCTGTACGCAAAAGAATAAATGGACACAAATCTGACATCAGGAATCATAACATTTAAAAACCAGTAGGAGAACACTTCAGTCTCTCTGGTCACTCAATAACAGACCTAAAAGTGGCAATTCTGCAACAAAAAAAACTTCAAAAACAGACTGCAACGTGAAACTGCAGAACTGGAATTAATTTGCAAACTGGACACCATCAGATTAGGCCTGAATAAAGACTGGGAGTGGTTACGTCATTACAAAACCTAAACCTAAGTTCCCCAATACTAATTTCCCCCTACTGTTACTCACACCTTCTTGTCAACTGTCTGAAATGGGCCACTCTCATTACCACTTCAAAAGTTATTTTTCCTCCCTTGGTATCCTGCTGTTAATTGAATTGTCTCGTTAGACTGACCTCACACATGGTAAGGCAACTCCCATCCTTTCATGTATTTATACCTGCTCCTGTATTTTTCACTCCATGCATCTGATGAAGTGGGTTCTAGCCCACAAAAACTTATGCCCAAATAAATCTGTTAGTCTCTAAGGTGCCACAAGGACTCCTCGTTATTTTTGCTGATACAGACTAACATGGCTACCACTCAGAAATAAAATAAATAATGTCTGTTGCTCCTTTGCCGAAGAGTTAGGTGATCAGGGTGCCTTTAGGTCAGTTTCCCATTGAAGGAGAAATCAGTGACACACCATCTGGGTACTGTCTTAATGTAACTGTTCATACTATGTACACCAGTCTTGAACAGAGATGTACACAAGTGGGATACATGCAATCTCCTTTTTCGGAAATCACAGGCTACGGCAGAGAAGATACTTTATTGTTTACAACAGACCTACCAATAGGAATCCGCATCACAAAACTAACAGTACAGCATTTCCTCACAGCCTATCCACTGCTTACATGCTAAGAGAAAAAACTCGTCCTTTCAGGGCCCCGGATCGTGTAACCTGAGAGTAGGGGAGCAGGTAAGGATCGAAGATGCCCCCCCTCAGCATCATGGGCTGAGATAGAGCAGTAGTTTGCAGTGGCAGGGCCTGTCTTCGTGGGAGGCAGAAGGATTTCTGACGCATCATCAGAGTCCCAGGGCCCTATTGACATCACAGCCTACTCTGCACGATTCTACTTTGGACGTTTTCCTCCACGTGTCATCCTGACTAGGGAGAGGTAGCTGGAGCTGCTGTGATTAGGGGCCTGGGTAGGAGGGACCCTGTGTGGACAGTGTGACCCTCCACAGGCTTTGGAGCCTGGACAGCTGTTAAGGTGTTCTGATGGTTTCAGTTCTCTTTCTTTCTCTCTCAGTTCAAGGTACAAATTAGGGGCAAGAGAGCAGGTGGGACTGGGAAGGCAAGGGACAAGAAATTCTGAAGCATCCTGGTTTAGTTACTGAGATCAGGCTGAATGGGGACAAAAGAGGAGTTTTAGAATGGCAGACTAGTATTGGTTATGGATTTTTAAAACAGAAAAGTATGAATCAAGTTACATAAGGAGGGTGTAGCTAGGGAGAATTTTATATTTTTCAAAATACCTATAGAGACCCCAATATGTGAAGTGGTGTGGTGTGTTCCTTACCCTCACTCTTCATCATTTTTTTTTTTTTTTTTTTTGTCTTCAGCTTGCAAGCCCTTTGCAGGCAGGGACCATGTTTTCCTATGAGCTTGTACAGCATCTAGCAAAATTGGGCCCTGATCGGAGTGGGTCCTCTGCGTGCTGCAGTAATACAAATAATAAGTGGTGAATGTAAGTTCCTTGATCCATAGCTCTGTGATTTATGCAGTTTATAAGGACTGCAACCTTCACCGGTTGAGTTTGAAAAGTTCCTTGCTTTGGAAAGCATGGGTAGTGCTGCTGGAAAGACACTATAAACTTCTTTGGTAAGGGACTGACTGCACACTTTTGCCGCTTTCCAGTTAAAACTTTTGAAGGCCCAGGTGCCTTCACTTCACAGCTCTGTGTTTGGGGGTAGTTTTTAGAGTTGCAATAGCTAAGCATGGAGCATATGTGCTGTGTTATTTTTTTTTTTTTTTTTTTTACAGCTTCACTTGGTGATCTTGCAAATTCATCTAACCAAATAATTGGACATTAACTAATTGCATGAGGCTTATATCCATGGTTAAGGGTAGATTCTGAACCCCTTACTCATGTTGGGTAGTTCCTTGAGTGAGATACCCTTGTTCATGTTGGGCTATGAATAATCCTCCTGGAGTCACTGGGACTGCTTTGTGGAATAAGGCACTACTTGGTCTGAGTAAGGGTATTGGAATCTGCTCCTAAGAGTGCAGATAATAGCTTTGTGTGGATTTGTGTTCCTCATGCTCAGTCCCACCATTTTAGATGCTTCATATTTAATCTTAAATAAGCTTTTATCCAGCTTAGAGTTTCGGTGATGACCAGGGCCGGCTCCAGGCACCAGCCGAGCAAGCTGGTGCTTGGGGCGGCAGATTGAATGAGGCGGCATTGCGCCCAATCCTAGGGTGGCATGGCCGCTTTTTTTTGTTTCTTTGTTCTGCTCCGGCTGCCCTGTAGGGGGCGCTGGCATGGAGGATGGGAGCGCCCTGTAGCAAGCCCGGCAGGGCAGTCCTCGTCCTTCCCTCTCCGCCGACCGGAGCAGAGCCCTCCCGGCAGGCGGCGCTGCGCAGTGGGAGGGGCCGCGTGGCAGCGCCCCGCTGTAGCCCTGGCCGCCCCCTTCTCTCTCTCTCTCTCCCACCCGCTCCCTCCCCCTCTCCCCGCTAGCCGGTCCCCCTGCACCCGCGCTCCGGCGCACAGATCCCTGTTTTTGTTTGTTTGTTTGTTTTGCTTTGCCGTTCTGGCCGTCCTGTTTTTTTGTTGTTTTTTTTTGCTTGGGGCGGCCAAAAAGCCAGAGCCGGCCCTGGTGGTGACCCATGTTTGTGTAACTCTCCCCTGCTCAAAAAAAAAAAAAAAAAAAAGTGATCAATTTTTACTGAGGGTGGATTCCTTTGGCGGTGAGAGGAGGAACGTTGACCTCTTGTAATGCCAAAAGAGCAGAAAGGATTTTCTTAATTTTTTTTAGTTAAAAAAAAATTAAAAATTACCTCCAGGAAAAAACCCATCATGAAATATTTTAATCTAAAAGCTAAGTATTCTGGGAAATTGAGGTGAGAAACTTGGATTATAGTGGAAGGCAGTTGCAGTTGACTCAATTATTATGGGACACCAGCTGTCATATAATGAATAAATTATAGTCATGTATGCCTCACTGACCCTTTTTTTTTTTTTTGGTAGAATGCAGCCCAGTACTGTGCTCTATATTCTAATCCTTATGAAATATTTTATAAGGCTGAACAAGGATATTTTCCCCAAAATAGGGAAGCCATGAACATAAGGTATGATCTGCAATTATACCTGAAGGATTAAAAATTTACTTTTGTCAGTTACAATAAAGCAGTTAATTCTCACTGCACTAGTCCCCTTGCACGTTCGTGAGCCACACAAAACCAGGGTAGCAAGGTTTGTTTTTCTCTCCACAAAACTGCCATAGTAAGATGCTATAGCAAGTTCTCTTATTCCTAAGCATCATCACTGGTACAAATCTTACCATCATATGTTTACTACTGTTATGAATTATGGGCATATTTTTAGTGAGCAGTGGTCAAATAAATGAACAAAGTACATATTGTCAGACGCTACCCTTGGCTTTTTAAAATTTGTACTTGCTAATTCACAACATTCAGCGATTGTTGATGATACTCCCAATCAGTAGTGTTTATTTAGCAAAGGTCTGCTGTAGTGCAATGTATTCACCTTTCTCAAGGAACTATTGTACTGGAGCAGATCACATTAAAAAAATAGTTATTGGGTTTGATGAAAACCTGTATGAACAGTGGAAAAAGAGAGCCAAAGTTACCATAGCAACTACTAGTACAGAAGACAGAAGCTAGGTAAAAAGGTTGGAAAGCAGGAGAAATGTAACTAGAAAATATAAGTGAACACATTGATATATTATTAAGACTCCAAATCCAAAATGAACTTTAAACATCTTCATGTAGGGTTAATATTCACCCTTTATCAATTAGAAATCCTTTAAAGTGCCGTTTTCCTCCAAAATTAAAAAAGGTGAGGGAGTTGCTTAAATTATATACGTAATTTCACCAATAGCGGTCAAATTTGCCCTTTATTAAAGGAAATGCTTTTTATAATATGGTGAAAATTGTACTTAAAGTGGCTTGATATCTCTTGTTCTAATGTACGTGCTTCAGTGTCGTTTCAAGTATTGTGATTTGATCCAATATAATAGAACAGACCCTGTAAAGATCTTACATAATACATAGTGCGTAGACCAACTAATTAAAGCTTTAATAACCAAAGTAGTCCCATAGTGTGGTGTGCAATAGTTCTGAATGTGATTATTTATTATGTGTCATTACTGCCCATAAAACTACCCTTGGATACCAGAGAGAGGAAGGTGGTTTTGTAGCTTCGTTGAAAGCATTTCATTCCAAGAAAAAGCCACATTGCTGAGTTCCACTCCACCTCAGCGAAAAGGGAACTGAAAGATGATATCTAGTCAATAGTGTGTGCGCACAGGGTCAGTTGTCTGTGTCTTTGTTTGTTCTTAAGTTCTAATCACACCACTGTCTTTAATTTAAAGGCTCTATTTTGATTTTTTCTTTTGTACACACACCAGTGTCCCACAATGATTTGCTGTTAGGTATTAACTTTGACTCAGGTTTTGCCCTTCTATTGCTTTGACATTTATAATCATGCACTGGCCTCTTGGAGGCAGTTTAAGGTTTTATCTATGGGAACACTAAATTCATATGTAGTCATAAAGCAAACACATCTTTCCATACATTTTTCTTGTACAACTACCAGATCCAGATTTGATCTCCGTCCACATTGGCGAAAATGGTCCCTTGGCCTTAAAAAAAAAAAAAAAAAATCTGTGAAAATAAGAAATGCACAGGAGTTTTCGTTATTAAGGGACTTCTGTATTTGAATATTGAAGATAAGATTTCAGATCTCTGTCTAAGTTATAGGAATAGACTCCTCCGCCCTAGAAAAATTTTACTCCCTCCCCCCCGTCCTCCTGGAAAAAATTGCCCAATAATTACTGACTTTCTATCCACATGGCAAACAACTGTCAGAGTACTTGGCTGCAACACACATACCCCTGACAGTATTAAAATATGATTCTATCTTGAAGTCTAGATGGTACATAACCACCATAGATTATACCGGCGCCTTAGGCTTTTCGTAGTCATCAGTGCAGTTTTAGTGCTGTTGTCTGTTTCTTCAATTTTGCTGAAGAAAACATTGCATATGAAGAATCAGGGACTAATTTACGTTTTATATAGAAGTATGAAATAAATACTTCTCTCTCAAAATTATGTGGAAGAGAAAAGTTTTGCATTTTTTTCTTAGTGTGCCTATGTGCATCCCAAACTCAATACTCTTGCTCAGTCTTTTGTCAGAAAGATGATGTAGTAACGTTTCCTCTCTAGTGTTCAATACACATGGAAAAAATGCATTAGCTTGAGACTCAGTGTATTTTAGGTGAGAATATTACTATGATACTGAATTACAGTCTTCAGAATGCATAATTCCTGTAAATTATTTAGGGCCCCCTTTTTGCAGCCTTACATGTGTAAATCTCCTATAGATTTCAATAGGAGTTAGAACAAGGGCTGCAGGAATGGGCTCTTTAGTCATTTTAGTCATTTAGTCGTTTTAAGTGTAGAGCCAGAGCCTATTAGAAAATGCCCATCTCTCTATAGCATGCATTATGCATCAGAGGAAATGCACATATTTTACCTTTTCACCCATTTTCTTAATCCCTGAATGCAAAATTAAGACACCACTATGGTGTCCACAGTGTGATCCTTTATATACAGAAAAACTATGTATACACAAGTCATTATAATGTGGATATTTTCTGGATTCCTTTCTTTATCAACCTGTTAACATTAGGCACCATATCAAACAGGATGTAGTGTAGTAGTGCTTTAAACTCAGAAATCTACATTGTGTAATAGCTTTTTCCACAACATTTTTACTCTGATGCTATCACTTTTGTACGCTGCTAAAACTGGAATTGTTTCTTACGATTTTACTTTATATTGATGACGTGCCTCTTTTCATAGATGCAACAAAACTTTTGTTTGTAGACTATACAGATTGCATCATGCAATCTTCATTAAGAGATTCTGTACTGGGCACGCTGCAAGAAAATACGGTGTGACAAAACAGGAACGTCAGACTATTTCTACAGTTAGAGTTAACAGCCAGTAGGTGGCAGAAACAAATAAATCACAGTGCAACATGTATCTTTCTAGACTATTTCTTTTATTGAATTAAAACATCATTTATGGATTTTCTTCAGACTGTGGATGGTGTAGCTAAGGAAATGAATTACTGCATTTTGTGTTTGGTCATGTGCTTTAGGTCACCCTCCTCACATGCTGCAAAAGAATGTATCCTGTACTTTGTATCGTCTTAGATAGCTACTCCTTCAAATGCTTAAGATGGTGTAATGTGATCATATACAACAGATGAAGAGGAAGCAGCAGAAAGCTGCCACTGTGCTTCATTGTGGCACCACAAGTGGCTACTATTAAAATCCACATATAGTTCCTAAGGGCTCAAGAAGTCATTTTCAGACTTTGCTTCCACATGGAGAATTATCTTTCAGGAGCCATGCTGTCATGTTTTGTCATTGGCTCTTTTTATTTTAGGCTTGCTTTACTGTACTGAAGTATGGTGTATGTACAGTCAACTTTGTGTGGTTGTAAATTTGCGACCCAGAGAGCTTTCAAACAATTAATCGCAATATTCCACAATATGTCTATTGTTCTGATGGAGGGAGAGTGATGAAACAAGGTGCCCAGGTGCTGCAGTGGATTTCTTTTTAAACTCTGCTGTATAAAATTTGATGTATAATTATGGTATGTGTAATGTAAGATAGGTATAACAGATCAATTATTCTATAGGGTTTTAGTGGAAAAATGTGAAAACACTTAATTCCTGGGTTTGACAGTATCCCAGGATTGCCTATTTCCACTGCAGAGGTTAGGCTGTAATGATTTCTTCTGGGATTTGGTCAGATTATTAGTGTTCCACTGGCAGGTGTTCTCACCTTTTAATAGTGATTCTTTTTTCTAAAAAGCCTTTGAAGGAAAGCCATGATTTTATTAAAGATGCTCAGGTCTGTAGTTGCTGTGTCTGCTCAGCTTCGTTTTGGTCACAAAAGCATATCAGCGAAAACATTTAAAAGAAGAAAAGTCCCTTCTCCAGTAAGTAGAAGCCACCCATGATGAAATTCCCATGGTCTCAGTGTACTCCTCTGATAAGAAGCCACCATCACTGTCTGCTACCTCTCATGAATCATGTTCTACCAGATAAACACAGAGTATCTGCTGTTCCCTAATGGCCCCCATCACATCAGTTCTCCCAAGGGTGATGGGAGCGTACCACTGCCATAATAGGAAGATGGCCCCAGCTTGTTATGAAGGGGGAGAGCTGTAGTAGGAATGTTGTAGGCTTCTTGGCATTACAGCAAGAGTCGGCAGGTGCCCCAGTTGCTGTTTTCACTATATCTTTTTTTCCCCAGGCTTTGTCTCCCAGGGAATATGATTCATCAATAAATACCACGTTTATCAGGGTTCAGTCCAGCTTTCTGTAACAAGACAATAACCGCAGTCACTAAGCAACCCTCTAGTAAAAGTTCAGTACTTTACAATGCAGCATATTTACCTAAATGGAAATTTTTCATTTCAAAGTGACCGGTCATATATTTATTGGTGAGGATGAGTGTCTTTACTGCACTCATCCTTGTCTCGGTAAATGCAGCAGCAGCAGTATTCTTAGGAACATAGGGCAGAGGACATCACGGTATAAAAATTAAACCCAATGGTAAGTTAACATAAAACACTCTGCCTACACTCTGTCTATACTTATGAAATCTCATTTGACCAACAAAAATAAAAAAATAAAATAAAAAATAAGCACTAATCACAGATAGACAATGAATATTCAGCTTGTTATTATGTGATTTGAAAGAATACGTAGTCCCTGATACACAGGAAAGGCAGTGACAAACTGCTGCAGAAGTACTGTATTTATAATGCAGGAGGAACACATTTTCATTAATTTTTCTGGTATGGGACCCATATAGTCTAGTGCTGCTGAGCAATACTGCATGCTAGCTATTCTACAACGAGAATAGGACTAGAAGCCAGTACTCCGGAAGTACACCTCTACCTCGATATAACGCTGTCCTTGGGAGCCAAAAAATCTTACCGCGTTATAGGTGAAACTGTGTTATTAAATAAATAATTATTTTTTAAAAAAAATTTTAAACTTGCTTTGACCCACCGGAGTATGCAGCGCCCCCTGCCCCCTGCGCCCTCCCGAGCACTGCTTTACCGCGTTATATCCAAATTTGTGTTATATCGGATCGCGTTATATCGAGGTAGAAGTGTATATATTTTGTAGTATATACATAAAAGCTTGGTATTACCATTGATGATGAAAATGGTGCTTATGTCCATTATTTATTTGTATTGCCATAGTGTCCAAGAGCTCTAGTCATGTACCACGGACCCAGCTGTAGTCATGTATGCTGTCCCTGGTACTCTAGTCATTAGACATGCAAAGGTAGATGAGAGAGAGATTTCTAATTCAGAAATCAAGGCCATTTTGTAACATAACAAAAAAAATGCCAATAGGGATGTGAATTTTCTACTTAGCTGCATAAATGCTAAGTTAAATCCTGCAAAAAAAAATAAAAATCAATTTTTAGACATTGTTTCCTTTTTTGTGTCTGGTCACTTTGGTTTTTTCTTGAACATATGTGCTGGGTGATTCCAATTGTTCCGTTATTTGTGTATGAGTTAGTTCTGCCATATGCAGCTGAGAGCAAGAAATCTGTACTCATTATCTGACTGAAATTATTGTTTCCAGACTGAGGAAGATATCATTGCATCAGATCCACACCCATAGACTTCAAACATAATGATAAAACGAGAGCTCTGATTTTGGAGCATCCAATACTTATGTATTTATATTTTATATATGTCAATAAACATTGAAATACAGGTAGAAACAGTTATACCTAACTGTTAATAAATAAAAATAAATACACTAATTATTTTACCCAGATTTGGTTAAAATATAAACACCAAATTTCATATCTCAAAATTCAGTAAATAATTTTCTAGAGGAAAAAGGTACTTAGTAAAACAAATGTCTCTTAAAAGAGTCTATGAGTATAAATATTTTTAAATGGACTCAGATTTGTTTGAAAATTCACAGGCTATTCATTCCATATAAAAAGAGTAAGAGCAAAAGCTGTATATTTGGGAAAGCATTTTGTACGGGGTTCACACAACTCAAAGCTTTAAGTGTAAATCTCAGTGTTACTTTAATTATGGAACCATTGTAGCATCCCTACTAGGGAGAGGAGAAAACAGATCGTGTAACTGATCTGTCAGTTAGATGGTGGAATGCTAGATCTTTATGATGGTGAAGAAAATCAAAAGACGCTAACCATTTCTGTCGTAGAAATTTTTTTGGCAAGGAGTATGTGATAATGTAATACACTAGAAACTGTTGCTGGTATAGTAATGTCGCTTGGGAGGGGGAATTTTTTACGACATTTCTATTCCAGCAAAAGCCCTAGAGTAGACTCAGTTATACCAGCAAAAGGGTTCTTTTGTTGGGATACTTTATTTCATTCGGGGAACTGGTATAAGGCAAAAGCACTCTTTTTTGCCCATGTAAACCGCATCTCCACTAGGAGGCTTTGCTGGGATGACTATACTGGCAATTCCTTTCCCATGTTGACATGGGCTAAGGCATTTAGGTGCTTCGAAAACTTTTACCCTTAATCTTGCAAAAACATAACATTGCAGAAAAGTGGCTTTTTGCATTTATTAATTTATAATGAAAATCACAAGGGTTTTAAAAATTGCTTCGTATTTAAAATGTTAATGATTAAGATGTCGCCACGTTTCAGGATTTGAACATAATGGACTTTGTACTAATTTAGGGCTGGAAATAAACAGAGATATAAAAAAATCTCCTTAGCATTAAGTGTTTTAATCTCTTTACTTTTACAGTGAGCCATATAAAATTGCTATCTTTAAATATATTAGAGGGATTAATACAAGGGAGGGAGATGAATTATTCCAGCTTAGTACTAACGTGGATACGAGAACGAATGGATATAAACTGGCCGTGGGGAAGTTCAGGCTTGAAATTAGACGAAGGTTTCTGACCGTTAGAGGGGTGAAATATTGGAACGGCCTTCCGAGGGAAACGGTGGGGGCGAGGGACTTGTCTGGCTTTAAGATTAAGTTAGATAAGTTTATGGAGGGAATGGTTTAATGGTAAAACATAGTTGTCAAGGAAAACCAAGCAATGGTAGGTAAATAGCATAATGGCTAAAAGGGGTCAGGATGGAGACTCTTGCCTATATGCTCGGGGTCTTACTGATCGCCATATTTGGGGTCGGGAAGGAATTTTCCTCCAGGGCAGATTGGCTGAGCCTCTGGAGGTTTTTCGCCTTCCTCCGCAGCATGGGGCAGGGATCTCTAGCAGGAGGGTCTCTGCCGATTGAGGTCACTAATAACAGGATTGGGGACTTCAGCAGCAGAGTCCAGGGAAGGGGTGGGGACGGTTTTATGGCCTGCAGCGTGCAGGGGGTCAGACCAGATGATCATAATGGTCCCTTCTGACCTTAAAGTCTATGAATCTAAAAAATGCTGCATAGAATTGGAGCTGACTGTGAATAACCATGTGAATGAGTAGGCATATCAGCTTAGGTAGTTCAAGGAGGTGGATTCCGTTATCCTCAGAAAGAAAAAATCTTGGCTGTGGGGGAATCCATTCAGTATGTCATGGGGAACTTATATACCGATCATTTTATATTCCGTTTCAGTTCATATTACCTTAAGCAGAGAGCAGTAGAATTGCAATGAAACTGACTCATCATTGTAATTCATATTTTGAAATACTGAATAAATAAAGATAGCAAAGCAAACTGTAAAATGGCAATATTGAGAGGAAGGCTGACTGTTCTTTAGGATCACAGATTAGTTAATCCATGGTCCAATAGCCTGAAGTCTCTTGGCTTGAGTGAATATATTATAACAATGAGTTTGGATTTTTCAGTTTGGTCTGTTACTAAAAATACGAACAAAAACCAAGCAAATAAATACAGAACTCCTCCATAAATTACTGAAAATCACAGTCTGGGAGGTAAGATTGACAGAACCTTAAAAAGATAGATGCATTTCCTGTGCAGCGGGGGGACCAAAAAAATAAAAATAAAAAATGCCACTCCTAACATTCTCAGCAGTATAGCACTGAACATTGAGGTGCATTGGGGAAAGTCACTTAGGCCTTTTGAAGCATTCCATGTTGGCCATTGGTGGAGACACGATACTGTCCTAAATTCTTTCTGGCATGGCAATATGTGGTGTACTTAGGGTTGTTCATAGAAAGGAACCATTATAAACAAAATCCTCTTTAAAAAGGAAAAACATGGTTAGCTAAATTCTATAGTATACTGCCTCTGAATCCTCTCTGTGTCTGTGTTCTTTTCTCTGTATATATATCACTGAAAGTGTTTTATCCAAGAGGATCAAATGCTGCATTTATTTTTCAGGGCAGACCTACCTGTACACTTACAATACAGGAAGCCACATTTTAGAATACAGTTGTTCATTTTCAAAATGCCCAAAATACTTGGAGGTATTTTGGACTTACTGGCTTACCCATTATTTGTACTGGAATGAAGTCTTGTGAATATTTATAGGAATGTAAAAGTATATTTGACAATGCTAACCTTTTTCTCTCATTCCTGTAGTTTAACACTGCTGATCAGAGAGGTTTTTTCTCCCACTGTTTGGTAAATGAAAAAGTATTTGTATGCTAAATTTCAATCTTGACTACAATTCTATAGCCAACTTATATACCCTAGAAAAATGAGATAGATAGCAGAAATGCTGACAAACTAATATTGTGTCAGCACTACAACAGAGTTGCTATTGTCAGTAAAAGCACAGAGACCAATGGTCTACATTTACAATGTTTTTCTCACAGGGCCATAAGTAGTAGGAAGTCTAAAATCCCAAAGGGAGACGTAAAACTGGATCTGATGAAGTTGCCACCACTACTTGAGACCAAAGTAGCGAGCTGACTCTTGTGATGGAGCCAACAGTCCCGTGAGAAATTAGAGCTGAGCTGGTACATTGCATGATTCATGAACTGGGAAAATAGAACTATATACTGTAGGTGAAGAAAATGTGAGAACTTAAGATCTGTTGTGAAAAATTTACTCTGTAAATCTAAGCAAAATGAGAATCTAATTTAAAAAAATTAAAAATGCTTCTGGTTGCAAAGTAAGCCTTGACAGTATAAACTAATGCACAACAGTTCTCTTGAATCTGAAGCAAGCCAGGCGGAAACAGTGGGATGAAAGGATGATCTTAATGGGTTGATAAGTGTAAGTCCTAGTTATAACCACTTAATGGTCAGTATCCATATCCTGGCACAACCTGCTGTTAGTTTTTAAGAGCAGCTCGCTGTTGATTTTTGGTGACTCTCCATGTTCTGATAGATTATGGTGTTTGGTCCCATGTAATTATTAACCACTGCACTGCTGATAATTGTTCCCAAAACTTTTAGCTAACAGGGTTATCTAGGTGCAGCAGGGTGTACCATCTTGTTTATAGCACTATTGTTATCTAAATAGTATTGGAGCCTTCTGACTGATAGTTGTGACTCTCTGGGTTTTTTGGTTTTGTTTTGGGTTTTTTCTTATTTTTGTTTTGTTAAGCTTTCATTGAAATTCAGTCAGAAGTTTCTGGGTGGTGTTGACTTTTGTTTTCATCACTTTTTTGCTTTTGCTACAAGGAGCAAAGGTGAAGAATGGATTGTTGTGAGTATTGTCATGAGTGGAAGATGCAAAGCTCAGGATGTATCCCAACTATAATGGGATGTGCAAGATGCAATGAGCAGTCAAGCAGTGAAGTGCCCCAGGGATGGGTGGATAGACTTCCGTCTTTATGCTATTAAAAAGAAGCAGTGTTTCAAACTCAGAACATGCTAATATTTTTCTCAGTAGAAATAGTTTCCTCCAGTGTTCTCATTTCCTAGACCTGTTTTGTATCTTGCTTTGATTCATTAAAAAAGAGATTGTGCATTAAATAGTGATTATTTCCAAAACAATTTGTGACCTTAAGTATTATTTTAAATCTCAGATTATTCTTAACTATAAAGTGATACCAAATTTAAAGTAAAGCTGTAACTGGTTGTGGATTTATTTTCACCTGGGATTATTTGTTTTGCTAGTGGGAGTAGAAGCACCAAGGAGCTCTGCAATTTTTTCCTCCTCCACATAACTGAACAGAAGGGCTGTTCTGTGCTGCATCCGGAGTCTGTCAGCAGCATTACTGAGTTTGCTGGAGAATTTGGCAGAGAGCGAGTGTGATTTAGGGCATTCCTTGCCTTCTGTTTCTCCCAAACTCTGCTGGTTTAGTAATAAAGGAACCTAACCCGAGTATTAAACAGAGACCACTGGTTTGTTAGCTGGGGCACCAACTAACTATTATCTTACATTAGAGAGACAAGGTGAGTGAGGCATTTTATCTTTTTATTGGACCAACTTGTGTTGGTGAGAGAGAGAGAGAGACAAGCTTTCAAGCTTACACAGAGCTCTTCTTCAGGTCATGGAATTGCACTCAGAGTGACACAGAATACAAAGTGGAACAGATTGTTTAGCATAAGTAGTTAACACCCATTTCAGGGGATGATTCAAGGTGAAGTGGCCCATAACACCTCTCCAATCATTGGGGGATTAGGGGAGAGGGAAGCTAAAGGGAGGGGTAAGTGAGTTATAAATTGTTGCAATAAGTGTCTCTATTCAGTCCATGATTTTTAGTATTTAACAAAGTTATGAATTTACACTCCCAGGCTCGTCTTTTGAAGGTGTTGTGCAGGTTTCCTTTGAATAGGAGGACTGAGGCCAGATATACAGTGATCGCTTTGTGAAAAGTGTTCACTCACAAGTGATGTGGCGTATTTGTCTTTTATCATTTTTCTGTGGGAGTTCATTTGAGAGCATAGTGATTGTCTGGTTTCACCCACATAGAATCATACAATTGTAGGACTGGAAGGGACCTTGAGAGGTCATCTAGTCCAGTCCCCTGCACTCATGGCAGGACTAAGTATTATCTAGACCATCCCTGTGTTTGTCTAACCTGCTTTTAAAAAATCTCCAATGATGGAGATTCCATAACCTCCCTAGGCAATTTATTCCAGGGCTTAACCGCTCTGATAGAAAGTTTTTCCTAATGTCCAACCTAAACTGCCCTTGCTGCGATATAAGCCCATTGCTTCTTGTCCTATCCTCAGAGGTTAAGGAAAACAATTCCTCTTCCCCCTCCCCCCCCGCTTCCGTAACAACCTTTTATGACTTAAAAATTTTATCATGTCCTCTCTGTCTTCTCTTCTCCAGACTAAACAAATGTTCCTTCATGTTATGTTTTCTAGACCTTTAATCATTTTTGTTGCTCTTCTCTGGACTTTCTCCATTTTGTCCACATCTTTCCTGAGATGAGATGCTCAGAACTGAACACAGTACTCTAACTGGGGCCTAATGAGCGTGGAGCAGAGTGGAAGAATTAATTCTTGTGTCTTGCTTATAACACCCCTGCTAGTACTCCCAGAATGATGTTTGCTTTTTTTCTTTTCTTTTTTTTTCAATAGTGTTACGCTGTTGACTCATATTTAGCTTGTGATCCACTATGACCCCCAGTAACATAGTTGATACTGAAGCATTCAGTGCACTGGATGAGGTACACCACATGTTGTGATAGACATGTGTAGGACCCATGGATCTTGAAAGATGCGTTGGTTGGGGGGTGTTGATCATCGTAGCAGTGGAGATATGTCTACAGGTTTTGCATCTGTTGTTCTGGCAGAGTCTGGTTCTGCTTTGAGTTGGTATGTCCTGCTCTGTCAGAGCTTGCTTCTGATGATGAGGTTAGGGTTTTTTTGAGGGCCAGAAGAAGAGGATTAGGAAAGATTTCTTTCAGGATGTGGTCCCCATTGAATATGGGTTGTAGTTGTGTGATGATACCCCGTATGGATTCCAGTGTGGGGTGGTAAGTGACAACTAGGAGTGTGCAGTTGGAGAGGGTCTTATTTCTATATTGAAGCATGTTTTCTCAGGGTATTTGGGTGGCCTGTTTCATGATGTGATCTATTTCTCTGGTGGAATGTCCTTGCTTAACAAAGGCAGTTTAAGTGTGTGAAGATGTATATTTCGAACTTTCTCCTCAGAGCAGTGGTTCTCAACCTATTTACCATTATGGGCTGCATCCAATAATACCTGTATGTCCCTGAGGATGTCACATTGGCCACAGGTTGAGAACCACTGCCTCAGAGCATATTATGTGGTATCTGAGTCCCTGACTGTAGATAAACAGATTTCTTGATGTGTTGAGGATGGTTACTGGGCTTATGAAGATAAGTGTGGTGACCCATGGGTTTCTTGTAAATAGTGTCTGTAGGGTTCCATTATTGAACCTGATTTGGGTGTCCTGGAAGTCGATGCTAGTGTGGGAGTGTTCTAGGGAGAGTTTAATGGAGGGTGGTGGTGGTTGAAGTTGTGGTGGAAATCTGTGAGGGAATTTAGGTTGGCTGTGTAGAACAGTGATCTCCAAAGTGGGGTGTGCAAGAGGATCCTTGGGGGTGCGCGGCAGGAGGAGCGGTTTTATTTTTATTTATTTATTTATTTGCTTCGGCACTTCGGGCGGGAGTCCGAGCGGCTTTGTTTGTTTGTTTGTTTTGGCGTGGCAGGGGGTGCGTGCTCAAAAATTTTTTACTGAACAATCAAAAAAGTTTGGAGACCACTGGTGTAGAAGATAAAAATATCATTGAGGTATCTCAGGTATATCATTGATTTTGTGGTGCATTTGTCCAGAAAGTCTTCTTCAGGGTGGTCCATGAAGAGGTTGACACATTGGGGAGGCATCCGATCCCTGTAGCTGTTCCAAACACTTGGACAAAGTGTGTGTTGTTAAATGTGAAATTGTTATGCGTGAGGATTAAATGGATGATTTTGGCAATGTGTTTGGGGTGGATATCTGAATGTTGTCCATTATCTTGTAAAAATTTGAGGCAGGCAGAATGCCATCGTTGTGAGGGATATTGGTGTATAGGGAGGTGACACCCCTCTGATTACCTGTGCAGCATTCAGAGTAATTTTTTTCATGATTTCAAAGATCATTTCTGCCTCAGGTATACATTTTCATTATTGTCTAGATAAGATGCATGTATTGTTTACATATTGCTTTACGGATTATCTTCTTTTTAAAACATCTTTAATGCCATGCCACTACTGGAGGAGGTCCTATAAGCATCATGGAGCAAATTCCCCTATTAACAGATCTTGGCATGCCTGGCAGTATTCATGAATCATGAGATGTCTGCATATTTCCATTGTAGCCATAGCTCCCTCCTCACCTCATCCTTGAATATGCACTAATCGCTTGCCCATTAGAAGACGTGACTTTGAGGGCTCCACAGTAATGATCTACAAAACATACACGTTAGCGTTCTGCTAGACAGTCATGCAAGGTCACCCAAGGTAAGCTGCCAGCTGTCCAGTTTACCAAGGTACAATGAAATGGAAGTGAGTGAAATTGTGTTGAGTACTAGGTGCACCACATAGTTAAAACTGAAGCATTTAGTGCACTGGATGAGGTACACCACATGTTCTGATTGGCATGTGTATATGATATTTGCACTACCTAAGACAAAATATGTCAGCACAAAGTGTTTTGTGCTGAAATATATTCTTAAATCACCTGAATATTCATCTATCTAACTGAGAAAATGGATAGGGGTAAAGGAGAAGTTCTGTAAGAAATCTCTTTGAAACACTTACTTTACTTTTTAATATTCCCCCATTTTAGTCAAATAATATAGTTGAGCATATCTGTAGGGGAAACGTTCACCTCCTGGAAAGGTAAGAAGAGTTTGATTAGCACCCATTGTGGAGTTTAATTGTACTACTTCCAGGGAGGAGTAATGCTTTCCATGGTTTGGTGCTTTGCATGATCGTTGGTGCTGAGTGATACTCTTACCATCTAAACCTGTTCTGTTTAAGAACATGTAAAGCTAGGACTTAACAGGTGGAGCAGGTAGATGGCATTAAACTAAGGTTTAAATTCTTAATCTTCTCTAGTCTCGATATAGTACATAAATTTCTCAATGGTCAATTTTAAAAACTATTCACTCAAACCAGATATAGCCCATTTCAGTCTCTTTAATGGGGAACCTAATAACTTTCTCTGATGTGGTGCATAAAGTACTGTTATTTTGTGTTGTTTTTATTGCCAGATGCAAACTTGTTCATGTATTTATAGACAGTAAAGCTATTGATGCCAGACAAGATTTTAAATTAATATTTTCACCCCCACTGTTTTCTCTTTCGCTCTAGATATCTGTCTCAGGCCATTGCTACACTCTTTGCATTCTGCTACCACATAGTGACTTTGTTGTCACTTGCAGCATTTCTTCTGTCGTGCTGCTCTTATGCCTGGAACAGCTACTCAGTCAGTGTAGACCAACAAAGCTGGTGACTCTAGGCAAAGGAACAAATGTCTACCCTTGCTAGCCCACAATTGCCTAGACAACTATTCAGTGTTTTGCAGTCTCAAAGCAACCACATATTCTGGTGTGTCCTGTTTACCAAGTCCCATCCTTTCCAGCTCTTAAAAATTTCCCGGAAGCCCTCCTTTTCTGGGGTGAATCATATGAGCTGTAGTGACTACATGTTGTTCTCAGTGTTATACCAGAATCTAGCCATACTCATGAGTATTAAAATGTGCCTATCCCATATTGTAATATGCCATCTCTTGGTGATAGGGATTTAGTTCTTTCTTTAGCACTTGCTGCCTATTGCAAAACAGCATGTGCCCACACGACATTATATAAATAACAAATCTGCTTCCTCACTAAATATCTTGACACATTTTACTAGAATTACCTTCACTTTCTGTGGCTTCTGCTCCCTTCCCCTTGTCTAAGAGCAGTCACAGCAGCAATACAGAAATTGCTTTCAAATTTAATTTTTTCAAGATATTCTTTTGATATCTCTTGCTGTTTCCTAATTCTCCTCTGATTTCATGTCTCTCTCCCCTCTCCTTCGTGAGAATCAAAATCTCCTTATGCTCTTCATTACCAGATGTCGGGCATACTGGAATACTGTTTTATACGCTAGTGTGCTAGCTTGTATTGACACTGTTGGCAGTAGTCTGCTGTCATGCTCAATTGGGACAGAAAGGCCTATTGCTGGTTGGAAAATTAATTAATTCAAAGTGTCTGTGTGTTTATAATAGAATTATTTTAAAAGCACAAAGAAGCTTGCATTAAAGTAAATTAGCTTTTAATTTTATAAAGATCCAAGTGTGAAATATAAATGAACTAAATGGTGAAGCTAGTGGATTTTGTGAAATTATAGTCCAAAAAATACGTCATCTGTGATCAAGCACACTTCCATCAACTGACAAATCCCTGAGGGGCTCAATAAGATAAGTAGTTTTTCACAGCAGAGTCCAGTTATTTTTTTCCTGATGTCCATCTTCTCTCAGAATAGATGCATACCTCCAGGCTCTGCTTTAGGGGGTTCTTCTGAAGAGGTACTAGTGCTACCTTCCTTTGATCTCGCTGTGAAGAGGACAATCAGAGTCAGGATGACCTTGGTGGGAGGTGCCATTTCTTCTAACCTGGTCTTTTCTTCCACTCTGAAATGGAGAAGAGGAAGCAGGGCAGCCCTTCACCTTTCTACCCTCTCCAGTGAAGAAAAGCAGAAAAGAGCCAGCCTCTCCTATCGTGCTTCTCCCATCGTCTGTGCCCCCCCTCAGAAAAGGAAAACCATGCGTCTCAAAAGTGAAATAAGCTCTAATAGTGTAAGGTACATTTACAGTGGTATAACTCTGTCTGCACTAGGACTTATACTCTTATAACTGTATAAGTAAAAATTGACTCCCCCCAACTGACATAGTTATAGTGGTACAACTTTTCTAGTGTACATCAGCTCATAGGTCTTTGAAACCTGTTCTGAATTGAACCTGGATAAAGACATGGTATGAATGTTAAGTGAAGACACTAAATAAGGAAATACTTTCCTGTGATGATGGTGGTTGTTATTAATTATTTTACTATTTATATGTATTACCATAATGCCTAGGAGCTTGTCGGAAGGTTGCACACTTTTTGAGTTAAGGGGAATGACACCCATAATAGACACGCTTAATATCACAACATATACACAGCTCTCAACTGAGACCATAACAGTAGCTCTATCTTGGCTCCCTCAGAGCAGAGCCAAGGATGCAGGTGTTATAATAAATGCATCAGAATGCCATTAGAAAAATAGGACTGTTCTGTAACAAACTATTTATCAAGTTGAACAGCTCTAAGGTCGATCAGAAGGGAAGGGAACTGGGAGCAAAATGTCTAGAGAGGCTTTTGTAAAACATACATACAACCCCCCCCCCCCCCGGCAGACAAAAAGTGAGAGAGAAATCCATCCATCCATGGGCCCATAACTTAATTATTTCACTAACCTGCATGTTCCATAATTCACAGAGTTTATAAAAACAAGTCCCCCACCCCTCTCCATTCTTGTCAGGAAAGATCTGTGAGTATGGAGCCATAAGGAGCTCTCATCCTAGTAAGACCTCATGCATTTTACAAAATATTATACAGTAGGTTTACTGGTACAGTGTAGTATCATAAATAATGAAAATTGGACTGCACATGCCAAATGAGCAAAGTAAATTTGTTATGAACTATCTTTTCTAAATTGTTTTATTACTTGCTAATTCTCAAAACTTGTTGATTCACAGTGGTTATTCACAGATCAGTTATTAGCACAAGTTAGTGAAGTTCTGCTTTACTAAAATGTGTCTTTGGAGATTTTTTTCAAACAGGAGTATCAACATTTTGGTTGCTGCAACTTCCTTCAAGATCAGAGAACCTTTACTTTTATCCAGTTTGTATAAAAGCATGCAAACAACAGAGGCTCGCATGATTAAGAAGTCTGATCTCTAGGAGAGAAATAGCAAAGTTCTTGTGTAGTCCTGTTGGCTAGGTATAGCATGGTATGGCATATGTGTGTACTAGAAAGCCCAAAGAGGGGTGCACATAACTAAGAACCTGATTTGGTTTCCTGAGGACTGCACTTAGGCCTGTCTCGTCAGGCAAATCAATTTTCCACCACAGCCTACCCCTCTCTTGCCCTGTGGACGTGAGAGAGTAAGGGATTGGATGCACAAGTAGTTTGAGATTTTCACTTTGTGGATTTGGTTCTCCATGCCATAGAGGACCCTTGGCTATATGCCCACTCATAGTCTCTACTGAGACTTGATCTGGACTATGACAACATCTCACTTCCTGCTGCACACCTTGCAAGGATCAAAGCCATAGTTGGTGTAAGTGAACCCCATCCCCATTGAGGTATAAAGAACATCAGTGCCATAAAGTATATCCACAGTTGTCCGAGGGTATGAAAAGCAAGGATTCCAGGGCAGTTACCTTAGTTTATAGCAGAGATACTAACAGTTTCTGTGCAGTTCCAATCAAATGGTATTGTCTCAACCAGGCCGAGTGCATGAATGCTGTAACAGCTGCTGATGGATAACTAGAGGGTTTTTTCTCAGTTGTGCAATTCTCTGCACTCTGGTTGTGGATATCAGATTTGCATAATCACTGTATGGTTATTTCTTAATAACTATACCGGATGCAGATCCTTATGTCCTAGTGGGCTAATAATGACAGCTAGCCAATCAGAGTATAGGGATTTGCATAATCAGCGGAGTTATTTCTCAAAAATCACACAGTGATTATGCATATTACTCTGACTACTTTAATTCTTCTGCCCTGATTGGCTTTTGTACTAAGAATTTGTTGCAGCAAACAGCCCCCAAAAGAGACGACCTCAGTCTTTCCCTCCAGCTGAAACAGGAAAATTCCAAAATGTACATTGGGGCAAAAAGAAGAAGGGGGCTGGGCAGTAGGTGGGGTCAGAAAAGGATGGGGTGGTCCACACTGCTGGATAGAGAGATGTTCAAAAAACACCTTTAAAATTTGTTTCCCTTTTCTTATCCCTTTTTGTCCTCATCCTTCCCTTCCTACAGGTTAACTTGTCTCCAGAATAATAATTGTCATAATTATGTTTACATAGGGCCATGGAAGAACAAAGCCATATTTTTGGTACTAATGTTTAATACAATGATATAGTGATACTCCTCTCCTACAAGCATACCTAACTCAATCTTAAACTGAGTGTTCTGTTCAAAGGGAAGGTTAAAACGAGGTACAGTTCTATATTGAACCATGGGGTGAGCTGTTCATTGTGGCTCCCAAAAGACAACCAGCACCTTGAGTTTGCTGGTAGCCATAGGCGCCGACTCCGTGGGTGCTCCGGGGCTGGAGCACCCATGGGGAAAAATTAGTAGGTGCTCTGCATCCCCTGGCCGCCAAGCTCCCCTCACCCTCCGCCCTATCTCCTCCTCCCGTGAGCGCACCGCGTCCCTGCTCCTCTGCCTACCTCCCAGCGCTTCCCGCCCGGCTGCCGCCAAACAGCCATTTGGCAGCTTTAGCACGCTCCGGGAGGGAGGGGGAGGAGCGGGAATGTGGCGCGCTCAGTGGAGGAGATGGGAAGAGGTGGGGCCGGGGCGGGGATTTGGGGAAGGAATTGGAATAGGGGCAGGGAGGGGGCAGAGTTGGGGCGGGGACTTTGTGGAAAAGTTGGAATGGTGGTGCCAAGGGGCGGGGCCTTGTGGAAGGGGTGGCGTGGGGGCAGGGCCAGAGGCAGAGTTGGGGTCGACCACCCATGGGAGACAGGGGAAGTCGGCGTCTATATTGGTAGACAGCCAGTAATATGCTTTCACAATTCTTCCCTACTGAGAGGGGTAGGCAGCTGCATTCTGCACTAGATGAAGAGACTGAGCAGCCTAGATGGTTAGTCCCAGACACACCATGTTTCCAACCAAAGAAGTAACCAAAGCATTGGTGACCTGAAGCAGGTGCTGTACAGGAGAGGAAAGAGCTCAATTTTCTGGTCAGCTGAAGATGAGAGAGAGTATTTCTGGCCATTGTTGGTAGTTGGGGATCCAGGAGCAGAGAGCTGTCTAGTGAGGCTCCAAGATTGAAATCCACTTTGAAAGTGTACATGAGTGTACACATTGGAGCAGGTTTAGACTCAATGAGTTCCTGAGAATGGTTTTCCCTACTAATCAGCTTCCCCTTTTTCTTTCCTAGAGAGATACTACGCTAACTGGATTTCTTTCTGGGCCTCTCTCTCTCTCTCTCTCTCTCTCTCTCTCTGTCACTTTGAGAGCAAGGAAACTGCTCTATTTGGGTTTAATGACAAGGAAACCTAGTGTACAGTTTCAGCAGCATATCAGTGGGGTAGCCAGCTGGAGGTCTTACTCCAGTTCAAAGTGGACAAGTGGTTGCGTTGTTAAACTCGCCACTGCAGCTGGCACTGATTGGCATTTTTGGCAGTGAAGGGAAGGAGAATGATTTATCCTCTTGCTTGTGGTGGTGTCACATTTGAGTTACCTTAGTGGGACCATATGGAGAAGCTTGCACTGTCATTGCCAGTGCTGCACCTGTTCTGTAAACAAACAACTTAATTCTCCAGGGAGATCAGGCAAGCATCTTTCACCAGCTGAATTCACGTAAAACAAAATTAAAAGGTTTTCTCAGGTTTCCGCCTGCTGATTTTAAACTTCCTACATATTTGAATTATTCCAGTGAAAAACAGCAGCCATGAGTAACACACAAGTTTTATTTACCCTAACTTGTCTTATTATTTTCTGTCACTTTTAAAAACTATTTTAAGGTGGGGATTTACTTTTCTGATTATAATGAAGCAAAACATTGTTCCCTCTAGATCAGTGGTTCTCAAATTAGGGCCGCCGCTTGTTCAGGGAAAGCCCCTGGCGGGCCAGGCCGGTTCGTTTACCTGCCGCGTCCGCAGGTTCGGCTGATCGCGGTGCACGCTGACCGCAGTTCGCAGCTCCAGGCCAATGAGGGCTGCAAGAAGTGGCGCGGGCCGAGGGACGTGTGGCCAGCACGTCCCTCAGCCCACGCCGCTTCCTGCAGCCCTCATTGGCCTGGAGCAGCGAACTGCGGCCAGTGGGTGCCGCGATCAGCCGAACCTGCGGACGCGGCAGGTAAACGAACTGGCCCGGCCCACCAAGGGCTTTCCTTGAACAAGTGGTGGCCCTAGTTTGTGGACCACTGCTCTAGATGTAACATTTCAAACGGTATTTAGTAGTAATGTAGTTTTTTGGTTTTTAATTCCAGGAGTTTGTTTTTTGTAATAATTGTAAGAACATTTAGTAATATGAACTTCATTTATTTTCAGGGTTCCAAGTGATGAGATGGCAACAGAACCACTAAAATATGCTGAACAGCTTCCTGTAGCTCAGATAATACACCAGGTATGCCTTTCCATTACAAGTATTTTCTTTCAGAATAGGCAAGATTCATAATCTTTAAAATGTAATACTTTTGTTAGGTTTTACAGAATCAATGTGCTTATGCTAGAGGCACTCACAAACTTTAGATGACAGCTATTAAATCATGAAAGTCTTATTCAAAGCACAGCAATGAAAGGATATTTGCAGGATGACACAAGAATTCTGACTTCACTGATGGCACAAGGTGCAGTTAAATTTTTTTAATTTTTTTCCCTAAAAACCAGAACTAGATTTCTTCCAACTTGCATCTTGACCCGAATCACAACATGCCTGCTGTCTTTGAAAAAGCAGCTAAATTACAATACCATTATCACAGTGTATTTGTAATGAAGAGTTGAACAGGGAAAACAATTTCCCTTCCCAATATAATTCTGAATGAGGTCTGAGTAACATTTCCATTTCCAACTACAGTAGTGCCATCATACTTTCTGTTCCTTGTGCAGCATAGCTGGTATCACAACAAAAAGCACTGTTGGTAGAGTTTTGCCTTAGGTATTTCATTCTAATTGTGGCTGTAATTAACTGCTGGCCCACTGGGCCAGATGTTAATATTGTCTAGATGGCAGATAATCTACAGCTCTGGCCTTCGGACACAATTGACTTTGAACCATGATAGATCAACAGGAGAAAATGGAAATCCACCAAATGTCAAAGTTGCTGAGAATATCCTATGAGTATTTATTAATTGTTGTTGTTGTTGTAGATCTTTCCAAATATCTTTGTCAATCAGAGTGTTTCTTTGCAGTTGAATTGCTTGCTGCAGGCAATGCCAATTTTAGCTTAAAGGAAACATGGGCTTTATTTTAAAACTTTCAAGTGTACAGGCCTTTTCTGCAAGATGTGAACACAAGGGATTTTAATTTTTTTTTTTTTTTGGCTGAAATCTGCACCTCCGGGAAGAATATCTGATGTGTTCAGAACATTGGAGATTGGAAATCAGGACCAGTTTGTATGTCAGGAATTCCCTGGTGTTGTCAGAGCTTCAGATGACCCAACAGCCTGCAAATGTCACATTTAAAATTCTGTCTTCATGCCTGACTCTCAGCATAAATGAATTAAACAACAGAGCAGGCAGCAAGTCAATATGTTCTTAACAGTGAGAGTGAGCAGTGAAACAGTTTGTGGGTTGTTTGGAATAGGTAAATAGGAACTGCACAGATTGGTTCACCTAGAGGAAAATCTGAAACAGGAAAGAGAATTAACCTTTAAGATGGCTGGCCAGATTAAATGTCACAGTAATATTTTTACAGCATAAAGAAATTAATAACCATGGATGGTTCATTTGGTTATTGTGTGATGTCTTGCAATGGACTACTGCATTGTGGGAAGGCAGAAATATGATTTTCATATACTTTATCTCGTTGCTATAACAGAAGCTTACCAATAGTATAGGACCAGATCCTTCCTGTCATCTGGTGCAAAGCAGCTAGACAGACCCAGTTACCTAGGGATTTCCTTGGCATAGGATGTTGTAAAGCTCTATGCCACCCCCTTGGAGGCCCTTATCTAGGGAGTATGTGACTTCCTAGCCCTGGCAATCTCTGCTCCGGAAGTAGCCCCTTGGGGCGGGGGGGTGGGGGTCATTGCCAAAGGTGGAATTTAGAGCAACCCAGAAACTGCTCTACATTACACTGGATGTCCATCTCTTACAAAGTAGCTGCTTTCACATTCTTGTCAGTTTCTTCATAAATGTAACTTTGTCACACAAGGCACTCTTTTTGAAGAAAAGGACAAGCAGCATATTCCCTATGTTAATGATTGGGGATGTTTCACATTTACTTTCTTTTGCCTGATAATGTGATGACCTGTATCTTAAATATTTGGAATAGCCTAATAGATAGCTGGCAACTCTATTCAAATGGTACCATAAGTTTGTTGGTATTCTGGATATCACCAAATGTCCATCACTGTTTCTTGAGGTCCTTAAACATTACCTCTAATATTTTCTCCAGTTTTTAAACCACTGTAATATGGTAGCCATTAAAAGCCTTCTCTTTGATTTCTCGTTTGTTTGCTCACTGACAAAAATTCAGGTACAGTACATCTTGAATTGCTTATTACATATCAAAAGGAAACACTGCACCCAATTTTGACTTCAACACAGCACTTCTCTTGTATTAGTAGTAATCTGTTACCATATTAGTATAAAAATAGGACAACAGCAGCATAGAGTTTAGCCATTCTAAATTGAATAATTATATCAAACTCAATACATTAGCGCACAATTAATTTAAATATACAGACACACAAGAAATGAAAGGATAAAAACCAAAGGGAGTATTAATATTAAAACGTAAACCACCAATTTTCTGAATATAGAGCAAATCAGAATACACAAAAGAGGAAGATAATTGCTTTACCAGTCTAAAACAAAAAGCACAAACATTAGATTTAAAAACATTTTAAGTAATTGGAAAAGGAAGAGCCTGGACAACCATTAATGTAAAATGTAAATCAGCTATAAAACAAGCATTCATGTAAAATGGACACACAACCTGGTTTTAAAATATTACATTACTAGGTAGAAGGAGCTGTGGCAGCCAACTGGTTGACAGCCTGTACAGAATGAATTGCCAAGACATTAGAAATCAACATGACGGCTCTTTGATTCTTAAAATATCCTGTAAGTAGCATGAAGTAATCACGTACTCTTGAACAAAAATATTTAAATTAAGTTTTAAAATAGCTTAGTCAAGCTTAACGAGAATACTACAGAAGACATCCTAAAAATTTGAGGGTTTTTTTGTACGCTAATATGTGCAGACAAATTTGGATTGAGTTTGTGTATAAAAAGGCAAAAAAGTTAGGAGGTATTTCAGTTCTGTTCTTTTGTTTGTTTTTAATTCTGCTTTTATTTTGTTCTAGTGAGAGGGTACAGAAAAATGTTAACAAGTCAAATTTGGAAGAAAAATAAATTGTATGTTGGAAGATTCTGTTTTTGTTCATCATATACAAAACATTCATTAGTAGGGCCTCAGTTCAGCAAGGTATTTAAACATGTGCCTAACTTCAGTGGAGCTTCTCATGCACTTAAATTTAGGCACATGCTTATTCACCTTGCTTAAATTGGGGCTTGATATTTGAACTATCCTCATATGATGTAGCCCAGTAACATTACAGATATTTTATTGATGAAAGGGATGTTTCAATGATAAGTGTCCAATCTCTTAATTTTGTTATAATTGAAAGCTTAAGTGGCAACTTGAGGCCAGAATCAAATTGGATGCTTATTTCTTCCAGTCCTTTGTTAAATACTGATCATATTAAGCGAAAACACTTTAGCATTATGGAACAGTACAATAGTTTAGATTTTTGTTTGTAATAGTAACTTTAAGGTTCAGTACAGCTTGTCAGTCTGCTCTAAGGCGGGGGTGGGAGGCCCACACTAGGGGTGCGACCTAGAATGCTCTGCATTTACTTCTGAAGGGTTGAGCATTCCTATATGTACTCTACTTGTCTGGTGAAAACAGACATTGCTATAGAAACTAGTAAATGAATATCCTAATGTATCTAGTATCCCTTTGTTGCTTTTTTTTGTACTTAAACTTAGCAAATAAATTACTGTTTCATTTCCCCAGAGAACTATTTGATCCTAATTTGAGAACAGAAACCTTCAAAATTAGCAACTAAAAAAATTGCTTTTCTAGAAATAACTGTTAAGGGGAAATAATTATGACTGTAACCCCAAGAGATTACTATATTAAATTAATCCTCTAGGGTAAGTGTACCTTTGCATTGCTCAACAAGAACTTGCTTTTGCCACTGAGGTTCCAGTTCAGCAAAGCACTTAGGCACTTGATTCATTTTAAGCATGTGAGTAGTTGGGACTACTTACATTAGTTAAATCTTTTGTTGTATTAGGGTCTTAATGCACAGTTTTGACTGTCTCATCCAATCCATAGCTGGAAGGATGAGGACTGCAACATGGGGAATCAAATGAAAAATTAAAGGAAGAAAATGGATAAGGGGTCTTCAGAGCTGTAGAAGGGGAGCAGAGAGACCAAGATTGTGGTTGGAGCAGTTAGTGATTGTCAAAGGTAATTACGGAACTGCTCAGCACAGTAGTTCCACAGTTAACCGTGCAACCAAGGTTTCATTTTCATCTCTGTTTTCAGCCCTTATCTCACTTTGGCCCCAAAACTCCCCCCATCTCTTGTTTGTTTATTCTCGGGACCTGATTCCGATCTCTCTAGTTTTACAGTGCTATGTAAATTCATTCATTTTCAGTGAAGTTATTCCTGTTCTTTGTTGATTTAGCTGGGAGAAGAATCATGCCCACAAGTATAAAGGAGAGAGGTTTTTTGCGAAATTTGAAGGAAAATACTGAAACCGTGTTCGTATGTCAAGAAAGTAAAATGTACAGTGTTCGGGTTTCTAAAATGCTTTGTTTTTGCTGTTCTTTGTGAGGGCCTATAACACAGAAATACTTAATAAAAACAACAACAATCCAATGCACAGAAGCTAGTACTGATCCTGGTAAGGGCTTTCAAAATGTAGTCCAGTAACTATAATGAAAGCCGACCATGAGGATGGTTCCTTGCACCTCCAGTGCATACTACTTTGGCAGAGCTCCAACAGTGAGAGCCTGTTCCTGACAGCAGGGATCTTCATTCTCACCTGTCTTGGCTCAGAATGGAATCTTTTCCCTCTGCACCTACCCAAAGACATTTCCTTCTTGAATCTAGTATTTTACAAACAGCACTTCTGGGAGAATCTGTCAGCACCCAAGGATTTAAACTGTTGTCTCTCCTGGCTTCCTCCATGAGGAAGGGATGCATGTCTCCTGTAGGCATCCCTAGAACGAGGATCTACGGAGATATTCCTTCCCTGCTTTTTTCACCCAGATGAGAGGTTGGGGAAGTGGCTATCACCATGCCTGTGGGTTCAAGGCAGCGAGTACAAGCTGCCACTTCCATATGAAACAATCTTGTTGTGGCCCCCTTACTGACATATGGAGCTGACATTCATGTTCCGCTTCACTGGTGAAATCTTCACACCAACCCAGCCCATAGGAAGAATATTGTTACACACACACACACACACACACACACACACACACACACACACACACACACACACACACACACACACACACACACAATCTCACTTGCAAAGGAGACAGGTGGTGACATTTCTCCTTAAGACGACGGCATGTCAGCTCCAAGCAGCACCAGAACTACACATTAAGCTGTCATCTCTAGCGTATTTATAATACAATCTTTTTTCATTAGTTGCTTTTAATAACTTATTTAAAACTGTCTTTTGCTGAGAAACACCTGATTTCATTGCTCTTTGGATTGGTTAACTCCTAGGGAAGTAGTGGATGATGGGAGTCATCTTTGGATGAATGAACTAATACTTTCCACTATAACCTTATTAAAATTTGCTGAACTTATCTGTTGGGAAACCTGTGCGAGCAATGCAATCCAGTGAAGGGATACCCCCTTGGAGGAATAATGCAGAAGAAACAGATGATTTCCAATATAATTGCATTTTACAGTTACTTAACAGACATTAATTTGCAATTAAACTACTCAGTTTTTCTTTCATAGACTAAATTTGAAATTAAGATTTTAAGTTTAACTTAAAAAAAATGGTACTTTCTATGGAAAATACTTCCTGCTTTGTTAAACAGTGACAAACAGATGGGTCAGAATTAATTTGTTTACGTGTTATTAGGTTCATTTCACTTTAATTGGTTGAAAATAAAATGGTGATTATCACTGTGTAAATTTTATTAATCTTTTATAAAATGAGTTAAGGGTTTTTAAAATTTTCATCAGGCACATAAAATGCTTAGTAAGAGAACAAAGGCAATACAGGTTTTAGTTGTTTAGATGCAGACACTGATATTGGATTAGAACAATTTATCTGGAGATAAAAATACATTGATGAATGAAACTCATATTGAAGATTTTACTTCATTTTCAAATGTATAGGGCACAGTTTTCAAAAGCAACCAATGATTTTTTGAGTGCTCAACTTGACACGTAAAAGTGTTTTTAGGAATTGCTACACAACTCCTCTCTGAAAATCAAGCCCCTTTAAGGTGGGTATCCTAAATTACTGTGTGTTTGTATACAAGATACACATATTCTATGTATAGAATGTATTCCCTCTGCCTAGTGATGCCATGAGTCAGAATCACCAAGCAAGTGGTCAAGAAGAAAAGTCCTGCATTTCTCCATCTCTCACTATGGGTATGTCTTCACTACCAGCTGGATCGGCGGGCAGCGATCGATCCAGCGGGGACCGATTTATCATGTCTAGTCTAGACACGATAAATCGATTCCCAAATGCTCTCCTGTCAACTCCTGTACTCCAGCTCGGCAAGAGGCACAGGCAGAGTCGATGGGGGAGCGGCAACAGTCGACTCACTACAGCGAAGACACCACGGTAAGTCGATCTAAGTACGTTGACTTCAGCTACGTTTTTCACATAACTGAAGTTGCGTAACTTAGATCGATTCCTCCTGCAGTGTAGACCAGGCCACAGTGGAGCTCCTCCTCCTCTTCTGCAGGTTTGATCAACAGCAGCTGTGTGTTTGTTCAGCTGTCTCCTTTAGTGCTGCCGTCTCCTGTGACTGCAAGAGAGTAGATGGAAGGCAATCAGTGGCCATATCAGTGCTTCTGTACATCTTGGACTAGATGTGGAAAACTACGATGCTTGGTGATGGTCATCAGAATGTGTGGGTTCCATCTCCTCCAGTGATTGAATTTAAGCCAACATTCTCAAGGTTAGGGATGCTGGTTACTGTTGTATGCTGTGGTAAAATGCAATATATTGCACTCATTGTTCTACCTTTTCAGTCTCTAGGATTTGTGGGGTCTGTTAATGCTGAAGAAAGTTAGAAATGGACACACTGAGTGTCATTTTCAGTGTGTGTGTGTGTGTGTGTGTGTGCGCGCGCACCCACATGCTGGGTTCCATCTCCTTTTCACTTTGTAACAGCAGCTCTGAGTCCCCTTCCTAAGATCTAGCTGCTGTGCTGTGAATCTAGTTTCTTTCACTACTAGGCTTATGTGGGAATTGTTGGGCTTTCTATAGCTTCTGCTTTTCATGCCTTGCAACCTCACAATACCCCAAGGTCAACGATAGCTACTTCTGTACCCAAGAGAAGTAAAACAAACATTCTGTCAATAGGACCAAATGCTGGTGTAGGTTATTGCCAACTTCCACAATGTGAATGGACATAGAGCACTGAAGAGAGATGCTGCCAAAATTGTATGCATGCAAGAGCAAGTTCCTGGCTGCTATTTGCTCATCTGGCCACTCCGAAAGAAATGTGGATGAACTCCAAGGTTAAGGATGATCAAAAAATTATGATGGGAATACTGTCTTACTGCCCCAAAACTGAAAGATGTTCACATGCTCATGCTTCCTTTATAAAGTCAAGCAAATGATTGATTGCCATGATAACTTCCACTAAGTTATACAAAGCTAGCTGAGACAAACAGTGCCATCATCTATTTCTCTGGCTTTCACTTCAAGAAGTCATTAAAAAAAACAACAACCCCAAATGCTGATTTGCTTTTAGTTGAATTACAGAACCTATAATGCCGGACGTAACATTTCAAATTAATTTTCATCTTTTCAATTACCATGGAATCTCACTGGCTTGCACTTTTCTAATATGTAAAAATGAGGTTGGCCCTTGCCATTTCTCATGCAAAGGCTAAATAGCAGAATGCTCTAACAAGGCCGCATACTAATCAAAGTTGTTACATTAATGTACTACAGTATTTCCCAAAATGCTGTGAAGTATTATCATAAAGAATTAAAATTAAACCACATTTGTCTAATAAACGAAGTACACTGTTTTGATGTGTTCAGATACTCACTAATTCACAACATTGTGTGTGTATTAGTGATGTTCTACTCTATTATAGTGCATAGCTGACTTTTTCAAAATGATCTTTCTATCTAAGGAATAAATGAAACTACAGAAACCTGATGCATCCGAAGAGGTGAGGTTTTTACCCTGGAAAGCTTATGACCAAATAAATCTGTTAGTCTTTAAGGTGCCACCAGACTCCTTGTTGTTTTTGGATAATATAGAATATCAGGGTTGGAAGGGACTCAGGAGGTCATCTAGTCCAACCCACTGCTCAAAGCAGGACCAATCCCCAGACAGATTTTTGCCCTAGATCCCTAAGTGTCCCCCTCAAGGATTGAACTCACAACCTTGGGTTTAGCAGGCCAATGTTCAAACCACTGAGCTATCCCTCCCCCCAGTACTTTATAATTTTGACCCATCTCATACATTCAGAAGAAATTTAAGACACAAAATAAGTGCATCACTTCCATAACAGTTATCTAGCAGACTTTTGGCGACAGCCAGCAGTGTGGTGGAACTGCTTTGCATTGTACTGCTGGTGGATTCTTCCTGTAAAGTTGGCATAAATGGGCATGAGGGGATTATGCCAGTATAAGGGAAATCCTCCAGTGGCACAGAACAGGTATAGTGGTTCCTATACCACTCCCTTCCTTTCTTCTTTAGCAAAGGAGGTGTTAGGGGGAGTTTTAGCCATGACCCCTCCCCCCCCCCCCGCTCCCCAGGATCTGTGCTGTGTGATCCTCAACCACAGTCAAGGATCTAGTTCTTCATGTCTATTTCATCAAGTCAAAATACCATGGAGAATTTCTGTTCCTTATCTTCAAGATGTAGGATAAGTAGACATCTGAAATCTTCATTGACATAAGTTTTTTCTCTTTAAACACTGCTTCCTGAATCCTAGAAATTTAGCAGTCATTATGGGGAACTTTATTTTTAGGGCATAGATTACCAATGTATTCATGCTATGGAAATTCCTTCTGTCTTTACATCCCACATTCTCTGCTAGCG